>NC_083640.1:4697152-6164652 GCF_963576545.1 Limanda limanda
CAATAAGCCCCAACAGGTGGGTGAAGTGTTGGAAAGCTCAGTAAACCTTGTACCCACACAGACCCACACTGTCTGAATCTCCCACTGAGTTCCTCCTTTTCTGAGGTTTGAGAGTCTGTGGCGCAGCTGACTACACAGAGATCAGATGCAACAGGGATCCTCTCTCCACAGCTGGGACTATCGACCACATGAAGCATGTGGCTTCCTCTGTTGACACCAGGCAAGCTGCGCGAGTCCGGGGAAGGAAGCTCCACTGCTGGTGTTGTTGTCAGGCAGTACACACTGGGGAAATGAAACAGCTCGTGATGTTCAGCAGTGAAGTATCACTGAATTTGTACTGTGAAGTGAATATCCCAGGTCAAAGTTCACCCAAGTTCAACTCAAAGCCACGCTGCCAGTTTTTTTTGCTATAGGAAGCAAACGTTATATTCGCCTTCTCGCTCACACAGGAAGTGATGTGTGCGACCATGCTCTATTGCTGCATTCACAGCAAATACGAAGCGATTTTTTTGTGCACATGCAAAGTCAATGTAAAGACAGGAAATTGGCCCGGTTACACCTACGTGAATGCATCAGCAGCAAAACGTTGCCTCCTAGTTCACTTCCAATCAGCACAAGCAGGAGAACAAAAAAATAAATACATTTGCTTCCTGTGACAAGCAAATCCACAGCATGGCTTCATGTGGAGTTCAACTTTGACCTGTGATATTCACTTTGCATTAGTGTATGTGCCCTCACTTACGCCGGGTGCCACTAACAGCATGAATACCGTCTGTAGGTTTTTCACTATATGCTTCAATGTGCTCATTATGTCACTGTCATCGTAATTATCGTTTGAATTCTTTCTGTCACCATTTAAATAGTGATCACCATCAACACCATCTGTCACGTCCTTAATGTGTTGATTAGAGGTACATTTTTATTGTCATTTGACACAATCTATTACAATAAAAGTGTTTTTTGTTACATTATTTTTTATATTAGACCAAAGATGTGTGGAGCTGCCAGCGTTTTTTGCTCTTTCTTCTTTTTTATCAGCATAATACTGACTCTATGAAAGAAATTCCAACCATTTAATCAACACATTGGCATTATCCACATCTCTGGTCGCCTGCTGACTATTTTTTCTGCAACACCCTTCTCAACACTTACAGATAATTGTTACAGCAGAAGCAGGTTTGTCAGAGATGCGTCGGCCTATCGTAGCTGGAGGTTCATTGGTCATTCTGAAGCTCTGGTAAGATAAGCTTAACATCCTTTTGTAAAGCAAGTATGTTAACAACTACGCTCTAAGTTATCCTACGTTCAACTCAATGCAAAGCCATGCTGTGGATTTCCTGCTCCACAGGAAGCAAATGTATTATCGCTTTCACTGATTTACCTACATGTTATCCTAAATATGAGCTAAAGGAGCACTTCAGTAACATAGTGTTACGCATTGGTAAAACATATGGGTCAAAATGAATAAACCAAACTTTTCCTGACATCAGGTTTATTTTCTCAGACTTAACAAATCTCCAAAAAACACTGTGCAGCTGTTATCATCAACCCAGTCCAGCCTGCAACGGACTTTGATGTGTAAAAATTGGCAAACTTACACTTTAAAAAACAAAATCGCACACCTCAGGTATATCTCTATTTTTATTTGTGTATATATACACATATAAAAAATAAGGACATATGTACAATGATAATAAATATCAACATGTTTGTACAAGTGAAATAAGTTACTTAACATAGTTTAAAAACAAACATAAAAGATCACTAACAGACCAGCAACAAATGGGGCAAAATTAAACCGGGCTGATAATAAAATAATACAAATAATAACGTGAGAAAACAGCAGAACTTAAAGCCTCATGTGAAAGAAATGTTATGAGCAAACAAATGAGTAAGAACTTAGGGAATGCACCTAAAGTGCATTATATAAGCATTCATTTTCAAGCCTAATGCCTGTTTTCATTTTCTTTTCGTTTTTGCAACATGTTAAATTAAAGTTAAAGCCTAATTGTAAATGGAGAATCTATTAAGACATTACTACCAGTGTAAAGAGCAATTTGGTTTTATCTTTCTGCCTCAGGGAAATTAATACTAAAGTGGGCTCAGTTAAGCACTGATCAGCATTTACTTATTTGGTTTTACAGGAGCTGACAAATTAAATAATGGGTAAGTTTTGGTATATCATTCAGCCTTTGATAAAAGTGAGGGCATCAAGAATCAGATCCAGCAGATCACTACTCACTGTACTGTAAACAGAAAAAAAAACAGGAAGTCAGTCAGCATCAAGCCATCATTGTGTTTTGCCTGAGGGGGAAATTTGCTGCTCAAATAAATGTGAAGAAAACATCGCGGAAATCAGCTCAGTGTAGCAAAGTGGACGGACTGCTGAGATTTAAATATCGATCAGGAATCAAATAAGATTAATTTAAGGTACTTCAACAAGAACAAAAGCAACTGCAGTCTACTTTGGCTTATTTCAAAAGGTGAACAGGCACAGAAAAAGTAAACAAGTTGAAATGCAGCCATGAATATTCCTGTACAACCCTTGAACCATTAAAATCAGACATATTTTAGTTGTGTTTTCTTTTCAAAGAGAGCATTAGTGTTCCACAATATTAGTGTCTGTAAAAGTCAGAAAAATGATCAGTCAAAATGATGCACTTGTACAAGGATGATCATATCAAAGATGTACAGTCCACTTGCAGAGGATCATGCAACGCAAGGATGGAGAGCTGATGGCTGAGTAGCTCCATGACATTGGGATCATGTTTGATATTCTACATCTTTCTCCATGATCTGTACACAGTGGGACAAAACAGAGTAGTTCTGTCCTCTCCTTCCGTCTTGCTGTGCTCCTCTGGTCCAAACAGACACGTCCCAAAAAACACATTAGCCACCCCTGATGGAAACAGGACAGAAAGAAGACACACAATTATGTGAAGTTAATAACAGCTCGGCTCAATATGACTTTTTCACTTTCAAATGCAGTTTGGGCTGTATTTCAATCTTTTTATTGAAATTACATCAGAAACTAGGTTGTAATTTTTTAGGACATGATTATATTACCGTTTGTGAATTGGTGTGGTGCCTCATTCTAACACATCATTATACCTTGATTAATTGCAGATTAATAGAAATTATGCAAAAATATGTATTTCAGCAGCCGTGAAACTAATGTCTGCTATTTTTGAGTTTTAGATCGGTACAAAAAGTTCCAGTATCCTGTCTGAATCTTTCAAGAATAAAATTGTAATTAAACAGAGGTTTCAGTCAGGCAAAGGTCTTGCCGTGGTCGACCCATTTTGATCTTCGGCAGATTGAAATATTCTCTTTTTGATAAAATGTTCTGGCTGGGAGCTTCAGGCAGCGTGCCGACCCTTTTCTTATCTCTTGCCAGCCATGAATGATTTTCTGATGCACCCGTCCCTCAAAACTTTAATAAAAGAGCACACAAGGAGAACGTTAGAAGGGAAGGAGACCGGTCATATAGGGCAGAACATGTGCTATAAAAAGAGTTGAAGTTTACATCCATGCTAGGAAGTGTGAGAGACCGTACTGGAGCAAAGTGGTGCTTTGTGTTAAAAAGGATCATAAGCGTGCTCACTTAACCTCAGAAAGTATAAGGTTTATCACGTCACAATGTTACGCAAGGTTACATTAGCTAATTAGCTCTGAACATAAAGTACAGCTAAGGCTGATGGGAGGGTTGTGGGTTTTACAGGAATCTGCTCATAAAACAAGATAATGAAATGAATTTGACCTTGTGGTGTGGCTAAGGGAAAAGTCCCAGGATCATCAAGTTACAACAATTCATCCTGAGGCGACCATGAATGTCTCAAACACATTTTGTAGTAATCCATTAAAACGAGTCCAGTCGGGACCATCTGACCAAGAGCTGCACCACTAACAGGGCTAACATTATATATATAAACACATGCTAACGGTGGACGGAAATGCCTTCATCTTAATATATATACTGATCTGACATTCTTAAACCAGGCTACATGAACTTATTGTGTTTAGAGGCCAAATTATGTAACTGCACTGCTCTATGTTATCTATAAGACCAGTTTTCTTGCTAGTCTCATAACGCTTTAATGAGCAATGATAGTGGTAATCAACCAAATCATCAACCGATTATGACTTGTCTCATCATTTAAATAAAATTGACATTCTGGGGAGGAGGCTTATCCTCTTTCTTGCTGAGATTTAGATGAAAATATGCATTTGACTCTTGTGTCTTTTGTGTAGAACTGGAGCCAGAGATGGTTTGTTTAGTTTAGTTTAAAGACTGGAAACAGCGAAAACCTGGCTCTGTCTAAATTAGGGCAAATACCCACCAGAACCCCTGCAGCTCACTAATTAACACATGACGTCTTGTTTCTCTAAGCTGCACAAAACCTAAATGTAAAACAACGGTTTTCAGTGTGACATGAGATTATGTGCTGTATAATCTCTTGTCTTGGAGCAGTGACTGGAGTCTGTGAATTGCTGGTGATTTTACACGTTGGCTTTTAGTTGGATGAAACAAATAACGTGTTATTTATTCAGCTTTTTTACTTTTGGAAATAGGCTGCTTTATAAGTTTACAGGATGATAGATGGAGCTTCATATTCAATGGACAGGTATGACAGTTGTCTTGTTCTTCTCATCCATAGATTGTTTTATGAAGATGGATGACATGACGGCTCATGTCTTGATTGCCCCCTAGTGGGTGGCTGCAAAATGCATGCTATAGAAATTGAGTGAAACGTCACGACGAGACTGTCTTGAGACCAATGACGTCATCGGCACAATATGGCAGCATTCCTATACAGGATATTTTGCCTTTATTTCTGTAGTGGACATGTCGTCTATCTTTACATTCAGTCTTTGTTCTCGTGTCACTCTAAGCAAGTGAGCAAATAAGAATATTTTCCAACATGCTGTATTATTCCTTTCAGGGATATATTGAACAAAGCGAAAGCAAGATAAGCCTGATAAGTAAACCGAATAATTCTAAACAAAACACTGAGCAGCACTAAAACCAACAATTTCAATTGGAAATCGTTAAAGGTTAGGAGTCTGCCCAAATCTGTTTGCAAGAATTTAATTAGGTGGAACAATACCTGTCACTGGGAAATGGCTGCTTTCCGCCTGGAGCCAGTGTTTTCTCAGCACAGCAGCGTTCTGTCTGTTTGTCTGTCTGTCCATTCTTCCATTGACACTGTGTGAATCTGTTCTTTTTGTGTTGGTGTGTTTTACAGTGCTCTTCCTCTGTATGAGTCCACAGTGGCCCTGGGTCAGTCTCTGGGCATCGGTAAGAGGGGAGGGGTTCCATGAGGGGGGGCATCACAAACACACTGTAGTCCAGGATGATTGGCATTCATAGGACTTTGAATGTGTGTAAAATGTGTGTGTGTGTGTGTGTGTGTGTGTGGGAGGGGTAGTTTCCTTCTTGGCAGTGTAAATTACCACCCTCACCAAACACAGAAGATATAAAGCACTTATTGGGACATCCACAGCGGTCGCAACAGTGAGGGTTCAACTACATTCTCCATGCGTCATCTCTTCATGTCAACTTCAATTTGAAACTAAGTGCGCAATCATCGTTCCGCTGCTAAGAGCCGAATGCAAACAGTCTCTTCTTCTTTTTTAAGGAAAGTAAACGTCCACAACAGCCCAACCTAAACACATGTCAGTTGTACAGTGTGCAAATGTTATTTGGAGTGAACTCGTTGAATGCTGGACTTGAACGTGCAGTAGGGGGTCACCGTGCTTGCCCTCACATAGTCAATCACAGGGGAGGGGGGGCATCAGTCACTTGACAATCATCTGAACACTGCTGTAGTCCATAAGACATAGAAAAGGAACAAGTAAAGAACAACAAGAAATGTCTTCGTTCAAACCAACCATCACAACAAATGAAAGTGGAAGGGATCGAGCACTCCCTCCGTGGGTAAATACAATGCGGGAGAAAGCTCACAAATTGAGCAGAGAAAGTCGTAAGAGATTGTCTTTCATTCGAAAAAAAGCAACCTCAATGCGCCTTTCGGTACGCTTCTCTTAATTTTCCGTTTAATTCCCCCTCTCTTTGTCTCTCGCTCTCTCTCCTCTCCTCTCTGTCCCGTGCAGGACTCCCGCTGAAGGGACATGATTGTCGACTTGCTTCGAGATTAATTAGTCTTTTTATATACCGCTCTCACACTCATGGCTCACGAATACAAAAACGGAAAACGTGCTTCCCAGTTTATAAGTGCAGTAAGCTGAAACAGTCTCAAAGGAAAAAGAGGGAAAGAGAATCCGTTCAATGTTTCCAGTCAGTTGCGTTTCCTGTTCGTCAACTGGGGACTAGAAGCTTCACTTGGTCCGCTCAACGTAAAAAGAAATGTGCCCTTCAGGAAACACGTAACGCCATTTGTTTGATTTCCATTCCGGAGGGGCTCTCCTTTGCGTTCAGGCTTTTTACATACACAATTTACACAAGTGGTGATGCTGCCCAGAGCACAATAATTACAGGAGAGAGTGTTGGCGAACACGATGTATGAGTGCGTATAATTAACATGCTGTGTGCTCTAAAAGTCTACAGTGAACCAAACGGGCATCGGCGTAGCGAGAGAGAGAAAGAGAGCACGGGGAATTGACAGCTTGTCGATGAAAGAGAGAGAGAGAGCAGGCATCCTCACAGGGGAGGGAGGTAGGTTGGTTGTTTAGTTTTTCCAACTCAGGGAATGGAGACAGAGGAGGACGGGCGCCTAGACGGACGACTCCTCTGGGTTTGCGTCGGGCAGCACGCTCCTCTGTTGCAGGGTGCGTCTCAGCTCTTCCTTGAAAGGGCTGGAGTAGTCGTTCCCGCCCAAGCCGAGGCCTCCCAGTCCGCCGCCCCCAGCGCCAGCTCCGCTAGCCCTCTCCTCCCCTGCTGTGCTCAGGTTGAGGCGGATGTAGCCATTGCTACCAGAGCCTCGGATATTGGTCAGGCTGAGACGGCTGGGGGAGTGAATGGGCTGGCCGGGAATGGCGCTGGGCGACGCCGTACTGCTGACACTGTTGGGCGCCAGGGCGTGACCGGGAACGATCTTCAGTGAGCCGTCCGAGTAGTAGTAGTTGGCGCCGGTTTCCCAAAAGCGGTCCTCGTCGCTGGGCATCTTGCTCGGCACGAAGGTGGGTGGCTCCTTGGGCAGAGTGATGGGATACACCAGGGTACTCTCAAGAGGCTTCATGTCGGCTCCTTTCCCCAACGCCAGCTTCAGCCTCCTACGCAGGTAAAGGGCTGCTACCAGGAGCAGCAGGCACGCCACTCCGAGCGTTATCACCAGCACCCAGAACAGCCCCATGCTGCTGTCTGGAGCCCGCGCCTCCATGAAGACCGGAGCACTGGCGACGACAGCCACCTGGTAGCGCTCGGTCTGAAACTTGACTCCCTGCTCCTCGGAGTAGCAGATGTAGCGGCCGGCTTGCATCTGGCCCGCCTCGGGGATGACCAGGGCTTTGAGGGTCCGGTCAAAGCGTGGCCCTCCAGCCTCTGGGTCTCCCAGCTGCAGCTCACGGTCGTTGAGAACCCAGAAGGGCTGAGCCAGGTTGGAGACCAGCTGGCAAGGCAGCACCATGTCAGAGCCCACCACCACGGTTACGTTCCTCAGACGGGAGTGTTCTGCAGGAGCACAGGAGAAGTGCGTGTTTAGTCATCATACCTCCAAATCATATTCTACAGCAGCAAGCTCTCTTCTGATTAATTCAACTCTTTCAGCTCAATTCAAATATATTCCCTATATATTTCTTTGCTACCAAATTGCATTCAGCACTGACAGCCAATTCCCACAAGGGGCCACTACTGAGATGTGGCCCCATACTCACCGGGGCTGGGGATGGAGACAGGCTTATCGAACTTGGTTTTTCCCCGGGTGAACCTTTCCAGCAAGAGGTCCTGTGACAGGGAGGAGGGGGAGCTGGAGAGGAAACAGCAGAGAGCAGAGCGGAACATTAATAATGGACCTCAGGGACGTTTCCATCCTGAGTGCTACAGCCAGGACCGCACCAATATATATGTATGTGTGTCGAGCTCATACTCGAAACTCAAAATAACCTCAATTTATAGAAAACACTTCAAACCAAATCCTAAAGAAGATAATTTCCAAATTGTAGGAACAGATAACCTTTGAATGTACTTAGTGAGACTGATACATCAGCCTTTTAAACTGGGCATACACAGTGTGACTTTAGAAATTATGTTAAATTCCACCTCCCACTGTACATTGCTCCTCTATTTTTTGCCGAAGAACAAAAAGAAGACGTCAAAGTTTGTTTGCTATCGGTGCTAACAATTTTTCATAGGGGTGAGGATTTTCTTTTGAAAGTCTGCTATCAGTAAGGAGCTGCTTATATGCATTCAATAAAAACATACAGGCATCAACATCAAGAGGACACATTCTGAAAGCTCTACTGGTTTGAATCTATATTTCTTGGTATGAATGGATGCACATGGCTCTCACCTGCGATGGAGGTCGATGCGGACGCAGGCCCGACCCTCACTGTCCCAGGCGCAGTAAGGATCCCGGGCCAGAAGACAGTCCGGCTGTGACTGATAGCGGCTGCAGTTGGCCAAGGGCAGCTGGAGAACTTCAGACCGGGAGCCGATATACAAGTACTTCTACAGAGAAACCGAGAGAGAAGAAGATGTGAGAGGAAGGAAGACAAAGAACAGATCCAGCCATCCGTAAAACAGAAACCAGAGAGAGATGAATAAAAAGGACAAGAGGAAAGATAAACAGAGAGGAAGAGAGGGAGAGTGACTCAGTTCAGGGTTAGAGGAGATAATGGGATAATGACTCTCAATTACAATAACATTCACTCCCTCGACCCTCTTCCAATCCAATCTGGCCTGCGCTCTTTTTTCCGCAAAAGCTGTTATAAAATGTCTGGTCGCGGCTAAGCCAGCATTAATGAGATAAGCAGTAGGCTTACGGGCGGAGCACACCCCATCAAAACGGCATCGATCTGCAGACATGCCGTTGTGGAGCCAGGGGGACGCGGCCGGAATCAACGCTCAGCCTTCCGTTGACAGGGCCGGGAGTTTGAGAAAACAACGGGGGCAGAGGTTCAATTCCCCAACGGTGGTGAAGGATTGTAATTACCGTTATTGTGAGGAGAGTTTTGGATTCATGGGGCGAGGTAACACTTGATCTGAAAAAGGGCAGTGTTGATAAAAAACATCTGCCGAGTGCCACAGGGCCTAGCCGTGATTGTAAGTGTCTGCCGAAAAGGTCATTAACAGATCAACACGGACATAGCTCGGCTGATATCACAGAATACCAATGAACGAGTGATGCAACATAAATGTGAGCTGCTTTGAGGAATTTGGTCAAATGAAGACGAGAACCACATGTACTGGTCCGTCAGGAGAAACCAAAACACGGAAGGAACGGTGCAAACTTTTCATGTGACACATCCTTATGTGCAAATATTAAGCACATCAGCTCATTTTTAACAGTGAATGCTGACATGATGTCCTCACGCTCAGAATGTAAACTAAAAAAAACACAAATTATTACACAATTACTCCTCATGAAAAATATAAAAATGTTGCCGTAACATACCGGACAAACATAAAAACCTTTGGCATTTTAAGGATGCTTGATTTATCAGGCTTGTGTGGACTTGCTCCTCCTCCTTTAAATGATCTTTATTTTTTATTTTTTTTGCTCCTCCTCCTTTAAATGATCTTTATTTTTTTTATTTTTTTTGAACAATGTTTTTTTTATTAATTTCCAATAAGAACCTACAAAACACATTGACACATACCACACAAGTTGCACAATGAAATGCAGGCGATTTTCACTGCATACACATACATACAAAAAAAATAAAAATAATAATAAATAAATAAAGATAAACACACGCAAACAAACATACATACCTACCTAAAATAATAACAATAATAAATAAAATAAAATAAAAATGTCACACTCGATATCCCTACAGATAGATATGATCTACCGTTGCCTGAGAAAGTCCATTAAGGGTGCCCCCACCTCTTCAAATTCCTGTGCTTTACCCCTGATTACATAGGTTAGCTTTTCTAATAAATGATCTTTATTAAAAAATTACTAACCCTCCCTGGAATGTCTTTTAGACACTCTCAGTGTGGCAAATACCTCATATAAAATATCATATATCATATAAAAAAATTTAAAAACATGCCCCCAGTCAGTTATTGTAATGCAGAGTTTCTAGTAGCGATTTAAAGTATCCTAGCCCAATTCAAGCTTACCCTGCTAACACTATCAAAAGATAATGTCCTTGACTTCAAAGTGCCCCCCCCCCCAGGGAAGACATTATACTGCTGTTTTCATGAGTCCTACTGGTACGTTCATCTCAGAGTCTGACAATGACTGCGAGACATACTCTCCGTGCTTCCTTACCTTGGAGTGGGAGATGGTCAGGCTGTCCACCGGCTGTCCCGTCTCAAACAGCTGGATCTCCTCGATCACATGGGCCTCGGAGCCGATGATCAGCACTCTCTGCAGCCAGCCCTCCGCTGCAGCACGGAGACAGGGGGGGGGGGGAGAAGAGTCAGCTCACATCTGGTGTGCTCAATCAAACTCTCAGTTCATTTTCACTTCAGTGTAATGGACGTTCCCCATCCCTTCAGGGCAATTTCTCATGACATGCATAAATATATGTATTTTCAAACTAATAGTTCTAAAACTGAGATGAATCCAACTACAAACCATTCGCAAAAAACACACACCTGACAGCTGAGCAGCTCATTTAAACAAATACCATTTATATGATATCAAAAACTATGCACACACACAAAATTCATTTGAATAATAAAGACATTCTGCAATTAACACACACACACACACACACACACACACACACACACACACACACACACACACACACACACACTCACACACACACGCACACACGCACACACGCACGCACGCACGCACGCACACACGCACACACGCACACACGCACACACGCACACACACACACACACACACACACACACACACACACACACACACACACACACACACTCACACACACACACACACACGCACACACGCACACACGCACACACACACACACACACAGCCCACCAGTCGATTTGAATATTCAAGATGTGTAAACAAACATCTGTGAGTGCACAGGATTTTTACCTAAATATTGATGATTTACTAAAATATTCAGCAACTCACACCTGTGAGTGCCGAGCAGCTCATATACATATTCATGATGATATATTATGATACACAAACACACACCTCTGATGCTGTGACAACTTGTTTAAATATTTAAGAATAAACTCATCGTGCGCTGCTAACAAACACTTTCTTTAGCTGCATCTCGTAAACTCCAGCGACTGCCCAAAGCCCACGTGCCTTCCAACGCTCAATCATGTTAATGCAGTGCTAAAGGTTTAATCCTTTTCTTCTACTTGTCACAATAGGATAATTGTCAGTCAAGCCAAGATCATTAATATTAATAATATAATAATAACTTTATTTATATGGTACTGTTACAAGGTGCTTGACATGGTTGAAAAGGTTTTACAATATTTCCTCACTTAGGCAAATGAGATTAGGGAATCCAAACATTAGATTACAGTATTAAAACATTAGCAATCAAATAATAAAACAGACAGAGTATGTAGGATATAAAATGATGTACTGGGATCCCTAAAATGATTTTTTTGTTAAAATAATAAAATATTATGTTGTGTCCCCTGTCTGCTGGTTTGTTTGTTTGTTGGTTGTGTATTTTGTTAGTCAGCAGGATTATGCAAAAACTACTGAGCCGATTTCCACAAATCTTGGCAGAAGGATGAGACACAGGTTAGATGTTTGTTTTTTTCAGCATTTCCCAGAAAACATTTATAGATCTTGACAATTTTCTGCTATACATATTTAGGGAACTTATATCTATGAGTGTCTGCAATTCTGCAGCTTGATTCAATTGAAGAGTACTGTTTGGCATGGTGGAGGTATGGGCTCTACTGAGAGCCACTCTGGTTTAAGGAGTGATTTAAAAGATGTCACAAGCTTCAGGTCCTGGGGCAGAGAGTTCCAGAGCTGAGGGGCTGAAACAGCCTGGTCACCTTTAGTCCTGAGCTGGGACTCAGGAACAGCCAGCAGAGCTTTGCCCGAGTATCTGAAGCTGCACTCTGGGGCACAGGGGAGCAGTAATTCAGCGATATAACTGGGGGCTGAACCATGGAGTGTTTTATAGGTGATCAGTACGATCCATGGTGGGCAGTGAGGAGCGACTAAGACAGATCTTGTCTTGTTGTGTTTGTTAACAACCGAGCAGCTGGTTTAGAGATCTTTAGGTGCTCCAGTAAATCATGACAGACAGACAGTGAGTAGGCAGCAACGAAGTGGAATACAGAGAGAGAGAGAGAGAGACAGAGAGAGAGAGAGAGCATGGACAGCCACTGTCAGACTGGTTGTTATAATCCAAATAATAGTAGTGATACTTATAGATGCAAGGATCATTAATAAGCACGAGTTGGTAGTAGTAGTTAGCTAATAGTAAACGGGAACAAAAGTCTTTATGTACTTTATTGTGTACTTATAAACTGTGATGATTTTCTTCTATGTCTTTGTGTTGTTTTATATAGAAAGTGTTCTCAGCAAATGTAAGTTTCTCTTTGTGACTTCACGGAGCTACTGTCATCAAATTGTCTGCAACTTTCATCAGCTTCAATTTGTCAAACTCTTCACACCAGCCGCACTGAAATGTCATGCCACCCTGAAACCGAACATGATGGAAAATGAGGTAAAAAAACAACTTTCTGCTGCCAGAACTTGCAGCTGCATTTGCGAGTGAGTCCAGCTCAGCAAAGAACAATTTAAAGGTGAATTTAAGAGTGGAGACGCTGTGAGAGGCCTTTTAGCACCTCGGGTAAAGGTAACATTATCAAAGACATTTGGAGGGTTTTTTTCAAAGGGTGTGTATGGGGAGCTGCAGGAGAAGGAAGATGAGATCCTGGGTGTCTTTCATTCAGGGCATTGTGAACAGGTTTCGCTCCCCCTGTGATGAAAGGCGTTTCAGCCACAGCTGTCGGGGTGACCTTGATCTGTCACGTGACTCATGCTTTTCCCGTGTGGTACTCTCCATTAAGAGACTGTCACAGATAATACCAGCGTGGACCCTGTAGCCACCAGGAGGCTTAAGAGGAGGAAACGCACACATCACACTGCATAGCAAGCAGCAGACGTATCATCACGCTCGCCTCTCGCTGTGTCATTTAATCCCTCAATCCAGGTTTTTCTCCTGGTTTTTCCAGATCCTGTTTTTTCTGAAAAGCCGTCTCCACCGGCGCCTCCACTCGTTCTTTTTTCACATCAGCTGTCACTACGCTGCAGCTAATAGCTAATCAAGCCCACAGCCCAATTGGCACCATGAGCGCACGTCTGCCAGGGGCCCTGTTGAGTTTGTGCTGTGAAGCACGACAAGTGGGGACGACTGCCCTTGGCTCAGACTGTGTGAGTGTGCAAATCTGTGTATGTATGTGTGCGTATCAATTTGTGTGTGTGGTAGCCTTGTGTGTGTGTGTTGGTGTGTTCGGGTTGGCCGCCCTGCTTGCCAGCAGAGAAGCCATGAGTCCGCTGTTGTCACACTGTGAGTTGCCAGAGTCACCCTGATGCTGCAGTGGTCTGAATGGTAATTAGCTGAATCTCTCCATTCACGAGACTGGGCTACATTCAAATTCCCTGGAGTCCACTGTCAGATCTGTGTGATTCAACATTCAGATTTCCGGGAGGACCTGCTGATTTCAGGTCCATGCCAGAACAGGAAACCTGCAGAAGGGCCCGGAGGCCACTGATCAGAGTTAATAATTAAGTCGTGCAGACGTGGATGTTTCCTTTGATGCGTGAAGATGGATCTCACACGTGCAAATCAAGCCGTTAATTGAAACCCATCTGAAGTGTGGCCAGATGGCGGGTTGTTTGTGTCACCATTCCTAATGCCAGTACCTGTCCCCGTCTGCTGCCGTGGACGGCTCCCTCTCATCCCTACAACACATGCAGTCTGTAGCTCCCCCCTCCCACCACTGCACCCCCCACACAATAAGGGAATAGGGAAATAGGGAGAGAGACTTAGAACGTAGCTAAATCTTATTTCCTAATTCCACATTGACAATTAAAAACATTTTAGATTGGGACATTATTATGTTATATATTGTAAGGAGCTTCTCACAAACATGTGTGTGTGTGTACAGTTAATGTATGTATATACTGGATTCTTTAATAAAATTAAAATATTTTTTATTTTATTCTATTGTATTGTATTTTATTGTATTCAAATATACCGGCTGCTATGACGACTTAATTTCCCTTCGGGGATGAATAAAGTAATCTATCTATCTATATATCTATCTATCTATCTATCTATCTATCTATCTATCTATCTATCTATCTATCTATCTATCTATCTATCTATCTATCTATCTATCTATCTATCTATCTATCTATCTATCTATCTATCTATCTATCTATCTATCTATCTATCTATCTATCCATCCATCCATCCATCCATCCATCCATCCATCCATCCATCCATCCATCCATCCATCCATCCATCCATCCATCCATCCATCCATCCATCCATCCATCCATCCATCCATCCATCCATCCATCCATCCATCCATCCATCCATCCATCCATCCATCCATCCATCCATCCATCTATCTATCTACAGCTGTAGGCTGGAGAGAGTGGGATTCTCTTGGCCAGCTTTGTAAAATAAAGAGGCTTTGTCTGAAACAACTTTATAAGGGCTAAATTATCTGGAGAGCATTTCTGTATACTTGGCTCTGTTCTAACTCTGTAAACACATTATGATATTTTTATATTAGCACTGAAATGTCAGTGTGTTCATGGGCTGAAGAGGAGGTGACATCGCTGACCTCCAGTTCTGAAGATTCCACGCATCACCCGCCAACACAAAATTTTAAGGTCAGAAAAGAGCACGAAACTTTAAGTTTTAACTAAAAAGCTCGGAAAAATATGAACTAACATAGATGAGGAGGTTGTAGGTGAAAATACGAATAAGTGTGAAGAATTGATGGAGGCGCAGAACCTTGATCAATAGCCTATATAAACAAAAAAAACTTAAGTTTGTTGGGTTTTCGACCAATAATGGAATCCCCGGTGTTATTTGTACCTGTGCCAATGAAGAGCATGTTGTACGCCCGCTGGTCCAGGGCGTTGACCCGATCCACCGCCAGCCTGGTGAAGTTGACGCCCTTGGCGAGCAGCAGGGGGCGCGCCAGAGCTTTGTCCTCCATCAGTGGGTGCTTCTTGGCAAAGTTGAGCGTGGCGTCGGGCAGCTGCAGCGAGCTGTTGTAGCCGCTCTCCCTGTCGGAGTTGGTTACACACTGCAGCACAGACAGAGCAGGACGGAGAGACAGGGGAGGGGAATGGAGCGAGGAGAGAAAGAACGGAGGGACAGGACGAAAAGGAAGAGTGAGAGGGGGCCAAGGAGGAGAAAGAGGAGGAAACTTCTTAGCTGCAGCTGGCGTAGGCTGGCATGATTAGCTGGCTGAGCTGTGACTGCCCCCCCCCACCTCTCCATCTTTCTTTGCTCTTGCTCTCACCTCCGCCCGCCCCTTCCTCTGCCTCCTTCCCTTTCGTCCTGGATCATTACATCCTCAGCTTTTTATGTCATTCCAGCTTATGCTGTTTTTCACTTCCATAGCCATGCCACCCATACCACCCTCTGCTCTCTTTTATCTCGCTTCTATCCTTTTCCTGCCCACTCATCCCTGCTTTTATGATGCAGTTGTAGATCAAAAAGCAGATGCACCAAATCATTACATAAAACGGCCTTTTTTCGAGAGCTTATAATCATCATCCTATTTTCTTGCTTCCTGAAGTTGTCTGAAAAATACATGCATGTGCTATTAGAGCGTTCCCAGTTTCTTACCGATCCCGGCCGTGGGGAAGGGACAGCCCCGGTGTAGCGTCCCCACCTCTGAGATGACTCCCTGTACTCCTTGTAGGATCCTTCAAACACCTTCTTCACATCACCGACCTGGTACTGGCACACGGCCGACACATCTACGTCTCCCCTGGAACACGGCAGCAAGGCGGAGAATTAGTGCACGGGCCGTAAAAAAACTGTGAGACAGATTAGCTTTGGCTTCCCTGTGGAAAATGTGACTTTCAATAGCAGGAGGACAAAGGGCAAAAACCGGAAGACTGGTTCTTCCATATTAGTTGCAGGTCAAACCCACGGAAAAGGATCATGTTTTTGAAACACTTTTAGGAATCACAGTGCAGTAAATTAAAATGAACCTCTGAAGCCTGAACTGGCCACTACTGAGCAAGCGGAAATGATTAAATGTGTTGACATCTCCTCTCTTTCTGCAGCGCTGTTCAAACTGTACTCATGTGATACACCTCCTTCATAGGCCAGTGAAATCAATCAGCAGGTGCTATGATTCATGAAACACGTTCTATTCAATGGTAAGGTTAAGGGTTATGGGATCTCTTCCAACCCAATTTCAGAACCCGAAATTGGGTATTGACACTAGGGTTGCAAAGGGGCGGAAGGTTTCCAGTAAATTTCCGGAAACTTTCCGGAAACTTTCCATGCGAAGTTAAGTTCGGGAATTTGGGGAATTTTGAAAATAATATCAATGATATTACTGGGGAAAAACATATTAACATGCTGATTGAGGATTGTTCATCTGTTCATCTAGCCTATTTCCATTCATTTATCCATCAATTATAAAATATTTTTATAGACGATTCCAATTGTTTGGCTAACTATTTATATCTCTGGCATTGCATTAGTGTTTTTTTACAAACTTTTTTCTCATCTTATTCTACAGAACAATGCCACGTGCACTATCTTGTGATATGACATTTCACCCCATCCAATGTAGAAGGAAAGGCTGTGTACATTTGCAAATACTGTGCAAAGACCTATGTTAAGAATGACACAACGATGCAGAAGCATATAGTCAAGTGCCCAAAGTTTCCTCAGGGCTCAAATCAGCCTATGACAAAACAAAATGTTTATATTTATGTCTGTATATGACAAGGTAAAACAGTTAGTATAAATTACCCACAACATTTCCAGTTTATTCCCATGAATTCCCGTTAATTCCCGTATATTCCCGTATATTCCCCTTAATTCCCATTGATTCCCATGGAAAGTTTCCAACTTTGAAAATTCCCCGGAATTTTGCAACCCTATTTGACAAATGACCCAGACTCATTGAATCATACTTGTAGGCCCCTCATCTTCATCTTACTCATACGTTTGATTTCCAGGCACATTTTCTGGAAGGAAAACATCTGCTTTTCACATAGCTCTCAAGCCGTTTTCTGACATGAATGACAATGTCCACACAAATGTGTCCGACCTTTCTCTGGAGTTTGCCTTTCTCATATGAACAACGCAGGAGGAGATTCTCTGCTCAGATAAGTTCACAACAACACAGACATCTCCCTCTAGGTGAGGGATGGTGCAGCAGGCAGGAGCAAGGATGTCATGTAATAATTCTGCTGCGGAAATCATATGCTTTTGTTTAAATCACATGGACACTGGATTTGTTCCTTATCACTAACCGCTCTTTTGACATCTTTTTCGGTGTATTTTTTACGCGTGTGGCAGTGCTTTTTATTTGTTTTCATTCTTTTTTCTGCGTCTCGCCCACATACTCGCAGTTAATCCTCCAGTGGATCTCCTGCTGTCTCACGTGGGCTCATAAGGAGATTCTCAGAAATGTTTACTGCGGAGCTGGTTGGGAAAACCTCTCACTTGGACATTTGCCTTCTCATATATAGCCCTTTAGAGAATATGTCAGGAGAAGATATGGATATCAGTGCATATCTGAAAGCAGCTTAAGTGACTCACATGTCGACATAAACTTATATTTAATCAAAGCTTTATGCCCTAAAACAAGCTTTATAAATTCTGTGCCAGTCCCACTAGTCCCACTGGTCCCACAGTTCCAGTCTTATTGCAGGTTTTGCCTGGGACATTCGTTGAGCTCAGACATTTTACCAGTGCTGCTGTAAAAAGTCATTTTTTTGGGAACGCTGTCAACAGGAAAGAAGTTTGTGTTCATTAATTCATATAATGTGATTTGTCCAGTGAGGAAAGTGCTTTTGCAATCTGTCAGGTCCTGTTACTTAGCCGCAGAGCCATGGGTTTTAAAGGGTGAACGTCAAATCCAAAGGACAGCGCTGGTGTGTGTTAGCAAGTTAAAAAGCTCGCAGTTTCCCTCAGATTGCGACCCGGACTGCGAGTCATCATTTACATAATGTTCAATTATCTTAATGTTATCTCTATCAAAGCCAGAGGGCCTTAAAGAATCCCCCAGCGACTCATACAGAGAAAAAATGATTAGGCCTTCTTTCCCGGCGCAGCAGTATGGGAGCTCTGAATGAAGAAACAAAGCTTGAAGTTCAAAGCTGGTTCACTTTGTGATTTGATATCTTATTGAAGAACACAAAAGACTCACATCAAAGGGCATTGCCCGCAGGATGACGAGGGTAAGTCTCCGACTTTCCTTCGCTAGGAAACCTTGTGCCATTGTGCCTTCTTCTTTGTTGATAAGTAACTCATTAACACATTAATGTTATGCAGTGGTCCAACGATTGCCATTCATTATTCCAAATATAATGAGACGGCCCCCAACTATAACTAAGTTAGTGTCGTGAGCCCTTCTAATTACACCATTGTTGCTTGGTGTTTGTGTTATCATGCAATCCCTAAATATAGCCCTCAAAATGTCCTCCATCTTAAATTAAAAAAAAAGGTTATTTATGAGGTGTAATAACACATGACAGAATGTTGGAAAAGAAATTGCCGGGATGTGGATAAGGTGCAGAGGATCTTCAAACCATCTCCACCCTCTGTATCCTTCGGCCAGCCAGAGCTGCCAGACTGAAAACATCACAGAAAGCTGTGGCATAGACCCAGAAAGAGAGCGAAGAGAGCCGGCATAAGAGTAAAGCTAAGTCAGCTTGGACCCAAGGCTGTTCATTTAGACAGCCTACTTCTGGCTGACATCAGGTCGCAGGGAAATAAAATGGATGAGCTGGGACTCAGGCTCACTCCTCAACGGGAGATTGGGGACTGTTATGCCCACATCTTTGCAGAGACCTGGCTCCGTCCCAACAAACGAGATTGAGCTGTTGCACTCTATGGAGGCGGATGGAGGCCGACTTTGTGTTTGCATCGATGATGGACAGCGTTTAACTGATGTAGAGACTTCAATGTCAAGATGTTGACAGAGAATATTGCCTTTGTTGCTCCTGATGAAAATTCAGGTCGTCATTTGTTACATGAAGGGGATTTGTTGTTGTCAAATCACACAGGTACATCTGTATTTTCATTGTACAATCTATGTTCCATAGTTATAATTAAATTAATCTTGATTTGATTCATATTTTATTTGTGCACAATTACGTTTTGTTTGCTATGTTCAGTCCCACAAATACTCACGGAGTAATTCACTGTTGTTCAAAATAGTAAATGATTTGGGCTAATTTTACCAGCAATTTACAATGTTAAGTTTTACACAGCTTTGAATTTTCCCATGGGATTTTGTCAGCTTCCTACTGTGAATTTTTTTTTTGGAGCGATATTTGCCCTTCAGTTTAAAAAGAAATCTCATCCGACACACGACCATGGTTATAAATAGCAACAAATTCTCATACAAGTATGCAGGGCCAGTAGATGGTGATAAGGTTTTCAAGGAAGTCAGAGAAGAATGGTGTGGTTCAAGAAAAAGTTACTTAAAAAATTGTTTGTGTGTGAAAGAGAGTTTAACATAAAAGTTTGCTTTGCGAAATAGCCATACTACAGTGTTAAGGGTGCTAAACTCAATCAGGCAGACTCTAAAGTAAATGGGTTCACCATCAACTGGAACGAGATGTGCCAGAAAATGCCTAAAAAAAACTATAAAACACATTGAAGCACACTTGAGTTGTATCCACTCAAAATAACTCACAGTAATATCGTAATATTTTCATTAAGGGCCCAATTACACAGTAACTAGACTTCCTAATCGCACAAAGAGCATAATTGGAGCCATCATGTCTGACTCATGATTTTATTAAAATTCCGAATATCTGGCGTGTCGGCATGGTGATGTTGTGTCTTGCCCTGACAGCAGATTGCAGACATAGTAATGGACTCACATTTACCCGAGGTTACTGCAGGAGAGTCGCTGCTTCATGTCTGTGAGGGTGTCTTCTCTAACTCACCACTGTGCGTGGAAGATGCCGTAGAAGGTGGTTCCTCTCCAGTCCTGCCCCGGCAGCGTGAAGACGGCCCTCAGGTTGTTGAAGGAGACGTGACGCTCTGGGAGGGAGCACTCCAGACGGGCTTTCTGGAAGGTGGTCCACTTCTTCTGCAGGGTCCTGGTACCACCCAGATCCCCCTGAGAAAGGACACGTTAGATGTTATCAATAAAATGGAACAATTATGTAAGTTATGATTGTGTTTACAGATCCACCCATTGTACTGAGGAAAATCCTATTTGTAAGTGATTTTATATCGTGGTAACCAGATTAGCAGCCAGTCATGGCCCAGCATTCAGCTTACAGTGTGATGTGGAAACTTGAGACCTCAGGGTCACAGCAGTGAGAAGATACATTACAGTGAAGCAGGAGACATCTTGTCCAGCATTCAAGATTCAAGATTCAAGATTTTTATTGTCAAATGAACAGAGATAACATGAAGCAGTCACTGTCAATGAAATACTTGGGTCACAGGCTCTCTTTAAGCAATGCTCAGTAATTTCAACCTAAAAAAATAAAATAAAAATAGAAATAGTATAAAATAGAATAAAAGAGAATAAAATAGAATAACAATAAAATAGAATATCAAAAATTTAAAATAGAAAATAAAATCTATATATCTAAATATATATCTTTACAGATGAAGAGAAAAGAAAACTAGATGCACTAACTAGATGCAACGTTTCTTTGGAAGAACCATGTCAGGTACTTTATTAACTAAAGCATTGTCATTTCTTTTATGTTTTAAAATGTGTCTGTCTGGAGGGCATGATGGAAATCTTATGACTGCTCGAAGAAGGTTCAGGAGACACAGATGACCCCATATGGGGGAGAAGAGAGATGAGCAGTACGAGAGTAAACTTTGTGAAGCGACCCAGCTCCGTTATCTATGTCATACTTACACATTCAAGATTCAAGATTCAAGATTTTTTATTGTCAAATGAACAGAGATAACATGAAGCAGTCACTGTCAATGAAATACTTGGATCACAGGCTCTCTTTAAGCAATGCTCAGTAATTTCAACCTAAAAAAATAAAATAAAAATAGAAATAGTATAAAATAGAATAAAAGAGAATAAAATAGAATAACAAAAAAATAGAATATCAAAATTTAAAATAGAAAATAAAATATATATAGCTAAATATATATCTTTACAGATGTATGAATAACCCTACAAATGTAGGGTTATTCCTCATGGGGCTACATAACACCCATATACGTCTGATATATATATATCTATACTAAATCTGGTATTAACTAATGGTGATTGTAGATCCCAATTACCTCTGTCCCACTAAGAGAGACTTCATCATGAGACACGGACACGTTTGTTTTTGCTATCTACCTACAGGTACCTTCACAGTCATCCCAGAAACAGACAGTGAACTGTTGATAACAGTGAGAGACATGTGAGTGTGACCTGTGTGCAGATGTTCTCTGAAGAAGAGAGAGCTACATTAAAATAGAGCTACAGACAGAGTCAGAGTTCCACCTGACCTGTTTGGTCAGAACACTGTGACATGAAGTGCAACCAAAGTCATCACACATACGCTTCGGAGGCTCCAACGCTGCTTATTGATTTTGAAAGGGGTGATGTTATGCGCTGTGGCTCCATTGCATGGATTTGCTTCTGCTTTTTTGCGGTAGAAGTTGAAAAGAGCTCAACTTTTGAATCAATTTGAAGAGACCAGCCAATCAAATCATGTTAATGCAAATCGAGGTGCTATACCGACATCAAATGTTAAGATAAGCCTGGAGAGAGGAGGTAGAGTAGGCAGAGGAGGCAGAGGAGGAAGAGGAGGCAGAGGAGGCAGAGGCAGCACGGGAACCTGGCGGGTTTTGTTATTCAATCTGCATCTCTGGCATTTTAGAGTTTTCTATCCGAGATCAAGATGTTTTTCGCCGTCTTCTGCTTTAAATCTGGTATTTACATACTTTTTATCCTGATCGTCTTTTCACTTTTCTGCTCGGTTTCGCTGCTGCTGGTAATGTTGCATTTCATTAGCCTGACATTCACCTCATGTATGCCTCTGTACACACATTGTGTTCTTTGCATCTGAACAACAAACAAGTGTACATTTGTTCCACACGATTAGCCTGACTGAGTTATTGTCATGCTGGAAAAAGAGCATCTGGACCCTGAGATGCTGAAATGCAGCTTATTCTTTGGACTCAAAAGAAGCCCAGTCACCAGATTTTCTCTCATCACCCTCAGTGATTAAAGCCACACAAAAACAGGAATTATAAATGCAAATGCTCATATTACAGAAGTGAGAGATAGACATTGTGCAGCAATATCAGCAGGACGCCGTGTATTATTCATCGCCCCAGTCTCCAGTACAGATCATGTGCGAGCATCTGTTTCTAATTTGATCCAAAGAGCTTTATAGTTCATCACAGCAGCATGAAAGGGAACTTCCCATAAAACACTGCGTATATTGTACACTCAATTGCACACAACTCTGCAGACTGCTGACAATCTGTCTCTATTCTAGTCAGTTTAAAGGGTACTGACTGGGATTATATGGTCGTTAGTCACTGAAACATGACACCAAACTCTTGCTTGAGTCACCAAAAAAAGGTCACTGGAATCATACATAATAAAAAGAAAGTCTCTAAAGTCTCACTGACTGACTCCTCACGACCAGAAACACCTCGAATGTCTGGGCATGATCACAATGATATATTGAACCTAATCCATAGTCCTAACAAGGCCATTCATTAAGCAAGTTAATGTGTTAATTACCAAATAAATCTATGTCAATGCAATTGACTTCACATAATGCTGGTGTTAATGAAGCCATTTGTTTGTGTTTTATTGGGGAATTTGGGTAATCGTGGACACCTACGCTTCGGTCTGTTTATTTCCTGTTCCAACAAAATCTAGTCAACAAGACTTTTCTATAGGTTTAGCATGGACATCATGTGATGCCAGTCACTTGAAACTGTGTCATGTTCACCATGTTTTTAGCCTAAATGCCAGATGTGAACCTCCTCTGGAACCGTGTTCACACGTGGATCACAGGGGACATTTAGGCTACAAACACGGTGTAAATTATGCCGTTTGGAGTCAAATTTGAATGTCGTGCCATGACTCCTCTGAGTAGAACATCTGCATTCTTTCTCCTGGTGTGGTTAGAAAACATTTTAAGGATTACAGAAAGGTATAATATGTTGATGTAATGTGTAAACAAGATATTGGAATAAGAAGAAGTCCCAGATTACCCAAATTCTTTTATTTATTTTTAGTTTTAAGAGTTTCTTTAAAAAAGGAACTTTATTTTAATCTATCAGAGCATGTCTTACAGAAATTGTAAAGAAAGTAAGTTTCTACTGTTCTTTCTTTTTGGGCATTACCTTGGCCTGCATATGACATAGTGGATGAACAGAAGAAATGCAGTTCAATAACAATATGAAGTGTTCAGAAACATCTGTCCAAACAGCTGGAGGAAGCAGAAAACAGCTGATTTCAAGTGAAGCATTCATGAAACACAGTCAGCTCTCGTTTTGTGCAAACAGATCTATTCCTGCTTAATCTCAAATAGTCACTCGCAGATTGATTACTGCTTGAATTAGTTTGTACTTTTCGCTTGCTTCCCTCATCAATAAACTTCCACAGGTCCACTGCACTGAAAGTGAGGATAAGGTGTTTTTTTAAGGAGTTTCCTAATTGAATCTGCTCAGAGGTCAGTTGTGATTAGTGTGTGTTACCTTGCAGACTCGGGCCACCCTGGCCACATTGAGCTCCGTGTCGCAGTCCAGCTCCAACGCTCGCTCACTGAAGAAAAAGTAGATCTTGTCGTCGTCGCCCTCTTTGCTGCCGCTGCTCTCCCTCACCAGGGCTGAACCCACAAAGTCTGGCTCTGCACACACAAACACACACACAAACACAAACACACAAACACACACACAGAGAGAGAGAGAGAGAGAGAGAGGTCTCAGAGAATGTACAAACTAGTAAAGACATATGCAAGTCAGAGAAGGATAAATAGAAAGCTTCAGCCCGTAGGTGTATGTGGACTGATTCACACACCACACACACACACACACACACACACACACACACACACACACAAACACACACACACACACACACACGCACACATAAAGACACTCAAGTTTGACACCTCCATCTCATTCCCTGCCACCCACTCTCACCTCTCTGTCTCTTTTCTATTATCACTCTCTCCTTCGCCTCTTCCAGTGCTCCCTGTTCACAGTCCATTTTGTCCATCTCACTTTCTATCATGTCATCCCTTGCTCCTGTCTTTCTCAGATTCTCTCTTTATCTGGTCTTTATTAGGTTCAAAGGCAGATAAAGACTTTTTTGGAACTGAGGCAGCTGGAGGCGTGAATCATTTTTGTGCAAAGTTTATTACAAGGATACATTGTTTCCTTACGTGAGCTTTCATTTTGAGTTTAAAAACCTTTGAAACATCATTGGACACTACAACTCAAAAAACAGGCCGATTAAATGATTTTAAACTGGGCAGAAGTAGCTTAAATGAAAGCAAGGCTTGTTTAATTGTCGGTCTAGTTGTTATTAAAATATCTGCATCAGCCGGAATAAAAGACTTGCACATCAAACATGCAAACCTCAGCCTCGTCTGGGTTCTTCCTTCCTTCCTCTACATTCATTCTCCTCACCTCAATCTTTTCATTGCCGATGCTAACGCTCTTTCAACATCAATTTTCCTGCTGCAACTTCCACCAGCACACACACACACACACACATGCACACACGCACACACACACACACAGGCGCGCTCACACAAAAGATAACGATCCTTTGCTGACGCAGACCCCCATTTAATTTCCTGCAACTCAGTCTCTTGTTCTTTTACACGTTTATGGCACTTTTTAAAAAATGAAAGCCTGTTTAAAAAGTCCATCACCATCAAGCCTAATGCGATTTCTATGATTTGAATACAAATGTAATTTGTCCGTGTCTCGGTATTTTGGAAAAAAAGAAAATAACTTAACCCTAAGACTCCTGAAGTCCACACAAGCATATTTTACCATCAATTCAACTTTTTTTTCCGAGTATAATTTCTCAATACTAAACGTGACATTTGCTAAACCCTTTCCCAGCAAACTGCAATGGATAATCGGTTTCTTTGTGCTGTTGTCTGGTGTGGTGTCTTCTTTTATCCCCTTAACAAAACACACACACACACACACACACACACACACACACACACACACACACACACACACACACACACACACACACACACACACACACACATAGACATACAACTAAGGAAAATCATTAAACAGTCTATTAATCTCAAATAAGTGCCATCGGTATGTGAGCTGCACTTTAGATGCCTGAGGGCATTTTGTCCTGCTCATACAGGTTTTTGGAAAAACCTAAAACACACAGCACGACCCACCAACACCTGAACCACCTGGATGGTACTAGCTGTCAATCACACATTATCCACTACAAGCTAGTAGTCCAAAAACTGCTACTAGCTTTTACAAAAAATCGATTGAGTAGAAAGAAGCATAGGCTGCCGAATCATAAGCTATCACGAAAAATAACATTACAGTTAAAATATCCATGTTTCACTTCTTCTTCTTAATGCCTTTTTATTTGATTTAATGAAACATTTTAGTTTGAAAATACAAAGTGAGACGGAAATTCAACCACTGTGTTGCCTTCAAATGCTATAGAAAGCAACCAAGCTGGGTTATGTAAGAGTAAAATGATGTTGATATTTAATTTTAACTATGTCACCATCTATATCACTGTCTCATCTGCTATACCAGCAGAAAGCTGTTACTTCTTCTACCTGCACCATTAACTAGTGAGGATGCTAACTTTGAGCCAGCTTTTAGTTTAACAGTCTTTTAGCATCCTTACATGAATGCAGCCTTTAAGTGCCCGTTTAAAAACATTTTATATAGTTGACGTTTTAAAATGTGAACCCTTATAAGACAGCTGGAGATGCGTTTTTCAACCCCCTTGTTAAATACTTGAAATGAAAAACCTGCTGTTGTTTACTTCTATGTGAAAATCAAAAACTCACTAAAAACTTAACAGATTAAGCAACAGTACGCAAATGATCGTTACTTAGTGAACTGTGAATTCTAGGAGAAATAACAGACTGGCAATTTGGGGCTTTTTCACACTTAACTTGAGCATTGCCCCCCCACTTCCGCAAAACAAATTCTTATGCTATTTTAATCAATTTCTTTTTTTTTGCAATCTTTTTTCACTCTCTGTCCTACCATTGCTTTCTCTGAATGTCCCGTGTGTAACTTACCATTGAGCCAGGCAGGTAGGTACTCGCTCTTCATGCTATAGTGCTGCTGGCCCAGGTTCCTCAGAATGACCGGCTCTGTACCCAGGAAGTTGTTCAGCGTTGCAGAGAACAGCTCCTTATCTGTACCAACAAAATACAAGCTTTACTTTAATACGGTTTCTTTCTCAAAACACTATTGTAGAGGCTTACAATGAGAGAAGGTCAGTGACTCAGCAGAGAGGCCACAAAGTAAGAATGGAGAATCGGTGTCAGTAGATGCACTGAAGCAAATGCAGCATGCAGAGTTAAATTAGACTTGTGGACTCTCAGTGCAATCGTGCGAAACAGATGGGAAATGTTGCAGTGAGTGGTTTGTGGATATTTAATGCGCAACCTGTGATTCTGCTGGTGCTGTAAAAAGATGAGGATCTTCATTTTTTATAAACACCTGTCTGTTTATATGTCTTATGATGAAATGATCCAATGATACCTACCTATATAATTAAAACGTTAATATTGATTGTCTTGTCTGTGGTGTATTTAAATACATGTGTGCATGTGAAGTTGTGTATGTGCATTGTGCAACAACACAAACTTACCCACTATCAGGCCAGTGTGCCCCTTGGCAGGGTCATATGGGCATTTACCCTTCCCGTCTTCAAGAGCTGCAATGTTGAGGGCAAACAAGTCTGCATTCTGCAAGTGCACACATTCACAGACACACACAAACACACAAAATTAGGAACATGGTTGGTTTGTGGCCAGTATGAATTTTGGCCCACATGACACAGCAGCAAGCTCTATCTGTCAGTTACAAGGAAGGACCATAGCTTCACCCTTCGCCATGTTGTCCTGTCACATCAGTGTCACATGTATCCACACACACACACATACACCGTAACACACTAACATTCACACATTCAGCTGACACAGAGTGAGATAATATTTCCATTCCATTTATATTTATTTTGTCGGTGTTTGACACCTGTCAGCACTGGTTTGCTATGGCTCACTACCTTGGGAAAAGCATACATATTGCAGTACGCGTGCTCTCTCACTCACACACACACACACAAACAAACACACACACATGGACATAGATGCATACTCACCACATAGGTACATTTGGGCTGGAAGGCGTACGTGCCACACGTGTAGAGGTGTGTGTGGTTGTAGCTCTGCAGGAAGCGGATGTAGTTGAAGCACTCGGTCTGTGGAGGAATTAGAGTGGTTGTCAAATATCCACACAGTGCTTTTCTGTCCTCTGCTGAGGTGAAGTCCTCCATTAAGTACAGTAACATGTCCTCAGAGATTTAGGTTTACTGTAATCCTACATTGTGACTTCATTTAAATCCTATTTCACCTGAAATGCCTCAATAACCTTGAAACTAGATAATGTTTGAGATAATGTCTCCTTATTAAAAATGTGTGATATTAATCGTCCAGTCGGGATTTGGCGGCCAGATGATCTTTTGGGCGTCAGCCATTTTTAATTTTCTGGGTAAACAAATTGGTAAAGTTAGAGACACTGAACACAGATCTACGATTTTGTTCTTATGTGTTTCGGGGTTTGCTCCAAGACGTCAGGCAACATTGATATGCAAGAGTTCATGTGCTGTCGAGGACAGAATCTTAATAGAAATTGTAGCAGCTTCATTATATCAGCAACATTTACACCAAACAAAAAAGCGACAGATTGTTTCCATTTAAGCGATATGTGAGCAATTAGCAGTATAATATAAGCACTGTTTTATGGGAAGTGCCCTTTAATGCTGGCACTGTGATGAACAATAAAGCTCTTTGAATGGAATTGGGAACAGATGCTCTCACATGATTTGTACTGGAAGAATGAATTATTCAGTGCGTCCCGTTGATCTTGCCTTTGTAGCAGCAAAATAATATCAGCATCGTGGCTGTTATACAACCAATATGAGTTTTTTAATATTTTTTACAGCTCCTACAATCACTGGGGATAATCAGGATGTGATGTGTCAGGCAGACGGGCCTGTTTCAAGCCCCAACAACAACATTATATTAAAGGACTGATCATTAAACATAATGATGGGCTGTGTAAACACCATATGGTTGCTCCTGCACGTGGACTAAATGCCTGTTACCATATGTATGTCAGCATTCACAGATATTTTAGCTCTGTACAACCATCTCCATCATGCATGATTTTTATCCACCACAAACAGGAAAACTGTCAATTTTTCTGTAGGTAAAGTTTGAATATTGCATCAGTGAATTTTTAAACCTCTGGTAATCTAATTCCTCCACATGTATTTTTTACTACAGTTGGACTCAATTTTTGTTAAAGTTTCTGCTGCTGCCATTTCCCCTTCTGTTTAAAACCACATCAAAAGTTGCTGTTGTGCAACGAGAGACGTTTTATCTCCATTTCAAAAAGCTCTGCGTGATTCTATAAAATATTTAAAGAGACTTCTTGCAAATGCACTTTGTGCAGCCTGAGCAGCGGGAGGCTCTTGCTGAGACTAAAGTACGGAGCTGGGGCCGAGTCACTCTCTGTGCATGAGGCTGAATTACTTCACTTTTAATATCATTATAAGATGATGAAAAATCGAGATGAGATTTGTTACATCTTTTTATTGCACCTTCTCCGTTTGGTTCATATTGTGAATAAATTCATATACACTAAAGCAATAGCCTCTTAGTTGAAAAGATTAGTCAACACTTGGGTAGACACACAGCAGTTATAGTGAGTGTTATATAATGTGGCATAGCTATAGAATATACTGTATTGAATCGTATTGTGTTTAGGATCTTTAACTCTTTATCTCAATATTCTTTGGAACGAGACTTTCATAAACCTTCTGTGAATTCATGACGAAACAATTCCTGTATCAAACCGCCTTAAAAGTAGATTTTGGGTGGGAGATGCTCTTCACTGTGAGCTAATGTAGCGACTAGAAGGTTTACAGTTTGAAATTCCACACTGACTTCATAGATGTAATGAAATACGTAAGGAATGTTGCTCTTATAAACTCCTGTCTTAAAAACCCCACAGGTAACCACAGCAACTCTGTCAGTTGCAGAAATCCACGTTACCTGGTTGTTCTTCCCCTTGGTAACACACTCTCTCTTCTTATCCTGCGGAGCCGGCCAGTCGATCTGGAGAAACGACAGAGACAGATGTGATGTATTCAGGAAAGATGATGTCTGCCTTTGACCGTAATAAAATCCACAAGTATATTATGTATCAATGCATAAAGTCCATTTGTTGGAGTGGATGACAGACTGTGTATGAAGATGGACGACATGTCAGCTCCAAACAAGTGAAGCCAAAGTGTATGTAGTGCCCCCTGGTGGCTGGCTGCAGTACAGCTCATACACCACACCTCCTCGATGTTAGTGGATGGGACTAAAAAGTCAAATCCATTTTGCAGATTTTCTCATTTTAGGTAGTTCCTGTAAAACTGATGTATGTCCAAGAGTAAATATTCCAGAAAATTGTGTTTGAATTAATTATTTGATGATATAAAATTGGGGCAAAACGTCATGATTGACAGATATTTCTGACTCGTGATTAGTGAAACGCATATATATCAGCCTCACTAACCCTTCTATACCTTGACATCTACAATGAACACTCTGGCTCCTAATGCGCTAGATGGCTCTGTTCATATCCAACATTTTTTGGCTTCATCTTTAGCTGAATGGGAGTAAGTCGGACACATTGTCCATCATTGTATGCAGACTATGGTGTAGACCAGAAAAATGAATGCACACAGTAAACGGACTAAAATTACATTGCATAATCTGATAGTCTGATTGGGTGCAGAGATAAATGAAAAAAAAAAAAATCATCATTTCTTTGCTGCCACTTTGCTTAACTTTACCAAAGGACACTTGATCCCTAGCAACTGTAACTTTTCTAACAACCACAGACTAATTCAGTAATTATAGAACAAAATAATTTCCTTTCTACGATTGTACTTTGATCATGAAAAGTACAAATTGGTGATAAAAGCACTATAGCAGAGAAAGATGCGAGCAGGTGCATAGGTTTTGATCCATCAAGTAGGTAAAAAGGAGTTAAGACTGGAGCACAAGTTGAACTCCTTCACCCTGAACTAATGATACAGTTAAATCAGTGGAAATACTCCGTGGACTGAGCTGTCCAGGTAGTTCTGGGACAAAGCAGCACTTCAGAGACCTGGTTTCAGTCCCTGGCAATGGTGCTACTGAGTCAGCCCCATCAACGATTATTGGAAGGAAAGTGTGAGGTCCGCCTCTCTGCAGTGAAACTCCCTAATGGTCACACTATTGCCGACAGGATGGAAAGGAAGGAAAATGGACTGGCACGAAATACACCCGTATAAAGTATGACTCCAGCTACAGGCTGATAAATGTAAGTGAGAAGACAATAAAGAAGGACAGGTGCACTCTCAATGTACTACTTTTTTACCGATGATCGTTGCTATCCAGTAGTATTTACAGTAGCTTGTTTTTTATTGACTGTGACACACGGCTAAACTTTGCTCTATTGACAGAGGTCTCAAATATGAACTGTATTTACTGAGGCGTTTCCACACCATTAGAAATAATTACACTGGCCGTTACAGGCTGAGAGCTGCTCTAATTTCACAATTAAAAATCGTGATTTACTTGACTGGATAAAAACCAACAGCAATCAAACAATGGATTATCGCCACATACCAGTAGTCGTAAACTTGAGTAATAACTACTTTTATGTGGTATAATAATAGTGACTTTTAAGGGTCGTGAATAGGAAATAATGAATCACCTGGTTGACCATGAAAATTAACTTTGGTGTGATACAATATCTGTGCAAATTCAGGAGTATTAAGGTGTTTCCAGATAGAAGATGTCTATTTTTTTTTAGCTAAATAAGAATTCTGTTATGATTTTTTCTAATATATTACTGGCAAGTCATAGGAAAATTCACCTACCCTCCATCATACCGTCCACTGAACATGCACATTTAATTTTCACAGACTTCCTATGTTCACTGAAGAAGTGCAGGCATTAAAATGGTTAAGATTTAATAACTAAATTAATCGTTAGGATCAGTGGCTGTGAAATATTATCCTCCTGATCTGTGGTTACATTTATGGACTTTTGTTTTTGAATAAATATAAGATTGAATAAATATAAGATAAATATTAAGCACAGCTCCACCAACAGTTTATTGTTACTCTTCTCTGTCCCTGGTCTGTCTCTCCACATTATGACACAGTGAGTCCAAGAAAATGCGTTTGTTCCACACATATCAACAAGTAGCAGTAGCTTCCATTGTTGATGGCAAACATCCTACAAAGAGACATCTGCCAAAATAAATCTCCTCTCTCTCTCTCTCCCTCACTTTAACACATGGAACTAATAATGAGCTACAGCCCGAGGGCAAACGTCTGAACCCTTCATCTTCCAGTCTTTGTGTGACAGTTAGATTGTAGAGCATAAGTACGTTTGGTTAATAACAGTATTTAATGTAGTCAGTGAAAAGTTCTGCACCATTAAAATTCAAGTGGAAACATTTTACTTCGAGAAGAAGTCAGTGATATTACGCGGCCGCATTTTGAAAAGCACATGCTAATCTTGGATGTTTTATATCACACTGCAGCTTTGGCCAACAGCAAATGTTTAAAAAAAAAAAAAAAAAGACCTTGAGCTGAACACGAGTTCTCAAGTAACTCCAATTGCAGGCTGGAGAAGTATTTTGATCTGCAGAGGAAGGATAGGTGGACTTGTGGACCGCATCCTATGTCATTTGAACTTGCAGTGAAGGACACGTGATCCGTGAAACATTTTGTGGTGTAAATGCTTTACCGAGATAAAACAGGGGTTTGTAAGGACTCTATCAGTGGGTGTCTGAGGAACAACTGAACAAAATTAATAGATGAGACAGCGGAACAATGGACAATCAACAAGGGACAGAATCAAACTAAATAAAGAGAGCACTTCAGACACAAATGGGAGCTGTGTCTCTAAAAAAGTCTTAAATCCTGGGGAAAAAACTATCGGTGGAATGTATCCAGGGAAAAGATACAGACGGGAAATTAATGAAGACTGACAGTGAACATGGCAGCAGAGAAGACAGAAAGAAGCAGTTATAGGAGGGCTGAGGAAGTGATGGGCAGATGGTGACAGAGGGGATGGACTATTCCCTCGTCCTCCCTCCGTCATTTCTCTTTGTTGGCTCCTTTACTCTCCATCACACACTGGGGGCTGACAACAGGTGGTCTTATCATTACTGTAAGTCTCATAACCCTCGCTCAAACAGCCTCCGCATGTGTATGTGTGTGTGTGTGTGCATCTAATAACTGCTCATTACAGTGGGAAATCAGACAAAGATCCCCAAACCGCTGTAGGCCGCTCTCTATGCCTCAATTGAACTGCTGTAATTGTATTGATTGCAATATGGACCAATTACAGAAGGAACGAGGCGAAAGGATATTGATCCTCAGAGGCTCCGGCGTCTCTGTGTGTGTGTAAGTGTATGAGTATAAAGTCAAGTCAAGGGGATTCATGTAGCCTTTTTAACAAACAGTTTTGCCCTTGAGTGCTTCGCAGAAAAAACATCCACAAATTAAAACAAGGACAATCAAAAAAAAAACATAATTGAAAAAGTACATCATAAACCTCGAGAAAAAGGTCTGTTTGTTCTGGTAGAGGTGAAATATTGGAGCCTGTAGCAAAACATATTACGATCTTAATACTTGGCAGCTTACTCACACTGTTATTGTTGGAGGCTTTTAGCACCTGATAACTCAAATAACCTCCTGATAAAGTAATGACCTGGCAAAGTGTCAGGAAAAAAAAAAGTAAACAGATTCCAAAGATCATCATATAATATAAATCCTGATTAACAAATAGAACTGGAAACAGGGATAATTAGTATTCTTAGTAGGATCATGTAAATGGGGTATACAAGGGAATATAAAAGATATAACTTCAGCCTTCACTTGGTCAAACATATAAAAAAGCATTTAATTTTTAGGTAGCTAGCTTAAAAACATGATGGCTTCATTAGCTTGTCTAATTAGCCCTTTTCAGCTAGTTAAGCTACTTCCTAAATCATCCATATAATAAACAAATGACATTACCTTTTACAATCAATAAAATCTTGTAAGATATTGTCAAGCGTTTTAGCTAGCTCTCAAGCTTTTGTTAAGTTAGTTATCAAGCTACTTGGAAGTTCTTTGACATCCATTTTCAATCTTTTCTTTTTATTACATCCTTACAAAACTGTATTCTTCTGTATTCGATGACCTTCTACTACATTTAGTTAGTTTTGGGGCAAGCTTTCTTTCTGTGGGCTGAAATATTCTTTAACAGTTTGGTTCAGCCCTTTAAAAACTATTTATTAGGCACATATAAAACCATATTCCTGGGTATGTTTTCTGCTTTGAAAATGTTGATATATTGTAAAAAATAAAGCTCTTAGCTAGCAGTAGAAATTAAATCATTTTATCATATTTCTGACCCTTCAAAAAAGTAATTACATTTTAAAGATTTTAAGGTACTTACCCTGTTTTTACTTTTTTAGCCAATAAAAGTCTCAACAACTAGAAGGACTCATTCGACTTTATTATGATAGTGTAACATTTCTTTGATTATCTGCCAGATTCTGTGGTGAGTTCTCAAATGTCCTTGAGTCCTCAACAGAGCCAAAAAAAGAAAGACTGAAACAAGGTCAGCCCGAGCTGCTCCCAGAATGAAGCTGTGTGATAGTCACTCTCATGTGAGCTGATTCCTTGCATTTCTATAAAAGCCTTTCAAAGTGTGTGGGTGTTTGCAGCAGCAGCCAGGCAGTGTGGTGGATATAATTGTTTTTCCTCCCTTGTCCATATTGAATTCTTGTAAATTTTAATCCTCCACACTGGTCAAGAATAAATCCTAAAGTGTGTGTGTGTGTGTGTGTGTTTGTGTTACCTGTGGCCGTAGCTGCCTGCTAATGTCGTTGGGGTCCAGGGCGAACAATGCCTCCCGTGCTCCGACGTACAGGACCCTCTCATGGTCGGACAGAGTCAGCATGCTGTAGTTGAACACTCCCTGGATGCTGAACCTGGCCATGCTGTCCAGCACATCTGATAAAAAAACATACAGATACAGCATTACGTTACTGATAACACGTGGCGTGCAAAATATCGAATCTCTCCGTCGCTCAGCTGGTCTGCTGACAAACGACAGACCCGAGAAGAACATTTCACACTTCGCAATTTTGTCGATGTCTCTGCTTGTTTCACACCACTGAGCCTCGCTCACCGCCCATAGCTTCATGTCCTTCATCCTCATCTCTCCCACATTTCTCCTCTTCATTAAGCACAGTGTGGTGAATCACAGAACGATCAGAAGCTACCTTACACAGTCACAACCTCTGGGAGCCCTTGAACATTTGAACCCTGTGGCCAGCTAATCATCTCTTCATCTTCAACCACAGGGGATTGCATTCACTCCCAAATCCCTTGAGGGAAAAAATCACCGTCCCTTGTCCTTTCTGTAATCATTAAAGCAAAAGTAAAAATTATAAATGAACTGAAATGAACTCGGTTTTATGTCTGCATCTTTAGTGTACTGGTTCAACATCATCAAGCAGCTGTATTCAGTGAAAAAAGGCTCTGCTAGTGCACTAGCTGCCCCATGCAGGAATGTAGGACAAGGTTAGCAGCTTGCTATGGTGAATATAGCATTTAGAAGGTAAAGACCCAGGAGCCTTAGAGAGTTTCTGGGTTAAACTAGAATTGATGTCTCATCCAACCAGTAAAGGTGCACGGAATAAACCCACAAACTCCCCATCAGTTGAAAAGTGGCCAGAAAAGTGACCAGAGCATTATGATGTCAAAGTGAAGTTGAGCTTAGACTTTGCTGTATCATTTTATCTTCCAAGACATTTCATATCAGGCAATGTTTGTGGCAGATTTGTTAAACAGACAGACAAAGGTGTGCACCAACATACAGACTGACAGATGTGATCACAGGTTGTTGCCCCTCTGTGGCAAACAAAATGTAATTAAGTTTAAACATGAATGTTTTTTGATTGCAAAAAGGATCTTAGTGATTTCCCGTTGAATAGACAGTTAAATATCTGCCCTCTCGTTGCACTTCAGTGTCTACAAGTTTCAATCATTGCTGCAGGATGGAACGCTGCACTGAAAGCTTCCTAAGCTCTCTATTTACTTTAACAACCTGGAGCAGAGGCATGTCTTCAGGGACAAGTCTGATAAGTTCCAGATCTGCATGTCAGAAGCCAGATAAGCTGGTCGTCTATTTAGAAAATCCGTGCAAATAAACAAGAAGCAATGATGCTCTTATGAGACCAGCCCTTGTTTTGATGAGGGGTGCGGTGGTGTGAGCATTACAGCCACCAGCAAGGAATCTAAAAGCATCTAGGGCTTATCAGAGAAGTATATTAATGAATGCAGATAATATCACCATATTCTGGGAATTGAAGAGAGGCTGTGTAATCTGCAGAATTCCAGTATTTTTATCCATGTTAGCGACAAATCCTCAAAAGGTGCTTGCCTGTTCTTTAATGTGAGTTTTAAAAGGGAGTTTGGGATTGAGCAAGATGCCAAGATGTTTGTAATCATTTACTTGTTCAAATAAAATTCCCTTAAGCCAAATCAATGGCCAAATACATCAAATAATCTTATGTTTTGCCCCGATTCACCACAGTGTTTTTGAGCTGAAGATTGTTCGAAGACATAAACTCAGCATTGCAGCATTAAATAAAACCTTCTATCGAACAGGAGCAGCTTAATCCAGGCTGTAAAGAACACCTATACACAACAATACAGGGATTTAGAGTTGGATCTGGGAGCATTATTGCAAATGGAAAATGTGATCCAAGTGACAACGTGTGCAGAATGCCGAGCATAAGAATGCTTATAAAAAGCACAATAATAATGGGAATAAATCTGTGGCTGTGATTAGATTGTTCATTATCTGGGGTGCACGTCCAGATGCAGATCGCATATTAATACAAGGCCCAAATGAGGCCTATTACTCTGATTAGGCCATCACTCAGGATCTTAACGGAATATTAGCCCCCTGTAAACCCACTTATTGATCCTTTGACATCGCCGAGCCAGAGTGATATGATTTATGACAGGATTTTATTTTTGGTCATTTCTCATTTTTGCAGCTCCAAGGCCGACACAAACAATCTCGAAAAGATTATGAGAAAAACATCAAATGTTCTCTCCACGGTTCCATCTGCATTTGTTGGAAAACCAGGCAGCTTTTTTTCCCATCAAAATTTCAAAAAGATGCACCTGCTGGTTTGCCGTTCTCTCCCTCACTCAGACACACACAATCACACACACACACTTCAAATCCCCTGACTAGCATATAGACAAACTACTGTCGCAGAGTAGAAAAGAAAGCAAGGCAGAGATAGGAGGAAAGAGAGAGGATGATGTTTAGTTTTCATTATCCACACTCGTGTTAGTTGTAATGTCACCTTGTTCTCTCTCTCTCTCTCTCTCTCTCTCTCTCTCTCTCTCTCTCTCTCTCTCTCTCTCTCTCTCTCTCTCTCTCTCTCTCTCTCTCTCTCACTCTATCTAGGCTGATGGGATGTGTGCAAAACCCGAGCCGACGACAGCCCGCACTGCAGGAAATGTGATCTCATAAACCGAATAAGAATATTTCTGTTTTTGGGTTTCCGACAGCATGAATATTTTCCACTTCATTCACCCGTTTCTTCCTGACTGAAAATAGAAGCTGAAATCCATGGAGGGAACGTCAGGAAGTAGTGTGATTTATGGTGTGACTAAACGCTCATGTGACGTTGTGGCCTAGTTGGGACTAAATAAGACATCTACGTGGAGGAGCTCGTACAAGATGAAGGAGCTGTGCTGGTGTGTGTGTGGGAGAGAGACAAAAGAAAGGAAGCTTATAAAAATAAGACTTGTTCCTTAAAGTCTGATGGTGTAACTAATTGATCGTTAAAATACCCATGATGACGCAAAGTCATTTAATTTAAAGGCATCTCTATCTGTTACTTAGCATGCAAGGTGATCTCCTCCAATGCCTCTTTCAAAATCAACGTTGCTTTCAGCTGAATCATTAACCGTTTTGCCAAAATAAAGGTCAACTTCAGTGTTAAAAGGGCTCCGAATAATGAAAGGTTTGAACACAGCTTCTGTTATGACAATTTCAGACCAACCATGCCACCAAAATACAGACGAACAAGAATCTTTGACATCATTAATTTGCAGCCCGGTGACGAGAACGGATCTGCCAATTTCACGAGGCCCGAAATAATCATCGTTGTGTTAATTATATTTATATTTATATGTCAGATATAACCAAACACACCCTGACAACTGGGACGAAAATGTTTATTACTGCGAGAACCAATGTGGTCAGTGGCCCCTGGGTAATTTTAGTTCTTTTTAATAATGTTGACAACTTATATGATATTAAAGGTCATATTTTCAGGTGAAACAATTCTGAAACAAACATTTCAAACTTCCAGGGGCAATAAAACCCTGAAAAGATTCCCAAAAGCTAACCACCTTCCCTGAGAGAATCTGGACAACTGAAGGTTAAAAAACCTGAGAGAAGACATGTTGTTTGAGATGGGTGGAAAGAGAAGGAGAGATAGAAGAGGGCAGGGAATTAGCAACCAAAGGAAGGAAGGGGGATAAGTACTGAAGTCAGCTTATTATCTGAAGAGCAGCGGTGTATAAACATTGGAGGGTACGATGAGAGTGAGTGAAAAGAGGGAGAGGGAGCGAGAGAGAGAGAGAGAGAGAGAGAGAGAGAGAGAGAGAGAGAGAGAGAGAGAGAGAGAGAGAGAGAGAGAGAGAGAAGCAGAACCCTCAGGGGAGAAAGGAGCACATCTGCCATGTTCAACACGGGCGGGCAAAAAAATACTCCACAGACACACAGACACACACATATGCATGTACAAAAACACACGCACAAAATCTCACACTTGTGTTAAGGTACTTGGCTACTAACAAATCGGAATATATGCAATCTATTTATAAGCTATAAGACCCATTGTACTGTATTTGCACACACATGTATGGACACACTTGCACACACACTCTTGCACTAACACACACAGACACACACACAAACACACACAGAATAGTTCTCAGGGTACCTGCTCAGTGACTCGACGTCTCTGCACTGACACAGGGAAAGTTTAGCATTAAGTTCTGTCAATAAGAAGCGATACGGGCGGACGCACTTCCCATCTGCCACCACACTGTGGCAGCCCCGAGGCTACATGTTGTGTGTGTGTGTGTGTGTGTGCGCGAGTGCCTGAGTGTGAGATTGTAACCTGCTTGTGTGTGGGTTTCTCTGTGACAGAAACAAGGCCGTCCACACATGTGGTTCATCAGAGTTCTTTGTGCAGGCGAACAAGTGTGTTTATTTTCAAAAGACAGAGTTTAAATTTGAATCAACAGTGTCTGTAGGCTTTGGAAAAACCTGAATTTTGAAGATGTTTTTCCAGCTGGATGGAATTGAATTTAAGCATAATGAACTAGCAAATAAAGAGCCGAAAACGAAAAGAACAGCATGGACTTATTAAGACGCACAAAGCCAAAATACAAAGGAAGCACATCGCAGAAGTAACCTTGTTCTGAATGCATCTGTTGAAATCCAGCACGCAGATTCCTGCCATTGTGCTGTTGGCTGGAGAGAATCAGCTCTGCCATCACTGTGGGTCAGACTTCTAAAACGGGTTCAACCTTCAGACCAGTATTATTGTAAATCTTTACATGCTGAGTGTATGTGTGTACAGGGGTGGGCTGGGCTGGTTTACTTTGATGCTTAGAGTGAGAAGAAACAATGGGCCTTGAATTTTCTTAAATCGTTTCATAAAAGGTTTTTAAGAAAGTTCTACCTCAGATTCATGACGTGTTCTTAAACTACAGAATTGTTTGGATCTGTGTTCTTATATTGATGAATGGCATGTGTTCGTAAGTTGAAAGCATGTGTCAGTTTTTCCCAATTAGCACAGGTAAACGCCACGCCAATGCCCATAAAAGGGCATGAGACTGCATAGCCATGTGCACACACAGTAACACAGACTGAAAAGAACACGTAACCAGAAATGATTGAATGAATATCTAAGGGCAACGCTGCACCAAACTCAAACCGTAAAAAAGTTGTTATATTTTGTAGTGTCAGCAGTGGACATAAAATACCACAAAAAAAGATGCAGTGCAGTGTTTTTGTTCTGTTTTGTTTTACTGTTTTGTTTTATTTACGACAATGATGTTATTTTTTTTTTTTTTTTTTCTTTTTAAATTATTATTATATACTTCTTTCTTTTCTGTTTGTCCCCTGGGGTGGGGTGGGGGGAGAAAAAAAAAATGTTTTCATATACGTCTGTATGTATGAGATTTCATCTTCAATTGTGAAAACCAATAAAAAAAATAAAAAAAATAAAAAAAAGATGCAGTGCAGTTACACAGTCAGTGAAAGCCGTATCGGGAGAAAGTCCCATTATTGAAGTAAAAAAATTGTTTGATCTGGTTTGAAGTCAAAATAAATATTGTCAAAGATAAGAGAGAGAGAGAGAAGGGAACAGAAAATGAAGGTTTATAGAGTTATCTGAGCTGGAGCTGCAAATCATCGGAAACACAGCACTCCAGGTGAACTCTCAGCTGAGCATCTTTGGAAACTCGACCTGAGCCGGAATGTTTGGAATCACATTGAGGTTCAGGTCAGTAGTGCACACTCGGGGCTCTGCATCCACAGACCTGGGAGAAGCGCACATCTGGTTGCATCTCCTGAGCCATCTCTCGTCTCAGAACAGAAACAAACTCAGTTTTCATAATTAACTATTTTTGTAACTAGATATTCTTCTCTTCAACATGTTCTATGTTTAAAAAAACTGAAAATAGAAAGAGACTGAAAGTAGAAAGAGACAGAGATATTGGGAATTTATTGGAAGAAACATGAAGACAACATGGTGTTATCACCTGCACAGGTCTGAATTTGATATAAATTATGTTATATTTACAGTATCATTTCAGCTGATCCAGACGATATCGATATTCAATACTTGGCCTTTTAAAGAGCCACATAAGCACTTTTGTACATTTTATATAATATATGTAGATTATATTTTACATTTAAAAAGGTCACCAAATGAGTTCAGTAATAAAAAAAAATAAACCTGTCACAAAAAAATAAGATATTTATTTCCCTTTAATTGAATTTGTTAAGCTTTAAATGAGACATTGCTTTATTAAAAGGGTCACAAGGGACAAGGGGTGGAACATTAACTTAACTGCAAACCATTTTAAAAGTTATTGCAAATTGTAACCATGTCTTTTTAAATTTAAGATTTAATAATAAGTTAAATATTAATTAACGCTATTTTTCAGGAGCACTGTCGCAGCATCCTGGGCTTCGTGCCATTCAAGACGCCTGGTTAGAGAAATGCAACAAATCCAGAGTTTCTTCCTCTGTAGCGATAATGTGAGCGGCCTAAACCATTACGGAGTGCTGACACAGCAACGGTGTAGTCAATATTAACTCTATAGTGTTGAACAGTTAATTCTACAGCAAAGACTTGGATTTTCATACACTTATCACATTAAACTTCAGAGTCACTATTAGCTGAAGTTGTTGAATAAATACTGTGTGGTGCAAAGTACGAGGTTTCTTTCTGGAATGTGTTGTTATCATTGAAGTATAAATTACCATGAAATGAAAGTACTCTGGTAAAGTACAGGTACATCAAAAAAAACTTGTGCTTAACTGCAGTACTTGATGTTGAAATGGAATTTGTTCAGCCTTGATAACTGCTGTGTACTGTGATCAGTAGAGTTTAGAACATTTAGGTTTTACGGGTGCATTGCCGGAGGCTGTAACATCTAAGACTTACATTTTTTTTTACTTATTGTATGTGCTTTCTGTTTGATGTTTGGCAGACGATATGTTTGAGTTCTGGATGTAAACTTCAACCCACTGGGGAGAATTTTCACACTGTTCCTCTTCACAAACCGCAGTGTCTCCCAAACACACTGAAACAAAACATTATCAAGAGGAAGATGCCATGTAGAAGGAAAACCCTGTTTTTATGAAAAGAATAATGCGACTTCTTTTCAGTGCTGCAATAAAAGCAGGCACTTCGGGAGCCAACTCGAATGCAGTGATTGTTATATCTTCTTGGAATTAAGCAACAGGGACAAATGTTTTTTTCACTTTGATGGATGAGCTGTCTCGAGCAATTTTTAAGGCTGTGCAAGTTGATGAACTAAAACTAAAGGTTCAGTGAAAGGAAATCAAGCTGTGATGGGATTGTCTCACTGTCAGAGATAATGAAAACTATGTGAAAACGTGGTTAATGGGCTAAAACACTCAACACCAATCCAAAACAAGTCTGGTAATTTACTGTTTTAACTGTTTTTGCTAAAACTTGTAGCTGATAGTTATGACAACATGTAGGACCATAGGTGTCAGAATAGGAATCCTGTATGTCCCCTCCGGAGATTCTCAGAGGGGCTGTATGTGTGAATGTAAATGTACAAGTGAGAGTATCTGGACTATCTGCAGACTTTCTCCAGCCAGCAAAAAGTCCACAGAAACCCCAAAGGAGCCGATGTGAAAACGGTTTATATGTTCTCGATGTGCACAAACGTCTTTGTAGAGAGACTAAAGGACCTGTTGCCGCTTCCGCATCCAAACCAGCAAATGGAGCCAAACCAAGCCGGACCAAGCAGAGCTCCGCTGTGGCTTGGAGGAGAAGCGAGAGGTGGACAGAGGGACAAGGGGCAGTTCCAGTTGTTTCATGGCCGGCTGAAAAGGTCTCAAATTGGGCCTTGCCTCTGTGATCTGACCCCATCGGCCTTCCAGTGGTGCTCCAGCCTTCCCCTCCCTGCCCGCTATAAATACACCCGGCCTCTGCTTATAGCGCCTAACCGCTGAGCCACTTACACACCAAACTATGATTAAGGGCCTATTTTAGGGAGAGCTTTGAAGCAGCGACAAACACTGAATGAGAGGCAGAGTCAGTCAGACGGACGGACAGAGAGACGGAGCAGGGAGAGACGTTGTGCATCGCCCACACAAAGATGCAGATAAACCCGAGTGTGCAGGAAGAGCACCTTCATCTGAACAGGTACCCTCTTTGAGGAGGGAGAAAAACAACAAAGACACACACGCACACACACACACACACACACACACACACATACACACTCCCATGTGGATGCACAAGCTTTGTCTGCCGAGCAGACGACAAGTTCAAAAGAGAGTCAGGTGTACGACAGAATGAGAGCATGAAGATAGAGGGAGACAAGAAGGAGAAAGATATACATGACTCCACAGCTGCATCTGCAAAAATACCTTTTTCAATTGTGTGCAGAATTGAGGTTCACATATTTTAATGCTGTTATAAATTAGGAATGAATGATATTCATAGGATTATTCAGACTGTGACACAAAAAGCCATGTGATTAACTCATTCATGTCTGAATGAATATGCTCTATAGAATAAAAGTGTGTTGATGAATACATAATTAAAGGTTTTTAGCGGAATAATTGTTCGTCTCTGCATGGCTCAAACGTGTAAGCCCTTGTTTGTTGATTTTGTGCTCTTTGTATTTCCTACACAGCTTCAACATTGTTGTGCCTGACAAACAGTCATGGCAATGAAGCGATTTGAATTCGGCAGAACTGGATGAGAGCTCGGTGAAGGGATGGGAAGAGTGGGAGGAGAGGAAGTGGTAAAGAGTGGATTAACACAACAAGTGAACGAGTGAACCCATGGGGGGGGTGGTGGTTTTCAAGGATGGGGTGACGGGGGAGGAGATGAAAGCGGGAGGGAAGTGGCAATGGGGGGGGGGGGGGGGGGTCACCCTTGGAATCCACATGAAGCAGAACAAATCAAGTGCTGGTTGATGCCACAAGTGAGGCTTTTCCATTCCAGCGTCATGGTCGGGCATGTATGACTGGTACTGTGATGGGCACCAGCTGCGAAGAGTGAGGCCCCTTTCTACTCCGCTGTGGTGTTGATGACACACAAAGAGAGAGAGAGACAGGAGCATGCAGAGCTCAGTGGTGCAGGGTAGCACTGCTGTAGTTTCATGTTAGAAATTATTCTAATAGCATGTGGTGGAGTCATGAAAAGTTTATTTTTTTGAAAGAGCCATTTAGAGGACAAAACACCAGACTGACGACTGGAATAATAGGCATAATGTGATACTACAAACCACTGTAGTGTTATTTCCATATCTGATGAATCTGTCAATCATTTATTGTTCAAAAACAGCCTGAGTACTGTTAATTAAATCTCATTTAAAATGGGAGTGATTTGAAGTTCAGTGTAAAATGGAGAAAATCAGCAAATCCTCACATCTGCAACACAGGAAGTGATTTCCCCTTCATGAAGATGATTCAAATAATTACTTGACTGATTATTTCCCTGTCAATCTATTGTATAATTGATGCACTTAATTAACTGTATAGCATCTCATCAACCACTTCACGGTACAGAGTCACTCATTCTCACACATTAATATAGTGCTTTTTATATGCAGTGATTTGTATTCACACAACATTCACACTGCAGGGACCTCCCGATACGATAATATCACGATACTTAGGTGGCGATACGATATGTATTGCAATTCTGTAAGTATTGCGATTCGATATTACGATTTCCTGCGATTTCTTTTGGTTATTTTTTTTTTAAATACTGGACTATGGAAGACAGTTGAATCATACCTTCAAGTACAACACAGTCAAATTCACTTAGAACTTTACAAGTTTTATTTCAAATATTAACATTAACTTAATGACTGCCGGGCAGCCAATAGAGAAAAGAAATAAAAATGTTCCCTATTATTGTATAGCCCCTGTCAACTGCACACAAACTGACAGATTAAGGAATGTACGCCACTTAGGCTTCTTTTAAACAATAAATAAAAGCTAAATTAAATAGAATGAATAAAAGTTTACTTAGAATATAAACTTTGAAATAAACAAAAAGTAGGCTATGCTTCATTGTTGTTTGCATGTAGGCGATGCAATGCTAGTGCTTGGGTATGTTTAGATTCTTGTGCAAAAACAAGAGCTGGTCAACTTGCTCCCTCCATATATCCCCCACGTATAAACCAATAAATAAGTTTAAAAAAAGTTTTTATTTTTAAAAATCGATTTTGGAGGCAGCATGGCGATTTAAAATCGTCATACACAAGAATCGCGATTCGTAACTGAATCGATTTTTTCCCCCGTCCCTACTGGACGAGCCGGGGAATTGAATCACCGATCCTGTGCATAGCGGATGACCCGCTCTACCTCCTGACTGAGTGACAGGATATGAAACCATGATGCATCATTACCAGGAGAAAACACATGAAATTCATATTTTACCTGGAAACCTGAAACACATGTGGCGTTATCATCAGGCTTCGTCATGTAAACTGTCCGAATAGCAGAGAATGTGAATCCATTACTTGTGATACTATGTTGATGTCTTACCTTTTACGCTGTGAAATATCTGGAAGCCACTCTGTGAATTCATCAAGTGAACTGTACCAAACCCCCCCATGCCTATTGATTTAAGGATAAGGATGATAAATGGCAGTGATTTTTTAATACAGCGTCGGAGGCAGTTAACATCTGCTGCCACACAAAGGTGTTCTGGATAAATACAGCCTTTCACATTTTGACTTCATTTTAATCCACTTGCCCACTCGCCGCCTCAGAGTCAGTATCTGCTCCCAGCTGTTAATCTCCACTGACCAATCAGTGCGAGGTCAGGGGATGAGTGACATTCAATGCAGATAAACAGTTTGCCGTGAATCCCCATCTTCCATCTTCCATCCCTCCTTCCTCTTCGCATCTATCCTCCCAGGCACGCACAGCCTCTCTCTGCCTCTTGCTCTCTCTCGCTCTCAACCACTCATTACTGTAATTGGAGGGTTTGAGGAGATACAGCAGAGAGACAGAAAGAAGGACGGAAAAAGAGAGAAAGGTTTAGATTGAGACAGACAGAGAGAGAGAGGGAGGGAGAGAGGTTTCTGGAGGTCAGAGGCCCAGCCCTTTTCTACTCTCCCTTTACACTATTTTATTTTCCCCGCCATCTCTCATTCTATCTTTCTTCTTCTAAATCAAGACAGAGGCATACATTTGCTTTGGCTTTTCCTTAAAGACGCAGGGCTCAGCTGGCAAGATTTTCAAACAAAGTATCAAGTTTCTAAAAGGCTCTATTTCTTCTTCTCTCTTCACCTCCTCTCTTTTTTCTCTTGCTCCATTCTTTCAGTCTTTGTTTTAACCACAGCTGCTGCGTTTTGTCATAGTTTGGGCTTACTGGTCTCTGTCATTGGGCTGGGCTAAGGCATGAATGTGTGGTTGTGTGTGTGTGTGTGTGTGTGTGTGTGTGTGTGTGTGTGTGTGTGTGTGTGTGTGTGTGTGTGTGTGTGTGTGTGTGTGTGTGTGTGTGTGTGTGTGTGTGAATCCGAGAGGAGAGAAACCCTGCGCACGTATGCAGTTTAAAATGCAGAATTTAACTGCAGTTAAACAGTTGCTTGCAAAAATTCCACAAGGTCAGCACCACTGGTAATTTGTTATCCTCTGCATTCACCTCTGGTAGCTGAGGCTGCTGCCATTTGTCCTCTTCTAGAAAAAGTGATGTGACAATGATAGTGTGAGGCATCAGGTAAAGTTACGTCATAGTTTATATGACCCAGTCAAGAATTTAACTTGACAGAGATAACCCATCTACTGGCCTTAATCAGAATGAGACATTATTTCAATTTTTGTGTTTTTATCAGTGACTTATATATCATTCCAGATTATGACTCACTTGTGTTGTGACACATCTGACATTCCTGCAACATTTTTGAAAATATCTCCATTGCAGTGAGAGAGTGAGAGAGAGAGAGGGAAAAAAAGAGAAAAATATGCATTTATGAGCCGAAGTTGAAGATGTATGTCTCCAGTACGAACCGAGGGGGTTTTGAGGGCCACAGAAGGTTGGTAAGTCACAAAGTACTTAAAGATAGAGTAACGCCGCATGCTAATTTTAGTAGGTACATGGGATTTGTTGACAGTAAGAAAAATACCAAACAACATCAGCCTCATCCTTTAACATTAAGTAAAAAGGTCTGGATGAGAAGACCTTTAGCAAACAAACGATGAAAGAGAGACTTGTACAATATGAGCATTTGTATGAAATATAACCCACATAAAAGTTTAAAGGAAATCAGGATTCATGCACCGTGTTAGTGATTGGAATGAGAAAACATGAGAGAAAAATGGAAAGTATGTTAATTTATAACGCTCATTAGCAGCGCTACGAGGGCCCTACATAAAGCGTGTACATAAAATGTCTCATTAGGAGCCGACAGTGATTCTTTCTTCCTTTCCCAACATAAATGTGACGAGGTGGCGGTGAGGAGAATATAACAACAGCCTGCAACTTAAAATGTCAACAAGAGGCTTTTAAAAAGAAATACAAGAAGAAGTGAATAATTTGTGAGAGAATGAGAGAATGAGAGAGAGAGAGTTTATGTTTGTTGTCCTCGCCAACCTCATGTGGGCCTCATGTGCTGCTGGATGGAGGATATTATCTCTCCAGCCATCTCTGCCCCACCATCACCCATCCAACTCTCTCTCGCCTCTTGCTCTCTCTCTCTCTCTCTCTCACACACACACACACACACACACACTCACACACACACTCCCCTATACGCCAAATCCCTCAGACTGCCAGCCTAAGCACTACACACACACATATATAAACAAAGGGGGATTAGATAGACAGACTCACAGCTACACACACACTCACTCCCTCTCTACACAAACAGGTACAAACATACGCGCCCTCTGTGCCCTCAATTTCTTTTACTCTTGTGATTTTAACTTCCTTTTCGTCTTGTCTCCTCTTTATTGAAAACTCACGCTGCATGCAAACAGGAGTTAACACACAGGAACCCATGTGAGAGTATGAGTATTGAGTGTGTGTCTGTGAGACGATTCCATGCAAAATGAAACACATGGTTAACGGCCTGCAGTGTGTGTGTGTCTGTGTGTGTTTTCCTTTCTCCCTGTCGTTTGTCTGAAGTTACTTTCTGTCCTTTTAAGGTGGTTAGTGACTGGCCCTCTCTCTGCTAAGTCTCCCTATGAGTCTCTCTACCTTTCTCTCTTTCTTGCTTTTTTCCACTCTCAATCTCCTCTCTCTCTTTTTTCATTGTGCCTCTCGCCTCCAATCCGTCCATCCCTCTTTCTGCAGCTTTGTTTTTCCATTTCGTCTGGTTCCTATCTCCTCCTCAGCACCGTAGCAAGAATCCATCCATATAAGTCATTTTCACCCAGTGCTGAGCCTGAAAATCTCATTTCTCTTTAACCAAGTGGAGAAATCTCTCAACAGGTAAGATAATCCCACTTGTTTCAAATGCAAATCAATTTGCGTCGAGAACCGTTCTGCACTCAAGTGCCACACTCGAATCAATACGATACAAGTGAGGTGATCTGCCTTCTCCTGTGTTTCCGAAAAGGCTTTTATTTCTGAGGCTGAAAAAACCCCAACAACACTTAGGCTGCACTCCTTATCTCGTCTCTACAGGCAAATTTATTTACTGAAAATGAGATCCTTTTTAGTGGTGCACACGTTTTATTCCCTTCCATGTGAGACCATGTGTTGTCCCCGTTTGCCCTGTCTGATATGTTTGTGCCACAGCTGTGTGCTAGCCAAAGTGCAGCCCGGATCAGGACTGCTCTCTGCCAACACTTCACATTGTCACACTGGAGCATGTCACCAGAAACTATTGATTGTTTTTCCTCCCCCAGTCTGTGTCCTAACATTCCACCACAAAGTAAGTGATGCCTGTAGCGTTGAGGGAAGAAAGGACGAAAGAGGGCTGTATGGAAAAAGGGAAAAGGGGAAGAGTGGGGGATGGGTGATAGCGCTATGAGAAAGCAGCTTTTTGAAATATCCCCACACACCACCACACGCCATTCTCCTCGAGAGTGGCTGAAATCGGAGCTCTTTGTGAAAGCGCCATAAGAGCATTTCTGGTTCATGCGATGAGCCGCGGCATACAAAGAGACAAGGCGAGGGGAGGGATAAAAGGCAAACAGAGAGAGGATGAAAAAAAACCTAAAGGAAAGATAGATAAGGGATGAAAGGTGGGATAGGTGGTACAGAGAGGTGAGAAAATATAGCTTCCCCCCATAGGATTTCACTCTCTTTATGGTATTTCCATAATCCCCAAGAGGGAAAATGCTGCACTTCCCCTTTGAGGGATTAAAGAGAGACTGTTTCTCAGCTTGCAACAATTGGCATTGTTCAGTAAAGTAAGCTGGGCCTGGCTGCAGAGGAGGGCCAAGATAAAGAGTGCAGAGACAGTTGAGCGCTAGGATTAGACTGATGTATTGTTTTACTGAGGGTCGATGTGGGCCTCTTAACAGAAGCATCCATCTCTGGAATCATGAGAAATCATTCCCCGATTGATGTAATGGAATGCATTTTTTAAATAATTATTGCTTTTGTATCAAATGTCTGACCAGATCAATGGCTCCACTAATATATTGGACAGCCTTTCAGGTTTAGTCATCCAAAGACAATCAATAACATCCAATGGACGTGCTGTAATCAATGAAAAACATTAGCAGAGTAAATCCACACCGTTGGTTCAAGTCCAACTTTGGTGAACTTTGACCTGCAGTTTGAAATCTTCATCGATAACAACCCATCATGACAGTGCTCACATTTAATGGCAGAGATGGCCGGAGAGACCAAAGTGGAAAAAGATATCATAAATTAGTAATACAATAAGCCATTTGAATAAACTCCATGACCGTTTTTCAGTGAACAAGCTAAAAAGACATGTTACAGAAACCACAGAGAACAGTCTGCAGAGCTAATGCTAGTTTGCAGTCACTCCTCTGCCAAGCTCTGAGAAACAGCCCTGTGCTAATTATTCAATTACACATGTCCATTAATGTTGAGGACCGCCCTCTCGGGGGCTATAACATGAAGAGTTATGTCAAATAAAACCCCACGAATGAATGGTAGCTAGTAGGAAATTAGCATAGCACAGTAACAGAAGAGTGTGAGGATGTCATTGATTATTATAAATGATGTGCACGCCAAGCTGACTCTTATCAACAGCACACATGGAGTTCAACTGGTAAAGAAGTTCGAAGCACAGACTAGCTAACCAGCTAACTATGCTAACAGTCAAGAACTGCTTTATAATGGTTGGTGTTTTAACTAGTTGACCTAAAAATATAAGGTGAATGTTTAAAAAAGTTTTGCAGGAGAAGAAAACTTTGAAATTTGAAATGTTCATACATATTCAGTTGGTAAAAATAAACAATCAACACAGTGAGATAAGATTGGAGCTTGGAAAATATTGTTTTGATTTTACTGTGATATTAAGAACCTGCTAATTGATTTTGAAATCTCAGGTTCACACCAAAGTTTCAGTTCCCACTGAGGTTGGAAACACAAAGCGAACTCACCTTGGTATCGAACAGTCTTGCGCGGCATTGGGTTCCAGTTGAGACCCATCGCCTTCTCCCATCCAATCAGAATCACCACAAGCAAGACCTTCATCCCTCCCATGTCAGTTCCCATTTGTCGGAACTGGGGGTGGAGTGATGGATCGAGGGATCAATCCGTGGATCAGAGCCACTACAGAGGGGTAGTGGGGGTCCTGGCAGCCTGCCACACAAAGAGGAAAAAAGCAACACATCAGCGGGAGGCAGCAATTCACTTCCTTTATTGACTTGGTTGTTTATCAGAGACGATTTTGTCAAAACAGTATTTACAACATGCACACTTTTCAAACAGCCACACAACAGTTCACACGTTCAAGCTGCACTAAAAAGATAAATTCCTCACTCTGAAAAAACATGTACTTTTAAAATGGTCGTTGAAATCCTCAAAACAGAAATGAGTGCTGCAGATCGTTAAAGCCAACAAGGACATAGTTATAATCTGTGTTTGTGCTTGTGAGAGTGAGTTTCTGCCAACCAAAACAAACCAAACATTTTAATGACTTTTAGCCTTTGGGGGTTATACAGGAAAGTTTTGCTGTCCCTCCCTCATACTGACTGATAATCCAGCTATCGCTTCTCAAAAAGCTCGGAAATAGCTTATCGCTGCACTCTTGTCAAGCCAATTCAGCAGCAGTATATTAAACTGGGGATGAGTTATCAAAGTTAATTGGCGCTGGCAATGCATCAAACACTAACATGTTGGGAAATGATTGTCGAGGCAAGGACAGTCTCATTGCACTGTGTTGTAAAATGAATCGGTTCATACCTAATGAACATGTCAAGTGTGCAGCTGCAGTGGCATTACAGTCCAATAACGTGCCGCAGGTGACACTGATGCACAGGGCCAGAAGAGGAACTTCACATTAAAATAGTGCTTACATACAGACACAATGAGACTACGTTTGGTTTTGTATGCCTGGGAGGACCTGCCAGCACTCAATCCTTTGCGTTATGTCATATCATTAAGTATGAACTCTGTGCCATCAATAAGTGGCATAAAAAAGCATTGACGCATCTTCTCTGTACGGCATCTAGGATATTGGACAGCTGTTATGAGCGGATTTGTTTGTCAGCCACCTGTGCTGACAAACCTCTAAGCTCAATGACGCCAAGTGGATTGTTTGCTTGGTCTTCTACAAACCCTTCAGATTGTCGTATATATCAGGAAATCTAGACAGCTTCATTGCCTCCACTGGTTATGTTTTCACTGACATGTTTGTCTGTTTGTTAGTTAGCAAGATTATGTAAAAAACTACGGGACCGATTACTATGAAACTTGGTGGAAGGATACAGTATTGATCAGGGAAGAACCCATACATTTTTGGTGGCAATCCAGATATTTGTTATTTCACTTTCTTAGACATCTCAATATGGGGTGTTTTTGACATTTCCACACATTTCTCAGGGAAGAACCCATACATTTTTGGTGGCAATCCAGATATTTTTTATTTCACTTCCTTAAACATCTCAATATGGGGTGTTTTCTGACATTTCCACACATTTCTCAGGGAGTAGTTCGTAGGTCTTTATGACAAAGGCATATTTGGGTGCATGATATCTATGAGTGTGAGCAAATTAGTGCAGCTTGGGACTGTTGGCACTGGCGGAGGTATGGTCCCTTACGAGTGACATTCTAGTTTGTTAAAGTGTCGATTCGCACAAATGACAAATACTTGTACTTTCTTACTTCATTCTAACCCTGCAGATGATGTAATTTACCATGTGAGATCTCTGCTGCCTTTTGAAAACAGTAGAGGTTGAGTGGAATTTAGTCAGTTTTGCTCAAAGCGATAGGATTTAACATCCAATAACCATCTCTTTTACTAAAGGCCCAATTATGCTTCAAACTCATGATGATGATGATATGATTTGCCTTTAGACAGTGCCTTGTGTTTATATTGTTTGTAACTGTTTTATGTGGCCACACTCAAAGTCAGATAATACTATCATATTCCCCCTTCAGGCAGCATCCGTGATCTAAATGCAATTAATTGTACACATGCTGAGCAATTCAAGCTGCCTCTTATCAACAGAATTCATGGTGTTCATCTGGTAAAGACGTTGTGTGAAGAATTAGGAAAGATGAATGATAACGCCACTTGAAAGGGGATTTCATACTCTTATATAATCTAATGTGCATTTTTGTTAGAAGCTGTAGTGGAAAATTCTACTGTTCCTGTAGTGCCTGTAAGGTCAACACAGGTTCAAATGTATCTGATCATAAGTTCTTCTGTTTTCAAGTGACCCGGGTTCATATGAGTCATTGAACTGTGTTTGTTCCTGAAACTTTCTCTAAAAATCTATTGTTGGAGATCGTGTCTAAACACTGTCTCGTCAAAGTTCCTGTTTCAAATGCTAAATCTTAAGTTTCTTTATGATGTTATTGATGCTGTGATCAGGTGATCTGCCTGTCCACGTGTGCTGTTCATGTGTTTGTGTAAAGTCCCTCTGAGTGTTTTGAGGAACTCAGGGGGGCTTCTTAACTGCTAGTTATTGAGAGACTCTTTGCACTCTCAAGCAGACAGCCTTGCTCTCAGTTTGATTGTGTCCGGAGCTTCGTTAATAAAAGACAGACTAGCTGTTTGTTTGATTCACTCTTTATTCCTGATGACGACGTAAAATTGCCATAACAAAGCATACTTAAGTCTTTAGAATTATCAATAAAATATTCTCTCCAATGTAATATAGGGACTATTTTCAGTAGAAAGTAGTTATAGTTTGATAACTCTCCATGGTATGGTCTGTGAAACACTGCCTAGAAAGTGGGGACACAGTTAAATTAAAATGTCATTCTTAATTGTCGTTAGTTCCTTGAGCAGATATTTCCGTTCACAGCTGGTTTGATCTATTCAAATGGCAGCAGAAGTCCCAGTGTTGGATATCTTTAAACCCCGGCAAGAAACAAAATACGTTGTCATGGCTTAGCCCCACCAGTTGTAAGTAGATATGTTTTTCTGATTTGGCAAACTGACCCTTTAATTTTAACTTTAAGGTCACCCACATTGCAATTCCGACTCACTAAGTGTAACGTTAACGCTTAAACCTAACTGCTCCAGATATTAGGATTGATGGATCTTTCTTAACATTTGTATTACTATCAGGACGTCTATCTTCATAAGAATCAAAATGCACACATGAAAATATCATCTGTAAGCTTTCCCACCCTCTGCTGCTGCATATCAGTGAGGGAAATGATGCCTTTGATGATGCAAGACACTGCAAGTTTGTTTGTGAAGTGCATTTCAACAACAAGGCTATTACTTTACATTAAAATGAACAGCATCAATTAAAGATGAAAAACCAAAATAAGAAAAAAAAATTAAATAAAAAATAAAAAGAACATGATAAAACTTACGATGCAGTACAAGAAATGTGTACATATTGGATTTATTAAAGCCTGTGGCAAAAATAAATGCATTCAGCCTATATTTAATAGAACTAAGAGTTGCAGCAGACCTCTACTTCTCTGGGAGTTTGTTTCATATCTCTGGCGCATAAAAACTGCACACAGAAGTAAAACTGAACCCTGCTTGTCCATGTTTAGTTCTGACTCTTGGTACACAAAGCAGACCTGTCCCAGATGAGCTGGGTAGTCTGCTTAACTTAACAGCAGAGCAGAAATGTATTTGGGCCCAGTTCCAGTCATTGCTTAATAGACAAACATTTGTATTTTGAAATGTTCTCTGCCAGACAATGACAGCAATGATATTATCCATGATCTGAATGAGTTGCAAATGTTTCTTACATTTTTTAAAGAGACCTGTAAACACTAATAGAGTGGTCATGTTGACTGATTATAAATGCATGGACAAGGTTTTTCAAATCCTCCTAAGGCTTTATTCCTCTAATAATCAATATGTTCTCAAGGTGTAAGCTGATATTGTCATTTTTTTATAACTTTCTTATACATAAATGTCCTCTTATATCTTCCAACGAGGTGCCACTGTATGTTTTTAAGCGAATCCAATGGAAGAATTACCAAGAATAGTCTCAGGCCTCAATTCTAACCAGAAGACACCAACAGATGCTCAGTACCAAGAAGTTGTGCTGTTGAAAAACTGCATTTTCAAGTATTTTATTAAAATACGGGAGATTTAATATGGGCCTTTAACTTTTAATAAGTGACGTCTCTAGATTGTTCTTTTTTAAAGGTTAAGTGTATAGAATCTAGTGACACCTATTGGTGAAGTTGCATGCTGCAGCTTATTTTGTATTCAATTTCCGCCAATAGATCCCTTTCACCTAAACCTTTCACACTGGACCTTTAAGATGGTCTTGATGACTGTTGTTTTTGGCATGCTCCTAGGAGAAGGGAACCCATTGACTTGTAAATGGGCACAAAATGTCGAACTGTTTACTTTCTCAGCAAAAGAAAGAAAAATACCTTTGTGATATGTAGCACATTTTGTGTCTCCTACTCCCTCCCCCTCATCTATTCCCACTTGTGAATAATCATTTTGTGTGCTGGCAAAAAAAACAACAACCAAACATTTGGTCCATTTGGCAGATTGGCAGTGGAGATAATTGAGATTTTGAGGTGTGTGTTTTTGTGTGTTTGTGTGCATGTGCTTGTGTCCGTGTGCCACAATCAAACCAATGCGACTGTTATTGAACGAGTTTGAGAGGAAAATAAGAAGTGGCTGAAAGAGGGAAGAAAAAACCTCAACCCCCCCCTCATCCCCAGCTTCTCCCAAATCACCCTCCACCCCTAGATCAGATCATAGCGGTGTGCTGTTAAATGAGCGTGCTTAAATGCTGGGTTTGGATGAAAGCTCTCCCGGCCTCGCAGTGCCGACTACCAGCTTTATTGGATCGATGCTGGAGGCCTTGCCGGCCAACGCATGAGTGAGCCGAGAAGAGATTGAGATGGAGGGAGGGAGCGAGGGAGGGAGGGTGCGAGAGATGAAGGGCTGAAAGGAAGAGGAAGAAATAGAAGGAGAGTTATGGAAAAATAAGAAAAAACACGTCTGGAGATGTTGCATGGTTTGCAATTCATCCCCTTTTTGTCCCCTTCCTCCACATCCACTCTTCTAAGTCTGTGCAGAGAGGTGACAAAGTGAAGTGTGCATCCTAAAGTCCAGATTAAGTGAAGAGGCAGCATGTAAACACTTCAGGGAAAGATGAGGATGAAAAGGACGTTGGAGGAGATGGAGATTCAAGGGTTCTGCCTGTAACAACAAAAGCTTAAAAAATCCTCAGTTTTAACCTTGTTCTCATTTGTTTGTAAAGTTTATTTCCCATTTGTTATCACTTCATTTAATATTCCTCTGTTTCCTCTCTTCATCGTAAATTATACTGCTAAAGTAGTATACTAAATGTTGCTTTTCCAATGGTTTGGAAGGTGATAATGAAATATCACCTATAAGGCAGAGCTATTTCAACATTGAGCTTGTCCACTGTGTTTCCTTTTAAATCTTTGCATGGAGGGCCCCCCGCCATGTCCATAATAGGTAAAAGTAGATATATAGTGTAGACTAGAGAAAGGAAAAAATACTGAGGGTATGACCTGCAAGCATTGATCAGGGACCCATGGACACAGTCAACGTCATAGGCAATCTACTTGTAGCCCCCCTATGACGTTTTAAACTTTTGATCATACATTTTTATCATTGAAACTTCTAGTCTTCTCATCCGGGGACTGTACTACGAAGCGGGTTCAACATACCCAGAATATCCAGGTGAACTTGACCTAACGATTGCAATCAGGCTAAACGCTCACATGAATCTGGTTATCAACTCGGTAGGTCAGGTTTTCCTCTTCAAGATCTGAGGGCGTGACAGGGGGTGGGGTTTACTGCATGTGACCAATCACAGACATGAACTAACAGCAGAGCCGCATATTTCACAAACAAGGAGCAAACTGTTGAAATATACGAGGAGAAAAAACACATTATCCAGACTAAAATAAACACTGTTACAGCTGCTAAATGCAAGAAGGACTACTACAGTTTACAAAATGTACTTTAGTAGAACTACAGAAGTAGCACAAAACATGTGAAAGTACTTATATAGTCTACGAACTTTTATGTGTTGTCTCTTGAAACAGAAGTCATAAGTAATTCAAAATCGAAGCCAAGTCAGTTTAAGTTGCCTCAAAGTGCACCGTGATACATAAATCGACTAAATGCACTTCATTTCACCTTCATTTGTAATATTACATAGTGGTCAGTAAACACAGTAAAAGATTACCCCACTAGCATGTGCAGTAGCTGTGCAAACTTTTTTTACTAACCAGCAAAGGCACACTCCTCAGTTCAGTCAGTGTGATTCATTTAGCTGCTTTGACAGCATTAAGCAGAGGGAGTATATACACTGCTTGACATATAGTATTGAAAAATGTTTACTCTCATCGATGCTGCTAAAACCTTTAATCCTGATGATGTTCTCCTCTACACTTGTGTCCGTCCTGGTAGACGGACCCTCACATGTGGCTCTCTCTGAGGTTTCTACGTATTTTTACCTGTTAAAAGGGTTTTTAGTAGTTTTTCCTGACTCTTGCTGAGGGTTAAGGACAGAGGATGTCACACCATGTTAAAGCCCCATGAGACGAATTGTGATTTGTGAATATGGGCTATACAAATAAAGTTTGATTGATTGATTGATAACAGCATTAAGCAGAGGGAGTATATACAGCGGCAATATGTAAAATCAAGTCACTCACTATGGAGCATAACAATCAACTAAGGACAGGCTGTCTTGCTGCAGCTCGGTTTTTCATTCAGTGTTGCTGAATATTTTTCTTAACTTGACACCACTCGGCTGAGTATTATATTGAATATTGCACAGTGAATCTGCAGGCTTCATCTTCAGGGAACTATATGAACGCCGAGGGGGAGATGGTTGGAGTCAGCCTATGATGTATTCTCTCTTTTACTTTTTCCTTCCTCTTTTCTTTATATCAAAGCGGCTCTTACGGCTCCACGCTGTGCCGTTAAAAGCCGGGTTCAGCCTCTCTCTCCGCCGACGAATCAATTGACTTGCCTGCTCCGTCTCTCACTGCGTCCTCTTTAAGGTCCTGCCGTGTCACATCTCTCTGCGGGCGGGATCAAATCATCTTTTAGCTGCTGGTGTTGTTGAGCCTGGTTTAGCTAATGAGCTGAGACACTGCGGCCCTAATAATGTCACTCAGCGCTCCACAATGGAGAGCTCAATGGAACATGGGGAGAAGTAGGCCACATGTTCTGATTAGGTTGCTGAGTGGTTTGTTGTGGCGGCGCCTGTCGATGAGTGTTGCTTCATGTGCACGTGCGTCTTTTTTCGCCAGCGTGTGTTCAGCGTGCATTTGTTTGTCGTGATGAGAGTACGGAGGAGAGACGAGTCCCTGAAGAGAGAAGAGAGGAAGAACCTTTTCAAACCTCATCTGTCTGCCCGCTCCTCTTCACCACTGCATCCATAGATATATATAAAGACTAGATGTCTCGTTCTACGGAGCCTGACGTCCGCACATGGCGGCCATCTTGCTAGGGGGCAGCTCGCTCACCCCTAACATTGTGTTGGTAGTGGTAAATAACCATAACTAGCTCAATTTTCAACCGATTTTTAAACGATCCCGTTTGTTATAAACGAGATGTAGTTATGACACTGCATAAATTATTCATTTTTTTTAGAAAATAACATAATTATTCATAAGTATGCAGTGTCATATCTACATCTCTGACGTTTATAACAAACCAAACCGTTGAGCAAGTTATGGTTATTTACCACTACCAACACAATGTTATGGGTGAGCGAGCTGCCCCCTAGCAAGATGGCCGCCATGTGCGGACGTTCGTCTCCGTTGGCCGGCAACGCAGACGAGACATCTAGTCTTTATATATATCTATGACTGCATCTCTCTGTTTCCCACTGTCCTCTTCCTGCCCTTCATTTTATTCACCTCCCCTTTCCTGGCAGCCTTTTCTTTCCCATCCTCCTATATCACCACACACACACACACACGCACAGACACACTCACACACACACACACACACACACACACACTGACCTCTGCGGCTGTCCCAGCTGATTGCTACTCCTCACAGGCATTGTTTGACCTGTGACCTTAACCCCTGACCCCTTTGTAAGTTAAAGAGAGCCAGGGCGTAGCATCCACCACTCAGACTACTATCACAGTGGGACAGACTTAATGTCCATTAACCCGTAACTGCCCCACAACCCCACTACACACACAAACACACATACACTTATGTATGGATGGACCACCGGACAGCCCCTCCCACCCTTCATCTCCTCTCTCGCCTCCCTGTAAAACAAACACAGCAGCGACCGTCAGCTCTCTTCCTTCCTTCCTTCCTTCCTTCCTGCCTCCAGCCCCTATCCCTCCACCTTTTATTGCACCAGCAGCATTTAAAATAAACACACACAAGAGCAATCTCTCACACACACAAAAGCTGTTTCACCTAAATAGAACAAGCTGGATCAAACGATTTCACACCTTGTGGACAGGAGGATGACAGCGGTTCCAAGCTTTATACCGTCTTACCCTCCCTAGGAAATCACCATGGTGAGAAGTTGGAGCAGCGCTGGTGGTGTATTAATAGTTGAGTAATATTTTAAAGTTATAGCTGATTCTCAACAATTATTCATTGGAGAAATTCAAGGTGGAGTTCTTTACACAATTATAGTCTCTTAAAAGGCATTAACACCCACTCAGTACTGAAGCCAGCACTAGTAATGCTTCAGAACTGACATGGATGTAAAATGAATAACAGTTCTAAAATAATACTTATAATAAAAAAATGTGCATCTAAGTGCAAAGAGTTTGTTTAAAGTAAATTCATGAGTGTTTACAGCGCCCTGGTGGGTGGCAGTGTCAGCCGGTTTGTTCCAGAGTAAAGTGTGGATACCCAGGCCAAGCCCATTGGAACCCGGGCCAGGCATTTTGAGATGATATACAGGTTTGGGTCAGGTTCAGACATGGAAGCTGATATTTTATGCTTCATGTGATTGGAAGACATCCGAGATGGGTCGGATTCAGTCACATAAAACAGATCGCCTGGCGGGTTAAATTCTTGCTCTGGTAGGTTTCTGAAGGGGCTCGGACCGGGTTTGGACGGAAAGTTAAATTTAAGTACAGACATAGATAATATCTTAAAACAACAATTGGATAGATAACCAGGAAATGCACTTTAGATTTTGAATATCCCTTGAACATAAAGCACTATTATTTATTCTCATCTAGCACCGTAGAACCATAACCTCGAAATCGTAGCTGCCCTTAATAGACTCATCTTCTATGTCATCAGAGGAACCTTTTCCGAAACGAAGAAGGGAAGCTAAGCTGTAAACGAGTATAGCAAAAGAACACTCAGCCATGCATGAAATAGCATAGGAAATCAATACGCGTCATTTTTGACCCATGTTGTGCATTAGAAAGGGTTTGCATAGTTTGTGTATCAAAGGGTTATAAACAGAGTAATCACCGGAACAACTAAACTCAACAGTGCAGCTAATCGAGGAAGAGACCATAATGGCACACGAGATGATTGACTAACAGCTGATACATTTTCTGCTGTACCTTGCAGAACTGAGGGCAAAGGAGAATAAAGAAAAGAGCAGACAAGAACTGTAGAGGACTAAAGAAATGTTCATGGTGTACAATGACTATCAGGAGCCCAGTGAGGAAGTGGCGACAATGACAAAATTTGAAAAAGGTGGCAGATGACACTATAATTCTAGAGGCAAGTGAGCGGGAATCCAAACTCAGACAGGAGAAAGAGAATCTGCTAAATCAAAATCTGGAGCTCTTGGTACAGGAGAAGAGTTTCAGTGCTGACCTCAAAATCCAGCTCTGGGAAACAAGGAATACTCTGCTGAGTTTCAGACCGACTGGAGAAAACTTCAGGAGAGATACAATGAGGTCAAAGCAAAGCTGACGGCTTGAATCTACTCATAAACTCACCAAACGTCGCGGCCGCATCAGGCCTAGGGAAAATATAATATTTACTGTTACTGCTTTAACAATTGTGCCGTAATTTACTAAATAAGGGTTTTAATAAAAAAAATTGACACTCGGATTATAGCCTTTACTGTATTAAAGTGTCCCCACCTGGTTCCCCTAAGCAGTGATAAACTCACAATTTAAGTTACTTTTAATCTCATCATGTTAAGATAACACTCACCAAATTTGAAGTTGATCTGATGAAAGCTCCAGGAGGAGTTTGTTAAGATACACAATGTGTAAAACGGCCAAAATGACCACAAAAAAAAATAAAAATAGCAGACTTCCTGCTGCAGTAATCCAATTGGTGCCAGATAGAAGTATTTACCGAAGTTTGTGAAGACAAGTTAGACGGAATTGCTGTAGAGTGATTTTTCGAGTTTTTTCAAGCCATCAAAAATGCGACTAATTCTCCTGAATAATCAAACGAAAAGAAATAAGGGCCTAACGATAACAAGATTCAATACCAAATGCTAATCTGGGACCCAAGTTCACCTTGTTTCATTGTTGTAAATTAAACACTTTCTCAAGGCTTCCAGATTTAACTAGGGAAGTCTGTGAACCCACCACAGATTTGATATGATAATTTCACCAATTTAGATGGTTGTTTACAGCTGAAACATTTTGATGAGCGATCAGCTTTAAAAACACGGAGGTTCCTCTGAAAATGTTTTGCTGATTTGAATCCAAGCAAATCCTCTGCGACTTGCAATGTGTGACAACTTTAGCGAAAAGGCCTGGACTACAAATGTAAAAACACACAATGGCTCCAGTTTTGGCGAAGCATCAAAGGCAAAATTTCAAGGTTCAAGTCAAGAGCAAAACGGCTCTGAAATCGGAGAGAAAAAATATCAGGTTACAGCACCTCCTGTAAAATTGATGATTTGTGGGATGTGAAGTGAAGGAAGTCAACGTGGAGTCTATTATTTTAGTTTTTTGCTATTTCCTCTCACTTATTCACACTGTGCTGTGGAGCCATACACCCAACAGGGCTGGATGAAAACATAAAACTGCTCTACATTTCACTTAGCTTAGCTTTTTCCTAAGTAAGAAAGGAAAGATGAACAGTGCTGATGCTTGTATTCATAGAGTGGGGCTAATGTAGCAGATGTGGACACACTAACACATTAACACATCATGCCTTGTTCACGTTCCATGGAGAATCGACACAGAGCAAACATCATGGTCAAGTGTCCTACGCTGAAGTGGCATTTATACTGTGTCTGTTACCAAACTGCTAGTTGGCAAATGCCCCTAGAAAAAAGTGCTGATGCACTGTATGAATGTGTCTATGATGGATGAATGGCAATAAACTGTCATCAAGCCTCTATATATTATATATTATATATATGTTTATTTTATTTCATCCTCACTGTATAACCATAATACACATACCGTTTAATAATTATCCCTGCACTTCTTTTCTTAGACTGTCGCACTGTTTGTATTGTTTTTGTGACTGTTTGTATTGTACTGTTTTGTTTTGTGATGTGTATTCTGTGTAAGCACACTGAGAGCCACTTTACCGAGTCAAATTCCCTATTTGTGCAAACTTACTTGGCCAATAAACCTGATTCTGATTCTGAAAACAGTATATAAACACAAACCATTCACATATAAAGATAGGACATGAGGTATAAATTATGCTACAGAAATTATGCAGTACTATAAAGTTTTTACATCTTTGTCAGTGTCTTCTACGTGTATGACAACAATTGTAATCCTCAGACATTTGAATTATTTTTGTTAAATTTTCATTTGAGATGAAAGTAACCTCATCAACACGTCAACTCGCTCACATGCATTTCCTGCTGTATTCTAAAAACGGGCTCTCTCTTGAGCAGCTGACTCGGACACTTGCGTTCTCACACATAGCCTCTCTGGAACATTTTAGTAAATTGTCGGCACTTCAGCTCATGTCTGAAAGCAGCTTTACACTGAAATTACTGCAACACAGAAATGAGAGCAGACGTCAGGTTACACCTTCCCCTGCCCGGTGGATATGGTTTCCCTTATTTCCCGTATTTCATTGCCTAAAGATTAGATTACACAGCTTCTGCATGCCTTCAGCATTGATTTAAAAAAAAGTAGGTATATATTGGCTCTCAGCGTCTGAGAGTGTTCATTTTAAGACACAGAGGAGCACTAAGAGCAGGTAGAGGATGTGTGTTTGAGAGTCAGCACGGTTTGAAGCACTGTCACGCCTGAGTGAGTCTGCATCCAACAGATAGCATTAACTAGGATATCTGTGAATACAGATGCTACAGATGTGCTAATGCTGACTTCCTGTGTCCTGTCTGTGTGTGTGTCTGTGTGTGTGTAGGCGGGTGGGTGCCACTGTGTGCATTGTGTTTGTGTTGAGTTAGCACAGATGAAAGACTGATAATCAAAGAGCGGTTTGATCAGCTGCATGCAGAGTGTGAACGTGTGACTGTGGAAGATGAATGTGAAAGGCTGGTGATCGGGCTTTGTGTCGTGTCCTCCTGAAAACCCCCCCGACACAATGTTCAAGTCCTGAAAAAAAAAAAAAAGTGTTTGAAATACCCCTTTAAAGCGCTTTTTGAAGCCGCTCATCAACTTTCATGCACCTGAGCGCATGATTTCCTTTATTAGCATACAATTAATGATTTTGCTAACCAGCGGCACGGCATCAAGCGATTCAAATGCATCACGTTAATGTCATCGACTTTCCTTTCACATGCTGATTGGAATTCGCTTCCCGTCATAATTACCTCAAACTGAAGCGGAACCGAGCACAGCATTTGACTTTAAACAACCTACTGCAAATTAATGGAAATGTCAAAAAAATAAAAAAAAACTCTCCCGTGAGAGCTTGCAGTGTAACATCTCAGCCTCCCTCCCCCCCCAGCAGGACCCTGCTCTTTCATGTCTCTCCCCTGGGAGACTGTGCAGGCCTTCGAATCTCCATCTCAAGCTTTCATCCCTATTGTAGCTCTCGCTCACCCCCCCCCCATTCGCCAAACCACAAACCAGCGCCCGCTCCGTGTCCGCTGTCCAGGCGTGGTCGGCTTCTAATTCTTTGATCGGCCACTCTGATCTCTCCCAACAGTGCCGGGGGGGGGGGGGCTCCAGCTGATTAGAGATGAAATAGATCTGATCTGGACTCTGACCGCGAGCCAAACACCTGCTCAGACCTGAGGCCGCCGAGGAAGAGGAGAGGGTTGAGATGAAACCGGAGAGACTGACGTCCAGTTTAACGAGACGGCGAGATCATCTGTGCTTTGGGATTTGTAGTGTTGGATGGAAGCGGATCAAGATCAAACATTTGGGGGGGGGGGGGGGGTGGATGTGATATGGAGTTACAGTATTTCACAACTAATCTGAGACAAAAGCTTCATCGATACCAGAGACTCGATTTGACGGGTATGAATATATTTGATGCAGCTATACCAGGAAGAGTCTGGACATAATCCAAGGATAAAATGATGACCTAATAATTTCAACAAGTCTGTGATCAGATATTAAAGCTGCACCAACAAAAAGTGTATTTTAACAATGGTTTCAGATGGCTGCATGTAATTTGAAAGGGCTGGCTCGTGGCGAGGACACACGTTATCTTACCTTCAGCGTTTTATCATCTTTCTGCAAATGTTTTACTTTGACAGTGTGTAACTTGGATGTTTTGGATCTCTCTCTCTGCTCTCAAGCTCCTTTATAAATGTCCTTAATTATTGTTCCATCTAAATGTCAGTTATTATTATGTTACAGACTTATCACAGAATTACCATTTAAAAGATCACAGACATCTGGAGTGGCCTTTGGGCTGATTGGTCGGTTGAACATCTGCTTCCTTGTTTCTGGTTATATGTGGTTATTATCTTTCATTACATGGCATACACAGGCCATTCAAAGACATTCAGGTCTACGAGAGTTTATCCGTCTATAGCTGCTTGATCCTTTAACCTGATTGAGGAGACCAGGGGATTCATTTATGTGACATTAAAGAAATGTGCTTACTGCAGAAAGTCAACAATAACCATCTTACTTACTGGATGTGCAGATACACTGTGTTTTCCCCTCTCTCTCTCAGCCTCTCCATCCCCATGTCTCCCTCTTCCTTTTACTCTGGTTGACTTTCTGTTTCTGATAAGCACACGAGTGCGGTGAGAAAATGGAAAACTCACGTGCACACTAGCTGTGTTGACTTGCTTGCCCCTGTGTGCAGGCCCGGGGGATGCTGTTAGAGCACTCTGACAAGTCACCGATGCGATGCACATATATGAGTGCACATGTGTTTGCGTGTGAGTGTGAGGGTGCAGGCACTAGTCCATAATCACTGTGAAGTCATGGGTCGATCAGCTTTGCTAAAGGCAACTAACTGGCTTCTGAACTTAGAAACACACAAATCCAGACTATAGGCTATCCTTTGTTCACATTGACTGACTGAATATAGACACCACAAACACACACACACACACACACAGACATATATGCATGAGCATCATACACTGTGCACTCACACAAAACATTAAAGGAATGTTTGATCACATGTTTTGTGCACACATCCTCAATCTCAACACATATATGTTGAAACCAGTGCATGGATCAAATATTCTCTTTTGCTCCATGCAGCAGCCAGATCCAGAAAAACAAAAAAAGCTGAAAAACTTTCTCTGTTGTATTTCAGAGCTCATTAAAAAGTATTCACCACTGTATGATTCAGCGCCGTAATCAGCTCTGAATATTAGATCGGTCGTATCGATGCCTCCGGGCACCCGGCGCACTGTCTCACTTTGGAACAACAACCGCTGGGCGTGTGATTGCGAAACACTATGCCACCAACGCCCACGCACACACCATCTCCCTCTCGCTTCCATCTCTCTCCCCTTGGATGCCAGTCGCTGAAACACACGCAGTGTATTCTGGCTTGAGGAGACCGCCTACTCTGCTCCTCGGGGGGCTAATTGTCCAGTATAGCACTCTTTCACTTTAACCTCCCACTCTCTCTGTCCTCTCCCCTCTGCGCTCTACCAGCTTTTCTTTCGGGTCAAGTTCAGGAGTTCACGCTGAGCCCAGAGCCCTGGATCCCAGTAAGGTGCCACAGGGCAGAAAGGTTACACCTAGCTGGACTCCTATAGAAACAGCCCACACACCTCAGTGGCAGGAAGGTTGGGAGAGAGAGGGGGAGGTTCCACTGACGGAGAGATGAAAAGAATGTCAGAAGCAACAGAAGAAAAACAGGACTGAAAGGAAGAGAGAGGCGGCTGACTGTAGTGTAAATGTTGAGGGTCTGAGAAACTTTGTGGGCTGAAGCTTTCATGGTCTTTTATTCAGGGATATAAAATACTGATGTTATAATGTATATTCATCTTTGTTCTAGTTTTTTTAAGCTTTTCAACTCCTTGGAGGAGGCAGAAGTTGTTTCATATGTCTCATGTCCAATATGCTGTCTGAACATATGAAACAGCCCATCTGCACCACTGGCCCAAATTGATACTCTTTCTGAATGCATCAACTCTCAGTGCGGCTGTTTTCAGTTCCTTTAACTCCATCCAATACCCCAACCCCCCCTCACCTTTTAGATTGATCTGACTTCAGAGCGTTTCTCTCACTAAGTTGCTCATGTTCATCAGAGTTTGTTTATTTCAGCCTCTGCTGTGGGATTTGTGAGTTCAGGAGAGGGTTTTTCAAGCTACCACAGATAAGCGCAGAGATTTAAAATGTGTAGTATTCTTGAAGTAAATGGACAAAACTTAGCTAGTAATAATAGTTAGTAAACTGGAACATATACACAAATACAAGTAAGGGTTGTTTTGTACATAAGCATTATTTCAGCTTATTACAGCTTGGGTCATTTTGTAAATAAGGCAAGGATATGAAGATAAAGGGCCAAACGATCTAAACTAGGAAGTAGAAAACAAATTTACAAAATTTTTATCTAAAGTGCCTGTTGCTAACCATCGAAAATTGCAAGTCAGTCTAGTGGTTCAACTTTAACTTAGCGTAACTTTAAATTTTGCTGCAAAGTAAGAGCTCATATTAGACATTTTAAGGATGGTCACTTTCTCTAAATCCAAATGAGATCTTTTATCTCCATCCTATTGAGCCTCATCTTAATCTTCGCTGAATATTATTTTACTACACACGTACATTGAGAGCAATGCCAGACTCAGTTGTCCATTAAAGCGACATTGTGTATGTTTTGTCAAATATCACAAATATTAGATAAAGAGCTTTTTAACATTTGGTTAAAATGTTATCCATTTAACAGTGGCAGTCAACTTAACAAACTCAGTATTGTTTAAAGTTTTCTGTATTAACAATTATACACTTCTAGTCATATGGGACCATCCAAGGCCACAATAGCACAAGCTCTGCTCATGAATTCAACTTTTCATTTGTGATGATTGAACTCCTCTCTCAAAATGTCAGGCAGGTAATGGCAGTCTCATCAACTTTTGCATGCAGCTAAACATTTCATTATGAGAAATTGTCTTTCTGTCAACACTAAACTCTGAATCCTCTCCCTTAATACCACTTTTTATTATTTCACTTTTTATTCACAAGCCCTGGAAAGGTTGGCTGCAGGGGGAAGAGACACTTACAAAGAAGGTGCCCTTCAGCAAGGCACTTCACCCAGCTACATGAAACATCCCAATGACTTAGAGTGGGAAGGAGAAAACAGAAGAGGTGATCTTCCAGTACTGGGAAGTTCCCAGTGGCAAGCAGCAGCAGATTGTGGTTCTACTGGGCAGATCCCAGGTATGAATGTGTATAACTGTATCAAATGCAAAGTAGGACTTTTTGCAACAGAGCGTTTGCACACTCAGCAGAGGCAAATCCTATCCTGGATGAATAAATGTATTAGAAAAAAAAATTGCAAACGACAGCTATCTGATCAGTTGGCTAAAAATGCTTCTGTCAGACTTACAGTGCCGTCAGATATTAGTTACAGACAGAGGAGAAGTGGAAGGGGAGACAGTGAAAGACAGTGAGACGAGAGTGCACTAACACAGGGTCTATTAGAGCCTGATTGGGCCCATTAGGTGGGAAAGGTGATACGCAAACCATGAGCAGCCATCCTTCAGCCCGGCTCTACATTAACCACTCCCTGCTCTCTACTTTGTTGAACACACGGGCTGATCGATAGCAATGATGAGGAAGGAAAGGAGGGTGGGTGGTGGCGAGAGGAGGAGCAGCGAAACGTGGTCCAGGTTTACAGGAAGATAAGCCGGGATCAATAGAGAGTCAAGAGCTGCTGCTGCGTGGAGAGAGAGAGAAGATGGAGGAATGCAGGAAGAAGATGGTTCCAATACGTTCACCTCATCAAAGCTGATGTTGGGGAACCAGTGTGTATGTGTGTGTATGTGTGTGTGAATGTCAAAGAGAACTTAAGAGTTTATATGTGTATGACATTGAAAAAGTTATATACTGCTCAGAATCTGAAGAAGTTCTCTAAATGTGGACCTAAGGCTAAGGTGGAGGTTCAAGAGACCAAACACAGGTTTTGTGAGGCCACTAATTTCTAATTTCTAAGGTAGGTCCATAAGTCTAAGTGAACAATTGTAGCAAATTTGAAAAGATTCCCTTGATTTAGATAAAATGTTCATGAGCAGAAATTAATGAGTGAAACAGAATAAAATAGCAGCACCTAATAGGATGAATATTAATTGTAACTAACTAATATTATGAATAAGAGAACGTTATTTTATCTAGGCTTTTGATTTGATTGATTGGAATTTAGTTTTATTTAGTTGTATTTGTATAATTATGTCTTTATTTACTTCCATTTAGTCTTATATTTTTATATATGTATTTTTTAATTATTTTATTTAATCTTATTTAAGTTATTTAATTTCTGCCTTTTTTCTTTACCCTGAGTGTTTGATTGTGGGTTGGGGGTGTTCATAAACGTTTGTATGTTTATAAATGTTTGAATGTATGTTTCTTATATGTAAAACTCAATAAATATATTGTTAAAAAAAAAAAAAAAAAAAAAATGTTCATGAGCAATAAAAAAAGGTTTTATTTGGTCAGTTTCTCGACCTTTGACCAACAAATTCAACTCACTCCATCTTTGAGTCCAAGTGAATTTCTGTTGCAAACTTGAATGGACTCTTAAGTGATGAACTCATATTTCACAATCATTCTTCTTCTAAGACAGCACACCTTTTTTTTTCATAATCACAATGTGATGACAGCTATTGTTCAGCAGCACCGAAAATACAAACACTTCATGATTGGGGACATTTAACAGGTGGCATGACGATAAGCATGAAGCTGCAGACAACACCATGCTTAGTTTCTAACACAGAGGTGCACATCATCTCCAGTAATTTACTTTTACACATTTCACATTTCTCCAGCATGAGCAAATGTCCACCTTCCATATTCGAAATGAAATTCCTGGAGGTGTTCCTGAGGTGTTGCGTTCACAAGGCAAAATACATGTTTTTTTCAGGTCACAATGACCTTGAGCTTCGGCAACCAAATTCAAATCAGAACAATGGGATGGACAGACAGACAACCTGGCTGTCACCGGCACAGAGGCATTGGATTGGCCATCATCAGCACAAACATAAAAATAGCTACTTATGGCTGGGTAAAAAAAAACAAAAGGGGCAATTCCCTTGACTGTAATGGCTCAGATAGTAAATTCAGCATAATGGGAAATTCAATCAATAAAACAGAGACGTACCAGTTGTTCTTAGTTTCTCTTTTAACCTGAACTGCTGCTTGAAATCACAAATAATTTCCAGTTATTTATATTTACTTGTTATTCCCTTTGCTGCACTGACAGACATTAAACGTGAAAATGCATTACAGGAACCGTTGAGTTTCACTGACAGTTGCTCCTGACTGATTGGAAAATGCCAAACTGAAAATAAAGTTAAAATTTTTTTTTTTAAATTAAAAAAGTAATTCTGATACGTGAGACAAACAGAGAGGGCAGTCTGTTGCAGTTCTAGTGGAATTTCTGTTGTGTAAAAGTATATGTTTATATATAAAGACCACAGGTAAACATTGAGGAGGAGTTATGTTTGCATTACAGCACACAGAGAATTCAATAAGATGACAGGGAGATGGTCACTGAAATATGATCAAAATGTGCAGGTTTGTGTTGGTGTGTATGAACGTCACATTCTTGCTTTGTGTGTGTGTGTGTGTGTGGGTGTGGGTGTGGGGGGGGCGGAGACGTGCATGTTAACCGCCGCCCCTTTATCTCCAAATACCTGAAGCATGTCACGCTTCATCTATGAGCATAACCTCAACCTCTATCTTTCTTGCTTTTCCTCTTCCTCCCTCTCTCTATGGCTCTCTCCATCTCTCTCCTCTCACTGTCATATCCTGCCACCCCCCCTCCCCCCTCTCCCCTCACCTCCACCACTCCCTCCCCCCCCCCGAAACCTTCCCGGTGTCAGTGATGGCAACCTGTCAAAGAGGAGCTATTTATGATCGGCAACCAATATCCTCGCCGAGATAAACAACGCACTGTGAAAAACACACAGATAGAAATGTGCGAGACAGACAGAGAGGGGGGGGGTGGGGGGGGATTATTAGAGAGAACGAGAGATAGAAACACACATGATGAGAGAGAAAAACATGGATTGAGGAGAAGAGCAGTGTTGCCTGAGGCTGTTTTTTCTCACCTTTCTGTTTACGTGTGTCAATGTGTGTGTGTGTCAATGTGTGTGTGTGTGTGTCTGTGTGTGTGTGTGTGTGTGTGTGTGTGTGTGTGTGTGTGCCCACATGTCTCTGTATTCTGTCGGTGAAAGTTGGGATACAAATGACTTTTTTCATCCGAGGCAATTTACTAAAGTCTAATGAAGCTGCTGGCCACTCGATCAAACAGACAACTGATTGTCAATGAGAGAGCCCTTCATCACAGACTTCAAAAACAAAAGATGGCCACCTACTAACCCCCTTCCCCCTCACACACACACACACACACACACACACGCACACATATCAAACAGAGTGATATCCAGTGTCCTACGATGACAAGGGCATAGGTTTGGTTTCACAAGTAAAGGCAGCATGGCTGTTGATACTATATTATAGAAGCGATACAAAGTACATGGGCTCTTATAGATTCTTCAAGTAATGTAATCTTTCTCTTAGTTGAATCGTGAATACATAATAACTCTTGGTTATTAGTGCTGCATTTAGATATTGTTATGGCAATTTTACGTCGTCATCAGGAATAAAGAGTGAATCAAACAAACAGCTAGTCTGTCTTTTATTAACGAAGCTCCAGACACAATCAAACTGGGAGCAAGGCTGTCTGCTTGAGAGTGCAATGAGTCTCTCAGGAACTGGCAGTTATGAAGCCCCCCCCAAGTTCCGCAAAACACTCAGAGGGACTTTACACAAAAACATGAAGAGCACACGTGGACAGGCAGATCACCTGATCACAGCATCAATAACATCATAAAGAAACTTAAGATTTAGCATTTGAAACAGGAACTTTGACGAGACAGTGTCTAGACACGATCTCCATAGATTTTTAGAGAAAGTTTCAAGGACAAACACAGTTCAATGACTCATATGAACCCGGGTCACTTGAAAACAGAAGAACTTATGATCAGATACATTTGAACCTGTGTTGACCTTACAGGCACTACAGGAACAGTAGAATTTTCCACTACGATATTTTCTAAAAAGAGCACCGTCCACTATTGGCATTGAGGGATTATTCTGCTATTTATTAATCTGGGCCATACTTTTATCAACATGGCTCTGTAAGTGAGTGGTGCTTGCCAGGAGAAGCTACCATGTAATACTATGAGGCAACTGTGACTGTTCACGAAATGTCCACTAAAAGTTTCTTTATTTCACGTGTAAAAGCCTCTAATTGTTACCCTGGGTCTTTGCTAAGAGATAAGATGTCTCTCTCTCTCACTTGAGCAGCAGCTTATTGTCCCTCCTCTGCTTTTTGCCGCTCTCTTTATGTCCTCGTTCGCTCTTCATTTTGTAAGAGCTATTCGTCCATATAGTCTATAAACTCCTCTCTCAAACTCTCTCTCTCACTCACTTTTCCCTCAATACATTAGGTTCTCAGGTATTTTTTTCAAGTCATGTCTGCAGATCTTCCGACTTATCACTGGCAAGATCAGACGCTGGCTTTGGGAAGGATATACCCCCTGCTGGTTTCTCTGTAGTACCTTCCCCTTGGCCATACCAATTGGATTGGGCTGACAACCCCAGAAACCAGCATTTACAGGATTAGTGCAGCCTGTGTGTAGCCTGAGAGGTAGAACCAAGGGCAGAAAAAGGCAACTGTGTATACCACTTACTGCTACTTAGACAATTTGTCGTGAGCACGAGGTAATAACTTTTATCAACATCTCTCATCTGGATGGAGGCAGCTGGGTTGTCGGACACTGGTTACAGAGATTTTAGTGAGTAAATCAAACCCGAAACTATAAAAGCTGAAATTATAGCCTTGTACTTTGGTCGAAAATCACAAGCTTAATTTTCTGGAAACCTAAACTTGAAATTATGTGTGTGGTCATTTCCCATTTCTTCTTCTTCTCCTTCTTTCTGGTTTGTGTTCCACTTCTATGCTTCAGTCACCTCACTTAAACTCACACATGCACAATCTGAAAAAAGGTGTGATCAACCCACGTGCACACTAGACACACACACTCTCTCACACCTCTAGCATCTTTCTTAACAAAAGGCCTTGATATCTGAAATCCAATATCCCATTCATATTCAACCTCTTCTCTCATTTTCCCTCCTTTTGTTTGCTTCCTCTGAACACTCAGCTCATGTGTCTCTCTGCTCTTTCTCTTGCACGGGAATAATTTCTTTCTAGGATCACCTGAAAATATCCGCAATTTCCACATCCTGTTTTGACAAGCGCCGCCCCTCATGAGAGGTTTCCCTTTCCCCCTCTCATATTCCCTTTCTTATTTCTTTTGATTCTTTGCACATTTTACATGCCACGACATAACCATTCCCTTCTCGCTTCTGTTATGCTCTCTAATTCGCTCTGCCAGTCGTGCCGTTTGCAGAAGAAGATTTCCGACAAGAAAAAAGAGGCTGCTCTGTTTTTCTCCTCCACCCTCTGTTCTGTTTTTCACTTTCTTACTTGTTTTTCTCTTCTCCTCCCTCGCGCCTTTCTGTGCTTTCTTCTTAAGCTCCTCTTCAGAAAGTTGTTTTTCGCTTCTGTCTTCCTCGTGAATGTTGAATGGAGGCACGCAACTCAGATGAAGGTCACATTGGGCTAGAGAGGGAGAGGAAGAGAAGAAAAGAGAGCTGATGAGTGATGGGAATGGATGTGTGTTAATGTGTGTGTGTGTGTGTGTGTGTGTGTGCGTGTGTATCTGCACAATTCTATGTGCACACGTGAGATTGGCTCCTCCAGTAATATTATTGTGTATTACAGACAACAACTGCACACATATCCAAACATAAATCATTCAAGCACAATAATTTACGTATTCACAGATTTGACTACTAAAGGCATAATTCACCCAAAAGTCTAAAGTCACTCCCTAGTGCTGTAGCTGACACCAGCTTTACAACATGGACGATAAAGTGCTGAAATGAGCTTCATGGTGGAACAAAGGTCAGCCCAGACTTGACAGCATGACTTTTAGAACATCAAATCACATGACGTTCATAAGAATGAGAGATTCCATTTAGTGCTGCTCTGCTTCAGAAGGCAAAGGAACTTTCACCAGTATCTGGTGTTATGTCTTTTCTCCCTTATGATTTGTTTAGCTACTGTCTTATTTATGATGTAATACAAACTCAACCATATATCTCGGCCAAGGCACAACACTTCCCTGAAATTGAGACAATATGCACAAAGTTAAACAGACTCTTAGATTCCTAATATGCCTGTGGAATCTGTGAGTATGTTGAAAAACACTGTATCTCACAATTCTTGGATCCGTCCCCTGAAATGGATTGGCACCAAAATGTATTTATCCACACCACATCCTTCCACCAAGTTTTAATCAAATCTGTTAAGTTGTTTTTGTTTAACAAACACGCCAACAAACAATTAAACAGAGGTGAAAACATAACCTCCATGGTGGAGGTAATTAGGTGTGAAATGTAATGCTCTTTTCTCAATTTGACCAAATATGTAGTATATCGGGAAAACATATTTATATCTTCTCTGAACTTACTCCCCTCTAGCATTTAGTTTTTCAGACTGTACATTCATTCAAAGAGTTGCCAGAGAAATAAATCTGCTCTCTGAGGGAGACAACTCTGCGGGCAAATCCATTAGTTAACAGTTGAAAAAGTTTACACTAAACATGAATCGAAACCACAACTGTGTGAAAAAACATTCCCCATTTGTGAAGCCGAGTTTGCCACAGGCTGATGCAACATGGCTAACAAGCAACAATATCTTCCTCTGCTGTGGACTCTGCAGCTCTCTGCTCCTCTGGTGGTTTTTGTGTTGCTATGGCATTAACTTAGTTAAGTTTACCAGAACTGAGCCTAATGTGAAAATGTGCCTGGGTTTACTGTGGAATTATACACATGAAAACACACTCTCGGACGTACCAGGTCTCACATATCTCATCGCAATCACACACCTCAGTGCTCGAGGCTCACGTTCATTGGATTCCATGGTTCACACAACAGATCACATAACTAACTGCCAAGTCCGAGCCAATGTGTGTGTTTGTGTGTGTGTTAGTGTGTGTGTTGTGTTCATGTTTGTGTCTGGAGGCTGAGATTCATGTCAGCATCAGTGGCTCACTAATCACACTGAGAGTGCCGAGGGCCAAGCGGGTCCTGTCGGTAATATATGGGCCGGCTAGTGTTACACACAGGGAGCACACAAAGGCAAAACCAGAACCTCTGACACCATCACAGTTCATTCCCTGCTGTCAATAAAGTAGACACTGGAAACTCAGTTACAGTCTGTGCACACACAGCGCTGCACCATATCGACTGGAAGAGCTGTGATGTTCATCAGACTTTATTGACTCCATGCTAATAAACACACAAAAACATCGTGTAGAACCCTCCAACTTCCTGTAGCAATTAAAGTAGAGGAAAGGGACCTGTTTTATTTTAGTGACAAGGCAGTTTTTAAATCAATCCAACACATATGTCACAGTTTACTTAACCTAAGAAGTAGTTAAATGACCCATAAAGGATCATTTAATCCTTCTTGGTTTTCATTCGGCAGGACCAAGGAAACCTGCTGTTGACTTGTTTTTCTAGAAGGAGACAACACCCTAAGCTTAATAGTATCAAAAGCATCTGAAACTATTTGATGGCTAGGTCTCTAAAATTGAGTTACTTTAATTAAATGTGCTGGAAAGTGAATTTTAGACCTAATCAAGGACGTCATGGCCATGGCTAACTCGCCATCTGAGCGAGCGCATGTGTGTAAGTGTGTAAAAACTCTTCTGGTCCAGCACTTAACCCGGCGGTGTGCGTCTCCACCTGGGACTGAACCGGCCACACGTCTCCTGAAGCCTGAACAGCAGCAGAATCACTTTAATGGCTGTTAGGAAAAATGTCTCTCTCCGAAATGAAATATACTGCTGCTACTGAGGCCACTGGCTGGGACATCCACACACACACACACACACACACACACACACACACACACACACGCTCACTCACGCACACACACACACACACAGGAACACATGTGCAACTATGTGACAGCGCGGCAGCTTACTGGCCATCTCTGGTCGAATTTTCCTAAATAAGTAAGTCATCCAGACCTCAGCTTTCCATCGGCTTCGTCCAGGAGAGCACAGCGGCCAAATCCCTGCAAGGCACCACACACACACACACACACACACACACACACACATACACACACACACACACACACACACACACACACACACACACACACACACACACACACACACACACACACACACACACACACACACACACACAACCACACACACACACACACCCAGACAGCTTAGTGCACACACACATACACTCAATAAATAATCACTCGAGCTACACACAGAAGACACACAAGGCCAAAAGGCAGAAAAGGGTTGGTGTGGATGGGGTGAAAGGGGTGAGGGGGTGTCTTGTTAAAAAAGCAGGATCTCAAAAACACCTGCACACACAAATACACACTCATACATGCGCACACACACACAATTCCAGCTGCTGGCTGCCTGCGTTGTGTGTTTGACAGGCAACACAGTGAGTGGCTGTGTGGACGCCAGCCAGCCGCTTGTGAGTCAGCAGTGACTAACAGTTTAAACCTCTCTGAGCTAATCGCCTGCATGCTTATTGTATGTGTGTGGGGATGGATGTGTCCTACACCCACGTGTGTGAGCATGGCACAGTGTGTACTAATGACGAAGTGTGTGTTGATCAGGGTTGCAAAATTCCGGGAATATTCAAAGTTGGAAACTTTCCACGGGAATTAACGGGAATTAACGGGAATTAACGGGAATATACGGGAATTAACAGGAATTAACAGGAATAAACTGGAAATGTTGTGGGTAATTTATACTAACTGTATTTACCTTGTCATATACAGACATAAATATAAACATTTTGTTTTGTCATAGGCTGATTTGAGCCCTGAGGAAACTTTGGGCACTTGACTATATGCTTCTGCATCGTTGTGTCATTCTTAACATAGGTCTTTGCACAGTATTTGCAAATGTACACAGCCTTTCCTTCTACATTGGATCGGGTGAAATGTCTCCACACATGAGATAGTGCACGTGGCATTGTTCTGTAGAATAAGATGAGAAAAAAGTTTGTGAAAAAACACTAATGCAATGCCAGAGATATAAAGAGTTAGCCAAACAATTGGAATCGTCTGTAGAAATATTTTACAATTGATGGATAAATGAATGGAAATAGGCTAGATGAACAGATGAACAATCCTCAATAAGCATGCTTTGCAACCCTAGTGTTGATGAACGCTGTCTCCACATGAGCCTTCCCCATCAGGCCCAATTGTGGCAACCCAGGGCTTTAATTTCTCTGCACCAAATTTGACATTGTCTAAGCTGACAGCGCCCTGATGAGCCGAATGAAAGCGGAGCAACGATGTAACCGTCACTTCCTCCGATCGGCCTCGACAAGAGCACAACTCCACGCTCCGTTTGATCTCCGCACAAGACAACGCAATAGGATGCTAATCACATGCAAAGGCCCGAGCTTTGAGCCTGTGCCAAAGTGTGTTGGTCTGCCTTGTAAGAGTGTGTGTGCATGTGTGTGTGTGTCTGTGCCAGTAATGGCAGCTCTAATCAGCGGCAGGATTGAAAGAGACATGTGGCAATAAAGCCCAACAAAATGCCTGCCAGTCCCTATTAGAGGGGAGCACTCGTGAAAACCTGGCCGACGACGCACACACATAGATAAAACGCACACACACTCCATCTTGCTGGACATCTGGCCAAGGTCAGAGCTAGATGTTAGGAGTGAACGCCAACCCACAGCAGTAACACACCCACCACAACGTTCCCCTTTCAAAAAACCCAAAAGGTTGAGCTGGAAAGCTTGACTTTACAGTCTTTGTCCTCCACAGTGATTTACTCGTAAACTCTGACCTCTCTAAGTGCATCCCATTACGAGTGGGTTGTGATTTACAGGCTGGAATTAGAGGGGGCCGCCCATTATCAGGACCGCGCCATGACAGAGTCAATTCTCCCCGAGATCCTCATGAGGGTCGTCAATCAGCGCTCAACTGAAGGATCGATTGTTCAGTGTTCCACAGAAATGACTGATGTGCAGCCGATGGTGGAGCATCTGTATTCTTCATGCTGAGGCCTGGAGGTGAAATATTGCTTCTGGTCCACGCTACTATTCATGTCATGAACTTTTGAGCAGATACTGACATTTTAAACAGTGATGGCTGCACTTGCAGTTTGGACTTGGTTAAAGTTTGTACCGTTTTTAAAGTACAAAGTAGCAGCTTCATTTATGTTAATAGATGATTTGACTAAAGCAGTACAGATCAATTAAAAGCCATTAATAAGAATAACTTCTGAATTGCAAATTTGTGAAAAATCCTTTGGGCCAGTTGGACTATATGACCTCTTTGTGACAAGCCTGAACTAGGCAGGCACTCAGTTGCAAAGAAAGCACGTGAGAGAGAAAAATAAAGTATCAAATAAAACTTTACTTAAGTGGTCCAAAGGTAACAAGTCCATACAGGGAACAGGCAGAAATTCGAATGTTGCAAATCCAAGCAGAGTCCAAAAACCAGGTAGTCAAAACACGGAAGAATTCGCTGGAGAGCATGCACACACACAGGAGACAAGACAGGAAGTAAAGCTAGACACAAGACACAAGAACCCAGACACCAAAATAAAACAGGAAGTGAAATCCAAACAGACACAGACTGAACAGATTGTTACACTCTTATTAATCATGTATTTATTGATTGCCGACATTTTAACAGCATTACATTTTTTTGGGGGGGGCAACCACAATTTGGTCTTGATAATGGCTTATAATTAATTATAAGCTTTATAGTATGCACTTTATGAAGCTGCTTTCACAAACGCACTGAGATCTCTTGACATCATCCACCAAGGCTGTATGTGAGTGCACAAATGTCTGTGTCCGAGACATGTTGTTTTAAATATGCGACAGACTGAAGGACACAAAGAATGCTAATATCTCATCATATCTCAGGATGAAAATGAGGAGCCATACACGTAGAAAACGTAGACAAAGATGTCACCTTGGAAAGACAATGAGATTCGAGAGCTTTTGCTGATAAGAACCAATGCGTGTGTTAATGTGCTGTAAAGAAACACGTGCTCTCCACATCGGAACATTTATAAATGAATTCCTTCACAGGCGCTCGAAAAAAAACAAAACATTTTAAAAGAATGGTTGCACCCATTGGTAAGATGGATGGGAAACTTTTTGCAATACTTCATGACCGCCCTAACATTTTCAGAGCCAGAGGAACAGACCTGTTTGCCAGCTCTGAACGTGGTTCCTGCAGCCGGCAGCACAGATGCTATCAAAGCCTCAGGCACCACAGTCAGTCAGAAAAACACATCTTCCAAGTCTCTGGCAGAGTGAATGAGCGGTTTGGAGTCCGATTGTCTCCGCACTGTGTCCCGAAACTAACAAAAACAAAAATCCTCTGCGTTTGTTGCCGTTGACAGATAAAGTGATTGTGATTTATATTTTTCCTCAGTGAAGTGGGACCTTTCCACCGTCAACCACTCATTTCCTGAGTGAGGAGCGGAGGCCTGCGTCGGTGCTTTTGGCAACTGATATTGATTTGAGCTGAGGAGCCGTGATTATTATTCTCACTGTGCCAGAACACACAGGAGCAGCACCTGGTGTGTGAGCTGAGCGGAGCGAGAGACATATGCAGCAAGAAAAACACTCGCATTTGTCGGTATATCCACAACATATGTACGAGTGGCACATTCTGGGTTATATCTGTTTGGAAACAGGGGGGCATAGAGTCCATTCACCTGAAGATAGATAAGTAGATAGATAGATAGATAGAGTACTTTATTCATCCCCGAAGGGAAATTCAGTCGTCATAGCAGCCGGTATATTTGAATACAATAAAATACAATACAAGGTAGAAAGAATAAAAACAGAAACACAAGATAAATAGGTAGATAAGGTGCAGTGGCAAGATGATGGTAATAGTACTGATGATATGATGGTAATGTTATTGTTAGACAGTATATAAAAATAGTACAGTATATATTATATATATTATATTATATAATATAACATAATATATATTTATGTATGATAGTAATAATACCAATATAATAGCAGTATATAGAAATAATGGCAGCAACAGTATATATAATAATAATAGTAAGTAAATATAATAATAATAATAACATGTACACATGTATAAATATGTGTATATAGAGTTATATATACAAAGAATATACAGAGAGTATGATATAATACATGATATATAGTAGAGGTGTAAATATAAGTATTTGACTATACACTAGATAATATAATATACTATGAGTGTAAGAATATGTAGACAGAGTGTGCAAAGGACAATATTATTGTATAAAATGATATATAATATCAATATGGTTTATATTAACACATATCACATATGATGTGAAGTAAGTGTATATGGAGTGTGAGCGTGCTTTCCAGTGTTGAGGTGCATGACAAGAGGAAAGCCCTGTTAAATGAGTGGGGTGGGGTGGGAGCTCTCTGTGTGTGTGCATGCATGCATGTGTGAGTGTTGTATGAGACATCTGTTTACATAAGTGGGAGGATGTGATGGTAAAGCACTGGCTTGGCCCTTTTTCTCAACAAGGCCCAGGGCTGTGAGGAGATTTATCCTAATATTTGTCTCATACAGGAGCAAAGCCGGACAAATCCCTCCTGCTGAGGCGCCCTCCAATAAAACCGGCTTCGTTCCTTGCACGGCTTTTCACTGGACCTCTCTCACTCCTGTCCTCTGCTCTTCTCACCACACGTGTTAGTTATAGGTGTCAACTTTTCCATCCAGTCAAATGTCCAGGAAGGGTGTGAATGGGAAACTGCTGTTGCAAAAATAAAAGCCTGTATGAAAACAGGTTGTTTTGATGCCATGGTCGATCGCTGTGAAAAGCTGTACAGCTCTTTGTTGTTTTTTTATCATCTGTAAGTGAGTCATGTATCACCTGCCTTACACATGTCTAGAGTGTGATGTGTCGTGTTAAGTTTCACCCGAATGATCTTAAATAAATACAATCAGATGGACACAAATTTATGAAAAGCTTTAAAAAAAGTCTTGGAGTTAGTATTCAATTACAAAGAGAATTTCAGTTAGTGAGAGGCCAGATCCAGGGTAAAATGCTAACGTAAATTGTACGTGTTTTTGGATATTGGTCAAAGAAAGAAAGAAGGGGTTCTTCATTATTCTTTCACTGACAGGAGTTACTTTAAGGGCCACAACTTAGAGGTGCTACAGCTCCTGGTCCAGCAAATCATCCCTTTTCAAAAGCATCTCATCCCCACAGCCGCAAGGACTCTGCTATTATCAGGCTGTACATGCACTGTTATGTTACTGTTTTGGATATTGTTATCCAGCCCATGTATTGCTGAGTGTCACTGTGTAGTGTCACAACTGTCTATGTCGATGACTTTGTGCTTTTTACGAAAATGAATTCCACCAACTTGGTTAACACATGATTCTGATTCTATCGCAAAAACAGTTTTGAAGAGCTTGTAATGGTTTGGATCCGTCCATCATGCTTGGGTGAGCCAAGCAGTGAAGATGGGATTGGCTGGTGGAGAGGTGGGTCACATACAGAACGGCAGCGAATCACAAGGGCCGACATCCAGAGACAAACATCCATACACACTCACATTCACATCTATGGGCAATTTAGAGTCTCCAGTTAACATCAGCTGCAAGTCTTTGGGAGTTCCTGAAGATACCTTTGACCTTAATTTGCCACATCTCTGCCATCATTAATTACCTCTGCAAACACACACACTTATCTTTGTGTCTTCAGCTGAGGGTTGACACACTCATTAATGCAGAGGCTGTTTCTTGACCTTCAGCCTTGTTAGAGAAAAAACACATCTTCGGATCTTATTCAGGAAAAAGGCATTTATGAAAGGTTTAGTTTTGTCTGTATCCACAGCCTTGGTCTGACAGGGGAGCCAGACAAAGCCGAGTGGTCTTGAGATCGAGTCTTGTGTTGGTGCTTGTGGAAAACGGCGCCTGCCACTGAATTAGCAAAATAGGTAAATTTACAGCGCTTCTCTGTATAGCAATGATTTTATTCATTCAATGTCATAGGAAATGTGAGTTTTCTTCATCTTCTTCTCCTGGGCAATAACCGGAGGCAGGGATATCCTGTTTCATTAGCTTTCATCTCACTGCTGCTGCTGTCTGTCCAACAAAATGTAACTGGCTGAGGGTCGGAGCTGCCGCTGAAATAGCAAATAGCCAGGGAACCCATGAGTGGAAGATTATTGACAGAGAGGAAGGTTAAAGATTTATATATGTGAGCTAGGATCAATTCATGCATCTACTCCGGTAAGTGTGTGGGAGTCAGTCTGCTTGTGTGTGTGTGTGTGTGTGTGTGTGTGTGTGTGTGTGTGTGTGTGTGTGTGTGTGTGTGTGTGTGTTCATACGTGCACCGCATAGTTATTCCCTACTAGGAGTTTGTGTAGCTTCGTTTGTGCACATGTGCATACTCGCAATTGCCCCTGCACGTGTTTGCATGTGTGTGTGTGTGTGTGTGTGTCAGTGTGTGTGTGTGTGTGTGTGTGTGTGTGTGTCTGCAGGTTACAGTAACAGCATGATGTCAGTGCATTATCTCATTATGTGGCTCTTCCAGGCTGCAGGAGGACCCTGTCCCCGATGGCCTCTATGTTCATTATTGCAAGGTAGATCCAGGGCAATATACCGGCTGCCGTCCCCCCTCCATGGTAACTGCTGGACCCGGGGGGGGGCCCAACGCAGGGCTGGCTGTCCCACTCAGGCTCCAGCTCCGGCCCTGGGGGACAGAGACCGAGGGGAGTTTGACAGCTAAACAAATGAGATCAGCTCCCCTCACTGATGTCTGTCTCCACCTGACCTGACACCAAACAGTTTATCAACACTTGCAAGCGTACCCACCCCTCCATTAGCTGTACCCGCTTATGCTTTAAGGGTCACGGGGGGGGGGGGGGCTGTGGCCAATTCGTGCTAACACCGGACGAGAGGCAGCGCACAGCCTGCACAGGTCTCCAAGTCTTTCACAGGGCCAACGAAAACAGATAACAACTACCATTCACCAGGGTTGGGTACTGAACTCTCTACTTTTAATTATACTAACCAATCGCAATCAACACTTTTGTTAACATTAGCAGCAAACCTGTAGCCACCGCTGAGGAAGACCGACTGTTCCAACTGTTCCAACTGTTCCAACTGTTTTTGAATATGCGTTTTACAGCAGGAGGTGAAACTACAACTTCCGGTATTATAGAGAGAGCAAAGAGACGGAAGGAAAGTTGCATTGTGTATCAATATTCCAGGTACCTATTTACATAGATTTATATATAAAGGCTAGATGTCTCGTTCGACGGAGCCGGACGTCCGCACATGGCGGCCATCTTGCTAGGGGGCATCTCGCTCACCCATAACATTGTGTTGGTAGTGGTAAATAACCATAACTTGCTCAATTTTCAACCGATTTTTAAACGATCTGGTTTGTTATAAACGTCAGAGATGTAGATATGACATAAATTATTATTTTTTTTAGAAAATAACATAATTATTCATAAGTATGCAGTGTCATATCTACATCTCTGACGTTTATAACAAACCAGATCGTTTAAAAATCGGTTGAAAATTGAGCAAGTTGTGGTTATTTACCACTACCAACACAATGTTATGGGTGAGCGAGCTGCCCCCTGGCAAGATGGCCGCCATGTGCGGACGTTCGTCTCCGTTGGCCGTCAACACAGACGAGACATCTAGTCTTTATATATGATATCTATGCCTATTTAGATGTGAACAGTAACAATCCTACGTAATGACCCTCACATGCACAGATGCTGGCAACTCAGAGTTGGATTTCAGTTTTTTTTATTTTTATTTATTTATTTTTTAAGTCTGTGAAGCATCACAAACAAGAGTCTGACAACTACATTGAGCGACTCCATAGAAGCCACTAAAAAAACAGAAAATGTAAATTTGAGCAATTTGAGTGAACCGACCTTCTAACTGTTAACCAAGTGATGTCATGTGACCTGTGATGCAGACGGACAGACATGCCCGGCACTTCGAAGTGAATTACTCATCTTTCTGTTCTTGTGAGGACATCTGCTCCTCCCAACACACACAGCAGGTGACTGACGTCTACACACACACACACACACACACACACACACACACACACACACACACACACACACACACACACAGCGGACTCAACCTGTTCAGCCTGACATAATGAAGCACGTAATCACATCCACGGATGCTGAGACACAAAGGAATTATATCAAGACGGATTATGCTCATCCTAGCACACGCACGCACACACACACACACACACACAGATTACTTGCATGCACGCAAAGACGCATCAGGAGCCCGCGCAAATAAGCGCAACAACTTCAGACTGTTGCCACAAAATGATAAAGGAGAAGGAGATAAAACAGGAGAATGGAATTCCTCATCTCAAAATAATAATTATTTGACTAAAGCGAGGAGTGACACAGAGAGAAGAAAGAGAGGAGGGAGGAAAACACACACACACACACACACACACACACACACACACACACACACACACACACACACACACCCTGAGCAGCTCTGTCTGAGGTCATCTTTATTAATAAACCCTCTGACAACAAACACACTCACATCAAGGCCCTCGCCCTCCTCCCTCCCTCCTTTAGCTCCTGGAGAGATGGCAATTGCCAGACTGACACAGTGGGGGGGGTTGTCTGTAACCACAAACACACACACACACACACACACACACACACACACACACACACGCACGCATGCATGCAAGGTGCAGGATGGCCTAGAGACAGCATGTCAGTGATCTGTCAGAGGGTAACAGTGTGGAGCAGGGTGTGTGTTTGTGTTCGTGTGTGTGTGTGTGTGTGTGTGTGTGTGTGTGTGTGTGTGTGTGTGTGTGTTTGGGGGGAAGCAGAAGAGGAGGCCGGACAGACAGGAAGTTTGCCCTGCACACACGCTCAGACACCCACTAAGAAACATGCTCCGGCTCATTTGTTCCCACTGACAGGTGAGGAGAGGGATGGTTCTCTACAAGATGTGCCTGGGGGGGGGGGGGGTGTGATGACACACACAAGGACCTGAACATGTGGCCTGCTGCAGCATAGATTTATATATAAAGACTAGATGTCTCATCTCAATGCCGGCCAACGGAGACGAACGTCCGCACATGGCGGCCATCTTGCTAGGGGGCAGCCCGCTCACCCGTAACATTGTGTTGGTAGTGGTAAATAACCATAACTTAAGCTCAATTTTCAACCGATTTTTAAACGGGATGGTTTGTAATAAACGTCAGAGATGTAGATATGTAGACACTGCATACTTATGAATAATTATGTTATTTTCTAAAAAAAATTATAATTTATGCAGTGTCATATCTACATCTCTGACGTTTGTCGCAAACCAGATCGTTTAAAAATCGGTTGAAAATTGAGCAAGTTATGGTTATTTACCACTACCAACACAATGCTATGGGTGAGCGAGATGCCCCCTAGCAAGATGGCCGCCATGTGCGGACGTCCGGCTCCGTCGAAACGAGATATCTAGTCTTTATATATAAATCTATGTGCTGCAGTGCCTGTGAGCAAGAAGCTCCAGGAAACAGCATCAAAGCAGCTGAACACTCTTTAGTTTGCCAGGTAGGTGCACAGTGTAAAAACAGCAGATTAGAAATCATATGATAAAACAAGGGGCTGTGGTTTTGAGAACGTGTTGCTACAGGTGGTGGAGATCAGGTCAGGTTGGATCAAACCTCAAAACACTGCACAGACAAGTCTTCACATGTGGAAAGTTATCCCAACACCGGGGAAGTAAAAAATATAATAAATGTAGTTCTTTACTGAATGATATCAATCTCGTCCATTCATTCACTCGTCTGTTCTCTGCTGCTTCTCTAGATCGAGGTCGTGGTAGCAGAATCCTTCTGGTGAAGCAGCCCTGAGGTGTTCTCACACCATATGGGATCTACAGTATAATCCCTCCAGCATGTTCTTGGTTTGGCCTGCAGGTCTCAACAGAACATCTCCAGAAGGAAGTGTCCAGGGGGCGTCCTAATCTGATCCCTCAACTACCTCAACTAAATGGTTAACCTTATATAGCCTATATTCTATCTTCTATGTTCATCTGGGTCCACATTGAATATCATTTTGCGGCCTAAAATGTGTGACTTGTATGAAACAGGTCCGTGCAGGCAGACACTGAAACAATAGCTTTGTCTCTTTGGACGATCTTTAAGGAAGCTTGGAAGCTAGATAAACTAAATATTGCACCGGATATTCAACTGTTTCTACTGGAACATAGTTTCACCTGAAACAAGAGTGACAATATTTACGAGCTTGACACACTGCACATTATAAACAGGACACTGTGTGTTCATTTCAGTGTCTTCTGCTCCAAGGCGTGTGGACATGAAGGAAGATGAGGGGAAGCAGATCCGGCAGCAGTACTTTTTCATGCATTTCTAATGCTGCACTGAACCTGGATCACACGTGGTGAAATCATTGCATAAGGTTTTTGTTTGGGAGGCCGGGTGTCCGTAGGTGGCACTCGTCTCCCTCTACAGCCACACTGGTTGTCACGATCATGCCTCACACGATGCATCTTCTTCGATTTCTTCCCAACAAACTGCTGTTGCTGCTGCCAAGTACAAGGCACATTACTTCCCATGATACTACTCGTTCCAGAGGATCCTTCATGGGAATCACCTACATAACTCAGAGTGTTTACTACAACACGGCACACGTAAAAACACACAAATAAAAGCTTTATGTACTGAGGACGATGTATATTTAATGGCTGGTGGGTTCGCAGGAGCAAGAGAAGCAAAAGGTGCGGCAGACGATCAGATTGATGAATCCCACCGTTAAACAAAGTTAACTTCGATGTTACATGATGTCAAATGTGTCACAAGATAAATTATGAGTCATGCCGGATCTTCGCAGGCGGCTCGGGACAGAGCATGTGACACATTTCAACCTCAGAGGATCGTCTTGCTCAGTAAATGCAGAACAGCTGGTGAATCTCACCATTCGCGCTGGTTAAGCTGCATTTAACATTTCGTTGAAAAGCAATTTATTTTTCCGACTCAGTGGAGGGTTTTTTTTTGTGCTTCTTTTAGATGCTGTGGAGTGGAGAGATGGCAAAGACAGTCAGATGTTGCCGGCTGCGTGTGCGCGTGCTGTGTTGTTATTAGGAGTTATACAGCTTAGACCTCTGAGGACGTGGGAAGGCCCAAAAAAACAAGTCTACAGTGTGGGTCTATTTTCTGGTGCATCATCACAGGACAAAAGAACAGACGTGTCCTTGCGCTCTTGAGAAAGACTATATTTACCCCTGGTCCTTCTTGCCTGTATATTTAGATGTAACTTAAACATTTGTTTTAAAAATACAAGTGGAGAGATGCCAGGCATTTTACATTCATCTCACTCTTGGGCTGCTTACTAAACGGTAAACAACTGGCTGCCCATGACCAATGAGGATTATATCACCTCGTCATGAGATCACAGCCGGCTCGGAGCCAGTTGCTCAACGTGCTTTCAACTGTCAAGAGTGGCAGAGACGAGATTAAACTCTCTCCGCTCAAATCCTGGGCTGCCTTACCTTCTATCCACTTCCAATGTGAGCCTAACTGGAATCAATGGTGCCGTAATGGACAGTGAGAAACTGTGTTGAAGTGTAATACAACCTGTTTAATGCAGTTGCTGGTCATTTGATGCAGATAGATTGCTTGCCTGTGTAATGTTGTACGGACAGATTCTCTCCTTCAGGTAGGAGGGGAGAGGTTTGAGATGAGAGATGGAGCTAATTCAGATTTTTAAAGGTGGATCAGTAGAGCATAAGCATTTTCTTAACTTTAAGACTGTTAAATTGCAAAAGAAGAACTTGGATTTGCTGCTGTCTGCGCAGTTTATCTCTAAAGAGTGGAAAACTCTCTAAAGCTGCTTTTAGTGACATGTGACAGCCGATAAATACCGTACCAATCCAAATTCTGCAAGGTGGGTTAGCAGCTCATTGATTGGAGTTCGCAGGGCTTTACAGGCTGACAGCCCAGACACCACGGAGGAGAATCATTACTTCATCTGCATCACAATCACAGACGGAGACACGATGAAATCAGCTCGATATCTACTCTAACGAAAACATTAAGATCAGCTTTTGGAACCTCTGATTTATTCATAAAAACTGTCATCACATGCAGCTTTGTCGCTGCGGAACTTTTTTTCCCACTTTCCATCAGCCGTCACAAATTGCAGACCATTTTTGAATCATTTCAAAATAAACAAACCTCCCTCGAAAAATAAATGTGGAGCGCGCTGGAAGCTGACGAACATGGAATCAAAAGTGAGTTTAAAATGGAAACTTGTCTTCAGTCTGCTGAATGAAAGCCACATCTGCACAGAACCGAAGGCAGTGAAGGTGAGCTGGTTGTTTTAGTACAAGCTGACGAGACAAACTGCCTCAAATAAAACACGTCTATCTCTTTCTCTGTCACATTATATAGAAACTAGGACACATACTGAGACATTCAATGGAAAACCCCAAAAGTGTAACCCCTTAAGACCTGCTGCAATGTATGACAACATCTGCTTGCTTGGCACTTTATGAGACGTGTGTGTGTCCTTTTCAAGAATTGCGTTATGGAAAATGTTGTTTATTTGTTTGGTAGCTCTCTTAACCTCCCAAAGTGTTTTTAAAGTTGTGTTTCAGACAATGGCTGATTGATATCCAAGCAGATTACAGCTGTGTAACATAGACGAACAAAATTATGATAATAACGAGACCCAGACGATGTTCCTGCTGATCAAGGCTAAGTCGGTAAGAGACGTGTTTTGAGGAGGGATCTCAGCGAGTTTGGCGAAGTTTGAGGAAATAGTAAATGATGTACAATTAAACGCAAATGTTTAAGCTTTGAAATGCATTTATTACATGTGTCTTATTTGCTTCAGATGGTGACAAATTTAAATTTTGTAGAGGTTGGCACTTCTGTCAGCTCTATAGAAAACCCACAGGTTTTAGGGGTCGTTTTCAAACAACTCTTCGGTTTATGTGTGTCTTTTTACACGGCCCCTTGGGTTTTAATGGGCCAAAACCAACTAGAGCACTTTGATGAAGAGTTACAAAAGAGACATCAGATAAAAAAGATAAATAGAGGAGACAAGCGCTCCCTGGCCCTTTAAGTCAAGTTTAGTGGAAATAACTGCGCCATTTTGTTACTGCAATGGAAAGAAAGGATGGTGTCCGGGTGGCACACACAGAAGGGGGAAAATGAGAGTGGTACAAAGAAATCCAATAAAGACTGACAATAAATGAAGTGCAGAGGAGGCCTGTGGTCACAGAGCCAGTCAGAGATCTGCTGACGACACCAGTCACACGCTCTGACTCGGTCGGTTCTGTTTTTATTATCTGCAGCATTTGCCGCTTTCCTATTCTCGTCTGCATCGCTCTACCTCACTCTCTCTGAATCTCTTTCATGGCCTCAGCCACCTTGCAACCCCCCCATTCTCTCCATTTGAGTTTTCTCTTCCATTTATTTCAGCCTCTATTTTCTCCTTTTTACTTACTTCTCTGTGACTTTTACTTTGTTTGTCTGTTAGACTGTCTCTCTCTCTCTCTCTCTGTCTGTCTCTCTTGTTTCTCCCATTACCCGTCTATTCAGCCGCCTGACAATGAAGCTCTGTCTGTTTTCAGTCACATCTCTCTCACAAAATTATACAACACATTGGGGAAAAAACATTTTTAAGGTTTCTTTCAAAGACTTATAAGGATTATGTGCGTACACAGAGTGTAAAGACATACATGCAAGGGGGAAACTGCCAACCGTACTTATGTGATCCATACAAAGAACAAACGCAAAAAACAAGATCGTGATTCCACTTCAAACAGTTACACAGCAGGAGGTTAGTGCAGAGTCTCTGGGTATAATGTAGATGTATGAAGTTGGTGGAGACAGATTTTGTTTTTGTTCTCTGCTGTTGCACCAAAGCTGGCAACCGACATGTGATGACCAGACTTGGGGACGCGTTGCACAGTCACAGCCCCAGGCGGTTGTTTTGAAAGACATACTTTGATTCTGTACAACAAACTGTCTCATCTACATTTCACTTTCTGTACAAATTTCAACAAATAAGATGCAACATTTCATTAATGGGATAATATTGAGGTTCAGGTGGGATTGGTCACGTTGGCTGGGCTGATATTTTTACCCTACACATGTCTCTCATCACGCAAAAACAGGCAACAATCATGTGTGTCAGAGGCTGAGCAACACAAACTTAGTGCAGCTCATATTAACTGAATCAATCCCAGGTCGGGCTCAGACACACACTACAGACTGCCACTCGACTTTGGGTGGGGCTCAGTTAATTTTTGCTCGGGCTCAGACAGAAAAATGGTACCCAAGCTCCTCTCTAATGTGTTGGAACTGCTTTCAGTCTGTGTGCTGAGCTAGTCGGGCCATGTATAGACATGAACATCACAATGATGTCAATCTCACACTCTTGTCTCTCTCTCTCTCTCTGTCTTTTCTCTGTGACTCCCTGTGCATTTAAATATAGGGAAACTTGGACTATGGGCAGAAAAGGTCTCTGGTTCGTCTCTGGTTCGACTCCACGGAGAAACAACAAAAAGACGAACCTGGATTGATCTGTCCAAAAAATCCAAGAGGATTCTCCCTACCCTGTCTAGTGCCCCTGAGCAAGGCACCTTACTCCCCCAACATCTGCTCCCCGGGCGCCATACATGGCTGCTCACTGCTCTGTGTGTCCTGCACCAGATGGGTTAAAAGCAGAGGTTACATTTCCCTCCTTGCATGAGTGTGCTTGTGCATGTCTGTGCATGTGTTTGGGACAAATAAATGTATCTTAATCTTAAAAATGAATGGTGAAGAATTGACCCATCTCATGTTGCTACAACCAAAGGTATCAGTAGGTCCACACTAACTGTTGCTACTGCAAACACACTCCCATAGACACAGACACACTGATGTCTTCACGGTTTGGTGACAGCACCCTGGTGCACTCTTAGGTGTTTGAGAGTTTATGTGTCAGTGCATATTGAAATGTTTTACTGCTACAGCCCAGTTGAGACACACGCATAACTCCTAATTACAAACATCTGATGCCTTCATAATATTAACAGACATCCTAGGTATGTGTGTGTATTTGTGCAGATATCTTTGTGAGGACCATGTTGAGCCTGCAACCTACAGAGTGGGGACATTTTGGCCTGTCCTCAATTTCTGACCCACTTATGAGGGTTAAGACTTGGTTTTAGGGTAAGGGTTAGAATTAGGTTAGGGTAAGGGGCTAGGGAATGCATTATGCTAATGAGTGTCCCCTCTAGGATAGATTTACAAACAGGTCTCCATGGGTGGGCACTGCTATGAAGGTTTTAGGTGTGTGTGTGGGAGGTGTGACTCAGTATGTACGACAGAAGAAACAGAATATATATGAATGTGCGTATGAATGTGTTTACCTTCATGGTTGAATGCTATTATTGGAAGTCGCTTTGGATAAAAGCGTCAGCTGAATAATAAGTTATAATAATTATAATAAGGTAATAATAGGTTTGGATGCTACCCTGCAGCTTGTTTGTTAATTTAAACACACACACACACACACACACACACACCTAAAACCCTCAAAAAGCAGTTTGCACTTGTGGAGACTTCAAGTTTGGCCACCACAGTGAGACTCAACCCAATGTCCCCACTGGGATATAAGAAAAAATGTACAAACATATACACGTACATGAAACACACAACGATCTGACAAGACTGACTCACAAAGACACCAGGGTTTTGGGAGAGCATAAAAAAAGTGTTTGCACGTGTTTGTGTCCCATCTCAGACTAACCCAGCAGAGATTCTAGTAAATGTTGTTAATAACGTCTAGTGGGAGGTCTCTCTGTCGTATAACACACACACACACACACACACGCACACACGCACACACACACACACACACACACACACGCAAAGACAACCACAGACATCCAAAATGTGCAGAAATATATAATTAATAGATACAGACAAAAAGCACTCAGACAAAGGCACAGCCCCTCCCTCCCTCTCTCTCTCTCTCTCTCTCTCTCTCTCTCTCTCTCTCTCTCTCTCTCTCTCTCTCTCTCTCTCTCTCTCTCTCTCTCTCTCTCTCTCTCTCTCTCTCTCTCTCTCTCTCTCTCTCTCTCTCTCTCTCTCTCTCTCTCTCTCTCTCTCTCTCTCTCTCACACACATGCACAAAGTCAAGGACACAACCACACGAAAGACACACTGGCACAGGTACACACACACACACACACACACACACTCACGTTCAGACACAAAGAGATAAAAAAGCACACAGGTTAACGTAGACACATTGACTCAGACACAAAGAGCCAGCATCACAAACTCAGTGAAACAAAGACAAAGGCACAGACACAAAGAAACAGAGACACACACACTTGGACAGACGGCTTGCAGCAGCACCACCACCAGGGCCGCTGAATCGGCGACACACACTTCACACGCGACCAGCTTCGAGGCGACACACTGCGATAGCCAACGCAGCTCGAGGGAGAGGACAGTTTTGAGCGCGACCCAACATGTGAGACTTTTAACAACACAGCAGATTTCAGAAAGCAAGTGTCCATGCAGATGCAAAAGAGAGAAGTCACAGACATGAAGACACTGAACTCATCAGAGCACTCCCACGCAGAGACAAGGACTGATAATTAGATAGAAGCACACACACACACACACACACACACACACACACACACACATTTATTAACCTGACACAAGCCTCACATTTAAATGGCTATGACTTGCCGGCAAATTTTTATTATTATTATATGACAGAATTTTAATCAGCACAGGAATAATAGACTCATCCAGCTGTTAAATGTCTTTGTCCTGAAGCTGCCTCAGCTTTCATCAGACATCCCTTGTGGACGGACATCGAGATACAAACCAGGACTGACATCAATAACAAAGCAATTAAGCAACATGAATAAAAAAAAAAACACTTCTGGGGTGAATGCATTCTTTAGCAGGTTGCCTTTGGTCCTGAAAACGCAGGTGAAGTGTGGCTCAGTTACACTGAGAGAAGCTTTTCCTCATGTCGACTCTGATTTCCATTTACCACAACAGCTCTGTTAGCTCAGTGAAGCTGCTCTCAGACGTGCTGAACACCGCAGATCCTCCGTGTTTTCACTGGAGGAGTTGCATGTGTGAACGCAAATCTGAGAGTTAGCGGCTCTGCAGTTTCTGAAGACTTTCTATGCCTGGCCTTCTAGTATAATGTTGATTAAAAATTCAGGAAAAGTGGATGTATGAACACAGCAGGGGATCAGCCGCAAGATCCAGACCCAGGTGTGTGGGGGGTTGAGGGCACTTCTAACACACGACAGACGAAAAAATGAAAAAACACTCAACAATTATCTCTGGTTGAAAAAGCAGAGACACACACATTGAAGACGCCATTGAAGATTTCAAAAGACAGCTGGAGGTGGTAAGAGCTGACCTCAGTGTGTTGGAAAGAAAATCACATGATCTCTGCAGCAGAGGTAATACTTCACTTCCTGCCTCTGGCTGCTCCACCTCTCGCCTGAATAATGCAGAGAATTTGTTGTTGTTGTAAATGTGCAGAGAACCTCTTGCTGCGTTGTGAACGTGTGAAAGGCAAACTGCGGATAAAGTCTGTGGCTAATTCTTTGCAGGTCATGTTTTGAAAACGCTGACAAGCCTTTAACGCATTGTGTAAACTTCTCCAGCTATGGATCACAGTTATGTTTTTAACAGCCTCACGCTGGCTTCAGCTTTTCATTTAGTTTGACATATATTCAACAAGGGAAAAAAGAGCATATAAATAACTAAATAATAACTAGCCATATTTCATTTAATATTATATTTCTAAATTGCTGTACACGCCAATCTAACTAAAAGTCAGGATCTTTTTATCCATAACAGCCCAACCAATGTATTGATTCTGTGATCAAAATCTGCCAATATGAGCGTTTCACAGACATATTAATATTCGTGTTTATTCTATGCTCGCATCACAAATCGTGTTTATTTACTTATATTTTATTTATTCGGTTGTATTTGTATTTCCTTTATATATAGTTATTTATAATACATGTGTGGCTAAACCGTAAAATATCGAGCTTTAATAACATTTTAACAAAAGAGTGAAAATAACAATTTGCAGTTATGGGGTCTTGTTTTGGACTGACCAACACATTTGTATACAACCCACTGTTACACCACACATTTTCATTTTCACACTTCTGATTCAGACTCAGCGTCATCCATTTGTCTGGCTTCTGTAACAATAGATTATCACAAAGGCGCAGATACAAATACAGGCACACGCTCAGCAAAACACACAACCCCGCCCCTCTGTTAGACAGCTCAGTGAACAGACACAAACACTCTGCCATGAACACACACACACACACCTGCTCAACCACAAACACACACACGCATGCACGCACACATACACACACACATTGTTCCTTCTATAGTTTCGAGAACTCTCATTGACGTATTCCCCCTTAACCAATAACCATCGCTGCTAATGATCAAACCCCAACACAATCTCTCTCACCCCAAACCTAATTCTACTCAACAGCCCTTTGGAGATTTGAGGACTAGACTAAATGTCTTCACAACCCAAATTATACACACATCTCTAGAACGACATCTACACACACACAAACGCCCAGCAGCTAACTTAATTTCAAAATCAATTAATTAAAAAGCATAGCCTTCTCCCACAGGGAGTGGAAGACAAATTTGAGTAATTTAATCATGGTACACAAATCAGAGCTCTTCAGCTGCAGAGATATGAGAGGACAGGATGGATGCTGGGAAGGAGGGATGGTCAATGAATTTTAAATAGGGAAGGCAATTTAACTCAGTCGCTTCAATTTGACACGACTCCTCTTGCTTATCCTGCATCCCTACAATGCTTCTATCTATCTATCTGTCTGTCTGTCTGTCTGTCTGTCTGTCTGTCTGTCTGTCTGTCTGTCTGTCTGTCTGTCTGTCTGTCTGTCTGTCTGTCTGTCTGTCTGTCTGTCTGTCTGTCTGTCTGTCTGTCTGTCTGTCTGTCTGTCTGTCTGTCTGTCTGTCTGTCTGTCTGTCTGTCTGTCTGTCTGTCTGTCTGTCTGTCTGTCTGTCTGTCTGTCTGTCTGTCTATCTATCTATCTATCTATCTATCAGTCTATCTGTCTGTCTGTCTGTCTGTCTGTCTATCTATCTATGTGTCTATCTGTCTGTCTGTCTATCTGTCTATCTATCTATCTATCTATCTATCTATCTATCTATCTATCTATCTATCTATCTATCTATCTATCTATCTATCTATCTATCTATCTATCTATCTATCTATCTATCTATCTATCTATCTATCTATCTATCTATCTATCTATCTATCTATCTATCTATCTATCTATCTATCTATATATCTATCTATCTATCTATCTATCTATCTATCTATCTATCTATCTATCTATCTATCTATCTATCTATCTATCTATATATCTATCTATCTACCCTCTCTCCCTCACTCACTGTCTCTTAGTTTTCAGATTTTTTTTAGGAGACATGTTATTGATTTTTTGACATGTTGAAGCAGAGGAGGGCTCTGAGAATAGAATGTGCGTCTATGACTCTGTGTGTGTGCTCGTATCTTTCTATAGTTATGAGGGCCAATTCTGGTCCAGTAGCATTAATGTGAGGATATTTTGGCAGGTCCCAAATTCAAAGGGCTGTTTGAGGGCTAAGACTTGGTTTTATAATTAGGTTTAAGTTAGGCTTAGGCATTTATTTGTGATGGTTAAGGTTAGGGTAAGGGACTAGGGAATGCATAATGCCAATGAGTGTTCCCACAGTGTGTGTGTGACTGTGTGTGTTTTCTCCATTGCTGGTATAACCTCAGGCAAAATAAAGCGTGATAAAGAGTTTGACTTTCTCTCCTCTCCCTAGTGTTCCTAAAAAAGATTTTGCCTAATAGGCCCGAAGAAAAAAAAAAGAATAATAACACTGCTAGATAAACTGTTCCATATGCCACGGGTCTGTATGTGTGAGAGTGAGAGAGAACGTGCACGTGCGACTGTGCGTGTTTGGCAAGAAGTGTGCGAATGTGTTAGTACAGGTGAGTGTGTGTGCCCGGAGAAAATAACACATGTTATGAGTGTGTGTTTAAGAGGCTGCGATAGTGTGTGTGTCTGTGGAAGGAGTATCCAGATCCTTTCCTCAAGTAAAAGCAGCAAGCAACTCTGCTCCCTCTCTAATAATTGAAAACCATGTCCACGCTGTGTTGGCATATTTATTCTTATAAATGTATCTTTATCCAATGTGCACATGCCACATGCACTTTAAAACAGTTGGTCTCTCCCCCCAGTTATCAAATATGTATTCCAAATGGTCTGTTTGCACATTCAGATGTAAAAACTGGGGAAAGCTGTTATTCATTGATAATGACACCTGGTTTTGGAGCACTGCACCCCCTCCTGAGATTGACAGATTCAAAAACTGCACATCTACTGTAGCTCAAAGGACGAAGTTGAGAAAGTTTCAACCTTCTCAAAATATCCTTGAAATATCCTCAGACAAAGTCAGGCCTGTCAATCAAGAGCCAATTGCGATTATTCCAGTGAGATGGAAGCAGAGAGTTGTTTAATACAAGAACTGTAAACTTTTTAAACATGGAGGAAGCCCTGATCTTTGCTTCCCAGTTCTCTACAGTGTCTTCTTCAATTTGCATATGTGGTGGTGGACACATCAAAAAAACTGTTCAGTCAGAGCAGAGAATGTAAAATATTCGCTCAACAAAATAACCTCAACACAAAAGACAGCCCTGAAACCAAAAAATCATGAGACAAGAGACTCACTTCTTTGAATTCACATGGAGAAGACGTTAACGAACAAAATATAACTGAGCCTGGTGCACCTTTCAAACATGTTGCCTGTATAATGTTATTAAAACTGTTTGCTTCCAAAGCCTCATAAATTACCCTACAACCAAGTTATGTTTGGTCGCTTCTCTTTTGATACAAACTGTCTTTATTTATGTTTTGTATGTAACATCTTAACCTGCAAACAGCTGTAAGATAGAAAGTTTTCAGGCTAATGCTAATATCATCTAGTAGCATAAGATCATCATATTCAAATAAAGTATATTTTATTCTCACGACACTAAGTACAGTATGTGAGTCAAAGTATGTATACTGTGTGTGTGTGTGTATGTGTGTGTGTAGAACTGTCTATTACAAAAACACACAGGGAACATAACAGTGCGAACTGAAGGTGAGAGAAGCGAGTAGCAAGAAGAAAAAGATGTGAAAGATTGAAGAAGAGAGTTAGAAAAGGTGAAATCCATGTTGGTGTAATTGTTGACTGCTGGTCGGCTCTTATCTTGGTTTCTCAGGGCTGTTGCCTTGTTTCTCTCTCGCTCTCCAATCTCTGTCTTTCACTCGGAGTGGACGAAACCTGGCAACCTGCATACTTTTCTACATTTTGTCCCCCCCCTCCCTGCTAAAAACTTGTATTTTTCAAAATCTCTGTCTTTCTCCTCTGTTATCTCCTTGCAGTCATATTATTGCCGCTCCATCCCATTGAGCACCAATCTCTTTTTCTTTTCTTTTATTCCGCAGCCCTCCCTTTATCGAGACGGTCAGACATCATGCAGAGAGCAGTGGACTGGAAAGGAGCAGCGCAGAGAAGGGGGGAGTGCAGCCACCGGGGGTCAAAGGTGAGTCTGCAGCAGGACAGGGGGGCGGGGGGGGGGGGGGGGGCAAACACAGAGTCTGTCTCTCTCTTTCACCCATGAGCCAAAGCAAGAGCTCGGCAACACCGCTCTCACTGCTGCAGCTGGGCTCAGAGCTGGAGTGGAGGTGAGGCTAATAAGGTGCTAACCAGAGAAAGCACTGATAACCATAAGCCTCGCTAAGCTAGCAGCGATGTTTGAATAGAAAGCTTAGAGGCGATTTGCAAAGTAAAGAGAAGTGGTCGGACAAAAGAAAGTGAGCTGGAGTTATACCTGTCACAAAGGGTTAACGAAAGCTCTTCCATGAAAGATTAAGGTTGAAAAATTAGTTTTAGTTAAATGTCAGATTTGACCTGTTGATAACACAACGGCGACAGAATAAACAAATGTACTGCATGTGATGAGACTGTATTATGATTTAATCATACTCCACTCTTCATGTTTTTTAATTACATTATACAGAGCAACTGTGTGTTCTACACATGTGCTTAGGGACCTGGACGTACAACCATCCATCTTCCACTTTGTCTTGTTTGATTCATGAAATACATTATTGCATTTATTCAGTGTGACAGAGTGAAGGGAGCAGAGGGTTTGCAGCTGAGACGTCTTTGTTCGGTTTACTGGAAAGAAGAAGACGACTGAGCCTTCAGCTCCTGAAATGTTGTCTTCACTTATAGTTTATAGATTAAATATAAAGATGGAGAACGTGTCTCCACTTCCTCCCACTATCCAGAATGCTGCCATCATGCAAAAAGCCAAGAGTCTGAAGAATAGCGACAGGGGTTAGGTTGCAAGGTCCTGCCGATACATGCGCTTGACTAACCATTAGTCAGTCTCAGCTGTCTATCATAATGTTCTCCCCTGTACTATAGCATCAAGTGAATAGGTAATTAAAACCAAGCTTACCGGAAAAATGAGCACATGTATACAACTGCCGAAAACAACAGGGCCCATCTTTGGCGTGAACTTTGACTCTTTAGTTTGTTCCCATCCACAACCAGGATTTATGATCTGCACTGAAGTCTGCCCCCAGGGGTGATCAAGACCCTTAGGCATAGCTACCCTGACAATCTGTGTATAGCCTCCATATCAATGCTGAAGTAACTGGGTAGTGTGCATGTTGATTTGCAATGTGTTCCTACAATTTCTCCACATCAGAATCAAATATTCAGCTACATCAGTCTGATTACATTCAGAGTTTACTGAGGTATTATTACTGCCTGTAAGATCTTATTGCATCAATTGTGGACAATAAGGCGACCAGACAAGAAGGTGAGGAGGATGGTATTGTGGATATGTCTGCATGATTCTATAGAGCCAGTATTCGTCTTTCATTCAAGGCAAAAAAAATTGCTGTTTTAGATAAATCCTTTCATGGGAGGAAACAATCATAGTGACAGGTTTCCTCGCTGCGGTGGAGTTTGCAGCTGCTGTGAACGCTGCCTCACTTCCTCCTTAATACATATGGAGACAGGGAGCAGTGACTCATGGGATCAGATCATGCTGGAGTCATCATACCGGGATCCGTGAGGCAAAATCTGATTAGCCGGTCAGGAGGCAACGAGAGTCATTCCCCCTTCAACGCAACTGGAATCCATTTCTGCAAATCACGTTGAGTCGTTGCTGGTACATCTTCAATTAAGGATAAAATATAAACATCTGCTCTGGGAATATTTAAACACTGTTTAACACTGTTTGCCATTCTCCTCACACTGTCCAAAAGGTCCCTGTACTAGCAAGTATCTGCAGGTCTACCATTGATTTTTCAACAATAAAGACTAGCATTGACTACCCAGTAAGACTTGATCGGCTTAGTTTCCATTAGGAAGTACAGCACTTAGTACACTTAGAATTTCCAATTAGAGGTGCTGCACTGGGAAAACATCTATATTTTCATTTAGGAGGGGCTAACAATGACCTCTGATTTTCCTGCGGGCCAAGATAACACTGGACAAACACAGCAGGAAATAGGCTGGGCAGCTCTCAGCCTCCTAACAGCTACGAGAGCTAAGCTACTCCCACACACTAGCTCAACGCAGCTCTCAGAGAGCAGCCATTGTGGGGGCCCCTCCTGCTGCTGATAATCCTTCATGGGCCCCTCTGTAGTGCCAACCCCGGAGAGAGGCCATTAGCCCGGCTGCAGCTCCTTCCTGGATAAGCTGTAGCTTACCAGCCTCGCAAGCCGAGGGGCAACTTTTTATTGTCCTTTTCCAAACTTTATGTGTGAGTGCAGGGCAGCAGCGTGGGAGGGGCCGCATGTGATGGAGTCTGCAACATAGCATGTGTGCGCGTGATGCATGCATGCGTGTGCTCACGCTGCGCGCTCCCGGCACTTCCTGCCCCGCTAAAGGCAAATCCCACGGTAGGGAGGGTGAGCTCTATCGGACCAGAACAATGCCAGAAAAAGGCTGTCATAAAAACAAACTACCATGCTCTGGTTCGCACAGGGAAGAGGAGGGTAGGGGCATACTTTCCTCCACCCCCTCTCCCACTGCCCACTTTATCTACCTCATTATTCACGCACACACATTAAAACACACAATTTCAGATATCCAGTCCATGCTCCACTATTCTTTACCGTTATCTTTTGTTGCTATAGGCCATTTGCATACTCTATTTAAGAAACAAAGCCTGCAAACAGTGAGAAGCAAGAGCTGACTATGCATAGACCATCCACTCTATGCAAAGTATATACACACAAAGCAATGTTAGCACTGACAGTTAAGAATAGGAACCTTTCCTTCCACTCTGCGTCCAAACAGCTTTGACATGTCATCAAAACCGGGGGAAACAAAAAAATAAGAATAACAACTCCAGCAGTCCTCTGTACACAAAACACAGGGCAGACAACTGAGCCAGAAAACATCTGCTGAGTCGCAACAAACAACAGGCTGCCAATGAGCAGGCACGTCGGGGGGGCCTCAGAATACATACTAAATACCTTACGGTGCCCCCCGAAACACAGTTGGCCTGCTGACAAGGTTTTTGGCCGAGCATATTGCCGTCTCTCTCCAATCCAGCTTTACAATTTCAACCAAAGCCAAAGATGGGCTGATTCTGGAAACAGGATGAAATGGGAAAGATGAGTCGAGATGCGGAGATGAGGAGGAGAAAATGACTGGACACGTATCAACTATAATGAAGATTTCTCCCCCTGACTATGTATTTGAATTGGTTAGACGATTAGAAAGACGTGTTGCCTGGCCAAAGATACCACACAAAGATGGATGCTACTGTGAAAATGCAGATACTATAAAATGTAATGATCCATCAGTAAAAATTACATCGCAGTGGAAAGTCATTAAGGGCATGGTTTCATATTTTAGGAAATGTGCTTATTCTCTTTGCTTGCCAAGAGTCCGATAGCAGATCGATACCACTCCCATCCAGCAGTGGTATATTAAATACGCCGGAGCCAGCAGTGATTATCTTAGCTTTGCATAAAGACTGAAGGCAGGGAGAGACCTGGTAATCTCTCATTGCACAAAGATAACAAAAATCCCGCTGACAGCACCGCTACAAGATCATTAATTAACACTTACGCATGGTTTAAAGAAATAGCTCCACAGAGGTTTACAGCACATTGTTTCTGAAATAAACTGATTAATGTTTAGACTACACAATGTCTTAAAATAGTGAAAAAATGACTTTCATTCATCCAAAAATCCATTATCCATACCACGCTCCCAGCTGACAAAGACAGGGCATACAAATCCAAAAATCACTCATAATTTTCCCAAGCCCAACGTGATGTCTTCACGTGATGTCTTGTTCTGTCTGATCAGCAGCATTAACCCCCATTTGATTCTTTAAATGCCAAAGAGTCTTTGGCATTTACAGTGAAACACAGCAAAGGTTCAAAATAATCACAACTGAGGAGCTCAAGTCAATGAAATTTCACATTTCGACTGTGGCAGAAAAAACATAGCAACGATTAGCTGATTATCAAAATTGTTCCAGATAATGGTGGTACAACTAATGGATTGTTTCTGCTCTAACTGAACCATGCGGGATAAACTCCTGACACCACACTCATACCAGTCTGTTCAATGTAGGGCAAGCAAAGTGAATCTGTGACCAGCAATGACCCCGACTAGTTAGCTTGCTAGCAGCTACGTGTTTCCGACTTGCTTTCAGGCCTTGTTTACACTTCTGTGGATATATAGAAATACAACCTTCTTTTTCAAAATATCTTCATTCGAACGAAAATAAAAAAAAACGCTTGAACAAGCTTCAAATACCAGACAACATAGTTAGAATGCTAAGTGAGCTGATTCTCGTTTGGTAGTAACAACTTCAAAATGTCCGTGATGTGATGCACTGGTACGAGAGGCTGAGCTAACAGTTTCCTGACTCCTGAGCATAATAACTTTATAGCTTTTCTTTGACTGAGTAATAAAAATGAAAACAGAAAGACACAGGCCAGCACCTTTGCAGTCGCTCACTGTTTAAAGTTTAATGCCAAGCCCACTGTATTCTGAGATACTGTGGCTGTCATCAGTTTTTATGTCATTGTTTTACTGAACCCTATACTCTACCTCCAAAAAATCAATTTAACCTTTCTATCTCTACATGTGGCCGGTTTTACATAATAAAACGTGGGTGGAGATGCTGTTATTGATAGATAAAGTCATTCAGAGAGCAGAGTGTATTTGTGTGTGTCTGAGGGAGAGAGAGAGGGGGACAGAGAGAGAGAGAGAGGCAGGCAGGCAGCAGATGGGCAAAAGTGGTCAGCTGGTAACAAACAAGCAGGTCAGTGGCCTCCTCCACCTCTGTTCTACCACTCATAAATAATGCAGAGGGACTGAAGCCTCCCGAGCAGCTCCACCAGGCTCCTTCTAAAGACCTCCAACTCTCCCAGTGGGTCTCACCAAGGCACACGGAGAAAGATGGTCGAGCTGAAGAAAGCAAACACACCTTCACGTCATGGCGGGGAGCACAGATTATACTTCCCATCTGCTCATCCTTGTGTTTCAGACAACAGTAATTAGAATTTGGTTGAAGCCTCTCAACACCACCAGCTGACATTTTCTGAAAACAAACTGATCATTCTGGAAATTACTGGTCAACAAAACCCCTTCTCCATGTTGTTAGAGTGAAAGGATCTGATGCATCCAGCTAGTCCTGCTCCACAGATCGGCCTCCAGGAACATCAGCATGCACCATATTGGATTTTCCATCACTGATTTTCCTGGAAACACTTCTCCCCCCACAGGGCTTATTAATTTATTGATTGCCCCAAAGGGGAGCTGCATCATTCATAGAGGATGACAAATATGTATTTCTGCTTTGTGGTCTATATTCTGAGTGGTGTGTTGCATGTATTGGCAATAATAGATATATTTTTACAATAATACCAATAAGACTAAATTTGACTGAAATGAATTGAAAGAACGATTAGCATTGGCTGCTCCACGGGGAACTGGCATTACTATTAAAGCCACCAAAAGGATTATACTATACTTTTCTCTGTCCTGGCAGAGTTTTCGTTCCCAATAAGCTGAATGTGCACTTGTCTGTTCAATTAACGTTGAGCTGTATAAGTGGTGAGTTCGTACTCTTTGGCAAAGCGAAAAATGACCTCATTACGCTGGTCGAAATTGAGCCGAAACGAGCGAGAGAGAGGAGGAGGAGGAGAAGAAAAAAGATGAGTGTGTGAGAAAGCGGGTGAGAGAGATAGATGATGAGAGGGAGAGAGGGAAAGAGAGAGAGCTCAAAGTTGCAGAAGAGCAAAAGCCTCTCTCCTCTCGGAATGACTGCAATCACAGCTGCTGCCAAAACCCTCTGGATCCTCAGAGGCCGACGGAAACTTCTCAACAGGCCGTGACGCCACTGAAGGGGGGGAGGGGCTTACTCATGTGTGTGTTCAATGTGAGAAGTTTGTTCTCATTATAACTTTTGTAAAGAAAACACAAACAAATAAGGGAAAATCATCTAACATCATCAACGCTGCCAAAGAACAATAACAAATCTAGTATGGGCAACTTGGGAAACATGTTCACAAACTTCACTACATGTGCAAAGACAGAAACACTGCAAATTATAAGTCACAACTCTGAACAGGTTTCTCCGCTCATAGTGTCACCAACTTAAGTCAAATGTTCACTATAAAATAGTTGATTTTTGAGCCGTTGACGTCCCACAATGCAATGCCTTGTGGGAAGGAGGGTGCTCCTTGCAAATGGCTGTAATGAATTGCAGGCGGTGATGAGCCAGCTCCAGTTAAACACAAGAAAACCACAATAAAGAAAAAAAAAACAACTGAATCACCGGAAACACTTAACGTTCTGCTTGTGAAGGTGAACTGACAGAACCATTTTAAATCAGTGTCTGATGCAACTTAAATCATTTCCTTTGTACTCGTGTCTCTTTTTACTAAACAGTAGACGGAAACAATTCATATATTGTTTATACTGTTACATGAAACAAATCCTTTATCCTTTTTGCAATCTGTCTTTTAAATGGTGCATAGATTCTTGTACCCGTGCAATCTTTTTAATTTTGTTTCCACTTTTTGAACTTATTATGTCATTGACTTTGTTGTTTTCTGTTATTTATACTATATACAGTTGTATCTCTTGTATCTTTTATCTAGAACCTGTCTGTGTATGTGTTTTTGTACAAGCTGTACCAAACGAATTGCCCCTGGTGAGATAAATAAAGTTGTTTGAATTGAATTTAACAAAACGAGCCAACAGAAGCTTGTGTTGAAAACTAAAAAACCCGATAATAGCTAAGATGTTACTGTTAGTTGAAGCATCTCATTTCAGAATATCGCGTTCTAAAAGGATAAAAAACATAATGAGCTTTCTTACGCACATTATTACTGACAGGTGGGTAACTTCCAGTTCTAATGTGGTAACTAATCTTTCTCTTACAACATGTCTCTCTTTTTCTTTATGTGGTGTTTAAATGTCCCATCCTTTCTTGGCCATTTCCTGCTGCACGTGTTTACAGCACAAAGACACCGTGCTCTAGGGCACAAGGGGTGAAAGGTCAATGAAACAACCCAAAAAAGGCTGGTTGGGGGGGGGTTGGTTTTAGACGCATGAATCCTCTTAAGGAAAAGGAAAGGCCAAATAAAGGCACATCACAGGAAAAAGAGGGAGGAAGGACGAGGAGCAACATCCTGGTTGGAGGAAGAAACAACGTTTATGGTTTGAATTAGACCAAGTTGTCTCAGTCATGTTTAAATCAGTGGGAATCAGACTATAACTCCTGTGACACTGGCATTCTAATGTGTAACACTCCTTAACATTTCTGTGTCCGACATGTGTGTGTGATTTAGTTTCGCTGTGTCATTTTTAGTCCACAGCTGTGCACATATCCACGTCTTTCTCAACACACACACACACACGTTGTCTTGTCCCAGATAACGAGCCAATAGCATCGGTGAGGCGGGTTCGGGACAAGCTGAAAGCAAGAGGGGACATAAGGTTTCCATCACTTTGACCCTGCACCCGACCACGGCCCATTCATTCACCATGATGTTCTTATAAACAAGCTTCTTCCCTTCCTAAACATCAGCCTGAGCAGCCCAGCCCTGCCTCCTGCTGTCTCCCTCCAGCACACACACACACACACACACACACACACACACACACACACACACACACAACACCCATCTGCGTCTACTCCTCTGACCTTGCATCTGGCCCGCCATGAACCATATCTGCGCTTAGTACAAACACACATGCGCTCACACACACACCCACACACACACACACACACACACACACACACACACACACACACACACACATACAATGGAGTATTAAATATTTAAAAACACGATATTGTTCACGCAGCGCCAGAGCACAGTGGTCACGGTGAGAGATGAGGTGAACTTTCCTCAGCTCAGCACACACACAAGCTTGAAAAAAACAAAAACAAAAGCAAATCGACTTCTTAAAAAGATTGTTTGTTGGTGAAGAAAGGAAAGACAGGAGTTAAATCGTTGGTGGGATGAAAAGGATGTTTTTGAAGAAAAAACAAAGCTTTTTGTTGGAAGCTAGAACATCAGCTGTTGCTCAGTGGAGGATGTGAAAAGAAAAAAAAAATCTTCTCCCACCATTGAAAACACATTATCGTTAGTGAAATGAGATCTTTACGCTGTTACAGTATCATCGCCAGCGTGAACATGGGCCGAGCGGTGCGAGTGTGTGTGTCCCTGTGTGTGTCGCTTTGGAGTTACACAATCATCCCCGATATCCCCAGGAGTTTACTCTGCATTCAGCTGCTGGCCATGTGGGCTACGGGATCTGTTTGTTGCATTGACGTGATGCATGTGACACCGAGATGACAATTAAACACACACACACACACACAAACGCACACACACGAGCACGCACACACACAGTGCAGACAGGAGACATCTGGTGCAGCAACGATGTAACGGCTATGATGCAATGTTGGCCTTTTGGTGTCAAAACGCACAACTTGTGTCACAGACAGTACGTGCGCACAGACACACAATCACAATAGCACACACACTGACACCGACAGTGAAGGAATTGGTTCACTCGTTAATCAGAGAACTAATGCGAGTATTTTGATGACTGCTTCATTATTTGAGTCACTTTTCAAACAAAAAAGATGTTTTCCTGCTTTTTTTAATGTCACGGTTTGCCGCCTTTCTTTGGAAAAAACAAGTATTTTCAAAATAGGATCATTATTCACAGGAATTTAGACAAAACAATGAATCGACTGATGGAATAAAATCTTCATCAGATTCATCAGTTATGAATCCAGCTGTCAAGTCGCAGCCCTACAGGGAAATGTGCAGCTGCAGGAGCACATGTACAACAAGACGCCCGGAGGGGACATCTGTCTCACGTGTCCTCAAAAATACAGTTTTAAAACAGCTGAGTTGTATTACATGTGAACCTGCACACGTATGCCTGAGCCTGACTGTAAGAGCCTGCCTGTTTGCATCCAGTTCTTTGTGTGTCTGACTGTGTGCTGCTTAATTGTGCGTGTGTGTGTGAGGGGCATGAGGAGTGTGTGTGAGGGAGGATGGGAAGGAGGCTGGCTGCAAAGACGTGGAGTCCATTGTGTGTCCCACAATGAAGAGATCGAGTCGACAGGAGTCCTGTGGCTCTCTCAATGGAGGTATTAACATCTGGGGCCAGAGGGCTGCAGCGTGTGTGTGTGTGTGTGTGTGTGTGTGTGTGTGTGTGTGTGTGTGTGTGTGTGTGTGTGTGTCTTTGTTGCAACTGTCCTGGATTTTCAAGGCTTTTTTTTGTATTAATGCAGATATCAGAACAACTCCTCCGACCAACCACTTTGCTTTTCAAACTTATGCCCTCGTAACCTGCTTCATCCTTGTACAATCTTCTTTGTGCGTTTGTGTGAAGCATTGTTTGAGTTGTTAAGGGTCTGTGAACTACACAAACTAAAAGGTGTGTGATTGAACTTTGTTAAGATCCCTCTCCACTGCGTCCCCACCACTCTGCGAAATGTCAACCTGCGGCTGAGTGCTAAAGCTGAATTTGACTAGAATATGACTTTCATTAATCTTTGCAAAGGACACGGTGATGCCCACACACACACACACACACACACACACACACACACACACACACACACAGACGAGTCGCCCACAAAGTTACAGAGAGACAGAAATCCTATGACAAACTGAAATTACAACAGAGAGCTGATCCTTAAGCGCAACAACGCTCATATGAAGTCCTCCTCCTCCCTCCTCCTCCACCCCACATGGCTCCTTGACTGTACTGACTGTTATTTAACTGGCAGTGGCACCATCCAGCTTGTAAAAAAAAAAAAAAAAAAAACACAGGAAAAGGAAAAACAGGCCGGACCCCCTCCAGCCGTCCTCCACTCCTCCTCCTCTTCCCAAAACTACCACGTCTTCACACAAGCCAGTGCTCCCTGTCCAGTGTGGACGCCTTGCCCCTTCCTCCCTCCCCAGTAATTACAATAATCACTCAACTGAAGCTAATACTTACTTCATTAAAGCAAAAAAAAAGAGAAAAAGAAAGAAGGACGGAAAGGGGTAGGGGGGGGAGGATATGGAGGAAAAGCACACTCTGAAGTAATATCTCAAGTCTGTCAGAGTTTAAGAGCGTCACTTTGGAGTGTCAGCTGAGGAAACAGGAAATAGAAACGACGGCTTGATTTTATGTCAAAACTCAAACTGAAACATTTTTGAAACATACGCACAAGTTGTGGTGAATATGCTGTAGATTAGAACTTTTGTTTTTGTGGAGAATACTTTGTCGTGTCAGCACATCATCTGAAAGTATAAACTCTGTGTTCAGGCAGACGACTATAGTTAAAGAGGAAGCTATGCAATATTGGAATAGAGTATTTCATTGCCTTTTTTATTAAATTTTACACTTTCACATGCGCTCTACCGATCTCAGCTGCTGGAACAAGTGAATTTCCAAAGTGTGGGATCAATTATCTTACCATGTTTTGTGTGTTTTTTTTTTATATGTTATGTTATTATTCAAGAATAAGCTCGATGTTGATGCCTCTGAAGTTAAACTGACATTTTAAATCAGTGTCTGATGCCACTTAAATCATTTCCATATAGGCTACTGCAGTCTGAGCAGTGGACTCAGACAGTGATATGCTGTTTGCAGTTACATGTAATATTATACTGATGCCTAAAGAAGTATGAAACACTATCCAACAAGGAGAGGAGCCTTAAAGTTCATCATAGGGGCATCTCTCACACACACACACACACACACACACACACACACACACACACATGGGGAATTAATGCAGGATAATCATAGAATGTGAGTGAGAAGTGGCTGCAGCACCAACACAGGATCCCGAGTGGACAGTGGAGCAGCAGCCTGGCTGTTTTTATATTTCATGTTATTATTCAAGAATAAGTTCGATGTCGATGCCTCTGAAGTTAAACTGACATTTTAAATCAGTGTCTGATGCAACTTAATTTCCTCAGTACTGCAGTTTGGGCAGTGGGCTAAGACAGTGAGGATACTGCATATGCTGTTTGCAGTTACATGTAATTAGGGCCCGAGCACTGATCAAAGGTCAGGGAGGACCCTATTGTTATTGTAAGGATTATTATTATTATTATTCAGGCAAATTAATTGGCTTTTTGAGGGCTTTAACATGCTCAACTTCTTACCAAAATTTGCAGAAAGTTAGAAAGTGGTGAAAATGTACGTATTCTGAAGGAATTTTCATATTATACTGATGCCTAAAGAAGTATTAAACACTATCAAACAAGGAGAGGAGCCTTAAAGTTCATCATAGGGGCATCTCACACACACACACACACACACACACACACACACACACACACACACACACACACACACACACACACACACACACACACACACACACACATGGGGAATTAATGCAGGATAATCATAGAATGTGAGCAGATGTGAAGTGAGAAGTGGCTGCAGCACTGACACAGGATCACAGGAGTGGATCCACAGACTTGATCCCGGTCCAGCAGCTCCTGACCGCACTGCGCTGTGTTTACACTGCGCTTGAAATCGCAGATAAAGTTGCAGCACGTCGGTGTGAGCATTACGCACACACACACACACACACACACACACACACACACACACACACACACACACACACACACACACACACACACACACACACACACACACACACATGAACTAACCCTACACAGCACCTGGGTCATCCAAGAAAGAAAAAGCGTCGCATCGCAGCGCAACGTGTCGTATATTTCCAAGAAGAAAAACAACAACCCGGAGGCTCCGTGGCAACAGTTGGAGATGTGGAGTCCCCGGGAAGAGGATGTGTTCAGTCCACTTTGGATCCTCACAGCACCGCAGGCACCGTTAGAACAAACCAGGGCTGCAAACTTACCTTATTATTATCACTGGGATGTTGGGGTGGGGGGGTGATTCCAGCCGACGCGTCCTGCGCTCTCCTCCTCTCCTGCGCGAACACACATCCACTATCCCTCCTGGTTCCGTTATCTCGCTCTCGAATCGGAGTTAGAAATTATTCCACATCCCTCCTCATCATCATCAGTCTCTCTCTTCAAGTCTCACCTCCTGTGTCTCACTTCTATGGTTCTCTCTGTTTCTCCGGCTGGGAGGCGAAACGAGCCATTTGATTCCTGTCATTCAGTTTCCACACACAGAGAGAGAGAGAGAGAGAGAGAGAAACTGGCTCTCCGCGCAACTCCCCTCCCGAGGCTTTGTAACACGAAACCGGAGGAGGAGGGAGGAGGAGGAGGGAGGAGAGAGAGAGAGAGAAGAGAGAGAAGAGGAGGAGGAGGGGAACCGGGAAGAGAGAGAAAGAAGGAAAATAAAAAAAGCGTGAATTTCAAATCCTCTGTGTGGGACGAGCTGGATGGATGTGTCCGCCTCTCCGTGTTTGTCCCTGTGCAGAGGAAGTTCCAGTGATGTGTTCAACCCCCACTGGAGACGATGCGTGTGCGTGTGTGCGTGCGTGTGTGTGCGTGTGTGTGTGTGTGTGTGTGCGCCCCCCCCCCCCCCCCAGCCAGACCCACTACTCCTGCAGTACGCATCACAGCAGGCACCAGGGAGGATTTCAAAAAAGGCACACAAGCAGGTCTCCGCCCATTAGCCCCGGTGCACCAGGGGCCCCAGCGGCCCCCCCAGCGGCCTGATGGAGACAGCTTCATCTGTTTCCAAACAAAGTGCCCCCCAAACCTGGGCTCTGACCCCGGGACACCCAGGGGTCGTTTTTTTTTTAACAGGAACCCAACAGGCACTTTGTGGAGCAGGGTGGCCTGGAAAGAGTCCATTGTTACACTGGAGCGTCTGGTTCTCCTACCCACTTCCTGCCCGACTGGAAGACCAATTAGCAAGGCAGTAGTGATGGGAAGTTCGGATCATTTTACTGACTCGGTTCTTTTATTCTTATTATCGCTGCACTTAACTGTAAGTGTAAATGTAAAGTGAAAATAACAAAACCAGTCAGGATGACTTGTGAACGAATATCATTTACATCTTTCTAAAACAGCGGTCACGCAAAGGGAATGAGGTGAAGGCCGGCGCATGCTTCTGCAACGGCGTCTGCGGCTTTTCACGCAGTTGTGACGCAGGACTCGTTGTCATTCATGGTTTTACAAGCGTTGCGCGTGTTGCCATGCAATTCCCCGCCAGAACACTAGGCGGAGTAATGTTTTTTGTCGAAGTCGGCTCTTCTTCGTGTGTGGCACGAAGAAGAGCGGTTTATTTACATCGCCACGGTGGCTCTTCAGAGCCTTTTTCTGGCGGACAAATCCGCCGGTCAGTGACGGGTTATACTAGTGGTGATAGTTTCGGATCTCTTCTGCCAAGTGCTCTTCTATTTGGTCCATATTCGTTCTTCTAAATCTTCCGTGGTTTCCGCCGGTATTATTGGGCATGAACCGGAAATGCGACTCTGGAAATGATGTAGTTAGCAGACCAATCACAGCCTTGCTGGCTACGTGACGCTTGCGGAGCTTTGCTGTCTAGTTAGAAAAATTGGGCTCTTACGCTTCCGGGCCCGTGAAAACGTAGAAGCATGCACCGGCCTTAACTGTTTCCTCTACTAAACCAATGCAGGTCACGTTAAAAATGATCCAAAGACTCGTACCTGAAAACCCAGTCGGGAAATGAACGAATCATTTCTGTTTCCTTGACTGAGCCGATGCAACAGTCCCGATGAGCAGCCACGAGAAAATGAATGAATCGCTCTTTGAGAGGACTCGATACTCCCGAGTCCTTGTAAGGATTTGTTCAAAATGAAAGAATCGTTCGCGAACGACACATCACTACAAGGCACCAGCTCCGAACCTAAACTATAGGGCTACATCCATACTACAACATTTTGGTTTGAATATGTGCATTTTTATTATCAAACTATCTCTGTTCAGTAGATTATTTTGGCACCATATCAATCTCAATCCCAGTCCATACTAACACGCCTGAAAAAACACCATGTGACCACTCACGTACACTTACGGTTGCCAACTGAATTTTTTTAGCCCCTTTTCTTGTGAGTGAAACGATGTTTTTGACCCTGAATTGAATTGGATGCATATTTTTGAGTGACATAAACACATGGAAAACAAATTATTATCCAGCAATTCACTTTAATAATAAACAAAATTAACTGAATAAAATAAGAATCTTTCTTAAACATAAACCTGTCTTGCGCACATCGTGCAGTGCGCTTTATAGATATTTTCACGCACACTTTCCACCCAGGTGTTTGTTTTTTCCCATTCCTCCCGGTATTTTTGCATCCTTTTCTGCTTTTTTCTCGGAGGAGTACGAGTCGTATTGCTGCTCGAAGCTGTACCGCCCCGTAAAGCAGTGTCGGCGTCTGTGTCACTGTCACCCATGCTGCTTTGTTGTCTTCCACTATCTTCTCCTAATACTTACTTATCTTCCACAAGAGTACCTCCTCGACCAATGGGATGAGGGTATTCTGTATCATCGTACTCGTGTGTGAATATGCCGTCAGCTCATTGATCCCAGAGCAGGACATTGACTGGGAACAAGTTTACCGTAAATTTTCATATAAAGCACCCTGTTATTCATTTTCCATTGGCATTTTACTGACCATTTTTTAAATCTCACAGTAATACGGGACAAAGTGCGTCCCTTTTCAGCTCAATACGGGACGGGTGCTTTTGTTTCTAAATACGGGACGATTCCGTTTTTCAAGGGACAGTTGGCAACCCTACGTACACAACAGATAATGGCTCGTCGCCTGCATTTCTTGTGTAAACTCCACAGTCTCCCTTACTGCCAACATTACTGCGACAACCCGTTCCCGTAGATACATGCTGGACGACATCAGGAGAATACGTCCCCTTCTCACTCAGAAGGCGGTCTACATCCAGGACATGGTCAAACGTTACGCCACCCCAGCCTGTCTACTCGGCTCTGCATCTGACAATCAGCTTGTTGTTCCCTCACTGCGAGCTAAACACTCAACAAGATCACAACTGTTTGCTTCATCAGGACAGCAGAAAGTCTACACATCTCCCGCAGCAGACTAAAGACACATCTCTTCCGACTACACCTTGGATAAAAAAATAATATATATATATATATATATTCTACTTGCTTGATTCTTGTTGTTCTGGGTTTGTACCCTCATGGTTGAATGCACTTATTGTAAATCGATTTGGATAAAAGCGTCAGCTAAGTGAAATGTTATGGAATATAAACAGTTGTTACATTGTAAAACACAGAATGTATCTGCACAAAAGGGTCAGCAATGCTTTTAATTGATTATCTACGTTGCTTTCTACACTGGAAGTTGAGGCCATTGTTGGTTGTTTTCTTCCTGAAGTCTGAAAAAATGAGCAAAGGCTAACTCGTGACCGAAGAGACCCAATCAGCAAGCGGTTGTGAGTGTCTACGTCATTGTTTCCATTGACTAAACACTGCAGTCGTGTTGGCGGCATATTTGACGTCTATTTGTGACAGAATTGATCCGTTTCCAAACAACAATGTAGAATTATGGATGTGGCCTTATGCTGTCCCTCTGTAGCAGAGAAGAATATTCCACAAGGGATCAATACAGCATTAATACAGCCATTTTATCATTTAACCTCACTGTTATTCGACTGAACTGAGATAAATGCAACCAAGGATGAAATAAAAAATCTGTTGTTTCTTAATCTTTCATCCATTTTCTCAGGGAGACTTGTAACTTGTATCTATTCTTTTCATTTGTTGGGGGGTTTCTTTCTCTCAGGAAAAGATCAATAATCAGATTTTATTAAATGCAGGGTTTGAGGCCTGAAGCATATTTTCGACATGACAGCAGTCTGCACAAGGATTTTCTCCCTGTTTCTAGCTATAACTTCATTGATTGCTCTCAAAGCTGCTTTCCTCTGAATGCCACCACGTATGAACTCATAAATGACCCATTTTAACTCGACTTACTCCTTAAGGAATAAATAAAGAAGCTGTGACTGCTAGGAATACAAAATACACACAGCTAACAACAACAACATCGTTATAATGTTTTGTTTTTAAACTGGTTGTTTATGGACCTTGAATATACAATAATGGCAAAGTAAGAAACATAATCCTGAGCAGAGCAGAGAGGACAAAAACAAGTAATAACACACAAGACTGTGGATTATGATCCAAAGATTAAGTTTGCAGATTAGATGGCAAATATTTGAATAATAATCTCTATGCATTAGCACAGAAAATATTACAAATTATGTTTGTCTCAGTTGATGTAGCTGCAGACAACATGGGGTCTTTTAACACCAGCACCAATCAATACAGAGACAGCGGCTTATTCCCAAAAGAAACATCTACATCTATGTATCACCTGTAATGTCTGTCACTGCAGGAATACACCCAGTAATGAAACCACTGTTTACTATCCTCTGTGACTATTTATCCAGCACCTCTCAGCCTGGCCTGACTGTCTATAGCCGGTCTGAATTTACACACCGCCTGACACGGAGAAGATAATTTTGCAAATCCTGGAACAGACAGATTACCAAGTAAACAAGGTTGAATTATAACGCTCATAATCTGAGGCAAACATCGGGTTGCAGACGCTCTGGCACAGATTTATTGGCTTTGGGAGTAAATGAGAGTGGATTTAGGACACTAATTTGGAGTCGGCCTCTCATTCTGCTGTGTGTCAGAAACAGCTCAGTGATGAAAAGGAGAAGTAGCACGGCCTCGGGCTTGAGAGTTGTGCTGAGTGTGGTAAATATGGCCGTCTAGGAACTTAAATAAAACACACAGCGCACAAGAAATCCCACATAGACCTTGACCGTCCCTCCATATTTATATTTTCAGTTTCTATTACAGTCAATAAGACTTCAATATGCAACCGACTTTGAGGAAAATTAATATGCAGGGATTATGCGCACCCAAGGTTGGATAAAATAGACCTCAGATGTATTATGTGAGGAAGCAGTCATGTGTGAAGCTCCATGCCTGACCTCGAGTTCAGTTTGTTATTGATGTACTGTGACGCCCATTCAGCAGATGGCGTGGAATAAATAAGACTTTCAGGATCCCAAACATTTTTATATGATGTTTTTACTTGCTCTTTTAGTCAATTTCCTACATGCTTAGCCAGTTTTACTGCCCCCCCGGGCCTTTTAAAGCCATTCACAAATCCATACTGCTATATACTCTGCAATGCTGCAAATCCTTCAATCCTTCAATCCTTCCAAGCAGCAACTGCAGCATCTTTTCATGATCATATATATCACGAGGTATAATTTATTCTTAAGCTACAGCTTTTTTGGCTGTATTAAAAAAAAAAAACTGCCTCTTCCTGATAGGCTGTCCTCTTGTCCTGTGTTGATGCTCTGGAGCTACTTCAGAATATTTCCTTATCATTAGTGAGTGCTCCTCAAACAGTTCCACAATATTTTTCTCTTATTACTTATTATTGTTTGTGTGCTGGACATTGTGTGCTGAGCTTTTTATAAACAGTCTATGGTGCAGAATGAAGTTAGAAAACCTTGTGTTCATCCTACCTGGTTTATCCATAATCAAGGTTTTATAGTCAATGTTTTTCTACATCATGTGTGTTGTTCATATATAAGTTTGAATAATTTAATAAGCTGCTGTTATTTCTTCATAGATTGCATATCAATTATGTCAGAGGTCTGTAAAACGGCCGGCAAAATCTTCAGACCCAAATTTCCAACTTTTCAAAATAAAAGCTCTGTAATTAAGCTCAATAAAGCAAATGTTGTACTTTTACTCTACAGACATTGATTAAGAGGAAGTGATCTATGATGTTGTTGACTTGACAGACATAAGCTACCAGTAATCCCGTGAATGTCTGTCTCAGTCTGATATGGTGAAATACAAATAATCAAATGATCAAAATCGTCTGGCGCAGATTTTGAGAGACACAGTTTGACCCAGTGGTCAACCAAGGCTGTAGTTCATCCGAGGACGTTGAAGACATGTTGATGACATGTCAACCCACCCCCACTGACTGCTGCAGGGCGACGGACACCTGTTTGTTCAATCTTTATTTATATTGAACGTATCGCATGTCCACATCGCATCAAAATCTGCACTATACTTTCTTAAGCAATTTACAATACACATGCCGAGCCTGAAGGCGATAAGATATGTATTCCGCAGACTCACATTCACAGACTTTTGGGAAACTAGTATGTAGATGTCTGCTTGAACTATATGAGAGCACAGTCAAAGTCTGTCTCGCCCTTTTTTCAAAGCTTTGAAAAATCTAAACGCATCCTGTTCATGCATGACTGTGCTGGGGATTCATTTTCACTTCCTCTCTAATAGAGGCTATTTGACATCCTTTTAAAAAAAAAAATGCAATCTATTTATTATTGTTCAACCACCTGCAGTGGGGCTTGAGAGAGCGCTCCATGTGCAATCATTTCTGTTTATTAGTCAATGTACAGCCGTCAACAGACTGAAAGCGACAACTTCCATGGCGTAGAGCCGTGTCACTGCTCGGAGCGTGAGGCCCTGAGAGCGTATGAGCATGAATTACAGGCTAATGGTTGACAGCGTGGCGAAGAAAGGTAGCAGCTCAGAGCCCTTCGCTTACTCCCGTTTATCACAGCACCTGATAAACAATAAAAAGGATATGCACGTAATTACAGCATTGCAGCAATATGATTTCCTCCCCCGCTGAATTTAATACGAGCGGATGAAAAGATCCACATTTGCATTTTCCTTTAGATAGATCCTCTTAAGATTGTTAAGCCTTTAAACAAATCACAAAATTTCTTTAATATGTGCATCTGTTTATTTCCTCAGCGTCAGACCACAGTGTGTGTTGGACACAGTGGTCTGTAGCACAGGGGACCAGCCATGCTCTATTTCCTCTCATCTTCTACACATCAGACTACATCAGCTACATCACAGGGAACCGTTTCCCCCCGATGACTCAGTCACTGTTGGGTGCATCACTGTTACTGAAGACACTTTTCAAATGAATGCAAAAAGGAGCTGCTGACCAGTGATGGGATGTAACAAACTACATTTAATTAGTGGGTGTACCTAAGTTAATTTTGTATGTATTTTGCATTTTTACTTCACTAAACACATCGACGAGTATCTGTACTTCCTACTCCAACATTTTTACCAAGCATTGTGTTACTTGTTCACATTGGGCGGCTGTGGCTGAGGGGTAGAGTTGTCGAACCTCCAACCTGAAGGTCGGCGGTTCGATCCCCAGTCTGACCCATCTGCAGGCCGAAGTGTCCTTGGACAAGATGCTGAACCCTGAATTGCCCCCCATAGAATAACAAAGTGCTGCTAATAGATGCACTGTATGAATGTGTGTGTGAATGGGTGAATGTAAAACTGTACTGTAAAGCGATTTGAGTGGTCATCAAGAATAGAAAAGCGCTATATAAATACAAAACCATTTACCATTGTTTTTTATATTTTTTGAAAGTAATCAATAATGAGAACTTGGTCTGCTGATCCAATAAGTGGGCAGGTAACATCTGCCATGACGTAATACACCTTTGCAATAGGGAATAGGATACACTCAGCAGGTACTTTTACTTTCATTACTTTGAAGGACATTTCAAGGCAAATACTTACTTACTTTTACTCAAGTATCATAGTGAATTTTGTACTTTTTTCCCACTTGTCAAAAAAACCCATAACACCCACTAACATCTGGCTTTTGTCTGCATTGGGAATAGATAGAATCAGCATTCACTCCTGGATCAAATGACTCAGGGTTTGACTGGCTGTGGCCCTGATCCACATGGAAACATGACACTCCGGTGAAAGTGTTAATTTCTTCTCCTCCTTTACTCTGGCAGTCACGCTGATGCTGCACCTTTTCTGGAACAACGTTATGAAGTGCACTGAACTTCCGGGTAATGGTGTGTAAAATGTCATGAACATCTGTGTGCTGGCTTGTTTTTGGGAACAATATCATTTTTTTCTACATACAGTGCAGGTCAGCGATTTTTTACGATGCATTGGTTTCTGGTGCATTTGTGACGTTAAACATGACTCACCATGGGGAAAAAAACAGAAAGGGAAAGTTCACACCTGACAATGGGAAATAAGTGAATACCCTGTTTTTAGCAGGGTTTCTCCTGTTTAAAAAACCTTGATATTCCTTCTAATTTTGGTGTTAAAGAGGTATAAGTCCCTCCTCCCCCACTGCTGCTAATGAAATGCTCCCTAGTCATGCCAGGTACATGTTGCACCCGGGTTTACACCTTAAACACATTCAAACTAGTCTGAACCAACTACACAGATGGCTTGTGCAAAAAAAGTTTGTATTAGTTTGGTTCACTTGCTCTGGGACAAGGGGAAATAAAAATGAAACGTGTGCATTTTCTCATCCAGTTCATGTGCACTCTGATTGTTTCTTTGTTCAAACCGACAGCTTCAGTAACTCACTGACTGGAAACGTTAGGCAGCTGTCATCCTGCATCATCAGGACCCACAATGTAAGAATCCAATTCTGACGACAGACAGCACTTAACTGCTTCTTATGAGGATATTTACGTTCTCTGGTGTAATAAAGAGCTCACAGTGAACTGATTATTAGCATTACAAACATTATTAGACTGAAAATCCTCCACGTTCTAAATAATTGAGACAGGAGGAAAAAGAGGGGAATTATTGCAGGAGGAGAATGTGGATTACTGAAGAATCAGTAATACACACAGACACACAACGGGGATTCACCTGTTTGTACATATTCTGATTCTTCAGCATACATGTTGCCATGGCTACTGAATACAGATATGTAGAGATCTTATTATTCAACAAACAAAACAGGTCACTTTCAGCAGTTGGATTAAAGTGGAGTTTACCCCATCGAGGCGGTCGGGGGCTGATACTGACCCTTGGCCCTTTGCTGCATGTCTCACCCCCCCCTCATAGCTTGCTGGCTGGCTTCTCCCCAAAATATCAATCAATCAATCAAGTTTTATTTGTATAGCCCACATTCACAAATAACAATTCGTCTCATGGGGCTTTAACATTGTGTGACATCCTCTGTCCTTAACCCTCAACAAGAGTAAGGAAAAACTACTAAAAACCCTTTTCACAGGTAAAAATATGTAGAAACCTCAGAGAGAGCCACATGTGAGGGATCCCTCTCTCAGGACGGACAGAAGTGCAATAGATGTCAGGTGTAAGAAAACATCATCAGGATTTTTAGCAGCAATATAATAAAAAAGCCCAAAAAAATACATGTACAAAAAAAGAGCTCTTCTACAAGTCTCTATCCCTGCTGCTGTCAGACTCGTACGTGCTGTCAGACTGAAACATGTGCTGGACTGTGCGTCAGTCACACTGACAAACCCTCAGCTAAACCCGACACACACACTTCACACACGTTGGCTTTGCTTCCCCAAATGTAACAACTGCACGTTCAGCTGTGAGAAAATCTTGCTGCAGACAAAAACATTTCACTCAACACCCACTCTCATTCTCAACGGGGCAATTTTTGTCTTTAACTTTAATTGCAACTTCATTGCCTGTTCACTTTATTCGTGACTTTATTTGTCTAATTACACTTTATAGTTTCTATTTATGTCTGTGTACGATTTACTGTTTTATTTCAGTTTTTTTCATGCTTCACTTCTCCAGAGAACTTTTTAGGGGATTGCATGGGTTTATCGGAGTGTTTTCCTGTTCCCTGTAGCAGTTTAATTTGGCAACAGGACAGATTCGAAGTAAGGACATAATATATCCACAGCGTGTAAGCAGCCTGATGCAGAATGCAGATTAATCCACGACGGTCTGTACGAGGCTGGCTCTGGAAATCCTGCTCTTCGTATAGTGAACGTAGGAGGGATTAACTGCAGTGACTCACAATTCAGGTCAATCTTCCCCCGGCAACAACAGGGAAAGAGATTTTCCTGTATTGATAGGAACTAAACCCTAAAGAGCTCCGGCTTTGAGGCACGAAAAACAAAACAAAAAAAAACTGCTTTACTACATCCTCAACTGGTGGACTCGGCAAATTCAAAATCATTGTCTTCCTCCCTCTGCTGACCTCACACGTCCCAGAACCATGTGAGTGAGGAGACAAGCGGCAAAAGGAGTATTATTTAGCACATGTCTGGCAAATGTAGAAAGCAGGCCAGGCAGTGAGAAAGTGGAGTAAAGTCTCATTACAAGGCAGCGCACAGGTCATCTCCCATGAGCCCCTGCTCTCTTTGCATCGCTCCGCTTGGACTTCTCCAGCGCAATGACACTTTGGGTTTGGTTTGGCTGGGATTTATATTCTGGGGAATAGTACGAACTGGGAAAAAAGGATTTTCCGGGACATTGGCTCATTTACCTCACGCTACCTTTTCATTGTCAGCAGGAGCTTTTAAATAGGACAGAGAAATGTGCAGCTCATCCGACAGCACATGTGGATGTTACATGTGTTAATGTGTGCTGTCTATTAGCACCTGTGGATAACGCAGAAGATGCAGCACATTAGAGGAGCTTGCTATGTGACTGTCCAATTAATTTTAATAGATACATATCATACTACTTGACAGACATCAGCACAATTAAAGTGTACAGAACTGACCCTATGAAAGAATTAGGATACATGACTGTCATCTGGATCGTGAAGGGATTGAAATGAAAAGTAATGAATGGCTCTAGCGCCCAGCGGTGGCAGTTTGATTCTAAACGGCGAAGAACCAACGTTGTCATAATCAATCTAAAGGTCTTTTCGCAACGTTAGCTTTTTGACAGAAAACCGCTTTCAGCCGCTGCTGATCTGTCACATTTCATCTGATTGCAATTTCATGGGTAAACATTTGTGGAACCAAGTGGAGAGATCTCTTGTCTTCATGGGAAACGAACAGTCCAAACATCTCTCTGCCTCTGCAGTCGCCTGGTGGTTAATATCTATTGAGATGAGTGTATTTTAATCATATCCAATACAATGGGTGGCTCCCTCCCTCCCCCACCACCCAAGAAGGAAATTACAGCTCAACAGAACATTATTTCATCCACCTTGTATATTCATTAAAGGGAGATTTTAATCAGGGCTTTTTTTGGGAGGGAAAAAAGAGAATCTTGTAAAAATCGCTTTTCATTAGCGCTTCATAAACATGCTTCATCTTTTTGATCCGACCTGCAGTTGGGAATGTTCTGTTTGATTAGAAAAGAAAAGAGAAGGGCGTGCTTTCATCAGAGCGAGGTAGTTGGCTTTATGAGTGCGTTTTTTCCAACTCTAGAAAGGAGTTTAATTTTCTTAAAAGTCAGGGTGATAGATCAGCTAGATGACAGAGATAGACCACTGGTTCAGCCTTGGGTTCCTTTCACTTAATTTCAGAACGTCTGCAAGCCTATAAATCAGTGTTGGATCGCTACTTAATTTGGATATCTGCATAGTTTGCCTCAATGCAGCTTTGTCTCTCTTGATTGGATAACACTATGTTAATCCACTGTCTTATGTAAAGAGGAATAGTTTCCGGGGTTTTATTAAATTCCACTGGAAAGTGCATGAGTGGGATTTCTTCAGTCCTCAAGTGAGCGCGTGTCGCCTGTCAGCACAGAGGGAAAAACTGCTGTGGGAGGCAGGGTTGGGGCCCCCGGGACCCCTGGAACTCTCCTCTCCTCTCCTCTCCTCTCCTCTCCTCTCCTCTCCTCTCCTCTCCTCTCCTCTCCTCTCCTCTCCTCTCCTCTCCTCTCCTCTCCTCTCCTCTCCTCTCCTCTCCTCTCCTCTCCTCTCCTCTCCTCTCCTCTCCTCTCCTCTCAATCTCCTCTCCATCTCTTCTCCATCTATTGCTGTATGCCCCTGGCCCCTTGCTGCCTTACAATAATAAACAGCAAGCGAGTGCCCTCACGTTCCCCTGAGCTCCATCACTCTCCTTGCTGCAAAGTCTGCCTGATGAATCTTCTTCAGCAGCTATGCATATGTAAACACACTGGCAAACACGAGAGAAATTATACATGGGCAGCTTAACTCCTACACTCCTCTGTTCTCTTGCAGGAAGATATATGGGAATATGAGCTGGTTCCGCCCGCAGTTTGATACTCTCATTTGTGATGCCAAAAGATCGGCCAACGTCTGAATAAAAACAATCCTCGGTTCAACAGAATGGAGACATGTTTTAAAAGGCCACTTTCTGCCTCGGGCTTGTTGGTATTAGCTATGAATGCACATATCAACTTGTTTGCTCGCTGAAAAGCTGCCGCAAATGTTGAACACAGTGAGCTCCACCAGCTCCAGCACTCAGAATGTGCTGCTGTGACTGTGAATTTTTTATCCAGGGCTGGATTTCACGTTGAATGCACGATCAGTTTTAACAAGATTAAAGCTGTGTCACAAATCCAAACATGCTCGATCTATTCAGGTTTCACAGCAATCACTGGAAAAGTGTCAGAATTAAGGACACCTAAAAATGTTAGCATTTAAACGGAAAAAAAACACGCAAAACTGATCGGTTTAATTTGAAAAATACAAAATAAAACACAACTTTAATAAAATGAATATAACAAACTTTAATATACCAACTAAAAAACATCAACATTTGATGTCTATTTGTAACTTTTAATTGGCAGTGATGCTGTAAAAAGGCTCTTTGATTTAGGTATTTGTGCACATTGTTTATTCAAATTGTGTAAATATCATGTTTCATGTACACAACTGCCGTACAAAGGTTGGGCACAGATTATACAATCCCCCTGCTGTGAAATTGCACTTAAGCTAAATGCTAGCCAGAGGTATTATGCTACTAATCTGTGCTAAACATTAAGTAAAACTGAGGCTAGTGGCTATGTCATTAGTTTTGAGCATAGCCGGTACATAAAGATGGAGGACTCATTATACTTCCTCATGTACAATTTGAATATTTGCACTACTGCACAAACTGAACTATTGTTGCTCTATTTTTCTCTTCATCTGTAAATATATATATTTCGATATATATATTTTATTTTCTATTTTAAATTTTTGATATTCTATTTTATTCTATTTTATACTATTTCTATTTTTATTTTATTTTTTTGGTTGAAATTACTGAGCATTGCTTAAGGAGAGCCTGTGACCCAAGTATTTCATTGCCAGTGACTGTTTCATGTTATCTGACAATAAAAATCTTGAATCTTGAATCTTGAATCATGTTGAACAAATATTATACACAGATATCCTGCCTATGGGTGCTGACTTAATTTGTAGCCAGACCGACCACTTGCGAGTCAGTCACAGCTGACAGTCATGATACCTCACTCTATTTTTATGGCATCACATAACTAACACTTGAACCTACTTCAGTGTGATAAGAATACATTTGGTATGTTATTTGACTTTTGAATTTGCCCAATGTCCCATCTGCTATTATGGAAGAGGCAGGGCTAATGACATACACTGTAACCAGTAATCCAGATGATTTGGCTTCACATTTGGGGGAGCCATCATATTGTCCATCTTAACATGAATTCAATGGTTATGACTGTTAACAACATTTCATCCAAACTGAGACCCATCCCTATGGTCGTGCTTGGGGCAAAATCCGAGAAACACAGAAATCGGTAGGAGCTGCAAATCTGTGTAAAAAAATCCATACCTGTGAGATATTTCACTGAAGTGAAACCTTGGCCAAGATCATGGCAGAAATTACAATACATCTATTGCTTAATGTAATAAATGATGAGCCAATAAGAGAACAGCAGTACATCAAGTACTGAAATATTTTCGTCAGACAAGGTGATGGACAGACTAGAGACACTAGCATCTCTAGAGCAATACTGCAATAGCAGACAACATCCAACACCTCACGTGAATAAAATAAAATGCGGCATGTACGCTGGGATGGCGTTGAGCTACCGAATACTCTTGAGCAGTGAGGACAATGGCTTGACAGAAGCCTTGCTACAGGGCAGACAGGATTACAATCCTGCCACATTGCTCAAATTGAGTTTGTTTTTGTGTGTGTGCCCCCCCGTGTCACCTAATGCAATCATCCTTCAGTCAGTGTTCAACGGTGAAAATCGAATCACGCCGGTTTGATGTTTCAGAAAGCCATCTGCTTTAATCCAATTCTTGACAAATATCCCTGTCAGAGCGCTCCCTCTGTCACTGTAACAACTACCTATTCAGCGGGCTAATTTTACAGGTTCATCCTGTTAGGCATGACACAGATATAGAGGCTTGACAGCATTTGAATTCTGGAGACAGCCGCTAAGGCCTTCCACACCTTGCCCATCCCGTGTCCAGCCCATGTTCCACTGCTCCGGCCCCCGGATGGCCCCTTCAGACATCCGGACAATGACAGACACTGAGCTTCTTTCTTTCCGTCTGCCAAAGCCCACTCCCTTACGCCACGCCACAGCTCGCATTCTCTGGAGTCGGGGCGTCAGAATGCCTGTGCAAGGCATCTTTGCAATCCTAAAGGGCAACTCACTCAGCCGTGAAAAACAGTGAAAATACTTACACTTGCCATAAATGCCCATAAGCTAGGCAATCTTTCATGCTTTATAATGTTGTCCCCAGCAACACAGCAACACTGAAGGCCTCCGATAGGCAAAACAGAAGACAAATGACTGAGTGTGGCCTTTTCTAATCTATCAATTTCTTCTATAGCCTTTTGTCCTTCAAACTGAGTGCTACATGTGGGCCTGGCTGTGCACGGCTGGAATTGCTTCACCCAGAAAATGCCTTGGACAGTGTTTGAACTTGCTCAGACACGTTTTGCTTGGTGACCTATAGCCAAAACCCCCCTTGACTGAGATGTTCCCAAAGTTTAATCTGGCATATCTGCAGAGAAAGGCTTGTCAAATTGCAGTAAATCTCTTTCAGACACTCCAGCACGAGGACAAAAATGAAACCTTTACAGGCAGATGTGGCATTTATATGGGGCTCCGTAGGATTGTTTAGTGATATTTAGAATTTCCTGGCCCTGCGTAAAGTCACTGGAGTGTCTCCATCCTGCTGCGTAAGTGAGTGGACTGGTACTCCTAGCAGACAGACTGGGGGCACTGGCTGGAGACTTAGGACCCATTGTTAAAAGGAGCAGTTTAAATACCAGCATGTTGTTAATTCCCCCACACACTGATCCACGCATGCTCCTTCCTCACACGGAAACACACGCACACATCAACACTCCTACCTTTGTGCTACATCTCCAAGAAATTACCACCGTTATTTCCAAGAGCTGCTCTGTCTCCCAGTGTGTGCCGGTGGAGCAGCCAGTACAGTGCAGGTCTCTCTGGTAAGAGAGGTGAATTGTGCTGAATAACCACTTAACCCTCACTCCCCCCTATGGCACCCTCCCATTGCCATCCCAATAAAACCCTGGATTATTTTTATAGCACAATGTATGGAGGCTGACTTTACAAGCCCCCTTCCTGCTCCTGGGTGAGAGAGAGAGGGGGAGGTGGAGGAAAGAAAGGCCAGGTCAAAACCTCTCTGTGTCTCTAAAGGGGCAGCATATCCAAAACCATCAATGAAGGCCTTCACTGCTGGGAGGAAAAACAAACACTCTGACTGCTTCTTTTCCTTTTGCTTTTGCTTCGGTCTGGTGCTACAGAGGGCATTACTGTAGCTACAGTTCCAGACCGGGGCTGGTGGCTTTCCTGTTCCGTCCACTTTCATCATCTTTATCTTGTGGAAAGGTCAAGTTCAGATGTGTTTGTACAGTTAAACAGCTCTTCGCTGTCTGCAGCTACAGAAGGTGGCAAAGACATTTTGGATCCTTTTAAGAGCTTGATGCAAATCCAGCGTCGCGTAAATTTGTGCTGTATCATTGCAGTTACAATACAAAATACGTGTTTTTCTTATCATGTCCTCTAGTTTAAGTATCCAAAAACATCCGTAAAAGGTTTTAATATCGGCTACTTGTTTTATCTCTTCACTAAGTAGTAAAATGTACCTCCTCTTAATGAAAGCATTTCCAAGTATTCAGGTGCTGTACAAAAATGATTGTTTCTCCGTGTGCAGAGCACAACAGAGCTGTTTTTCTACCTTAGCTTTATTTCCCTGAAAACAACGGCCAGTTTGATCAACATGTCAGTTTAGATAACAAAAGACATGTGATTGAGATTTATCTCTGGCAAAGCATAAGTCATTTAACCCCCTTTGCCGATACTCCATCCTTCCTTCTGCATCATGACAGGAAGCAGAGATACTGTAAATGTAAACATGTCAAATAAAAGTTAAGTCTATCTTCAGCGTCACATGTTGCAAACTGTTCTATGAATCAAAATAAAAAAAGAAACTGACTGGATTGTTTCCTACATGATCAGTTTATATTCTGTATGTCCTTTAAATCATTTAAAATAACAGATATTCACTTATGTTGTAAATGAGAAGTGACCGGTGGTGTAGTGTTTAAGTGGGTCTTGTTTCAAAAGCGGTACATTGCTGCGTGAGTGATGCAAATTATTGATATCCTTTTTCAAATCTTCATGTTTATGTTTTTCCTCATTTACTTACTTTAATCATATCATGTTAATATTTGAGCAGAAATATTTTTTTTTTCTGGGTCCAAAGAAAATGTTATTAAACTTTTTATAGACATGAGATTCAGCACCCCTTTCCACCCAACCCTGAAATATGTTAAAATTCAGCTAAACTGAAACATTAAACAAAATTGTTTATCATACATGCAACAATGATATATTGTCAATTTAATGATGTGTTGAGCCTGACGGTATCAGGAAAACACTCACGAACAGCTCATTTGTTTTCCACTAAAACATCTGATCTTGAGGAACATCCACTTGTAGTGACGACAGCAATATTACACTTTCTTATGTTTCTCTCAGAATTAAGTAAAGGTTAGTGAAGAGATCATCCTTTGATTTAATCCAAGAAAACAGGTTACATTGACCTCAGACACAACATTTACCAAACCCGTGATCTTTCCCTTATCTTACCTAGAGTGCGTTTGTTACTTTTTTTTAATTTCCTAACCATGGGACTGTTGATGTGAACCCTGGCCTCTGGTGTGATAGTCATGTGTTCTGTATCCACCAACCACATCCTGGTGACGCTGCTCTCTCTAATAAATGAAGCACTTTACTAATCCAAAAAACACATCCTTTTAAACATAATCCAGCTGACGATTACATTTGCTAAAAAGCATATTTCATGATGCAGGTTTGTGTATAGAAATAATATTTTCAGGGGACAGGTTTTGCGCAACCAATAAGTTTTGTCTTTAATTTTGTTGAGTGAACATTGGTTGCCAACTCTGTTTGTTTTCCCTGCTCACTGACACGGAGGGTACTTGAGTTATTAGAGATTTTCACTGCGAAAGAGCAAGCAACTGGCAAAGAGGAATATTATTCATATGCCAGGTAATTCACCTCAGAACTTCTTGGAACCTGTTCAAGCTAAACAGAAAAAGTGTTCTCATTACTCTTTCTGAAATGTAGTTTTTACTCCACTAAATGACCTTGCTGTTAAAGCCGTAAAATTGTCAGTTGCATCCTTATCCTCTTAAATTGGAGCTCAACATAATTTCCCTTCCTCTCTGTGTTCCTTGATAAAATCAAAGTTGAGGGAAATTTTTCCTGGAGGCGAAGTCAACTTTTCTGCCATTTCTCATCTGAGCTCTCTGTGATGTGCGAGAGGATGATGACTTATTCTATGAAAATTAATCAGGGTCACTAGGGGGGGATGGGGGTGGCGGTAGTAGGAGGGATGTATTTCCTGGATAATTCAACTTTAATCTGATATTTTGAAGTGCCGACAGCGAAAGTGACAACCTATTTCTGTGATTGGAAACCCTAATGTGGCATTAGTTCAATTGAAACACTAATTTGTTTCACTCCATTGTTGGGCGGCTCAATGAAAAGGGCTGCATGGGACCGGCTGGGGTGGAGCGAGGGCTGCAGGAGCTGCTGCATCAGCATGTGTGCAGTAATGTGATAGCAAAGCCTGGCCGCACAAAGAAAACACTACCAGCGCTCTAACAACCCTCCCAGTAAGACCCTGAGAGGGGTGGGCAGTGGGTAGATGGGGGTTTAGGGGAACTGGGCAGCGCCACTCTACTTATGCTGCATTCATGTCCTGGTAGGAGTATTGTAATTCTAAACTCAGTGCGTATGAGCAAAAATAAATGTGGTAGCCTAAACTGCAGCGATGTAATCTTTAGGGAGAAATAAAGCAGGGAAGTAGTGCTAATACCTACTGGCCAATGTGAATGATCTTTTTTTATCATATTTTAAAATCATTTTCAGTGCCATATGTTGCTACTTTTTTTTATTTTATTTCTATTTTGTTACATGTGGTGAACTGCTTTTTTGATACACGTTACCAAGTATGCTGCTGATTACCTAATGCTCACTGATTTTCTAAAATGAAGAAAACTTACTATTTTCCCTCAATCTAAAACCTTATGCAGTTATATCTGTTATGGCTGTTATACTGTGAGGCCGGGTTTATGTTGAGCACTTGAAGATAGATTCCCCCTTCTTATAGAAAGAATTGTCCCACTTTCAACAAAAGGGCTGTGCATAATTTTGAAAGTAGAAGTTGGTTGGTAGGTGGCAAGGTACTGCAGAGCTTTATGTTGCCTTCAGGTTTTCTACATTGTGTCCTACAGGGTGCTAGAGATTTATTTTGCTAGTGCTGGTTAGAGAATAAATAGCTTATAAATTGTAAGCCCTAGACAAACTTTACAGCATCAAATCCCAGAGGGTTTGTTGCTGTGACAAAATACATAATCTGATTTAGAAGGTCAGTAATATAAGAGGGGGAAAGGCTGCTAAGAGATTTAGGAACTAGAAATACAATATTAAAATCAATTCTGAACATGACAGGTAGCCAGTGCAATGACCCGAGAATGGGAGTAATATGTTCACACTTACGAGTTCTACTCTAGCTGCTGTATTCTGAAAAAGTTGAAGGCGGTTGATTGATTTCTGGGGCAGTCCTGAAAATAATGAGTTACAATAATCCAGATGGCTGGAGACAAATGCATAATAAGCCAATTCTACAAATCTGACAAATAGCTGATTTGATGATATTGCTAAAATGATTTGAGAAGTTCAGGTTGGAATCATAGACTATTCCCAGGTCTCTGGCGTCCTAAGTGTTTTTTTGGTCAAAGGAGACATCTGATGGATTCACGGACATATATTTAATAGGCATAACAAATTAAGGAAATATTGTGATTGCAGATTACATGACCCAGTGGTGACATGTATATCAAATACAGTAAAGGAACAACAACAAAACCTTGTGGAAAACCGCATGTGATGTCTGAGAAGCTGGAGAAAGCTTTCCCTATCGATACATAGAAGGATCAGCCATTAGTACATTACATTACATTACATTTAGAAGGATTAGTAGGATTTCATTAGTAGGATTTAAACGACAGTCCCAGTCATGCCTACCCAGTGGTCAAGCCGATTAAATAGAATACCATGATCTACTGTATCAAATACAGCAGAGAGGTCAATCAGCACATGACCTGTACGTAAAAAAAGTTTCTGTACTATGATGCATACGAAAGCCAGAGTGACATTTTTGAAAGAGTGAAAGGACACCGATGAATGAAGTAAGCTGTGAAACACTACTTTCTTTTTTAATTCTTACAATTATTTGGGGCTATAATTAATGAAGCATTGCGTTAGTTTATGCAGGACACGGAGTCATGTGATCAGCTGTCATGAGCTGTCAGCTACTGATTGGTCACTTAGTGCTCGTCAGTCAACCACCAATCACAGCATTCTCTCACATAAGCAACCTCATCCTCACTGATCCCTGCTCAGCTACACTGCTACTCACGCCCTGCTGCCGGCAACTTGCCTCCACCACCCTAGCCTCTATCTTCCTAACATGTTGTGGTTAGGGTTGCAAAATTCCGGGAATATTCAAAGTTGGAAACTTTCCATGGGAATTAACGGGAATTAACGGGAATATACGAGAATTAACAGGAATAAACAGGAATATACGGGAATTAACGGGAATAAACAGGAAATGTTGTGGGTAATTTATACTAACTGTATTTACCTTGTCATATACAGACTAAAATATAAACATTTGTTTTGTCATAGGCTGATTTGAGCCCTGAGGAAACTTTGGGCACTTGACTATATGCTTCTGCATCGTTGTGTCATTCTTAACATAGGTCTTTGCACAGTATTTGCAAATGTACACAGCCTTTCCTTCTACATTGGATGGGGTGAAATGTCTCCACACATGAGATAGTGCACGTGGCATTGTTCTGTAGAATAAGATGAGAAAAAAGTTTGTAAAAAAACACTAATGCAATGCTAGAGATATAAATAGTTAGCCAAACAATTACAATCGTCTGTAAACATATTTTACAATTCATGGATAAATGAATGGAAATAGGCTAGATGAACAGATGAACAATCCTCAATCAGCATGCTAATATATTTTCCCCAGTAATATCATGGAAACTTACCTGACTAGTCCTTCACTCTACAGCAGGCCTCAATAGCCCTGCTGTAGAGTGAAGGATGCTGGGAATTATCTGTGCATGTGATGGAAGAATGCACAGTGGAGGGTTGAAACTCACCGTGCAGCGTGTGCTGCATTCCATACATCTTTAAAATAGAGTTTTGAATGATGTTTTTATTGCGCAGCGTTTGATTTGCGTATTTATTTATTTTTTTTCAAAATTCCCCAAATTCCCGAGCTAAACTTCCCATGGAAAGATTCCGGAAAGTTTTCGGAAATTTACCGGAAACTTTCCTCCCCTTTGCAACCCTAGTTGTGATAAACAAAATTCATCTTGAACAAATGTATCTCGCCTGCTACGCCCACCAGGGGGTTCTCCTTATGTTCTGTTTTATTTTAAGGATGCTGCTTGGCTAATCCAGGAAACATCCAAAGAATGGAGCCATCCTCGCCAAGCATAACTGTATTCCCATCCTGCAATAAATGGGTAAATCCTGACAAAGTGTTACTGACTGAGTTAAGATTGTCTGTGTCGAGGTAAGATTTTTTTCAGCAAGGAACAAAATGTCTGCAGATACATTTTTTTATGCCAATTACTCAATGCTAGCATGCTAAGACTTGCTAGGTGAATAAACAGGGCCTGATAATTGCTGGCATGTTAGTCATCGTTGTGTTGATTTCCATTGTGTTATTATGGCTTTGGACACAACTAACTAAAGAGTGGAGGAGAAGAGAAACAGACTTTGAGAAAAAACATATATCAGACATATTCATGGTGGTTTTGTTTGTTGTGCCCTCTTCTTTAGCAGTGGTTTAATGGTACAAATAGAAAATGAACGCCACCAACTGTATCTGTTTTTGTATAGAAATAGTGAACGAGGTGACATATAAATTCGTATTTTCTTTATCCAACTTAATCTAAATAAAGTTAAAATTTCTGCTATTTTTGGATGGAACTCTGGCTATTAATAGCAGGTTAGCATGCTGCCTTTAGCATTTAGGTCAAAGCACTGTTTTACAGCTTCACAGAGCAGCTACAGCCACATCAACCACAATGGGAGAAACAGCAGAAGGAAAATCTGACAGGATTTTCAGAGTCGAACATCTGGTAACCTATTGCACGGGCTATGGTGGGGTTACTTAATTCCAGACAGAGCTGGAGCCTCATCTAAATTCTCCCAACATGGCCAATGTGGATATCGAAATGCGAGAGGTCAGAGGTTAGCTTATTCCTTCTTTATAAAAAAAAATTAGTTGTGTAAGACAGTGAATCTAGTGGAAGCTGTTATATTATGGAACCTTTACAATCACTAACCTCAAACATATCTGAAGCAATTAAAGTGATTACTTTTGCTGTCAGTCGTTGCCATGGTTTTTTTTCCCCACATCCATACATCACATCTACTCTTTCCTGAGCACTCTGCTTGATATTTTTCTAATCACTTTTATTACCGCTTTGTGTTGTCTCAGTGCGCTCAACTTCCAATTTCAATATTTCTGCTCAAGTACTTAAAAGGGGCATTGGCTAGCAGCTCCAGCTGTGAGGCTGAGTCGGTGGGGGATGGGGGGGGATGGGGGTGGTGGCCAGGCCGGGACAGATGTGTTTAAGCTGGCAGGAAAGGCTAAAATAGGGGAGGAGGGGTGATAGACTCCTCCCAAGGCCCTGCTGCTTTCATCGAAACACTTCCGAACTAAAGTCTCCCCTTCATCATTCCCTGAGGTGGTAGCCCCTGTCTGGGCTCAGTTTCACCACGTGATGGACTGACCTGGTGCTGGTGTTTTAAAAAAGAAAGCTGCTCTCAGAGCTGAGTGAGTGGAGACTGGATAACACGGCACATATGGGACGAATTGGGTCTGCGAGCAGTGACATAACGGCTCAATGTGACTTTTTTTCCACGTTATACAGTGTACACACAAGCACACGTGTTCAGACACACACACACACACACACAGGGAGAGCTTTGCTGTGCTTTCACACAGACTCTTGTGGGATCAGGTGGTGATCAGTTCAGAGCATGCGACTCTCCACCGGCGACCTGCACATGAGCAACAACGCACACACACTGGGCGCTTTGTGAGCCGTTCAGCTTCTGTTCCTAACGCTATAATAACCACACACCAGTACACACATGCACACACACACACACACACACACACACACCCTTGCGTTGTGTTTGTGTTTGCCCAGATCCAGTTGGGTAGAAAAGGGGAAGGAGGCCAGAGACCTGGGAAAAAATCCTTTTGAAACCTGAAACTCGTCTCCATCAGCGCTCTCCCAGCCACCAGGCCAGGAGCAGAGCGGCAGCAGCAGGAGAACACGGGACTCTGTTGTCTCAGCCAGAGCCCTTCGGATACATTCTGAACCCTGGCTCCCGACGGACGCAGCAGCATAGAGACCTTGTTGTACTGAGGAGCATGTGAACGCACTGCTGACTCCAGTGTGGTGAGCAATGTGACTTGTTACTGTAACAAGTTGGGGGCTACGCTGAGCTGCTGAGCTTCTGTATGAGTGTGTGAGGCGAGTGCATATTACTTGCACTGCAGTAAATATGTATGCATGTGCGTCAGCCTCTGTATCCATATATAGTCACTGTACAGAAATAAAGTACAGAACACACACAAACAACAATCTGAACCACAAGTGCACAAAGTAATTAATCTCAAACAATAAATAGGCCTATGTCTATCTTTACATCAAGATTTATACACAATGTTTGTTAATATAGAGACTTAGATTAAATTACAACATAATCTAAGTTACAGCTTCCTGGTGCCTTTGTTTTTAACATTAATATGTCTGTGACCGACTTGAATTGTCAGCAGCTTTTGAATGGATGGAATTGTTTTCTGGTTCAATTCTAGCCCAGGTTGAATCTTAGTGGCTTAGGTTTAATTATTGTGTGAAGGGGTCGCCAAAAACTTAATTACCTTTGCCAAGGGCAGGATTAAGCAAACACTACTTAACCAATTTCCATTAAATTTATGGATTGGTGGGATATGACTCAAGGAAGAATCCATAACATTGTATTGCAGATCTGGATCAGCCAGGGGATGGATCCAGGGATTTATCATCACTTACTGTCACACTGCTGAATTTTTGCCGGTTTCTCAGAGAATAATTCATGAATCTTGAAGGTAAAGACGAGACATGTTTGGGTGACTAATATTTATGGATGTGTGCAGTTATGTGCAGATTTAATGTTGTTTCATAAGGGAACTTATGGCCCTTGCATGCGCTCTTAGTGTGCACTCTACTGAGTTCCATTTTAGTTTCATAATATATCTTTAAACCTTGAAGAAATAGCGAGGGATTCCTCTCAGTCTCAGTGCAACAAGCTACAACTAATATGATAAATATGTCAAGTTATTGCTTCAGTGATACTGAACCCCTAACTGGTCCCTCATAAAAATGTTGAGTGTATATGTAAGTCGCTTTGGACAAAAGCGTCAGCTAAATGACATGTAATGTAATGTAATGTAATGTAATGATGCTAACATGCTACAGACAGAGATGGTCTTTTTGTTACTCACTATTTATACTATATATTCATAACAAATGAAAATACAGTAAAACACAACTGGCCTAGCCCAAGCCCTCTTCATAGTGCCAGCAATTATTTGTCTAGTCTCTATGACTGTAGACTTTCAACTCGTTCATCTATGTGTAAAACTCACTCTCAGTTGTATGGGTTTATTTTATGAATATTGTTTATAAATTACAGACTGACCTTTGAGCATGTTTTATTTCTGCTTGTGTGTCTCAGGCCTTCACGAGTGTGCATGTGTCTGCAAGTCTATACGGTGCAGCCTACATTTGTGAATATCTTCAATATGTTTTGCATACTAGGAGCATTTGTTCTGTGCGGAGGTCCTCAGGGGCCCTCGAGAGCTGCAGAGATCTGCTTAATGCACAGCAGCCAGTGGAATCCTCCTCATCGGCTCTGGAGTGAGCTGGCATAAACAGGAACCCCTGGGAAGCCCCTAATATGTTAAATGATCTTACCCCGGTCTTGCTCAACCTTTTTCGAGCCAAGGCAATCAGAGATACGAGGGTGGGATGTGTGCTCTTGAGCATGTCTTCGTGACATGAGTTCTGTATATGCGTGGGTATTATGAGCACTGATGAAAGCCGAGAGAAAGAAAAAGATGGAGGAAACAATAGAGAGCGGCTGGGAAAAAGGATGCAAATTACCAAGACAGGATTGGATGAAATCGACTGGAATTGCTCCTTTGGTGTGGCGGGGGGGGCGAGGAAGAGCTGCCTTTGTGTGAACAGTTCAAAGGCGGTGGTGGATATGTCTGTTCCCGCTGCAGTAATGCAGTCATATATATACATAGATGTGGTCTGATCCACATACAAGCACTGATAACAGCAAATGTGTGTGTCAAGTAACACAGGATCAGAGAGCAAGTGATGGCTGCCGGTGAGAAAGTGCCAGACTGAGACTTATCAGCTTGTCCCCCCCCCCCCCCCCACCTGTTCTGGTACACCGGAGGGAGCGGAGCGAGATAGAAAGAGCATATGAGATACAGGGGCTGAGAGAATGAGAGAACAGGGGATGGAAAGAGAGGGCGCAGAGAGGAAGAATAAAACATTCAGTGTGGAGGGAGGGAGGGAGGGAGGGAGGGAGGGAGAGAGGAAAGAAAATCCGAGGTCTGCAGAGTGAGACGGAGAGAGAGAGAGAACTAGGGGCCACAGGAGAGAGAGGAGAGATTGAAAGTGAATGAGAAATGGGAGGAAGACTTAGGAAAAAAAAGGTAGGGCGAAGGAGAAAAGCTCAAGAGGCAGAGAAAGAGAAAAGATGGAAGATAGATAGACAGCGAGCGGAGGGTGGGTGGCAGAGACAGAGAAGTGGATGTCTCAGGCCATTTCCTCAGATGGTAGCCAGAGGCTTATTTTTCACCTGCCTCCAATCATCCACCAGGCCCCTGAGCTCCAGCACGCTCCCAGCTAACTGCCCCGTCTACCACCCACCCACCCACCCACCTACCCCTCTCCCAGCCGCTCTAACACACACTCTCACACACACACTCACACACACGCTGGATCGCAACTTGATTGCAGCGCTTTAACCTCTGCCACACAACTGTTAAACGCACGGTGGCACGGTCATAATGGAGTCCGGGAGCAGCTTGTTTCCCAGCCCATTCAGTCTTGCTCAACAAGTGACTGCTTAAAAATAATGACATCTCATTTTATTCATTGTCAGTGAATTACTTGCTTGAGTGGCTCCATACAATGGCACCGCGAGATGTGGATACATAGGCGGGGCTGGAGCTGTGGAGATTGAGTGTGAGTGTGTGTGTGTGTGTGTGTGTGTGTTAGCATGTTTAAATGTAAGCATGTGTATGTTTCTTGTGAATGGCTGCACACAGATTTGACTTGTCTTTCTCTTCTCTAGTGTGTGGTTATGTCTGTGTATTAAGATACGATACGATTAAGATACGATACATTTATTTGTCCAAAACACATGCACAGACATGCAAGGAGGGAAATGTAACCTCTGCTTTTAACCCATCTGGTGCAGGACACACAGAGCAGTGAGCAGCCATGTACGGCGCCCGGGGAGCAGATGTTGGGGGAGTAAGGTGCCTTGCTCAGGGGCACTAGACAGGGTAGGGAGAATCCTCTTGGATTTTTGGACAGATCAATCCAGGTTCGTCTTTTTTTGTTGTTTCTCCGTGGAGTCGAACCAGAGACGAACCAGAGACCTTTTCTGCCCATAGTCCAAGTTTCTGCCACTAGTCCACCGCCTCTCCTCATTAGCATGTTGTTAATAAAAGACAGCACTCAGGCCTTTCTGCTGAAAGCTACGTTACATTTTTTAGCAAAATTTTTTAGTTTTTGTACGCACCTAGTTTAAACATGTGGTTTTTGTAATCGGATGGAATCAAAATGTGGCCCCACATGGGTCTCGTGATGAGATCTCAACTCGCCGCTCTATACAATCAAACACGGCATTTCTGTTCACGAAGGCCAAGTTATGTTGTTTCTACCCAATCTGAGTACACAAGTGTTGTCACTTTGTGTGTGTGTGTCGGCACAAGCGAACCTTAGAGAGGTAGAGAGACGAGTCAGGAGAGTCTGACTGAATCTAGTGCAGCTGCACTGTGAAGAAAGATTCGACCAATTAAAGGAAAGTATCGATCATTACATGGTGGTTAGTGTTGACGTTATGGCGGTAGTTACAAACAAATCAATAAGAAGAGAAAAAATTTGAGATTCATAGTGAAACTGCAGCTCAAAGGACGTCAGCTGAGTAATATGTCCTTCATACGTTGGCCAGGACAGATTTGCTTTCACGCTGCTAAAAGAATGTGGACACATGTGGCCCAGACCAGCTCCAATTGGATCTATATCCGATCTGAGTGCGTTCACACCTGTACTTTGACATTTCCACTTGAGATTGGATCCCAAAAGCTACATGTTAATAATACGAGCTGTGTACAAGGATTTAATGGCTAGACATAAGTTAGATGAGAAGATCAACACCACTCACACAACTCTATGTTATATAAAAGAGCTACAGCCAGGAGACAGTTATTTCCTAATAAAGTGCGGAAACATCCACCTTTTATCTTTTTCACATACTCACTCACTCTGCTGTCAGGTTCTCAGAAGTGGTCCAAATTACTTTCTCCAGCATTTTCGCATTTTTCACACAGTCCTTTTCAGTGCGTCGTCATGACAACCAGTGACAGCTGTAATTCTGGGCTGCATTACAGATGATGTGATCGGATCATGTTTTACAGTAAATATGTCGGGAGATTATTTAGATTTATTGAACTTGCCAAAGCTGGATTTCCTCTGTGACAATGTAACGCATCACATGAGATTAATTATACGATGATTCACTGGGCAAGAAAAAGTTGAACTTGAGCTAACTAACTCTTTTAAGATGTTACCAACTATAACAAGACTTTCAATAGATCTGAAAATTGTTCACGAAGATGTCAACGTGATAAGGGCCAGTGTCGATGTGCTGTAAACTAAAACACGTAATCGCCACAGCAGCAATTCATAAACTCTGCGCTAAGAAAGTTGATCAGCGTGTGTTTCCAGAAATGTCACAGGAGGAGAGGATAGATTTGTCCAGATTTTTACCCAGATTGTATTTTTCCTTTGCCCCAAACTTGTTGTCAGTCTTAATGTGAGAGAACTTATTTACAGTGAACAAGGTGCTTTTGTGTTGACAGCTCAGGAAAAAAATCATCTAGAAATGAAAAATAGTGACAGAATGCAGATCTTATCTGATTGTCATTAGTTTTTGGAGTTACTAAAATAAACACAATCCTTTTCTTTATTATTATTTTAAGCCAAACTGAAATTAATGGGACCTCATTGTGCTCCTTTCATTAGTGCATGTGAGTAGACACCTTTGTCACCTTGCAAGTGAGTGAGTGTGGGTTGAACACAAGCCTTCCTTTGTATGCTTGTCATAAGCTCCCGTAGGTGACAAATTTGACTAACTTTGAAAATATGACAAAAGACGACTTGTCAAACTCGGAAAAAGTATATTTCTTAGTCAGTTTTCAAGGTTAGTTCAGGTTATGATGGTGTAAGTGTCAAATGATTGCAAGTGTACATGATGTCCCCAAAAATGAGCAAAGTAAATGTTTGTGTGTGTGTGCTGGTGGGCTGTTTGTCCAGACTATTGGAGAGCAGACGGCTGCAGAGGGGGGAGAAGATGTAGCTGTAAATATTTAATGTCGTCAGTGCACTATGTTGCCCTGCATTAGACTCCCGGCAGAAATGAACACCTGACTGTTATGATTGGGCAGCGCCGGATGGCATTTGGCCTGCACTCAGACTGAGAAACAGAAAAGTACAGGGGAGAATAAATCTAGAAAATTGCTCTTGCTCCTTCTCTGGATTTATTTTGTTTGTGGGGCAGAGACATAATGGTTCAATAAAGTGTGCAATGAAAATCCCAGGAAGAAGTGAGAGCAGTAAGTTGACTAAAGCTGTAGCAAAGTCCCGGCTTCTTATCACCAACGGAAACTTTCAGATTTTGCCGACGTCCGGGCGCAGCGATTTTTTGGATAAAGATGAGCAACGACTGATGACTAAGAAGATATTATCGAAGAGATTGAGGTAATGGATCAGACAAATATCTTTATGAGATGAAGATACGATTAAGATACAGATAAAGATACATTTATTTGTCCCAAACACATGCACAGACATGCACAAGCACACTCATGCAATTGTAGAGAAATGTAACCTCTGCTTTTAACCCATCTGGTGCAGGACACACAGAGCAGTGAGCAGCCATGTACGGCGCCCGGGGAGCAGATGTTGGGGGAGTAAGGTGCCTTGCTCAGGGGCACTAGACAGGGTAGGGAGAATCCTCTTGGATTTTTGGACAGATCAATCCAGGTTCGTCTTTTTGTTGTGTCTCCGTGGAGACGAACCAGAGACGAACCAGAGACCTTTTCTGCCCATAGTCCAAGTTTCTGCCACTAGTCCACCGCCTCTCGATTCATACATTGAAGACATTAAATAGATTACATCTAATGTCCTTAATGTATCTTGAGATATTATCACATTCAATGGGGGCAGTCCCATTTTTTTCCACTGTGTGAATGGAAAGGTGTCCTGAGTTCACATATGAAGAACCCCCCCGCTAGTCAGCTGACGTCCTCTGACATCTACAGTCTCACACATACAGACACATATGTACAGTCAGTCCGGGTAAAAACACCACATTTGTTTATGTGAACACAAATATCGTACATGATTATTTACATCAGGACTAAATCAGGTCCATCAGGACTAAAACCGCCCGGCACAAGACCAGCTTCTTCCCGACTGCAGTGGGCCTTATCAACAGGGCCCGGGACCCCATCCTGTCTTGGACTTTTATTCCGCCCCCACACCCCTAAGATGTGTTAAATTAACACATATTATACTATATTATATATATTATACTGTATTCCATTGCATATTGCAATTTGACACTGTTCACTGTCTTGCTTTTTGCATTTTGCATTGTGCATTTCACCTTTTACTTCACTTTTTATATCTTTTATATATTTTTATATAGATATATTTGTCTAAATAAATGCTACCTTGTATAAATATAAGAAAAAGTGAGTAAATAAGAAGTAAAAAGTGAGTAAATATATATTGTTTTTTTTATTATTATTATTGTTTTTCTTATGTGTGGGGTATTTATTGTGTTTTTATGTTTCTATGTTCATTGTATGCACCAATAACCAGAGCAAATTCCAGGTAGATGTAAACCTACTTGGCAATAAATACTTTCTGATTCTGATTCTGATTCTGACATATTGATCGAGGAAGTGAAGTGGTCATAGGAGACACATTCAGGACACATTTGGATTCCAGGTGTGAACAGACAAACTTAAAGCTGACTACCTGATGGATTCTCTCAGGACGGATGCTAGTAACAGGTCTAATCCTGCATCAACAGACCATGTGCACACTACCTGCATTAAAGCTTTTGGACAGTGACCATTCATTTGAAGTTGGGATTCTATCCCCTGGGAAAAGGACACATATTCACTCTCCTCTGCTTTGGTCCTCACCAGCCCCCGAGGGAGACATCTGTCCCTTTACTGATAATTATGTCCCTTTGTTCTCTAGCTCGTTGCTAACTTTAACTTCATCTGGTTGTTGTTTGGTGCTACGTGGGTAGCATACAGCAGGAAAATGGCTGCTAACCTCGAGCAGCTTTAAGGGAGGACAATGCAAACCTGACCAGAACCTGTTTGCAGCCATTAATCTGTGGATTTGTGTGTTTGTGTGCGTGGTCTCTGCATGTGTGCTAGTGAGTCTGAAGGACCACAACACTGAGCTTCAAATCAATTTGGTTTTGTAAATTCTATTAAAGAGATGTACTGACTAAGTCTGCCAGCTATCAAAACTGCTGTCGTTAAAGTTGTCTTTAATAACCATGTGCTGTTGGTCCACACTGGTAAAAACGAGTGTATGTGTATGAATCTGGAACAACACTCGTCACTTTTTCCCCCCCGGGAGAAGCCTGGCTGTGTCATTCTCCATCTCTCCAGACCTCTGCTGCATCAATATGAGCTCTGCTGGCTTTTTCCTCTCCAGTGGCTGCAGCAGTGAGCCATTTGGAAAAGATGTTTCTGAACTTGGGTTTCTCCCAGCATCAATAGCTAAATTACCACCCACCACCACCACCTTTCCTTCTCCTCTCCTTTCAGGGCCTGTCTGTCTATACCCCTCGCTTTTCTGTTTTTCGGTAAATTGATATCGCTGATGTGATGTGTATGTATTTTCTCCTTCGCCTTTGGGGCTTCTTGCCTGACCTAGCAGTTTTTTTTTTGTCTGTGTCCTATATCAAGTTGTCAGCCTTGGCTGTTCACCATCCAGGATGCTTGTCCTTACTCACCCATCTGTCTCTGTCTCTCTTACTCTGTTAATCCTAGCTTCTTTCCTCATTCTCATCAGTTCTCAACGTTCTGGTATTAATCTACTTCTACAGGGAGCAGGCAATAGAATAGATGCTTTTATAAAAGACACTACAGATGGATATGGACATGTTTTTAAGAAAGTACTTTCACTTTGAATGAACATCATGTAAAGTATTCAATTACACAAAGAGCCAAATGAGAATAACACCATACAAATTCAAGAATGTATGATCTCTGAACGTTTCTAGCATTTTTATTGAAATATTATTGAATCAAATACAACCATTTTACCTTGGCCATTTATAAATCATGTTTACTTTCTGTCCTAAATGGGCAGCAATTAAAACTTGAATTAGCTTTGAATCTTCTATAGGGTATAACCACTGCAAAAAGTACTGCTGTGTCAACCTTCTGCAATCAACAGTATTCAACGTATTTTATGTAAAACTATATAATGAAAGAAAAGCCTGAAACTGTTCTGACCTTCCCTTATCAATAGGCAATAGAATGAAGGTTGTATAATATTTTTTCATTAATTATCACGACTTTTGTATCCAGAGAGCAGCTTCATGAATTGCCTGACTGGCTCCTTCGCCTCTCCTCTTTTTTCCTTCTGGCTCCTTCTTCTCATTCTGCCATTAGTTCTACGACATTACCGGCATTTGTGCAAAAGTGTCGTGGAAAATTAAGTTTCAAACACCAATAATTCGACATCTCCCTCTGTCTTTTCTCTCCCCTCATTCTCTCTTTTCCTTCCCAGACAATGGCTGGACTAGACAGACAATGCACAGCTGTCATCTTACCCCCCCTTCGGGTCCCTTGACTCCCCCTCCACGAACATCTGTTGCGTCCAGTCAGGCTTTGGCCATGATGGTGAGGGGGTGGACGGACGCTGAGGTCAAACCAATCTCTGTGCACACTGTAATGACTTCCTTTGACCCCCACCATCCCTGCTTCAGCCCCCTTCATACGTCATCTTCTTCCCTCTCTCGCTGGACTTCCCAGGGGGCTGACGTGAGGGATGTCTGAGCGCTGAATGGCTCTCTGTTGCCAAAAAAAAAGCTGCTGTCCAGCAAGATCCAGATTCCCACCATCATTACCACAGTGTTCGAGCGTGGGAATATGAAAGCACACTATACAAGTACACACATCAGGTTTATATGCTGTACATACATCAATGGGTACACCCTACAGGACCCTGTGTACAAGCAGTGAGCCATATGTTCGAACGTGGATCCATCATTGGCACCAGACAAAGTTTCCAGCGACCTCCTGGAAACCTGGGATTGACACAAGAGCATGCGCGGATTCAACAGTCTCCGTGGAGCATTTCCAAATGCATGACTCAAAGATTTTACGCTGTCATAAGGCAAAAATAGAGACGGCACCTGTAGAAACCAAGAAACATCTGTTGGAGGCCAGATATAGAATCAAAGCCGCCGGATGAGGGCAGGCGAAACTGAAGCAGATGTGTGCAAGGGATTGATTAGTGGAGAGCACATTCAGTTGTGTCCTTAGGCAGTGGTCAAACCATGGGTACAAAAGCCTCACTAATATCAATTCGCAATGAGGTCAAGTTATGATCTCCGTTATTTCAGTCCGTCTGCAGTGTTTCTGAAACATCGTACTGACAAAAAGTTTGATCCTAATATCCAAGATCTCCAGAGGATGAATATTTTAATGATGCTCTCTAGCACCATCAGAACAAAGCTTCCACTTATCCAGAGGAATAACTCCACATCTTATGAATGGATTGGTACAGACATGCATTGTTCCCAGAGAATACACAATACATGCATGTGTATAGTTCAGATGTATAAATATGTATGAGAGATGTTATTTGCCCACAAACAGCCTTTAACTAATGTGATTTCCACCAGAATCTAGTGATGCTGAGGCAAAAATTACAATTTTAACTTTAAAGACAAGCCGGCAGGATAATTAAAGCAGAGCTGCAACAAAACCAACAGGTGACAATGAAATGTGTCTGCTTAAAAATTCACAAACAATCTGTACAAATGTTTCCTGACACGTTTCTTCATTTCCAACAAGCTGTGGGAGAAACAAATAACAAAAAAATAACCACCTAGAACATTTAAATAAATTCAGCCTCTTGGTTTTTGCACATGTACAAGTTAAAATCAAATCTGTTCATGCAACTGTTCCATGTATGGGGCCCAATCCACTCGCCCAAAACCAACATCTTCCCAATCTGCTCCCGTGGCATTCCCTCAGTCGGAGAGGGGGTGTTTCAGCGCAAACTGTCATCTAATTAAGAGGAAAATGAGCACACCACAGGGTTCTGGCTCAACTCTGAACATTACCATCTCTCTCGCATGTACCCTCGACTGCCCTGTCTTTGGTTGTCGTGATGAAAAATCACCCCACCCCAACCCACCCCCCAAATTTGTCTGTCTGCCTAATCAGCCAGGCCGTTCACATTGAGTTGGCAGCTATATGCACCAGGGCGACCCAGCAAGGGTGACCTTCTCATTAACATGACTCTTTCCTAATCAGTCCCTTCTGCTCTTCTTTTTTATTTTACACTTCTTTGCCCTCTTATAGCTTTGTACGCTCTCTCTTCCATTCTTGCTCTGGCTCCATCGCTCAGTCTGGCTGAAAAACCACCGAGGACCTGCCAGTTCTTGAAGCCATTCGGCTGCATCTTATGCGACGGCCTCCGAGTCCCATCTTGGGGGGGGGGGTGAATGGGAGGACACCGTGTAACACTGAGTTAACAGGCAGTGCTGGCGGGACGCATCGCCGTGGGCCCTCTCTGCCGAGCACTTGTGATTGCTTAAGCAGAACTTAAACAATGAATGACTGGTGACAACATGGAAATGACACTGCTGCGGACCCTGTGAGGGCTGCTGCCTCTAAGTGCTGCTACTGTCTCACGCTTCCTTCCTCTGCAGTGGACTATTAGCACGTCTGGAAATATGCTGCCTCAGCTAATGGCCGACTTCAAGAGAAGCCTTATCGATGGATCAGAGGACAAACACACCTCGTGTACTATACATATACAACACATTCATCTTTGAGCCCAGGCTATCATCTGATGAGGAATTATCGTCTGGGGGCAACAGCCAATATTTTGGGTCTTCCAGGGTAGATAGATAGATAGATAGATAGATAGATAGATAGATAGATAGATAGATAGATAGATAGATAGATAGATAGATAGATAGATAGATAGATAGATAGATAGATAGATAGATAGATAGATAGATAGATAGATAGATAGATTACTTTATTCATCCCCCGAAGGGAAATTAAGTCGTCATAGCAGCCGGTATATTTGAATACAATAAAATACAATACAATAGGATAAAATAAAAAATATTGAGGTAGAAAGAATAAAAACAGAAACACAAGATAAATAGGTAGATTAGGTGCAGTGGCAAGATGATGGTAATAGTACTGATGATATGATGGTAATGTTATTGTTAGACAGTATATCAAAATATACTGTATATATAGTATATAATATAACATAATATATATTTATATCTGATAGTAATTATACCAATATAATAGCAGTATATAGTAATAATGGCAGCAACAGTATATATAATAATAATAATAACAACATGTACACATGTATAAATATGTGTATATAGACTTATATATACAAACAATATACAAAGAGTATGATATAAAATGATATGATATATAGTAGAAGTATAAATATAAGTATTTGACTATACAATAGATAATATAATATACTATGAGTGTGCAAAAGACAATATTATTGGATAGAAATGATATATAATATCAATATGGTTTATATTAACACATATCACATATGATGTGAAGTAAATTTAACTCACACAAACACACACAGAGGCAAACGGAGAGTAAAGCGGAGACAACAAAAAACACAAACACATTGTGTCACGGTTTGTGGAAGGAGATGGACCGAGGATGCAGATGTTTAAACAAAAATGGCATTTAATATAAAAAGAGTCTTTTAACAAGACAAACACTAACAGGTAACCACTGGAGAGAACAAGAACACGAGGAGGAAAACACTGGTGCCTACTCTGGTGTAACAGGAGCAGAAGCTGAGCGTCAAGGCGCACGGGGAACACGGAAGATCAGGACGGGAAAGCTGGACGAGACAGCGAGACGAGACAAACCTAATACCACAACGAGTACGAACTGAAAAAAGGGCAAAGGGGAATACAGAGGCTTATATAGAGACACAGGGAAGGCAGGGGTAATTAGCCACAGGTGCAAGTTGTGCAACACATGAGGACTGGGGAAGACAATCACCAAGACAGGAAGTGACACACCCAGGGAGCTGAAACCATAGATATATATAAAGACTAGATGTCTCGTTCAACAGAGCCGGACGTCACCACATGGCGGCCATCTTGCCAGAGGTTGCTCGCTCACCCATAACATTGTGTTGGTAGTGGTACATAACCATAACTTGCTCAATTTCAACCGATTTTGAAACGGTCTGGTTTGTTATAAACGTCAGAGATGTAGATATGACACTGCATACTTATGAATAATTTTGTTATTTTCTAAAAAATGTAATAATTTATGCAGTGTCATAACTACATCTCTGACGTTTATAACAAACCAGACCGTTTCAAAATCGGTTGAAAATTGACCAAGTTTTGGTTATTTACCACTACCAACACAATGTTATGGGTGAGCAAGCAACCTCTGGCAAGATGGCCGCCATGTGGTGACGTCCGGCTCCGTTGGCTGGCAACACAGACGAGACATCTAGTCTTTATATATATCTATGGCTGAAACAACATACAAGGAAAGCGAGACTACAAAATAAAACAGGAAACACAAAACACAAAGACAAAGCAATCCACAAACTAAAATGACAGAACGTCACACATTGCACCGCTTGCCAAACTTCTAGAGCCATAGGAAAAAATTGTATATGTGTGTTGTCCTGATGTTGTGGCCCTGGTGAAGAGCTAAACTGGACATGGCATGTGTGGCCTGAGGTTGTACCCCCGTGTGACAAACTATACAATACCCAAAGTAATGGGTATATGTGCACATGCATGAAAATGTATGTTGACTGTCTCCAGAGGGACACGTAAACTCCAGACTAATCACAGTAAAGCTTCAAGGAAAACTACAGTTCTTCACAGATGTGTAAAGATGTTTCCTGAAATGATAATTAATTCTCTCCAAACTGCAAAGAAGGAACAGAAACACCATTAAATACATTTAATCCCTAATATAATTTTAAATCGTACTATGAAGTCATATTTCATGACTTTAATGCATGTGTGTCTCTTTCATATGAACGACATCACAGATGTAAGGGACACAATGTTGAAAGGAGAGCTAGAGCTTTATTGAAAGACACTGATATGATATTGATTACCTTTAGTTTGATGGTTTAAAGAGGACTTCAAACGAGATGCTGTTGTCCCATGGCGACACACGAGGGGCTATTCTCCCTTCCACCTGGTCTGAAAACTCTGATTACAAACTCAACAAAGGCTTCTCTACCGCAGGTGTACCAGCACCACCAGGTAACAACACAAAAGGATGAGGAGTGTCATCCAGGATTACCCAGGATTAAACGCTGACCTGTACCAGCCACAGCAGGAGGACAATTGAGGACACAACTCACCCAGGTTGTCCCTTTTATAGCCAAGTGAATCAATTGTGTGAATAAGGTTACGGCAGTGTAACTGTAGAATCAACACAAGGAGGACTTGACACAGGGGCAGCTGTGACCCACAGGCAGTAGGGCAATGTAAAAGTTTGTAATTAACTTGTGCCTACTGACTGAGTTACTGCACTATGCATCCATCGATTATCTACTGTATACCCTGTCTACTGTTTATCCTTTACAACCCTTTGTTTTGGGTGGAGCTAGAGCCAATCTCAGATGACATTGGGCTAGAACTGTGGTACAGCATCGACCAAGATAAAGAGACAAACAAACACAGGTTATCACATTCACATTCAGCACCTCGGATCAACTGAACCTCGCTCAGCATGTCTTCGAACTGTGGGAGAAACCTGGAGTACCTCGAGAAAACCCACACTCACACGAGGAGAACATGCAAACTCCACATAGAAAAACCACAACAAGGCTGGGATTCGAACCTGGAGGAGACAGTGCTACCCACTGAACCACCATGTCACCCCTTAATATTAATAGAATTTGCATTGTTTCTAATGTTATGCATGGGAGAAGGCAGTTCTGCAGAGGTAGACAGGCAGAAGATACATATTACAAGGACTGGAACAAGACATTTTGAAGATAGTTTGACATTTCAGGAAAAACACGTCTTCAAATTGTTGACAGTGACTTGATAAAACTCGAATGTCTTTTGCCTGGTAAGATCAGGGGGTGACCAGACATCAGCATCTTGTTTTTGAGGGTTATTTGGTTCTTTTGCAGCATGTTTTTCAGATTTACGAATTATCCCTTTGAATTACTTCCAAAAAATGGTGTGTGCCTGCTGTGGGAAAGTTGTGGTTACTGGACATTTTTGTTATTTCCAGAGTTGTTAGAGAAAAGGGAACAGAAACCTAGTGCCGGCGCCACAGCTGCAGAGAAATGAATCTCAGCCTGTTCAGCATCGTTCAAGACCGGCTCACCATTAGTCTGTGCTTAAGTAGCTAATGTAAATGGATGAGAAGTTTTACTCACAGACACAGACCCTTTACATGATTATAAGGGAAAACAAATATTAGTGGTTTTCCATGGCTTAAGAATCAGAATTTTATTATAATGATTGTCATGAAAAATATGATCTTTCTTGTGGTAAGAACTGGTGTCCAAGTTTGTAGCGCCACAGCTGAGACCAAACTAAAATTTGATAATACGTGGGCAGTTGTGTTGTGTGATGTTTGACGTGTGTTCGTGTCGGTGTGTTTGTCGAGCGGAATTTCACAGTGGGCAGGTGTGTTTAGTGATGTCTGACAGATGTTCACATGTGTGTCCCTGCTTGTGTTTGTTAAGCAGGCTGTCACAGTGGGCAGACAGACCACAGCAGCACAGCAGAATGGAGGAGACTCACAGTTGTTTACTCCTGAAGAAAAAAGGGGACAGAAAAATGTTAAGGAGGGATAAGCGGCTGTCTTTTTAAGTCCTCTCTGTTTGATTCGATGAAACTTCTTTAAATGCCTCTCTTTACCGCCCCTCCGGCCAGCCATGACTTTGTTATCCAGAGAGAGTCGAGAAAGAGGACGATTAAAAGAGACAAGGCAAAAGAAGACAAGAAGTTAGTGGGATGAGACAAAAGGGTGAGATGTGAAGATATTTGGGGAGCCCTATGCCACTGTATCAGTACTATACATCCCTACAAGCAGTCAAAGTGTAAAGGGGGATTAGCGAAAGCAGGAAACTAGGTTGGAGGATGAGAACTGAATTAGAACAGGACCCCTGAGAAAGAGGAGAGAGATGGTGGGGAGGAGGAGGTGGAGGAGGTGGAGGAGAGGAGAGGAGAAAAGGGGAGACTTGAAGCAGGACAGAAATAGAAGACACAAAAAGACTCCACTCCAGCCGGGCGGAAGAGGATAGGAGGATAGAGGGGAACGGCTAAGGAAGTGGTGTGAGTGATGAGGAAGGTGAAGAAGAGGGAACGGGGGGGGGGGATGCTGGGCACACAAGATGTGCAGTGACTAATAATCCTTAATGTTACAGTTAGTTTGCCTGAACTAGGGTGGTTGTGCCGCTTCCTTCCAAATGCATGTACAGTAAATATCAGACAGAAACCCTTATCAGACTTTAAATGTACATAAATGAAATAAAGTTTAATGATTGCTAAACCTAATTTCCTTTAAATGTGTTCTCTTATCCTGCTTCCAAATCTTTCAGCTGGTTGAGAGTGATCACCTTATTCCCTTCAACCAATCAGATTTATTTTTTTGTCAGGCCCAGTGGTTCCCCACCATGCACAACCCATCAATCCAGACCTTAAACTAAGCTGTTCTCTCTTTTTGCCCGACTAGTATCAACACATCATCAGGGGATATTCTGATGTCCACACTTTAGAGTCTTACAATAGAATGATTAGCATCAAAAGCATGTTTGTAGGTTTTTGATAACAATCACATCAGCACTACACTTTCTGCGTAATAAATATCAATTGAGAGGGGGAGTGTAAGCTATGGTTTACACTGCAGTATTGTCTTTGGCAATACTGTTCATAGTCACACACTACTGTATTCATTTATCAAAAATGATGAGTCATTACTTTTAAATATGAATTTATGTGTGATAGATATAATATATTTCACATGGGATCTATGTTGGATACATCATCAATGTTAAAAGCCACAGGCCATGCAACTGGTAGTTCAAAAGTAATCAAAATTCTCTAGCACTAAGTTCATATTGAATTTAAGGTCATGATGAGGGTTAGGTATGGAGTGTCTCAGGTGACGCACTGGTCTAGTGCTGCACTGGAAAGACTGAGGCTCTTTTCTCCAAGTGAGGAAACAGAAGTGAATAATCTGGTTGAAATCTGTTTGGAGGATCTAATCATAACTCAATCATATGTCTTAGGAAATGAACTGGTGGAAGTTATCATGTTTGCATTTAATGTGTATTGATTGATTCCCAACCATACACTGTATTTAAATATTGATGACATGACAGCACTCAAATCTGAAGCTAATCCCTGCCTGGTGGCTGCTTGCATTTTAAATTAATTATTTGAAAGCAGAGACTGACTGGCAATTGGTCGGGTGGGTTTATTAATTGGATACCACAGCTCCACTCCACGATAGCCACTGTGTAGACTCTGACGCACACATTTCATGAATGTAATTCAATGAGGTGGTATAAAAAAGTGTGTGACAGAGCGAGAGAGAGAGAGAGATGAGCTAGGTATAGAAAGGTAGTCACCACTGCTGTGTGTGTGTGTGTGCATGCGGCCATGCGCGCGTGTGTGTGTGTGTGTGTGTCTACCAACAAACACACTTTCCTGTGCCCACAAACTGTGAGTGGCCTTTTGCAGCAGGGAGCTCAGTCCTCTTGGCTTTTAAAGCCATTAACCGTCGCTAAAAGGCAAGGTTAGACTGGAATAGTTTTTGCAGAGCACACCACAAAATGAGCACTAAGTGTCACTTTGAGTGCAGGTGGAAGAACTCTACTTGCATGCAGGAAAGAGATTTATCTTCAGTCTCCTGCCAACATCTGAGCTTGAACAGCTAACATACTCTAACAGGCACACAGTGCACATTGTTCAAAAATGACCAGCGATTTGCAAGCTGGCAATCATCGATCACTGGGGGATCTCGAACAGGATCTTAAGTGTGTTTGTGCTGCAATGACAGATTTATGAAAGTTCAATGTCTCTGTACAAGAAGAGATTTAAATCATATGAAATGTGTGCATGAAAGCCTGGTGCAATCGTTAGTGTGTAAATATAGATCCAGTCTAGCTGTAACGTCTTTGTGGTAGTCAATGGCTAATGCCAAAAATGTTAAATATTAAAGTGATACTTCTAAATGTGTTTTTTTCCTTCTTTTTCAAAAATTGTATTAAACGGTTTTTCAGTAATTAAACACACAAATATAAAGATACGATTGCACTAGTATTTGGGGGTACCAGTTCAGTATGGTAGCTGAACTGCGGTCCTGAAGTTATCATAAGAAGTGAGTCTTAGGTATATTGAAGTCTTGTTGGATCGTTTCAAATGAAACAAAAGTGCCATCTACAAGTAGGTCACTAAAAAAGATCAGACCGCTCTTTTGCCTCCTTTGAAACACGGTGACAGTCTGAGAGGGAGGGAAAAGAAGTTAGGTGTCAAGGGGCATCTGGCCACATGTACTGTTGAAATGAATGTGTTTCCTGAATTTGCCAAATTCGAAGAGAGGTCTTTATCACAGGGTTATTGAAATGTTTTACTGGCGCTCATAATGGACACTGTGGATATTGCAGGATAGAAAGAGTCTCCATAAGGGCCCAGGTGGGACCACCTTTAATTTTACACACTGAGACCAAGTAATTCAATCTAGCTATGTTGGCTGACAAGTAATAGGACATCAATTTAATATAAAATGCATATGTATCTAAATATCTATTACCAGATTCATAAAATAAAATAAAAATATATATTTATTGGTTGAACATGGCTCCTGACACAAAACTATTGTTTTAAACCATTTTGGACCTTGAGGGCCATGATGAATTTTTGGGACATCTCTATGTCATGACACGTATATTTGAAGAGTTCAAATCCCTCTAATCAAAGCGACCGCTCGTGAGTAGGAATCTGGAAATTCAGGCTACTTTTCAAATCCATGCTGAAACTAAATTATAAACCACTGCATTGTGTACCAGTCAAAGATGGTCCCAATGCGCTCCTGTCCCTCTCACAGGTCACAACACTCATACAGGTCACGCCCACGCACCAGAGATTCCAAGTTACAGATACACAGCCTAAAGAATAAAAGATAAGTACCTCGTATTGCATATCAGAACTGCAGCTGGAACTATAAGGTCTGACTGTCCGCTGGGAAGGTAAAAACTTTATGGACAAAAGCACCATTATGCAATAACAAACAATAGGTTATAGTGGCTCGACAGCATGAGCACATAGACCAAGTTATGAAAATTAGGAAGCCTGCCACAGTTAAGACATATAATTTGGAAAAGCAGCACTGAAATATAACCACACATTAAAGGCAGCTGTTAGTGATATGCTTGACACTATGCTTGCCAGGGGGCTAAGCCTAAGACGCTGGGCAGAGGTACTTTGGTTTTCAGCGAACATTGCTTATGTAACCTTGGAAAAAGTTTCATTTTTCAGTCAAACCACAGCAATACACCACTAGTTAAAGTGGCACACACCTAACACTTGGTATCTGCAGCTAAAACAAGACAGACACAGGTGAAAACTGCCAGGGGAACATGGGTGACAAGCTGTCTAACTCATCAGCAGGGGCACATGTCAGGAAGAATCAGCATCAATGAGATGTGGTATCTGACCGTGGAACATGAGTGACATGCTTTTCAGAAGTGTCACTTGTCACTAGAACAGCAGTAGCATTTTTGATAGATTTCATATCAAGTCAGCACTGGTGGTAAAGATTGCTAAACAAAATACTCATCCTGAGATGAGATCACACCAACTGCAGAGAGTTCTCACTATTACAGTATCACATGAGCACTAACAACTCTTTGATAACGATTAAGATTAAGATACATTTATTTATCCCAAACACATGCACAGAGGGAAATTTAACCTCTGCTTTTAACCCATCTGGTGCAGGACACACAGAGCAGTGAGCAGCCATGTATGGCGCCCGGGGAGCAGATGTTGGGGGAGTAAGGTGCCTTGCTCAGGGGCACTAGACAGGGTAGGGAGAATCCTCTTGGATTTTTGGACAGATCAATCCAGGTTCTTCTTTTTGTTGTTTCTCCGTGGAGTCGAACCAGAGACCTTTTCAGCCCATAGTCCAAGTTTCTGCCACTAGTCCACCGCCTCTCATTGGTTGGCCACTCCCAACTTTAGATTTTGATGTCAACAATAAACCTGTTAAGTTTCATGACAATATCTTTCACGGTTGTGATGTTACAGCCAAACCACTCAAAACCACAGTTTGCTATGATGCCACACACACACACACACACACACACACACACACACACTCTCTCCTGTGATCAGACACATGTTTCAGCATCAGTAGTGCTCGACAAATCAATATGTTGATGATGCTGGAATTTTCTTATCGATCCTGACTATTATGCCGACTATCACTTCCTGCTGACTGTAGACAGTTATGCTCTTGTCCATTGGCACAAAATAATCCTCTCTGGACAAACTCTGATCAAATTAAAGTACGAAGCCTAGTGTGGATAAATCTGAAGAAACTGGCTGGGAAGCTCTTTTTTTAGAGAGGATGCCTGGATTTATGGCACTTGCTTCTCTCTCTGCTATAAATTCACAGATTGAAACCTCCGGCTCTGCTTGTAGAACATTTGCAGTTGTGGGATAAAAAAGACATCTTGATGAAAAATCTATAAAAGAACTATGAACTTCTTATGTGCCTATGTTTTTTTAATGACTATGTCCTAGTTTTTGGCAATTCTAAAATATGAATGTGATTATTTGGTTATTCTGCTTTTTTTTAGGACATCTTGAGGGAGATATTTCCAGTAACAGAGACATCAAGCGAGGACACAAAACTACAGCTAAGGTGGATAACACTGCAGACTCAAAGCTCCACAAACACACAGCAAGATAAAAAACACTCACACAAACACACGCACACACAAACACAAACACACAAAGAAAACACAAGTTATCTTTTCCATTCCAAAGCATAATGGCAAAAGGAAACAAATGAGGAGAATATGACAGGATTTCCTTGATGAAAAGCCAAAATGTACAATCCCTGCAGCAAAATAATTCCAAGTGAGAGCTGGAGAGGAACAGATGACTGGAGCAATTTTAAAATCTTAAATCATGCCTATTTTATTTCTGCACTTTATTTTAGATGCAGTTTTCTATATTCTTTGTTCAGCTCTGGTCATTGTTATAATCCTTTCCCTTGTTCTCTTGGTATTAGAAATCTAAGCTTTCCGTGGAGTCTGCAACAACATGATTCCAGTGAATAATTCAATTTAAATGCGATATGGCAGATGGAGGTGCACAGATAACTACAAAATACAGAAATAACAGAAATAGATGGGAATAACCTCCATAATGAGTGTGTGTGGGGGGTGGAGGGGGCCAGCCTCCTATTTATGACTCTGGTGTCGCGAAGCCGAATCGTGTTGCCACAGTCAACAGACGACTCAGTATGTCGGGTTGACCCTGCCCTGCCTTTAGCACATGAACCCGCAACCACTTCTGAGGCGTTGCCATCGATCATGAGGGAACGGGTCATAATGATGACAGTTTCACTCAAGGGGTTTTTCCCACAGGCTCGGTGTGTATGGTATGGATGTGTGTGGAGCCTGTGTTCAGGATACCTCTTCCATTTGAGTCGTTTGCAGATTATCTCGTCTCGTTCTAACTTTGAATAAGGGAGCAGACAGGGAGTCCTTCTTGTCAGCACGGCAGAACGACGTGCATGTCAGTGAAGGTAGTCAGATTGATGTCAACACTGCAAGTGCATGGAGTTTAGTTGACATGACCCCCTTACCCTGCAGCAGATTCTCTGTTTGTAAAGAAAACCCACATAAAAGAGGATGGTTTTGCAGAAGTCATTACAGTTATCCGTCTCTGCAATGGAGTCTCAAACTTCTGATTTCTCTCTATTCTTTTTGCAGGGTTTTGTGTTTTTTTGAAATTTGTACTACAATAGAATTGCCGATATAGTACCCTTTTTTTCTGTAGTGAAGCGAACATTTTTAAAAAGAACCTTGAGAAATGTAACCACAGCCTTTCTCTATTCAATGACTGTCATTCATTTTCACAAAAGAAGTTTAGTTTTAGAAAGGCTGAAGAAGTAGTTACACTTTTCAGGAAAAATATACCAATTCGGTCTCTTGTCAATGGTTGTTTGTAGAAGACAAGATGATACCAGTCTAATGTCTGCATGCCAAATTTAAAGCAACCTGCTAGCTCTGGTTAGCGTTAGAAAATAGAAACGGTTTGTACAGTTTGCATGGCTCTATCCAACGGTAGTGAAACTCAAACTTTGAACCCCTTTATATATGTACATTGTATCCATTTAGGATAGAATATGATTAAATTGGTGAGTTTTACATTTATTTGTGGGAATTTGATAGTCTTTATGCTAAGTTAAGCTAACTGGCTGCTAGTGGTAGCTTAATATCTTCAAGGTGCATTAAAGTACTTCTGAGACTGTTCCTGCTGGGCATAAATGGGGCAAAGCATCATAATGTGCATGCAGGAAATGAGCGAGTAACTCTTGTGAGACTGATTTCCGTGTTACATTGCACCATCAACATTGAGACGTGCTACACAAGTAGAGCATAAGCGGGATTTCACCCCAAACCTCAATCTTGAGCAGAGAGCAAACATCCCATTCTATGTCAGACTCATGTCAAGGATCATCCCGGGCAACAAGAAGGTAGGGTCTGTGACTACAAACTACAATCTTCACAGTGGATGACCCAGTAACTCCAAGACCTCAGAAGACAAGTCATGTCAGGAGGATGGCCAAGAGCCTGCCTATTATTATCTCCGAAATTTGCAGGATTCAAATTCCTCCCTTATGACTTTAAGTGCAACCGTGTTAGCAACCAGGTACTGCATCTGGAGTATGTGACGCTCACAAGCTGCCACACAAACACAATTTGGATTTTATTGGGTTCCCAGCAGATTTTTCCCAAATATGGGCAATAAATAGATCTGCATCTGATCAGACGATACCAACTTTCATAGCAACAGACAGTTTTAAAATGGACCAAAAATTGGTTTTACAGGCAAAGTGTTTATTAAATCTGCAAGAACACAGCACACATGGTCAGTGAAATATGTCACGTTCCGTATTTGAAAAATATCTCTGAACACAACGCATTATTAATCTAGTAATCATTGCCTTGAAGTGACTAGAGGAGTGGTTAGAAAGATGTGGACAGACACAGCTGATTAATAGTACAGAAACCAATGAAGCGCCTGCATGGCTCAACTCTCCGCTGCCGACTCAAATGCTGCCATGGCAGGTGCACACTGATAAATGCTCTTGGCTGATGGGGTGTTAATGTGATGAATGCCTCTGTGAATAGCATGAGAATTACATACATATATAAATATAAAAAGTCATTATGCATCAGGGGTTCATGTTCACACACACAATATCAGGAAAAACATAACATAACATCGTTGGATATTGTGAGGACGTTATCACTAGCAATAAATAAACAAACGTGGTTTCTGCTTTGTTTTCACTGCTGTCATAGACCCCATACAGTAAGTGGTCTATGCAGATACTGAAAAAAAGGAAAAGCATTATTTCCATTCCAACATCATTATACCTGGATTCAGACGCAGAGACCACAGATAGCTCCACAGCCCGATGGAGAGGGTGCACAGCCCGGCCACAGGGCCACGTCCGGGCAGACACCCAGAGAGTCATGCACGTCCAAGTACAGCTTGAATTTGGGGTTCTTTCATACAGGTTTGGTAACAAGTACAATTTTTACAGTTTTGAGGGATTTTAGTCAGTCATTAACTGCTCCTCTCTGGGTCTCTATCATTCCTGCTGCACACTACGCCAACCATATCAAGCCAAACCGAGCACGCTGCCATCCCCTCTGGCGCTCCATATATCGACTAACTTTACAAAGTCTGTTGTTTTTAACCAGTCTGAGTTAACACATTGTTTGTGTGTGTGTTTGTGTGTGAGAGAGCAAGAGAGACATGGGAAAAGAGCAGGAGAGAGAGGAAGAGAGCTAGAGGGACGGCTGATGAATGCGTGCACTGCTCTGAAGAAAGATTTTACTCATTAAGAAAAGTATCGATCATTATGTGATGATCAGTGTTTAAATCGTGGGGTCATTTCAAGCAAATCAACATTTGTACTGTAGCGAGTCAGAGACATCAGCTGTGTCTATGAGAGAGCAGCAGAGTGTGTGTGTGTGTGTGGGCGCACACTACCTTCCCTCAGGTTCTGGGACTATCATGAATAAGCTATACAATTGTTTTATATAATCAACCGCTTATAGTGATACATTTCCCCTGGGACAAACTTGAAGAAACTTGAGGTTTCCACATAGAATTTAGTCAGATTTGACAGAGCCGCCTCGAAATTCTCTGTTGGCCAAATATATTGACATACAGAGCCTGTGTGTGCATGGCACATGGAACACCATTTGTTGCAGTTCAAGCCGTCTTTTGCGATACGTATATTGTGCAGCCCTTACACACACACCCACACACAAAGTTACAGGCCATCTTAAGGACTGGCAGATAACTCTGTTGGGTCCACTTCCCAATCACTGGCTGTCAGGTTGATGAATAGCTCAGGGAGTAGTCATAAGTGTTCCCAGGAGCCTGACTTATCAGAGGTTAGTTGTGCATTTCTCTACCGGTGATCAAGGCCCAGATTTCAGGGGATGGGTTGATTCTGGGTCTGTCCCCCATGGGGAGGCTGATGTAGTCTGTCGAATCTTCAGTTTCATTCCAGTTTCACGGATCTTCTTTCATCAGAAACACTGATGTGTCGACATGCATATCTATAAAAGGTCACTATCAAACATGATAGTGTTTTGATAGTGACGCCTCATCTATCAATAGTTTTGTTAAAGCGTGAGCATAGCGTTGCAGAGCAGAGGATAATTGGTGGTGTCGCAGGTGGTAAAGAAGAAGTTGGAGAAACAGAAATCTCAGCATAGAATTGATTTGTAATGACATATGACAACAGCGGTGCATGGTTAAAATATTCATACTTTTTTATTGGCCTTGGAAATTTGGTCAGTGCATTTCCTGCTCAGTCCAGCTCTCTGTAGTAGTAGCAGGGTTGAGAGTAGGCAGGCATCGCCTTGTTCAATTTGTCCGCTAAGTTAACAATAGTACGTGATGTACATATAAGACATAATTACATACGTATTAAAGTGGCAAAAAAGTGGCAAGCCAAAGAGTTCTATTTTGTATTGTGTCGTATAGTATTCCATTACATGGATATATATTGTATCGTGACCAATGTATCATGATATGTATTATATTGTGAGCTTGCAAATACACAACCCTAGTCCATATACATACAAAAATAACATTAGATGCATCCATTTCAATGTAGAAGGTTCATTAGGGTGTTAATTGACACAATGAGGCAGTAAGCACACATGAGTAAACTATTGAAAGAAGAAGAAGATAATTGTTTTGCATATGGCAAGTGAAACGAACTGTCTCACTTGACTCACCAATTTGCAGAAAATGTAATGACTAACAGAGTGGACATATTTGTGCAGTGCGGAGGTTGTTTTTGGCAAGACTATACAGTAGCTACGTAAATCCTGCAAATCATAGCGACCTTGAGGCAGTGGGTTAAAATGCAAAATTATCATTTCATACCTCCCCTTGTAATAACACCTCCACACAGATGCAAGGAACAGCTGAACAAATTCGTTTTTTCTCCTTTCTCTTTTTTTGGAAGAATCATTTAATCCTTGGCACACGCTGTATAGGCAATTATCAAGCTCTTGTTTCCAGGACATTTACTGATAGATATAAGCATATCATTTTATATTCGGTAAAGCTCATTTTTGCATGGCTTCTTGGTTATTAGTAGAAACACAACAGTAACGAAAACCTTGGTAAATCCAGGTGGTTTGAAGGGATTAGATTAAACAAATTGCTTAATTTATCAGTCATGACAAGAAAATATGAGAACTTGAATGTTAGGTATGTTAGTATTTCAGAACAGTGTGAAACATATTTTAGTGTCTTATTATGGCACAGAATGAACCATGACTTTCTAGTAGCGCCAGTGCTTTACCACAGGCAAAGGTGTGTGTGTATTCACTTGTTGCATGTCTAACTCGAGAAACAACTTTACTTCCTCCGAACATTGTAGAAAAGAACAAGGTTAATAAATAGAATTAAACGATTACTACAAGTAACATTCCTAAAATGTTAAAGAGAAAAAAATATAATATTCTCTCTGAGTTCTACCTGTAGAGAGCTATCTGAGACACCTCTGTATTTTGTTTCCTCAAAGTTGACATTATCTTACAAGGGCCACTATGAAGCTATCAGATCAGTGATGAGGTCAAATTGGTGTCATTACAGACTCAAGGACACGACAGGACTGTTGCAGACAGTTTCTGAAAGAGCTTCTTTAGAGTATAAACTTAGATGTAGGTCAAGCTAATAGTAAAGGTTATTTATAATAGTTTGTAGGGGTTAAGAGCTTCCTACACAAAATAATAAATATCTTGGGACAGAGCAGTTGCTGGGTTGTTTATGCAATCCGATGCATTTAATACCAAGAAAACATATTTACTACAGAACAAATAAATATGCTAATGTGACAACTTTGATTCACATGTAGAATATTCTATTGAACAGTGATAATGAGGTTTTGTGGTTGTGATGACATGTCTGTACAATGTAGTAGTATCTCGGTTCAGCTGGTGTCTGTCTGTGTGGAGGCATGTTCTCCCTGCGTCTCTGTGGGTTTTACGCCGGCTTCTTCCCACAGTCCAGACATGCAGATTGGGGTTAGGTTAATTGGAGACTCTAAATTGTCCTTAAATAAATGAATGTGAACCTCATAAAGGACAAGCATTAGAGATAATGGTGTGATCAACAATCACACACTGAAGTTTGATAGGTAACAATGTCATTTTGTTATGGAGTATGTTCCATGACTCGTTACGCAAGGAAAGTCAAAACACATTATGCAAGGCTGCAGAGAGGAAAACAAGGGGATGTCAAAAGCACATTTAAATAGAATTTAGAGTGAAAAAATAACTTAAAAAATAACATATCTATAATTGAATAAAGCTGATTAAACAGAAAGTCGAAAAGTATTGTGCAGGGCACGCCACGAATGTATTATCCCAAACGTAATTAAATAAAATGCTAAAAAAATAAAGAGATATTTTAAGCCTTGATTTAAAAACACCAAAATGTGGGTCAGACTTCAAGTTTCCTTGGAGTTTGTTGAAAAATGTGGTGAGTTGTTCCCAATACATTTACATGGACTTCATTACTATGAATAACAACATCGAGTTAATATTTGAATTGAATAATAAACAGATTTTCCGAATGTGAATCCAATGTTATCAGGAGGAGACTTCCAGATATAAAGACCTATTGACACAACAAAGATTTTTGGCATTACTTCATCTGGGGTTAATACCTGATTATGGGGATGAACCCGTTAATCCTTCAGCCACATTACTCCTCAGCCCGGCCGCCGCCACGCTGGTTCTGATCGGAGGCTTAACGCTGCTGGCACCCCCACCAGGAGCTACAGGTGCAGTAATTAGGTTAATAAGGAGCTTGCTGATTGGCGATTAGCTCCTTAGTGGTTAAGAAAGAGGAGTTTTAGGTTTAGTTGATTGGATCACAGGAAGTAGGAGGGAGTTGCCTCTTGAACGCTAAGCTGATGAAACTGAATTATCTGTGAGCCTTTTGTCATTTTTTACACTAATCACTAATTACTTCAATAATACTCATGTCTTATTCTGATTACAAAATCATAATATTGAGTATATGTTTGTCCGGTTTCAAGCTGGATATCCCGAGTCCCAACAAATATCTGTTTAAAACTAAAATGTCTTGGTTGTAACATTCACTACCAAATCGTCTTGTTTTTCACAGTTAGACACACATCAAATGGAAAAAATAAGTTGATTGGCGTGTAACGATCTGGCCAAGATAACAAATGTGTGACTGATTTCCCCAAAAATAAATGTTGTATTAGGCGAAAATATATGTTGGTTGTAGCAACTCTGTATTTACGTAAATCTTACAAATCATAATTACCTTTAGGCAGATGGTTTAAGTGCCGAGTTATCACTTGATGCTGCCTGATGACGGCAGAACGCTTTTGAGTCCTGTGAGGACTCATCGCTTAATTAGTGCATTTCATTAACAAAATGATGTGGAGTGGAGTCAGAGTGGACCCGATGTTTTGGTCCATCAAAGTGCCCGAGGAGGTTTTACTAGTGGATCTTTCATTTATGCTCTCAAAGTCATTCTGTGCTGTGCTTGCCTGGAGGAAGTGGGGGAATCATCAGTATGAGTATGAGACATAAGGAGAAGTACACAAGGTAGGTAGAGTAGTTGAGGTGTGTGCTGCAGAAGGGTATTTACTGAACAGAGGATTAGAGCTGTGGCAGGCGGGCAGATAGAAGAGACGACAGCAGGCCGTGTTGGAGAATGATTAGGTTGCCACAAAGCCAATTGGGGAAATAGGAGCATGGCCAGAAAGAGATGAAGAAAGAGCGAGAATCATCGGTAGGGAGATGTGTGAAGAAGAGTAGGGTATACGAAAGAAAGGACGACATACCAGATGGGATGGTGTGTGTGTTAGTGTGTGTGTGTGGGGGGGGTGATGAGGAACATGACAGAAAGAAAACAATATCAACTAAGGTTGAAGGAGTGGATGGAATACGACAAGAGAGGCCAGAGCAGGAGAGAAAGAGAATTAACAAGGAAGGAGAGAGAAGGAGACGGATTGGGTTGTCAAGGAGGAAGAAGAGAAGGCAAGCCTCGATTTGTTGTTTTCCTCCTTTGCTTCTCACCAAAGTCCAGGCACTGCGGTCACCTTTCCGACACACTTTCTTTTCATGCCAATATGTCCTCCAGAAATGTAACTGAGCAGGTTCATAAGAATGATTATGGCCTGATTTTGAAGGCGTACCAGCTCTCCTCTGCTTGCTTGTTGAGGTCATAAAATCCTCTACATCCCATCTGTCATTTTGTCAGCAGCGGGTCAACAGTGAGGATAGTCAGCCCAAGGTTTGAGAGGGTGGCCATGGATTTGGGTCTTTGAGCATTAACTAGATTACAGTGAGACGTTGGCATTCCTAGATAGCTTGTTAATTCTCTCTCTCTCTCTGTCATTCTTATCTTATCTTAATTAACTTGATATTGAATTGAATTGGATTATTAGGAGTAAAAGTTCTTCTGCATTATTATAAAGATCCTGATGACGCATGTCTTTTAGCTAAACAACTACAATTTAAATATATGTGTTGTAAAAGTTGAAAATGTGTTGCGTTTTCTCTAGCCAGAGACAGCTTGTTAAATGTTTCGTCTGGAATAAAAACAAGAGGTTTCCTTCAATTGGAGCCTTCTGGGGACTTAATCAATTCATTGTAAAAAAGTAAGACATCTTGCACTCACAGCTGGGCTATATGCCATTCCAATAGCACGGCAGACTGTGTGCAAAGTCCCACAAGAACCATTAACTGTCATTTGGGTCCAAGTGGAACAAATCTTAAAACTAATTAAGCTGCACACCCATGATGAGAGCGAGAAAACAAATCTTGCCATTGGGAGTGGGCGAATTGAGAATCGATGGATGACAATTTCGAAAGTCCTGTTCTGAATTTAAGACTTTTGTGTTTTGTGTGCAGTGGGCGCAGAATCAATCACGGCAAATCGAGTTCTGCGTGAACAGGGACAGGGAGATTGACCAAAACAGAGTAATTCAGACAGAGGGGAGCCGGGCCAACCTTATTGGCGGCACACTCCATTCTTTTAGAGTTCTTGCCAGGGTAACCAACAGCCGGTGCCATTTCGAAAAGGTTAGTGCAGTCTGCAAGGCACGAATACTGAAATGAAAAAAATTCCACACAACCACTACTAATAACATGGAGATGCACACATGAATTCCTCATCACAAGTATGTGACTCCTCTTATAGACGATTACTGACTTTCTGACATGCATTGAGCATGAATCACACCTTTAATGAGGCAGACACTTGCCCTATAACACAGACACAGTGAGAATTAAGGTTATTACTAATAGGGGACTTGTTACGTTGTGTCTCTTGTTGTGTCTCTTATAATGATTTCCTCAGGCCGACAGGCAGAGAAGAAAACAAACGCACAAGTTCAACAGAAGGTAACACTTAGCACCTGTCGCAGGTGGCTGGAGTTAATTGTGATTGCAACAAAATTGTGTCCATTTCCAGGCAGCACCTGGCAATCGTTCTGTTTGTGGGTTTACTCTGACTTTTGGATGACAGCAAACACAGTCAGCACCCAACATTTAAAAGTTTATCAATGCACATGCTGTTTATTTTATTTTTTTTGTGACAATATCAGTATTTCAGCATACATAGATAATCCGATGTTTGCTTGCTGGAATAGGACAGGCTCATCGGCCAACACCAACGCTCGACGAGCAAGGTATGGTTGCTGTAAATTTTTAGTGACTCATCTTCCTCAGCCTGTCGTGTGTCAGTGGGTAGAGCTGATTAGAGACAGATTGCCATTTTGTCAACAACACATTTGGTGGAAAGGGCAAAGGAGGAGGGGATAAAGGAAAAAATAATAACAGGCATTAAAGAGCCTATTATCTATGACCATCTGCCACCTGTGTCTGGTAATGGAGCAAGAACTTCACTTTGAAAGTTTTAAGAGCTACTTTGGATAACAGTCTTTGGCATTGTTAATCAGAGCTTTATTTGTGATCATAGTGACTGAACTATAATGGGACCACAGACCAAAGTGTCGCTGACAAGGTCACTTGTGATGCAAACCCTACAGCTTGGTCACCAATGCTAAATTAGCATCCCCTATCACGACTAAGCAGTAACAGCAAACGAGTACAAAACTGACCACCCCACAATGCACTGGTAATGTAGGCCGTATGCTGAGCCATTGTCATCGAAGTTCAGTGTAGTGGAATATTACTGCTGAACAAAGGTGATGCCTGAAAGAAACACTACTCAGAAATTATCCCTTTTATATTAATATCTCATCATGTGTTGCTAGCTGTGGGGACCAAGAGAAACAAACTTATTTTATCCTCTGCCGGGGGCTGACCAAATGAATCAAAACACAGAACTTCTTTATATGTCTTTATATGGGCATCACTGATAGCATAGCATTGAAAATGAAGTAATTTACTGATGCGTGAACATTTTGGATACACATTTCTCTGGTGTAAAATTGACATTTACGAACTGCAAAACAATCCCAAAAAACTAAAAGCTTATCAAACTATCGGCTTCCCATAATCACAAAGTCATGTATCTCTCCCTTTGCACTCAAGTACTTTTCTGCAATTGGTAAATGATGACTTTAATATAGACACATAACATCGATACAGATGTTAATGATTGACCCTTAATGCTGGCAATATATGTAAGACTAGAAACAGACAACCACAGTGGAGTTGAACTAGCACATGCTGCCTCATCTATTGCCAATGCATAATTTCCCTCGTTGCTCTGTGCAGTCATTTGCTCCTCATATGCTGCAGCTTGTATGATTTGTTTAATTACTCCTCTCTGCACTACACGCAAGCAGAGTCTGGTATGTTTCTGAAATATAAAATATTCATGAGTAAGTAGGAAACAAACTTATTTTGCTTTCTCATTTATTACTTATAACGATTTAAGAATCAGCAGCCATGATAGCAAGGCAGTTGGAATCAGAAACTTTTATGCTTTCAGTTAATGCTAACATCCGTAAGCTAACATGCTGAAGTTGATCCAGTTTGTGTACGATGCTCACTACATAGGTGATCACGTTAGCATCCTTACATTGGATCATTAGAAGGGTCATTAGTAATAACAGTGTCATGGAAGTCGGGTGATCTTCAGAGTTCGTGTAGTTCATTCTGTGCAGGGAAATTAATGCTTGGCTCATATTCAGATATTGGCTTATCTTTTCAGCTGCTATCATGACTAAAAACTAGAGGCTGATATCCTTAGATGAATACTTTTTCATGGATTGTGAGGTTGAGTGGTTTGAGCACATTTGATTGACAATGAGCAAACAAATCCTCATATGTCTGTCTTGGTCAATGCATCATTCGACATCAACATTTTCCTACTGCGCCCCACTCACTACAAAACATAACAAAATAACAAAATAGTTGTGACTTAAGCTGAAACTATTGTGTTTGTGCAGGATACCATATCTCACCTTGAAAAAACTGATTGAAAGGCGTTTAATGAACATGTCAAACTTGTTGGTTCATTCTTCTTTTTCTTGTATTCTTTTACATTAGGTGCCTCACAGCATTATAACAGCCTATAGTGACTACCCACACTACACAAATCAATTTGAATTTTGCTTTAACAAGTCATCATTTTTCTCCTCCGCTCCAATCTGTCGCTTTCATTTCACAGATTGAGGGATGATGAAGCCTCAAGTGCCTGTGGAGCTGTTTCACCTTGTTGTTGGTGGGACACAGTGAAAATGTCATCGGACGTGAACGTTTTATTTACTGAGGTTATGAAGTTTTACTTTCCTATTTTAAAATGCCAATAAAGCGGGGGTGTGTGGTGACTTTTACGCATTGGCAAGCAGAGCTGCCTACGAGGGGTTGGGTCAGTGGATAACTGCACCATGGGTTGTGTGGATTTAACTAAATGTAAGAGTAATTACGTTTAGATACAACATGTTATTTTTTTAATTGTGATGTGGAGCAGTGTCACTGACTTGGGTGTGTTATTGGAGTGAGGCACAGTGTGTGACACTGGTGCAAGATTTAGTCATTTCAGCCTGTGTGTGGAAAGATAGAAGTCAGGGAGTAAATGAGTGAATAACACTCAAATTTATCATCCTGTTGTTGTTGCTATATTTTACAACATTTGTTGTTGGACAGAAATATGTGAGAGCAGTTCTGCTTGACATGGTTTAGGTGAACAGAGAAATACAGAGACTTAATTGACTGTTTTTCTACATCTAAAAGGCTGCTATTTCACTACTCCTGTGGATGAACGTTAGTCGTCAATACTATACATTATCTGCACATAAGACAAAGTATTTTCTGCTAAATCTACTTCGATTATGCACTAAAATCATACACATCAGCTTATTTCCAATATACTCTGTGTCTTTTTGACTGAGTACTTACTGTATATGTTGCTTGAGTAGTTTGTTGTGTTACTTATAGGTTGTGAACTTATATTTCTGCTCATGAGTTTACTGCGGGGATCAGGAAGAAAAAGCATTTCAATCCTGTCTGTGTCCTGCACATATCAATCAATCAATCAAGTTTTATTGGTATAGCCCACATTCACAAATCACAATTCGTCTCATAGGGCTTTAACATGGTCTGACATCCTCTGTCCTTAACCCTCAACAAGAGTCAGGAAAAACTACTAAAAACCTTTTTAACAGGTAAAAATATGTAGAAACCTCAGAGAGACACATGTGAGGATCCGTCTCCCAGGACGGACAGAAGTGCAATAGATGTCAAGTGTAGGAAAACATCATCAGGATTATAGTTTTTAGCAGCATCGATGAGGGTAAACATTTTTCAATACTATATGTCAAGTAGTCCTGCTGCAATCATAGTCTCTGGTCAGCAGCCAGCAAGACCACGATCCAGCATCAAGACTGGATCCACTATAGTCCACAGTCATTGTCCACTGGCGCCAGTTAGAATCCATTATCAGCTGCCGCCTCGGTCGTGGTCCACCATCAGCCGATGCCAACGCGACAAAGGATCCTCCATTACCACTACGATCAGCCCGCACGATACAGAATCCACCGAACTGGATCCACCATTGCGACCTCTGACGCCGATCCACAGTCATATCCATGGTGCGGCCACAGCTGTGGCCCAGCATCCGCGGGCGCTAAGGCACAGAAACTCCGGGAAAGGGGTCAAGTTAGTAACATGTACTGATGAGATAAGAATGACCATGATGTGTTAGGGATGGAAAAAAGGAAGGAGAAGCAGGAAAGATATATATGACAGAAGGACTTGACTTGAGGAGTTACAGCATTTATTTAATGGATACTAGCATAAACTACATGTACACGGCTAGCTTCTCACTACCACTCACTCTCTCTTTCACTTATGGCACACAACTGAAAAATCAGCACTACTCCTGCAACATTATTCTGTCATTGCTGTCAATCGCGTATCTGTATATGACACAAGAACTTGTTTTTTCCCCTTTTTATTTTCCTTTTCCTGACTGCAGCCACTTTACTTTAATTCTTTAACTTTAATTTCCCTTTGGGGATGAATAAAGTAATAAAGTAATCTATCTTTACTGACTTGAATCAGTGTAATCTGCTTATTTACCTGCTGCTGCTGCCTCTTAACACTTAGGAAGAAAAGTTGAAGTCATTTTTTCTAATGTGTGAGTACAGTTTCAAATCTACCAAGGATACCTGATCTTCGACCAGTGGACGCTGATTCAATGGCAGAGATCCTAGAGTTGATTGTAAATGAGCAAGATGAGCAACAAGCATGATTACTTTATTCATCCCCAAAGGGAAATTAAGTCGTCATAGCAGCCGGTATATTTGAATACAATAAAATACAATACAATAGAATAAAATAAAAAATATTGAGGTAGAAAGAATAAAAACAGAAACACAAGATAAATAGGTAGATAGGTGCAGTGGCAAGATGATGGTAATAGTACTGATGGTAATGTTATTGTTAGACAGTATATAAAAATAGTACAGTATATATAGTATATAATAAAACATAATATATATTTATATATGATAGTAATTATACCAATATAATAGCAGTATATAGTAATAATGGCAGCAACAGTATATATAATAATAGTAAATAAAATAATAATATTTACACATGTATAAATATGTGTATATACAAGAATATACAAAGAATATGATATGATATGATATATAGTAGAGGTATAAATATAAGTATTTGACTATACAATAGATAATATAATATACTATGAGTGTAAGAATATGTAGACAGAGTGTGCAAAAGACAATATTATTGTATAAAATGATGTATAATATCAATATGGTTTATATTAACACATATCACATATGATGTGAAGATAGTGTTCCAGTATATGGAGCGGAGTGTTGTACAGGGTTCACAGTGCAAGGAGACAGGTTTATTTAGTGAAGTGTGTGAGAGTGTGATGAGATGTAAGAAGGGATAGGAATTCCCCTAAGGTATCATCTTAACAAATGGAAGAATGATGCACCAGGGGCAGTCTAATTGTTTAATAAAAACGCCATACCACTTCAACTGCCAACCCAATTTGGCGTGGAGGTGAATGCACCAAGAGATACCGCTCCATGTGGCCTCCTTGGCTCTGGCCCTCCGCCAAAGGGAGCTGCTCGACTTTGTGTGCGTTTAAGGAGCAGACTAAAGGAATGAATGAGCTATGAGGAAACAAACAAACGGCCAGAAGCTGTGAGAGGACACAGTGTTGGTAACGGACCAATTTCCCCCAGCTGCCATTAGCCATCCCTGCAGTGTGGTGCAGCTCCCTCTGGTCTCCCTCGGCCCTGGCAGCTCTCCGTGCAGCCTCTCCTGGTCCAGGCCGCACACGATGACTGCTGATGGGTTTTTTTCTCCTGCTCAATGTGTGTGCAGGTTCGCCAACTTCCACGAGTAGAAATACGGTGGCAGACGGATGGCAGCGGGTTCGCTTTGTTGAACCATGTTTTGTTTTAGTAATAGTAACTTGTGTTTGATTGTATGGAGGATGGATTAAACCTGAATAAGCCCAAATTGCTTGCAGCTGCCAACATCGCTGCTCATTCGACAGACAAACATGTCCAAATTTCAAATCAGTCATGCAAGTGCACCGTGCAAAAGCAGTCAGATTAGAACGCACCGAAATCACTCGCTCCAAGCCCCACACAATAAGCCACTTTACTCAGCTTTGCAGGGACCGTTCCTTCAAAGCTCAGTACCTGTTTGTTTCAAATAGAGGTTTAGTCATCATTGGCAATTCTGAACAGGTGGCTTCACAAGTTTAAATCTCACAATTTGAACAAAAAAAACTCTTTCACATGTTGTTTTCTATCTAGGAGCCAAATTACAGCTCGCATTGACATAATTACTGATCACTTTGAATCCTTTTTCATAAATGTGTGGGCAAACATTTAGAAGCATGCAGGAGAACAAAAAAACACACTGACTCAAACTTTTCACAACATGCAGTGTCAAGTTGTGCATCATGATTCAAAATAATGACTAAAAATTAAGTATTTGAGTCACTGAATCTTTTGGTTCTTGTAAAAATGTAAATTAAGCATATCATTTGACAACCTGCTCTGGACAATTTATTGATTTCTGAAGCCTCCAGGGGATTCAGTCTGATCATGTGGCCGTACATATAAATATCAATCAATCAATCAATCCAATTTGATTTGTATAGCCCATATTCACAAATATCTCGTTTAGGAGGAGCCATAGACATGACGAAGATTTACACTTGGGAAGACGAGGAGACTCTTGAGCTTCTGGTGATTCAGGGCAACGCTGGCGTGGATTTGATGTAAACAAAAACATGTGATCAGAAGCAGAATCAATATGAGCCTCCCACCTTCTGCGCCACCCAGTGCCGCTGCTAGCCATTTTGGTGCCCTAAGAATGACTCCTTTATGATGCCCCCCTCCCCGTGAAAAAAACGTTTGTTTCTGCCAGTTTAACATTTTATTAAAATGAAAAAGGAAAATCTACTTTGTAAACACAGTACACAGAACAGCCAAAACATACATACACACAAGTTTTGGGATGTGCAAAATCTTCATAGAAATGAAATAGTCATCCATTAATACAAACTTAAAAGCAGAAGTATACAAGTTAGCAATCTTCTTCAATAAAGCAAAGATTTAGATTTATCGTAACTTTTTTGGAGCAATTAAATATATCTCTTGTTTGTGATATACATGCCTAAAAGGTGCCTAATATTTCTATACTGAAATAATATCGGCATTATAATTGTAAGCTATTTTATTTAATGACGTTATTGTTGAGGGTTGATTTGTATTTCCTGTTCTAAGCGGGTTGTTTGTAGTGACTCTTATTTTCAGAGAATAAACGGGTGTTCTGTGCCGAGCGCATGACCTGCTCTCGTGTCCTTTGTCGGCTGAGGCCGGACCTATGATACAACCAAACGCTCGTCTACATAATTATTAGAACTATGATGATTTTTCAGTTGCCTCTTTTTTGGTGCCCCCTCAGGACTTGGTTCCCTACGCACAGTGCGTAGTTCGCGTTATGAGAGCGGCGGCGCTGGCGCCACTCCTCCCCGAACACTCCTGACAGTTTTCTGTAGGTATCCTAAGCAAATATTGAATATTGAATATGTGTTAGTTTGCAATTAAATCGATATTTCTGTCCGCCGTTAGGGTCTCCGTGCCCCTCTCTTGCTTTCCATTTGTCCAGATTTGCCCTTTGAGACACATCATGCCACTGGCACAGGCCACAGGGTCACCATATTCTGCCGCAGAGCATGAGTGAAAGAAACAGTATTGTTTGTCTGCTGGGGGTGTCAGGCCCGTCAGTACCTCCCTGTGCTCTTCCCTCCATTGCCTCCCAAACAGCGCATTGCACTCTGTTCGGAGCAGCACAACTCCTGCCATTGTGCCCTAATGGACTGCTGATGACTACGACCTTGTGCTCAACTCAACCAGGACACGGAGAGAGAGAGGATGGGGGGGCTGTGTGTTTTGTGTTCGACTCTGCTTTAGATATGGTGGAGGTTGCATAAAGGAGACAGAGGACGTCCAACTCATAAAAACCAAAATAGTAATAGGAGATGGAAGAGGTTGGGGGGGAGTGGTGGTGGTGCTGTCGGGGGTGAATTGGAGTAGATGGCTTTCAAGAGGAGTGTATGATGGAGAAGAGTGGAGAGACGGGGAGAGCAGGGAAGGCACGACTGAGGAGGAAGAGGAGTTTTTAAGAGTTGAATAAAGAAAAAATAAAAAAATGTCAGGAAGAAAAAGATGTTCCGTCCCCCATAACAGTGAAGCTGTCTGTGTCGGTGAGGTAATGTTCCACAAGTCACGTCCATTAACCCACACGTCACACCGATTCACATTCTGCTCAAATGCTACATGTTCCCCTGCTCCCGATATCGAGAGAAGAGGAGAGAGCTGTGTAGTTCTCATGTGGGGGTTGGGGTTGGGGGGGGATTAGGGGAGCTCAGGTAACTGTTTGAAGCACGGAGAAACACCTCAAACCGAATGTTTTCCTCCCTCGTTCTCTTTGCGAGAGCGGCGGCGGCGAGATGAAGCGGCCGATAACAAACTGAGACAAGTCTCCGTGAGGGAGAGATGAATCCGCAGACAAATCTGCTCACAAATACAGCTCCTTCCAAACCCGGGAGAAAGGAGATAGCGGGAAGAGGGAGAGTATAGGTGCTGATTTATCTAATGTATTTGCCGTGTGCTTATCCAGACACGCGCGGGTAATATAAGGAAGCTGCTGCCGAAGAGACGGCGAATCTTTATGAACAAGCTTAAATGAAATGAGGGGAGGATACAGAGGGGACGTGCTGATTTGAATGAGAGACGGCAGGTACAGTGGCGGACCGTTAATGAGCAGGTTGGGGGAAAAAAAAGGCTTTGATGGAAGACGTGATGTGTGAGAGGTGGAAGAGTCGTCGGGTGGATAATTGCTCCTCGCTTTGCCCGGCATGGCCAAAAGCATTTTAATAGCCGCGTGATGCTGATCGCTGGTGATGGATTACATTTGACACAAACTCCTTCTGGCCCCTGCTGTCACTCGCGTATCTGTATATGACACAAGAACTTTGTTTTTTTTCCGCCCCCTTTTTATTTTTCCTTTTTCCCGACTTGCAGCGACTTCACTGACTTGAACCGACGGGCCCTTCGTAAAGTCGGAGAATGTCATCTTTGAACTCGGGCTTTGACGGTAAGTAACGGAGACCGTTCCTGTGCGAGAGCGGTGAGTCGACAGAGAGCCAGCAGCTGAAAGGAAGCGGGACACGAGAGTGAGAGAAAGGCAGAGTTGAAGAGGCCGGGATCAAACGCCCCCCCACCCCCCCCCCACTCGCCCGGGGGATGTGCTGACTGGCAGAAAGCGACCGCCTAGGGAGGAAGGAGGCAGGAAGGGAGGGGGGAAATGGGAGGGACGGAACAGGATGATAGAGCAGAGGGAGGAGGTGGAAGCCTAGAGAGAATCGGCGTACGGGATAAAAAGTGGCATTCGTTTTCAGCGGCTTTCCAGTACGTCCAAGCTGAAGTCATTTGCAGACAAATAACATAATTGGTTAAAAAAACAAAGCCTCTCATTCATTTCAATTGTGTGAGGGAGCAGATGCAAACAAATGCAAGGTCGTCGTTCAGCAAAAAATTTAAACCAGGCAGCACCACAATGAGATTTAATCTGGTAAAGTGCAGCAAATTTGGCCAATAACAGACTTTCAAGTTAATGTGGATGGTGTATTTTTACTGTCTAGTTTGCAATTGTCATGACGACGGCTAAAATACCTGCAACTGTGATGACTTTTCAGTCTTGTAAAGTCCTTCCTCTTAGTGCTATAAACTGCTGTGCCCAATAACATGGGCCCTCAATTTTGAAAATCTTGTATTGTCCACACTGATCTGACTTTTTGACAGGTGAGAACTGAGAGAGAGATACAACAGCTGGACTGAGGTTCAAGGTCAGCATCATAAACTCCAAGCCAACTGGGACAGGCCTTAAACTTAGAAAGCTCTCTTTTTGTCTTCACACAATTCCTTTAGTCACTTTATATATATAGAAGCTGTTTTGAAAATGTGCCTGAATTTGAGTGATTATCATGTTTTGACCTGATCTGAGCAGCCAGCTTATTGCTTTTTTACCTTCAGTTATAGTTGTTCAAAACAAAGCACAGGAGTTTACTGTCAGCCTGTTTTAGGTGGCTTTTACTGAAACATTATTTTATACTTGCTGAGTTGTCAGACTCCAAACTGTGAGTGAAAACAATTAAATTGTGAGTTTGCCTGTATATAGCGGTGAAGGAACAGCAAGTATAGAACTGAAGTTTCATCAATTGACACTTAGCAGATGTACCTGGTAGCGTGTGTGTGTGTGTGTGTGTGTGTGTGTGTGTGTGTGTGTGTGTGTGTGTGTGTGTGTCACACACACGTGGACTGAGAAGAGAGTTGACAGGATGTCAGTGTGAACGAAAACATCTTGATATCTTCTCAACCTCTCATCAAACTGGAGACAGCCAGAAGCACTTTTTTGTGTGGGAGTGAAAAACTGTATTTTTCTACTTATGTAAAAGTTATTCTGAAAAAATGAGCAAAGACTGATTGTCGCAGTCAATGGCTGCCACCATCAATATTACATAACATAAATGAACAACGGGGACTTGATTTAAAACTGTGGAAATGGAGATATTCACAGCTTGTGATCAGTAGCAGGTCCTAAATAGGCTCAGTTTAAAAGGGTTGTCTGAAACTCTCCTGCCTGGACTGCACTCTCCTGTGTTGTCAACATGTCAGACTAAAATGTGTGGCAAAGTGCAACTTAAACTGTGTGATTCAAAGTAGAAAATTGAGCGCTTGAGTGCAAGTGACTCTGAATTCTGACCAGTGTTGGCTTGTTTCTACATGTAGCCCAGAACAGAATATAAATTATTAATACCTGAAGAAGGACCTGCAGTATTCAGATCAAATGAAAAATACCAGCTATATATATTTTTATGAGTCAACATTACCATGATTTATAATTTGATTTTTGGGGGGGTTGATCTTCAAATAACACTTGGAAGATAATGAATCATTTGAGATGTATTTTCACGTAATTCTAAAGATCCCTGTTGGCTTTCTAAACTCATAACTGGTTCATAAACAACGGCAGCATCCAGGGAGCGCCTAATGAAATTTGCTTTGCTTTTCAATTTGATAAGTGAATTTTTGTTTTGCTTCACCAGATGTCAGGACCTCAGTATGAATTCTGACCAGTGTTGACTTGTTTTATCACCATGTTTCTACATGTAGCCCAGAACAGACTACAAATTATGAATACCTGTAGCAGGACCCGCAGTATTCAGATCAAATGAAAAATACCAGCTATATATATTTGTATGAGTCAACTTTGAGGCAAAATGACTGAATATTAAAGGACTTGGAAGGGGACAGAGGTGAAGAAAACTCGGTGTGGATATCCCTAATGTAAACAGGTAACTGTAACTGTGGAGAGAGATTATCACAAAACAACCTTAAAAAATGCTCTTCTGTAGATTTATATAGAAATTAGCCCGGCCAGCAGGGAAGGGGTCTCAGCGTAACACCTCTTCTCCATAGCTTGCTCCGTGTAGGATATAAGTATAATGTCACAGAGGCTGGAGCCACAGTAGCAGGGAGAAGGAAAGGAAAGAAAAGGGGGAAGAGACAGTGAACGAAGAGGTGTCATACTGAGGTCCAGATGTCAGGACCTCAGTATGAATTCTGACCAGTGTTGTCTTGTTTTATCACCATGTTTCTACATGTAGCCCAGAACAGACTACAAATTATTAATATCGGTGCGGATATATCCCCAATGTAATCTTGTAACTGTAACTGTGGAGAGAGATTATCACAAAACAACCTTAAAAAATGCTCTTCTGTAGATCTATATAGAAATTAGCCAGGCCAGCAGGGAAGGGGTCTCAGTGTAACACCTCTTCTCCATAGCTTGCTCCGTGTAGGATATAAGTACAATGTCACAGAGGCTGGAGCCACAGTAGCAGCGAGAAGGAAAGGAAAGAAAAGGGGGAAGAGACAGTGAACGAAGAGGCTATTATACATTTTTCATTAAGTTTCCAAGCACTAAGCCACATCAAAGCCTCTCAGAGATAGAGGGGGGAGGAGAGAAAAGTAGACACAGGATATTCTAATTAACTTCACAGTGGCTTGCTCTCCTCCCCCTTCTCTCTCTCTCTCTTCTGTGTCCGCAAGTGTGTCTCTACCCTGCCCACTGTCTGTGTGTGTGCCTTGTAAATTCATCACAACAACCCCCATGTACAAAAAAAAGGAAAAAAAAGTTGGCAGTCTACCGCTGCAGGGAGTTGCAGCCTGTGCAGGGCGATCAAACGGCAAAAAACCAGGGAGGGCCAGAGGGGAGAGGGAGGGAGATGGAGTGAGCGAAAGGGGGCAGAGAGGAGGGGGCACGAAAAGGAGAATCAGAGGAGAGGGGAAAGGAGCCCGGAGGTGTTTCTGCCGCCACGCCCAGGGAAGCGGGAAGAGAGGAAGAGGCAACGACCCGCCCTCCACCGCCATCCAAGGCCTCATGGTGCGTTTGAAACACCAGGGGAGGATGGGAGATATGAACTTCCACAGCTTTTAGGACTCTTCTTCTGGCCTCTGAACTCTACAGCTGCAACAAGAAAAGGGTTGCTACCCAGCTGGGGAATAGAAGAAAACCAGATTTTCTCTCTTTTGTTTGCTGCAATTTGTTCTTCTGCTGTAAAACACGACATAAAATACTTTTGAAAAATTGATCAAAGCAGGCAAAGTTTAGGAAAAGAACTCTCTTTCATGTCATCCCGGAAACTTTTCCCATGAGCAGCAACAGATCACACTCTTCTTCTCCGCTTTCCCCCCCTTCCCCCCCCCCTCTTTTCAGTGTCCTTGATGCCGATTCCCGCTTGGTGTGAGTCAACAGGAAGTTGAGTGTGCTCTTCACATTGAGAAAATTGTACATCTTGTCATCTAAATAACGTCGCTGAGCTATTAGTTTCCTGCCAGAGTGCTGAGAGAAATGAACCCGGTGTCAAAGAGAGTAGTTATATGACTCAGTATGAGAGTGCATCTGGCTGACAGAGTGGAGGGGGAAAAAAGGGAGAATATTAAAGTCAGAAAGTGAGGACGAGAGAGTGAGTGACTCAGAGAGAGAGAGAGACAGAGAGGGAGATAAACAGTGACTCATTTAATAAAAGATTAGCGATGGTTTCCCGCTGATTGCCTTTCGACCAGCCTAAAATATTTGTCAATAAAACACACAGCAAATCGATCACTAATCCCAAATGTTTTATTGATGGTTGTTAATTCCTTCAAACTCTGCAGGGACTGGTAATTGCTTCTCCGTTTTCTCCTGCCTCATGTTTACGTGAACGACAGGAGTTTTTACAAGACTGCAGTGTTATCAACATAAAAAAAGAAAGTCTTCTGTGAATGTTATGGTTCAACCTCGACAGCTCTGAGGACACGAGCAGCAGGTCTGTTTTTGTTTGAATCCAACTTATTCACTTAACGGCCGTGGATTTAATTACATTCAAGCACTTTTGTCAGACATTTAAATTAGTTTTGTTTTCAGGGACATGGATTTCAACAAGTGCAAGTTTGGAAACATCAGAGCTTTAAGAAAATCCACTTTTAAAGGTGGATGTTTATGTGAATGAAAATGTATAATTACAAGTCAGGTACTCGTTGTTACTATATCATCATGACATTATGTAGCTGTAGCATGTGGCTGCATGAGGAGCATGCAGCATTTAGTGAACATATTGGAAGTTTGAGCAGCTGGAAATATAGACATAGATACAGATAAGGATATAGATAGTATATGTGTATATACATATATCGAAAAAAGTTGCATTTAGATTCCTCACACAACTCTGAATAAGCACTAATGTTTTTCATACTGTATCAACAGGATGTGATATTTGTGGAAACAAGTTCACGCCATATGACCTTTAAAGGTCATAAAATTACATTGTTCACTTTATAAGTTGAAGGGAGCCTGTGGCAATATTCACAAAACTTTTTTTAAGCTCCTCACTTATGCTCAAATGTTACAGCTCAGGGGTGATTTAGGAAACTTCTCTGGTCAAATCAGACCAAGGAAGAGAGGTAGCTCATGAGGTAACTGAAGTATCTGTTGGCCTGTTGGTCCAAATAATCTTTGTAATAATCTGTATAGGATGATTGGCAATATCAGTAAGCCTGATCACAGAATTTGCTCTATATCAAGCAAAGTGCTGCAAGTCGGAATCAAACCCGGGCCGCTGCAGAGGAGTAGAGTCTTGTCGTGGGCTGGAATCTCTAATGAATAAGCTACTTTATCACATCTGTTGAATAAACTGTATGTAGCCCATACAAATCTGAAATCACAGCCATATTATTGCAGTAGTCTATTCACATGTGGATAGTTGTCTATTTTTCTAAAAATGAAGTTGCTTTAATCAGTTTCTGTGGTTGCTGAAAAGCGGTGGAGTATGTCACAGTGTAAATCTATCATAAAATCACTAAATAAGTAAACGGTCCAGAACAGAAAAACATGACAGCACAGATAACCAGTTAAATGATCCAAAATTCTATCCAGATAAATATTACGTTATTATTATTTTGCTTTCTGTTCTTTGTTCCTGAATGAAGCTTGTGGTTCTAAACTCTTCTTTATGAGCAAAGAAGGATACATACTGATAAACAGCAGAACCTTTTATTAAGTACGAGGAGGTAGATCAGTTATGTGTGATAGCTTCTAACTGTGCTTATACAATAAGCAATTTATCGACATATATTGAATCTTTGTCAAATTGCTATTAATGAAAATGATATTGCTATAATAATGTATACTGTTGTATTGCTCAGCCCTATATGACCAATGTTTACCTTTAGCTGATAGCTGATGAGTGTAAAACTATTTAAAAAGGGAAATTCTGCTTTTTGAAGCACAAAAGATTAGCACCTCCCTCTGGTTGCGCATAAAGCGATGGTAGCAATGTGTTGACAGCAAAGAGTGCAAACAAAGTTGATTCCTCACATGCAGGTACTGCACCACTTACTTAAAACTGCTAGCAAAGTTATCTTATTAAATTGCTATTACCATATTCCACCCTGCTTAGGATTCTCCCTCCCTCCTGTTCCACGGTTTTCACCTTAGGGAATCTTTACCATGAACTAATCTTAACTTTGAGAGGAAATACTCAGAAAACTTAATAACTCCTCACGAGGTGCAGTACACGGTGGCCTTATGAGTAGAGCCTGTTGAACTGATCCCTGAATAACAGTCTGGGGGCGATGCCAAGATGTCTGCCAAGCTAGATTTCCTTTGCCTTTTATAACTCGGACTTCCAGTTGATGGTCAGTATCATTAAACACCAGATTAAAGTCATAATCCACATTGGATTTGCATTAGTGCCAAAGAGAAACCCAACAGAGATCTCACAAGGCAACAGTGGACAACTGGCACAGGTGATGAAAGAATACCGGAGATGTCAGCTTGAAGAAAAGTGGTTTGTCCCCCCCCCCCCACGGGGATCACACCCACGGCTCTGCAAACATTAATTGGTAATGCAACCTTGGGCACAGTGAGAAAAACAGCTCTAGTTTGCTACCATGATTTATAATTTGTTTTTTGGGGGGGTTGATCTTCAAATAACACTTGGAAGATAATGAATCATTTGAGATGTCTTGTCACGTAATTCTAAAGATCCCTGTTGGCTTTCTAAACTCATAACTGGTTCATAAACAACGGCAGCATCCAGGGAGTGCCTAATGAAATTTGCCCTGCTTTTCAATTTGATAAGTGAATTTTTGTTTTGCTTCACCAGATGTCAGGACCTCGGTCATGTGCCGCCGGTCACAGCACTTGGAAGCTGTCTAAAAATAAATAACCTTTGATTGGAAGGAGTCAAAATTGAGTTCATGTAAGAATCGTTTCAGTTTTGAGTCCATAAAAAGGCATTTATGAAATTGAAGTGAAGAAAATTATATAAATCCAATATTACTAGTATCCAAGTACCATCAAAGTTATTCAGCACAAACTATACTGTGCAGAATAGTGATGTGAGTTTGGCAAAGCTGTCGCACAAGTGGCTCTTTCTGTGCTTCTTTAATGACAGCTTGGCAATTACAGACTGTTGTTTACAATGCAAACATGAAACGTCCCGTCTCCTCAGTGCTTTTGAATTACGAGCCAAACATGAGCAGCTTTCACGTTTGTTCTTCAGCAGCCATCGTCCATACAAAACACAGATCTGCTGCAGAAGCTCTTCCACAGTGTCACGAGGGGCCAGGATAATTCTCTGAGCACTGAAGTTTACTTTTTCTGGTCAGCTCTTTAGAGAAGTATGGCAACATCGAATTGTAAGACTCTCGTGCTCCAACTGTCACATTTCACCTCTGATAAAGCCCAATGCTGTCTTTGACTAGTCTGGTGCTGTCAATACGCTTGGTAGATGAGCCCATTAGCTCGTTGCTTCTGTCAGCAGCAGCCTGATAAGCACGGAGCGGACTGTCTTTGGCCTTCAAAGGCCTGTGCAGACTTGTACTTTTTTATCTGACAGATTTGCCTTTTCCTTTGGAAAAAACGTGTGGATGCTGTTCTCAACACATCTGCTATCTTCTGGTTCCTGATCTATCAGAAACTGCCTGCCCCCAGTGCGGATCTCTCCCACAGTTCATCAGTGAGGAACAATTGGCCTATCAGGCAGCAGGAAGGGGCCTAATGAATAGATTGAGTGACTTGCCTCCAGACAGGCAGAGACAGACAGCCGGTCTGAAGCCAGAGACAGAGACAGACACTGGTAGTGAGGCAGAGCAACACAATCATGACATGCTCTTATAATATTCTATTACTATGCAGAACAGTCATCGGAACAAAACAGTGCAAGTGTTGAAATTTAAAGTTCAGTGTGTTGCGCAGCACTTTATACAAAAGAACAAATAGATACTCACTGTAACATAACATGGCAGCCTGTATAATATACAGTAGTATGGTATAGTATGGTATATTATTATTACACAGTATCAAATAGAGCATACACAATATAGTACCCTATAATGTATAGCTTATATATTTTATTACATAATATTATATTATTACATTATATTATATTTTACATACATGTATGTAAAATTATGCATATACACACACATGTGGACACACATATATGCAGACATACACCAAATATACACACACAGACACATACAGACACATGCACATATCGAAGTGTGCACAATCATATTCACACACACCCACACACACAAACACAAATGTATATATACATATAATATACCGAGCTATCAAGGGCAGTATAATAGTATGCTATAGTTTAGCATGGTCTTATATTATCTGCTAAAATAGAGCATTATATAGTATAATACAGAAGCTAATAATACAGGATTATACTGATGCTGCATTATTATTATTATTATATGGTAATAAGAATAAATTCTGTCTCACAGCCGTCTCATATGTCTCCTGGAGACAGTCAGCAAGTCAGCCGCTGCACAGCAGCACACATGCCTCTAGAAGGAAGAGCTACACTCTAAAGTCGTCTAATTGGTTTTTATTGACTTTAGCAGTAGCAAAAGATATGGAACGACAGTGTAATAACAGAAGATTAGCTCCTCATGCTAGGCTGGGTAATAAAAGCTGAGGTGGAGAACAGCATCACAGAAAGACATCAAAACAGATAAGCAGTTTAAGCATTGTGATTATATGGATACGAGTGTAATCTCAGGCCTATTAATGTGTTTAATTGTGAGTATTTGCAGCCCAGAGACCCTCACCCATGAGTGCTCCGCAATCGTGCAAAGTGTTATTTCATGAAGTGCTGAGCTAAATTCTCTGCAGGCAGGCGGCAATTATAATTCTCTTATATGTATAGACGCCTGTTAATAGAACATACTTTGTGACAGAATTTAAAATTCAATCAGGTCGAGGCAGAGAGGTGCTAAATGGATCCTGGAATATGAATAGCTATCTCCGTCTCTCTCTCTCTCTCTCTCTCTCTCTCTCTCTCTCTCTCTCTCTCTCTCTCTCTCTCTCTCTCTCTCTCGCCACAAAATGTGCTCTGTGTCATTTCTTTCAGGAGAAATCTTCATCTTCTCTGCTCCTCTCATTTTCTCTTTGTCGCTCATTGTTACCACCTCTTGTTTCTCCTCTCTTCTCACTCCCTCCTTCCCAATATCTCATTTTCTCCGTTCAATATTTACAACCTTGTTACTCTTTTGTTTTCAGGCTTCCTGCACACCTCAGCGGCCCCGCCCCTCTCCTCCCTCACCCTCCTCTCTATCATAAGATAGGGGAGCTCAGTGGGGAGAAAGCCCATCTTGACTTCAAACGCCTCCCTATGTATTTGTCTCCACCTCATCTCGACTGACAGCTACCCACCCCCCTGGAAATCAACTCTTTCCTCCCCCCACTTCATTTGTAGTCCCTCCATCTCCCCTCCTCATCCGATCTTTGTGCCTGCTTCTTAAACCAGCGTTTTTCTTTCCACACCTGGGTCCCTGTGATGCAATTTTGTCCGAAAATGTAGGCGAAGCTTTGTGCTGACAACCTTCCGATTTGATGCATCCCCGTGGACACTGGTTCTATGCGCATGAAAAATAAAAATGGACGATGAATTTGTCTTTTTGAAGAGTTCTGCCACTTCAATTTAGCTTTAGAAGAATACAGCCAAGACGACGGCAGAAAAAGCTGCTCTTCTCTTTCTTACATGGCCATTTTGACTGGGTTCCATGTGCACACGTTCAGAATAGATGCCAATGTGCAGCTCATGTATCTAACGAATCATCCATGTCACACCGATAATGTGTTGGTGGCTTCCACCGCGGTCCATTTATGCATCTGCAATGTACTATAAATGAGGCATTACTTCCTCCTCCAGTTGATCTCCCTCTTCCTTCCTCCCTCCCTCCTCCTTTATTGCTGTTTGCATCTCTTTTCTCCCTCATTTCCTTTCCCCTGGTCTCCTCTTGTCGTGCAGGAAGTGCATTTACACGTGATATTGTCTGTAGCTGCACAGCCTGCGACTTTCTGTGTGAGAGAGGTTTACATTAATGTTATTTATTACTCAAACTAAAGTGGGTCTTTTGCTCCAATTTGTTCAGACCTCCCTGTGACAATTCCAAAAGACATAGATGTAAAGGTGAAGTGCTGTGAATCAGAATTTGCCATTTTGAGAGAATTCACAGGGGGGAGGGAAGATCATTTACTCCTTAGGAAAAAGGACATCACGAGATAGTAGAGTGTAAAAATGACAGCAATTATGGGGAATTTAAAAAGCACCCTTGAGCTTCATTACAAAGATGGCCTTTTTTCTTGTCTGCGTTTCTAGTTCTTCTTTGACACACAGAAGCATCAACCTGGCAGACTTCTTGATGTGTTTGCATGTTTTAGAGTCTCTGATAAAAGTGCAAAGCCTCTCAATGATGCAACCAGAGGAAACCATTCACAGTGTAGGGCAGCGAGTTCTGCCACGCCAACTATCCCTAGCATCTCCAGCTGCAGTAGCAGTTGAAATTGGTTTTATCTGCAGCGACTAGGGTTGCAAAGGGGTGGAAAGTTTCCGGTAAATTTCCGGAAACTTTCCGGAAACTTTCCATGGGAACTTTAGCTCGGGAATTTTGGGAATTTTGAAAAAAAAAAAAAATACGCAAATTAAACGCTGAGCAATAAAAACATCATTCAAAACTCTATTTTAAAGATGTATGGAATGCAGCACACACTGCACGTTGAGTTTCAACCCTCCACTGTGCATTCTTCCATCACATGCACAGATAACTCCCAGCATCCTTCACTCTACAGCAGGGCTATTGAGGCCTGCTGTAGTGTGCAGGACTAGTCAGGTAAGTTTCCATGATATTACTGGGGAAAACATATTAGCATGCTGATTGAGGATTGTTCATCTGTTCATCTAGCCTATTTCCATTCATTTATCCATCAATTGTAAAATATGTTTACAGACGAATCCAATTGTTTGGCTAACTATTTATATCTCTGGCATTGCATTAGTGTTTTTTTACAAACTTTTTTCTCATCTTATTCTACAGAACAATGCCACGTGCACTATCTCCTGTGTGGAGACATTTCACCCCATCCAATGTAGAAGGAAAGGCTGTGTACATTTGCAAATACTCTGCAAAGACCTATGTTAAGAATGACACAACGATGCAGAAGCATATAGTCAAGTGCCCAAAGTTTCCTCAGGGCTCAAATCAGCCTATGACAAAACAAAATCTTTATATTTATGTCTGTATATGACAAGGTAAATACAGTTAGTATAAATTACCCACAACATTTCCAGTTTATTCCTGTTAATTCCCGTTAATTCCCGTATATTCCCGTATATTCCCGTTAATTCCCGGATATTCCCGTTAATTCCCGTATATTCCCGTTAATTCCCCTGGAAAGTTTCCAACTTTGAATATTCCCGGAATTTTGCAACCCTAGCAGCGACTATGGAGGATCAGTGTTACAGTATGGGTATGTGGGACTTTTATGACCCAAAGAGTCTCTTTTAAGAGGTAGTTTAATAATTTGGCTGTGCAATTATTGCTCATTATATTATTATAGGAATTTACAAGAACAACTTGTTTTCCTATCTCAGCTTGAGAGGATGTTTGTGCTTCTACTTCACCCCTTTAATGGTAACAATCTAGAATAGCACTCAGTATAGCACATACCTCCTTCAAGGCCAAGTAGTACCCTTAAGATATTAGTCCCCTCGACATGCCTGACATTATTTCAACAAGATCAATGAATTACTCCAGGGGAAATCAGTGACACGGATCTGCACCAATATGTTAGGTGTTCTTCTCTGACCTATATCACATCCTTCCACCAAGTTGAGTTTTTGCATAATCTTGCTTACAAACAAACAAAACAACCAACAATCAAACAGACAGGGGGGAAATATGACATGTTTTTTCAGGAGGTAATGACACAACTCCATATCTCAAAACTATACCACACATTTTCCTCTAACGCCTTTCTGATGAGTCTTAGCTCTACTCAGTGAAGACACAAACTAACAACACCACTCTCTTATTTAACTGATGTTCTTTACTCACGTGGTTGAGAACTATTTGAGGCTAAATGATAAAATATATTTATTATTTCAGGTAATGCTCTGATATTTTTTCCAATCTTTATTCAGGAGTATGATATTTCTGTTTGAGAGCAGCTTGATTTTCAGTTCATATTGTAATGCTTCTCCTTAAAACCCTGCTCTCACCCTCTAACAGCTCCTGCTTGTACTATGATTTGCTCTGCTTTTGCTCAAACTGTGCGCTTGCACTCAGATATGTTATTCTTTGGATAGTTTTCCTGTGCTTCAGTTTCAGCTGTTCCTCCTTTTACTCTCACTGCTTCTGTGTGCACGTACGTCTGCTTTCGTATGTTTCTAATGCTACATTTTTGGATTGTTGAAATGCTGACTAAATAAGCATCATCACATTGTGCAAAATAAAAGGACAAGCAAACATAAAAATAACTACACACCCTATAAAATCAAACTGAACTGATAGTCTATGTCTACGATGATCCTCCATCAGACAGTATCCTGGACTTTTCTCCATTCGGTATTTGCTATTTAAATCCTGTGTTGGAAAATGGACATTGTTGTTCCAATGTTTCCACCTGTTCTTCCTGTTGTTCATGAGTACATAGGGGCTTGTAATTATATGCATGTGTGTCTGGATGTGAGTGCACATTTTTATAAATGTATTTATGAAAGCTCCTTACCTCAGATTGTTTCCTTGTTTACCCGGCCAGGTAAGATACAATGAAAGAGTGAGGCGGATGCTTATTTCCCGTGTGATCTTCTAAAAACTCGCTGGGTATTTCAAACCTGCTTTTGAAAAGAGAGTTGGAAAGAAAGACGGCAATGACATAAATGCCTGAACTGCTTCTGTAAAGATTACACAAATCTGAGTAAGCAGAACCCAGCGATGCATGCTTCGTATCACACAGCCAAGGTCTTCATTCAATGCCAGACATATTTCCTGTGTGTAACTTAGTGCCGGATTAGAGAGAGCAGGGAAGGAATAAGTACTCAGATTCTTTACTTAGGTAGCAATTCACACATTTAAAAAGCACAATTGCTCAATTATAATTTAATGCAGGATGAAAATGGATGTGACAAAATGTAATCTTTTTTATTCATGAATTCTTATTCCTTAACAAAACCTGACGCCTGCCTACGAACAAAGATGTTTTCCTGAGAAACAAGAATAATAGAAGCAGGGAGAATAAACCAGGACAGAAAAGTGAAAACCAAAATGAGAAGAAAAAAAACACTATGTAGCTCTTTAGAAAAGCCTGATGTGATGATTCTCTGTGGCACCATTACCAATGACAAACATGTTTCATTTGATCTAGTTGTAATATAAAAAAATTGATTAGGAGAGCAGTCAGTGTTCATAATGCAATATGACCCCTTGATATTATGCTATGACTCCGACTGTAGAATGATTATTGCCTCAACAAATATGGTGACCAATCACAACAAACAAAAACAGTGACTGTCTATTGACCGTGAAAAGGTGGCGAAGAGTCATTTAATATAGGCACCTGTGTGATTAAAGTAGGTCGTTTCCTGGGTCAATATCGGAGAATGAGTTGTGCTGAGTATCTGAGAGGGCTATTTCACAGCTATTGCATTTTATTTTGTCTCTATGGAAACAACAAGCACAATATCTAGCCTGCCTCTGTACTGTAAGGGGCGAGATAAGATAAACAGAGAAAGGGCTTCAGAGAATCGTGATGAAGAGTCACCGAGGAGAGACAGAAAAGAAAGGAAAAGAAAGCATGTGCACATGTATCATGCATGCACAAAGGCTACCACAAGCCCTAAACTCCTTTGTCAAGGCAGCATGTTTTTTTAAATAGGCAGCATGGTGAGGAGCTGTTGATTTATTTAGCACCCATGTTTAATACAGATGGAGCATTTGAATCAAATGAATTAAAACTAGCTCCATGACTTTGCTCTTCAGACCCCCGCACCGACAGACTCGACTTACAGCCAATTATAACCGGTTTATGCTTGGACAGCACAGGGAAGTCCCTCATGGTGCAGTTGATGGTAATGTGATGGGATATGGAGAAGTTCGAGGAGCGAAAAGAAATAACAGCTAACGTTTTGCCAAAATTCCACAATTCACCTAATATTAGCAGGCATATGCAAGGTTTCTAAAGACAGGTAGACATGGAACTGCATTAAGAACATCAAGCCTTTGAAAAGATGCTTACATACATATATTTTTTATTTTCAGTTGGGTGTTAGGAACTTATTCTGCACGACAAACAGCAGAAATACTTTTCTTATAAGAAGCAGCGCCACAATCCTATCCTAAACAGTATTAGCGAGTGCACTGTGGGTGGTGAAGTCAGTCTGACAACAGAGGAACTCCATCAATCTCTAATGCATAGCCAATGACAGTCTCTCCGACTACAGGCCTTTGCATGCCAATGGAAGCAGATTGATCTCTTTGTATGCCATGCACGAGTGTACCCCTGATCCCTACGGCTCTCATTGTCTTCTATTTGTTTAACATGATGGAATATGCTAATCAGGCAGGCACTGCTGAGATAAAACTCGCACTCCGCAGCTAACGCACTTACCGAAGCTGACAAATAAAAGTGTAACCCTTTTAATTGAACATTCCCCTGATAAAACAAATTGCAATACGACTGAGGTGAAGGGAACCTATCATGCTTTTTTTCCTATTTTCTGTCATATACATATAATGTTACAGTGACAGTTGTCCATATTAACATGGGAAAAGAAATCAAAAAAATCCAGAGATGTTAAATTTGTAATCCATGTGAGACAAATCCTAATGAGACTAAATCCACTGTTATTTTGGGCAATAAGCTTCTTGGACTACAAGTATTAGGGTCAAATTGAAGTTTTAAAATGTAGAGATTTTTAGAACAAGGTCATAACATCACAAGAATTGAAGCTGTTATTAGCAAAAAAATTAAAAAAGCTTTACTAAAGTTTAATTCAACAATATGCTGCACAAATTCCTCATTTAAATGCAGTTGACACATTCCCCTTCTAATATTACACATATATTTTTTCGTCATAATAATATGACTAGTATCTCTGCCAAGGAGATTGTGTTTTCATAACTAATTGTTTTTGTAATTTTTTTTATCATATTATCGTAGTATTTAGACTTTATTCTTTGAATATTATGGTCTGATTTTTTTAAATTTCAATTAGATTCTGGTTCAGTTTAGATACTAGTTACTGTCTTGTTTGGAGAACCTCCAAAGTGACGATGAGGGGGGTGCTAGCTCCGTTAGGCAGACCAGTGTTCTCTTTAATACGCCTGAGCTAATATTGTCAGTTTTAATCACAGGCTGAGTCGCTCCCTATCTCAGTTTGAGATAAATTAGGATCTTTTGTTTTTAACTGTAAATCATTTAGTCACACAGTTAAAATAAAGAGCTGGAAATGAGCCCGATAGTTCTCTGTTAAATAAACAACAACCTATTAAACACAAGGATCCTCTTGGTGCTGAGAAGCCACTGCTTATTCTGGGGAAATGTGAATTTTGCGCATTATTCAAACTGATGCTGGGAATTAAACATTACCACAAGGGCGTGTTTTCATGTTTAAGATTGCAGAGTGGCAATTCTATTTGAAATATCCATGTTTTCTTCATCTCACAGAAGCTGGAGCACCCGCAGAGGCCTGTGGCTCTGGAGATCAGCAGGGTGCCCCATGGGGCTCGTGGCTCTTCAAATACAGGTTTATTAAGCTGCACATAAACACGTGCATGTGCACTGACTTTCTGAACAAGTGGGAAATGAGCACACACATTAACTCCGTATTACGTATGCAAAAATAAACACAAACTCCCCACCCATGCAGACTCGCTGCAAGCAGTCACAGGCTTTCATGTGTTGTGCCCAGACTTTTGATTGGTCCCAACAAGCATGCGAGGGGCACTTATTTACCTCCTGGCAGCAAGTTAATATTTTACATGAAGCGCATTAATGTCAGAAGTTCAGGCGATGAATGTTAGATATCTCCTCGGTCTAGATAGTAAACAACTTACAAGTTTGCAACAAGGTGCAACCTCTAGCAAAGCAGACACAGTTCACTGATGCAGCTTTTAGAGCATATGTGGTATAAAGATAATTATAAAGTACAGTTACATGCAAACATGATTGCACATGCATATCATAAATGCCCAGGCACATTCATAAAACTCTTCACTCTTGGGAAATACAAAATGAATTAGAAGGTTTGTCTAAGTTATGTAGGTTAAATAACCCCCCGCTGTACACAGTGATATATACTTGTTTCTTTTTTTATCCTAACCTCAGTGTAATTGGAATTTAATTTAAACACAAAGTGAGGACTGGAAACTGAGATTTACTTTGGAGTGCACTTTTTAAAAAATCGTTCTGTCCTTGGACGGCTTGTGAACACACCAAAACAAGCCACGCAACCCAGCCACGAAAACAAACTTTTAATAAGAAGCCTCTGGTCTGGTTGCACGACGCCGGAGGAATCTGTGTCATTCGTCTCTCAAATGACACAACACACACTGTCCCGCTTTTTTATTCCACCGCTGGGACAGAGCGGCAGACTTGGCAGGGATTTACATTCGACACTGAAATAAGAGCCGGCCTGCCGAAAGAAGCCGCAGAGCCTGTCTTCGGAAAGATAGGGCAAAGACGGAGAATTAGTGGGAAAATAAGAACGGAAAGTGACAGAAAATGAGAGAGACAAAGTTTGGAGTTAGAGAGAGAGTATAGAAAGAAATACAGGGGGGGGGGGGGGATTGTGGTTAAGGGAGAGAAGGGAAGACATGTTTGACACTGGCATCATGTTCCACAGAGCTGCAGTTTGACACCCGAACCAGCATGGAATCAGAGAAAGTGAGCTGGGTAAAATGAGTTCAGATTCCCCTAAGGCAAGCGGAAATGTACATGGAAAAGTGTTTGTGGCAAAAGAAAATGGAATGAAATAAATATTAAGCTGCAGCAGATTAATGCTTGCTCCCAACAAAGGAAAGGAACTGGGCATTATCTGGACTGTAGCTCAGATACAGTGAGGTTGGATGAAAGGAACCAGACAGCTTGAATCTGGTCGTCTCCTGACAGACCTGCTGGAGTTGAAACACTTCAGACGGTGAACAGTGCTAAAAGAGTGTCTCACAAATGGACACAGACCAATGATTGAACATAATAATACAAAAAAAAAAATAGAATGGTACTTTGTAAAGCACTCACTGCTGCCAAGGCCTAACAGTCCCCTTGTATTCCATCAAGCTAACGAAGTAAACAAACAAGGGGAAAAAACATAACCTTCTTTGTCTGAGATAATAATATATAATCCTAGTAATGAGAATAATATGGAAAGAGATATAACAGCACTAGTGGCTACGGTAAGACAGAAATCCAAACTGGATCATCTGACATCCATTTCATAATCTGTCAAATGACGAAAAATCTAATTTCCCAACGTATCAAAAGTGGAAATATTATGCACAAGCAGCAGGGTAAAGCTCACCAGCTATTAAGGCATTATGAGGGCTTCATTTAGCATGAATATATTTTTGCATTATAAATAATTGAAATTGGTAGAAATTAAGGGGAGGGGAGGAGGGTGGAGAGACGACGCTTTGGTTTTGCGGCGCATTACACACAGACAGAGAAAAATAAATAAATAAATAAACAGCTGTGAAAAATGATGCCCTAAGTTCAAAGCAACTTCAATCAGGATACATTTCTGGGCTTGATGAATAATTGAGCATCAGCCTGAACAGCCTTGAGTCCCAGCATTTTTTTTTTTTTTTTGGTGACGGCTCTTGCATGAATAAAACACTCTCTGGCCTGCAGAGCTGTCTGCGGAGCCGGGATACGGCGCAGTGTAGGAACATGGAAATTGCTGAAGGTATCGTTCCCTTCAGCTGCTCCAGGTTCAGTGTTCTCTGGCATATCTCTGCATATCTAATTGTACTTGTCTTTCTCTCTCCGTCTTTCCGACTTCCATCATCCTCCCCTTCCCCGCTTCCACTCTTCCTGCCGTTTCTCTCTCATTACCTCCTTATTATCCTCTCTCTCTCTCTCTCTCTCTCTCTCTTTCAGCCATGCACTGGCTCTCAGCTTGAATAGATGACTTGCCTCCTGGTGGGCCATTTGAAAAAAAAAAAAAGAGAGAGAAAACATTAAAGAGGCAAAAGTGCACGCTGATAAATTCCATGCACTCCAGCTAAAAAGAGCTTTTCCACTCGCAGGTCGCCACGTCTGGACGTGAGAGAGCTGAGAATCGAGCACCACTTTCTAAATGTTCAATCACAGCGAATAATTCAGCTCTGGCCCCAGCCTGTTGCCAAATCACGGAGAAGAAGAACAAACAAGCGTCTGTGAGCAGAATTTTTATGTAATCACAGCATCTTTCAAATTTATATTTGTTTTTAGAATTTGAATACTGCCCACAAAAGGGTGCAGTCGACAGCACTTGTTGCTCAGGTCCTATTTTTTTCTTGATATCTTCGATAACATCTCGTTTGTGGCCTTTAATTTTTATTCTTGACGGCCTATGATTGGGTATCTTGGTAATTTGAAGTTTCCTTTCTTCTATAAAAGAAAAGTTGGATTCAGAAGCAATTAAATGCACCAATCCTCAATTCAATAAACTAATTTTGCTGCCACAGCCTTAATCAGTGTTTCATGACCAGTAGACTAATGTAAGAAAACTTTAAATACATATTTCAGAGGTGGAATTACTGCATCAGTTTGCTGACTTTAGACCTACCGTTATCCTGTTATCCTGTACAGTTATCACCATTGTGAGTCCTTACTTGAATTGCTGTCCATGAGCACATCCATCTATCCATCCATTATCTATACCAGGGGTTTTCAACTGGTTTTGTCCCAGGGACCACCATTCTGACAAGACAGTAATCCGCGGCCCACTGATGGTGTGTGTGTGTGCGTTCGTGCATGTGGATAGAAGGAAGTTTTAACATTTGGTTTTCCATGTTGGTTTTATTTAAAAACCTCAAACAAATCTAGAAAAATATGTGAAAAAACTACAAAAACGGTTGATTTTCAGTGCTTTGAATTGAAAACAAAATTAAAATGCAGTTTGTAGTTGTACCGCATCTCAGAACCATATGTACATCAATATATGACGTTCATGACTTAAATGTACAGACATGTAGCTGACATGTTGAGAGAACGTTAAAGTAACGGTGATCAACAATAATCAACATAAACTGGGGCTACAACTGAAGAGGGAAGATGACAAAGTAATGCAGAATATGTCACAAATGATAATCATACAATATAACACAAACAATTGAGGCCTACTTAAGTTTAACCTCATGATCACCAGCACCTTTATATTACTTTAGACATATTTTTCTTATTTTAGATATTTTTCACGATATTCAAGAGTAATCTGGAAATGTGTTGAAATATCAAAGCGTATTTTGCGTACCGACTGCAATGCCGTCGCGGACCACCAGGGGGCCGCGGACCCCCGTTTGAAACCCCCTGATCTATACCCTTTATCCTTTGAGGTTCGTAGGGTTACTGGGCTGGGACATTGGGTGAGATGATGCAGGGTACAGCATGGACAGGGCGCTAATATATTTCAGCGCCAACAAACAGAAACAAACAACCACTAACATTCACACCTACGACCAAATAAGAGTTGCAATGTCTTTTTGACTGTGGGAGGAAGCCAGAGTACCTGGAGAAAGCCCACTCACACACAGGGAGAACATTCTAATTCCAAACAGAAAGGCATTGAGGTAAGGGGACCACTGTATCATCGAGGCACCCGTCCATCCAACCAATCCCAGCTGACATTGAGTGAGAGATATGGTTGCCAGCGTATCACAGGGCCACCAAACAGAGACAAACAACCACATTAACAACTATGGAAAATGAATAGTCTCCAATGAAACCCTTACTGCATTTCTGCGGACTGTAAGAGAAGCAGTACCTGGCGAAAACCTGCAAAAAAGGGCCCGGCCAAGCTGGGATTCAAACCGGGAACCTTCTAGCTCTGCCATGACATTGCTAACCAACCACCTGATCTGATTTATATGTAGCTTAATGGGCGAAACAAGTCTGTGATGGTTATCACATTCAAATTATTACTATGTGGCCATAACCTACAGCTTTTATAGCTTTTCCTTCTAAATGCAAAGCTCTGGAATCACTGCCAGGACAATCTGTTCTTTATTCACTTTAGTGGATGCATGAATAATGTAATTCAACATGACTTCTGTTTGTTTATTGTACAAAACAATCATTCATTCCACCATCTTGGATCCTTGTATTTAAATGTCTGGTCATCTTTACACTTCTTAAACAAGCAACACTAATCTAATGTGGAACATGTCAGGTTTAGAATCTACAGTGTTTTCTGAAATCACCACGAGCCAAAACAGTGTTTTTCAATGAACAGAATCCAACTCAGACTCATTATTTTTTAGGATCGCAAGGGAACGATCACACTGCATAATTTCAGTCTGAGTTTATTTTAAATGTCCCCTGATATGGAAATTAACTTTTCCCTCTAAATAGATGCACACACAGACAATAAAATGTGGGTTGTGGCTAAATGATAGGTTATTGCACGTTGAGTGATTTTGTGCAGTGCAAGTTTCAGACACACACACTTTCCTCTCACAGTAGGAGACGAAAGCAAACTTTCAATCAGGCCGGCTCAGCAGGTTCACCACGGTGTATTAGAGTAAGTGCTGTGGTCAGCCTGCGAGAGGATGAGTGTTGTAAGCAAATCATCAAAATTAAAGAGAACCTCGAGGAAGCCATAGTGACATACAGTGGTGTATAAAGTACTTGAAAGCCATACTTGAGTAAAAGTACAGATATCTTTCCTGAAAGTGACTTCGGTAAAAGTAAAAGTCTCCCGTCAGAAAATGACTTGAGTAAAAGTCTTAAAGTAGCTCATATTAAATGTACTTAAGTATCAAAAGTATCTGCTGTTGACATTTAGTATCAAAAGTAAAAGTACAAGTACCAGAATTAAAAATGCAGAGTGCTTTCTATCGTAGGTCTAAGACGTCATTTAGAAGTTGATATGATTGAACGTGATTGAACGTGTAATATCAAAGATTGGCCTCTTCCTTCATAATGTCTTTAAACGGAACTGTTGTTGTACTGTTCTTTGAGAAAAAAAAATGAAAAAAAATGATAAAAAAATAAATACTATCTATATAATATATACATATATTATATATATCTCAAATAGTAATGGACGAGTGCGTAAAGCCCGTGTTGCGCTAACATCCGCTGCTCAGGTAACGAGACAGTTTTGAGAATGTAAGAAGTAGAAAGTACCGAAATTGGTGTTCAAATGTAACGAGTAAAAGTAAAAAGTACTCAGGAAAATAAATTCTCAAGTAAAGTACAGATATGTGAAAAATCTACTTAAGTACAGGAACGAAGTATTTGTACTTTGTTACTTCCCACCACTGGTGACATAGTGTATTCATCACTGATTGGCTCACGGCAGGACTTCACAGGGGTCTATAACGTCAGGTTCACATTAGTGCTTACACTTTCAGAGAACATTTTACAACTATTCCAATCCCCGCTGGTCATTACGTAAACATTTCAAACTCTAGCCGCGATCCTGGGGGCAACGACTGAGAGCTCATTAAAACGCCATGATGTCGTCACTGACAAGGTTTCAGGAAATGCGGCGGGCAACAGGGAAAGGGATCGGCCTCAGTCTGTCATGCAGAGTAATGGCACATCAGAAAGCTGAGAGGAAACTCCTAATGGACTACGCTTCAATATTTAATGTCTTATTTCTGGCTTATTCTGTTTTCTGCTAAGGGCAGGTACGAACAGACGCGCCATATTTCACAGCAATAAGAGTTATTATAGTGGTGAGCGGAACAGTAGCTCAATGGGAGTGTGTTTGGGGGCAGAGTTATGGTGATTTACGGCTGCTTGCCGCGGTCGTGTGCCACTTTGTGCGTGCGTCTGCCCTCCAAATTCTCACTGGAAATAATGAGAGCGGGTTATTAGTATGCGTAATTGGTTGTACATGTCATCCACGGGGTTGCAGTGTGAGAGCTAACATGAGGACTGCTGAGGAAGAGGCTGTGCAGGGACCAGTTGCCAGTACATGAAGTATTTCTTGGTGGAAAGAAAAATAAAAAGACAAAGAGAGTGAGTTTGTGTATAAGATATGAGCTACATGAAAGTACATCCTTGTTCACTCTCTCACTACACTCCCCTTTTGTCAGCACTTTCAAGTTCTCCAGGCTTTGCCCTCCTGATCCAGATGGGACTGGGAATCAAACAGTATCGACTGTATCAAGCCTCATTATTTACTTTGGAAGTCGTACAGTTAGAGTTTTGTGAAACAGTTGAGACTCTTTTCCCTTGTTCACTTTATGGGGACTTGTTGCTTTATCTTGAAACAAGTGGAGCAATTTATTATTAAGCCCCGTGTGAGACAATAGTGGAGAGAATTGAAATGATTTCACCCCACAGTCAGGATTTTAACACACTAAATAGGATTAGGAGTCTTGCTCTAATAGACAGTTGTTGGCTCTGAGGGTTTGGAAGGGAGAGCAGTTAAGTGAAGAGAGCAGGGGAGGATATCCTCCCAGTGCTTTGTGACCTTTGACCTGGGATATCCTACTTAAGATATCAGCTAAACACTGCCAAGGCCACGGCCATTCCCCTGCTGCTGCGCTGTGCCAAGGCCACACTGTGCCTGCAAAATTAGACTGGTGGACACCGTCCAGTCAGAGCTTTCAATGGGCAGATACATGTAAAGTTTATACTCAGACACCACATCTTCCTGTGCAGACGACCCAGCTCCGCAAGACCACTATCATCAATGCACCATCTTCTTTTTAGCCGTGACAATGGCAGTAACCCAACTGGGAAATGGACCTAGGTCTTGGAATAGGTCAGAGCCCAAAACTAAAGTCTGAGGAAAGAAAGTTACTTAAACAAACTATATATATTCTAACTGAAAAACATTACATTACCTAATTAATTAAAAATCAGCTAAATTAAGCTGCCACAAGTTCCATTTCTCTATTCAGCCCAGCTCTGTGGTGCCTTTACAGGATTGCATCACAAGATCAGTCACACATGCACTTTTTTCAGTACCTGCTCACAAAAACAGCTATGGTCAGAGATCCTGTTTTCACATACACACTAAAACCTGGAATACTTTACACATATCTAAAAGGCTTTTAAATACTTTATGTTGGACAGTTACCCCTGAAACCACTGATTTACACTGGTTATTTCATTCTGTTTAAGTCCTTTCCTCGTAGCTGTCTGTATTGTTCTCATCTCTACTGATGTCTCTGTCTTGATTTTGTTTTGTTTTTGTATTTTGATGGAGTCTTTGTCTTTTATGTGCTGCAGAACAGGAACCTGCTGTAAACCAGTTCTAACTGAGTCCTGTTTGATTGCAATGTTACAATAAAATCTCTCCTGTATAATAAATCAATGTAATAAAAAAAAAAATCCTTTGTCCCTTTGATAATTGTACATTTTATTGTCATTAAATGATAACTACAGGGTTTCTGCAGGACCTTACAAAGTCCAATAATTCTATTTTCCTAGAGTTTCAATAACTCTCATTTCTAAATGTGTTTTAGGAAAAAAACTTTAAACACAGTGTTACAAATCTACTAGATAAAACCAGCATTGGACCAATACCCACTGGTGCAAAATGGTGCAGAATTGAGAAGAGCAAACACAGTGTGTCAGGATGTGGTGTTTGAGCTGATGCTGTGTCTCCTCTCATCAAAACTAATGGTTTCTTCTAGACGTAATAAGTTCATAAGGTTTCTGTTAACATTACTTTCATGTGATATGGGTCAGTGCAAGTTCAGCAAGATCTGGTTTGAGGATGGTGGGTTCTCATTGGATGCCTTTTTAAAATGTAAATTTAAGCAGAATGGGAAGTCATGAAAACATAAAGCTGCTGTTAAAAGCCAACAGCAAACAAACAAACACTACCCTTGAGTTAACACTGTTCTGTGAAGCTGATGGTTCATGTTGAATGTAAATAATTAATTTGCTTTGTAAGTAATTCTGAAACTTGACTTTCCCTCGTATCTCTTTTTAGCAGTCTGGATGTGACATTGGTCTCAAATCGAATTGATGGTCTAAGAAAGATCTGAAAATTCTTAAATTCAACTGTTTGAAACCTGAAGAAGGGGACGGGTGATGTGGAATAATCACAAAGTATCTATACTAAAAATACATGAACACACACAAAATGGTTATTTGTATATCTTTGTTCAAGACTGCAAAAAAATATAGTGCTGCAACATTTGCATCTTGGCTGCTGTGTGTACATGTTGTAATTACCTTTTCTTAGGTTATTTTAAAAACTCTCGTGGGTTGAATGATGCACAAGATTAAGTAAATACAATTAATGAATGAATTAAAGTAAACTGTTTAAAAAAACACTTTCATCCAGCTCTCCAGAAATCATCTCACAGACAAAACTATTAAACTAAAGTTACTGTTGTGGAGTTGCCTACTGCACTCAAGTAAATGTTGAACAATTATTAATTATACAGTAATAAAGTTTGATTACTTTTAAAACAATGTTATCATTTATACTATAATATTTGTTCACACTTAGAGTAACCTTTTTAGCAGAGACTACTTCAGAACAGAGGAATCAGAAAGTGCATTATGTGACAAAAAACACGTTGAGCAAAGACAAGGAGAGCAATAACAAAGACAAAGCCAAAGGGCTGTGCTGAGGCTGGAAATGCATACACATACAAATTTGATGACTCGAGCTTCATCATTTCCAGCCTGCCTGTTGCCCACAGGACTGACAGTGCTCAGGGGTCTGGAAGAATAATAGGCCAAGGCAACACAAAAGTACTCGTTAATGTAGCTACATGTGGGGAAACGGAAAAGCTACTTCAAGCAACACAGAGCTGAGATTCTGCAACAAATATTTCTCCAGGCACCAGTCAAAGCACATACATATTAATGTTTTTTTCAATCTACAAGTTCCACGAACACAAAACTGTATATTTGGAGAGAAATCCCACCTGCATCTTGTTCTCTCCGCCTTAAGAGACAGGGTCGTATTTCATATGGCTGCTTTATTGCAGTTTTATGTTAGTTACACCTTCGGCATGTTTGTAATATACTCTTGTATCACCAATTCAGGGGCATCTATATTTTATTTAGAGCATATATTTTTCATAAGAAGAGAGTGCTGCATGACCCGAAGGTATTGCGGTTCTGGCTCAGCAGAGGTGTTCAGAGAAAGCATCACACTGGACCTCTTCACCTGTGTTTGGATGTGAGGAGGTTTAGACTGGGGACACAAATTAAATTAATCTTAGTATTTGGTTTGTACTTCCAGGCGCTGGTCCCTGGTTTTGAGTGTAAAATGTAATCCTCTTTAGACGTGCAACGTGGGCCTAGAAAAAAACTGATTATAGTGCAAGTAAACTGCGATTGCTCCCCATTACTCAGTGATGAGGCTGAATTTCAGGTTATTTCATGTTCAAAGTGATATGATTGTACTTGTTCATTGCCTTGGGGGGTTTGGCAGATCCCCACACCATTTGTTTGAAGACTGGTTGAATTACAAGTAAAAAAAAATTACAAAATGCTCCCTCACCTCATTTGCAGATTCTCCCTTGTGAAGAAAAAGAGCAGGCTTTGAGATTGTATTACACGTCAGGAATTGGCAGCGTAGCGTTCGAGTCGTGAAAGGGATGAAGCGATGGGAGTGGGTGTGTGGTGATTCTCTCAGCTTACAGCCGCACTGATCATGTGTTAAAAGCTGCTTAGCATGACGATTACGATCATGTCGGCAAGTCAGAGTGCAACATCTGATTCCAGCATTAAGGAACAATCAAGCTGCCCTACAAGATTTATTTGCTAAGACAGATGATGAACATATGGTAATTGTGTGTGTGTTCGTGTGTGTGTGTGTGTGTGTGTGTGTGTGTGTGTGTGTGTGTGTGTGTGTGTGTGTGTGTGTGTGTGTGTGTGTTTATGTGTGAGTGTGTTTTCCACATTTTTCTCTCATTGTGCAGATTCTCTCTAAAATTAGACTCTGCCATTAGCAAAAATAATACAATACCTAGTCTGACAAATTGATTGCTGACATGAGTGTGAGACCCTATTATGAGGCATCATTAAATCTAATTAGCTGTAGCAGCTTAAGACCTTTGCTTGCAAAATATTGACACTTTGATGAAACAGTTTGACTACTTGAAATGACACTTAATGAATTTTACCTCACAATTAATTACTTGCACGTTTTGAAACCTCCCTGGTTGAAAAATGTAGCCGTGGATAAAACCAACAACATATGTGCATACTGAAAGAAATAGGAGAAACTGAGACTATATCGCAATTTATACTTTTACATTAATGTGGGAGATCTCAGCTGGGGTAACTTTTATTCACATGCCATTGCAGTGCATAAATAAATCATTAGATGTTCTGCGAATTACAGTTCTTTGCTTTCTTGTTTGGATTCAGATGAGCAGGTTAGTCCCATGTCTGTATATTAAATATTAAGGAACAGCCATTAGGCTGTTAGTGTAGTAAAGCATAAAGACTCACAACAAAAAGGTGAAATAGGCTGGAGCTTAATATTTACTGAGCAGGAATCTCAGCAACAGAGCTAATCCATGCATTTTCCAAAATATTTCAATGTTCATTCAGCATTTACAGTATACAATATTCCGTAGACGCTGGATGTGTATTGGAGGTGAAACAGCTGACGGTAGGAGAAGTACTATCACGTTCGGAAAGCAACACTTCCTTCTGATGAATTCCTGGAAGCTCTGAATGACAAAGACAGGAAGGTAAGGAGTGACGGATGTTAGGGGAAGGGAGGGAGGCCTCTGAATAAGGAAGGGAGGGAAAAGGACTACGGAAGCATGAAGGAAAAGAGAGGGGTAAAGAAGTACAGAAAAAGTGATGAGACGATTCTGAGAACAATATCAGAATGAAAAGGATGGATGGCTGAGCAATGCTTGGGTGTGTTAAGACTATAGAGAGAGTTTAGGGTAAGAGAGAGGGGATCAGGGTAAAGGGTGAACGACAGGAAGTTCAGGGAAAGTCAGCAGGGACACAGAACAATAGATGAGGTAAAGATGGAAAAAAGTCGCAGAGGGATGGAGAGAAAGCGGAAAGAGGGAAAAGAGTCACAGACGGAAGGAAGTGACGGAATAGGTCATGGTGAACCAGCCAATCAGAACCCTGCAGGATCCAAAGTTCAACCATTACACCCAAAACTCAATCTTTGGCTGCCTACTTACTTCCTAAATGCAGAAAAATCATTTCTGATCTGTAGTATCTATTTTCTGGTGAAAATAACTGAAATCCATGCAGCACAGCAGTGTGAGATATTTATATTCAGTCAATGAGCGTTATCAACAGTAATGGAAGATGGATGCCTGCACGCTACCTGGTCTTTCTGCATCCACAGTTTCACAGGAAAGGCTGTGCTGCCAGGACCTGGTGTCCCTGGTGGAACCGCAAAGGTCACAGTCAGACACAAGCAAATATTCTCTCTCTCGCTCACACACACACCCGCCCGCGCACACACACACACACACACACACACACAAACACCTTGCACTTTGACAGACAGACATTATTGTATACAAAAATGCTTTCAAATACACACTCAGACTGACTTTCCTCGAGTCAGATAGAATTTATAGCTTGCAGGATTCACATAATAATTCCTGAACCAGTCGATAAGACCTGATCAAAAGGTGTTTGAGGAGGTTTCAATTCAATTCATTCATTACAGAAATACTGAGCAAGCAAATCTCTAACTTGGTGCATTATAAAAAAATATTATAGGCCTGTCATGATGAAGATTGTGTTGATATTTTGTCCCAATTGCGATAAATGATGATTATTGTCATGTAAAGCCTTTCTCAGAGCAATGAACTTTTAATTCTTAAGAAAATGTTGAATGAGAATAAAAAATATTATAATGTCCTCAATAACATTAACCACACACCCAACCAAAACATTAAATAAAATGGACTCTCTGGCTTGAATAAATATTGCTTAGAGCAATCTATGACGTCCTTCCCTCACCGTATCCTCACTGGTTGTAAAATAAGTCTCTCCCAAGCTAGGTATACGTGGAGACACAACCAGGTACTTGCAGCACAAATAGAAAAAAAGAGAACTGCTACCAATGCCTTGCCATCAAAAATACCAAAAAGCAGTCCAAAGGACGACTTTTGTTCCTGGAGGGGAACAGGGACGGAAAGGGCCTCCTCCACTGACCAGAAGTGGTCTGTTGGAGAACGCCAGAGACTGGGATATGTTTGTGGAAGTGGGCCAGCCTCTTACAGTCCCATCACACATTGTCACCACCACCCTAAGATGGATACTCTGGTCCAACACCCTGTGCTTAATCTACTTTGAAGAATGGACAGGTACCCTGGGAGGATCCTGTTGATAAAGCGAATGAGAGGAAAAGGCTGTGGTGTTCAGACATGGCATTTGAAGCAGAACACCATGGCTGAAAAGCAATAGTTTTCCCCGTGGAGTTTGGCTGCAGAGCTGCAAAGATCCGGGGATCAACAGACAAGCCCTGCACCAGACCATAACGTTAACATCACACACTGCAGAACCCTGCAGCCAATGACTCTGAATCAGGAGGAAAGACCCCAAGATGCTAGGGACATGAACCCAGGTCTGATAACCTGTGGTAGGCCTGTCTTAGAAGAGGGTTTCTTGTGATTAAAAGGCCGAAACGACAGATGACGCTAAGGTAAACAACTGGAGATATGTACATAACATCCACTGGTGGTCGCTAACATCCTATTACATCCATAGGTGGTAGGAATTAATATGTATTAAATATTCAACATCTCGCCACAGGGTATCTGTAACCAGATTGGTGAACAGGATGGGACGGTTATGATTAAGAGAACAAACTTACAGTCCTGTATTTAGTTATTAATCGATGGTGTCGGATCGCTCCAGTCACTTTGACATTGATTCCTGCCTGTGTGCGTCACATCTTGTGTTGTTCTCAGAGCGCACAAAATGTTGCAGCCTAATTTGTCATTATTATGTACCGATCCGGTCCAAATAACTTGTGATGACTGGTGGTGTTTATGAGTTAAAGTCAGTGCAGGTCAGCTGGACTGTGGACAGAAGACACAGACAACTCCAGCATGGTACAAACCAATTATTCTAATCATGAAGCAGCAGCTCTGATCATTGTTCCGTCGTGGAACCTCGTATTTTCACTTTTAGTTGACACAGTTCGTCAACAAGTGGACTTACCGGCTGCTTGCGTTAACTGGCTCTGCTCCTCTTATCTCTGCCTCTCCACCTCCAACTCCTCCTCGCTCCCAGTCTGAGGAGTATGGGAGCACACACACACACAAATTCTCGCTCGCTCTTAATATTTCACGTAATGGCCTATACGATGATGATTTAAAAAATAATAATAATGCAAGTCGCACTGGTGCCCATAGAAAACTGTTGCACTGTTTCCAAAAATAGCTGCAAAATGCAACTAAATGGTCGCAGTCTGGATCCCAGCAATGTAAGGCTGACTGGGTCTTGTTTAGATTTTTGTAACCCATGAAAGTAACACTACTCAATACTTCAATCTTAATGCGGAAGTGGCAGATTTGACATTAATGAAAGCATCTCAGTGTGATACATATTTTCTTTTAGGGCTTATGGTTGATTGACAAGCACATTATCCAACTATCTGCCATGTTTATTAGTGTGTTTATCACCATCTCAAGCTTCCAAAAAAGTAACCAACCTGTGAGCACAGGAGACTGACTTTGCTTTATATGTTAAAAGGAAAACAGGCATAACACATTTATCCCGAGCAGCTATTTTAACCCTTCATTCAGGCCCAGTCAAAACGGGTTTTCAGGGGAAAGCTTTTCAGTTGTTATTCTGTCCGTAACAACATTGTCAGTGACTTTCCCCTTCAACCTGAGTGGGTCCCAATTATGCAGCAATTTTCATCTCGCGTGTAGTCTGGTAATTCTAGTGGTGTCCCCAGAGACTCCTCTGTGTGTCATTTTGCAGATGAATTGGGAGCCACACAATAGATTGTGCAGTTTCATTAACTACTGAGAGACAAACCCTGCGAATAGCCAGTTTTCAAATTTAAAATGCTTCCTGTTGTAGTTGTAGCCTTATTTTCTTTGTTCAGGCCTTCAATTGCCTGTCGTGTCCTTTTTTCAACGTGTCTCGTCAGCTGACTGCCTTGTCAGACCTTGTGGTAGAAATCCCAGCAACTGACCATTTGCTAAACAATCTACCAAAACAGGAAATGTCTAATCATAGCTCAGAAACCACAGAGACTGGAACGCATGTCAAAATTAGATTTCTCTACATGGCTATGTGGTCTGCAGTGGGCTGTAATACGGGGGATTTTCTCAGCACTTCCCCTTCCAAAATAATATAAAATAATATAATATAATTGAGAGTAATCTGTTTAATCTGTTTATCTCCTCTAATGTTAGATGCAATTGCTTGCATGTTGTTTTTAATTACAAAAAAGTCCTAATTGCTAGAAGAGGGTAATGCCATTAACTCTGTTCTCCTTTTTTTAAATTTGCAGATTTTAGGGTTAAGAGTTTTTACACTAAAAATTAATGTCTTTTTGACATTGTATGCATTTGATGTGGTTTGATTTGGTTTTAGGGAGCGAACCTCGAGAATTTTGTATGACATGCACATCCTGTCATTGAGACAGGTGTGTATTTTGTTACTGTATCAAGTAAATTTTGTGAAGAAAGTGCATAGTTGTCTTTCTATTTGAATGTAGAAAACTAATTAACCTTTTTAGTGAATTTTATTGCCAGTATTATATCATTATGGTGTTAGTACCGGCATCACAAACGTCAGATGCAGTTCTCAACACTAATTAGAATGCCCCTAATGAACATTCTTGTTATTTTAACATTATGTGGTCAGAGGTGAAACATTCCTGTAAGCCGCTACTGCTTCTTTTTCCTCTTCTATTGTTTAATGCTGTCTCAACTTCCTGCAAATGCTCCATAAGTCTGAACTATCCAAAAAGGTTTTCACACTAGGTTTGACCATGGTTCAGTTTGAACCAAACCGAGACCACCTCTTATGATCGGATTAAACTCTGGATCATTTTTGCGGACTGTGGCCCTGGGCATTTTTCACACCTGTTATTTTGGTTTGGACTAAACTGAAATGTCTTAAAGTACAAGAATGGTGTGACAGCCTCAATTCTTTGTCCTTTAGCCCAATGACCTGTGTGAAACCATCAAATGAAGACTTAAGAAATCACATAATAAAAAAGGTCAGCTGGAGAGAATGTTAACTCAATAAGCTACAGCTGATTCAATATACCTGTCACAGCTGGATTTCCCGACAAAGCCCATGATGACCAGTAAGAAATGTCTACCTCTGTGTGGAGTCAGGAACCAATTTGCCATTGTATATCATACAGTCAATTTTTATGGCACATTTATGGCGGTCGTACTGTTGTATGGTTTGATTTAATGGTTTATTGTCCCTGTAACTCACAGTAAACTCAATTTAATATTCACAATACACTTTTTATGTGGGTTACTTTTACAGTCTTATTGTGACCTATTTTGATTCTTCTTCTAAATGTAACCCAGGTTTTAAAAAGCGACGTTTTCACTGTGGAAAAAGTTACTGTTCAAGTGTAATTGGGGAACGACAAAGAGCTGTAAGTTAATTAACAGAGGAGTGTGGCTATTAGCCTCAGCGTCCTGCTTTTATAATCCCAGTAAAAAGGGATTTATATTTTCTTCCCTTCACCTTGTTGAGTCAGATGGAAAGGATCGGTCAACTAAGTGCCCAAAAGACCGAGAGTAGGAACTGCCTCTCCCCCCTGTGCACTGCTAATGACAAGAAAATAAACACAGGAAACGGACAGTCCCAGCTCCCTGCAATTAGGTCACAATCACACAATCACACACTCACGCACACACAAACACATGCACACATTGTGCTGCTGACTACATCATGTCGTGTATTTGTACAGTAGAAGCTGCAGCTGTTATAAGACGGGATGTCTGGAGAGAGAGAGAGAGAGAGAGAGAGAGAGAGAGAGAGTGGGAGACAGACAGAAAGTCAGAGGCCTCTGGTTTCATGGTGTGGTCTGTGGTGAAGGCTGGGCGTAAAGAACAGTGACTGTACTTTGTGTGTGAAGCTGGAAGTAATAAGACTGAAAAGGTGGGGTTGTTGTCCCTGCACCAGCAAAATCAGCTTCTCGTATCGCAAACCTCATCATAGTTCAACAGAAACACTCGAGATCCATCAGATCCATCAGCCTCCAGACAACGAGTAACCCCAACATCTGATTGAAATCTGACAAAGAACAACAAGTCCATGGCTTAGAGGGTTTCTCTGAAACTAACTGTTCTCGACTAAATGTGTCACACAAAGGTAATGTTTGAAAGGAAAACCAGGTGTAAGCACAGATACAAACAACACAGATGGAAATCAAGATGAAAACAAGACAAGATGGAAATCTCTCATATCTATTCAATAAACTGTTAAACTTAATATATATTATATATACAAAATATAAATTATTTTGTTTAAGTGGCTTGTTTTTGTTCTTTTTATGTATATCTACAAAATAACAACAAATCCAAACCCTCTTATACAGACAATATGTATATGTGTATATATCTGATGAAAAAGACCAACTCTCATATGTATGGAAAATGTAGGCAGTCCTGTTATATGACATATATGCCAGTATAGTTCTCATCGCCCTATATGATAATCCTGCAGTATCAACTACAGTGTGGTTAGCACTCCCCATACAACAGGCCGGGTTTGTACAAAAAATGTTAAATGATATTCAGGTTTGGGGCTATTTGTTTTATTTGCTACACAAGCCTGTAATCAGGGAACACACTGTGCACTCGATACAAAAACAGAGCCTGGGTTCAGGTAAGGCTGGGTTCGTTTTCTCTTAGGAGTTTAAATGGAAAATTGAGGCTCGAGATACACTTAAGTATCAGCATTATAGACTTATTAATTACCATTTTTATACCAGGATTGATGAATTATTAAATATTTTGAGTCCTTTATTAAGCAAAAACTGCAAATGTTCGCCTAAAATGAGGACTTTGTTACCTGTTACCTTTTTATAACAATGTCAACTCACTATCCCTGGGTTTTGTACTGTTGGTCAGACAATAAAGGACCTTGGGCTATTTATCAAATTACCTTAATCTTAGTTTAAATAGTTAGTTTAATAAAATTGACATATATATGTATGTTCCTTTGCATTATATATTTAAAGCCCACCAAAAACTGGTCTGATGTTTTCAATGATGGTGACAATAGATTATATTACCAGTTATATTATCTTAAATAATTGCTTAAGACTTGATTGATTGGCAGTGCTAGCATCATTAACATGTAATCCACTGTCACTGCTTTTTGGACTGAAATGTTACAAGACTGGTTGTTGGATGAAAGTGATTCCCCCCCCTACTTCAGTGAAACTGTGGGGTTTTAATTTCATGACACTGATCCGGCATGAAACCATAGAGGCGAGAGGGAGCGTGACTTGGAGAGAAAGAAAGAGCGACAACAGCTGGCACCAGGTGCTGCTCCTACCGGGGCCTTCATCTCTAAAGCCCATGTTTAGATTTTGCTGTCACTCAGACCATGACCGAGCCCATTTCCCACCAACACACACACACTTACACACACACACACACACACACACAAACACACACACATGGCCTTAGTGCTTCGAAGGACATCACACTGTTGTACAATAATTTCATGGACACTTGCCTAACCCTAATGTTAAAAAATGTTGTGGCATTACATTTGAATGATTTACATTATGGGGACTCTCTTTTTGTTCCGACAATAGATAAGTCCGTAGTGTGACTGGGTGAACAGATATATGTCCCTTCAACATGAGTAAAACCAAGACCACACACACTGACACACACACGTACACACTGACAAACACACACAGCGGGCAAGCCAGATCGGAACAGTGGGGCCAGAGCAGCGGTCTGATAAGCTGTGATAGCAATTAGTCTTGTCTAAGGCCAAATGGCCATGTCAGGAATCCAGAGAAGGGGAAAAAAGAGGGATAAGGGAAGGAGAGAAAAGGATAAATCTGGATAGAGGAAAAAAGACAGGAAGGATTGATCAGAGAGACAGAACGGTGGCATGAGAAAGATAATGAGTGTGCCACAGCGGATGAAATAAAAGAGAAAGAGAGTGGGGGGCCTAAAGGGAGCCTGGAGGAGATGGAGGATAAGCGATAGAGTTTGGATGGAGAAATAAAGTCAGCTTGATCTGTGTGCGTGTGTGCGTGTGTGCGCGTGTGTGTGTGTGTGTGTGTGTGTGTGTGTGTGTGTGTGTGTGTGCCTGTCAGTTTAATTGATGCCGTGACAGCCTGACTATTTATTTTAATGGTGTTGTTCTGCAGTGTTCCATCACAGCAGACACTCACCTCTTATGTTGGACAAGTTGCTACATTTTTTTGGCAGAGGGGCGAGGGTGAAAGTGAGTCCGTGTGTGTGCGTGTGTGTGTGTGTGTGTGTGTGTGTGTGTGTGTGTGTGAGTGCACTATCTCGGCGTCTTTCACTCTGGGAAAATAGGAATACATGTCTTTGTTGACCTCTGTGTGCCCTGCGTGTGTGAGTGAGAAGCAGAAAGGGTGAGGTTGGATCTGAGCTTCTTCACACACAGTATTTTGTGTTATTAGACTTGTGTGTTTTATTTGTGTGTACGTTTGCGGCCTTTGTGCTACATCCTGCAGGATGGATTGTTTCCTCGTCCCTTTCCTGCTTCGTCTTATTTTAACCCCAAAGCAAGCCCGGTCAAAGGAAATACACACGCACACAGCTGTCCACTTCCCTCTCTCTCTCTCTCTCTCAGACACACAATCACACTTACACTAAAATACACACATCTGCAATTCACCTTGACATGCCCACACAGACCTTCCGTACCACACACTGAATAAACCACAACCTTTCTTTAGCTACACGCACACACATCAGTGGGCAGCTGGCATATAACCCAGGTTGTGTGTGTGTGTGTGTGTGTGTGTGTGTGTGTGTGTGTGTGTGTGTGTGTGTGTGTGTGTGTGTGTGTGTGTCTGTGTGTGAGTGTGAGTGTGTGAGTGTGTGTGAGAGATGAGTCAGAGGACCACACAGGGACAGCAGGGTGGTTCTGGCAGCAGGGAGTTGCTGTAACCGTATTATTCAAAGCAAAGCATTGTGGTCTTTCCCCAATGACAGAAGAGTTTTTTTACACACTCATAAGCACACTCACACTTGTGTACACGCACAGGCACACGCGCACACACACACACAAACACGCACACACAGTGGAAAAAGCCAGGCCAGCTGTCCAGGGACCAACCTCCGACTGCCTCTACCTGTTTTATTAATGGAGCGCCAGGGCTCTGTCGGCTCGTAATAGATACAGTGCCCCCCCGATCTGTCTGTCTCAACAAACACACAAATATTCACAGTGATGCACACAGATACATAGAGAGCCACAGAAACACACAGAAGTGCATAATAGAAGGGTAGATGTTATCTTTTATAGATGCTTAAAACTTTTTGAATATATATTTTAATTATATATATATAATTTTAAAGTACACACACTCTCTTCCAACGTATAAACTTTATCAAAAAAGAAACTTTTAAACTACCTTTATTAATCTCGAAAACCCAGCACAAATAAACCGTACCCATATGCATCATACCAGAGCATAAATAGCATCTGCAAGTAGAAAAGTATTCTTGAGAAGAAACATTCCATCTCGGCATGCACAAAAGTCCTCTGGTGAAAATGGAGTCGAGATGAGCAAGAGCTCGACCTTACCTTTGCGCTCGTGACTTTTCGAAATTTGCTCGCCCATAAAATGGACTCTTGAGACTTTGGAGGCAGGGACAGTGGCAGATATACTCTTGCAAGGACGGTGTTCCACTCACAGATCCACCTTTGTGTCCTCGTATCACCTGCATAGATGTTGTGCATGTGTACGAAAGTTTTGAGACTAATTAGAAAAGTCCATTTAAACCAACTTTTAAACTTGGAGAGGGTCAGTGGCGTTGTTAAGTTTTCAATGTAGTGAGTCCCCGGGACCCACAGGTGGTGATTTGAGTAGGTCCCTCGATAAATCAATGGGTCCACAATAAAATTGCAGTGTTAAGCTATGATTAATGGATATATTAATGTATGTTCAAAATATATCTGATATTAAACAAATTAAATTTTAAATCTGACAGGTTTATTAGAAAAAACGGTCACATCAGCGTGACATACAAAATTATAATCTAGCATTACTGTAGCTACATAAATAGCACCGAAATAAATTAAGTTAAAACCTAAATAAAAAACAGCTGCAATAATCTTCTGGCCAGCAATAGGTTTCATCTTTTTTCTTCGGTGGCATTTTTACATTTTCCTTCTTCTGCTTACTCGAGAAAAAAACGGGAGCGGTACGGTATGTATGCGCAGACGCCATTCAAAGTATTTTTTATCACAGCCACCAGAATATGTTTACTTTTTTTTTTTCATTTTCATTAATTTATTTAATTAGAGCACGTACCCTAGATGTTAAAACGTGGAAACGTGAGTTTATTTACTACAATGAAGTTTGTATCCTTAATTATTGAAATGAAATCCATGGCTAGTGGTTAAACTAGCATTTCACGAGACTTTGCAAGTGGTATCTCGTCTGCGCTGACTAGATATGCAGAGGGTTGAAACAGCGCCCCCTGCTTGCTGACAGCAAGGTTTGTTGTTCACAAGGCTTTGCTCTTCATGGGAAAAATTTGATGTTTTGCAGTGCGGCTGGAGGGAAGGACAATGCCAGGTCTTGTTTAGCTAGCTAGCTTGTTGGTTTCATTCAGATTCAATTAATAAATATAATTGGAAATCATCTGCATAACCATTATAGGTTATGTAGTGGTCCATACAAATATTGCCCAAAGGAAGCATTGAAACAGAAGGTGAGAAGGATTGGTCCCAAAACAACACCTGGGCAAACTCCCATTATAATTATTTTTATTGGTGGATGATTCATCATCACCTTGATATTGATGTAATCAATAGCTTAGAGTGAATCAAATGAATTCAAATAAATTAAATCTTTTTGACTCTAATAGCATGTGCTGTCTCTGTGCCGTGATGCACTTTAAATAACCAGTTGTAGAAGGTCACACCGCTGACTGGGGAGTGCTTTCTCGAGGAAAGGGAAGCTGACAAACAGGATTTAAAAAGAAGAATATTTTTCTTCAGTTACTTCAAAAGACTTTCGTGCATCTACTATTAAAGACAGGCCTGTCGTAGAAATGTTAACTAAGCAGCCTGGTTTAGAAGGGGTTAAAGAATATATTTTTCAGAAAGACGAGTGTTTATATACTGTATATAAAGGCTTTAAAGCTGTTTCTGAGGATTATGTGTTTGAGGATAAATTTGTGCCTGTCGAGGCCAGGAGGTGATGAGTTCTGCCTCTTATAGTTAGAATTGTATTATTAAAGAAGCTCATGAAGTAACTACTGAGGACTATAGGGATGAATCAATAGAGCTATGACTCTTTATCACGCCTGGCTACTGAAAAGAACTGTTGGCTTGCTTTTATCTCCCTCTATTGATGAGGACTACTTGGCTGATCTGGCATCACAGAGGGCCTTCCTATAGGTTTTAAGACTATCTTGGCAGAAAAAGAAAGATTCTTTCAGTTTAAAGAAAAGATCATTAATCCATTTCTCTGCAATGTTTGCTTTGATACTGTATGTGGTATATATGTAACTATAGGCGATGTTGTAGTGGAAGTGTAACACATGAATCACAGTTGATGTAAACAGTATCCACCATCGAAAAATAAGCTCCAATCAGCAGCCACCTTGCCTCTCATCTTACGTTAGCTATTCTCCCGGAGGATTTAGTTTCTCAGTGAGCTGTGATCTTCTGCCCCCCCCCCAAACACAGGGCAACAAATTATCAACAGCACCCTAAAATATCAAAGCCTCAGAGAGAGATGCAAAAACAGGGAGAAGAGGAGGAGGCGGCTGGGGGCTCATTAAGAGTTAGCCTTCATTAGAAGCAAATTAGAGACTTTCACTCTGCAGACACAATGTCGAGGGTGTGAAATAAGAATAGAGAAAAAATGTGTTTGAAAGAATGATTCTCTGTGTGTGTGTGTGTGTGTGTGTGTGTGTGTGTGTGTGTGTGTGTGTGTGTGTGTGTGTCTGTGTGTGTGTGTGTGTGTGAGAGAGAGAGCATAAGGGTGGGGGATTACAAAAAAGCCCAAAATGGCTTTTTAATCACATCATTAAAAGGACTTTAAATTATGAATTTGTCACAATGGATGTCCTTAGGCGTTGGAGCAATATCAAAGTGGGATATTTTTTTTACATTTTTTATGACGAATGGGGCCAATAGGTCTAAATCCACTGTGATTGTGTGTGGTAGTTTGTGTGAAGGTGGGGTTCAGTGTATTAAAGTCAATCAAGGATTGCCACTGGTCATTGATGAAAATAAATGACAAGACAATCATAATTAACTGTTCAATAAACGCCTCTCAGCTAAGAAACCATAACCAGGCCTGTCATTGTGCTTTTCTGCATTCATTTATTGGTTGTGTTTCATGTTTTAACGAGAAGAATCCATATGAACCTCAGAATTTTTACGATAGTGCTTAGTTCATGAATTGTGTCATGTTTGCCGATGTCATCAGAAGTTGCATAGCCCAGGGAAGTTAACTTTTCCATAGAATAGTGAGCCAATATAATGCTATTTTATATTTTAAACTATCAAAAAGTCATATTTTTATAATATGTCTGACCAGATGATTGATATTTCTACAGCCTTATCTTTCCCCCATGGTGAATGTGACTTTTTATTTCCTTCATTATTTCACATGCCTGTGACGATGCTTAATTGTTTGACTGTGTCTTCTACTCACAGTAATGTTACCTAATGTGCTAATGGGCTTTTGGCGTCCCCATCGCCGTTACCTACAAGCAGTGACACTACAATCATATCATAACACTTCTTTCTATATCGAAACCTCCAGCTCACAAGCTCTATGTGTCTATTTAGCGAAAGGAGCAATGAATTGTCCATTTGTCTATTTTTTATTTCCAAATGTACAAAGTCACATCATTTTAATCAAGATGTTTTTTTCAGCCCAACCAGAACCAAGTTTATCCATTTTCAGGACTTGAAGCTACTTCACATATTTCATTGCAGACTGGTGCTTGAAGAACTGTTCTGCTTTTTGGATTTAGGGAAATTAAAGTCTAGCCAGCATCAATATCTGGCTTTTTTTCAAGGACAGGCAGCTGCATCTCTAATCTTGCATCATTGCCAGCAAGATCATATTAAATACTTATTATAGTAGTTTTAAATTGCATGTTAGATGTTCAATATAACACAACATTGTCAGCTGGAGACAATGTTTTCAACCAACTCATAAAACTAATGTTAGCCTGATTAGCTAACTATTTAGAGTTGTGGGTAACTTTGCCACTCTAATGTTTGGCTTTTCAGCAAAACATCATTTATATATTGCCTATTCAAGACACCTGGAAATCAACTAACCTGCTATTACTACTTAAAAATGAGAACATAGTGTGGCCTCTGTCTAAAATCCATTGTTCCAAGAATACAGTGAAGTTGAGGATGTGGAGATACTGTCATTATCGAAGTAAAATATACAGTAAAATAGATTCAAAGAGTGAAAAGCGCAGCCTAGTAAGAGAGTTGTAGGGCCTTGTGGATGGTGTAGCTGCTGCTGTTGGACAGGGATACAAGCTGATGGTCATATCTGGTAACAAACTGGTCACATTTGGCAGAGAGACAGGGGGCGTGAGCAAAAGAGAGAGAGAGAGAGAGAGAGAGAGAGAGAGAGAGAGAGAGAGAGAGAGAGAGAGAGAGAGAGAGAGAGAGAGAGAGAAACAGTGGAGGAAGGAGTTAAATAAACACCGTTTCTTGCTTCTTTTGCTTTTTTTTTTTAAAACAACACTTGCCTCTCTTGTTGCTTTCTGTTCAAAAGAAAACTCACTCAGTGGAAAAACAAATGTTGATAAAGAGAAAATTGCATCGGATGGATGGGGGCGAGGAAAACAGGAAAGATACACCCAGAGAAGCCTCAGAGGACCAGCTATGAGGGAGGGGAAGAGAGAGAGAGAAAAAAGAGAGAGACGGAGGGGGGCAGTGGGAGGATGAAGGGAGACAGAAAGAGAGATGGGCAGGAAAGAGATGACAGGGAAAGGAGGCAGAGATGAGAAAATGCGGTTAGATCTCAGAAACTGATGAGAGCTGAATAATCCAAGTAACACACCAGACACATTTGCATGCACACCAACTTTTCCTACACATACGTGCACTCTTAACACATTCGTAACACACACACGCCAACAAACACCAACACACAATCTCTCTCGATATGTTGACACTATTAGGAGCTGACAGAAAGAGGGAAATGGTTGGAGGGAAACACAAACAAATTTGGAGAGAAGAAATTGGCCCTCTTGTTGCACCGCACTACTCCTCCGCAAACACCTCAATTCTCTCATTACACTCCATTACAGCAGCCATCCACAGACAAAAGAGATCCTCCACCACGGGTAATAGGAAATCAAGTCAACACTCCATTGTGCTTTGTCCCCCACGAGTCCCACAGGCCTGAGAGAATGGCCGAGGTTTGCCTGGGCTCAAACCAAGGAGACAGACACACACAGTATAGAGATGGGAATTGATTTGAAGTAGTAGAAGGTAAATGGAGGTCAATGATGATTTTAACGACGACTGAGACTTACGAAGGGATAAGACAGAATATTTCAAAACGTCCTGTGTGTGATAGTAAAGAGTTTGACCTCTAGTCCTTTTAATGTTGGGTGTCAATATACTGTCACCTTGGTGAAAGTCATATTTAATATCAGTTATCTTTGATCTGTGTTTCTCGTGTTTTTGTACCAGCTGCCTCTCTCTCTCTCTCTCTCTTTCTGGACTATATTATATGACAGGTTTTTGGAATCTGGAACTCTCCCCCTCCTCTAGTCGAGCATAAGGGAGCTGTTCATTTTATCTACAGCACATTAACTTTGCCAGTGTAAAAGGAAAATGAAGTGTTGAACCGTGGGATAAGTGGAAATCATAAAAGCCTGCAGGACTTAATGCTGGCTTTACAGCACTGCGTCATGTATTAAGTGACTAAAGGGAGAGCGTCTCAAGGTCTACAGGTGAACTGCCTGCATTCACTTTATTCACGTGTGATTTTCCACAGATAAAGCAAAGATTACAAACTCTGCACAGAAGCATGTGAAGCATATGGTAAGTCATTAGCTTTTGAAAAACGTTGAAAAATATAATTCACAACAGTAAAATGAGTTTCCAGATATCTGTAATATTTCAATATTCAATAATGGTAAAAGCAGGATTAATTGTTCTATGGCCGCTTTGGGGCAGTGTAATAAGTTGTAAACACAGCATGTGTAATATTGCTTCACAGAGCACCATCCATTTAAAGTTCCTTAACCCGACTTTTAGCTTTGGTTGTCTCGTGAGGCAAATATCTGTCTCTGCTAAAGCCTCCACTATGTTTATCTGTTACAGAGTCTAACTTTGTTTTCTTGCGGTTTGGTACTGAGCAGGTAGGTTTCTTGATTTAATTAAGATTCCCCGTAAAAAGGTGCCTGCTGGTGGAAACAGAGTTGATAAGTGCAGGTTGTGTAAATATAAACGGCTGATAGGCACTTGAAAGATTTGCACAGCTACAACAAACTGCAAAATTGTAAGATATATAAGATTAGGTCATGCTTTCATCAGCATTTGTCTTTTAGTCAGGAATATTAAGTAAAAATTACCTAGGCAATTTCCGTGAAATCTTCTGGAGGGTTGGGGTATGATCCAAGAAAGAACCAGGAGCTTCTCTAGCAGCCTTGTCCTACACCAGCAATAACTATCAGCCTTATCAAAGGGGAGAGATTTCAGCCCAATGTTAAACATAGACAGGGGGGGTGCCTCCCAAACACAAAGTCAGAGCTGGTTCCTTTCATTTGTCAGCAATCTCCATCTTATTATCCTTTCAAATGCCTGTGTTTGTTCCTCTATGCTGTGAGGTGAAACTAATATACTGCACATGGGTGCTAAATGTGGGCTGAATGTTTGAAGGATGTTGTATTGAAGCTGTGGTTATTTTTTACAAAGCTTAAAACTCAGCTGGAGATGTCTTCCCCTCCCCGGCTCTATCGCTCGGCCTGACCTTTTCATTGGTCTCATTCTCTGCATGGCGTGCGTTCCCACCAAAAGATAAATCCTGCTCTTGGTGTGTTGCACATACAATTTGTAACATTAAACATCTACAGTCTAACATACACACAAGAGACGGACAGAATCTAATGCAATAATAGATACACATCACAGCCAAAAAGGGGGGGGAGGCTCATTTCAACCACTCTGTCACCATCTTGGCAGGTGTTTATTTGAGCTGAGCCTGATAATGCAGCAGAGTAGACAGGCAGAGGGAAGGCTCGCAACAAAAGACACTCACCATGATGACAGAGAGTTATGGTGTAGTTACAGGTTTTCAGTTCAGGAGGTGCCCGACGAGAGAGTGGTTAGGAAAGTGGTGCTAAAAGCAGAGATTTGGCCCAGTATTACTCAGATTACTGCATCTCCCTACAATCCTCTTTGAAGACAAAGTCAAACAGCGTTAACCCCCATCATATTATTTTACTGCCATCGCTTTTGAGACTCCACAGTCACCCGTGAGAGACATAAGGTAAGGTTAAAACAATCCTCAAGAGTTTTGCCCTTGATTTTTGTGCTTAGAATTTGTTTGATCTTTTGGGGGGGATATTTTTCCATCTGTCATCAAAGAAATGAACCATTTTTTATTTTAGGGATAAGACAAAGTGTGTGCACAAATCTGGATTTGAAATGTTTGTACTAGAGTGCAATTTGAGTGGAGAGTAAGACTTGTGTGTGTGTGTTTGTGTGTGTTTGTGTGTGTGTTTGTGTGTGTGAGAGCGAGAGAGAGAGAATATACTTGTACAGATATCTTAGTTAGATAAGTAAAGAGGATTTTGAGTGTTAAACCTACGTATCGTGGACATTTCAGGAAAGTGATGACATTTTGGCTTATACTCATTTTCTGAAGCACTTTTAATGGTCTGTTTCAGGGTTAAGACTTGGTTTTTAGGTTAGGGTAATGTTTCGGCATTTAGCTGTGGTGGTTAAGGTTAGGGTAAGGGTCTTGGGTTTGCATAATGCCAATTAGTGTCCTCACTAAGATAGATGTACAAACATGTGTGCGTGTGTGTGTGTGTGTGTAGGAGAGAGTATTAGATGGGTATTAGCAGGAAGGAAATGGAGAAGCCTGAGATTTGGTTACACGCAACTTGAGAGCATCGAGAGAGAGTGTGCAAAAAAGGAGGTGGGAAGGTGGCACATAGTATGATAGGGAGAACAGATGAGGTGTCTCTCTACTAATCCAAGGGAGAAAGCAAGCAAGCAAAGAAAAAAAACAAAAACAGGATGTGTGGCCAGCAGCCATATGAATGAGTCATAACTCAGCTTCATTAGTGAATATGTCTCTTGACCTATTGACATCCACATCACACCATGTAACCCCCCGCACATCGATCCGCTGACCCCCTGAGCTGCACCATTGTCTTCATTATTTTAGCATCTGAACTCATATGTTCCAAAAGCTCTCCCATGCTGCCACCGCCCCCCTCCTTTCCATCAATATTGAACTTCCACAAATGAGTACACAGGTCAGGATTTGTATATGCATTCGGCAGACTTGCAGAGGAAAAGCAAAATGTCGAAACGTGGAAATGTTGAAAGTTTAAAACCAACTTGTACTGTGTCAAGCTGGAAAACATAAGTGTTTGACCCTTTTCGCAAAAATTTGGTTGTTATGTCATGTTTTGATTACTGGCTGCTGAATTCACAATTGATTTAAAATGTAGTTATGATGCCGGTTAATGTGTTGAGATCAGTAAAAAAAAAAACAACAGTTGGTTAAGTGAAGAAAGGAATATATTCAATTATGCTTTGTTTAAAATTGATTTTGTTTAAAGCTGCATTTATTTTGCCTTTGTTGGCCACATGATGGCAGAGGAAAAAGCCCAACTTTGATGTATTTTTACCGAAAGTTGTTATTGCAAATTTATATTTATAAATCCAGCATAATTAGTGCAACATTAGCGTAAAGTTGCAGTTCAAGGGTATTCCCTATTATTACATTTTTCTTTGAACTCCTGGGAAAGGATTAGGACTGTTAGCTGCTGACTTTGCTAGCTGCTAACTATGCCTGTCCACTGTTTGGTGCTGGGTAGGTACAGTGGGTTTTTAGAGCACTTTGACTGAAAATAGCTATCGTGTGGCTGGAAACAAAGTACATGAGAGCAATCATAATCAATAAAAGTATAAAAATGTAGGCTTACAATGCTGGACTGTCTAAAGGGGACTGCAGAGGGCGAACCCAATGGTAAAAAAAACAGATCATGAGAAAATGAACCAACTTCTCTTTTGCCAGTTTTTTTTGTTCAATTTGTGAGTCATGGTCCCATTGAGAGAAAAACGTCTAAGGTGTGGGTGCCATGTTATTGACAGCTAGTACTGTCCAATGGGTGCAGGTCACAGGTGTAGGTGGGCGTGCCTTGTCCTCAAGCTGTCAGTCAGGCTTACCCATGCTCCTCCAAATATGGTTGATTCTTAATCAAAAAGAAAAAGGAAAAATACAAAGGACAGATAAACTCGAAGCCTCAAATCAGAAGTTCATAAACCAATGGTTAACGTCACGGTCAGTTGACAGTTAAAACAAAACATATACGATTAACACTAGAAGGTTCAAATCCCTTAAAATAACACATACTCATTTCATCATTGTTAATATAAAAATAATGACTACCCCAGCATTAATTTGCATAGATTTATTTTCGATAAAATAAACATGAGTAGGTGCCTCAGCGGTCTTTATTGCCACCATCCTATACTAAAACAAGTACCATAGTAGTCATAGTTATTGAATAAACAGTAGAATACTGGTGTATATACACAGTATATTTCATTGTCTTTTTGTCTTTCAAAGACACCCTTAAATGACATCTTAGAAAAGTAACTGTCAAATTGTTAGCACTCTATCTGTCATGAGTGAAAATAAACAAAGAGCTGGAAATTAACTGTCACCCCTAACTGACAACACAGGTTTGTTGTGTTATGACAAGAGATAGTGTCGCAAACAATAAAACGTGAGGTACACAGTGATTTCTGGAGGGGGATGTTTATGAGGCAATACAGGCAACATAAAACAAACATAAAATGATGCAATTTATACCATTTAACGACTTAAAAGACTATCTTTTGGTTTGGTGTGTATTTGAAATCACAATACAAGATTATATTGTATTGATAGACATCATGAAACATCTGTTAGTCTAGCTTGATACATCACTTAAAATGGGTTAGAAACATTAAACAACATTTGATACTCCTGCTAGTAATCCCAAAGATTCTGTTTTGAAGTCGGAAAGAGGGAAGCTTCCTGTTTAAAAGCTGGGTAAGCCTTGTTTGTCTGTTAAGGAGACATATCCCAGCTGTCTTCACAGATGTCCTGCCCCCTGGAGCCTTTCTTATTTCGCCTCTAGTTTATTTCTAGCGGGGAACATACGGATTCAGTCCAGCCGTAATGGCACTTGTCGACAACTGAGTGGGAGAATCGTCCTGCTTCTGAATCAATGACCAATTCAATTTCATGCACCATGCTGACATTTAGCCAACAGAGCCCGAAAGGTTAATGGAATTCCATATGTACGCACAGGCGGCGTGTACAGTGGCTGATTGTATCGCAGTGCTACTTAGCAGAAAAGCAAAAACCAAAGGGTGAAAATCCTCCTCCAGCTAAGCCTCATATCAGCACATTCACACACACATTCACACACACATTCTCACAGGGCCGCCTGGAGGAGAGTGCATTAGATTAGCTCCTTTTGTCTATCAGTCTGTCTACCACCTAACTTTTCCCCTAATACTCTGTCTGGTTTTCAAATCTCTGTGTCGCTGACTGTTATTTTTCTTCCCATTCTAGCACTTTGTCAGTCCAGGTTTATCTTTCTCTCACTGTCTTCTGTCTCTTTTTGTTGCTTTTTCCCCATTCAGACGATGAGTCTTCCTTGCAGACTTCATGTTTGTCTGTCTAGGTTTGTACATCTGCCCGGCCTTGTATTCCATGTGCCTGCCAGTCCTCCAAGCCTTTTCTATCTTTCACGTGTGTGCAGTAACACAAGAAGACACAACACCCACCTGATAATGAGTAAGCATTCTACCAACATTTATCTCTCCACTGCTGCTTCACTTCTGTGTTTAAACAACGAGGCCTGATGAAGCATCACCATTAGGAGAACGTTCCTGATCTCCTTACATGATGTAATTTCAGCTCATGAGAACAGACAGATTCAGCACAGAAAGGTGGAAGCAACGTTCGCTGCCAACTGTGTCGAGCCCCAGTAGCCGTGGTGATGAGAGCAGGGCAGACACTGGGCCCTGGCTACTGTAATGCAGCGGGACAGCTTATACAAAACAAAATTACCCAAAGGTTGCTCACAGTGCTTCTCTGACCCACTGATCGGCTGGACGACAGACTGGACACTGCCACTGAGGGGGTTACACACAACTTTGGTTTGAAGAGAAATACTGTGGCCATTACGAAAGACGTTCACGCAGTAACATTCTTAAGATGAAGAATTTGTAACAGAGTGTGCTTCAAACATTGCACAGTATATCAAGCATCAGAGGGCAGAAAAAGCCCACCAATCAACTGTCCTTATTAGGACTTTGCAAGACCTCCATTCACTGTGGACAGCCTAAGCCTAACCAAAACCTTATCCTTAACCTTAACCTGCATTTCCCACAGACTTGATTTAATCTCTGCCAGCAGCCGGGGTACACAAGCACAAATGTCGTATGTGGTCCAAATTAGAATATGGTGGGCAAACACAGTCCAGATGATTAATGAAAAACATTGTTAAACTATGACCAATCAATGCCTGACCCTAACCTTAACCTAACCACAACTCACATCGTACCCTTAACCTTGACCAGGACCTTAGAACTAAAGTTTTGCCTTATTATAACCAGACTTTTGGTCCCTAGGTCTACTGGTCCTATTAAGGTCTGAATTATGTTACAGAAGGTCCTAAAGTGGTTATGAGTACACACACACACACAGGTTACAGCCTTACACATCATGTAACAGAGCATTATAACTAGATTTACTTGGAACAAAAACAACAGAACGCCAAGAGGCCTGTGTTACTGAAACATGAAACTGTTTGAACTCGGTTCAACCTCCAACACAACAATAAATCCTACTGACTGGTAATCCTACCTTGAATATATAAAGTGTTTTTTGTTGGAAATTGTTTGTACCTTATCTTAAATGAAATGATGAATGTTCCTTTACTAGTTACTAGTAACATTGTAATTCAAAGATCTACATAATTCCTCTATTTAGGTTGCTTCTATAAGTGGATGCAATTATGTTTCATATCAGCCTGTGTTATTATTTTCTTGCACACGTGTTGAAAGTGCGTTGGTTATAGATTAGTATACATGATCGACTTGCACTGAACTCATTTTATTATCATTTATTATTCCAGGATAATTGTTGTTGTTGTGACGTGAGAAATCAATCTGACACCTCTGCTGAACCACAGAATTACACATAAATTAAAATTTGTAATTACCAAACAATGTTTCAGATTTACTTTTCTCTTATTCTCGCTGGTAATAGCCTACTTGCCCACATATCAGCTTTCTGTTGCTCCCTTGCGTTTACTCTCTCTCTTAGTCTCTCTCTCCTCAAAGTTTCAGTCAAATGATTTTAAATGGCAGTATTGTTAAATTAAGTTTTAATCCTCGTTTTGAAAACTCCTGTGGAGTTGGGTTGCAGACCCTGTCCACTTGAACTAGACTGACTGTTTCCAATCAACTGGCAACGTCCGTTTAATAACGTCTGAATTGGGCATCAGTGTTCACTAACCAGCTCCTTTCCTTTTCCTTTAACTCAATTGGAAACTCTTGGAAAGCATTCAAAGAGGAGGCTTGGAGGCCTATCACTGCCTCATGGTTGTAAAGTCCTGTTGAATTTACTGTTTTAAATAGGCTCCAAATCGATTGTGTACTCTCTGCGTCAGAAGTTAATTTGATTGCTTCATTAAGGGCAGTGGCCTTTAAGCATCTGACTAGAATAACAAATGCCTGTGAAGCACCAGCTTGACACGGCCTTCTCCACTACACATTTAGAGAACATGTTGTCACAAAGCCTCAGATAACATCCACAGCCAATCGTCCGATGTGTAACATATTCCTGCGAACAAACACTTGAGAAGTTACAGCCATGCTTCATGTGTCATTTGTTGTCTACTTGAAAAAGCAGACCAGTCAGGCGATGGGGATGTTAATCACCTTTCCACCTGCACACATCTCAAACAAACATTGTCACGATCCTGCATTATGCCCCTTAATGTATTATTCTATTCTTTTCTGATGATACTACCACTGGCTCTTTACAATCCATCTTAAGAAGGATACTTACTGTACCTGTTTAAATGTGTGACATGAATACTCAGATGAGATAAGAGCTACCGTTAGTTTTATCTCAGACAGCAGCGCTATGGTCCTCATCTGAGTTAAATGCCACCACGAAGTAGACTCCTTCCCCCATGATGTTTTCCAGCCATAAAAGTTAGTCTTGCAGCTGCACTTAAACTTTTTGTACAATTAGAGCAACATAAAAAGTAAGAAAAAAGCTGTGACAGCTATATTCACCTATTTTATTGATAACATTATGAATAAGGTGCATTTTCCAGAGTGTGCCCTGGCAATTTATCATTTCCTGCAAATGGACGGTTTATATCGACCTTGCATTAGTTTGAACCAATACTCTCTGAGTAATTTGAATAGAGTAAAAATCTATTCAAGTATTCTGAGAAGATAGTTTTGTATGCATTTCGTGTCAAAGCAATGAAAAATGTATTCATTCATTTCAAAATATCACACAATGTCTGATGTATGATGTCTTTCTAAAGCTGGGATGTGAAGTGAAGTATGTGAAGGACTGAAAGCTCTTGTTTTCTTCTGTAAAAACGCAAATACTGTTTATTTGGACGCCTGAGACATAACTGTGCACACAGCGACCAAGAGAAGTTGTGAGGCACACTGTTGTACAGGGATGAGTCGACCTCACATACACAAAAAATGACTCGCTCTCTGGTCACTGATTCAACCCAAAGGGAACAACAAAGCAGCTGAAACAAAAACCTTGTTGTTCGAGAAGAAAGGGTGAAGAGAGGGCGCAGTAAGGTAAGAACATCGAGTTGGGGGGGAGGATGGGGATCGGAGGGCCTTTCTCTTTCGGGGGCAGCTTTTTTGTTTATGCTATATTCCATCTGTATCGTGTTACCGCTTGGTGCCGGTGTCGGCCGAGGGAGGCTTAACTGAAAGAGTCAAATAGAGAGAGGGAGAGGCCCAGCAGGGAATACCAGGTCACAAAAGATTTACTTCACCCCTGTCCAGAAACCAGTTTTTCAAACAAGAACAATACAGCCAGTAGAAAGAGAAATGGAGCAAGATAGGCAGGGCCAGGTGGGGGCGGTGGAGGCGGAGTGGAGGAAGAGAAAAAAAGACAGAAAGGCAGAGGATTGATGGCACAGTAAGGAGAAATATAGAGAGGCGGCAAAAAAAGAAAAAAGGTAAGGAGTCCCAGAGTTCAGTCTCGGGGGGGTTCCCGCGGCTGGCAATGGCTTCAAAGCGTTTCGAAATTGAAAAAGCGAATTGAGAGCAGGACGGGATGAGATTGAAAGACGAGAAGGAGTGAAGGACGGAAGCTAGGAGGGGAAAGGCAAGAAAGAGAGAGACAAAGAGAGGGGGAGAAAGGAGAGTTTCCCTAAGAATAAGTCCTGCATTTGAATTGGAATATGGACAGAGGGGGGCCAGGTCACTGCTCGGCATTGCAGCTAGTGACAATATCTCTCTATTAGATGTCTCTCTCTCTCTCTCTCTCTTTATAGCTCTCTCTCTCTCTCTCTGCTCCTACTCCCATCCTCCTCCTCTGTGTTCTGAGCAGTGCAGATGGTGCAGTGTTCGCCCGCAGATATTAACAAACCCAGGAGACCGGGCGCGTGAGAATGTACTCTACTCTCCGCTAACTTCACAGTCCTTCAGAGCCAAGCATGCAGGCTGCAAGTATCACTCCAATCGCTGTGGGGATGAATCCCATGATCTCTTACTGTTTTACACACATAATGAACATATGCTGCTATTTGAACACAAAATTCACATTCACCAGAGTGCATCGGCGTTGCTGTACACACAGGCATGCACAAGGGCGCTGGAGTCTCGTGCCTCTGCTGGTAACATGTAATTATGTGGCTATGATGTCATTGATTTTCCTGCATTGGTTGGAAGCTGCGCAATGCCGAACGATTAGAGAGCGCTGGAAAGTGCCTCGCTGTGTGGAATACTAATACACTCATTTGTGAGCAGTGGCAAAAAGGGAAATGTTTTTCCATGCCCCCCCCCCCCTGCTAATGTTTACCTCTGCAGAGTTGAGACTGAAGGGGAGAGTGACTGACTGATAGGCAGGCTGACTCATCCCTGACGGATATGTCAGATCCCAGACGACTGACAGGCCGACACACTGGCCCTGACTGGACGGGAGAGGAAGAGGAGGAAGAGGAGGAAGAGACGATAAACAAGAAGGAGTAAGGACGAAAGGGAATGATCAGCGCAGTCTGCAGTCAAAATCAATGATGGGTCTCATTCCAAATAAGATATCCACAGTTTGGAAAAAGAAATGTGACAGCTCTTCTCACAAAATGATTGATAGTCCAAAAGAAAAACAAATAATTGGATTTCCTGAAGAGTAGCAAGTAAACAACAGTCTTGGAGAGTAACGCCTGAGTGTATATGTGCATCATATTGAAGGTTTTCTTACATTGTTTCATCTTTCGGTCAAACTCTGTAACACCAAATTCCAGTTAATAAATAGAAAAATACTGTGCTTGACCAATAGGGGCATTTTGTATTATTATTTAGTGAGACAGATATTGTTCTGCATCGTTTTATGATTGTCGGGCAATATATAGATTATTGCGTAGATTCTGTGTCTTGATATTATTGTTATCGCGAGCTATGTGTCACATATCGCATCGTTACACCTATTCCAAATAGATAGTGACTTATAAGAGTAAAGATAGATGCTGCGGGATCCGAGATATGCAGATTTTTGGTCAGTGTGTGAAATTGGGGCAGTAGTTTAAAACCATTGTGGGACTGCTGTCTAACTGGTTTTATTGGAAAGTAGAAAAAGTCTGCACAAAAAGTTTCTAAATGTCACTAGATGATGAAATACACAAATTAGCATATCTATGTCTTTATGGCATGATTTTCCATTCTGACTATTGACATTCGGTTTAGTCCGTTGGCTTCTCTCCCTCTCCCTGTGCTCATATATGCAAAATGAATAACAATAATAATCAATTCAGTAATTAGCCACGACAAGGAGGTACTGTTTTTTGTTTTCCTTTTTTTTTTTGTCAGTTTAGTTAGCAGCATCTCACAAAAACTACTCATACATTAACCTCAAAGCTTGTTGTAAGGATGCAGTATGGGTCAAGAAAGAACCCATTTAAAGGAATAGTTCACTAATTGATTGGGGGTGTTTTTTTTTCAATTTTCTTTAATGTTGTAAGATAGGGTGTTTTTTCAAATGTCCGTCGATTTCTCAGAGAATAATTCATGATAATTTAGGGGACTTATATTTATGAGTGTGTGCAATTTAGTGCAGAACCATATAAAGTGTTTAATGTTTCATGACATGACCCATTGAGAAATGTTAACCATAGAGCGGTCACTTCCAAGCCATTTCCAAGCTGCTGCTTTGTTCTGCTAAAATCCAATTTTATAACCAAACCATTCATCTGAAAAAATCTGCATAGACATCAGTTACAGACAAAGGCTGTGCAGTGATTTCAAAGTTAGAAGATCATGTATGCTTCTGTGCTGTTAGTTGAATGAGAAACATAGACAGATGTGCCGGCGAAGGAAAAGCCAGGCCGTGTTCTCGTTAGGTCTGTACTGCTGCCTCTCTTCTATTGAAAGAGAGGAGAAATATTTTTGCAATATTTTTAATATTCTGTAAATATAGTGACAAAGGCATTATGTTGGAAAAACTGGCGGTAAATGACAAAGGACAGACATATCAGTGGAGAAACTCCAACACCCTACTTTAACGCCTCACGTTGGGCGAGTGTGGGTAAGAAGCAGAAAGTCCTCTTACTCAGCAACACAAAAATTGGCCTACCTTTTACTTTTCATTTAGATATATGCACATCAAGTTCAAAAGAAATTAAAGATGCAGGCAACACAGGATTGACCTGTGATGTGAGAAAAGATTTTATTCAAATTAAGGTGAAACTGGCCTGGAGGTTCTGCAGTGATGTGTTCCGACCTCCTTCAGTGTCTGGTCTAAATTACTAAACCTCTCAGGTAGACCAAACTTTCCAAAGTTCATTTAGTTATTTCAGTCTACACATTCCAGTCACACAGTGTATTAGCAGACTCTACGCTCGTTTGTATGTTAGTGATTAAAGTAAGGCATCTTCATAGCTGAATGAGAGGTATTTGCCTGTTGTTGATAAAGAAAGAGAGAAGAATATTGCTATACTGTAGTTTCTGGGATACTTTGGAGTTTGGCTCGATTGTCTCGGGTTTAAATATTAAAGGTAATAGGCACGTCACTCACTAGCTTGTGAGCACTGACATGCACAATGGAGGTTATATATCGGTTAACATTTTCATGAGCCCAGAAAAGTGAGTATTTATCATCACAATGTCAGGTCAATGGGCTGAGGGTGCAGTACAGGGAGGTAAAACCCAGGCAAGCAATTTTTAGTCAAATGAGTGAATGCCATCTTTAAGGTCTGGTATCCAGTCCCTCTAACCCGCCATTGAAGAATTAACACAAACAGATTTAAACAGTTGCGCCTCTGTGCTCCTCAATTCTTAGTCTTTAAATTCAAACTCATATTGCAGTGAGATTTTGGCAGAAATGTTTCAGGTTTGCTGAACTATTGGCTGATGACAATATGTAGCATACAGATAAGCAGTATTTATCCTCTCATAGGACTCCTGGCAAGAAAAAAATACGCAAACTTCTATAAATGTCAAACTTTTCCAATGATTTGTACAATATTTTCACTCCAGAAAACAAGATTCATGAGATATTCCATTCATTGTCAGGTTAAGAAATAATAGTTGAGAATCTGTACCCAGATAATTTTAGCTTAGGAAAATTTCTATAATTAGTGTAAGAAATTGCTAAGCAGCTTTATTCACAGGCTGGGCAAAACATGCATTGTTAAGTTATTGGACTTAAACTGGGCAGCTCATTGGAGAGTCTCTTGACAAACCTGTACAATTTTGTCTTGCAAAAAACAGTGCACTTACTCAACCTCGCAAAATAAAACACTATGAATAAAAACAGAGGGCCTACACAGTAACACGAGCATGAGGCCACAGATGGCAGGAAGAGGAAAGGATTACTACGGAAGAGGCGATGAAACAGTCAGGAAATAATTAAATGAAAGAGATTAACTCAGAGGTAAAGAGAGAACAGTTGTGGGTTTAATGGAGAGATGATTGGAAGGTGAAAAAGACAAGGCAATGAAGACAATGATGCTGAAGTGTGAGAGAAGAGAGTTTTTTTAAGACCAAATCGTTGTATCCTGTTTATGGAATAAAAAGAGGTGGTAAAAACTAAAAGAAAGGAGGAGTCGTTTTCAGAAGGACTCAGAAAGTGACAGAAAAAGATAGATGGAATGAGATAGAGAGAGAATCCCAGCGGACAGAAACCAAATGCCCAGTCCTGCCGACATGGCATCGACCCCAGCAAAATCTCTCCGTTTCAGCAGTTATGTGATGAGGTGGAAGGAAGGAGGGAGAGGAGTATGGAAATGAAGTGAGAGAAGGACAGCAGGTAGAGAAAGGGAAGCAGCAGTGCTTTCAGCGAGAACAAGGCCAGAAGAGACCGGCAGTGATGTTAAGAGACAATAGAAAGGTTAAGTGAGGGACTATGCGACGGATAGAAGGTAAGTGGTGTCTCTCTATTACAGAGGAGCTCTTTGTGCCAGAAGGAGCCGGAGAGGAGCTTCCTGTCACGAGAGCCAATGTACCGGAGGACTCGGAGCCGTCTACCTGTCTCTAGTGCAGCAGCAGATCAATTGCTGTAGTGCATGAGAGTGTGACCAGCTAATTTTCTAAAGAGCAGAGACAAAGCGGCAGCACAATCCTGGCGCGGCAATGTGGAGAAAGAGATGAATTCACTATTAAGAGCTGGAAGTCTGTGACAGGACATGGAGCCACAGTGAGTTGCAGTTAACTTCTGGCCTCACCTCTAAAAGCAGAAGGCAGTGAAACAGGAGAAAAGTCCAAAGCTGCTTTCAAACATGCACTGCCCTCCAGGAACTTTCCAGAGTTTCACCTGAAGAGGTGAATGTGTCAGAGTGAGGGCCTCCAGGGTTTCTCCGCCTGGCCCTGACTTAGATCTTACTCTTTAGGCGATTTTGTCTTATATTAAGTGTGATGAGATATTTTGACTCGAAATTAGACAAATATACTTGTATGTTGACCTGCAGTTGTCAATAAAGCAGATTAGGTGTCTCAATTCAAGTTTACACAAGACGATTCATCTTTTACGAATAATACAGCAGCTTAAAAACCTTATGACATGTCAAAAAAGCTTGTTTCATCTGAGATATGACTCAAAACAAGATGTTTTCAAGACTGTTTCGCTTAACAAGATATTCAAGATTCACTGTCTTAAAACAAGCTCCTTTATCTGACTTAGATCTTACTCTTTAGGCGATTTTGTCTTATATTAAGTGTGATGAGATATTTTGAGTCGAAATTAGACGAATATACTTGGCAAGATTTTGAGTTTTTGCAGTGTATGAAGCTCACAGAAAGTCTGGAGGAGCCGATGTGAAGAACACAGCAGGAGATTCTTTGCAGGATTCACCCTGAGCGAGTCGGGGGGGTAGGTGATGTTTTTTTGAACACGGGACCAAACTGATGATAAAAGCAGCACCACACTAAAGTCAAGAGAGTCTGTGTTGATATGAGCAGATGCCGATGTCGACGTGCCGCAAACAAAAGCATCTGATCTCCACAGCAGAATTTATACATTACATCCTGCCTCCGTTTCCTGCTCCATCGCTCACCTGAGTCCTGCAGAGAACCTCCCACTGTGTGTTTCATGTGTGAAAGGCAAACTGCAGAGATGGTCTGGACCTATTTCTCTTGAATTCCGATGCAGGTCATGTCTGAAAACTGCTTAGGTCTACCACTCTTACTCTAACTCTACATTTGAATTTACAGAGCCCACGTGTTTGAATGCCAGATTGTCCCTGTGGGATTTGAGTTGTACTTTAGAGAGATTATCTGTGTGATTACGAGTTAATTAATTTTTGGAGATAAGAAAAACTTGTGTGTGTGCTTTCAGTTATTTACATGACAGAGTTTTGCGTAATCTATCCAAGAGCTGTTCACATAATTCAAACTGGTATGAAGGGAAAAGCAAGGCATTGTTTTGGACCTGTCTCTGTGTTTGTTTTGTGTTTGTGTGTGTGTGCGCTTAAGTTTGTGTGTGTTTGTGTGTACTTGCATGCGCGCCTGTGGGCAAAATATTGTGGTGTAGGAATATTACTTCTGAAGGTATCTCAACATAATTAACTTTTGGAGCTGATCGGTCAAAAGTCAAGGTCACTGAAAATATGGCCGGACAAACACATTATCCAATATATACAGTATAAGCAAATAATTATCAACCTTAAGCTTGATCAGAAGTGTATTCCACATCATATAATTTAAGACATCGTCTTTTCAACGTCTTAAATACAGTTTTTCTTTTGATGTCCTCTTTGACACTCAATATCACTATTGCACTTCTGTCCATCCCGGAAGAAGGATCCTTCACATGTGTCTATGAGGGTTATACATTGTTTAACCCTGTTATAAGGAGGTTTTTTGGAGGTTTTTCCTCACTCTAGTCAAGGGCTAAGGACAGAGGACATCTCACCTTGTACAGATCGTCATGGTAAAGTCACAAAAAATGATCTATGTCATGGAAAGTAAAAAAAAAAAAAATGTTCAGGCAACTCTGCATCCTTAAGAACAACAGACATGACCTGAAGCTCATGTAGATGGAAATTAATTCATGAGCATATAGGAAAGACATTACCATTGCATCACTATAAAGTCAGAAATGACATAGTACATAGTATATAGTAATATACAGTAATATATTACCAACCAATAGGACATAGACACAAAATATGCATCTTATTTAGACCAACCAATCATTCATCATCATATGGTATCAATTGTGATGTCATTAGAGAGTGACCTTATAATGCAGAAAAGTTAGCATTGCTGTCATACAGCAGGTGGAGAATGTGAATCGTCCCTTGGGTGCTTTTCATTACCTTTCTTTCAATAATTTTATAATGTGGCTGTTGATATTCTTCAAATTTGTAATCTGTAAGAAAGCACAAACTTGTATTGAAAGGCCCAATCCCATATCAAGCCTCGGCCCTACCCCTTGTTTCAGAGGGTTATCTTGCCCCTTGAAACGGAGTCACAAGCTTGTTGAGAAAAAAGCAATCATAATACATTGAAATCCTATTAAACAATGATATTATATAATTATCGTAATTTTTAAATTTTTATTAATGGAGAAAATAGTACATTTGTGGGTCTCTCTTCCAGTTTGCCGGTGATTCGCAAGGCATTCTGGGTACCCCTCCATTCGAAGTGAGGCTCTGAAAAATCCCTGTTTGGAGGGTAATAGAGCCCCACCCCCCAGCCCACCCCTACACGTAGGACAGCCCACCCCTACACGTGAATGCGCAAAAAGAAGGGGTAGGGCCAAGGGGTGAAATGGGATTGGGCCAAAGAAGTCAGTAAGATTATGGAAGAATAAACATGCAGGCATTTATTTAAAGCTGATAAAACAAGAAGTGCAGAGAAATGTGGACTTGAGACCAACAACATGGCGTCAATGCTGTGTAAGCACTGTCTAATTTAAAAAGTATAGGATAGCAAACCAGCACCACCCCCCCCCCCCCATCCAGTATAATTCACACCTAATTCGATTCCAAGCAATTAAATGAGTACATGGGATTATACCACTCAAGGTGTACGGAAGCATCACAAGCTCACAGAAACAACCCCAGTCAAGTGTCTAGAAATGCTGACACAGGCTGCACACCCACAGACAGACTGAAGCTCCCATCAGTACACACACGCACACGCACGTGCACACACACACAAACACACACACAGACGTTTGTACAGCTATCTTAGTGAGGACACTCATTGGCATACTGCATTCCCTAGCACCATACCCTAACCATCCAAACTAAATGCCTAACCCTTAACCTAAACTAAACCCAATTCTAACACTACCACCAAATCTTAACCCCCAAACAGTCCATAAAAGGGAGGTCACAAAGTGAGGACCTCCATTGGTGAGGTCCTCACTCCGTAGGTTGTAGCCTCAAACAGGTCCTCACAAAGATAGCTGTACAAGACCACACACACACACTTTAGGAAATAAGCCACACAAAAAAACAAACAAAGCACTTTGAAACACAGGCACACACTCATTTGATAGACACACACACACATTTGTTCATTCAGCAGTTTAAAGCAAACCATTAGTCGCTCAATCAGGCAGACCCCACGAGGGAGAGAGAGCTAATTAACGGCCGTATCGAAACGCCAAGCATCGCACTTTATCAAGGTTTCGGGAAACACGATGGGCCTTTACAATCCCGAATTGTTCTCTCTCTCTCTCTCTCTCTCTCTCTCTCTCTCTCTCTCTCTCTCTCTCTCTCTCTCTCTCTCTCTCTCTCTCTCTCTCTCTCTCTCTGTCTCTCTGCCTGTCAGTCTCGCACTTGCTCTGTGTCTCTCCCTACTGATGCTACCTTATAAAACCCTTTCAATTGCAAACATGTTAATGAATATATTGGATAATGAAAAAACAATCACTGAGACTGGCTGTCACAAATTGATTGTGGAAGATAATAGCTAATTTTAATAAAAAATGTTATTATGGAATTGAAGTCATTTTAGGAGGCAGATATGTTTTAAGAATACAAATCATATGTGGGAGTTGGACAAAAACAGCGTAGCACAGGTAGGTGGTGGAATTAATGTGCAAATGGTGTCAGTAGACATCTGAGGATCATGTTGCCTGAGCACCAGCTATTAGAGAGCCACAAATTAACTACTTATTAATTAGTTGTTAATCAACTAATAATGCCAGATAATAACAAAATGGATTTTGGTTGTATATTTTAAACAGCAAAAACATTCACAGCGAGTATTTTAAGATAAAGAATATTATGAGAAGTATGTGTTGTTGTTTATTTATTTTTATTATGACTAGAGAGTTACAGTCTCACCCCACTTCAAGAATACAGCTCCCATGTGCCCCTGTGGTAGCGGATGGATACGCTATATTTATCTTAGAATGAGAACAGAAAATCCCAGAAAGGCCAATTAAAAACCCTCTATGAGAAACACAGTGCTTCGTGGAGGAGGATGGACTCCAAAGTGGCATTTTGAAAGCTTAGAATATTAATCATTTGTAAATTTGTATTGTAATAGATAGAATGAAGTGCATTCAGCAGGTATAAACAGAGCCAAATGTACAACAGCTTGTAGCTGCTGGATGACGTGACTTCCTCATCATTATTGTTATGTGGATGTTTTTCACCCCATCATGGATTCAACCTCCTGGCACAGAGCTCCTGTAGAATGAAGCTTATTCTCCAAAGTGTGGCAGGGAGGTAAACTTACAGTGTTACATTCATAATATCATTTCTCACCTGCGTTAGTCAAGTATTCTGCAAAAAATATTACAACACAAGTAAATGTGCTTTGCGTCAGTTTTAATTCATTTTCTCTTGTGGTTATCTACTGATAATGCCTTGAACAGTTCATGTGGACAGACAGGTGTGGACAGGTGTGGACAGGTGTTAAAAATTGTGTTAAAAAGGTGGAAGAGTGATGAAGACTGTTCTGGAACAAATATGGATGTTACTTGTTCAATTACACATGTAAAAAGTTGGCCGTCAATATTTGAAAATGAAGAATTTTTGAAGCTGTCTGTATTTTTAATCTGAATTTGTGATGAGGGGCTGGAGGTAGCAGGACAACATTTTCACAATGACAATGCTGTGAAATGTGAACATCTGAAACAATAAAAGTATATTATATAACAGGTTTTGATGAAGAATTTGTTTCCATGTGTTTCAGATTATATAGCAATATATAGCAAGTGGTATTGTTTTTACCTTCCAGTCAACATGAAAGCTTGCCACATGTCAAGGAGAAGAAGATGAAGTAATTTTGAGAGATTTCACCCATAAATCACCAGCAATAGTTTTGTAACAAACAACAGTGATGATAATGGCTTATCTCTGGCGGCACTTTAAATCCAGCTGAACTGTGAAAATCCCTGCCGTGCACGTTAAAGAGAAAACTCTAAACCAAAACAGATGCAACAATCAGAGGAACACTTGGACTAAACTGTGAAGAGAATATTAATATGAACATTATGTTTCCCGATATTCCGACAAAGCTACGACTCTCCACCTGTAACTCACTCACATACTACGTGAATACTATGTGAATTTCTTCTAGCATGAATAAAAGGTGCATCTTATCTTATCTAAACATCTTAATACCACTTACGCCTATTCTTCGGGATATCGCTGATCCTGCAGAGCACCTGCAATGTGCCAGCAGAGTCAGCTTCAGTTCATCTGCTGGACCAACATGGAAAACAGAATTTAGCACTCAAACCATGTATATTTTACATCACACTGGTACAGGGTGGAGGAGTGCTTCTAATTATGGTGCAGCAAGTTATTCACAGAGCCCGGAGTGTATTTTTTGGATACAGGAGTTTCTCAGCAGAAGTCAACTGAGATTTGAGCAGCGTAACACACAACTCCTAGCACTTATAAAAAAGCTTGTGTATAGGTTATTTTTTTTTGCAAGAGACCTCTGTCAAAAATGTTGCAATTTGTATGTGCTAGTGCAGTGCCTAATCTAAACCTGCGTAGTATGGGCTGTTTGCCTGGCCTGGGGTAATACTGGTTGCAGCTTTCCCACTGAAACTGTAAAAGTGAACTGCCGCAGCAAATAAAGACCTGCTGCTGCTCCATCGCTGCTGCTCATCTGTGCTGTCCACCTGTTTATTCAAGGTTCAGTGAAGCTGGGTTACTAGAGAAACTAGAGAGACATTTTTAGTTGCTGTTGTGATGAATGTGCTGTTGCTGTGATAGAAAACATCACCTCTGTTGAAGAGTCCACCTGCCACTGCTGCAGATCCCTGGTCGTCTGCTTTTTAAAACTTTATTAATGTTGCAAATGTCCACATCACACCAAGAGAGACTTCTAGATTTATTTGATAGATAAAACGCTTCTCTTTAATGCACGTAGATAAGTAAATATGCACCCCTGACCAATCGTAAGCTGACTTGCAGACACTTGAGGAAATGGTGAGGTGCAAAGTGAAAGAACTCCTGTGGCATTGCAGCCATGTTGCACCAATTATATTATTTTCCCCTCCTCTGTTTTCAGCGGTGCTTTGCAGACTGGAGTCAAAGATACAGGTACGATATGGCTTTTGATAATAAACTTACCAGGCTGACAAACTTGTGAAATGACCTTTAGAGAGCTTTACTTGCCATCACCAATATTGGATGAAATTGTGTGCAAGGGTGAACAGAATGCCAGACGGGAGTAAACATTACGTCACCAAGCTTGCAGCCCTCATGATTTTGTGTGAAGAATGAGGTGTGACGGCTGCTTTGCATTGGCTGTGAATGTGGAAAACAAGTAGAGAACTGAATCACAGTTTCTCGACTGCAGACGAGTTTAGACATGATCTACATGTTGAATCCAGGACCCAAGCTAAGCACTTTGCTTTTTATCTACTGTGCTTTCAATGCTTACGTCAGAATACGCTACTCCTATCCTCAAAACAAGTTCGAAGCTACTCAGCCCAATCACAGATGTTTCCCCCAGGGGGGAAAACACACCACTCAGAAAAACGCCACTAGTCCTAGATCTCACCTAGAAATGAGAAATCATGGGAGGGAATCAAATAGCTTTTTCTGAAGTTGTTTGACATAACTCAGGTGGGTTGTGTGCTCAGAGAGAGCAAAGATCAAGAGTATAGTTAAGAAATTATCATGTAAATTGACACTAACATTAATATCTTAATTATAAAACGGTTTATGAAACCAATTGCTGGTTAAATTAAATGCATCTCCTAAAGGTCAGCTCACTGTGACACATTTATTGTCTGACTGAGAAATTAATGTGATTATTTGAACGACTAAATCTCCATAGAAATGCAGGAGCCGACTGAGTGGATCTTTCATTTATTGAACTGGCATGGCCCTCGTCTCCCACCTTTTCTTTCCCGATGGACTCCTTAATTATATGTGACAGCACAGACAAGATCTCTCTGTATGCTGCAGAGTTCATTTGGCTGCCATTATCAGTAACATCAGTAGAATCCAGTGAGCCAGGTCCGGAGGCAGCCATGCATGCTGCAATCATGACGCTGTTCACAGATGCTTCACAGGTGAAGAGATGTGCTCGGCTGCTTCTCTCTCCCTCTGTTTTTTCCTCTGTTCCTGGTGCAGACGAAACACTTGCATCCTGTGTCTTTGTTCTTCTGCCGAACGAATCCTCCTCCAATGGTGATTACGGCCGTTTCACCCTTACAATCTGGAGATTTGTCTGCTATTTGTCTGCCTTATTCTATGTTTTCTTTTCTTTTTTTAATTCACAGCAGTGGGTTTTTTTTTGCCAACGTTTTTCTTGGATTCCCTGGACGATGCTGATTGCCCCTCTAGCAGGTCTTTCATTTCCATGACAGTCGGAACAAGTGATCTTTTTAGCAGTCCAACTTTTTCTAAAACCCTAATTGGAATTTTTAAACCTGGTCTTCAAAAGCTCTTGTTTGCCGATCAAAGACGGATCTTTTGTTGTTATCTCAGTGTGCGCCGTCTTACTCAAAATTGCAGACTCCAAAGACTCAACGCAAACCGAGGCATTCACAGCTTGTTTGTGCATGCATAATAACTGCCATGTGGAGAACCTGAGCTGCTCAGAACACTTGTCTCTTATTTATCCCAACATTTACGATCATCTGAGACTTATGGACTGGGCACAGCAAATAAACACCAGCATGTTCCAGTGTTATTGTCAGCGTGGCAACCTGAATGAAATGCTATGAACTGCTGTGAAAAGAAACAGAAAAAGATTGAGGGAAATTGGGCGTGTATACAATACACACGCACCCAACTTCCCTGCACAACATGACGGACGGATGCTTGGAAGTGGGAGGAAGCTCATAATGAATACTCTTGATGAGAGTGATTTGTCACTGACAAGAGAGACACAATCTGTCGGGACGATGATGACGGGGCAGGATGGGAGGGAGAAGGAATCGAAGGAAGAGGAAGAGAGGGAGGAAGTGGGGCCATACAGTGTGTGTGTTTGCATGTGTGTATTGTCTCTAGGATAGTCTGGTTGTCTACCAGACGAGATCCTTAACATTCCAGTCACGTTATTAAAAAACAATGTGTGGTATAACGTGTCAAGTTGATCTTTATACTTGAGAGATACTGCTGAAGTTTTGACCTCTTCACACTTTTGTCTCTCTTCTCTGAGCACCGTGAAAGTGGGAAAGGTTGTTGCAGGATTCTCTGCAGTGCCTCAGACATGATCAAATGATGACAGGTTTTAAAAAACACTGCTGCTGTCCAGCACTGCTTTCAGTGAGCAGAAAGGAAATCTTCACCAACTATGATTTTACCTGGTTTGGTCAGATGCAATGAATACTTGTTATTGCTATGAATGTAGGTGCTGTAAGCAAAGCACTCAGTTTTATTTCACTTTCGAAAGTATAGGAAAGTACAGAAGCAGATCTACAACCAGATTTTCAACCCAGGGCTACATTAAAGACACAACACGCAAGAAAATCCACTGATCCTCAACCTGTGGCTCTGACATACTTTGTCCAATAGCCAACCCATCAATTGTTTGGACGCTGAATTAATACCACACTTACAAAATACAGTAAAGTAAAATTTAAAGCAACACGGCAAACGTAGTCAGGAAAAATATACCTGAAGTATTAAATGTAAAAATACTGAATTATGCTGGAAAATGTCCACAAGACACTAGAGGACACATTTCTTCAAAGTTCAGTATTACATAAACATAGAAGGACCTTTTTTCTTTTTATCATGATATCAGATGTTTTGGAATATCATTTTTTTTTAATGCTTATATCCTATCAAAGTCAAAACTATTCTTATCATGACAACCCTAGTTGTAAGTCACCAATGCCAAGATCAGGCCCAACAAGACAGATGTAGGATACTGTTAACCAAACATGTTGGGCACGACAGTTGATTTATTATCCCCTGCGGTGCATCGTGATGAAAGAGAACCCACAGATTTATTGTCCTTTCTCTAGCCTAAATCTACCATAGAAACACATAATATTCTTCTAGGACATCTGGTGGAGCAGCACAGTTGTTCATGGCACCTCCTTCCTAATTATCAATGCAGCTCATGCAGGTTGTAGAAGATGGAGAGCGCTGATAGTTACGGCTCCAGCAGGAAGCCAGAAATATGTCTCACTACAATAATTCATAACTTTATGATCACATAATCCGGCACAGTGGCCGTCTCAGCTCATCACGGTGGCAGGACTTGGTCAGATAAAGCCGAGAGGAAAGTCAAGCCTACAATATTTAAATTCAAAATCAAGCTGTGTAAGCAGTAAATATATATTTTTAAGTAAAATTACCACTGAAACAAAGTCTTTGTCGTTCCTCACAAGCAAACTGATAATCACATGTATTTAGTAATCAATCTACGGTGTCGGATCATGACTCTGGATCGTTCCACTCACTTAAACCCTCACTGACTGGGCGCCTCACATTACATCTCGTGTTGTGTAGCAGGTTTTAACACGTGTCTCATAAACTCTAGAGCGATTCAAACAAGCACAAAGTGAATATCTTTCCTTTACGTGCCCTATTAACTTCTGATCAGTGATGAGGTTTATTGTTAAAGTGTAAAGTGAGTGCGGGTCAGCGGGGGAGTGAGGAGGAAGCCGACTCTGACACCTACAGGCGGCAAGACCTTTAATGTGCGTCTGTCCTGGTATTGAAGCAGTGCTGGTTATAATTATTCAGCCAAAACAATGAATGTAGCGGAAAACATGAATCGATTATGTTCAGTCACTGCATCGATAGAGAGTCGTCCTCCTCTGTGCAGGAACCCAAACAATAAAACATGTGTGCATCAACCTTACATAATGTGGCTGTAACTCTATTCCAGCCACATGATTGGTTCAGGTCGGAGCTATTCTTATTATCATTGGCTGTTTGTTTTGTCTATCAAAACATGGATGGAATGAGTGCTATCGACGTTGTATCAACATGTGTTATATTTTTACTGAGGAAAAGTTATATCGCGATAATTCTCTTTATCGTTTTTTAATATTGTTTAATCGCCCAGCCCTATACAGAAGACATTTTGGCTCATCTCTATCAATAACTATCTGCATATGAATGCAGATTAATGAAAAAGCTGTCCTGTCACTGCCTTTTCGGTCAAGACACAAGACAATATCTTTCTTTATCGAAAGGCAAAATCAAATATTGCTAGTTCTCGTATATCAAATGTGTGTTTAATACTTTATTTCACCTTGCACAACCTTATGTAACTTATGCCCTGCTGTAAATTTAGTTTGCAGAACTTATCCACCCAATACATTTTTGATGCAGAATCTGAGACACTAAAAGAGGTGAAGACTGATCTAAGTACAGAAAAAGGCAGATTCTGTACCACACATAGTTCACAGAGAAGAGGTCAAAGTTCCACTTTCATTTTTTCTCACCATTACAGAAGCAGAATGAACTTACAGACATCCTGCAGGTCTCGCTCTCTCTGACAAGGAACTCCGATGTTACGAGCTCCTCATTTAGACCAACGTAGCGACAGTTTAGCAGAATCAAAAAGTCCCGGCTTCTCTGGCAGACAGGCGGCCTAATTGGGCTGCCGATGAAACCAGGCCAGTGCTGCAGCTGCTGCTGCTGCTGCCAAAGCTGCCAGGAGACAAAAACACGGAGCACAGTAAGAAACATGAAAAGACAGAGCGAGAGACAAATGGAGAAGGTCAGCCACTAATAAACAGGCGACTTGCAAAGCAGCATGTACGTCTTGAGAGAATTTTGTAAGAGAGGATCTTAATATCAGCATTAAAGAGAGAGTCACTCAGGGGGAGAGAGAGAGCGACATACAGAGACTGGGAATGTGAGACAAAGAGAGAAGTGGCTGAGGAGAAAATCTTCACGACATAAAACAGAAAGCTTGATCAATGGTTCCCTCAGTCGCCTCGTTAATAAAGACCAGTACTTTTATTAGACGCAGAGAGGTTTGCAATATTTATTGCATGAATATTTCAGAGTCCCCAGCAGGGGCCGAGACACAGGCTCTCCTCTTTCTGCAGAGATGACAAAGTCACAGCTTCCCTCCCTACCCAGACAGCTGGAGGAAAAGGAGTTAGGGCACTTCATTGCACTTTCTTATTTCAGCATAGTGAAATAAGAAAATAAAAAAGTCTGAGAGTTTCTTCTGAGTCTAACTATTGTGGACCCCCCTGGCTTGGACTGCCACACACCCTCCTCCAATCACTGAACATTTGAACATTTGCACTAGACTGTTACTTTTTTTACTACTGTATTATCCCGCCTATAGTGTATTCATATTTATATATATTTATCTTGCTCATAGTGTATTCATCATTCGTATATCATACAATATCTCTTAATACTGTAATATTCCATATATATATATATATCTTACCGTAAAGATCTTATTTATTTACATATTAAATTTAAATATGCACACGCTCTGCACTTTTACTGCCTTTTTTGCACTTCTGGTGAGTTTGCTAAATTGCATTTCGTTGTATAAGTACTTGTACTGTGCAATGACAATAAAGTTGAATCTAATCTAATATAACACAGTAACAGTTTGCAGGAAAATGGGACCCAACTGCAGACAGATGTGGAGGTAAGTAGGATACGTGAAGTAGCTCTTTAATAAGCAAGAAAAACTAAGGAACTAAATCAGGAACAAAACAGGAAAGCCAACGGAAGCGGTAAAAACACAGAAGGGAACTTACAAGGAGTGAAGGGAACACACATAGTTACATAAGAGAGGCAGCGATAACTGGGAACAAGTGAAACAGACGATCACAGAAGCAGGACAACAAACAAAGACAGGAAGAGAGCACAACCAACAGACACACGAGGTGGCAACTTCAAAGTGAGACAGGAAAGAATCCAGAGAGTCCTGTAGAGAGGGACAGGACTGTCACCATGCAGTGAGGAGGGAATAAAAAGCAAATGTGAAATTACATGAGATACAGATAAACAATAACACATACAAAATTAATACAAAGTGAAAATTTACAAGAAGATTTGTCTGTTATTTTTCTGTCAGTACAAGACAAACAGTTTTTAACACGTCCTCCAACTTGTCCAGCATCTCCCATCATCCCCATCCTGTGCACTGATCTGTTTGAGATGTGTCATCAGCTCTCCTAGACTTTTCTCTGGTGACCACATGAGCTTCCAGGCTACTGACAGTGTCCTTGGGATCAACAGCTTCTGATATAGCTAGTGCTCGTACAGTGTTTACCACCGAATCAGATGAACCGGTGGCTGTTGCTGTACGCAGCACACGGTTCACTCTCGTGCAGGGACAGATAGGACCGGAGTGTCCCTGCCTCCTGAGAACTGCATGAGAACACACAACCCTACAGCAAAAACAAGGGCTCCCTCCAAGGTTTTTAAAAACAATATGGATGTTTTGACGGCACATCAACATGGGATTTCTCTCTATGCTGCAGATGGAGAGAGGGAGAGAGAGAGAGACTGAGTAACTTAGCTGGAGCGAGCAAGAGCGCTGCACACACTTCAACAATGAGGCAACAAATGCAGAACACAAAGGTGGAGATGTTTTTATGTTAATGTTATTATGAGTGAAAAAAAATTGGTTCATTATTTAACTGTGGCAGAACAAATTAGAGTATGGAGGGCTGCTATTATGGGAGCTATTTTTCCTTTTGTATGCCGTTATACTTTCTCTCGTTCCTGACTTAGCAATTTGACATTTGGAGCTCAGATAAAATATTCTGCAAGCTCATACATTATACTTTGATGAGAAAATATATGCAAGCAAAAAATAATTTCATTAGCACAAACAAATTATCAAACCATTCTCTACTTTATTATATAATAATATCCTCTTTCACATAGTTTAACCCATATACACTCACACACAACTTTATGCACGGTCAGACCACACAGTTGACTTTTACTTTAAATGTTATATAAAGTTCTTTGTTTGGTATATTTTTTGGTTTCACTTATGTAAATACTGTAAATGGACAATGGGAGGTATGAATAAGATGCTGATACAAGGCAGTGTATACACCAAGCAAGTGAAGTCAGGTCAGGTGCATATAATAAATATTTAGTTACTTTCGTGAATCCTTGTGTCATCCACTAGAACAGAACAATTGTATTGATATTTTATTATGGCTTCATTTAAATGCTGGAGAACAAGAATAGATCCACTAATGTGACCACTACCAGGTACGGAGACAGTGATTAGTTGTGGTCACAAGTAAAAAGGCATAGGACTGATGACTAGGGATGTCACAATATGACAATTTGGTGCCACGATTATTGTCGGAGTAAATATCACGGTTTCACGATTATCGGTACTATAGAAAGAAAAAGACAAACAACAAGCAATACATAGCTAATAATATAGCCAATTGACTAAAATATTTATAATCATCAGCTATATATACTATACTATTTAAAGTAATTTATGTAAGCTATTTTATTTTGTTACCTAATTGTGGAATGTTGATCAGTGAATTTGTGTTTCCTGTCATCATAAATGCATCTGTTTGGTACTTTTATTGTGAAGGGTCACCAAAGAAGTTGTTTTGTTTTTGGAGTTACGTGTTGACTTGTTATGAAAAACTAAACGTGTCAAGCACATGCTTCAAGTACAGATTCTTCATGTCCTTATTTCACTATTACCTCTCGGTATAGGTGAATTACACAGAGAGAGAGGGGCTGGTCAATAACTGAAAGTAGACAAGGATTCTCCTCTAGCTGTGAACTTCTCCGATGGAGTTTTTGGTCCAGCGTTGGTGGAAATAAGGTTTTACTTCAGTTCCCTCTTCTCAACTAACATTTCAGTGGCTCGCGCACCCAAAACATGACTCATCAGAGGCTGAACACCATAGTTAGATATCGTAGCTATTACAATTCTTACTGTTATGAAACCATGACGTTATGAAACCACGGATATCGTAAAAATCGTTAATCCCGACATCACTATAATGAAAATACTAGGATGTTTTTTAAGAAACTGCAGTGGATGCTAAGATATTCCTGAGTAAACATCCCCCGTCGACTCCCTCTACTTTTCTTCGGAGTGAAGTCCAAGGCCATCTGTCTGTGCAGCGGATAAAACCTTTCATTGAGGATTAGCCTGATGTGACAATATCAGGTTTTGTGCTGTATTTCCCAGCTCTTTGTTAAAAGCTGCAGTATGATGTTTACACTGAACAAAACAGTCAAACCAGACTATCAGGTTATTTATGGTTGTATCATTCAATTACACGTGAGCCTTGGGACCTCCGTAGGGTTGCAAAATAAAGTGTTGACTGTTCAAACAATTCTGGGCTGCATCATATACAACTGAGAAGGATTAGGAAAGAAATGCTAGAAGTAGTTAACACTGATGGTTTTATAAAGACCTGTGTATTTGAAGAAGTGTCTCTTCGAAACTTTCTGCCTCTGGTATTGTCTTTGTCTTTGTTCTACTTCACTCAGAGTCAACATCTAGCCTTTCTCTATGCTGTAATACTATTTAATAATTAATAATATCAGCAGTAGCCAAACAAAATAAAATACACAACACTTTCAAATTTTAGCTGATGAATGCCGATTTTGATGATCCCTTCCTTGTTTAACGGCAAACAGATGCCGTGTAAAGTATATAAAACAGCAGCGTAGTAGTACAATTCTTTATTGTGTCGTTGCATACAATCTCCAGCACCGTGGCAGCAGTAGTTGCAGTTGTGTATTGTGCCATATTTTTAAAGAGGTCTTGTGTCTCCTTCATCTGGAACGAGGCCGCCTTAAGCTACGTACGCTCACAAAAGCCGGCATTAACAGACCACAGGGCTGAGCAGGGGAATGGAACAGAGACACTACATTTGATATTTACACATAACTCACAAACAATAGATCACATTTTATGTACACAATAATGCTTACTGCACATTGTACTTCCTGAAAGACCTTCTATATATATCTCACCTCACCTCCTCAGCTTATAGGAGCAAGGCGGAGCTTGAGTATGAGAGTAGTGAAAGGCTTTACTGTACACAGGCTGATGTTGGTACTTAATAACAAGCTATCACCAAATCAGTGTCTTCCAGGTCATCCAGCATGATATTTATATTGAAAGGAACATTAACTTTATAATGGTTTTGAAATAAATTAAGTTCTATGTCAAGCTTTTACTCATTGACCTGCTGTAACTGACAGTGTAATGTATCTTGGCTTTCCTCTCAGAGAAATAGAATAATGACGATTACACTTTATAGGTTTTTAATGACATACAAAAAAACAATTTATATTAACTTTTGAAAATAAACACGGGAGGCTGAAGTGGCATCTGTATCAGATTTGAACAACTACCAATGTCAATAACTTAATATAGCAAGTAAAGATTCAACTCCTGAGTGTCCATGTGTGAATAATGACGATTACACTTTATAGGTTTTTAATGACATACAAAAAACAATTTATATTAACTTTTGAAAATAAACAAGGGAGGCTGAAGTGGCATCTGTATCAGATTTGAACAACTACCAACGTCAATAACTTAATATAGCAAGTAAAGATTCAACTCCAGAGGGTCCATGTGTGACACCGACATAATTCAACCATAATAAAACCAAAAGTATCACTCTTCCCTTGAGCCTTTTAAAATATATATATTCAGCACTCCCTGTTTCGTTCAAGTTTTATCATAAAACAAACCCTTCAGTAAATATTCTGTATTCCCCTTGTTAAATTGAACATGACCTTTGCAGATAGAGCTCAAATATACCTTTCACATGGTGCAGGTGGCACTGAATGAATGAATGCATGAAAAATAGCCATTTGATATGTAAACATTAACCAGTGCGTATCGAAAAAAACAATTCTGTCACCATCATATGGAGCCAGATTCTATTAAAATGTATGTCTGCGAAAAATGCCTTTGGCTATTAAAAACTAAATTTGCAGGTAACTCTCTCTCAACGTGATAGTTTGTGTGTGGGTGTGTGTGCGTGTGCGTGTGCGTGTGTGCGTGGGTGTGTGTGTGTGTGTGTGTGTGTGTGTGTGTGTGTGTGTGTATGTGTGTGTACGTGTGTGAATGTAACCCTCCTCTTTCCTGCTGGCTCACCAAGTTCTCATCTTACACACCTGCCTTAAGTTATCAACCACATTCCCACACTCAACGATGTGGGAAACACGGGAGCTGAATTGGCACATTCTCACACACACACACACACACACACACACAACACACACACACACACACACACACACACACACACACACACACACACACACACACACACACAAAAATGTTCTTCTTTGTTACAAGTTCAAGCTCAGAATATATTTATTTAATTAGCACACTTGGTCAGGTGAAAGCAGGGTAAAACAAAAGAGTAAGCTCCTGCTTGTTTGTGTGCGTGTGTCTGATAAAATGAGATACTTAAAGGGACAGTTCACAGAAAAATGAAAATTCTATCATCTAACCACCTACATGACCATGTAGGGCTGTGTGAAGTGTTTGAGTCAACAAAACACTTCTGGAGTCTCAGGGTAAACTTTGTTAGAGCACAATCCGATGCGATAGAAGTAAATGGTGACCAATTCTTCAGAAGTAATATAACAACAGAAAAAACACAACATGCCTCCATACTGCATGTGTGGTGTCATCCAAGTGTCCATATGAATTATTATTCGACTTGAAACAAGTTAATTTACCCTGTGTTTTTAGCCTAAAAGTCCACAGGAAGTGGCTTAGCTAGCCGACGTTGGCTAGTCTGACGGTCCATGAACGCAGCTCGTAGGAAGTTATCAGAGGACATTTTGACTTAAAACTTTAGTTATAAACACTTGTAACTTAAAAAAACACTCACATAATATGAAATAGTATTGTTGGCAGCATGTCACATGTTGTAATCAAGAACTGAGCCCAGATTCTTTTTCATCCAAAATAATTGTGACAGGACACTTTTAAAAATGCACTTCCCGTGCATTTTCTTCTTGGATGTGAGGGTTACACATTTCTGAAAAATATGAAGATTGCAGAAGTAGGGAAGTGTTTGGATTTCATATAATCCTCACATGCATATTCCAACCAGTCAAATGCCTCAAACCAAAATCATGAGCCTCATATCAAATATTACTATTACTGGGTCGACGCGAGGAAAAATCCTTGAAGTTAATACCTGGGGAGTTTCTAGAATGAGAGTTGAGAACAACTACTCAAAGAATCTAAGTAAACTTTCATGAGTTGGTTACAAAACCATAATTCCCCCAAAACATTTAGCCTGATTCAAACCTTGTTTTCCTGAGATTGGGAGGATGTTTAATCAGCTTTGACTCTTGGTTTTTACTCCCTAAAACAAATCTGTGACCTGTCAGCCAAGTAGACAGTAGTATTTCCACTTACTTTCATGCTAACTCTATCCTATTGATATGCTCTTTGTTCGTTAAAGACAAAATGCAAAATTTAATTCACTGATTATACAAAAAATAAAACTCTTTTACATGATAACAAACTCCTAAAAGTGGAGAATTATATGGGCTGAAGCAAAAATCTTCAGGGACACAGCCCTGCATACCAAGGACCGGAGACACTTATGTTTCAGAGTTTGTCCGTGGTGAGAATAAAAGGTTGCAAAATCTTGAAAATCTTTTTCTCATCTCTTTTAGTATGTTAGTATTTTATCTTCCTCTTTTCCTCATCTCTGGTATTTGGATATTATATCTTTATCTTTCATTGTTTACCTGCCTTTGGTGTTTCCTCATCTCAAATTGATGAGGTTTTCCGAAAGCCTTTGCTCTGTGCCTGCTAATATTGTTTTGCTCTGTGCATGGATGGGGGTGGGGTGGGTTTTGTTTTTATTCTGTAAAATACTTTGTGTTACATTGTGAGTTTGTATGAAAAGTGCTACACAAAGTGTGATTGATTGTCTCTCTGTGGGTTACTTGCTCCACTAAACAGACCAACGACCTCTGGTGATCCTGGATAACAAGATGTAATAAAGCTGGTTATCACCTGTCTCACTGCGTTAACACTGTGGGTCAGCTACGAGCAGAAGAGGCAGGTTAAATGGTAAAAGGTTGTGTATTTATATAGCGTTTTCTAGTCTTGATGACCACTCAGAGCGCTTTACAGTACAGTTCACATTCACCCATTCACACACACATTCATACAGTGCATCTATTGTTATTCAATGGGGGGCCATTCAGGGTTCAGCATCTTGCCCAAGGACACTTCGGCATGCAGATGGGTCAGACTGGGGATCGTACCGCCGACCTTCAGGTTGGAGGACGACCACTCTACCCCTCAGCCACAGCCGGCCCTTCCCCTCAGCCACTCTGTTACAGGGCAAAAGGTAACAGCCTGGAAACCAGACCGGTGAGTCAGCTCATATTTATTCGATCTTTTAGAGAAATTTCCATTTGTCCCAAAACTGTTCGGCCCAATAACAACAGTTTACCTGAAAGGGGGCGGGGTATGATTCAATGACTAATGGCGCGTTTCATAGCTCGGAGCGCAGAATTACCGACCCCCTGAGTCAGAAGTTGCAACTGGAACGCCCGGTCAAGTCGGAATTTTAACTCGGAAGGTCGTAGGAACCTCACCAACCCCGGACTTCGAAATCCAAGATAGACTTTTTCTGTTAGGACTTCTGTTATTACATTTTGAGATCGGTGAAGCATTTTTAGCGGCTAGTGAAAAGCTAATAATTTCATCTGCATATTGATGAAAAATGTATTGAAAAATGTAACAACCTACAGCATGTCTGTAAGAGATTGTGTTTTCTTCTGTTTGTTTGTTTGTTTGTTTACACAGAAATCCAGATGAATCCATGATTAACTTTTACTTGAACAGTGTGATGTTTTTGAACTTTTTGGTAGATATCTCAGAGATTAATTGATGGATTTGATGAAAACAATCTGGCATGTTTATGGGATTGATATCTTTGAGTGTATGAAATTTGGTGCAGACCCATATGGAAATCCAGACCCAGTGAATTCAAATTTGGTTTATAACGGGACTGGAGGTATGCGCTCTACTGAGTGCCATGCTAATTATCAATATTTAACACTTCCCCATAAAAAGTCGACAGTTTTTGAAGACAATCTAAAGAAAAATAGGCTGAGACAAAGTTTTCTATCTCACTTTGTACACAGAGTAACATTTAGCTCTTTGAAGCCTTGTGGTAAATGAACTGTGGCAAGGGCGAGAGCGAGAGCGCTCACAGGTCCCATGGACAATCTCCGGCCGCTCCTCCACCTCCTCCTCATCTGTATTCACCTCCACTCCCTTCTTTTGTTCACTCCTCTCATTCACTGTGGACCCAGGAATGACCTGCAAGGCTGACCGCTTCTCTTACAGTGCTGTCCTCACCGGAGCTATTACTGTTCCAGGCTCAAATGGACGGTTGTAACAGTCTCTCCAATTTAACTCCTACTTTATCTCCCTCATTCCCAATTTCTCTTCATTAATCTCATCTCTCACTTCCCCCCATTCCCCTTTCTTCTCTCTCCCCCTTTTCGCTCCCCTCCCTTCTCCCTGTGGACCGTTCAGGCCTGTTTATGTATGCATCATCAAGTGCGCATTTAGAGATGTCAGAGAATTGATTGTTCCTCCTTCGCCTTCATCTCAACCTTCTCTACTTTTAGGCGTGTACTTACATCTCTCTCTCTCTCTCTGCAAAAGGCAGACTCCCCCAATTTTTTCCTTCTTTTCCCAGAATCCCCCGGGGCGTGACAGTCACTGCTGACATCTGTGACACCCTCCACGGTTGTCATTCCCTGAGAAATGTGCGTCCGTGTACTTGTGTATGACTGTATGATTTTCAGCTCGTGTTTACGGGTGTGAGACAAAGAGTTCATTTGAAAGAAACAAGCTGTTGCCTGCTTGTGTGTGTGCCAGTTGGAAATGCATGTGCATTAATATGTGTATGTGTGTTTATTCAGAAATAAGCATGGGTGCTTATGAGTGAGTCTAATCCCTGTGTATGTGTGTTGCTTCATGTATAGAGTGGAGTATTCCTGTCTGTACCTTTTCCACCATTCTTTAAGGTTTGAGGAAAATAATAAATCAGAGCATTGTGGTGTTGCAGAAGACAGACAAGGTGTTTGCAATGTGTCGACTGATGTTCGAACAGGTTACAACTCGGGACCAAGTTGACAGTCCAGGCATTAGCAGTAGATCACTGGAGCATGAGATCCAAACCGTCAAGTAATTGTGCACTCACTTCCAAAATGCCGAAGTCCACTTTTATTTCATCGCGTTTGAGCATAGCAGACTTTCTTGTAATACTCAATTTACTGGGTGGAATAAATTTCCATTATCTCCAACTCTCAGCCTCTTCCTCATTTAATTGCTGTGTCCAGGAGATGAAGGCAAAATTAGATGAAAGAGGCAAAAAAGACATTTTCGTGATTAGCAGCTTCATAAGAATTTTGAAATGTTTGTAACATCTACTGTGTTATCATTATTACAGAAGTCATATTTCAATTGGTTTTAGCAATTATTTCGGCCTGTCACAATGACATCTAGTTCACTCAGGTGATAGAACCTGGGAACACATTGACATTTCTGCAAAAAGTCCGATTTGGTGACCGACATCTAATCAGCCTTATTTGGAAGAAAAGTTGAAAGTGAACCCACCAGAAATGTTTACATCAAACCTATCAACAGTGGGGATCAAGGGTCAAGGTTAAACAGTGCAGCTGGTGGATAAACTGTCATGGATGGTTTTAATGTACAGTTTGGGATTTTGATTATTTTTCCGACCTGCCAGTTCCAACGTTTCAGATCCTGCCATGAAACATCTAGGGGTTACAGGTAGAGAGAGAAGTGAGCTGACCAGAACTCTATAGTCATATAGGGCGTATTAGTGGTGAGCCAAGTCAAATTGTATAAATGCTTTGTGTTTCTTTCTACAACTGACTTTTATTATTCCCACATCTCAACAATAAATGTAGTCGAGTATGTTATCAGATCCCCCCCCCTACAAACATGCACACACACACACACACACACACACATACACTCATAATAAAGTACATTTATCTTTCAAAGGGGGCTGATTACAGATAGTCAATCTTTCATTGTTATTTTATCTTATTTCGTTCTGCCACTTGTTTGACATTGAAAAGAAGAGATTTAGCTGCAGGGCTTAAATGAATTTTTAACAATTGTTGGCGAGGTCAAGGGAAGCTTTAAACCACAATAAACCATTCAGGTGTTTGAAAGAACTCATAGTGTTTGCTGTTTGCAAAATAATCGTTTTAACGCAGAGATGAAGAGAAAAGAGAGAACATGTTGCTCTGGCCAACATCTGATTGAGGCTTGGGTGGGAGTTTGGAGGGAAAGAGGAATATTTGCCAAGCAACAGTTGGAATCTGTTTTTTAAAATGTTATTGAGATAAAAACGACATGAAACAATTATTGGTGGTACTGGAAATAGGTTTTAAAGCCTACATCTCATTCATATTCACTTCCAGGTTAACAGTAAGCATTGAAGCCTCATAAACTTGTTAATATCCCCAACACACAAGGGATTCAGGCTTGAAGGACATGCACTTTTGTTCCTAAAAGCTTCTTTTATCTGTCGATTCTAAAGGAGATATTCTGTATTTTGCAATGAAATGGGCTGGAAATCTCTTTTGACTCTCATTCAGATAAAGAAGTATATGCATATAAAATGAAAAGTCATATTCAATAGAAATTCTAATGAACAGAATATGTGAACTAAATAGAACATGTCAAATATTCACTGTTCATTGCTGAGGCATATTTTTCAAGTTGGCTGATGCAATAAAAGGTTTACAGATGGACAGACAAACAAATGCATGGACATTATCCCAATCACTATTTCCCACTGCATTATATATTCAGTATAATAGTATGATAAAGCACACTATTTTCCAGCAAGAGCTATTTCAGTATCTTTACTCTAAAGCTGCTTTCAGGTAAAAGCTAATTACTACCACAAACAAAACATTACTGCAGCATGGGAATTGATTACTGCAATTCATTGTTTACATCCTGCCGTGATCAGTGCAAAAGGTTGCTTACAAATTCACTCTGAAAATTAGTAGAAAGTCACGTAGACAGTTTGCACACTGAAAATCCACAGTTATGCAGAATCAGAAAATATTCTGAAGTTGATACAGCACATGTAAAACAGCAGGTAAACCTATAAACTTGTTGACAACTTGAACACTTAGTGAAATATTTAATAACCACAGGGATCAACCCTGCCTAAGGATGAGAAAAGACACATCCATTTTTAATATCAATTGTAAAACAATACTAACAATTTTCCTCAGAAAGTCCCGCTTACCAGAAAGTGTGTTCCACTTTAGCCTGTATAGGAAAATCGAATATCATCACTTCTTGTTGTCGTCGTCTACAGGTTTGTCCCTGGCAGCAATAACTGGAATGTGTGTCCCTTCTAATGAAAAGTTGTCAAACTTCTGGCAATGGGAAATGATTCCAAAAAATCTGCATATATAGATTTTTGTGTAAAAATGGTATTAGTTTTTTATATTAGTGCCCAACTTTGGCAATTTAATTCTCATTGGAGTATGTAAAGAACTTGGGTAAAGACATTGTTGTAAAGACTATTGATGAATAGTAGTATATCAGCCTCTTTAGTTAATGATCAGAATATTTATTATTACAGTTTTTCACAATTGTTAACACACGTTTTTCAAAACAAATAACGGCTTTCTCAAAACTGCACACAGAAAACTCAAAACCTAACACACAAAATCCTAAACCTGACACTCCCTTTGCAAGATGGCTCTTTGCCATCAAATCTCTTCACTGTTCACAAAATGGAACTCGTGTTTTCATTTGGTACACACAGCCATATTTTCAAATGACACACACATACCATTTATTGAGTACACACAACTAAGCATTTGCTTGCACACTTCCAAGCATTTACAGCACACTGAAGTGCAAAATTTAAAACACAATCATCGAAATGGAACACACCATATGAATGACAATGACTCTGGAGAATTAGCCATTTCTCCTTTTGTAAACTGTCTCAGTGTAGGCCTACTTTTTTCATAGTCAAACATAAAACAGCACACAAATATGCAGCAAAAAAAGGTTTATTTCGGTACACACAGAGAACAGTACAGTACTGACACAGACAGCATGAGAATGCAAGTTCAACACAGTGGGCTACAGTGAGACACTGTAGAAAAGGAACAATATTGGATTACAGGTACAATACATGCATGTGTCAGTGCTGAATGTTTGGTACTAACAAGCACAAACTCTCGCCGTAACTCCTTGATGCGTCTGTGTTCCGTTTGAATGGAACCTGTACACTTGTTTCATCCGCATGGCATTCCTATGAAGAATACGATCTAATGTAGAGAGGATGGCGGTCTGGACGTTTCTAAATGTAGCATGGTCAGCCAGGATCCTAGTTTTTATTTGTCTGAGTGTGATAGCCTTGTTCTCATGAACCATATCTACAATTTCAGTCTCCTGTTCGGCTGTGAAAATGCGTGTTCTTCCTCCACGGTGTGGTTCTCTTTCAGTCCTGCAAAATATAAATACTGTGAGCACACTGAATTCTATTCTATTCCATTGTTCATCAAACAAAACAGAGGCTGAAGGCACTTTTATGCTGCAGTCCTGATTGCAAATTGCTCAACAGACCTGAATGTTTAGAGATTTGAGGATTTGTGTGTTGTAGGTTGATGCTTTGACATTTTACTTGAGAAGTGTGTGCAACAACTGAACATTGTGTGTAGTGTTTTGACAACAAGGTGATGTGTAATTGAAATCAGAGTGTAAAGAAGGAAAGTCAGAGTCTAATGAGATAAGGGAGTGTGAAGTAGTGCCAAATTGGGTCAAGCTATTGGTACATGAAGTAATTGTTGTGCAAATTGTGCCGAATTTTTGCTTTTTGTGTGTTAACAACTGAGAAAAACTGTAATATGAACTACTCAAAAACAGTTTTTTCTGAGTACTAAGGAGAGAAAAACTGAATAGAGTTTGAAAGTAAAAGGACTCATTTGTGTTAATGAGAAATTCAGTGTAATTTTGCCAGTGGCTGCCGGACAGGGAAGTGTGACAGACATACGCCTCCTCTGGAAGGCAGGCTGCCATGGGTGACTGCGTGCCTCCTACCCACTTAGCAGGACTTATCACAAACAACACCTACTCACAGATACATACATACACAAACCAATGTGTAAACAGCTCCACACACACTCTGTATCTCTTCTGCTCAGATAAAAACACAAAAATGTTTAATATATTTTTTCTCAACCAGCAGACACTGTTTACTCATTCATGCATTAAGTCTGATAACAAAGTGCACTATTGGAAAAAATATACATTGTAGAAATCTGAGCAGAAACACAAATTGAATTAGTAGGGTTTTCAAATCCCTTTTCATTTGAATGTTGATGACACACAGCTTTATAGGAATAACTTTGTACAACTAAGTGTGTTGGCATGCAGGGAAACTGATGAGAAAAAGTTATTAGTTTGTATCTTAGCTAGTAGTTTCATTGAAACTTATTCAAAACCCCAATTGTAGTAGTTAGTAATTAGCCGAAATAATTGTCAGCCACACTGCAATGCTATGTTTTTGCAAAAGCCCAAAAGGCAGCAATACTATCATATGCTAATAAACCATAACTTGTGTCAGTATACACTTTTATATGAATGAATCTAATAAATCCTGCAGCCCACAAGTCAAAGCTTCAGTGTTCCTGAGCCAACAGATCTGTGTTTGCAGGAATTGTCGTGTAGCAGGGAGCTGCACAGTACTGTTCACAATCGCTGGCTTTCAGCCAAAGAGCCAACTAATCATTGAAGTGCAGCCAGTGACTTTACCCAGGCCTTCAATTCTAATTCCCTGTTTGATGTGTATAATTGGCCATATTTATGTATGAAGCCTTGTTTTGATCCGCTCTCATTTGCTCTCAATCTCTGTCCAGTCGTCCAAGTTCGGAGCTGCATATGCGCGGCCACACACGGCTCATTCAGATACGTTGCAAAGGACACAGTTAACCAGGTGAAGTGATGTCAACTCAAGTCGACCACTACGCTCATCAATTAAGAATTTAATCACAGAGTGCATGCATGTGCAGGGGCGCACGGCAGTATGCAATTCTTGAAGAGCGGTGACCACTTGTGATGGGGTCTCACTGCACCGCTCGAAGTGCAACACTACATTTGTGTTCATTAAGACTGAAGTGTGTTGTTGAGAGAGAGAGAGAGAGAGAGAGAGAGAGAGAGAGAGAGAGAGAGAGAGAGAGAGAGAGAGAGAGAGAGAGAGAGAGAGAGAGAGAGAGATGAAATCTTTATCAAGTTTGTAGTTTTTGGATAAGTGACGATAATCACTTTAGCCGTTTTGTGTCTTTATTCTAGAAGCAAGAGAAAGATTTCAGGAAACAAGCAGAGAGAGAGAGAGAGAGAGAGAGAGAGAGAGAGAGAGAGAGAGAGAGAGAGAGAGAGAGAGAGAGAGAGAGAGAGAGAGAGAGAGAGAGAGAGAGAGAGAGAGAGAGAGAGAGAGAGAGAGAGAGAGAGAGAGAGAGAGAGAGAGAGAAAGCAGAGTCAAGTGGGGCTGAATAAAATAATGAATGCAATGAATGAAGGGAAATTAAGTCGTCATAGCAGCCGGTAAATTTGAATACAATAAAATACAATACAATAGAATAAAATAAAAAATATTGAGGTAGAAAGAATAAAAACAGAAACACAAGATAAATAGGTAGATAAGGTGCAGTGGCAAGATGGTGGTAATAGTACTGATGATATGATGGTAATGTTATTGTTAGACAGTAAATACAAATAGTACAGTATATATAGTTTATAATATAACATAATATATATTTATATATGATAGTAATTATACCAATATAATAGCAGTATATAGTAATAATGGCAGCAACAGTATATATAAAGGTATGAAGAAAGTGTTAGTCAGTGTTGATATTGTAGCGAGGTTTTCAAGGAAATCAACATTAAAACTTAGTGGTTCAGAGCTGTCAGCTGAGTTGGTGTCGATGTGTGTCAGCGCAAAAGAGACAGAGAAAATTAATTTCATTTTATAAAATATATAAGTGCCATTCAGTAGGTTCAGTTATAAAGTTGAATGATTTCTCCAAAGTAGACCATTATATAAGCAAAGTAAAAATATCGCCTGAAGAAAAGCAAAAAACATTGGTGGATTTAGCTAATCTCCAATAGACAATATTTCATCCAAACCCCTAGCCCTAAAAAATTATTTAAAGTTAGCTAGGTCTAAATGAGTATGTATAACGCATGCATTAACTTAAAGAGTGTTGTTAAAAGAAAAACAAGTTTTATAGGATTATTATTATTATTACTCTGAAACCAAGGTCAGAAACAAATACGCAGAAAATGTGATTATCAGCAGCAGATTTATTGGAGAGCCACAAAAAACAACTCTCAAAAATATATGCAGATCAGGCTGTGTGGAGGACTAGTCTAACAGAATTTGACACTTCACACCCACTTCACTCTGAATTTGAATGCTGCCTTCAGGCAGGTGCTACAGAGCATCTGACCCACCGAGAGCTTGTTCAGAATGTGTTTATTATATTTTTTGTTGAACTCAGACTCTTGACTCAAGTCTTTCTACGTCAACGAGTGTCTCCCTTATTCCCAATTATTTTCTTTCCATAAGTTTTATATCTTTTACTGATATTAGACCACCTCACATTTCAGTGAACAATTCAGTTGGAAGGTCTATTGAAAGTGATTTGTGAAATCCATAGATATGTGCCTGAATAAAGCACATAGTTTTAGGTCCTGTGTTGTTCAGGTGAGAAATGCCAAAATTGTTGAAAACAAATGTACCAATGTAATAAATCCATGTAGTAATGCTTTCATTCATTATCACCTCCTATTGCAGCATCTTATTTTCTTCCCAGTCAAAACACTGCGGTCGGTCCAGAGTTCAGCTCAAACTAATTATGGATGACACACTCATAACCCCTGTTTTACTAGCTCTACTGCACAGGATTCCCTTTGAATTCAGGATACATTTTAAGACTCCTTTAATCACCTACAAACTCTTAATGTGACATGGCACATTCTGTCTGACGCCTTACACCAAGTCTGTGTATAGCTTAGATCTCCCAGCCATCGAAATTTTAAACTTAAATTCCAGTGACGTTCGAGCTCAGCCCATATTGCTGCGTTATAAATGGGTCTTAAAACATATCTGTCTTTTCCAGGTTAAACGAAATTACAATTTCCTTTTATGATTCAGAAGGTGTGTTTTCCACCCATTTCTTTTAACAGTTTTTCAAGATGTGGTATTTTACTTGCTTTATATATTGCTATCTTGTTGTTGTGGATATGTTTGATATCTTTTTTTGAGTCCTTTGCTTTCAGACTCTCACAGAACCCCCACCAGCACAGGCCGCAGGCAGTTTGTCAGCAACAAAGTGAGAAAACACACATCACAGACTTTACACTGAAGTTCCAACCTGATGATGCTGCCGGAGGAAAAGACAAAGGATTCACCAAAGTCACCAAGATTCAGAATTTTAGGACTTTCACTGTTAACCATTTTGTGGCAGTCCATTAGGTACAGGTTATAAACACATAAACCTCCTTCAATCGATCACCAGGGAAATTGGAGCTGATCCTTGGACGTACATTTCGATTTTTTTAAACGGTTATCGTTCACTGACCATTAATTAGGATTAAAGTTCATTTAATGTGATTGGGAGAGTTTGACCCTGAACAATGGCAGAAAACAATCTTTGATAAGAATGAGCTGTTAAGTGCAAACAGCAGCATAAACAATAGAAAATGAGGATTCACACATCTGCAGCTGCTGTGAACGAAGTCAAACAGATCAATAGTGCTACACACTGTCTGAACAGTTTCATGAACAGAAAACATTTTTACACTTCTCTTGACTACATTAAAAACTTAGTGTTATGCACTGTTCTTTTCTTATAGAGCTGCATGCCCTGCTGTCGCTCTCCCTTTCTCGCCCCTTGCTCCCTCTCCCTATCTCACACACACAAACAAACACATCGACCCGTCTGTTGTAGTCGGACTGGGCATTGGCAGCACAGACAAATCCTGCTACGTCTTTGACCTGGTCGACCATTGAAACATTAATATATCGTCAGACCATTGTCAACAGACAGGCAGAAATAAGCAGTTTCACTTGTGCTCTCTTGTTACCCCAGTGTGCGTGAGAGTATGCTGAGTGCATGTTCAGAGGGAAATCACAATAATCAATTGTATTAAATAGCACTGTGTCTACATGCTGTAGGGTTAGTGTTGCACGCGGTTCCGGTTGGTAAAGTTGTCCCAGGAACCTCTAATTGACCCGGATGACGGTACAGACAGTATGTGACTGATGTGTGATAGAGAACAGGCTGCACATAGATGCCCTGGAGCATGCACTGTACTGTAAAGCACTTTGAAATCAGACCAATCCCTGGCTCATCTAGTTAGTTTCAGTTTCAGATTCAAGATTTATTGTCAAATGCACAGAGATAACATGAAGTAGTCACTGTCAATGAAATGCTTGGGTCACACACTCTCTTTGAGCAATGCTCAGTAATTTCAACCCAAAAAATAAAATAAAAATAGAAATAGTATAAAATAGAATAAAATAGAATAACAATGAAATAGAATATCAAAAATGTAAAATAGAAAATAAAATATATACATCTAAATATATATCTTAGAAACATGTTAGAAACATAAAGGTCTGTACGCAATCACAACGCAACCAATGGCTGTTGAGATTTTTGGTCCCAGACCAAAGTGCTGCATTGACCATGCGGCAAACCCTGCCATACAACAAGCCATGATTCATTACTTCATATCGTTAACATTATTCTCTCTATGTGTTATTCATATATAAAACTGATAATAGCGAGACCAAATTTCCCAGCCTCAGAAAATTATGCTTTAAAACGAAAAGATCACGCCGACCTTTTTGTCTCTCAGGTATTTATTTGTCATCTCATTTCTTCTCATCCCTCAATCTTTTTTCTTTATCTGGCCTACACTGGAATAACATGATTATTTGTCCAAACAAGCAAACAGACCAATGAATCTGTATTTTCTAAGAATCGGTGCAGCTTCGTTACACAAGCCTCCAGAGAGGAGCACAGAGACCTCGCACACATATAATAATGGCTGAAGATAAGCCCAGCGGGGCTGTGAGAGAGACATTCTGTTTGTTCCGCTGTTATTAGCTCTCAAAATAAGGTGAAGACGTGTTTTTTCATCTTGGAAGAGAAGAGGGTGAATTTGATGGCAAGGGGAGGGAGGGAATGCTGGATCACTGAGCAACTGATGAAGAGCAATTTGAAGATGTTAAAGAAGTGATTGAATAATCTGGCTTGTGGTCTTTCTCTTGCTCGTCTTCCCACTCATGGCTGCCACCACTGCAGGGACAGAACACTGTGTGCTGAGATGTGACATTTCAAATCTCATTTTGACTGATGCAACACAACATAGTTGACGTAACTATGCACATTGGGACAACTCTGGAAATGTCTAGGGCTATATTGACATTACTACTGAGAAAATAACTATTTTTCTCTTTAAAAAAAAAAAAAAAAACTTTTCCTCCTCTCCATCTTCATCTAGAGGAGTTATCATTTTCTCCTCAAGCATTCCTTCTCCACTCCATCTTCATCGTCAATCTACCCTGGTCTTATGTTATTCCCTCACCTTATTACATCCCTCCATCACCGTTTGTCATCCTGCCCTTCCCTATCATCACCTTCACTCCTGCCATCACAGAAATCACTTTTCGTCTCCGCTCTACACTACTCATTTCTATTCCTCTTAAATTTTCTCTCTGTCCTGCCCGTCTCTTCATCTCCCGTCACCGCCATCAACCCCCGGCTGCCTTCCTCATCATCTTCACCCTCATCATCTTCACCCTCATCATCTCCCTCAAAGTCCCTGCGGTGCACTATTTGTATGTGTTGGACGTGCTGTACCCTATAAAAGCAGTATGCTAATGCGGCAGACGACTGCTGAGCATTATGGCAGTTGGACCAATTTCAGGAGTGCTTGGCCACGTTTTATTACAGCTCATAAGCCCAAGGTCAGCTACGTAAGATGAAGAGGCAAGAGCGTCCCGTGCAGCACTCGAATCATTTATCACGCCACTCTGGTCTATTCTGCCTCTCTTTTCCCGCTCCCTCGCTCTCATTCCCTGCCACCTTCTCCTTCCCTATACTGTAATTTATGTCTCCCCCTTTTTATCTTGTCACATTTTTTCGCCCACAGCTTGTCTCCACATTTCTCTTTATTTTTGTATATCTTTCTCCTGTGTTTTGGTTTCAGGTTATCATTTTCACCCTTTTTCTCACCAGCTCTCTTTTCTCTCTTATTCCATCCTTCTTTCTCACTGTGCAGCAAAACATATTCAGTGCACTCACAGTTTCCCCCTTTCAGTAACTTTTTCATTACTTCTTGATGTTATTGGTATCAGTTTTATTTTATTTTTAAGTGGTAAATGCAATTGTAAAGCATGATTCAAAATGACAATTTTCAGATGTCAAAAGATGTTTTGAAATTTTAAATTACATATGCTTTACACTACACACACTGTTAGCTGAACAACTGTATCGGACTGTATTAGGCTCAGTAAACCATTTGTACAGATTAGGTAAAGTGCGTTTTTGTTTTTCGTATAATATTAATATACCATCTATCAAGTATCTGTACCACAGATACTAGAGGGTTGGGCCAATATTGAGACAATCTGAAATTGAGGGACGGGGTACACCCTGGACACCAGCATATCAGGACTGACATATAGAGTAAAAATTACTGAAGTATATATATATATATATATATATATATATACATTAATATTTCTACATACAGTTTATTTAGAGTCTCCAATTATCCTCAGCTCTCTTTGGACTGTGTAAGGAAGCCAAAGTATGAAGAGAAAACCCACGCGGACACAGGGAGAACATGCAAACTCCACACAGAACAGGATAACTAATGTATTTAAATATTTACTTTTATTTGATTTCTCTGTATTTTTAACCTGTGTAGAAAGTGTATCTGTATAAAAAGTAAAGGTCTTATTATTTTACATTTGAAGATACATATACATTTCTATTTTCTGCAACTTTAACTCCAAACCACTTAAGTTAGAAATGTTACTTTGCTACTTTGTATAAAAGTTCCAATGAGAGCCTCCAGATTATCGGATTCTCACGACTTTCTGCTGACTTTATACTAGAAGGCCAGGCAGAAAAGTCAGCAGAAAGTCGGGAGAATCCAATGTGAGAAGACAGCATGGATCTCCTGTTAGATTCACACCGAGCAAGTGGGGGGGGGGGGTGTTGATGACGCTTCTAACACGCAACAGATGCTGATGGTTATTAATATTAATAAAAGTTATTTAGTCAATGGTTAGAATTTAATTAAATGCAAACACAAATGCAAAGTTTTTAGCTTCATGTCATCGCTTATCTACCATTACAACGTATTTAGTAAATGTAATTTGTAGGAGACATGGTTGCTATAGGAACTATAATATATGAATTATTAGTCAACTTTTGCCTCCGAAATTAGAACATGTTTTACCATTTCAAAATGAAGATGATACAGACGCTTAAATAAGGCAGTTCTTTTCTGGTTGAAGTAAGCTTTATCTTTTCTTCTTTCTTCTCCCATTACGCTCTTCTTCTCACACTTTGACATCAGCTCCACCCTCCCTCCTGCCCTGTAACTCTTTCTGTCATGAATCTATGTAGGGCACACAAACATCTTTAATTCCGCCAATTTGTTTGTCTCCTCTCCCAAATTTAGGCCCATTCTTCTTCTCCCCTTCTCTTTCCTTCTCTACCTACCGCTCTCTGCAGGGGGTAGTTAGTGTGATGCAGCGCCTCTGCAGCCACATCACAGGATGAAGCAACACACAGCGCGGTTTTACACCAGGGAGACGGGCGTGTGGGTGTGTTTTTTGTGTGTGGGCGGAGTGTGAAACTTTTTTCTTTCCTTCTCTTTTCTTGGTAGAATCAGAGGATCTGCGTGTCCTCAGAAGTGAGAATGGACATGTGAATACAGAATCTCCAAAAAAATCCTTTCTTATGACTACTGTAGTTTAAAGAATATGTGGCGTTTGTATGTTTGTGAGCTCATGCATGTCATTTCACTGGTCTACCACTTTTTCAAAAGTGACACTGAGAAATCTTGACACTGAATTTTCAACATTCAGGGTGAGAAAAACAAAGAAAGACAGGAGGCAGAGAGAGAGAGGGGGAGAGGAGGGGAGACAGAGAGTGCTGACACGTCGGTTGGCCAGGTGCCACTTCTTCTTTTCAGGAGGTCGTTTGGAAGCTCATCTGCTAAATGGGAGCCTTGGTTCTCCAGCTCCAGACGTCTCATAATTATTATTACTGTCACGGCTAAAGCTCAGGCATAATAGCTTGTAGCCTCTGCCGCTAAGTGACTTAACACTGGTGAGAACATTTCCTGGTTCAACCCGTCATCCTGTTCACCTCCATTTTGGTTTGTCCATTTAGTCCCAGTCTTATACTACAGCCACACTAAATTCAATCTGTAAACACTGCTCATATCTGAAATGACACTTGGCCTGTGCATCGGCAATTGGTCAGTGGTTCAGTTCCAGGTTTGGTGCGATTTGGACAAGCAACACGTACAATATCAAGTATTAACATACAGGTAACCTGGGCTCTGTAGTGTTCAGTGGGGGCGGGGCCGAATGCCTTCCGTCAAAGTTGAACCTGTCTACTTCTACATACTCATAAAGTACAGCAGTGGTTGGCACCTGGGTGAAAGCAAGCACTCTCCATCATGGCAGAAACATCCATAGAATCACTTACTTTAGTCACAAACTCTTCGAGCTTCTTCCTCTCTGACAGGATGCTGCTGGCCACCGGGACTAAAACCGCCCGCCACAAGACCAGCTTCTTCCCTGCTGCAGTTGGCCTTATCAACAAGGCCTGTGACCCCCACCTGACTTGGACTCTTATCCCGCACCCACGTCTCAATTCTGTGTTACATTAACACACATAACATAACAGTATATTGCATATTGCACATCCCCATTTCTCTCCTGCTTTGCATTTTACTTTTTATTTAACTTTTTATATCTTGTATATATCTGTTTTTGCATTTTACTCTTTATTTAAATTTTTAGGTCTTGTATATATATATTTGTTTTATATACAGTTATTTCCTTCTTATGTGAAGTACTTATTGTGTTTTTATGCTTTATGTTAAATGTATGCATTTACCCAAAGAAAATTCCAGGTAGGTGTAAACCTACTTGGCAATAAATCTTTTCTGATTTAGCAAATGGTCTTAATCGTAAAAGCACAATGTTTGTTTTGAACTGCAATGCTTCAGAGTGTATGACAGTGCATTTATTTTGTTTTGGACTTGGGTCTAAAGATTGTGTCAATGCGGAACAGACAAATAGCGGACACACAATATATATAAAAGAATAACAACAGTTAAATAAATCATTCAAACTTATACGCAAACCACAAACATTAACAGTAATAAAGCAAATTCAGTTTCATTATATGGACAGAATTGACTACGAAATCTCCCAACCTGGTAAGATGAATACTAAGAAATCTACTTACAGTCTGCACTATAGACCATCAATACAAAGCTCTGTGCGTCACAAACAGTACGTTGTGCAACTGTTGGAGGAGGACTCAATAAGGACCATGAATAATTCTGAAGCAGATCCGGAGCATTAACACAGGATAAGAGAACAGACATTCCGTACAGACCTATTCATAACAGGCACTGCACTATTCAAAAAAATGTACTGTAAAATGATGATGTCTATATTTGATTTGAAGTCATTTTCTTTCTCTCTTTTGTAACCTACTGTATGTAAGGATCCTTTAAGCATAGTATAAAATTACACTACACACAATGTGGCATTTTTGCAACTTCTATCCCACAAAACCAAGGGAAATATTTTACTTTTTACTAGCTTTGATTACTTCAGTTACCCATTGCTTTATCATTTCAGATAGTAATAGATATTTGATACAAATTATTACCAACAAAAAGGTGATATATTAATACAGGTTCAGGTAAAATAATAGTATTGATCCCTAGGGGGACATTCACTATTGACAAGGATGCTGTTAATATTATTTTTTATTATGCCAATACTTTACCTGCATGGAAAATGCAAGTCTTTTTAAGGAGAGCCGATAGTGCAGTGGTTATATTGCAGGATGGGATTCATTGGTTTGTTAATTTGACCCGAGCTCTGCCTGAGATCCAAAGTAGCCTCTACATTTGACAATAAAGAAACCGGAAAGCGTACAAATGACTCCTCATATTTTTCATTTGAATTTCTTGGCCAAAGCAGCACTTTGTCAAATTACATTTTCTGTGAGTCGGACTTTTTTAAAGACAGGTGTTAAAAGCAGCCTCAGTGTGCACAGAGGAGAGATGCATGGTCATACACAGCTCTTAGTGAGGACGCACTCAGTCCAGACGTCTGTCTCCTTGCACTGTGAACCCTGAACGACACTCCGCTCCATATACACTAACTTCACATCATATGTGATATGTGTTCATATAAACCATATTGATATTATATATCATTTCATACAATAATATTGTCTTTTGCACACTCTGTCTACATATTCTTAGACTCATAGTATATTATATTACCTATTGTATAGTAAAATACTTATATTCATACCTCTACTATATATCATATATTTTATCATACTCTCTGTATATTCTTTGTATACATATGTCTATATACACATATTTATACATGTGTACATGTTATAATTATTATTATATTACTATTATTATTATATATACTGTTGCTGCCATTATTACTATATACTGCTATTATATTGGTATAATTACTATACTATATATACTGTACTATTTTTATATACTGTCTAACAATAACATTACCATCATATCATCAGCACTATTACCATCATCTTGCCACTGCACCTTATCTTCCAATTATATTTTATTTTATCTTGTGCTTCTGTTTTTTATTCTTTCTACCTCAATATTTTTTATTTTATTCTATTGTATTGTACTTTATTGTATTCAAATATACCGGCTGCTATGACGACTTAATTTCCCTTCGGGGATGAATAAAGTAATCTATCTATCTTTCTATAAAGGAGCCTGGCCACACAAGCCAAGAGTAGCCCATGTACAGCTGAGGTGAAGGTTTCTGAGGAGCGTCACCCACTCACTTTGAGACTGGAGCTGCTCTGATCTGCCCTCAAACCACAGCTGGTGTCCTCACTCTCTCCTGCTCAGTACACACAACCTTACACAGTCCACTGCGTATTTGTACACACACGTTTTTTTCACAAATACACACACACACACACACACACACACACACACACACACACACACACACACTTCAAACACATGCAGCCTTACTAATGTACCTCTCAGATCCAGACCCCCCCCCCTCTCCCTTTGTCACCACCCCTGGCAATGCCCCGTCTTCTTATCTCTCTATGTACCTCACTCCGTCTTCTCCCTCCACCACCACCACCCCCCCCCCCCCTCCCGGTTTTTTCCAGCTCCCCTCAGGAGACCGGAGTTCTCGTTTGATGGCTCAGCTGGGGACCAACCACACCGGAGCACCGGGGCTCATACCGATGAAGCCGGGCCTATCTAGGCCACAAGAAGCACACACACTCCAATCAAGTGCTCTCTAATTAGAATTCACTGATAGTGTAGGTTTCCAGGCGAGGGGGAGAGGAGCTCGAAGAAAAGCCTTCTAAACATAGAATGGGAAGAATGTATCATTAAGGTCTCATTCTTCTCTGAGTCTGATTGCATTACATCCTCCTCTCCCCCTCATTCTCTCTAATTATGAAACACGCGCTGGCCTGTCTTTGGTTCTCGAGGGGTAGGGGGGGTTTTATCTCGACAGCATTGGGGTGTGAGGAGACTGACAACAACACTGGTGGAAGATCTACAAGGCCAAATAATGCGTGGGCAGTTGAGGAGTGTGTGTGTGTGTGTGTGTTTGTGTGCGTGCGTTCCATGAGAGAATTAGAGAAATAAAGAAACGAGCTGGATGTCCTCTGCTTGTCCTTTAAGAATATTTGAGGATGTGTTGAACTGAGTTTAAGTTCTCTATCCTAAATCTGACTATGAAAACAATTAGCAATAAATCAGTTTGCAGGAACCACGACAGGGACGAGGAAACACAAAAACACATAACACACACACACACACGTACATAACACACACACACACACACACACACAAACACACACACACAGCTGCGGACAGGGGAGAAGCCCAGCCAAATTTAGCATAAACCTATATCAAGAGCATGTGGGAGAATGTGTTATGGTTTAATGAGACCAAGGTGGAATTTTTTGGTTCTAAAAGGCATTAACAACACATAACAACAATGAACATCACCCAAGGAATATCATACCCACGGTGAAGAGTGGTGATGGCAGCATCATGCTTTGAGGCTGTTTTCCTTCAGCTGGAACTGGGGCTTTGGTCAAGGTGGAGGGATAATCTGAATAGGAGAACCTGGTTCAACCTAGTTGTTCATCCATCCGTATCTGTAACGGGTGCAGTAGAGTCAGAGGATTCAAACGCACAACTCGGAGACAGAGGTGAGTGTCAAGAAAAGCTTTACTGTTTTTACTGCCTACTACTGTAATTGGTACAGTAGTAGGCAGTCCAAACACGAGTGCATAAACTATAAATAACAGGCCAACATAACCTCAATAATCCGGACTGGACGTAACAGTATCTCTACCAATCCTAGATGAACAACCGTTAATAATCCCAACTATGGACAATTGAGAGTCTCCAATCAACCAAACTGGAATTAGTTTTGACTTTGAAGCCGGAGTACCAGCACAACCCACGCAGACACAAGTAGAAATTGCAAACTCTGCACTGTTAGGCCCTGGTTGGCCGTCAGATTGAAAACCCAAAACCTAACTGCTTTGAGGCATCACTGCTTAACACAACCTCACCCTGCTGCCTTAAACCTAGTTGGAATAAACTGCCATTTTTTGAGTTGATGGTCATCAGTTAACAATCACTTCTTGTCAAATTGTACATTTTGACTCTTAATCTGCTGATCCCAATCACACTTATCAGAGGCGAAATAGCCAATTTATTGGCTTATACTTTTGGGTGTAGTTTTTGGTGAAACCTAAATGCAAAGTATCATAACCCCAAAAACAATTTTGTAACTGCACAATAAAATATTCCCCCAGTGAACGTGGGGACCTGTTTCACAGATCATCTGTACGGGGGTATACAGAGGCTGAGGAGCTGCAGACTTCTGTGTAGTTCCTGTTGCTGCCGGATCAAACCAAGAGGGCTTGTGGTTCTGCTGCCAATTTTCAGTCAATTAATTAAAGTTATTGTTTTTAAATCTTAAATCTCACCTTTGACTCCTTACCAAGAAGCTCAGTCTTAGGAGAGCTGACATAGTTTCCCTTCTTAGGGATTTAGGTTCTGCATTGTAGCTTTGTCTTTTTGCTATTTTTAAAGTACAGTGTTGTTTTTTTTTCAAGCTGGGAATCATTGGTTTGTTACTTTGGCCTGAGCTGTCCCTGAGGTTCAAATTAAGCTTCCACATTTGACAATAAAAGAATGAGAAAAAGTATAAACTGACTCCTCATATTTCTCATTTGATTTTAACGTTGTTGCGGTTGAAATGCCATTGCAGCCCCCATCCAATTATGTTAGGCTGCTATGTTGTTATGTGATGGTTGTAAGTCCCCGAAGTCATGAGCGACTGGCGTGATGGAGGAGGAGAGACCTTGACCCGAAGCCCCACAGAGTCTGACGAGCAACACACTTAACTCTTTTAAATTTCATTCCTAAGTCAGATAAAGCCACACACAAACCATTCAAAATTTAAATTCCAAACTTTGATAAGAAAGGCAAAGGCCAGTCCATAACAGCCTGATGTCTGAAGGCACCTGATGTGTAAACATTAATTCAGTTTTAAATAAGATAATGAACCAGTTTTACATCATAAAACTATTTTTGTGGTTTTACTAGCTTCTTCAATCCTGGCACATATTCCATTTAATGAAGAGTATTAAAACCATACAGGCTGGATTAGGAAGTGATCTGAAGGTGACCTTTCTGATTGAACTTGTAACGGCAACTCTCTTCTGGTTCACAGTGTCCAGTCGAGTGGGCCTAAAAAAAGTCTTTATCTTGCCGTTTCCAGCTCTTCCTCATCCAACCACTGCCAGCATTCACCCTCCATCCAGAATTAATATACATTATTGTAATGTTAAATGTTAATCCCATTAATGAAGATTAGCCAAATGAAACGTAGCTTAATACTACAAGTAATTTGAAGCAATGTATTGTAGTTAGGCGGAGGCCTTCTTCCTCTGAGATGGCAGTGGAAACCGGTGATCCACTGCGCTACCCAGCAGCTTAATTCATTCATTTTCCACACTTACTTATTCCTACTTAATGTAATGCTTGAGCTATGCATTTTGTCAGAATCAGGTAAAGACCCTGAATAATCTGACAGTCCATTACATTCAGAATAGGGTACAATCGCTAAAATCGAGTTACGTTTTGGCTAGAATTTAATCCTTTTACCAAGACTGTTGGAACCTGAGGGGATTTTGGCCAAAGTCATAGTATCACCCCCACGAGAGTAAAGGGCTTTCATCCGCTCAGGGCCCTCACTTTGTTTCAGATAAAACTATTCCCAGAAATGTTTTAGGGATTACCTTAGAATTACATGAATGTTCCCCAGAGGATCAAACTCACTGACTTGATGATCCCAACTGTTCTTTTTTCATGTCCACAAGCCTGACATTTGTGGTCGGAAATGTCTCCATTAAGTACTGAATATAAAAAAAATGGTTCAAAAATTTGTAATGCTCAATTTAGTTTACATGTAGCATGATCATCAGCTTAATCAGTCCAATACTTTGGTTAGTAACCAAACTAAAGACCACACTGTTTCTGAGATAAAGCTGGGTGATATACAGTACAGTTTTTTCCATATCGATATATATCGCAATATAAATCAAATAACCAGAACGAATTTTTTGGGCACATTTGTTGGGCACTTGCTCGTACAATCATCCTGTGCCACTGTACATTACTAATAACATTTCATACAAACCACTACAGTGAAAAGGTGTTTATAATACACTTACTCAGCAGCTCACTCAACTTTCTCAGCTGATGATCAAATGGGAACACTCAGCTTCTAGTCCTAAATAGTTATTAATCGATGATATCTGATCATGACTCTGGATCGTTGCAGTCACTTTAGCCTGTTAAGCAGCGGGTGAGATTCGCCTAAAATGCCTGTCTGAGGAGTACCGAAAGTAAATTGAAAGCTGTTCTTGAACCATTTGGAGTACATGCATGATCTTGGTCTCTTTTGAAAGGTAACATTCTAAACTATCCCCCCCAACAGTCAGAATCAGTCTAAGTGCTACTGACATTGAGGAATAGCAGTTGGAACACAGTGAAGTAGAAGGTTTTTATTTCCGCCTGAGTATTTTTTGTTAAACAGATGCCTGCAGATGACTCTAGCTGGGACGTATGAGCTGGAAAACACACTGGGACCCGAGCATGAAGCCTTGCCTAGCCCATGTTCAAATTTGATAACAATACCACAGAAAATTAATATTTCACATATTTTTTCCTAAGGGCATGTCTAGGCGTTTTCCACAAAGGCCATTTGGAACTATGGTAACCAACTAGGCTAAAAAGGCTTCTTTTACACTCAAAATCATACTTTTATATGAAGGAGGCAAAACCAATCATATGGTTTAAAATGTATACAAATAAACATCTTTCATGTTGTTTACATCTTGATGCTGGCTGCGCTGAGATTACGCAACAGCAGATTGTGGCTATTCTTTGATGTAATAGTCTGTTTTGGACTGATTTTGTTACTGGATTGGATCGTCTGGACCTTTGGCAATGTACCAAGACTGTTTTCGTTGGAATTTTATTGATTTGTGGATTGATATGATGCTTCTTAGGTGAGTGACGTCGACTTTGTGATAGTTTTTTTTATGTTAGTGTCTTGACTGAGACGTTAATTGTACCAGCTGTGGTGATCGGATCTTGAAATGGTTTACATCAGTCGAATCGGAAGAATCTTAGCTTTCTAATGATATGTTGCATCAGTATCTAGCGGTACAAGGCAGTTCTGAAAATAACAATGTTTGAGGTTTATCGGCAGCACCTGCCCGCCCTAACTGTGCGCGTCACACTATAGCTTGTTTTGTGTAGCAGGTTTAAACATGTGTCTCAGAAAGTGTAAAGTGAGCGCTGGTCATGAGGAGTGAGGAGGAAGCAAACTCCAACAGAGACTCATTATCATTGGCTGTTTGTGTTGTCATCTTAAATTTCTGTCGAGGAAATGTTATATTGCGAACATTATCTATATCGTTTTATCGCCCAGCCCAATGCCAGGGTGTGTAATTGCTCCCACTGGGTAATAAACTTGTGACCCGCCCGAGGTTACTGATTACACTGGATATTTCTTCAATCTTTTTTGTCAAGATTTTGCTGCAGCCAGCCTCACTCTTGTGGTGTTCTTTGAGATGTGCCTGGAGTTAGTGTGTGATGCTTCCAGATGCTTCATCTGACACAATTTGCAGATTTTCTCATTAAATTCATCAGATTTTGGTTATATAAGCACGTTTGCTTTTTGCCTTGACACCAAATCCTTTTTCTTGTCGGGGAATTCTCCACTTGTCACATGAAAACACACTCTCGCTTTATGATTGTAGTGTCCAACTAAGGATCAATAACAAGTATTTTACAACGTTGATTTAACATTATCATATATTATATTATTGTAGAACCACGGGCACTACCACAGGTATGTAAATATTAAGCAAATGAGTTTCAAATCTATTTAAAAAAGATTATAGTGTGGCTGGTTATGTAGTCAATGTGTACCCGAATGTAACCGGGCAACACAGACTACCAGCAACATCACTTGAAATTGTGCAGAACAGCCGCAACATATGTCAGAATTTGAAGTGAAAGACTCTTAGCCTCTGCAAAAAGTGTTTACAAGCCGTAATATCTGTCAAGGGGGGCTAGCAAATAGTCACTTACATTAATTTTCACTTAAATATGGAATTTCAGCCTGCCCACACTTTTGCTTTCAGCAGTACACACTCTGCTTCTTCAGGGAGCTCTCATAGAATCTAAGCAGCAACAAGGATTATGCTGAGACAGCTAATATCCCTAAAATAATACCAGCTCATAACTTAGGCAAACAAAAAAAGACTGACTGCAGCAGCAAGTGGTGCTGGCACGAGCTTAATCAGCAGAGCAGCAGTGATACGCGTCAAGATATAATGCCCAAGCTTAAAGAGCCAATAAATGCAAAACATATTCTGTTGATCAGCCAATCAAACACAAGTGCAACTTCTGCGCTGTGCGTTGGCATGCGTACACTTTAAACCAGATAATTTATATTAAGATGGACAGAATGACAGCTCCTTGAAAGTGAGGCCAAAACATCTTAATCAACCCAGATGGCTGGCTGCAGGCAAGGTAGTTAAGCTCGCCTCTTCTATATTAGTAGATGAGACATGGGCCAAACTAAAGACTCAAAATACACATTGAATACATTTTTCCCAAGGATGGTATCTTTCAATATAGATAAATCTCATCACAGTGATGTGTGTATACAAGTGTTATTTTTTCGGATAAAATTGGTTTTAACCCCTTATTGCCTGAATTAATTTCCAATGTATAAAAAAAATATTATTTGTGTTTTTAGATGCTAAATTAAGTGGAGATTGTTGATTTCAATATAGCATATACAATAGATATAAAATTTAGTTATGAGGCAAATTAGCGACATTAGGCATAATCTGGCATAACCGTAATTTAACAAATTTTCCAGTCTCTGGTATGTAGATTATTATACTGATGCTGCTTTTGCTTGAAATTGAATAACAACATATGTTTCTGTACAATCATTGCTGTTCCATCATCACAGTATTTCAAATACAGCTTAATATCTCAAAATAACTTTGCTGATCTATTTTTTTTACTCCAACCACTAGATGGCAGCAGAGTACTTCCAATACCTTCATGGTATGTGTAGTATTTGCACCATCAGGCATTAGTGGGATAAAAATACCGGATTGGGGTTTGAGGCAAATTCGCGACATTTGTTTACAAGGGGTTAATTTAGGCACCCATATCGAAAATGTATCATCATCGCATGATATATACATGCGCGATATACGTATGTCAAGAGACTGCTTGAACTGCGATAAATGGTGTTCACGTGCCACGCGTTCACGCTTTGCATGTCATATTTGGCCAATCAGATGGAGCCCTGCTGCCGTAGATAATAAATTACAGATATTCAGATCATTGATGTTTTTTTTTTTACAATGTATGGAGAGCCAGAGGAGATGGTGGGGCACACTCTGTTTAGCTTGATGCAGTTGGTGCAGCCGGATGCAGCACTACCCCACCGATCGCTACCGCTCAAACTCTGTCTCCAAATGGTGTTGATGGTACAAGATGGCAGTGTGTGTATGTGGGATATTTGTTGGAGAACATAGTAAACATCGGCACGCTATCATTGCTATCATGCTTTTAGGGTTTTTGTGTAAACGAATGAACGTATTGTGATTGAGGCTTTAATTTGCGATCAGATCAAAAGGCAAAACCTGTAATCAGCACTGAAGCCAAATCCACATTTGTGGATTAGTAATCCCTTGCTTCAACACTCAATTAAGATTTATGAAACTGTGATGGTGAACGTTATGATTATCAAGAAACCCTGAGTCTCTCTGACTATCATGGCTGTGATCTGACTCCTTTTGTGGTTTTGGAAAGACATGTCCATGTTCACAAATTTGGAGCTGAGCCAAGATCATAGAAATAACATTTATAAAAATGATTTTCAAAGGGTGGCTTTGTGCAATAACTTTGGTAGCTCTTATCTGCATAAGGAGCTTTATTTCTTTAGTAATCATTCTATTAATTTGTGATTACACTGTATCCCCTGGAGTTTTCATTGTAAAAAGGGCTGATAGTCTTTTAATTAGACCTAAAGGGGATTGGAGCTGTGCTTTTACATATTCCACTAGCGCAATGAATTATACAACACTGCCGTATGGACTCATGCAGCTCACATTACGTAACCAGGCGCCAATTATTCAGGTCTTTATCTGAGCTGTGAACTCACAGCCTTGGCTTTCTCACTTAAAACAGGGACAAAAAGCACAAGAGTGTACATCAAGACCCAGTAGAAAACAGAAGTGCTCTGAACTGACAGCTCATCACACTCCACCAGAGTCAGTAGGACCAGGCCTGGATCCCTGTTAACCAGCGGGTCTTCTGTAGGAGAAGGCTTTCTATCATGAATTCCTGGCCCATATTCATTTTATTTTCATCTATATGTATTCACTTTCTGCTAGTAACACTTCTGCTCACAGCCTTTGGCACAGATAATGTTGGAGCAATGCTGTCGTCCTGGAAACAAAGACTAATGATGGGATTTGATATGTATCTCTGATTTAGAGAAAAAAGCTGCAGTGTGTTGCTGGCACAGTGCAGCTCTATGCTGAGGTGCATGTGTGTGTCAGTGTCGGTGTGGGTGCTTTCATTGTTATTATCAAATTCCCTCAAGACAAATACAATGATTAAAAATATCCAACATGGTGGTAGTCTAGGGACTTGAGTTAAGGGTTGAGGTTCAAGTTTAAATTGAGGCTGTGGTAAAGTTAATATCATGAGATGAGGTGAAAATAAGACAATTCATTTAGCCGTACAAGAACACATTGACACAACAGCTAAGATTTTAGCAACAACAAATCTCCCGTAGCCTTCAGCCGACCACTTACCAACACGCCAATGTGGGGACAGAAAGCTAATATAATGACAAACAGTTTTGCAATAAAACTCGTAGCCAGACAAGATTTGTTTAGAGATATTTTATGGCTTGTTTTATTTGATAGCACCAGTACAGAGATGACAGGAAATGTAGGAGAGAAAGACAATGATTCCCAGTCACTGTGGAGGTTGTGGTTCAAGGTTGCCGACTTAACCTCTGAGCCTTAGGGGAGCCACACAGTCCAACAACAAACACACCCCGATGGTGTTATCCAACTTGGAAACCCCCCTTGTAAAACAACTCAGTAGACCTACAGTACATACATAGAGTCAGGACTTTATCTACGTCAGCAGTTTTGCATCAACTTGTTGCATCACTTATGGGGTCAGTAGAAGCATCATCATGTGACAGGAAGCCACAGTGAAGTCATTACCGGCAGTGATAGAACAATGAAGGCACAGTTGTCCTGAAAGCACTGCATCTGAAATAGCACACATCCTGTCAGACCTTTTCACCCCCGCCAAACCTTTTCCCAAACTCTCCACCTCTTTGCTTGGCTCAGCCAGTACTTTGTACCACAATCAGGATCGCAACCACAGTTTGCTTTCTCTACATTTTCCCCTACAGGGTTTCTAAACTAGTTGCTGGAGGAAAATAACAGGTTGCATGGCAGCAAGCAAATGGAGACAATCTCAGAACAGCAGCAGGATGAGTGGAAAGGTGAAAGAGAGTCAGTGCTGCAATCACTGAGGCTGCCTTTCACATTGAACGGGGGGATGCATCCAAACAGCACACTCCCCTCTTCCCCAACCTTTGCCACCTTGACTCAGCCTGGTACCAAATATAGAGAAGCACAGAGAAACACAAATATGAATGCACACCAAGAACCATAATGCCTAAATTTAGCCGGCTCTACCTAGTTAAGGATGTAGAGTGTTATCTAGGGTTGCAAAATTCCGGGAATTTTCAAAGTTGGAAACTTTCCATGGGAATTAACGGGAATTAACGATAGATACGGGAATTAACGGGAATAAACTGGAAATGTTGTGGGTAATTTATACTAACTGTATTTACCTTGTCATATACAAACATAAATATAAACATTTTGTTTTGTCATAGGCTGATTTGAGCCCTGGGGAAACTTTGGGCACTTGACTTAATATGCTTCTGCATCGTTGTGTCATTCTTAACATAGGTCTTTGCACAGTATTTGCAAATGTACACAGCCTTTCCTTCTACATTGGATGTGGTGAAATGTCTCCACACATGAGATAGTGCACGTGGCATTGTTCTGTAGAATAAGATGAGAAAAAAGTTTGTAAAAAAACACTAATGCAATGCCAGAGATATAAATAGTTAGCCAAACAATTGGAATCGTCTGTAAAAATATTTTACAATTGATGGATAAATGAATGGAAATAGGCTAGATGAACAGATGAACAATCCTCAATAATATATTTTCCCCAGTAATATCATGGAAACATACCTGACTAGTCCTGCACACTACAGCAGGCCTCAATAGCCCTGCTGTAGAGTGAAGGATGCTGGGAGTTATCTGTGCATGTGATGGAAGAATGCACTGTGGAGGGTTGAAATTCAACATGCAGCGTTTGCTGCATTCCATACATCTTTAAAATAGAGTTTTGAATGATGTTTTTATTGCTCAGTGTTTAATTTGCGTAGTTTTTTTTTTTTTTTCAAAATTCCCCAAATTCCCGAGCTTAACTTCCCATGGAAAGTTTCTGGAAAGTTTCCGGAAATTTACCGGAAACTTTCCGCCCCTTTGCAACCCTAGTGCTATCACATGATGCAAACAAAGTCTTGAAGAACTGCTGGGAGTGGAGACAGTCAGTGGACCTTGATGAAGAGCCACAGAGTGGAAGGTGTGGCCTTCGACCGGGGTTTGTTCTCTGCCAACAAGGCCCCGGGAGTTAATACAATCCGGTGGAGGCAGACGGTGCTCCTTCCTCCTTCCTCGCTCCCTCCAGCAACTTAATTTATGCAGCATCTTGCAGTGCCGCTGAACTTGAATAGCAGCCGCGACAGGAATTTGAATTTGAAAAAAATGGGGAGTGGGTGGGGGATTCGGGGGTAGAGCTGGGAATCATGGTGTTCTTGGTTGCTTGGGAGAGTGCACAGGGCTTCACGTGTGCCAAAGGCTCTGCTCCAGTAAAAACAGACTGAGGACTTGAATCTGCAGCACCGTGACATGTGTCTAGTCCCTGATCTCACCGCTGAGAGGGGGTCTTAATTCCTGCTGGAAGTTGGGGGAGTTGGGGAGCGATGCTGACCTCTCTCACTTCAGATCTCAGAGGCTTTCACCGACACACCCCAGAGACATATGGACAACTTTATACATTTCAACTTCTACTCACTGTTCACTCCTTTCCATCTTCAGGAGAGACCTACTCACTGTGGCCCAATTTCATCGTCCTCCTCCTCTCTCTTTCTGCCTTCTTAACTCATTTCTCCCTCTCCTCAGGAAGCAATTTGAAGCGAAAGATGCTTGGTTAAGGGCTACGATGGCGCACTCTGCTTTGATATGCTGCTTCGCCTTATGAGCTGTCAAGATGTATGGACAGCATGGCATAGGATGGGAGGAGGAGAGAAGAAGGGGGGAAAAAGGAGCTCAGCCTTGATTTGGGGAAGGGATATGGGGAGAGAAAGAGCTGAGCTAAGTGGCATCCTTCCAAGCGAGTCGGTGTTGAGATACACTAATTAACGAAGGCATAATTAGATTTAGGCCTGACACACAGAAAAACACTCCCATTCCTCTTTTTCCTCCACCCCCCAACATCCAATTTGGGAGACTTGGTGCTCATCCATGTCTGCCCACCATGCACAGTCATGGTCTTTTCATTTTTTCAGCAGAAATCTCTGCACTAGTTTTATTTGACTTGAGGTACCAAGTAATGAAAAGAAGACACCTCGAACCCTAACTAGGCCAGAGAACATTCTTCCCAGGCAACCCTTCCCCACTTTCCCATTACTCATCTACATTCTCCAGATTGAGATTGTTTTCATGTAAAGATTCACCAGAACTTCATACTTGACTAATGATAGCGAAGATCACTCCACCAGCGGCAGTGCCTGAAGAGGACAAAGCTAAGGTGAATAATGTTATTCCACTGTCACTTCTGCTGGGATCCAATCATCAATCACGTCGCCTCATAAACATTGCGTGTTCACACAAAAGATGTGATGCATTTGTCCCAAATTAGATTGTGCCTCTGTGTCATTCATCAAGTCTTTCTCATATATTTAAAGGCCACTGTACATAGTGACTCCAACAGAACGGTCTCGGAGCCCGGCGCCGTCGATATGTCCTGCAGCCATGTTCTTCCTTCAATTACATTCTGGAGAGAGTGGGGGAGGGAAAATTGCATTGGGTTTCAGAGGACCAACAATTGTTTCAATGATTTCACAGCTCCTCTCAGGTTGAGAGGTGGGTGAGCATCACGGGGTGGTGACAATGACAGTGAGATCATGTGTGCATTTCTACAGATCAGTGTGTTTTCATGTATGACTGTGTGTTAACAGTATTTGTGCACGCTTCTGACCTGCTGCTTGACGCCAGACCTCAGCTGGAAAGTGCCTGATAGGACGAAAGGCGGTGCCAGAGGGGGGGCCAGCGGTGGTGTAGCTTGTTAGGATCATGGGCAGATTATTGAATCGTTTTCCACGGTACAGGTCCAGGGGCCCATGAACCAGAACCTCTGTATAAAGTTACTGTGAAAATGTCACTTTATTATGCATTACAATAAAACAACACTACAGCCTCACGACTGAACTTCTGTTGACATAAAACCCTCAATAAAGACTAACATAAGTTGTGTTACAGATGCAGTGTTTATTACAGGGCTCTATTCTTGTATTACAATGGACGTTTTCAAAATGTCTAATGTGAAAATGAAGGCTAAATGTCATTCATGTATCTTTCTAGTCAATGGCATGTCTTAGTGGTTGAGTTATGTCTCATTGTATTATTTGCTTGTTCTTGTGGTTGTTTTGCATGTCTTTGTGGTCAAGTTGTGTTTCTTTGTAGGCATTTGTGTCTCTGTCTGTCTGATTGTCCTGCTCCTGTGTGAGAGGGTGTTTTACAGTCCTGTCTCCAGGGGCCCGTTGTCCCATAATATGTGAGGATTTTAATATACACTAAAATATCAATGTTAATGTGGCATTTATCTTCTACACTGATTGAATAATGTACTGATTAATCACATGCTGTTTATTACTGCCCAAAACCAGGACTAGAACTGAGTCTTTTTCATGCCCCTATTCCTCAAGATTGAGCACCACTCTGCCCCCCCCTCCCCCACCCTCCCTTTCAAAAGTTGTCCGCCCCTGATGGCAGAGAGGCAGCCTCTCTAACAGACCAGGAAATATATCAAATGAGAAGAGGGCACGTTGATATTTCACATTACAAATTCACAAACGTACGGTGCATAAAGATGCATAATCTGGGGTATAATTTAAATGCGAAGTACAAACATCCATCCCCTCCCTCCCTCCCTCCCTCCCTCTTGTATACAACAAACAGAGCACCATGGATAACAAGAATCATTGGTGTGCATGTGCTGCAGCAATAAGACAGAGGGTTACTTTGTTGTTGGCCAGCCCAGTTGCTCCACCTCCTCCTTGTATCAGCACATCTCTCTCTCTCTCTAACTGCTTGGGGCATGTGGCATGGGGAACAGAAAGAGATGAGTGTGTGTCACCGTGTCTTGTTTCTTTGTGCACCATATCCCAGACCTTGTGTGCCTCAGGAGTGTGTGCTCATGCACAAGGACACATGAAAGGCTACACGTGTACGTCATAGACCTGGACACTCTGAACCTACCAGCTCAGCACATGGAGAGAGGGGAAAAAAACAACACAGCTGCTTGCTGAAGTAGGTTAAACCAAAGAATAATGAGAGTTGGCACAGGCAGAGCTGTTTGTTAATGTGAACATACATAATGTGTGTGTGTGTGTGTGTGTTTGGAGGGGAGGGGGTCTGGACTGGAGCGAGAGATGACTATCAGCCATGCAGTTTAGGTAGCTGCTTCCTGAGTGCTGATGTGGCCCCCCTGGTTCAATGGGGTGGGCTGCTGAGTGACTGCAGGGCTGCTAACTTACCGGCTGTTTACACCGGGCTCTGCTGCAGCTCAGCAACGCCATCCTGTGGAGAACAAGGCCAATGCAGCAATAAGACAAAAGGACACCGACCCTGCCGGAGGTCCAGATGCAGCCAGACCAAACAAAGATGCAGGATTTTTTTCAGAGGCCAAACTGTATACTACTGGTACCACACTGCTCCAAGTTTACTCAACAAGTTGTGTAAAGGGAACGTAGCCTTCCACCTCGTCCTGGGCAAGAAAGTAGAGCATCTCAGTGTCGAAGGGAAGGGTCAAATTTTCTCAAGGGTTCAGGAGGTAGGACATTAAATATGACAGTGATATCTGCAGCACTAAAAATCAGTATTCACACTGTCCAGTTGGTTGGCAACACTGTTTTGCACAGAATAACCTCCACCCATCTGTCTGTGTGATACTTGAGGCAAAGCTCCTGGCTCCAGTTCATCCTTCTTGCAATGAGTTCAGTGTGTGCTCCCTTCCCCACTGCTCTTGACATTAGTATTCTCGGAGGGGAGTGCTTACCGAAAACCAATTCCCAAAGCTCACGGCTCCCTGCTGAGACGCTCTTACCAGCACTTACTGTAGATGGCGACAGACGGCTGAGCCAGGGGTGATAAGGGCCTCTCAGCAGGGTGGTCTCTTTTTGGAAATGCAGTCAGAACCTGTCATGCCTTCTAACTCTCTGAGAAGGAAAAGAGGTCGTTTTTTTGATCCCACACTCACAGCTGTAAAATATTCACTGAATCCTTCTGAAAACATGATAGTTTACCATTTCTATTTGTGACATAGCAGGTAATTTATCAAGGATGCTTGACAGACACCTGCTTATTGATGGACATCACACCATCTTATAGCAAATGCAGCAGGTTTTGACTATACATAGTAATATAGTTAAGTATTTACATTTCAGAAACTTCATGTTGTCCACAGTGATGTAATGGTTAGCTGAGTATTAAAGTATAAATGATTTATTTACCTTTGCACTGAGCAGGACACTTTTTTAAATTGAACAGTTTAAAGGTGCACTGATCAATATTCTATATGATCATTGGATTAAGTTACCGTGGATAATGAGGAACAGTTCGTCTGTTTCCCTCAGTTTTAGCATCTTTCACCTCGTTGTTTTGGATTTCTGGTCCTCTCCTTTCTTATTCTCTCACTCACTATCACATTCACTCTCAATTCTCACATCAATGCTGGCCGAAAAAAAGCAAAAGCAAGAAAACCTAGTGTATGAAACCTGCCCTGCACCATAGTGGTAGATTTCAGTAGATTCTTCGTAGTGTGCGCATGCATGCTTGCGTGTGTGTAGATGTGAGAATGAGCGATAGAGAGGGAGAGAGTGGAGCCAGGATTTAACTCGTTTAAAAACATAGAAAATCATTATGTGGAGGTTAGGGTTAATATTGTGGCAGTGGCCACAGATGAATACAGAGAAGTAGGAAATACTTCGGGTTCAATATGAAACTGTTGCAGTCAGTGCTTAAGTGTGTGCCATGACGTAGTTGCATTCACCCAGCAAAAATAATGTGGCCACACATACGTCCCATAGAACCTCCAAATGTGGTCTTACATCTGTATGGATCTTGAGTGTGTTCACACCTAGAGCTGAAACTGTTCCTGCAGTGTCTACACTGGCCCATCACATCAAAACAAGTACAGCATTTTCTGCAGTTCCCCTATGTGAAGGCAACTGTGTGTTTGGATGGAATGTGGAGCTGTAACTGGGCCATTACACCTGCTAGAAATATGTTTTCAGACCTAAATGTTTAATGAGTTGTTGCTGTCGTATCTATTGCCTGCGAGGGATGATTGGTAAAACCTCTGCATCTTGCTTTTGAGAGAGAAGATTTTAAAAGGCTTTCACTCCTATACATAACAGTTTAATAATGAATTTGCACAACCCTTGTTTTTTTCTTATGTACACAGTATTTGCTGTGAATCATCAAGACCTATGCAGTTGCAGCCGGAGACAGGGTTTCCAAAATATTATCATGCAGAAGTCAAAGTAACAGTCAAACCACAGTGCCCCACTGAGACCTCCCCCTGTCCCAGCCCTTCTGATTGTAGTGTTGACACACCAGTTGACACAGAGTTCATTGTTACTTTGTTTATTTGACAATCGGATAGGCTGCTCATGGCTCATTGTTCCCCCCACAGTGTCATTTGTCTCCCATAACACAATATTATGCTAATTCTTCCCTGCATGGGTAGTGCAATAGCAGACATCAGTGCTGTCATTCTTTGGATTGACAGCTGCACAACATGTGCTCGATGGGTTGTCATCTCCTGCAGAAACACTGGTGCCTTGTGGACATGGTGCTATGTTTTATTTATAATTTTATACACACACACACACACACACACGCACGCACACACACACACAGGGAGAGCAACTGAGAAGAGGTTCTGACCTATAATGCCAAAGTTTGCTTAGTTTCATATTTAAATTTAAGCAATAAATGAGACTAAATTGTAGAAAGGTAAACTGTCCAAGGTAAAACTAAGTGAAAAGATGATGCAAATAAAATAATGTAAATTTCATTTGGACAATCCTTTTTCAGGGGTTATTAAAATTGATTCAAGAATGGAAATAAGTTAATTCTTGAAATTAATGCAAACGCAGTGTTGGTGACCTATGAAAACATCTGTAAAAAGATATTAAGGACTAAATTGTACTGCAGGAAGTAGCCCTGATTAGAATGGAAGAAAGACGAGTAACGAGAGAAGACACACTGGTCGGTCAGAAAACTTTAGAAGGGAAGAACCAGACATAAACTTCAAGTATCTAGATCTAAAACCCATCCAACTGCTTTGAGATTGAGACTAGAGACTTGAAATGAGGTGAAGAGATTGGATCTTTTTCATTTAGTTTGTCACATTGAAACATTTTTTTTGTGAGCATTAAAGTAGAACAACTGTAATACAATTGTTTTAAACCAAGTTATTGGTTTGGGAAAACATCACAGAAGTGTGAAACACATCCCTCACAGTGTGTATGTGTGCTGTCCATGCAGAGCACCAGATAATGAACATGGACCAACTCATCCAAACATTGTGTGAGTGGTGGTCAGAAGCCTCAGTCAGTATGGAAGACTTATTGACGTTCTTACTGCAACACTGAGGCAAACTTGCCATAAGTCAAACAAGTTAATAAAAAGTTCAACTCTTCTTGAAGGTTTTTTTGTGATGCACATAATTTCCGATCAGACCTCAGAGCAGTGACAGGTAATTTCGCAGCGGCACCTTGACAACTTTTCCCCAGAGACGTTCTCCTGCTGCCTGTGGGCTCATTTTCTGACTGATGCTGGATTCACAGTGTTGTGATTCAGCATCTCTCACAACCAGGATCAGAGCACCAGGGTTCAGTCATGTTTCAGTAACTGACCCCACTTTCTTTGGGTTGATTATGAATACACATAATGTGGGAGGAGCCATCAAACAAGTTCATTTGCAGTTGGGATGTGATTGTATCTTTACAAATGAGTGATACAAAACATGTAAAACATTCTTAATAAATATATAAAAATAAAATATTCCCCAACTGATTTTATCAAATGCCAACAAAGCATCTTGAGAACAAATTTTCTAAATATTTCAGAAGACAGTAAGATAAAGGTTTGTGTCAATACACCCACTGTAGTTTGACCTAACAGACTTTTAATCACCTGGAGAAAAGATTCACCTCATAATTCAATAAAAAATGTATAGCTCAATTCAAAATTCGCTCTAACCACCATTAAAATGTAATATAAGGTATAAGAAAGGGAGCTTTAATCTATTTGCTCCCCGACTTGGTCAAATTGCTGAAGCCCTTGATCATCATTGGATGCTCTGAAAAAAGGTAATTTATATATTTACCAAACTTAAATCTGTCCATGAAAGTAGCACAAGGCGTCAGTGTGATTATTGTTTGGCCTTGAGCTTGTATCAGCCTGTACATGGGTCATAGCCAAAACACCCGCTTCCCCCCCTTTCCCAAAAATCTGTCACCACCAGCTGGAGTCATTACCCCTGGATAGGCGCGGGCCACTCCCCCCTCGTATCCCCGTCGGCCAACAGGGACAGCTGCTCATTACAAACCCATTTCCTCCCTCCAACATTATATCTATTAGCAACCAGGCACAGCTAGTCGAGTACATAGCAGCCTATTGTCTCTTATGACATTGGCATTATTTCATTTAGTAACTATTGAAGGGATGAATGTGTTTGGTGGCCACCTGCTGGCAGACCCTGGGTCAGAACAATATGTTGGATGTAACTGTGAGATGATGGCTGACTGTGAAATGATGAGGCTCATTAGTGGCTGATGGCCATGGGTATTCATTCTGAGCTTTTTTGGGGTCACTGCTAATTTAATACTCACAGAGCCGGGAGGCTGCATGTAAATCACTTAAATGACTCACCAAGCAAGAATCTCTGTAGAAAATTAGGAAACGTACGGAGGGAACACGACATTATATATTGAAAAGCAAAAATGTTAGTCTGCTTATCATGTTGACCTGCACCACATTAGTTAATGGACTGCAATTATATAGCGTTAACGATAACTCAAAGCACATATTCACCCATTCACACAGTGCTGATACATACTGTGCACTGCCAGTATAGAAGTCAGGCGAAGTTTAAGGTTCTTTGTCTTACCCAACAATTCAGAGAGTGGACTGAGGGACACCCAGATCGAACCATTGAGCTTCTCGGTTGTTAATGACAAAACGTTTAATTTTGTTACATCAACCAATTCAATATAACGAATAATTTAGCAACTGAAAGCAAAAAAAAGTCGGGAGCGTGTAGATGCGATACATCAATACCATTGCTCCACTCCATCACTATTGGACAGACACTGCAAGAAATGGCAGCACTCATACCCTGGATATTTTGCCTTCATTTTTGTACAGTGGCACGAATTCAGTCTTTAAACATAATCATTGATGTATACGAGCACAGCAAAAGAAACAGAGTCACTAATGTTACTCAATAAGGGGACAAAGTGTTGAGCCGGAGTGGATGTTGGTACGGACGGTTGATTGGAGCTTTTTATGAATGGTTAGCATTGTATCCAGCACATCAGGATTGGCATCATCTATTTTTGTCCTTCCTAGTTTTAGTCTAGTTTTCGTTGATGGAAACTCAGAACATTTTAGTCTAGTTTTAGTCGACGAAAACTCATTCATTTTTGTCTAGTTTAAGTCACATTTAATAGTCCATCTTATAGCCACATTTAACTCCTTTCCTTCCCTTATCAGACCCAGGGACCCCCTGTGTTATGTCTACAACTGCATAATAGTCTAGCTTGCAGTACTTAAATTGTGGATACAATTAGTCTCTGAGATATATACAGATCTCCTAGTATATGCCTACAGCTGAATTCCAATTAATGCATTGTAAATTATCATTAAAATATAAGAGAATATCAAGCCTAGATTTTGAAGATTCAAATTCTTTGATAGCACAATACAACTACTATGCCTATTACTAGTCTATACTATGTCTATACCACATATCCACCATGTATAGTTTGGCCTAGGCCAGTTTATCCCCGGGGTATACTCTGGCCCGGGCCAAAGTATACCCGGGTTTAATTTGGGCTGTTACACTGGTCCAGTTCAGCCCTCACCCACATCACTCAACATAGGGATTCAGTGCACTAAAGGATGGGACTTGGGACTGGGGGCTAGTGCTCCTCTCCACCCCAGAGAGAACTGGCCCTTGTTCCAGAGTGGCCAATGAAAGCTATCCTGCTGAAAGAGGGCCCTCCGCTGAAGGAAGATGCTATTGTCTGGGGAAGCTCTACGACACAAAGGAGTACTTCCTCCTACTAATGTTTCATTCAGAGTTCCCTGCTTTGTCTGACACTACTAAGTCTATACGCAGTAGATCAGATAGTGAAACAGAGCCCATCATGTGCGTTGTAGGTTGTATGTTTTGTCGAGTGCTTCTTTGCACCCATGTGGCACTCATTCAATGTCTTTCTTTATGTGAATGTGCGTTTCTGTGCACATCCGTCTCCAGTTTGTTTTTTCGAAGCTGCCCTATGTGTGTTCTTCATCTTCTCGAGTGGGTGTTATCACCCCACAGGGACCATTCGCTCTATGAGTAGTGATTCAACGTGTCTTCACAGATAAACTCTAGGAGTCTCCGCTCTCAAAGTGGGAATATTAAAACTGTCGATGGTGTTGCCTGGAGGAATGTTTTGTGTATGAATCTATGAGCCCTAACTCCCAACAGTTGAGCGTAGGCAGTTACCAAGGAAGAAGACAGCACAGCAGTGCATTTCCTTTTACACAATGAAAAAAATGATCATGATAAAAGCTTATGTAATCTTGCATACAGTCAGAGTGATTAAAACATATATCACTGAGCCAGTTGTTTAAAAACCTGGCTTATCTTGATCCTTTGTAAAAATGTAACAGTGCTGGGACTACAAAACAATTTAATGGAAATTAACATGTTATATATGTGTTGTAAGATTAGAGTGTCACCTAGTCATTGTAAGAGAAAAACTATAAATTGGAGGAGTATTTTGCTTAATATTCTTAATCCCTTTCTTGTCAAGAATTGAGAAAGAAGATTGTCAGTGCTACCTTCTTATCTGCAGATAAATATGAAGCGACCACTAGCAGTTTTAGAGCCACATGAGCTAAGCATGCAGGTTAGGTTAACTTGTCCAGGGACTAATCTGCATCTCACCCAAAGTCAACTGGTACTGGCTTCACCCCCCGCCCCCAAAGTGGCAAAGCTAAAAGAGGGTTGGATGGTTATATGGATATCAGGGTGGTGTTATACTTATGTATTTTATTACGTCAAACTATAAATATAAAATGTAGGGTTCAACAGGATGCTTAATAATTTTTAGGGCATTTTGGACGTGCAAGTTTTATTGCTTGCATCATTGATAATTTCCTGCTTCAATTTCGCAATCTGAATGAAAATATTTTGACATTTGTTAGAGAAAAAGAATGTCAGCCCACAGATGAGTTTTTTTTTAGAAGAGTATATTAAATATGTTAAAACCTGGAAACCCTATCCTACGTGAACAGCAGGCAATGGTTTATTGGTGGTAATTGCTGGTTTTCTGGCATTTTATCAGCCCATCTGCTGCTGACGATTGGAGCATGTGGTCTAATATTATCCAAACACATGCATGCACACACTCACACACACAGCTATACGCATGCAAGTATTACCCACAACACTAGTGCATGCCAATAGATACAAATCAGCTTCAGTTTATATCCACTTTACTGCACAAACCCGGACAGGTAGACAAACACAAACATGCACACACATCTGTCGTCAGTGCAACACACACGCACTCACACACTACACCTGATCATTTTAGTAAACATTTTATATTAATCCACATATAATTTAACAACTGCACACATCCTGCATCAGAAATCTGAGCACAGCAGGGCTGTTTTTGTAGTTAGCACCATAGCAAATGCTATACTTTATAATATAAGTTTCACTTGTAAAAAGCTGATAACTGCACAACGTCACTACAGTATAAGGCCGGCCACACACCGGACGCGTAAGCGTCGCGTTAGCGTCGCGTAGGCGCACCGTCATGCCTTAAATAACAGCTGGCTCCCATCCACTCCCACGTTAATCCCTTGTGCCGGCCACACCGGACGCTGAAGTGCAGCGCTGCACCAAAAGTGCCTCGCGTCGTGCAGCGATCGTTTCGGCGTCGAGTCTATTTTTTGCGCTTGACGCGAGCGTAGCGCTCCGGGAAACACAGTGAAAAATGATTTTAAACGATATTGGGGACATATTTTATATTATATAAATGATAAAATATGCATCCCATAGTTTGTATTCCCCTTCTGTTGTCCTGGAGTTTTAATTTTACCAATTTTACCAATCACATTATTAAATGTCCCCCTCTGCCCCTCCATACAGACACACAAGCAGTCATACAGATAGAAAGAGAGAGGGTGTGTGTGTGTGTGTGTGTGTGTGTGTGTGTGTGTGTGTGTGTGTGTGTGTGTGTGTCTACGTAGTCTCCACATAGGCTTGAGTGGAGAATACGTAATTTACCCTCGACACCCGACATTGAACTGAGCAAACAGCGGAGAAGTTCTTGAAGATGGATGACATTAAATTAATAATTGAAGTGGAGAAGTAGTACAGTGAGCTGTACGATCCTCGGCCGTGTTGTTTAAAGACAACATTAAAAAGGACAAATGCTGGGACACCGTTTCAGTTAATAACAAATATCAGCTGTATGTGTGATCACGGGGAGGAATCGCAGGATGACCGCCGCGGAGTTCAGCGTGTCCGGTGTGCAGCCTGGCCCCAGCGTGCTAGGGATCTACGCGACGCTTACGCGACGCTTACGCGTCCGGTGTGACAGCCTAGCGTTTACGCGACGCTCACGCGACGCTTACGCGACGCCAACGCGACGCTAACGCGTCCGGTGTGTGGCCGGCGTAAGGCTCCAGTTGTCAACGATCCCCCAGGTAACCAAACAAACTGACGCCAGACTCAACAAAAACAACACAACACACAATATACCAACTTTCCTGTCGTTTGCATTTTTCAGAGGGATGCTTTAGGTCTCGCAAAACAGCAAACAGGTGAAGCCATAAAATGTATTACTTACTGTATACCACATCCAGTCACCTCTGTTTCTCATAAGAAAAGATGAAGAAATCCCAGGTGTAAGCTCGTCATCATCACTGAATCTGTAAAACGGGTTGATCCGAACCAAGCTCGCTTATCCTTGTTTTTTCACGTTGGGGTGTTTTTGTAAAGAACTCTCAGGGTTTTCGGTGGAGTTCCCCTGAAGCCGGTCAGCTCACAGCGGTCGTAACTCAGTGACGGCCGACGTACCTGAGACAGCATTGAGGGTCGCCTAATCACATTAAATGTAAAAAACTCAAAATCGAAAAACAAGTTAGAATGCAGGCCTTTTTTGGTCAGGATTCTTGAGGGGACGGCACCCTAGCGACCCAGTATTAACCAGACACTACTGCCCTGAAGGCTTTAATATAAAGTTTTCTCATACAATTGACGATAGGGTTGTTAAAAAAAATCGAAATCAATGAAGTATAAACAGTTATTAGAAACGTTAACCTCACCGGCGGCAGACGTTAACGTAAACTGTTTAACTCTTTGCAATTGTTTGTCTGAAAATTGTTACAAAGTTCAACCAGCAACTGGACCCAAACAGTGATGTTTATGTTATTGTCTGTATTGTGGCAAAATGCCTTAAGCCTTTAAGGTATCGAAATTTAGGTATTGAGTATTTTCCTGGGTATTGGTATTAAGTTTGAAATTCTTATATCGTGACAACCCTATTAACAACTTGTCTCCACTGTATCGTTAGCTGTATTTGTCCTCCCCATTTTCAAATGTTTACTCCAGAGAAGTGTGATCCACACAAGGCACTGGATTGGCTTGTTTACTGCACTACAACTCAATATAAATATAAAGATAAATGAAAGACATTCAGATCGTTGACGGGTTTTTCCGTCAGTGAATCGTTGTCAGAAGAAGACAATAAGAAGAGAGAGAGAAAACAGAATTTTAAAAAAGAGATCCGCCTCCTCCGACTTAATTGTACTATGGAAACTTCAAGTGATCAAGTTTGTCCCGGGTCAGATTCATCACCATGAGCGGTCTATTATATAAAATAATTAAGAAACTTATTTGGGATCTCAGAACCTGAGGGAAGTAGCAGCTCCTGTGAACGGGCTGTGGAGCTGTCTGTGGTGTCTACGTCCATAACCAGGGACTATTTGTTAACTTATCACAAGTCATATCGTCACGGCGATATTACACAAACAAGCAGATCTGTTTCAAACACAAATACAACCGTATTGCACTGGTGCAGCAGTAAATTTGTTCATCCAGACAGTCGCTTTTTATTGACAAATGTCACATATATGTCACACTGCACAGCCCTGCTCACACATGCATACTTCATTAATTTGGTTACATGCCAGCTCACTGACGGAGCGATATTTTATTACAGATCACATGGACACACTCAAAGGAACTGCCCTATACATATACAAAACACATGAACATTCACACAGACACTAACACACACACCCACAGTGGTGCAATAAAAGCCTGTTTTATGACATTGATGAATGGATTTTGGATATTGTATCCTTTTAAGTGGGTGCAGACTTGGGGCACTGCCGGGCACTGGGGAATGACTCGCACAAAAAAAACACATACTGCTTACATATAAACTAAGCAGTACAGATATGTATCAACACTATAGCATACATGTACTGTAGATGCATGCATGCAGAGATGTAAAAATACACATGCAGGGATCCTGTCCCTCTTCTCGGGGAAGCCCAGTCTCTGCTATGATTAATGGTGGTTGTGTGGCTCCCACTCTTTACCTCATGCCATCTTTGTGCTGAAGCTGTAAAAATAAGAAAGCTGTCAGCTTACATGACGCAGACAATAATAATAATACCTAGGGTTGTAAAATTCCGGGAATATTCAAAGTTGGAAACTTTCCATGGGAATTAACAGGAATTAACGGGAATATACGGGAATTAACGGGAATAAACGGGAATATACGGGAATTAACGGGAATAAACTGGAAATGTTGTTGGTAATTTATACTAACTGTATTTACCTTGTCATATACAGACATAAATATAAACATTTTGTTTTGTCATAGGCTGATTTGAGCCCTGGTGAAACTTTGGGCACTTGACTATATGCTTCTGCATCGTTGTGTCATTCTTAACATAGGTCTTTGCACAGTATTTGCAAATGTACACAGCCTTTCCTTCTACATTGGATGGGGTGAAATGTCTCCACACATGAGATAGTGCACGTGGCATTGTTCTGTAGAATAAGATGAGAAAAAAGTTTGTAAAAAAACCCTAATGCAATGCCAGAGATATAAATAGTTAGCCAGACAATTGGAATCGTCTGTAAACTTATTTTACAATTGATGGATAAATGAATGGAAATAGGCTAGATGAACAGATGAACAATCCTCAATCAGCAAGCTAATATATTTTCCCCAGTAATATCATGGAAACTTACCTGACTAGTCCTGCTCACTACAGCAGGCCTCAATAGCCCTGCTGTAGAGTGAAGGATTCTGGGAGTTATCTGTGCATGTGCTGGAAGAATGCACAGTGGAGGGTTGAAATTCAACGTGCAGTGTGTGCTGTATTCCATAAATCTTTAAAATAGAGTTTTGAATGATGTTTTCCATTGCTCAGCATTTAATTTGCATAGTTTTTTTTTTTCAAAATTCCCGAAGCTAAACTTCCCAATGAAAGTTTCCGGAAAGTTTCCGGAAATTTACCGGAAACTGTCCACCCCTTTGCAACCCTAATAATACCTTTATTTACATAGCACTTATCTAAACAAGGTTACAAAGTGCTTCCTAAAAATAAATGAATAAAACTGAAAAGGTATCAATTGAGTTAAATTTTAGTGCCAAATTCTTACGTATTAAGGTCGAGACCTTACAATTTATAGAGGAACTGAACAGTTCCCATAATGAGCAAGAACATAAGTGACTGAGTAGAAATTTCCCTAGACTCAGTGAGGAGGGCCATCTGCCTCGACCTCTTGGGTTGAGCAGAGAAATCTTGGGAAAAGAGGCGAGGTGGGTGGCAAAGACGGGAGACAGGAACCACAGGATAATTTGTTTAACCATCATATTTAATCTCATTCAGACTGGTTGTTGAAATGAAAATAATAGTAATAATAATTTTCAACTATGCCTTGGCGTCATCAGATATTTCAGCCTTTAAATTGCAATAATGTTAAAAACCGAACCTGCGGAAACACTGAGTGGCTAAATCTGACTGGCTACTGGCTTGTATTGGCAGTATTATAAAAGCCATGTGGCCCACTCAGTAGATCAGACATCATTACTTCTATGCCTTTTTAGGCTAAACACCTACTATCATCAGAGTTAACAGCTATCCCATTTAATAAACTACATGAAATATATTTGCAATAAAAGTAAAATAAAGGAATAAAAGGAATTCAAACAATACTGCAGTATCGGAGTTACAAATCACAGGTAAAAAACGATTTCCGATAAAAGCATGTTTTGAGCAGTGATTTAAAGACAGGCAGTAAGATGGCCGGCCTAATCTCATCAGGCAGGGAGTTCCAGAGTCTCAGGGCCCTGACAGGGAAAGCCCGGTCTAACAAGGACAAGCTGGTCGATCTCAGGTTGCAACTGGGATTGTAGGGAGTCAAGAGCTGCGAAATGTAATAAGGGGCCAGCCTACGTTGAGCTTTGAAAGTTATTAAAAGAATATTAAAATCAATCCTGAATTTAACTGGCAACCAGTGAAGGGATTAATAGCAATAGTCCAGATGGGGAAAAAACAAAGGCATGTAGGTCAGGGAGAAATGATAAAACTTTTCTTCTGATAAAACTTAATTTTGGATATATTTATCATATATTTGGAGGTGGCAGGATTTAATGATCTCATTGACATGTGTTTTAAAACTCAGTTGGAAATCGAATGTGACACCTCGATTTTTAACTTTATATTGGTTGCCAGGGGACCAGGAAATGGTATTAATTTAACTGAAGATTAGTATTTCTGTTTTGTTTGAATTTAGCTGATGGGAAGTTAAATGACTTCCATTCCTTATTGGCAGTTAGGCACTCTGTTAAGATGCTGTGCAGCAATGACATTGATTTAATGTTATTACCTCTGCTTTGTAATGTAGTGCTTATAATTAAATTAAATTACTGCTATTTCTACATTCAAAAAATAAAGCCTTCTATCCATGTAGTAAAACCCACTTTTAACTTTCTTAAACTGAATACTATGCTCAAATTGTGAAGATGCAAGAAAGCCAAGTAACTTCACCTCTGACACTCATTGCTGGTGGTCCCACTATGCTTGTCAGTTGCTTGTTTGCTATCATATATTGTTCAAAGCTTTTTTTGTCTGTATCTGTAATCTCGGCGGCAAGGAACACACAGACGAGGGATCCAGTAATCTACATTCATGATGTTAACAGAAGATCCAACATAAGCAGACTAAGCTTACTGCTGGCAAAGTGATTTGCCACTTTTACAATAAACTAAGATCAAATAAGCGAGTCTTCATATAAGTTATATCTAAAATTATAAAATTTGCCAGTGTACACCAAGTCAATTGACAGACATTCAGTGAGATCTAAGTGAACAGCATGAAAGGCTTCATATCTGTGGTTCTGTTCTGTCTTATTAAATCTGACATAGTATTTAGACACAAAAAAGGACAGAGCTGGATCAAAGAAATTGGTTTGATGTAATACTGAAACATTTAAAGCCGTGTTGCCACAGCTGCTGACCTCAGGCTGAGGACGTCAAACTGACAAAAATCTGTGGTTCAGCTGAAATAAAAAAATAAATAAAAGAAGGTTTATTCTTTGATTAATTCCCAAGCCTAACACACCGGGAGAGCTCTGTGGATAAAGTCTCTACGAAGTTCAAGTCACTGACTCGCAGCCAGACCTAAGCAGAAAACATGGCCGCACTCGTGTTTGTCCTCTGACATTTCCAAACCAAACTGTCAAAGGAACTTAGTGAACCTTGCACTGACCACGGAGTGAGATCATACACATGCATTCACAAGCCCAAGCATTTCCAATTGCTGTGACATTAAATTCAACTGTCACAGTTGCTTTTAAGGGCCCACAGAGTATTTTCTTATTGGTACTTCTTGGTTGTCTGCCCCACTTGTGCGATTCCATGGTTCCATTTTTGGTATTTATACTGGGTGTGCTCACGACATACATATTTTTACTAAAGTCCAGGTGTTTGGCAGCTTTACCTCAACTGTAGGTCCAGGCTTTCACAAAAACATGACAGGCCTCTGAAATGTTTGTTTAACACCCAATAAACTGGCACCAGGCTTTGGAGGTCAGGGGAGGAGAGGTGGGAAGGTAAGGTCAGAAGTGGTAAGTGTAGATGTCTACTTTACATCCTTTATTATATAATTAGTTAACTGTGCATATTAGTTTGATAATAAACTACTGTAACAAGATCAATATATGCATCTGATAGATAGAGTCACACATTTCGGAGGCACTTGCCTTGAGAAAGTTATTTTTGGATATTAACAACACTTAAGACATTTTGCTGTAAAACCAACGTGAAATACATAGTTAACCTTTTTACATGAAGATCAACATCGGTGAACTTGCGTCATCGACCAAATAACAATCTTCAGATGTCAGAGAGGATAACAACTCTACAAAACTCCAAATTGCTTTTTCCAGTTCAGCCTGCTATATCAATGTGTGCCATTTTCTTTGGAAGTTGGAGATAACGCACATTTTGCCTGTACTCACTATCTGTTTTACCTCCAAATAAATTAGCTTGAATCTTGTTTGCTTGTTAACAAACTGCCTGATTATCCGACTGAGCAGGTTTCCCAGATATCAGGTGGGTACAACATAAACAATGCAAATGATGGAAAAGCCTGCGAAATTAACAGTAATAAATTCAAATGCTCTTTAAATATCTATAAATTGGAGCACTCTAATACTAAGATATATCTGCTCTTTGTTAAACTACTTTTATTTGTAGAATAAGAGCAAAACCAAACACTCACTATCTAAGACTCATCTATTAGAGAAGGGGTCGCCAATAACGTGCTACAGTTATATAGTAGGCAGGTACTCATTTCAACCAGAACCTCAATCCACTGACTAACACTCCTTCAAGTAGAGAAAAAAAACATCTTTGTGAGATTGCATTGATTGATTGAAATAAAAGGTCAATATGATAACAGAGTGAAATTCGAAGTAGATTTAAAGGACTTCAGTTTATCTTTGTAATCAAACGACAAGCAATATTGGACGAGAGAGGGTTGTTGACTGGATTGAGGAAAACAGTGTGGTCTGTATCTATATAGTCCTGTCCTGGTCTTGATGACCACTCAAACAGCACAGTTTTACACTCACCCAATCACATAAGTGCAGCACTTTCTCTATAAGAAGGGGCCATTTGGGGTTCAGTATCTTGCCCAAGGGCACGTGGAACGGGGAAGAGTGGGATTGAACAGCCGACCTCCTGGCTAGAGGACGACCGCTCTAACCCCTGAGCCAAAGCCGCCAATGTTTTTGAAAAGATAACAGCACTACACTAAACATCCCTGACCAAGCTGATCACCTGGTTGACCGACTTGTTAGCTGGATTTGACCCAGGGGGTCTTTTTGTGTGTGTGAGGGGTTCGGTGACATGGCCAAAACAGTGCACACTGCACAATGACATGAGTCTTTGTCCTTCCAACTGATGGATGGGTTCATGGCCTGAGTTTTTAGAGTGGACACACACTCTCGGCTAACTCCTGTTTATCACCTCTAGGCAATTGCAACAGACATCTGCACTTCTGTTTGATAAAACTTCACAAGCCAATAGAGATGCATGCTCTCACAAATACAAGCTCCTGCAGTGACCTCCGAAATGTGTAGCTCAGGGTAGTGGAGCACCGGAGTCAGCTCGGCCTCTCCCTCCAGTCGCTGTCAGGCCTCTGTCAGCTGCCATCCATCAGAGAGCAGTTATTTGGGTTCACCTGCAGCAAACTGGGCTAAGACAAGAGGTCTTGTCAGTCTGTCAGTCACTGAGTAATGACACCAAGCCTGGTCAAATCCAACACTCACTGACACAGCACAAGCCGCTTTCAGCGAAGTAAAATAGACTGGACAACACCAGTATTAAAAGGCATGAACGTGCAGATCTGCAGTCTAATGTGTGCAGCAGAAGAAAAGGAAATTGTTCTGTTGCACTAGAAAAATGTCAAGAGGGTGAAAAGAAAAAAGTTTGGAAGTTAGTTTTTGAGGGTCCCAGTGTGGAGGAACTGAGCAGACACGATGAATAACAAAACGTCTGACAGGCCCAGGTAATTATTCTAATCCCACTTGAGAAAGAGACAGGGAGGCAGCAAAGGGAAATTAAAATTCCATCATTGGGCTTTACTGGGATCAATAAACTGCGTATAATTAAATAGTGACTCGAGCTGAAATCAGACCCCAGCCCCTTCCTTTTGTAGCGGGCTATGAGCCAGAAAACTGAACCCATCCTATCTCTTCTCCTGGTATGTCCGATTGCCGGCATCCACAGACAGGCTCATCCTGCATGGAAAAATGATCAGCCACGGAGCTGAACGCTGCCGGCCTCATAAATAAGACTGAAGCAACGGTTGAGAGGGTGTCCTGACACAAGGTATCTGACTGTCCAGTTCCCTCGCTTCCACTGGCTGGGTGTAAATCAGACGTCTGCTGGTCAGGGGACAACAAGCATGAAGGGTAGAGGAAGGAGAACAGAGGTCCAGCGAGGTCGTATTCTGCACTTTAGCTTCCGTCTCCCCAGGGAAGGATTTACTGAGCGTTCATGGCTCTTTGTTTGCCACCCAATGTCAAATTCATACAGGAACACTCATCTGGACCAAAGCATTGCTAAATAAAATGACAGCCCTCTGTTGCTGGCAACTGAGAAACACCAGAGGCAAAGCTGCCGGTGAAGGAGAGGGCAGCCAGCACTTATCTGCAGGGAACAGAAACTAACAAGCGCAACTTCCAGGGACTAGCCTGTAGAATTCTGGTTTTCTGCTCAACAAACATTTGCAAGTACAAAATCCTATAATTTCTCAAGATTTTCTGCACCCTCTGCCTGGCTTGGCTTCCATCTTGCCTGCATTTATCTCTCCCCTGGCTATCATCAATAACCACACACTGAGAGTTTATATTGTTCCACTTCAGATCTAGTGAATTTAATCCAAACGACAGGTCCACTGCAAGTTACACAACTGATTTGACAGTTTGAAGGTCGGTGCAGATATCTTTGGATTGAGGTTAAGAATCAGAGCTGCACAGCGCTCAAATCTGACCATTTCTACGCCAAGAAATTCAAAAGGCTATTTATTCAGTGATTTTCCCATACCTTTGTGCACTGAAGTGTGAAAAAGGGGTTGGTTAGCTGAAACTATTTATAGAAAAGTTCATTTGTAATTCTTCTGCTTCTAAAATTATGTGAGCAGTCCTGTAACTTCTTATCTTTTGACTAATTTGCATGGTGGAAAAGTTTTAAATACAGCACTATTAAATAATGCAACCATGTGAGCAACAACTGCCTATTTTCACTTGCAGCAACATAAGCATTCACTTTAAATCATATTTCTGGCCACTTGATAAATGTAAACCCAATACTCACTCTGCTTTAGCGCTGTTTCTGATCTCTCAAAGGTCCGGAGAGAAATATGAGGCTCAATTAAATGGTAAATGGACTGTTCCGGTCTAATCGACCACACAAATTCAGACTGGGCCTCTATACACATTGTTTTTTTAATTCATACAATGCTAGCACGAAGTGGGGGTTTAGCATCTTGCCCAAGGACACTTCAGCATGGGGACTAGAGGAGGAGGGAATCGAACAACCAACATTCAGAAGACAACATGCTTTATCTCCTGAACTCTATCTCCATAGCAACCCTTGGTACTGAATACTCCACTATGTTGACTGTTTGGTGCTGGGTAGGTAGTGTGCAGAGAAAGATTATAACTTTTTTGATGTGGCTGAAACTTGTTTTAACAATGTTCGAGGTGTAGGGTATTTAACCAAAAGGAATTTTCAGCTGTCTTAATTGTTATGCGTGACTTCTTTTATTAACAAGTAGCCATATGATCCATTGTTGATACAAATATATCAGTTTGAGACATTTTATTGGTGCATCAGTCATTTTATGCATTTATTGTTAGTCAGTACATCCTATTATATATTAACATTTACCCCTTACTTGTATTAATAACATGAGCATTGATCTAATCCCACTTCACATAACAATAACGTAGATTTAAAGGATAAAGGTTCCTCCTGTAAGAGAAGGTCCACAGACCAATTCCACACCACAACACACAGAATTGGATCTCCTCTGATAAGGTACCTCTGAAAGAATTTAATAAAATGTAACTCTTAACAGCTGCATCGTAGTATATTTAATTTTACAGCTGAGCTTTTAGTTTTAGGTCATTAACAAGGCATCTGGTGTGCACTGATGATGGTCCTGACAGCTCAGCAGGCATTAAATCAAGATGTATTACTATTCATTTTTGGATGACATTTACACATTCAATTTTAAGAATTTAGCAGTCTTTAAATTATTAAATGAACTATGCTACAAGCACAGAAAATTGAGGAGTGAAGAAGTCAAAACCCGGGGTCACAGGATATGTTTTGTTTTCAGGCCTTTTTACACTTAGTTTCTACATGTTTTTTCTTTTGCACCTGCATTTTCTACAAATTAGCTTTGCAGACATTTCTTGAGCATTCCAGCTGAGACACTGTGCACCATACATCATTAAGCAGTGCATGTGCTTCACTGTGAATTCGAAGCTGACAGACTAAGAAGAGAAGAACTTGAGAATCCTTAGCCAGTGCCCCGTCTATAAGCCAAAGCTGAAGTGACCCAGAGAGAGCAAAAGCAACATGATTCAAAAATTTACTAGCTCGAGGATAACAAGGTCTAGTTGTTATAGGCAAACAGCTCGTCCCTGGGATGTAGTAAATAATGGTGAGCTCCACGGTACGAGGCCACAGGGTCTGTGTATGCACAGTATGTTTGCATCTGGACAGAAAGTATTTTTATACATCTGGGTGGGTGAGCGTGTGTGGGCTAAGTCCCTCAGTCAGAACAAGACTGGTATATAAAATGAACAGAGAAGAGTTTATTTTTCTTTTTGCATATTCTACTTCAGGCCAAACTTTTGCCTGTTTTTTAACAAAAGTTTACACCAGGTTAGTTTATCTCTGCGATCTGTTTTCAAAGTCTGATTTCACATTTAACAGTACAAAGATACAGCAGTTATCTTGGGGATTTGAATGATTGATGATTAATTGGCAAAACGGATCCTGCCCATGAATTTAATGCTCAAGGATGAAGTGGTTGATTGACAGCATCTTTTAAATGAAAATACAATTCATAAAATTAGTTTGAAATTCTTATCTTCAAGGATGTTCATAGTTTGCTCAAATTTGTCGACTTCATGAGTCCTGTTTGGACTTTAGTATCACCATTGAAAAAATTATTCTAGATCGAAACATCATTATAGCCCACAGTGTCATAGAGTCATACAAGTGCTGTTGTGTGTGGTTTTGATGACGGCCACTGTGAAAACTGATGACTCTATTTATCACTCCACTCTCTTTGTCCTTGTCTCAATGTTGCAATCAGACAACCATTCGGAGGGGGGGGTTGTGGAGTTGTCAAACAACAGAGACAAATGGAAATGCAGAATGACAAACTCCCATCTAAGTAACCAGCTTATTATCTGATAGGAATCTGTATGAGCACATTCAATTGCGTTGCCCTCGCAGCGTCTCCAGCTTAATCACAGCGTCCAACCCCCTCCCTCCCAGAGATTATCCCCTCCAATCGCGGAATCAATTTGGCTGTCACTGAAACATGGCCCATTCCTTGACAAAGCTCTTTGAAGCAAGCAACTGGAATTCAATTATGTTCCAGAGAAGAAATCACAACTGGAAACATGGGTGTCGACGTGACCGCCAGCTTAATGATGTTGATTTGCCTTTGTAGTTAAAGCCCCTAGCGCCACCATGAGGCTGGCATGTGTTTATTTGGGAAAAAGCTTCTGCAACTATTCAATTGAATGGCATGAAATTTGCACTGATGTTCATCATATATGGAGCCGGATAATAAAAATTGGCTGTTATTACCAAGTGTGGATCTATGCAGAACTCTCAGGGATACGAATGCTAGAAGATGCAAAACTCCATTTATAGGAAGCAGTCATGCCTGGATTGTGATGGAATAAGGGAGATAAAAGGTCACCTAACTCCACCTCTTCCTGTCGGCATAAGAACGCCTGGCAAACACAAAAAACAGCAGCTGAAGCCAGAAAGCAAACAGTGATAGAGAAAGGATTAATGCCGATTCTTGGTATTGCTTTTCTTGACCTGGGAAACGTCACATTAGCAATGCTTGAGATCAAATCACAGCCCAATCATAATCTTGGAAACCAGAGCTTGTATTAATACCTGTGTAAAAATAATAGTAAAAAAATAAAATAATAATAATAAGTGTATACATGTTTTTAATCCTTAGAATAGAGAAAACGAAATCTTACTGAGCTCCGTATCCCTCTATAATACCTATAATAATTCATCACAGGGACTCTTTATTCCCCAAAAATACTTTATCACCACCACTCTGTGTTTGTCAGTTATCGTCCTCAATTGAGACACAAAGGTCTCTACATAGTGACCCACTGTCCATCCTTGTAACCTCCAGTTGACCTGTTACTGACCACTACTGATCAATTACCATTTTCTTGAGTCACACACACACACACACACGTACACACACACAGCCCCCTCCACCACCTCCGCCCCAGCCCATCACCTGGCCCACTCAAGCATGAGACAGTCGGGGTCGACTGCCAGTCCAATAAATCTGACCAGAAAGAGGAGACCAGCTCACCCCTGTTTACTTTAAAGAGCCTTCTCTGACTTCAAGTCCCTCTCTCTCCTTCCAATTGATTCATAGCCCAGGGCGTGAAGGTTGATAGCAGCCAACAGTGAACAATGAGCACCTGTGTGGGAGTTTGTGTGCGTGCATGTGCCTAACCATGCAGTAAGAATGACCTTCCAACAGTTGTTCTGCTGCTAGGGCATCCATACGAGTCAGTTCTGGTTTAAAGAGAAACCACAAAACTCCTCTCTGCTTGCATTAACACGACCCCTGTGTGTGTGCGGACATCAAAAATAAATACACTGCAAGTTTACATTCCCTTAAGTTTTAGTGGAGATCGAAAGGTCATCAGAGAGGCTTTGGGTATATTAATTGATAACTAGGTGTACGCTGGGCCCACTGTGCGAAGTTGATTGTAAAGACGCTTGTGGATAGACTTTCACCAATCAAAAAATTCATGTGCATCTGCTGCAAAAGAAATAGTCGGGAAATTAAGTAAATGCTACAGAGCGCAAAAACGAAAACCAGGCTTTCAAGCACATTCTTTTAAACCAAATCCGAGTACGATAATTTTTTTAACATTTTTCTCAATTTTAGAGTCAAGATAGAGTCTACTTTCTTACACACAGCGCTGACTAAAGTGATCCTTTCTTCTGCCCTAGACCCAAGGTTCAGGAAACCTGAGCAAATCTTTAATGTGCCAACCAAAGTTCAAACAGATGCCCTCAAAGTTAGGTGGATCAACACCAGATCATTTTAATGCCACCCAATCACCCGAATCCTAAATATCAAACATGTTTGCCAATGAGAGAGAACTGACCGGGAAGACTCACCCACCAGATGTTGCGTACTTGTACAGCTGCAACTAAAAACATCAATATCCAAACTACCTCAAGCTCGGCTGCAAAATGTATAAGCCAACTTGCCTTCTCAGCCATAACTACATCCATAGTTTTCATTCTCTTTTTTAGTTTTCGCTGCAAAACAGAACACATGACGTAAGTCATTCTCCATGTCTGAATTTCTTCTGAAGTCTTGTTTAAAGATTAGTTTACCACACTCCAGTTCAGAAGGTGACGGTAATGCACCTAGAGGTTGTTTTCCAACCGTCAAGTTTGTGGTATTACAGTCTGTGTGTGCATTATGACGATAAAATGATTACAAATCTGTTAAATCTGTCATTATGTTGAAAATCCCCTTGTGTGCACTGTCTTAAACAAGCATGATAACCCATCTTGGAACCTGAACCTTGAACCTGATCATAAGCCATATGGGGAACTATTGGAAAAAGAGTGGTATATAAAAACATTTTTGCTCAGACTTTTTCACAGCAGGGACTTTAAAACTTGACTGCAAAAGCAGTGGACTGAATTATAAAATAAATCATTGCTTTTTCTTTTTTTTTCATTACTTTTGTATTTTCCTTAGCACACATCATGGCATCGACCTAAATATAAGACAATCATCTGTTGGTGTGAGCCCTTTTAGACTCTTTTCATGCCTAAACTTCTCATTACATATAAGTATAACACCTTTTTGAAGAGTCAGATCTTATGGCTCTGTTGTTTTCCAAGAGCCGTTCAAAATAATGGCTTCTTGTTGTGGCTGGAGAGCAGCCCTATAAACACTATGTCTGTACCTGACTCACCGACTGACTGATGATGTTACGCCTTTGCAGAGTTTGTAAGTGGCAAAGAAGATGGCTTTGTCATTGCAGTTTTTGCTGAGATGCACCTAAACGCATCTGTGTTTTGGGCTTTGGCTCTGTTTCCCCTTTTGTGACTGGCCAGTTGGATTACATTGGAGCCATTTACCAGTTCCATAAATGTGAACTTTGACAGCCTATATTCTAACATAATCATTTGCTATTCTTTTTTCTCAAATAAGCTTCAGAAACCTGTCAATTTTAAAGTTCAATCTGAAAATGCGTGTCTGAGTCACTTTGGAACGTAAACACCCAACTGTGTCTAGAGATTGTGTATAAACTATTTTGACTTTAAAAGTAGCTTTTAAAATTCATTCAGCTCTTCTACCTTCTCCTTGTCTTGTGCGTGTTGAAGTGCAGCTGACCCTTCTAACGGTTACTGTCATCACCCTCTCTAATGTCAGGGCCTTCGCTCTGCTAAACGAGCCATTTCACCTCCATCTCAGGGGCCCCCCACACCACGGACTCGGACGGCCGATGCTTTCAACTTTCGACACACCTGTGCGACCCACAACACCACAACCATTCCCCCTGTCCACTGACAAACACAGACAAATGTGACTTTTCTTTTTCACTGGGAGGGGATGTGTTGTTGTTGATGAAGGATGGAGCTTGTCTCATCAATACGATCAGACGTATACATGCTTTGGTGTTTGGTGGTCAGTTGTTGCTCAGCAGATGTTGCAGCTGATAAAACTCAAGGTAAATTCATCACTTGAGTTAACAACATTTTTAGGAAGAAGCTGTCTCCTTGCACTGTGTACCCTGTACAACACTCCGCTCCATATACACTTACTTCACATTATATGTGATATGTGTTAATATAAACCATATTGATATTATATATCATTTAATACAATAATATTGTCTTTTGCACACTCTGTCTACATATTCTTACACTCATAGTATATTATATTATCTATTGTATAGTCAAATACTTATATTTATATCTCTACTATATCATATATTATATCATACTCTCTGTATATTCTTTGTATATATAAGTCTATATACACATATTTATACATGTGTACATGTTATTATTATTATATTTACTATTATTATTATATATACTGTTGCTGCCATTATTACTATATACTGCTATTATATTGGTATAATTACTATCATATATAAATATATATTATGTTATATTATATATTATATATACTGTACTATTTTTATATACTGTCTAACAATAACATTACCATCATATCATCAGTACTATTACCATCATCTTGCCACTGCACCTTATCTACCTATTTATCTTGTGTTTCTGTTTTTATTCTTTCTACCTCAATATTTTTTATTTTATTCTATTGTATTGTATTTTATTGTATTCAAATATACCGGCTGCTATGACGACTTAATTTCCCTTCGGGGATGAATAAAGTAATCTATCTATCTATCTATCTATCTATCTATCTATCTATCTATCTATCTATCTATCTATCTATCTATCTATCTATCTATCTATCTATCTATCTATCTATCTATCTATCTATCTATCTATCTATCTATCTATCTATCTATCTATCTATCTATCTATCTATCTATCTATCTATCTATCTATCTATCTATCTATCTATCTATCTATCTATCTATCTATCTATCTATCTATCTATCTATCTATCTATCTATCTATCTATCTATCTATCTATCTATCTATCTATCTATCTATCTATCTATCTATCTATCTATCTATCTATCTATCTATCTATCTATCTATCTATCTATCTATATTTTAAATCCAATTGGATTTCCATTTGCATGCCCCTCGCCCAATGTCCGCAGGCACCACCCTTAAAAATAAGCAGTATAGAATATGAATGGCTGATATGACAAATGGAATTCAGAATTATTTAGTTTTTTATTCCCATACAAATCACGAAAAAATTATACCTTTTTGATCCAATGCCCTCCGTTTGTAAATTAAATAACTTCCCCTCCTCTGCTGCTCTATAAAGGTGACGACTTGACCTACATTAAAATGAATGATGCTGCAAGTGCACGGTCTGAACTCTAACCAGCTGAAAGTCGAATAGTCTCACTTAATTTTAACTCCCTCTTCATGTCTAATACATATTTCAACATCTTTAATTCAGGCCATGGAATAAAACCACCCTGGATTTATACATGTAAGAAGGTCAACCAGAATATGGATGATTTGACATTTAATTTAATAAGAAAGAAACAAAAAAGAGAACATGCGTACGCACACAAACTCACAGACACACACAAAGACACACAGTAACCTTGGTAGCCTTTGAGTCTTTTTGCTTGGTATAAAAGTAACTTCAGAAAGGCCAGGGGGAGCAGGCCTTCCAGTCTCCAGCACATCCCACATCATTCTCCATGCATCATTACCACCGAAGAAACCTTGAGCCAACAAACAGCTCAGTGCTCTTATTTAAAAGCAAGAGGGGAAATGGAAAAATACACACACACGCACGCACACACACACACACACACACAAACACGCTCAGACTTTCAGTCTAGACTACACACATTCGCATGTTAAAACGTATCAAAATTAGTCTTGAGCGTGGACAAGCATCCGTAAACACACACACACACACACACTCTCTCTTGATTCAATTTAAAATTAAGATCTGAGAGCTGTAATCAATAGTTGGACTATACTCTCAATTCTAATAAACCCAGCCCTCAGGACTTTTCACTGCAGAGGACATTTTCAAATAATTAAATCCAGTAATCAGATACATGCACAAGTGGCCAGTGTGTGCCTTAAGATAGATGTGTGCTCCTTGTGTTCCAATATCCCAAGACAATATTCGTCCCTGCATAGCGAAGGACACGAAGAATAAATAAAAGAAGACATTGGCAGTGCTGGAATAATTAAACACACCAGTCCTTCCAATCTACATAAATAAACACTCACTAGGCAAGAGAGAGAGAGAGCATGCTCACGGTTATGGTTAAAATCATTTTTCAGGCCGTGGCCCACCACGTTTTGAAGCGTGTTTATGGCTGCGAGCGTGTTTTACATTGTAGATGAAATATTTGGTTTAGTTTGGCCGGGCCACGGCCAGTGACTCACTATGCAGGATTGATGCAGAGTGTGTGTCCTGGTGTGACATTAACCATTCATCTCTGACCAACAGCACATGGGACTCAACAAAACTCTCCTTTAAGCATTATTGGATGATCTATTTTTCTGTGTTTTCTGATGTGCCGTGTGATCATTGTGATTAAAGAAACGACTCTCGCCCTGAGGGTTCGATACAAGCCAGAGTTTTAAAGTCGGTCTTCTCAGTGGAAACGCATCAACAAGCTGGGAAACAAACTTAGTACAAGGACAACGCATCATGATTCAATTATTTGTTTTTCCAAAACATCAGTGGTGCATACACATACTGGTGCAATCAGCAAGTGAAAAATTCTTTATTTTTGAAAATAATTATGAGCATGAGGTGGATCAGGGGTTACTTCCCTAAATTTGATATATGGCTTTGCATCATAGCAAAGGAGCTTCATGGTGTAGCTTCTGTAGCTACAGTTTTAAAATTATAAAAAGGAGCCAGGATGGGGGGAGTTAGCTCCCATTTTCTCATTTTTAATGCAGCAATAAATGATAGCCTTCAAGAAATAATTAAAGTCAAATTAAACCAATGTCCCATCATTGATTGTTTTACACTGGTCTATGCCAAAGGCAAAGACATGGTAAAATATGTAAGCTTAATTTGGTCAATTAGATAGGCTTGTGTTGCCCGATGGCAACAAAGACCGTCAACACTAACAAGATTGTTGAATACAACATTAAAAAGGCATGAATCTTCTTCACTGTTGTAGCTCACATCCAGCAAATCCCTCTCCAGTGCAGAGCCATCCCTCACTGTGATCACCATTTTCTATCACAATCCATGAAAGAACGACTAGAAATTCAACTTCAGAACAAATTGAAACGGCTTCAGGTTCTGTTTGGAGATGTTGTTGTTCTGCAGATATTTCGTCCAAGGTTAAAAAAACATTCAAGTCAGAATAGGAGTTAGAGTGCCTGTGGGTGTGTGAGCATGTGATTGTCTGTCAGCTCCGTTTGAGACGGGTAAATAAAACCCTACAAAGGGTTTGTAACTGTGTAAATAGGATCAAACAGCATTAAAGCGCAGCAGCAACAGCTTTAAGGCCACAATCCACACATTCCTGTAGTTTCCATGCATTTTTTAAAGACTTATGCATGAAAAATGAGCTATACAAAAGCTCAGTTAAAAAGTAAACATATGCAAACAAGTTTAACTCAGGTTTAGGTCTCTCAACAGGCAAATTCTATGAATTATTTTTACAATAAATATGCCTTAAACGTAATATCTATTACTAAGAACACTCACAGCACCAATTTCTGTCTTAGTCGAGTGGCTCTGCTACATAAACACTTAACATGCAGAGAGGGAAGCGGCTCCGTGTTGCTCCACGCATGCACCACATGGCCAGTTTATCTGATAGGATGCAATGAGTCAGAGTCCTTGTTCACAGCTGCTATCTGTCCGCCTGATCGAGACACTTGTTGCCCTTAGCTGTTTACACTGCAAAGACCTCCCCTCCAGCTCCAAGCCTTCGTGGGGATACTCGGCCCCCCTTTGGGCTTAAAGGGGTCTTTATCAGATCAATAAATGTCTGCAAACACACATTCATTCACACACAACAAGCAGGCCAGCAGCCCTACATACAGGTATGTGCATATGCAAATGCACTTTATTCAGTATATTTGACAAAAGCAGGCAAGTACAGAATCTGGCACATACTGATGCAAGTGTACGGACAAATTCAAATGCAATTGTGCAGACTGACTGTTCAGACACAAATCAACATTCACAAAGGGAATCAGACACAAACTTGCAGGGGTCCAGATCAGCACCAGCATGCATGGGTGGACTTTAAAAGGTGGACTCGTTTGGCTTGATGGTTCATTGGCCACCGCGCTCCATCAACCCCTCCATCAGCCCGTCCATCCGTCCACTCGTCCGTCTGTCAGTGTTGAGATGAAACGCTCCGGCTTCCCGTCCTGAGCTCGGCTGACAGATTGATCAGGCTTCACTCCACTGCGGCACGACTATATTGAAGCACTACTACATGTAATACAGCTGTTCCACAACACAACTCAGGGTCACACTGAAGTGTCTAATCCTTTCTAATGTGTTTGTGTTGGAAATTGTGTGTGGAGTTCAACACAGAAAAAGCTGGGTTCAAACATAGGGAGATGAAGTTGATAGCATCTTGAATTTGTAAATAATGTAAAATATAAATCGGTACTTATTCAAATGGAGTCAGCAACATTTTGGGGAAAACGGTATTGATAGATTGACAGGTGCTACTGCATGACATAGTCATAACAAATGGAAAAAATATAAAATTTTGTTCCATCGAAACAATAGGAAGAAGCAAGGACAGATTTTGTAATTTTACATAAAAGTATCAGCTTCTGAGTGTTTAAGTCAGAGCGTTAAACGCATGATGGGCTACAAGAAAATGCTTAGAGGTGAGCAAAAGAGAATCATGATAATGGCTTTTAATTAGAATTTCTAATAATAATGCATGCATGTAATAATGAGATATGAGAGAAATCTTTTTATAGTTATCTTTTATTCATAAACCACTTTTAATTATGCCCATATGAGATTAATTAACTGCTATTATGAGAAAACCACGTACATCATAAAAAAAGACGTAAAGAAGTTTTTTTTATTTAAAGACGCATTAATGAGCTTCACATTGATGGCAAACAATATTTCTGCTGCATAAAATTAATTACTTTTGCACAATTGTTTAATTTATGTATATTGTTTGCTCTACAGCAATTTTTTTCCTGACGAATTAAAGGATAATCTCATGTATAAGTGATCTGAGGAATATTTAAGTTAAAAAAGGGGCCACAAGCCTAAAAAGGGACACAAATACTTTAAAGGATTTGAGTATGAAGATGGTATATTTTGCGGTGCAGTAAAAAAGGGGCATAATCAAAAGTACAACTATGCAACATCACCACAGATGACTGTGTGCATTTCCTGGGCACTAAAGGCAATTTAATGTATGGACTGAAATAAAAAAGAATGCAAAGCGAAAACATAATTACCTAAAATGTGCTTACAAAAAATTCATCATTGGTTAAAAAGATAAGAAATGCCTTGAAAATACATAAGGGTCTGTCCCTGGCCAGTAGGGGGTGTAAGAGCCCCATGTGTGTGTTCTCTCTCTCTCTCTGTCTCCCCTGACCCTTCATCTGTGAGGTTAATGAGGAATACCCTCACCCATGACTATAAAAGTATTAGTGGTGATGGAGACAGGTAGACTGGAGATGCCCTGCGGGTGAACCTCGACTTTTGATTGACACCAGCAGCCTGTCCGGCCGGTCTGAATTCCAGGCGGCTGTTCACTCAACTTCAAATTGCTGCCTCACTCATTACCGCAGCAAACAGACAGATATTTGTTAATGAATCCATATGCTCCAGTAACCCTAGCTACCTCCAAGGCACTGGGAAATCACCCGCTTCTTCTCAGTGGCCTCTTGTTGGGCCGAGTGAGGGGTAAGGTGGAAGGGGTCGGGGCAAAGGTCAAGGACGGGGTCACAGGGTTTTAAACTGCTAGGGTTCATCAGGCAGAGGTTATCTGGGACTAATGGGCTGGTTAAAAGCTAAGAAATGCAACAATACTCCGTGTCACTGTAGTACCCAACTCCTCTAAGTTATACAGCAGTAAAAAGAGAGATCACACATAAGTTCTGCATGTGTGTGTGCACATATAACCATATACCAGGGTTTTTCCTGTGTAGAGAATGGCGAGGCTGCCAAATTCCGTGCCTCCTGACAAAATTGTAGTAGAGTGCAAACGGCTCATGGTGATCACGTTTGTCCCGGGGGGCAAAATTCATTAATATAAGCGGATCATTACTATAGCCGAATTGCGTAGCTTCTGTGTTATAGTCCCAGAATATGAGGGAAAGGTAGTAACAGCACACACACACACACATACTGACTCCACTGTTTGCCGCTTGCTTCTCTCTCTCTTGTATCTTTTGTACAGTCCAAACATTAATGAAAAGATCTAAAATGAAGACTGTAAGCAGATTTAGTGGAGCTGTGCATTGCTCCCTAGGTGTCTGACCAGGGCTTGGTGGCGCTGTGGCCGTGCTGTGTGACCTCTGGCCCGGTCAGAAGAGCTGTCTAGGGCCCCGGCCTTGTACGACCACCACCCACCTGTCTGACAGCTTAGTAGCAACCCCGCCTCATTTTTGGCCAGGAAAAACCCTGGTTGACAACTAGGTTGAGAAAACTTTTGAGTTTGTTACTTTCTTTTTTTTTAGTAATGAGAGTTATTCTGAGTTTGTATCTTACTTTAAGTGATGCCACTCTGGCAGCAGATGTTTCCTGACATTCAAATAAATTGAAAAAGAACTGAGAGACGGCAGGAGACAAGCAGAACAGATGCCATTCACTCTAAGCTTCATGTCGCTGTAATACGACTGTAATGAGTTTCCTAATGACATGTTTGTGTACTTCTGAGTAGATGAGAGGATGGATTCTGATACTGCCTTTTGGTGGGAGATTAAGCCAACTCCTGATAGCATCTCAAAGCACACAATACAGAGCACATCACATCACATCAAAACAAACTGCTTGTGTAGCACTGACTTATGTAAAGTGATCCTCAAAGACAAGTGCCACTGATTCCAGCCTGAAGCAGAACTGAAGCAAGACTGTTGTCCAATAACAATTATTACATACATTTCAATCAACAGGTGTCAGGTGAGTATTTTTGGTGGTTCCTTGTAATGGGATTACACTACTGGAATGAAAATAAGCAAACGTGACCACTGTGAATAACGTTCAGCACCATGTTTCGGTCAGTCATCCAGTTAATGATGTAAAGATCTTCATTAGTAATGTTATGGGACTGGAATAACATTTTGTACAAGCATTATTGACACAATGATTTATCTTACAGACTATGGTGATCCCTGACTTTCCCTTCCAGGGTCACAATTTGTTGGGTATTTGTAGTTATTAATAAAATATCTCTACAGCCATTGGATAGAGCCGTTTTCAGACGTGACCTCACGGTTAAATCCGGAGAATTGGGTCCGATAGTTACCAGGAGTCGGCCTTTCACACATGCACAACACAGCGGGAGACCAACGCGTTCACAACAGCATCCAATCCTCCTTATTATTCAGGCAAGAGGTGGAGCAGCTGGATACAGCAGACAGAGGCAGGAAGTGACAGATAAACTCCACTGCATAGATCACATGATCAAGTTTACTTCACCCCGACACCGCTGTCAGGTCTTATCACCCGAACTCTATTCACATCATTGATGTCTCCAACATGTATGATACCGCTTTTTTCACCGGGAGATTTAAAAAAAAAAAAAAATGTCATCTTCTCCTGGATTTGTACTTTTTTTTATATGCTATACATATTAAAACAAAGACTTGCAGTCTCAAGCAAGGCTTCCATTAAAAATTGTTGAACACTTCAGAGGTACTAGCACAACTGTAAATTAAATCTGGATAAAGACAGTTAAGTGTCGTCTTGTTATAAATCACAACAACATTACATGAAATAAAACCACAATTTATGTTAAATTGTGATTCATTGCTGTGATACATCTGTCTAACGAGACAGATAATAATTAGAACACACTAGAGAATCTGTAGGGTAAAAAAATGCCTTTTTGAAGTTGTTTTTCATTAAATAGTAAAAAAAAAAGAAAAAAAAAAAGAACAAATTCCTCCACCAACAGTAACCCATTAGGACCATTCTTCGGTTTCTTCTCTCTCTTTTGAACTCCAGTATTCCCTGTTAAATCATGTTAACAAAACATCCGCACACAGAGGAATAGGTTATTTCAGATCCCTTGTCCTGCAGAATAAAAGTACTCTTTCCAACACTGGCACACAGCTGAGGAGAAGTGGGCAGGAAAAGGCTTTGGTGGTGGATAAGGCCAGACATAAATGGGTACTGTGCGGGTGCTGAGAGACGAATCAAAGCCTTGTGTCACCTACAGGCCAACTATAAAACAATGGTTGTTTTTTGGTTCTGCTCAGGCTTTTCCTTGCTGTTAATCATGCTCACATTGACACTGTGTCCCCAAAACACACTTGTTTTTGAATCTTTTGATCATTGTGCCAAATAAATCCATGTTTCACTGCTGGTCCATAAATAATATGAAACAGCCAAGATGCACAGTGGGCCGATTACAGATATGGTGTATTTATTTGCTGTGCATTTATGTGTGCTCGTTGTGTTTCGCTGTTGGTGTGAACCACTATACCTCCCAGAGCTTACAGGCAGATTCATTGCAGAACACTTCCTAAATTACCACAACGTTTGCATGAAGCTCAACACATGTGTGTCACTTGAAAAAAAAAATTTTTTAAATGCCTGCAGCAAAATACGCAGCGCTATCATTGTGTAACGGCTCCCACACAACACAATTTCTTAGGTCAGTGACTTAAAACCCACAAAACAACTGAGGCTGTTAGAGCAGATTTGTCCTGCTTTGGGCGTTATACACAAGCAGATCCAACAGCTGCATTGAAATAAAAATATATTTAAGTGCAGAAAGCCTACAATATATTAAGATATATTGATATGCCACAATACAATATGACAGGGCAACAGACACTCAAATGACAATTGTATATGACAACTATGGCTACAATCATACACTTCAAAACCTTAACAGTACATTACAATGTTCCATTATAACTACAAAGAAGTCTCAATACAACCACAATGATCATTTGAAAAGTGCCATCAGACTCAAAATCTCTAGTTCCAAGTTTTTAACCATCATCCTTAGCAGTAGGATGGGAATTGTTTCACCAGCCTATTGAAGGGATCGCTGTGTTATTCCTGTGCTCATCAGATAAAAGCAACGGACTATGGTTTTCCAAAATGTGAAGTCAACATTTGGACACATATGTTTTGTTGCAGATTTTCATGTTCTGCTCTGGATGGCCTGTAATATATATTTGGTGAACCCACAGACTGTATATAAAGCTGGACAACAAGTCTCCACTTCCGCCCACTAGCCAGTAATGAAGCCAAAATATCCTGGAGGCGAATTGGTTCATGATCAATTTTCTGCCAAGCTAATAATACATTTGAAGTATAACTCATTTCTGTAACGGGCAAATTTGCCAATGTGGGTACGCTAGCATGCCAACTCAATGTGATTAATAATTTAATTCACCCATGCTGATATTAGCACTGAACTCATACCCCTGTTGTGTCTGAAAAAACAGCTTCACAAAGCTGAAAACATAGATGTCTCGACCACTTTAGGTCCAAAATTTCAGCTGTTTTAGAATTAAAGCATAAAACAAAAATAATAATGTGAAAATGGACAAAGACACAGAATAGAAGGTTTATTTAATAATATGGGATATATTCTAACTTTGAATGTAATTTTCTGCAGTTAAAATGTTTAATAAAGTTTACTTTGATGATTATGAAATAAAAGTCAACATAATTCTAATCAGAGATTCATAATATTGATCTGCTGATAAATAATAATTAAAAACCAACACCAGTTTGGTATATCAGTCTAAATGTATCGCTATCAGCTGATCTCTGGCCTTCCCTCTCTGAGTGTCACTCTCTTGGCCGAGCCGATTTGTCTTGGACGTGAGCAGAGGTTACTGTGGCCGGCATGAGAGAAGTTGGCCAGTTTGTCTTGGGTGCTGAGGGAAGGTGAGCCGCTGCTCTGAGGAGCCAGGCTCATCCATCCAGGTGGCTGCTGACAGGGCCAGATAAGCATCTCACCCTGGGCAAAAATAACACAGCGTCCCATTGAGACCTGATAATTACACGGGCTCACTGCCACACCGGGCCTGATGTATGGCCTCAGATAGTCATCTCACACCAGCTAAGCTGCTGCGCACACACAGACACACACACTCAAACACTTGCACTTAACACACAAGTTGAATGAGCGCATTCTCACACGCAGTGAGACAACATATCAGTGCTATAATAGATCTGGAAAATGCATCTATGGCCAAGTTTGGCTGTAACAGAACAGAGACGTATGATGTTTCACTTTACTGTGACCACTAAGTACAAGTGGGGAAAAATAAAAGTGTCAGAAGTCGTGAATCGTGCCGTGAGACCGCAGGTGCACAAGACTCTTTCAACACAGACTTTCACAAGATAAGAAATATCGCTGACACCTAGCGTGACGGGAAGATGTTGGGGAGCTATCTTTTCTTGTCACCAAACATGCCACTTGCTAACGCTATACACTCAACAAGCTGTTCAGAGCCTCGAAGCCTTGTCCCAACAAATAACCCCCTGTCTCTTTTTGCTGTGGCAAGCATTACCTAGCATCCAGATTAAGCATGAATCAAATAGCCCTCTTCCTATTGAAACTTTCACTGCTGCCTTTAGTCAAAAAAATTGTATTGTCATAGTGTAAAACTCAATTTGCTCTGGTTTCTTGTCCACTTGGGGGCATCAGTAACAAACTTAATTAACACTAACATATTATTTAACTGTAATCAGGTAAAATTTGCTGAACACTGGCAGCAAGTTGGGTTTCCGGACACATCAATGACTGCTAACCTGTTATCAACCATCCACTCCTGAGGGCGTATGACTCTTTAGCAGCTAAATGGTCCACCCTCCTCTCTATGGCGCTAACTTTGTCAATACTGTTTAGAGCTAAGAGGCTAACGAACAGTGGAATCATAGATTTTTCCCTAAAAACTGCTGCTTGTAAATGATGTGAAGTGCTCAATGCTGAACCCAGCTGAGATGACATGGGTAATTCTCTTTCAAATAGTGTATATTTAGTCATTTGGGCATTTATTAATGTTAACATATTTATTACATCAGCTTGAAGCCTTGGGCTAGAATCAGACAGTCAGTCCAGGATTTGTTTTTCTCATGCTGTTGATGTGTTCAGAGATCTGGCCAGTGATCCTGTGGGTTTAGACAGGCTGAGTGAATTGAATAAACATAGCTGTCATCTGAGCATCAATACTATCAGTTTTTTTCCTCCCTCTGCTTTGGCAATTTTCATTCACAGGCAGTTGTTTACATCATTAAGAAAATATGGACAGTTATAAAAGTATATACATATGTTTTCAGTCTACATCACAACATTGATGAACTTCCAAGAAGCAATTAACTGCAGGTTTTTATTGACTGGGGAGCTAATGTCAGCTGGCCTGGTGAGCTGACTGGCAGCCTTCACAGGATTATGTCAATACCAACGTGAGTGCATTAAGGGTTCCCTCCCCTGCAGTACTTTACATAATCCCCTGAGTGTGAACTACAAGGTCGGACTATTGTACAAACTTGCAGGTGATCCATTCTTTTCTAAAGTTGCCATCCTTCATCTGACGAGCTGACGTGCTGACAGCAATGGCTAACATGGACCATTGTGTGTCCCATAGGACTGACAACACCTGATATGACCACCTGGAGGCAAGTTCACAGAGAGGGGGGGGAGAGTTCACGGCATGTCTGGCATTGTGTGGTCGTCCCCTGGGCGCAAGCACCTACGATTTATGGGAGCCTACTGTACTGAGATCATGTAGCTGGTCACTTCCTGATGTTGACGACAGTCAGGACAACGACCTATAGACTGTACGTCTGAAGGTGAATAGAGGAGGGTAAAATTATTACATTCCATCAGCACTGACTCGTCTTTGATGAACCCACCGGATATGAGTGCACCATAGATCTTTTTTGTTTTGCTGCGTTGGAGCTACATATTCCCTCTCTTTTCTTTCTCAATATTCCTACACACATTCTCAAGATATTAAAATGCTTTTTTGGAATAATGAACTGAGTGGTTAATTTGAATTGCCAAAAAAAGGACCATTAACAGAAGCTCCAGAGACTCAAATTGTATAAGCTGTGTTAAAATACAGAGAAAACAATATAAAAGTTGTTCAATACTGACACAGTATTGCAAAAACTTTCACTTATTTTAACTTAAATATGCTTTTATTGTGAAACTGACAAGAAATACTAAAGTCAACCCTGACATACACTCTACAGGTCTCATTGCATGTAGCCTAGGGTCAACAACAGGCTACATAGGGCTATAGAAACATATGCAGCAGTAGAGGGAAGCCATCAAAGCCTCCAAGTCACAAAACCCAGCTTCATTAATCTTAGCTGACCTGACAAGACCATTGTAACCTCATAACTAGTCCAGGCCCATATCTGATACTCCACAGTGACGGGTGGGGAGATGGAGGCAAGATGTACAATACTGGGGTTGTACATAGGTGATATTAATCTATACAACTATGTAAGCACACAGAGAGAGAAAGTAATATCCCTCCAGCTTCCTTACAAAACAAACCTCTTGCCACTTGCCACCCAGTGTCGATCACAAAAGAAGAGTGGATGAGATTACTGCGGTTGAACCTGAACCTACAGGTTTGGTGTCTCAGCACATGTTTTTTCTTTAGCATAAAACTCAACCCTTCAGGAAACAGGCAACAATAGTTGTGTCAATGGTATGTTCGGACAAGACACATCCAACCACAGACTAATAAACTCACTAATTGCTTCACTGTATGAAGGATCCATTGTGGTGAATCAGTGTGACAGGAATTTTTTGATTTAACCTAACAAAAAGTTTATTCATCAGAACATTATGATAATGACTCACTTTTAGGCTTCCTGCAAGCAAGACAAACTGGTTCAGTAGATGTCAATCATATTGATTTGATGCACATTTTGTAGCAACCTCTAGCGCCATAGGATGAGCTTGTCCCACTCTTCCCAGTGTCACCTGGCAACAGAGCTACAGATAGATCGGACAAGAAAGTTGTGAACTGGTCTTCAAATGCAGCCTCCTTGGCTGTTAATTCAGTTTCACAATAAAAGCATATTTAGGTTAAAATAAGTGAAACTTTTTGATATTGTTTTCTGTGTATTTTAACACAGCTAATACAATTTGAGTCTCTGGAGCTTCTGTTAATGGTCCTTTTTTTGGCAATTCAAATTAACCACTCAGTTCATTATTCCAAAAAAGCATTTTAATATCTTGAGAATGTGTGTAGGAATATTGAGAAAGAAAAGAGAGGGAATATGTAGCTCCAACGCAGCACAACAAAAAAAGATCTATGGTGCACTGCCGGTGAGATGATCAGTGTAAGTCTACTGATATCATATCCGGTGGATTCATCAAAGACAAGTCAGTGCTGCTAGAATGTAATAATTTTACCCTCCTCTATACACCTTCAGACGTACAGTCTATAGGTCGTTGTCCTGACTGTCGTCAACATCAGGAAGTGACCAGCTACATGATCTCAGTAAGCTGTTACCCCCCTGTCAGAGAGTAACAGCTTATAAACTTAAGATTGTGTCAAATCTCACAATGTTTTTTTGGACCATTTATCAAAAAAGTACCAATTATTTTATTAATGTTTGGGTCCCTTTGCACTTTCCCAGGTCCTGAACCGAATCACAGCTTTCCTGGCGACAGCCTCAGATGCTACTGTTTGCTTTATCTCCTGCTGTTATCATCTTGCAGTTTAACTGAGTGGAACAGCCCATCCTCCATTAAGAGACCCCTCTCCCGCTGGGTCCTCTCCGCTCTCTCTCAGCAAACCGTTTCGGGCTGACACACTTCAGCAGGGGAGGACATCCACACCACTGACCCATGAACCTGTCAAACTAACCAATGCTGCACCTCCAACCACTGCCTTAATTATGAACAGGGAATGGATGCAGTGATGTAGCGTTTAGCTGTCAGGAAGAACAGTACAGGTGACAGCCCAGAACAAGAGGTCAAACACCCCAGTTCATACTACCTCTAACCAACCATTAGAACAGGGATTCAGAAGCTTGTTCACACTGACCTCTGATGCAGTTTGTCGAGGTGTCTGATGTCAGAAGGTAGTGATGATGATCATGATGATGATGATGCCAATTTGGTCGAACCATGCATGGTTTGCAAAGTCACTAATTCCTCCATCAAACTTCTTTCTTAGTCACACTCCGGCAACAATCCAACAGATCAGATGGAATAACATCTTGCAGTGACCTTCAAAGTTTCTTCAGTAGCTTGTCTCACATCAGTAATCCAGTCTTTGATGGTTTTCTTGGGACAAACTGACATTTGTGAGCAGATGAGAAAATCAGAGCTCCCTCAACACTAAACCTGGCTCCCTGTGGCGCATTGTGTCCGTCAGGATGTGGAAGCTGCTTGTTGAACCCCAAACTCCATGAAGAACTTTCAATTTATCAGCAAGCATTCAAACTCACCCAGTTAAGCTTGTCTCCAGTTTCATGGATGCTCTAAAGTGGCCTTTTTCAACACCATGACCACGTCCATGTAAACTAGACACGCTGGCTCACCCTTAACTTTATCAACACATAATTATTTGTCGTTTAAAATTAAAAAACGCAACATTCAGCATCTACCTCTCCTTCTCTGACACATCCACGATGCTCGGTAGCAACAACATGCTGCAGCCTCACCTGGGTTTTCTTCCCCCTGACCGTGACCTGACAGGCACACAGGCGGGAGAGACCATTTTATCAACCTTTTTTTTTTTTTTTTTTAACAATCTGTTTATTGAATTTTACATAATTAACAAACAAACAATAGTGTTCCCTACGGTAAAAATTACAGATGTAACTTCAACATACCACAGAACAGATACCAACCCCCTATCCCCCTCCCTCCGGCACCTAGCCCCAACAGATGAGCCCATATAGTTAAAAAATAAAGAAAAACAAACAAAAGAAAAAAAAAAAATGGGTTGTTAGAAGAAGAGAGAAAAAGGATAAATAAATAAGCAAGTAAATACATTAATAAAAGAATAGATGACATAAATCATAATAATAATAATAATAATAATAATAATAATAATAATAATAATAATAATAATAATAATAATAATAATAATAATAATAATAATAATAATAACAATATAATACTAATACTAAAAATAAATGAATGAATAAATAAATAGATACATACGATCAATAAGGGAGAGACCATTCTGAAGGACTTGCTGGTCAACCATTTGAAGTTATGTTCTCTCATCACAGAGAACTTTATTTACTGTCATGGGGAAATTTTGTATTTCTGAGTTAGCTTTGTTTGTATTTATGAATTGGTTTATGGGTCAAACTGCCTTCCATCCCAGGATGCTGCTCACCCCGACTCAGCAAAGAGGGGGTGCTGTAAACTTTACTGTCACTTGTGGTGATGACATTAACAAACCTTATGGAGATATTTCTGTGAAGTTGATTTTTCCAGTCTTATTTTTATACTTTATTACTCGCTTGGCATTAGCCTTCATCTTGTAAAGAAAAATTGTATCTCAAAGGTCCCATGTTTTTTAAACTTTGAAATTATTTAATGCAGCTTGGGCTCTTTTGATTGTGTTTGTCATAATTTCTATCAGTTATGATTAAAACATTTCACCCATCTAATTAATTGCTGAGATATGGAAACATTGGAATAGCAAGAAACACAAGAAGTCAGATGTTTAAACAAGTAAAAAAACAAAAACTGGTGCAATTGAAATACTGGTAATAATCACTCAGGATGTTGGTTAACAGTCCTCATGGGTTGTCTGTTCCAAGACATTGGCCAACGTCTATGATTGTCGGCTGCTGGTATGTTTTCACCTTGTTTAACCCATTTTTGCTCAGGCCTAACCTTTCCTACACAAAATCCTGCTTTAATCAGCTGTTTCTTAGCTACCCACCAGGAGTCAGAATTCACAGGCCTATAGTTAGCTACAACTGAGGCAGTGTTGGCTTCCCAGGAACCTCCATCTCGCTTTCATTTGATCTTTACCAAACATCTGCGGAAAGCTGCTGAAGTTCACTTTGTGTTTTTAATGGCAGAGAGGGGTCAGCTCTGATGGAGGGCCGTGCTGCTTGAGGATAGGCGAGACTGAAGAGGCCTGACTGGACCATGATGGGTCTTTGGCCAACAACAGCTCCCATCAGTCACCCCCCCGATGCACACCCCCCACTCTAAGTCCAGGAGCAGCATGTCGGGAGCTGTTGATGAACTTGTTTTCCAGACAGCCGTGCTACCTTGGCCTCTGGTTTAGAATGAGGGAATGCACCCAGTGGGACGTGAAACTGAACCACCTGCTGCGCTCGCCCACTCCCCTCCCTGACTCCCAGCCTTCTCCGTTTACCAAACAACAGTTTCTAGGAACTCTCAGCCACCGCTATTTGCCATTTGGCATTGTAGGGGGAGTGTTTGACAGAGGGGCGGAGGTAGCGGTTGTATTCGTGTTTGTGTATTGTACGTGTGTGTTTCTGTGTGCATGTGCGACCGTCCATCTGTCCATCCGGAGCAGAGGTAATGTGTGTATAAATGTGTGTGTGAGCATGTTATGAGGGTGAGGAGACAAGCAGCTGAGGGCTAATGAGCTATAATGAGGTCTAATAGTGGAAAAGCCATCTAGAAGCCATGACCTTGGCATTATGAATGATTCCCACAACCATAACAAATCTAAATACAGCCTGGGAAACCAGCTAAAACACGCCGCTGTCTCACATGGTGGTAAGTCATCGTCCATACTTCACTGGAGGTGTTGAATTACCTCAGAGTAAGCAGCGATTACAGATTTTGTGATATATTCGCAAATGAGACTTTGGTGGTTGTTTTTGATGAGAATACCATTTCCACTAGAGAGTTTATGGGAATAACAAAGCTAGTTTAGCATGTTAATCATGCTCATGTTGTCACAGGAGAAGGCGTCTTGCTTATAACACCTATAATGCCGTGGTGAGTGCTTTTATCCAAAGCTCTGACTGCGTTTATATTTATTGTGGATGGCCACAGTGGGAAATGAGCACTGAGTAAGGCTGCGGTCATTGTTGGCTCAATATTCTGCCTGTCAAACTACAGGACGCATTAAGAGACTGTGTTAGATATTTCAGAGTAAATGCTGTTAAACCAAACGCATTTGCAGACTTAAATCTGAATGCTGTGTTTATCGTCAGCTAAAATCCGCTCGAAATTTAATCCCAGGCCTTTGAAATAAAAGACAAATCTTCCCTCGTAGTGCACTTATTCACATTTCCCAGAGTTTGGGATTGTATCTTATGGTATTCATCAGCCTCATATATATATGTGTATATGTATACGTGCTTGTCATAGAGGTAGCTCTATTAACATACAACCAGAGTAGCTGCTACAGTTTAATCTGCAGCTCTATTTTACATTTAAGTTAATTATGAAATGTCATTTTGGAGTTTTGAGAATAATTGTCTTCTACATAACTCAAGAGAAGTATGTCAATATTGAACAATTCAGCAAAACTGCAGAATGACATCCCTGTTTTTGGCATCCAGTGCTAAGGTGCTTCCTACGATATCTTTGCATTGCAGGCACAGTATGGTTCTTGAGGTAAATACATATTGCTTTTTTTAGTAAATATATATTGTTTTAGTAAATATATATTGTTTTTCTTATGTGTGGTGTATTTATTGTGTTTTTATGTTTCTATGTTCATTGTACGCACCAATAACCAGAGCAAATTCCAGGTAGGTGTTAACCTACTTGGCCAAAATACCTTCTGATTCTGATTCTGATTCTGATCTGAAAAATTCTGTTCATGGCAAATACATATTGAATACAAATATATCATATTTGGTTAAACTAGAATGGTGTCGGAGTGCACAAAAACTCAGCCATGTAAACACAATGTTTTTCCATTATCCTGCTAAATGATTGACAAATAGCAAAACAAAAAATAACCTCCCTGGTGGAGGTAAAAACACAAATGTTCATTGCTCGTCTGATGGGAGATGAACTTTCAACCCAGATCAAACCTTTTTAACAATGAAATAAAGACACGAAAAACAATATGCCTGATCTATAATATTTCGCTCCTTGTATTTCTCTGTCTTGACACAGCTGACCATCTTACAGTTTTCTGTCTGTCCAGCAGCAGGTCAGAGATGAGGTAAGGGGTGAGCTATAAAGCCATCTGGACTGCAGCTGATTTTCCATTTACAACGTGCGTGCATACACACTCACACACACACACACACACACACAGTCTTGTTCACTTTTTAGTTCGCACACTGCTATAGCTGTAGAGGTGATGCCTTTTATGGGGCAGCTAACACAAACAATTCACAGGCCATAAGTCCTTGTCTCAACTGTTTCTGTTTGACCATAAATTACATAGTAGAGCACCCGAGGGAGCCTATTCATTTAACCAGGACTATAGAAGACATCTAGCAACAGAGCAGTTTTAGTGGAAGGTTATCTTTGTGCCAGGAGGTTACATTTCACTTAAATATACATTACAAATACTCACTGTTTGTGTATTTACAGGTATATAATTGCATGTAACTTATCATTATTACACAAATAGTGCCTATATCCAATGCTTATATTCAACATAAAGTGAAACTAATCATGTCTGTGCTGGTTCTCTACATTTGTTTCCTTTCAGGGTCTCCCTGAGACTTAAAGATGAAAAATAATTGGATCACAAGCATAAAATGTACAAGCATATTGTTTTACTGATATTCCTATTCAGTGTATGGTCTTCCAGTTTGAGAAGAGGACTAATTAATTTCACATTCTATTATTACATTATCGCCCCTTAACTCATACTTATACGCAGTTGAGTTTACTTACAAGTTTAGATTTTAAATCAAAATTACAAATTCGAGATCACAAAAAACAATGTGTTCTAACCATCTTCTCCAGGAATGGCTTCCATCCCATACCTCACCATCTATTAATATGTAGTTTGGTGAGTGTAATTGTGCAATTGTGCGTGTTGTGTGTTATGGGCTGTGTTGGTATGCACTGTGGCCTGCTGGTTAGAAAAGAGAAGCCCCGTCTGTGTGGACTGAACGCTGCGGGAAGAATAACAGCAGTCAAAGGTTTAGCTGCACACTGGGACATATTAAAACAGGGAAGGGCTGTAGTTCATTGCCGTGGACACTAAACAGGCTGCATCACACTGACTCTCTCACATGGGCTGTGTGTATCTACCCCTCTCTGCTGTTTCATAGCTCTGTCAGGGGCCAGAGAGGCCTCAGCCGTTCACTTTATTTCAATCAGCGCTGGACAGGTATGCTGAGCACCGGGAGCGGCCCCTGCTTTAGGCGAGAGAGGCTCCTCCACTAAATTAACTTTGACTGGCAGATGGTTGTGTTCGGTGCGCTGCTGACTGCTCGAACAGAGGAAGCTAGCTGGTGCATCATCTTTAGCATCAAAGGTCGTCTTTGCAACAGATCAGTCAGTCAGACTAACAGGAGGAATGTAGCCTCGGGACCGACGTATTTTCCCTTCCTCCACCTGTAAACATGCCTCCGGTGGTGGAGGCAGTTACACTGTGACTTGAAGGCAGCAAATTCAAACCACTCAGCGGTCCCCATCTCATCTGCCCGCGTCAGCTATCAAGACTAGGGTTGCAAAGGGGCGGAAAGTTTCTGGTAAATTTTCCAGAAACTCTCCGGAAACTTTCCATGGGAAGATAAACTTGGGAATTTTGGGAATTTTGAAAAAAAAAAAAAAATACGCAAATTAAATGCTGAGCAATAAAAGCATAATTCAAAACTCTATTTTAAAGATGTATGGAATGCAGCACACACTGCACGTTGAATTTCAACCCTCCACTGTGCATTCTTCCATCACATGCACAGATAACTCCCAGCATCCTTCACTCTACAGCAGGGCTATTGAGGCCTGCTGTAGTGTGCAGGACTAGTCAGGTAAGTTTCCATGATATTACTGGGGAAAATATATTAGCATGCTGATTGAGGATTGTTCATCTGTTCATCTAGCCTATTTCCATTCATTTATCCATCAATTGTAAAATATTTTTACAGACGATTCCAATTGTTTGGCTAACTATTTATATCTCTGGCATTGCATTAGTGTTTTTTTACAAACTTTTTCATCTCAGTCTACTGCTTGAACAATTAGACATGAAAAAAAAAAGGATGGGGGGGGTATTCGTTCTCTGAATACTATATACTGCAATCAGACAATGCTAACTTTTTTATATTGTAGCCTGATAATGCCATTTCACAATGAGATCATCATGATTGTATCTCTAATGTTATTGGTTGGATAATGTAATGCATTACTGTATATGATAAAATGATCTGACTACATGGTGATGTCATAATGATATCCATCCGATCATATGATAGATAGATTAAAATAAATAAATAGATTATTAGCACTAGGCATGATGTAATTTTCTGAATTTAAGATGACACACACACACATTTAAATAATTTATTTGAATCCACCAATCATATTCGTACAAAAAAGGATTCAAACATTTCTCAGAGGTTGAATACAGCTTAGTGACTCATGGGTACAAGAAACATCTCCTACGCCAAACAGCAAGACGACCTATAACAGCTGATACAGAGCAGAACTTTGCTAGTTGTTTAGATCGTCACTTACTAAGTCCTGCCAGTCGTAGCCCACTGACCAAAAGTTTATGGACATGCCCCAGACTTCCAAATATCAATACTACCAGTTTACATGTATAGCCTAGGTCTCTCATTTTAGCAACAATGGGCTGGTATTTGGTCAACTTGTCAAGGAAGGCTAAGTCCATATAGAGGTCATAGACACAGGCTACCTCAAGGACTACTACCTCCCTTTTAACCTTGTTCAAGAAAACAACATCAGGGGTGTTAGGGATGTTACAGAACATATCATCAGAACTGTTAAACCAATCTGGCATTATACAGGAGTGTGGGGGGAATACTCCCTTAACAGTATTAGAAATGAGGTCAACAATGCGGTCATGGTGTGCAGTATAGAGTCCTTTGTACTTATTACAGCCATTAACAATATGAGCAATGGATTCTAAATGTTGGTTGGAATTAGAATGCATTATACAGTGTGGGTGATGATTATTAAATGGTAATGGTAAATGGATTTGTATTTATATAGCACTTTTCTAGTCTGATGAAGACCACTCAAAGCGCTTTACAGTACAGTTTCTCATTCACCCATTCACACACACATTCATACAGTGCATCTACTTGCAGCACTTTGTTATTCTATGGGGGGCTATTGAGGGTTCAGCATCTTGCCCAAGGACACTTCGGCATGCAGATGGTTCAGACTGGGGATCGAACCGCCGACCTTCAGGTTGGAGGACGACCCTCAGCCACAGCCGCCCATTGTGGTATTAAGGTATCACAATGCAAGATTGTATTTAGTTGTCAACACTTGCACACACACACATACTTAAACGCATTCTTCAAGTTTTCTTTATTTGTTGCGTTGAGGATCGTGGTAGAAGTTAGTTGCAGATTTTGGTCAAGTTTAACAGAAACCAACACTGACTGTGGATAGGAGACGGGATGTGAGCCTGGCTTTGTGGTGCTCTGTGGTGCACTTCAACAACATGGTAGCACTCCCACCCTCGCTGCTGAGAGAGGATCATCGGTTATTCCTGTGACCACAGCTGGTCACTTGTCAGTAAATCATAATCATAGGTTGTCTTGAGTGTTTGAACAAGCGGCCAATGTTATGTGTTTAGTCATGTGATTTTAACCCAAATCTAGATACCACGTACCCAGTTTGTCCTTCAGCCCATTAAACCACCGAAATGCTCAGAATGAGGAATGTCTGACTGCAGACCGGTCACACATCTCTCAAAGCTTTTCCTTTTTTTTTTACCCCGACTAAATGATAGAGCAGTCACTCTTACACTCCATATAAAATGACATATAGCCCCCTGCTTGCTCAGAATACTGCCTTAAGGGGAAATCTCAGAGGGGCCTTAAATATTTCTGCCTGCTTGTGTAAGACTGTGTGTTTGGCCCAAAACAAAAGATGCCTTGGGCTTAATGTTTTGGAAAAGAGTGTGGGGGGGGGGGGGCTTTCTGGAGTTGACCCTATGTGTTCTGAGTTGAAGACTATTGCTCATTAATCCTCCTGACTCGCAGTGTTTTTTTATCCTCTGGAAGTATCTATACGTGCCTCAGTACTGGTCCTGTTATGGACTCAGGATTTTGGGGGGGGCGTGCCTCATCCATGGATTATTGAACGACCACAAGGCTGCTGTTCATTATCATAGGAACAGAGGGCGAATGGGCCTAGTTAGGCCACTGTACCGCAATCTCTGTGTCGTAGACGGCAGTACCGGAGGGCTACCTCCTCTGGGCCTGCTGGTGCTGGGGACAGACGGTGATTGAGATCCATATATGACTGTGCTCATTCTCTTATGGATGCATTGTGTTTGATCTGCAGGCTTTGATCTTAAAGAGATTCTTCAGCGTCGTCCTTCAGATACCAGAGAAAAACCAGAGATCCTTCACATCTTTAGATGTGACTGTGAACCCTAAAATAACCTCTGAGCTCAGCGTATCCCCTTACAATGAGATAGCACGATGACTGAAACCAGTGACTGGCACTTCATAACAAGGTCTGCCCTTTCCTTCAGGCTGTCACACCCTCCTGCGACTGAGCTGTTTTGCAAAGTGGTTCATCAAAAGAGAAAAGTTATTCGTTCTTTCTTTTCCTCTGTGATGTTTGGGCGAGTAGAGGACGAGACGACTCAACAATCACAGGGGTTGCTCAAGAACATAGCTGCCACTGAAGTGTGTAAAGAGACAAATCACAGTCGTTTGTGATTCACTTAATATTTTTATATTTTTTTATCACAAAATCTAATTTTATGCAGATGTGTTTTATAAATTAGGGGATCTGTTTTACATTCTGACAGTTTAGTGTGTTTTATGAAGGCAGGCTGAGCATAAAAATACTGTACTTTTGTCACAGTCAAAACAGAACAATGCTGAAGAGTAAAAATTTGCTATATTGCTTTGATTGAAAATGATCCAGATTTGTTTGAGGTAATACAAATAATCTGTTTATGTTTTTTTCTTAAAAACGTTCAATTACATTGTTAAGTAGAAGGGCACTAAGGGTACCTACGCAAAGGCTCTTACAATTTTTAAGAACGCAAGAAAAAAAAATAATCCTGGACCCTCTAACCTAATCAAATTTCTTGGCCCATTCCCCACCCCACGAGTTTCAATAAATTCTATTGTGTAGTTTTAACGTCATTCTACTAAAAGTCAGAAAAACAAACAAACAAGGAAACCTCGGAAGTGATAAAAAGTCTCAAACAAAAGGCTCATAAAAAGTATAGTTCACTCCATTGTTGAAATATTAACAATCCGTGACAAAGCAAATTCTGAAACCTTCAACGACTGCATACAAAAGATTCAGAAGTGCATATTGTAGTTCTCGTACACAGGCAGGGAGCTGGCCAAAGTCTGACAGTGACGAACAAATGATCATCTGGCAGACTTTTGGTCAAGTATATCTAAGTCCAGGCACCATAGTTAAACATTGTTTATCTTAATATACTTTTAATATTGTCTCTACACAAAGCCGGTACAGCCAAGTTCGATGATTGGCCTTCAATCCAGAATGCTAATTTACGCTTGTACTTACAAATCCTAAACTCGGGTTGAAGGTAAGTACAGAAGGACTTTCCTCATTCATTAGAACACACACAGTACAGTAATCTTCACAGTGAAGTTCAAACATCCAGATGAAGTAACAATGAGCTTTTATTGAGTGGAAGGTCATATGCTACTGAATGAAGTAATCCTGATAGACATATACAGGAGTAATAGCAGGCTTTAACCATGACTTACAGTAGTGTGGGCAGAAGCCTGAGATGTCTCTTCTCTTTTATGAAAACTGATCTCCTGTGTCTTTGCAGAGATCGTTGTCAGTATGTGTGAGTGGAATGGTGTCACCTTTTTTCCATAGATCTCTGGAGATTGAACCCATTTGCCTGTCGTAGAGCCTATTGTTACTCATGCTCACTTTACAGTTGCATTGCTTTGCTGCCTCTGCAGGAAACTTAAAATCTATCATTTTCCAAGAAGATTTTCCAGGCATTGCTTTACCAACATATCAGGCATTTAAGATCACTGTTGTCTTATCCAAGCAATACAGGCCAGAAAATGTCTGAGATACTTCAACCAAACCAAACTGCACAACACTGCGGAAAAACATGCCACACTGTGGTCGTCAGTATGTGTCATGCTACACTTGTGCAGTGGAAAAAAACATATCTGAGGAATCCAAGATCAGGCCATGGGAGGCTGGCATCCGTCTGCTCCTCGGGCCATTCACAACAGCACGCTCCAATAGGACGCCTGTCATAATATTAGTGGGAGCTTTTTTTAAGGGAACGGACAGCACCAGAATAATATAATTTTCTTTAGAAAATAATACATGTCGTCTAAACCGTATCTGTACAATTTCCTCTTGAGCTACAACAACAACTATGAAACAAAACCTGAAGGAGAGGTCATCATAGAAGATGATATTTCATTAGATGACTCTAAAAATGTGATTTGATTCGTTTAAGGACTACTTCGTGGGAATGTACACTATATTGGATTTTTTTAATGATCAGACACTAACCAGATTCAATTACAGGGCAGTGACAGGTCCGGAGAAAGAAGAGATCCTCGCTCTTCCTTCTCAGTTACCTGTCCATCCACACCTCTGCCGCCCCTGGTATCAAGACTCCTCTGATATTCTGACCATGAATCAGACCTTCAGTGCCCCGCCATCTAAATGACTTCCTCAGGTCAGGGGTCAACGTCCCATCACTCGCTAAACCCTGGTTGATGAGTCAGTTAGGTCAATGTCCCAAGATGGTTATTTGCTTAATGGAATCCTAATTCATATTCAATTTCCCGGTCTTTAATTATGTGAATACGTTTTCTGTCGTCGACGTTCATCATGATGAAATAGATATTTATTTTTTCAAGCTCCTGAAAGTGCTGCTTATCCTAAAGAGTGTTGTCACATATTTATTATCCTACTCGTTTTATGTATAATAATCAACACCGTTATAAATTATAGGCCTTTTTTTAATAAGAATTTTCAGCCATCACCATCTGTTTTCTGCAGTGGTTCAGAAGCTTTTTTTTTTCTAGTAATTTAATTTTCTAAATGTGACTCAGCACTCTGTTTTTCCCTGATGAATACGTTTTCATGAGAACTGCTGCATGGATTGTGGCTGTGTTTGTGCTCGATCTGAAAGGCTCCCGATGACACATTTGTGGCAGGAAGTAGCTCTGGTCATTGAATACTATTCACAAACACAATAGCACGTACAAGGCAATATTTACATCAACAGCAACATTTGAGGCTGCAACAATGTAGCCCCCATACGGCAGCATGTGTCAACAAAGTGATGCAACAAGGAGTCTAAATCCCGGGTTAATTTGCCCCCATTGAGTCTGCTATGGCCCGGTGGGGTGGGAAGAAAGAACCAGCGACTGTTTTGTTTTTGCCTCCAGCTTCACAAACAGTGGCGCTCACAAAGTATCCTTTCTGTGCCGTTTCCTTCCACTCTGATTGGACTAATTGGGACCTGTTGACAGCGAATCCCATCCGTGCAGGAACAGGCCAATCACGTCTCGGCATCTGTCATCCCCAGCACACAGGGCTTCCACCCCCCCTCATAAAGGCCTTTGTCTCTGTGACCTCAGTGACCTTTAGCATTTTTTAATATGGAGGGGCTGATTAAGTCTCCCAAAACAGGACATGAAACAGTTTGGTGAAGAGAATTTGGTACAAAGGATTAAGGTTGTACCCTTCATGGAGTACAGCTCACAGGCTCTGTAAAAGAAATGTTAAGAGATCTCAATATTTTAACATGATAAACTCACGTAAATTAACTAATATAGTATAATAAACCAAATATAAATTGTATCAACATGAAAAGTTTATTTTTTTTTACTTACTGTAATTTCCAATCAGTATTACTTGGTTGTTGAAGTATGACTTCAGGGATTTGCAGAGGGGCAGATCTGAAGTGGATCGTCATCATGGACGAAGACCATGTGACTCATCTGAGAAACATACAAACACATACATAACATAACTACAATGCAGGCTAAGCTAAAATAGTTTTTGAAACAACTTAGCTAAATGATCACAACTCATGAACATAAGTTATGAAACTGGGCAGATTAAGTTGACTCGCTATAACCTGACTTGGTATACCCTATTACATCAAACACATTTATTATTATAAAAGAAGTGAATATGAGTTATTTAAGTGTAGCTGATTAAAACATTTTACAGCACCCAGAAGTCTTGAAGAACACAAGTTAATAGAACTTTGTAATGAAGAAACTAAAGGTGATTTCAGACAGAAGACATTGTGAATTTCTGCCTTACATCATTTACATTTATTTCACATTTATTACTACTATTTGTGCTGTCTTTACTCGAAACTGCCAATGAAACAACTGAACAAATATGATGTTCTCAGAAAGTTGTATATGCTATTTTGTTTTCTTCCCCTCTTGATTCATAAATACATATATATATATATATATATATAGAGAGAGAGAGAGAGAGAGAGAGAGAGAGAGAGAGAGAGAGAGAGAGAGAGAGAGAGAGAGAGAGAGACAGACAGAGAGAGAGAGAGAGAGAGAGAATTAGAGAAATTATATCAGGGGAATCTCATTTTAAATGGAAAATCAATAGTGAATAATATCTTAATATCTGAAACGAGCTGGATGTTTCTTTGACACATTTCATTTAGGCCCCAATAAAAGTCTTGGATACAGCTTAACGTTAACGAGGAGTTTTTTTTCCCCCTATGAGACTAAACGGGAGAAGGTTTTTTTTCTTCCTCTGCTTTGAACACGTGTAAAGTGACAAGGCACAACAGCACCTTTGCTCCAGAAGTTACAGCCTGAGACAAATGAGCAGAGGAAGAGTGGGACTGAGGAAGCAACAGAGCTCCCTCCAAAGTCTCTGAGAGCAATTTATCTGTCAGCACCATTATGAGCCTCTCATATCTTGGCCTGCACCTGTCTTTGGCGGTCCAGGAGCTTGGTGAGGCCCCCCCCCCCCACTCCAGACTCCCCACTACCCTCTCTCCTGCAGGAGCTGAGGTGAGGCCTGGGGATCCCCATTCATCCCGAGTGATAGACAGAGCGACAGCCAGAAGAAAAAGGCAGCTGTGATGAGAGAGAGAAAGAAAAGAGCGTGTACCATGTCCCCTTTGTGCTTTTAACCACCTCCTCTCTTGTCTTCCGTGGCCGTGTCGACACAATAGAGTCTTAACAGGAGCTGTCAGCGGACGACACTCGTGCGACCACTGTGGGCACCGGGGGTGAGCCGGGATCACATCAGCTCGGTGTTTGTACGGCACTGAAAGCCGGCTATAGCTACAGTTAAAGCAGGTTTTTGTGGTGTTTTTCTAAAGGAGTCCACGGCAGCTTTCAGCCCGGTGTTTACCGACACTGAACTCCAAAGAGGCAGGAGTGTCACATCACTGAAGTTACAGAGGGACAGAGGGAAAAAAAAAAGTTGGGTAAGGTGTCTAGCAGGGGCGGCTCTACTTTGCACCTGAGGTTTGATCAATATAGTCAAGTGATGACATGTCAATTTGCTCTGGCAGAGGAGGGATGGTGGGGGGGGGGCTGTGAATGGCCGCGCTGAGAGATGGCGGCAGGTGAATTGTTTCCGACAGCGGATACAGTGTATCAACGTGCTGCTTTTAAGTGTGTGTTTATCTCCCCGGCCGCCGCCACTCTGTGTGTATTTCCTTACATTCGGAGCGGTGTTTAACCGGTGCTCGTGACACTGATACACTTCGCCGTGCCCCTTTGTGCTTTTTGGCTTTTGTGATAAAGCAATGTTTGTGAGCTGGTGCACTGTACACACAGCCACGAGCCAGCTGCAGCCTTTATTTGATGCTTGATACATGTAATTAAGTCACAAAGGCTCATAAGAGCCGTAAGCCGCAGACACACAAGGAGGTGGGCTGCTGTGATCAGATAAGGTTGAATCAGCTCATGATTTTAGTTGTTGCTAGACAATGATCGGGCAGGTGTTTTGGCAGAACACGAAAAATACACACGTTAAAGAACATGTTCTCAGTGAGAGGTTACTGCTGCTGCATTATGTGGAGCTATGAGTTCAAGACTGTACTCATTATTTCTTTAAATGGCAAATAATCTTTCTGCTAATTCCACAGACGTCTTTCTTCTGTCTGGATCTGGAGCGTATACCTTCACACTAGGCATGTATATTATTGATGGTGTGGGAAAGTGTAGTGTTTTATTTGGTTTGATTTGGACATGCGATATGTTTAATTTGAACACTTTTTATAAACATGCGGGGCAGTGGGCCTTCTTCTTTGTCCTCCTACAGCAGCAGTCGGCGATTGGGTCAAACTAAAGGTCAAAATCGTTACCAGATCATTTTGATGATTTTAATATTTTTATTTCACCATATCGGACTGAGACAGATATTCTCGAGTGTCGGTGGGTGATGATCTCTGAGATCTCGGTGCTTTAACATTCATGGAATCACTTCCTGTTTGGAAATTGGATTTCAAAGTAAAAATGTTTGTTATGTTGCTGCAGTGAGTAATTATGAGTTATTCTATGAGTTAATTATGAGTTAATTCTATGAGTTAATTATGAGTTATTCTATGAGTTAAACTATGAGTTAAACTATGAGTTAAACTGTGAGTTAAACTATGAGTTAAACATCTCTGTAATTCTGCTCAATACTTTGTATTGAGCAGAATTATCAGAGAGGTTTTCTAAAAGTTGTAAACTTGGGTCTTAAGATTTTGATTTTTGCTTAACACTCTTTCGCCGACTTGCAATGTATGAAAAAATGACTTCAGTTAAGTTAATCTATACAATAATAATATTACAGATAAACTACAGACATGAACAGTAATAAAACTACTTCATGTTTTGTATCTTCCCCACTGCTCCATTGACTGTTTATAAAAAGCTCAGCACACAAACAATTAAAAGTGACGATATATTTTGCAACTGTTTGAGCAGGACTCACTAATGACAAGGAACAATTCTGAAGTATTTCTTGAACGTTGACACAGGACAAGAGAACAGCCCGTTCCAAACACACAGGTTTAGAACACTGCCACACTAGTTTCTTTAAAGGGCAAATAATAATTATAATTAAAACAAATGTGGACATGTGCTTCTTCTGCATCCCATGTTTATTCACAGGACTAGGGCTTATGTAACAGCTGTTTCAGTGAACAATATACTGAGTTGAGTGTGTGATGTGAGTGTTTTATTGCTCCCTGACCATTAGATGGCAGTAATGCATAGCTGAGCCTGCTGGTCTGCTGTGGCTGGGGCTGTAACTTTCTGCTTTCGTGGAAAGACAGAAGATGTTTGGCTGATGATTTGTGTGTTTTAGAGCCGTGAGTCAGCACAGCTCAGTTTGGGTCTAGTTTACATTCAAAGAATATGAAAGACAGACTGTTTCAAACCCTCTGCCTGCTCCCACACTGTCAATCTGGACACGAGCACTTAGGAAAAGTGAAATATTTCTCAGTAGAATTAGTCAAAATCAAATAAAGGTTAAGACGTCTGCCACCAGTGCATCTAAACTACATGCACAAAGAATTTATAGCTTGGAAACACTTCAGATGCACGGATACACAACCTTGCTTCACATCTTAATTATCCACAACAAGAGCAGATTTCTTCCCTTGATCTTTACCTGTGATTTCCAGACAAAGAATCAAACAGAGACGAAACTTGAGCACTTCTCCCACTTTGTTGCAGGGTTGACAGTAAGCATTGGATCAGCTCTCAGATTCCAAACGGGACAAGCCACCAATAAACAAACAAGCAAGTCCACAGCAAACATGTTTGACAGAGAGAATAACTCCCCGTGGTAGTCGACTGCAGCGGCTCTTTTTCTCCGTCTGGCTTTTATCTGTAAGACAACACAGAGACAGCATCCGAGCGCCTTTGGTCTGCAGCGCACACAGTGGATCAAACCGGCCTTATCTGCAGCTGTTTGTGTTCCCTCAGCTTCCCGTAGTTAGTCCACCTTATCACTGCTGAGGATTTAACCTCATACCCCTATTTATTTAAGATCAGGATTATTTGTATACTCACAGGAGTTTACAGTTTGACTCAGTGCTCATTGTCACCACATGCACATAACTTTAAACCATCATTCTCAACCATTTCACTGTTTCTTGGGTTTTGCATCGTAAAGTTATATAGGGATGGTCTTTTCTGTGTAAGTATGACTATTTTAAAGTTAGCCGTCAAGGACATGGGATCTACTACAACGGAACTGTTTTCAGATGGTCTGGACACTTTTTATGGTTCGTCTTTCACATATGAAGAAGGAGATTGTTCGGGTTCAAATTAATATCAGGAGGAAAATGTCCTCAGTGTTCAGGCGAGGTCTTGCGTCTAAGTAGGGTTGCAAAGGGGCGGAAAGTTTCCGGTAAATTTCCGGAAAGTTCCCGGAAAGTTTCCATGGGAAGTTTAGCTCGGGAATTTGGGGAATTTTGAAAGAAAAAAAAAACGCTGAGCAATAAAAACATCATTCAAAACTCTATTTTAAAGATGTATGGAATGCAGCACACACTGCACATTGAGTTTCAACCCTCCACTGTGCATTCTTCCATCACATGCACAGATAACTCCCAGCATCCTTCACTCTACAGCAGGGCTATTGGGACCTGCTGTAGTGTGCAGGACTAGTCAGGTAAGTTTCGATGATATTACTGGGGAAAATATATTAGCATGCTGATTGAGGATTGTTCATCTGTTCATCTAGCCTATTTCCATTAATTTATCCATCAATTGTAATTGATTCTCATCTTATTCTACAGAACAATGCCACGTGCACTATCTCATGTGTTGGAGACATTTCACCCCATCCAATGTAGAAGGAAAGGCTGTGTACATTTGCAAATACTGTGCAAAGACCTATGTTAAGAATGACACAACGATGCAGAAGCATATAGTCAAGTGCCCAAAGTTTCCTCAGGGCTCAAATTAGCCTATGACAAAACAAAATGTTTATATTTATGTCTGTATATGACAAGGTAAATACAGTTAGTATAAATTACCAACAACATTTCCAGTTTATTCCCGTTAATTCCTGTTTATCCCGTATATTCCCGTTTATTCCCGTTAATTCCCGTTAATTCCCGTATATACCCGTTAATTCCCATGGAAAGTTTCCAACTTTGAATATTCCCAGAATTTTGCAACCCTACGTCTGAGTACATGCAGGAGACAGGAAATTATGTATAAACACTGCTGCAGAAATCATAGTGTCACATCAGCACCAGCGTCGGACCTTATCACTAAAACATCTCGAATCTTGACATCTTCGTCCTCTTCCACATGTTTGGCTCCTCTTTTTTGTTTCGTGTTTGTTGCCTGTTAAAAACTTGTGCGCAATCACTCTGAATTTTTCTGACATTTCTGCTGTAAGCTGGAAGGAAAACATTCATGAGAATGTACGAAGCAATTGGAAATGTACTTTCTCACATACAGGCCCTCTGGATAATTTCAGGAAAATGTCTTGACTCCAGTGGGATTCAGCATTGCTGCAAACACCATAACAACCAGAACTGAAACGTGAAGGATGGTGCTAAACTTGATAACTTTAAAAAAACAAATTCATTTTAAATGATGAAGTGGTAAAGATGATACATGTAAAACTACTACAAATACAATATTACATACAGCGTCCATTGACACAAATAAAGATAAATAAAAAGTGGAAAAGTCTCACCTTTCCCTTTGAAAAACCCTAAGGTCATATCTCGTCTAAAGTAATAACGTGATATTATCATGAGATTGATTGTGCATGTGTATTGCGCTCATAAAAATCCATGTCAGACTAAACTCTATCCTGCCAATAAAAACACGAGTGTAACTTCATATGTCGGTAAGGTTTTATCCTCTGCCACATCTCTGACTGTCTGTGGTGCTCAGGGGCAATCTGCTGCCTCAACCTGCCACACTTTTTATGACTGTTATATGTACATGCTATCGGGGGGGGGGCATATATCCAGACTCCTTTATAGCCGTATGAATGCATGCAGCAGGCCCAGTGCTTTGGTCTGTCATTACTACATTTCATTTGGAAGTTTATTGATTACCATCAAGTGAATAATGCTGTAGAAAGTGCAAATTTAAGCCTGAGGATAAAAGACAAGCTTTGCAATTGATGGGATGCAACTTACCCTGACTTGATTAGGCTACATCCATACCACTACAATATCAATTGAAAACATATCAGTTCTGCTATGGACACACTTGGCGCCCACACTATTTTGAGTCGCTAAAACGTAGAAGTTTGGAAACACTGCTGGCCCCGTTTTAGCTTGAGAACTCTATTTTTAGTCTGAACGGGGGGGAATGAGAGACGCAGACACTCACAAGCGCTTGCTGATTGGGTCTTTCAGGTCATGACGTAGCCTTTGCTGATTTGTCAGGCTGCTATCACATGACCCCATTCTGAACGAAAACAACCAGCCTCAGACTCAACTACCAGTGGAGAACAACGAAGATAATCAATTACAAGTGTAGCCGACCCTGTTGTTCTTTGCTAACAGCTGTTGTGCAGTTAGACTCTGCATTTCACAATGATACAACTTCTTGCAGGATAGTTGTCATGTGATATGCATTCTTAGGCGTTCCAGTATATGGACGGGTAATAAAACTGATATGGAGGCAAAACGCTTGTGTGGACAGATATAGTTTTATTTTGAATATGCCAATGAAAAGGATAATGTTGTGGTTGGACAAGTGTTGCATTGGAGCGAAGACGTGTGAAGGGCTGTAAGCATGAGGGATAAGGTGGGTCTGTGTTTCAGTCACATCACAGTTACACACATTTCAGTTTTTCTAAAGTGCAAAGGGGAGACCAGAAAATAAAATGTATTATTTCTAGGATTGCAAAGGGGCGGAATGTTTCCGGTAAATTTCCGGAAACTTTCTTTCTGTAAACTTTCCATGGGAAGTTTAGCTCGGGAATTTGGGGAATTTTGAAAAAAAAAAAATTACGCGGGGAAAATATATTAGCTTGCTGATTGAGGATTGTTCATCTGTTCATCTAGCCTATTTCCATTCATTTATCCATCAATTGTAAAATATTTTTACAGACGATTCCAATTGTTTGGCTAACTATTTATATCTCTGGCTTTGCATTAGTGTTTTTTTACAAACTTTCTTCTCATCTTATTCTACAGAACATTGCCACGTGCACTATCTCATGTGTGGAGACATTTCACCCCATCCAATGTAGAAGGAAAGGCTGTGTACATTTGCAAATACTGTGCACAGACCTACGTTAAGAATGACACAACGATGCAGAAGCATATAGTCAAGTGCCCAAAGTTTCCTCAGAGCTCAAATCAGCCTATGACAAAACAAAATGTTTATATTTATGTCTGTATATGACAAGGTAAATACAGTTAGTATAAATTACCCACAACATTTCCAGTTTATTCCTGTTAATTCCCGTATATTCCCGTTTATTCCCGTTAATTCCCGTATATTCACGTTAATTCCCGTTAATTCCCATGGAAGGTTTCCAACTTTGAATATTCCTGGAATTTTGCAACCCTAATTATTTCTCACATTATTCACTGGAGGCTGCCTGGTAGCAGACAGACAGAATGACCTCCAGACAGACAGACGGTCAGATGAACAGCAGTGACTGACATCCATCCAGCGCCACCAGAGCCACATGTCACACTCCCTCCCGTCTCAGCCGGCCAGGAAAGCTCCAACTCTTGTTTCCGCAGGCTTGAGCTGCCAAACGCTGCAGCGTTCCTCCTCATGGACAAAGCTCTGAACCCAAACCCTTCGGCCAAGTGCAAGAGAGGTATTAGTGCCCGTGTCAAAACAGCTTACAGCCACCCGGTGGGCTATGTAAGGGCCTGGGCCTATTCATGGAGTCATTCAAAGTGACAGCACCCTGAACCTCCTGCTTTCTGACAACTCTGCAGTGAGGAGGGCCAATGCCTGGCTCTAATATCAGGAGACATGGTGTAAGCGTTTTGTTAACGTTGGCAGCTGAGGCCTGGTTCTTGAACACAGGAGTTTTCCTTTAAGAGCAAAGCTTGTCACACGTTGCTGGCAGCGTTCACAGGCCTGGAGGCAGCTTGGCAGTGACTTCTCTCTGGTTGAGGTCTTTGCTTGGACACGCTGTTGGTGAGTCTCCCTGCTGTCCTGAAAGCACCAGTGACAAACAGCATCCTCACCTGAGCAGCAGTGGGTTGATCCTCACAAAGGGAAAAATAACCACTGTAGTGATGCGTGCAGGCTCGCTGTTTGTTGACAACCTTTTAAAACCAAACACAAAGCCTGACCGATAACAGCCCTTTTACATGGAAGTGAATCACGTGTTTAACAGAACACGTGTCTTACCTGGTTAACCACGTTATGACGTGCACACATGTTGGCTCGGATTCAAACTATTGGATTAAAAAAGTGTGTGTGTGTGTATTTATAAGTCATGCTGGCAGTTCTCTCCTGCCGAGAGGTATTTTTGCAGGTGCTCTACCTGCACTTATGTATTATTGAATTATGCAATTTTACAGTAATCATAGGGTGCCCTCATGTCAAGGGTTGACAGCGCTCACAATGAAACTCAACATGTGTGGTGTGATTACAGATATGTACTTTTGATATGTCATTTCCCATCTCTCGCTCTCTCTCTCTCTCTCTCTCTCTCTCTCTCTCTCTCTCTCTCTCTCTCTCTCTCTCTCTCTCTCTCTCTCTCTCTCCATCTGCTTGTTTCCTGTCATCTTTCTCTTGCTTCTAGAATAAAGACACAAAACGGCTAAAGCGATAATCGTCACTTATCCAAAAACTACAAACTTGATAAAGATTTTTCTATTAAACATTTCACAGTTTTTTTCTGGGTTGAAAAAGAGCTGATGGGTGGTTACCTATGGTAATTCCAATAGTTTATTATTGTACTGGAAATACATTTGTGGCAAATATGGTCAAAATAAAAGCAGCAGAGGTCACACTTCTGATAGAATAAATTGATCTTAATGTGTACATTTCATGTATTGACCCTTTAATTGTCTTAAGAGATACTCTTCTAATGATACAAAATATGGAAACCATAATATTTGGGCTAAAAATAAAAATGTATTAATTAATCTAACGTATTATATTTACTGACTTCATTATTTGATGAAAGTTTAAATCAACCTTGATGAAAAAGTGATCAACTGTATTATCCTGATAACATGATGTTGAAGCGATACTGTTCCATCCTGTTCTAGAAGGTTTTCATCATTTTCCATTCGTCAGGCTCCTGTTTCTCTGACCCTCGACCCTTCAGGCTTCTTGTACAGTTGCTAAACAAGGTGATGCGGCTTCTCCTCCTCGTCACTCTGGTCTCTCTGAGTGAATGAGACGGACACAAAGGCACCTGACAAGCAAGTTTCAGTGTGACATTACTGGTATGTGCGGCAGAGAGGATCCAATATCACTCTCTGCTGAGCTGGAGGCAGATTGTCCGGGCAAGCTAAATAAACAGTAGATTAATCTGTCTCCATGCTGCGAGCTGACAAACTCAGTCATGGATGAAATCAAAGCTTTTGACAGGTAGACTTTCGAGATGAGGCACAGATAGTGAGAACTTGAGAAGGAAACTCTGAAATGTGAGACTTTCTGTCAGACAGATAGGAACACATGACACTCAGGGAGTCACTTCTAACACTGCTATTGTTCTGTGGTGGCAAATAACAGAGGGCATGAGTTCCAGGTGGAATTTTTGATTTAATAGTGGATTTTATTTTGAAAGTCTTACTTTTAAGGGCACAGTGACGGACCATAAATCAGCCACCAGTGGTTGGTACCTCAACACACATTACATTACAATACATTTCATTTAGCTGACGCTTTTATCCAAAGCGACTCACAATAAGTGCATTCAACCCCGAGGGAACAAACCCAGAACAACAAGAATCAAGACAGTACAATTGAATCGAAATAAAGCAAAACTACAAAGTGCTATTGGTAAGTGCCATTTTAGTTGAGTTTTTTTTTATTAAAGGTACAGTCGGAAGTGTTTTTAGTATTCTGCGGAAGATGTGTAAACTTTCATACGTTTAGTAAGTGGAATTTGTGCAGCTCAGGTGGGTCCATTCCAGTCCACGCGTTTGCATTTCCAGCAGGAAATGTTGGTCAGATAATATCTCTGAGAGCCTTGAGCTGCAGCAGGTGTCGGTGAAGCAGCGCAGGGTCGGCCAGGAGAACAGCAGGCCGCTCTTATCAGACAAGGCCTCGTGTTGTCAGCACAGCAAGTGTTGAGTCTGCTGCTGAACACTGAAATCCTCCAGACACACACAAACTCTGAGAGGGAAAGGACTGGAAGCTGTCCCCCAAGAACCCTTTCTGTTATGAAATGGTCTCCGGTATGCTGTACTGCCTGAGTGCACGCTCTTTCTGAACGACACATTTATACAGGACAACGTGCACAGACTATGTTTTTAAGGGATTATATGAATGTGTTGGGGATGGGCAGGGGAGATCCACTTTCACCCTCAAAAACAATCACAATATTCATATTATTGGTTTGGACCTAACTCCTAAAACTGCAATAAATTTGAAAATAAGAATTAAACAACTTTAAACCCTCAGGATCATAATAGATTGATTTTGATATAAATATTACTGAAATTACAAATTTGTTAAATAATGGCAAAAACATAATGAGCCATTAGAAGTTTCTATCTTTGAAATAATAAATGTTATATTATAGCTAATGAGCAAGATTTGTACTAGCTCTGGTTTCTCAGTGACTTTTAACATGTTTTCTTTGTTCCATGATTCCAAATCCAAATAAAGGTTTCCATGGCAGCCCCACAAGAGATTATAATACATCTCACATTGGAGGGTTGAACTGAAATTAATGAGATAAACAAATTAATTAATACATATTGAAAATAGAGATGTTATGATGAGACCATCTTCCGCAGCTTCAAAATATGTGCTGAAACACTACTCAATTAATCGACTGACAGAAAATGTGTTCAAATAAATTCTGACAATTCTCTTTATAGCTCTTCCACTAATTATTTAAATATACACTGATGTGAGGCTGCCTTCCACTGTTCTACAGTCTAATAGAGAAACATGTTTGCTTGTTTTGTGCAACCAAAACTAAAATTCACCTTAGGAGGGAGAGAAATTGTTGTGGGCACTGTTCACAATGTAGGCTTTTAAAAAAAAAACCTGAATATTTTAACATATAATTTAATCCCCTATCCCAGCCTATTGCGGGTTGGGCCAACATGACTCAAGCTCCAGCTTCCTGCACCTCTAAAATTCAGTAATTAAAATGTAATATTAGGTCTGTTAAATTCGCATCTGAATCAAATGGAAAAAAGATAAGTTGTGGTTTCACATGCCTGTTTTATCCATGGTTATGATAAACGAAGCTAACCAGCTTCATCAGTGGTGGTAATAATCCTCTTATCTCAATGTTATTCTGAAAGAATCAACTACTACTAACACTACCACACAACTGTCTTACATATTAGCCTTTACTTTACATTTGGTTAAATAACATAGTTCTGTCCGTAAAACATAACATTATGGACATGAGAAATGACCTGAAAAAAAATCGTTACGCAATATGAAAGTGCTCACGAGTTGCAGCTGCAGACTTTTGAGGTTATGTTGGGAACTATATTGTCCACATTGTGTGAAATTATTTAGAATTCAATGCAACAAGCAAACCATATTAAACAGGGGAACTCTCAGTACAGGGTGATGGTGAGGACAGGAGACACAGATGCAGGATCAACAAACAACATAACATCAGTTATTCTTTTGTAGTTATTCAGTATTCAGTCTGTAGTGTATTACAAGCATCACACTCCTAGAAAATAGCTAATATCAATGATGAAAACAATACAATACAAATTATTATTGCACACACTCACACCCTGTGCACCACAAACATGATAAAACACACACAGTCAGAACAGCAAATAAACAGGTGCACTTCAAACCTCATTCTTATAATTATTTAGTCGTGTTGGGCAACACACCAACACACAGCAGACACATGTTGTTCCTCAGTGTTACTCTACGAGACACTGTCATTTGGAGGCTTAGCGGAAGGGAAAAGCACATGTTACACTGCGAGCTAAATTCCAGTGCAGAGGATGAGAGAAAATACCGATCGGACTCGCTGCACGCTGAGTGCAACATGTGTGCCTCCCATCTGGTATGCATGTTCACTGTAATCAGCACAGGAGAGTACACTGTGTTTCCACGGCTCAGCCTTCTTATTTGCACGGTTACCTGAGGAAGTGGTGTTCAGCTGTACATCCTAGTTCCTCTGCTTCCTGCAGCAACTGTTCCTGCCTGGAGACCTACTTTAGACCCGATGGCCTCGGGCTACAGCAGCAGCAGCCAGGGGCCGGGAGGGGACGGCCTCTGAAGCTGGAGCTGAGACTCTGGTAATAGAGGAATATTTGATATGATACATGGACAAAGGATTTGTTTGGTGATTGTCTGTACATTTCTGAGCCAAGAAAAAAAAATCAAGAATTAATTGGTCTTAAAGTTTTGTCTGTGTAGTTCTGATTCTGCAAAAAGTCAGTGGTGCACCAAATGTGTATTTAAGCGCAGCTAAAAATTGTCCCTAACAAATGCATTATTTCTTCCTGTTATCGCAATGTTTGCTGCATTGCACAGGCGATACAGTATATATTTGTGAATTGAATATCACAAGTTGTAACCTTTAAATAATAATTGTAGACATATGTACAAATATTTTTACCCTGCCAATGAGGTTTTGTTTCCGTCTGTGTTTGTTTTTAGAAATTACAAGGATTACGCAATAAGCAACTGATTTCAATTAAAGTAAGCGTAAGGGCGGGGCATGACCCACAGAAGAACCCATACAAGTTTGATGAGGATCCAGTTATTATTTTTTCCACTTTCTTTAACATTGTGATATAGGGCTTTTTTTTAGATCCAAATATAAATCTGGATCTAAATATGGTCACATATGGCCTTGGTGTACTCTACTGAGAAAAGTTTAAAATGTAGACAAACAATGTAAAGTGTGAAGCGCAAGTGTAAATAAATAACAGTATAATATGAGAATAATTTGACTTTCATTAGACTGCGGGTTTCATTTGAAAATTAAAATGTACTTTTTCGACAAATGTCTGAAACATTTTTATGAATATTGATTGACTTAAGCAGGGTTTTGAATGTAGAGCTTTTACTCTTAATGAATTGTGTTTACATATTAATATAAGTACTTTCACTTTAGTAAAGGATTGGGGGACTACTATCACTACTCACTCTCTCATTCTCTACGCTCAGTCTTAAGCCTCTCAGCCTATAAACTGACAGACATGTGATAAGTCAATGCACTGACCTCATCTTTCGATTTCATGCTGTGTAAAAGATTTGGACAAACCCCCCCAAACCTCACACGAGCCCCCAGAGTCTGTAGCGACCGCTGTCGTTGTTCACGCGTCCTGACAAATCAGGACAGGTGGAGACATTTCTCTGTCTTTGTCCCCTCCCGCTGCTCCGCCCTGCACCGTCCTGAAACCAGATCTGAGAAGTTGAGTCATGCACCACTTTTCTTCATAACTCACTACTACTGTTGCTTGAAGCCCTGTTGCCCAGCAACCTAATGTTTTGCCGCTGCGCTTGTATTTTGGCTTTAACCACACACACACACACACACACACACACACACACACACACACACACACACATACACACACACACACACACACCCACACACACACACAACACACATTCATACACACTCAGAGATTGGATCACTGAACTCCCATCACAAGGCACCCAGTCCCTCCCCTTCTCTCTCTCTTTGCTTCCCTCCATCTGTAGGATAGATTATCATTGAGTCGTTGAAACCAACTCCCATTCTTACCATCTTTCAATCTTCCGTTTCTTTCTCCATCTTCTTTTTCCTCTGTTCCCTCTCTCTTGGTTCGCATCTCAAGATACCGATCGCCAGATTTTCCCAACCCGCCCCACACTTGTTGAGTGACAGGTCTGAGAGCTGTGGCTAACCAATAGGGAGTGATTAATTGGAGCCGCTCGGTAATGAACACAGAAGCTTTGCGATAAAAGAGTAATTCCTCAGTCGGCATCTCTGCAAGGCTGAGATGAGTGGAGAGCCGACATGATGGGATGAGAGAAGATGAGCACGGTGAAAAAAGCCTCCCAGCCTATAAATAGTCTGAGGCTGCCGCTCACACAGCACTTCAAACAGAGCGACCCTGAGCTAATGATAAAGACAAATATCTTGGGTAGACCGAGGCATTATTGATTCTATCCATCACGCCTGGAGGAGAGCCTCGATGGGAGGTTGTGTTGAAAGCTCGCTTTGCCTTCTGCAGAGGAATCAAAAGAGCCGAGAGAATTTGAAATTCAACTCCAAAGCAAAAACCGCAAGCTGTCTTCCTCTGGTAACGGCTCCTGTTTACTCAGCAGCAAAACACAGGTGGCAAGCTCTGTGAGAATCCTTTTTCTTCTTTAGCCTTTACTTTCTTTCAATGGACCGGACAGGACAGATAAATGATGCACACTGATGCTCTCTCTCTGCTACACACACACACACACACACACACACACACACACACACACACACTCAGCCACTTACATGACAACAATGCATAACAAGAAAAAATACTGAAAAATCCTATAGATCAAGAGCGTAAAAACTTGCAGAAGCTTGGAGCCATAGCGACCAGGGATGGAGTCGCAGTATCGAAGTCTCACAGATTCAAGCACTCAACCTATTGTGAGTCACTGTCAGCTGTCATTCATGATGTTTCACGCCGTTTTTATCGAATCTAATAACTAAATAAGATGGAGGAGGCAGGGTTTGTGATCTATAATGTAGCGAGCCACCAGGGGGTGATAAAGATGCTTTGGCTTCACTTTTGGGAAGGCTTCATGTGATCAATCTTTAAACACAGTCTATGATACAGTATTCAGGCTGAAAGGAGGAATTACATTACATAATGGGAGAGGGGGAACAGTGAAGTACTTGGAAGTGAACTTCGATGCTAGTTCTATTTGTCCTTTCACAATATGTCATGAAGAAGCGCTTCACCCTGTGTGACAATTTCATTTGTGAAAACGGACCGAAACGTTTACCTTCTTTCCTGGGCTGTAATCTGAGGCATTACCTTAGTTTCCACTGCAGGCCGGAGCTGTGCCTGCTCAGTGCTTCAGACGGAGGCTCTGTGCAAGGGTGAAGGGGTATCAGGATGGAGTGATGGGGGAGAGGGAGGATGAGGTCAGCGGGAAACGGATCCATCCATTAGGGCATATAATGAGAGGGAGCAGCTGCCTGCTGCTGGTTCAGACAACACACAGATGTGAGGGAGCCTCGGGGCCACTACAGAGCCGAGGGAGACTGGTGGAGTCCCAGTGCCATGACCTCACTCTCAGAGCCAGGGCTCCCAACAACACCAGCACCCTGCCCTTCAATGCCAGGCCCTTCACTGGCTGAAAAGAAAAGAGATTATCCATGCCTTTAACTCACCTGAAAACAACCCGGCAGAACCCACAACATTCAGGGTTGCTCTGTGCCTGTGTTCCTTGGCTAAACTCTGGCTGACCTGGAGGCACACAGCGGGCCAAAGACTGATCTCAGCATCACCTCCACTGCCACTAGCTGCTGAATCAAATATTCTCATGGGTGGCTGATTTTTTTTCAGCTTCAGTAGTGTTAAATGGGCTGTGGTACACATTCAATATTCCGTATAGCCTATTTTTTTCCTTTATATGAAGAGGTCAACAGAAGTGTCAGCTGGTGTCTTTTTCATTTCTGGACACCGTGTCCTAACAAAGGATAAAATCTACCATTAGAAAAGGGGGGTTAATTCTGAAAGCCAAATCTAAATGCTATTGTTATTTCATTATTGTAGTGTTTTATAAATCCATTATTTTCTTTAGTAATGTACAGATCCTATAGATATATGTTATTCCATGTACACAGCACAACAGCTTTTAATGATTTATTGAAATGCCTTCAAGCTATGGAATCTATTTCAACATATTTGCATGTAAAATATTTGCATACATTTATCATATCGTGAGTGGTCAATTTTAGAGCCAGATTATACTGTAGTGTGGGAATAGCAGCGGGAAGATGCCTTTACTATCCTGATGAGAGTAAAGTTCTCTTGGTAAAACCAGGAGTTGCTCCCCATGTTGAAAATGATGAAGCAGCAAGAGAAACACCGAGAGAGCCGGTGTTTCTCTTAATGCAGTGAAAGGGGAAACAAGGAGGGGAACGTATAGCAATCCATAATTTTAAACCCATGATCTTTTTTTTTTTTTTTTTTTTAAAAACACTGTTGCCAAGAGATAATTAACTTATGTTATGCTATGGGTGATTTGTTTAGCATTGGATGGAGCCAAAATGGATTTTCCACCCTGCCACCAGTCTTTATGCTAAACTAAGATAGTAATCAGACACCTGAGTGTAGCTTCACATTAAATGGGAAGCTATGGGAGTGTTATCAATTAATCCCTCAGAAAAAAGCTAATAATTTTTCCCTGCCAGTATACTGGTGAAAACTGTAGGAGAACCACAAGGCTCCATACTAGGGCCATTGTTGTATAGGTCTTAAATCGCTTATCTCCCATCTAGGTTGTATAAATAGTCATATATACTCATTGGGCAGATGCTTAACAATTGTTAATGACTGTTTAGTTTTCCAACGAAGGAGAAAAACAAACTGGAAAAATGTATACATCTTATACTGACAATTGGAACAAAAAGAACAAAAAGAACATACCCAGAAAACCCAGTATGTTCTTTTGATTTAGACACATCAGAAACTGACTGTGTCATCTAGTTACTTTGGCCAAAATTACATGTGAATTCAATGATATTTTGTCTTTTCAATTGCTTGTGGTTGGCCAGCACAACATTAAAACTTGTTAGGTCGTAAGTATTACTCCGGTATCACTAGCGTTAAGACTTAGTAGTTGCATTATTAGTCGTCCTATTTTCATCATTAGCCTATTTTTACATTCTATTATACCAATTATAAGCACAATCACACACTGCTAATAACTCATGCGCAAATACAAACAACCACAACACAGCTACACACACAAACAATAATAGATGATGCAAATGCATGCACATACAAATACAGTTATGCAAAACATACAGATTTATGGTCTTCAGGTGACTCTTAGGATTTATTGCTGTCATCCACACACACACACACACACACACTCTCTCTCTATATCTCTCTCTCTCTCTCTCTCTCCCTCTCTCTATCTCTATCTCTATCTCTATCCCTATCTCTCTCTCTCTCTCTCTCTCTCTCTCTCTCTCTCTCTCTCTCTCTCTCTATCTCTCTCTCTCTCTCTCTCTCTCTCTCTCTCTCTCTCTCTCTCTCTCTCTCTCTCTCTTTCTCTCTCTGACGTAGGAACAGCGATTCCGGGAGGTGTTGACAAATGCAGACATTTCAGAAGACTGTGCGGCTGACAGTCGCTGGTGAGCTGAGTGCTGTTCTCTCTGTTGTTACACGTCCCTGCAGTCTCTCTTTCTCTCCCTCAGACGATGACATCCAGCTTAGTCACTCAAGAGCTGCTGCTTTGTAATGCATGTTCGCCTCGTAGCTGCAGTGCTCCCCAAACACTGTCTTGAAGGAGCGGGCCACCGTTGTGAGGCTTGATCTCACAGACATTGTAGGATGGAGGCCTTTGTAAATCCTATAGTATATTTTCTATGCATATGTGTAACCTGCTTTTGATCTGGTCAATAAAGTCTAACTCTGGTTCAACCCACATTTAATATTGTTTATATAGTGAGTTTTTGTGTATAAATGCAAATGTCAGTCATTGTGGTTCAAAGTGCTTTTGGCCGGTGGCTTTATGTTCCAGTTTTGTATATTCTTAAGTTTTATGTTTACTCTTATTATTATTATTACATTAATTATTGCTACTAGCTTTAAAATGATCATCCTATTTTACACATATGCATTAGGAACGAGATCTCCAGAGATCTTTAAGACATTTAAACGAAGTAAGTAAGTTTTGCAGCTTCGTCACAGTTAACCATGGGTGTAAAAGAATATGATCCACTGGCTTTTATGTCAAGAAAAATATTCAGGTATGTTGTTGCTGCGAGCGCTGGATATGTATGAGGTTGCGTGGCAACGTTACAATTCAGAGTGACACAAGCAAGAAACACAAGCAGGGCTAAAAGACTCCCAGAGAGCTGTGTTTGGGTCATTGAATACCTGTGTGTTTACCCTGAGCCTAGTGTGGGATTGACGCTTCGATCCCCGCCTCCTCCTGGGAGTTTTTCCACCCTGACATGTGCGATGGGGAAACTTTAGCCTCAGCAGATCTCCCAAACAGGAATTTTCACTTCTCCTCTTTATAATCCTATAACCCCCACAGCCTTAAAACCGCAGTGTGTACGTGTGTGTGTGTGTGTGAATGTGTGTGTGTGTGTGTGTGTGTGTGTGTGTGTGTGTGTGTGTGTGTGTGTGTGTGTGTGTGTGTGTGTGTGTGTGTGTGTGCATGTGTGACAGGTCTAAATCTTCTCCAAATAGCAAATCAGTACAACCCACTGCTCGGTATAAGCACCCCGACAATGAAGAGCAGGCAGCCGGCCAATCAGCGCGAAGCTGAGCGATGATCGGACATGTTGCTATATGACCTTTCAGGTGAATCACACAAAGACGAGTGAATATTTACTGAATACCAGTGGAAACTGCCTCCATTGCTGCTCTTGGCTGGCTGCTAAGAAATGCTAACGCAGTGAAAACATGTCAACGATGCCACGTTTTAATGTAAGAACTTTATCATCTTTTTTTGGTGAAAAGTCAACACACGGTTCTTTCATCTGGGTTCATTTGAGTGGGACTATGCTAACAGAGTGGGCACGATAGAATAAACCACTGCAAAAAAAAAAAATGTTGGTGTCAATATAGTCCTATCTTTTTTAAGTAAGAAAAACTTTTAAAATTAAGTTTCATGTTAACTTAAAGGAAGTCAAATTGTCCATTTAAATTATTTATCAGGAGAATACCTAAAACCCTTTTCAAAAGATGCTGTGATTTTTATTTTTTTGTGTGCAGTCGATCCCTCACATTGGTATGCACTCAATCTTGCAGCTTTATTTTTAGAGTGCAAGTAGTAATGTTGCCATGTAATAAAATTCAAAGGACTTACATTTGCAGTGCATGGTCATTTTTCAGAGGCCTTGAAAAGACAACTGTGATTTGCCAGCGGTGCGAGAAAATCCATCCTTCACATCTGCCCGGACTGGCCAGAGCTTACACAGCTCGAGTATGAAAACACACATCACCAACTCTCACTAAGCCAGAGAGGACGCCAGAGGAAAACTCAGCTTTCCCTCATTTCCAGAATATTATCCAGCATGGAGGACAGCAGCTCAATAATGTTTTTTAGAGGGTGCAGTGGGTTTAATCTCACCGGTACTGTAGATCTATTCATTTCCTTTCAGGGTGCAACTAAAGGCTTTACAGTAAAATGTAGGTAGAAGATGGCTGAGGGGAAAATGAGGTGGAAAACAGAGCTGCTTATTTCACACACACACATATGCACCACACACACCTTTACACAGCTACCTTTGCTAAGACTTTAATTGACTTACAGTCATTGTGGATAGCCTAACCAAACCTTAATATTAATAATGAAGTGTCATATTAACAAGCCTCGTCTGGTTTAATGTAACACCTGGAGGAGAGGCCTGGGAGGTCGGGAGGATTTTTAACAAGAACTAATTTTAAGAACTAAAGCTGTTGCCTCACCTGTGTCGGAGGTCCTTTAAACCTACTCTTACAAATCGTATTTAATTATTTTATTTACTTACTTACTCATTTATTCCTACTAGAGTTGGATTTTAATTGTGGTTTTAAAGAGGGACTATTAAAATGTTTTGTAACATTCATGGTCCCTGCATGCATGTGACACATTGCTGCATTTTAACCTGAACCTTTGTCGGACCATAATCTAACCCTAACGTTAAACCATCCACATCTTACCACTAACCCTAACCAGGACCTCAGAAAGTACGATTTGCATCATGAGCTTTGGTCCCCATGAGGTCTACTGGTCCTGGCAAGTTCAATGTTAATGCTGGAAAAAGTCCTTAAGTACTCACACACACACACACACACATGCATTTATACTGTGAAACCACCTTATCCTCCCCCATTGTAATAAACCACTTTACCTCTGAATTACCAAAGCCGAAAAAATGTGTTATTGCTACAGTTTCTTTCTAGCGATATGCCATTTAAATTTAAATCACTACATTGGTCTTTAAAAACGTGTCACCCACCTGTTGCAGGAACTGGAAATTACACAGCACAGCGAGGAAATTGGTTGTTTCACAGGAATGGCTGCTGACAAGAGAACGTCTGTGCTTAATGTCATGAAGTTTAACGTGCAACATTTTTTAAAAAACATTATCATCGTGAATTAAACTGTGATTCTACATAAACAAATGAGACAATGGCTTCTTATCTCATGCCAGTGGTCATTTGTTCTCACAGCAGTAATGAGATCCAGGGGTTGTTTTTTTCCACCTTGAATTCACATTTGAAAATCAATATTCATATATAAAGTTGACAGAATCGTTTTTTAGGCTATTTTAACATTGAAGCGTGTTCACAAGTGTACGGAAGTGCTACTGCATAAGTATGACGCTTTTTGAGGATTGAAGAGGAAGCTGTGTGAAATCTGATAGATTGCCTCAAGTGATGTCACTCAAGTTGCGTTGTAGTTTTGACAAGGAACAAGAATGTGTGTTGCAAAAAAGATTTTATCTCTCGATCTGCTATATTGATTTGGATATTTATATTCAAAATGTGTCACACTCGCAGATTTCTTACATATGAAATAAAAAATTCAATAAAAAAAGGTAAATGTACCTCTACACAGAAACACTGATCTCATATTATACAAATACAATCTATCTTCAGTTTGGCAGGGTAAAAATAAAACTACATTTCCCTTGATCCTGGTTGCAGATGCCTTATATACCATTTGTCCACATGCTTGCAGGTAGATGCATATCTCTGCAAACAAATCCACATGCCCAAAACTTATCTTTATGTTTAATAAAATAAAAACACACAGATCCCAGAGCAACACAAACCTTTTCACTCAGACTTGATAAAGATCTTTATCTGCGCTCATCAATGAACCAATTGATGTGTTGAGAAAGGATTACGATGGCTTTCAGGTGAAAAACAACGTCTCCCACAGTGCCTCAGAAGCGCTGCTGTAGAAGAATGCCACCTGCCAGTACCAGGAGATTACCTGCAATCTCTTATTACTTAAGACAGGGTGGAGAGGCTTTCATTGCAAGGCATCTTAAAAAATCAAACTGTGCTGTCAGCCGGGATTAAGACTCAAGTTTATACACCGACTCATATTAGCACAGAAACATGCCTGCATTTGTAGCCACTCACTACTTAGCAGCACAGAGCCGGGAACAAGCGCACAGACACGGTTTCCAGCTCAGACTTTAGTGTCAACAGAACTCAAAATGAACCCCTGTTGTCTTTGGGGATAACAGTAGTCTCTCACTGATGGATCAGTTCATAAAGACCTTATGATCATCAAAGTGTTAAACAGTATTTATGCAAACACAGCAAACTGCCGGGAGTTTACGGCGCAAATCCGAGCACATTTACCAGCAGTGGAAACAATCGCGGCAAACATGTAAAGACAGAAACAGTGGTGAACATGAAAATAGTGGTGTGTGAATGACATTAGGTCTCTCTCTCTCTCTCTCTCTCTCTCTCTCTCTCTCTCTCTCTCTCTCTCTCTCTCTCTCTCTCTCTCTGTCTCGGATAATTGCTGTTTTGTCTTGACTGCATGCGCTGTTATTTATTTGCACAGGAACTGAGACAGTTTCCCTCGGGGCAAGATGTGTTTTTCGGCGAGGAGTCATCGCGGCGCTGTCCAAAAAACTGGAAGAAGAAAGGTGTTGATATAATTTCCAGCTTTGTTGTAAAAACACACACACAAACAGCTATAAAAAAGATTAACCAAAATATGACACGTTGTACCATCTGTTGATACCATATAGTCTGATTAAACAACTTGTAGCTGCAAAATGAGTCTTCCAAAGTCAAACCACACACATTTAAAGTTGCTGAATGGACAGTATTGATCTGTGCTGCTTTACAATGGTTTCTTTACAACTTGAAGCTTGGTGTTTTGAATGCAAACACAAAGAGCTGGCTGCAGACATCAGACACTGCAGCAACAGGAGCCTGACGTGCCGGCTGGAGAGGTCGCATCTTACTTTCACTCTGCTTGATCCCCATAAAACCGGACTGGAAAGAGGAGGCAGGGGGAGGTGGAAAGAAGAAGAGAAGCTGTTGGCAAGTAATCCAACAAGCATTTTGATGAAGGTCACAATAAGACAGGATAAAACAACAAAGAAAACCTATGTAACAACAAAAACAAAGATGAGCTGATTTCGGTATTGTTTTATAGCTGCGACCTTGACTGATACATTTCACTCCAGCAGAAAGAAGAACCACATTAGATTGTGCTATTGTCTCTGCAGTTCAGTTGGCAACTTTAGCTCCTAAAAAGTGGGTGAACCATTGTATTGTGTCTAAAGGGCTCAATCAGGGTTGCACCTTAAGTTTGTTTGTGATTTATACAAGCCAACCAACACTGAACAAGAAAGCTTATCCAATTGTCGATGTCTATGTAGCTGTCAATGCTTGACGTCAAGTATTTTCAACCATGTAGAGTTCAAAGCAAAGTCTTTGGCACTGAGTGCAGGCTTGTTGAGCGTGCCTATATTCCCACAGCCCTGTGTTCCCACAACCCAATGTTACCACAGCCCAATGTTCCCACAGCCCAATGTTCCCACATTTCCAATATTCATTACAAAATTAGGCCCTATGTTCCTACAGTTCCCACATTTCTACCCCTGCCTGGTAGTTAAGGGTTCACCATTCCGTAGCTGGCGATTTGAAGGAGCTAGCTAGCTTCCAAACTCTCTTGAGCTCAACACAGCTAACCCTAATCCCAACCCTAACCCTAACCCTTACCCTCTCTTGAGCTCAACACCGCTAACCCTAACCCTAACCCTAACCCTCTCTTGAGCTCAACACAACTAACCCTAACCCTAACCCTAACCCTAACCCTAACCCTAACCCTAATTTTCAGAAAAATCTAGAAATGTGGGAACATAGGGCTGTGGGAACATCGGGACTAATTTTTCAAAATAAATCTGGGAACATAGGTCTGTGGAAACATAGGGCCTAATTTTCAAAATTGTCACTGAAAAAAAAATCCTTGGAAATGTGGTAGCATAGGTCTGTGGGAACATAGGTCTGTGGGAACATAGGGCTGACCCCCAGGTTTGCTGCTAACGTTAGCTGTGGCTGCTGAGCCTTTGCTTTCAGGATTTCAGATACTGTCCAGTGTTCAGCTTTTAGATCTATTTGTGTTTGACCAGGTGTCTCATCAGGTCAGATGTGTTGCTACGGGCAGCTTTCATTTCACTTTACAAATTATGCAGACAGCGTTTTCTTTGTAAACTTTTGAAAAGTGTAACCACACTTGAGAACACTTTCATAGCCTGATGCACACCTTCCCAGAAATATATCCCTGCTTGCTTCACGGATAGCAAACAAGTATTAATGGGAAAGCCACTTATGTAGACACACTAGATTCTACTTGCTCTGGATTACAGATGATTTAATGTAAATCGTTGCTTGTTTGAACCAATGTAATGTGGACGGTACCCTTAAAAGTACAGATTTCAGAACCCAACCCAAAGTAGCGCTGCCCCTTTAACATGAAGTACTGTACATTCAATAACACACAGAACAATCCACAGAGAAACCTGACCCATCTTTTAATACAGTATATTCAACATTTCACAGAGAGTACCTCTTATGATTACCAAACAGTGCATAAATCACACAGGGATGGAATTGGGTAATATTCATTCACAGTGACCCAGTGAGCCGGGCTTGTTTAGGTTTCTTGGATGATTTATCATAATAACAGCTGCTTGGGTTAATGGTCTCAACCCGAATAATCACTTATATCATTTTGCCACGCCTTGGCTGACACTTGCGTCTTAGTGGAGCCATTTTTCAATCGGGTGATTAATTTCATTGAGCTGACAAATTAGTACCTCCTGTGAAGAGCTTCCCTGAATTTGTAAAGCTTATTGAGAAAGACGACGCTTTATTGCACAATTAATCCGATCTTGATGAATGTATCGCTGCGGCCATTTGTTATACAGCAAGGGAGAGAGTGAGAAAAAAATGAGAGGCTTGACTGTTCCACTGTAAATATGGATTGTGGTTCTTATTTGTCACGATGGGGGTTAAGCACTGGAGTCTGAGAGGGACCACCTGGGCCAGAGGTTTGTAACCAGAGTACGTTTTCAACTCTGCACATAACCAGTGTTTCAAATCTCATAACTCTCACATCCACAAAGCCAGGATATCAAAGAGGTAATAGTTCATATGTAAAATGTGAGGTGAGAACTTCCACATGGCCTCAGGTAGGGTAACTTTTTATCATCATTGTCAACAAACTGCTTGTTCACTTTTTACTTCTTCGATCTCACCAAACTGCTTTTTTAAGGATTCCAAAATTAAGCTCTACAGAGGATAGCTTGAACATTAAATGTGCAATAAGAACAGAAAAGATGTACTGAACAAACAGGGGTAATGCCCTCAAGTAAACCCAGGTCTCAGGTTGTTAAAAGAAGTCAGCACAACCATACATGAGGGTGTTTTATGACTCCAGTCCATGTCCATCACAACTAGGACTTTAGTATAAAACCCCTCTGGCCTTTTTTCCCTCAGCCATGTAGTGTGTAAGATAGTTCATCACTCAGACAAGTGAAAACACAGGGAAGTGTGTGTTTCTTCACAACGCCTGAAGCTTTCAGTCTGACCTTCTCCCCTCTCCATCTCCCTCTCACCTTTTTCCTCTCTCTCCTCTGCCCCGAGGGGGTCAGTGGGCGGGCCTTTAGGAGAAGCGTGTGAGGAGGGGGCCCCCTTGGCAGCACCAATACCTTGACTTGAAAAAAAAAATAGAACAAACTAAAAAGGATGATGGCTGGCCTCTACGTTGTTGAGACAGTGGTTGGATGTGGAGAAACAAGGTAAATATCAATGGTGGTGGTCTCGCATAGCTCATTAGTCAATGTCTGTTGCTCTCTGGCCGAGCTTCAGCAGAGAGCAGCCCCAGGGTTAGCACCACCACCACCTCCACCACTGTCCTCCTGGAGAATCAAACCCAGGCAAAAATAAAGCAACCTGAGCCGGGCATAAATCATAAGGAACATTTGTTACCTTGGGTAATTGTGCTTCATTTATCTTCAGGCTTTTTTCCATTTGTCAACCCCCAGAGGCTGCTGGGTAGCAGCTACACAGGTCGATGTTGTAGGTTGGACTGACTGTGTCTAACCAGAACTGCGGGAGAAGCCTGGGAGAAGAAGCCAGCAGGAAACAGCAAACACAACATGGTAGAGTTAGACTGATTCCACACGATAAGCAGTTTCTCTTACACAGCAGCAGGTCAGTCCATTGACTGTGATGTATTCGAGTTTAAAGGATCAGCCCAATGACACATTATAGTTTGGACATGTGATCATTTATATTTAAACTACATATTTATTTATATTGAAAAACTTGATTATAATATGGTATAACGTAGCAAACTAAAGGAGAAGTTGAAGCACAAGAAAAACTGTATCTTACAGCACGGATCCCCTTTTGCAAAACTACACCTGCAAAGACCCATACTGGTCCCGACCCGATAACCGAAATTATTCCCAAATCAATTCCGGACGTGTTAACATGTGTTTATCACTCGGATCAAACGCACATGTTACTTACACAGTCACTCATATCAAATGGGTTATGGCATCCTTGTCCTCTTGTTTTGGTTGTTGAGTTGTGTTCTTTGAATTGTCAGAGGACCTGTGCTCCTGCAGCTGTAGTTAGCTTGTAGCTATCAAAGCTAACACATTGTGACACTTTTTACAAGCAACAAAGCCACTAAGAACATATTTACCACTGGCTATATCACTCATTATGTGATTAATTTGTGATGATCTAGCTAGTTTGATGGTGACTGATGCTTATCTGAGTGGAGGGTAGTATTGTTTCCTCAATAAAACAGAGCCTTATGTCCACATGCTGTATGTATTCTCCAGAATAAAACTAAAATTCTGTTCCACTCACTCCTTGTCCATATTTAGTTCATTTTGACCTGCCTGAATCTCAATTTAAATAAATATGTTTTTTACCCATTACACTTCAATTACTTTACTCATTGGTACCCGGACAGTTTCAGGACACTGGTACAGACGACACTTATAGTTAAAATTACTTTTCACCCACATGTTAATCTGTATTAATTCAGGAGACTTCCTCATATGATGCAAGCATCGTCTCGGCTTCTGCCAACGTTTAGAGCTGAAAACACATACTCCACATTCTACCTCACACAGCAGGTGAGTGCTCCGCAGCTTCACGCTCGCTGCAGAATCAGTTCAAATAGTTTGTGGATGACACGTAAACAAACCCTGAAAACGCAGCAACACACAGGCAGAGAAAACGCTGAATGAGCTCAGGCTGGGGATGTGTTTTAATGTGTATTGTGATCCGCTCTTTAGGCAGACGTCCATTAACACCAATTGTAACCTCACTGCCTTGGAACCTGTCTCCAGCTGTCAGCACCCTGCCACCTACATTCACCTTAGTGACACACACGTCTTTAACACACTGTCATTTCACGCACACACACATGCACGCTCACGCAGCACAACACCACTCTACTTGACAAAAGGCAATCTAAGATCTGATGACGTCTCTCAGCCGCCTGCGTCTATTATTGAGAGTAAGACACACAACGGGAGGATGTGACGCCACATGAAGAAAAGGAAAGAGGAGGTAAAGAGAGGTTGAGAAATCATGAAAGGTGGAGTCCCTCTTTGACATTCTCACACTGAAAGTCTGCAAGCAACTGGCTACATTTCTGGTGTCTGGGGTCTGGAGGGCACAACAGCTCCAAGAGCAGGCAAGAGATCCAAGATTTCATGTGGTAGTTGTCACTTCTTTGCCATGAAGCATTGCATCATGCTACAACACCCATAGCCAAAAATCAGATGCACTATACAGACAGGTAAGGTTTAGTATTCAGGATTTGTAGTATTCGTTGCTGTAGTGGAGAGATAACGAATTCAAAATTGATATAGAAACAGAGGCAGGTTCCCAACATTCATCCCACACAGTGTTGTTGAGTCAACCAAATTCACCTTGACTGTGTACAATATCAGCAACTATATTAACAGCAACATTTCAAGTCATACCATTGAAAAACAAATGGACTTACTTCAGTTTGCATTACAGACACGCTGCCAAACAGGCTCCTGCTTCAAGTGCAGGTGTGTTTTGGGTTTGCCCAGAGTCAAAGCCCCTGTGCGGGTCTGAAAAAAACAATTGTCATAACTGATTCAGCTGAAGTGGAGATACCCTGAAATGTAATCCCAAGTAAAGGTAAAGCATTTTACCCTTAAAGCAACATTAACCATAATGCAGATCAATAGTGTCTTTTTGTTCGACCCTTTCTGCCAAGTTAATGTCCACCTCTCTCAGGCTCCAGGGACCTGCAGCATGAAATGAGTTCAACTCAGCGAGGCTCTGTTTGGGTTACCTGGCTTCCCTGAGTCCAACTCTGACCATCATGGAGAGGGGAGGAGAAAAGTAGGTCATGACTGATAAGGTCAATCTGATTAGCATGATGCATTTGATGCTCTGCAGCAGGTCTCTGTGTGGCACAGCTTACCATGGTGATCCATACTGATTAAAAGGGAGCAAGCTTTGTGATCACAAAACCTGGGTTAAACCCAAAGATTACTGGATAATCCATTTATCTTGCAATTCGGTACAGGCCCCAGGACCCTGTATGTAATACAGGTTTTCAGTTCAAATAGTGTCGTTGCCAAACCCCAGCTGAGATAACCCCATGACATCATCAGGGCTGTTTTCTTGACCTCGGCAAAGCTCCTACGCAGCCATAGAAGATTTACACAGCTGTTTTCACGGGCTGAGGAGTTTCCCCCCATGACAAGAGAATTAAATGTTATGTGTAAAGTTGGTGTCATGTACTTCCACAGCAGAGTGTAATGATAAGATACGTCTTGGCCACAAAGCTATTCATATAAATCATGCATGGTGAGTTATGTGAACAGAGTTGGTCGAGTCACGTTCATTTATAAAGCACCTTTAAAACAACCAGAGTTAACCAAAGGGCTGTATAAGAAAAGACTGAAGAGAAATACAACAATTAAATAATATAGAATTAAATAAATTGTTAAAAGTCGGTAAAAAGAACTTGATTCACTCAGTTTACCCTTAAATGTGGCAATGGAAGACAAACACGTCATCGTCTATTGTAAACTGAGCCAAAGCGTTGAGACAATTTACGACCAGAACATAAAAGATGTGGGATTCAGCGGAGAGAAGAGGAGACGATAAACAAGAGAGACACATTCATCGCGTGCTCTCAGCTCTTCTAAGGATCGGGCCCTCGAGTGTCTGGGTGGCTGCTGCTGACAGGTGAGGATGTCTTTTATCAACAGGTGTGAGGAAGCCAATGAAGATATGAGGACAGATAGCGCAGGCGGGCGGGAGCCCAGGAAGAGAGTCAGGACAAGGAGGATGGAGAGAAACCACAGACAAGGTGTGTGCACAACCACAGACACAATGACACACACACACACACACACTCACACAAACACACTTATCTCACCCAAATCTGAAAAAGCAGATGTGCTCAGCATCCACACATGCAGCCTGAGCTCACTAACACACGTTCGGTCTCCAAACAATGAAGCAGCGACGGAGAACAAACAGTGCTGATGGCATCAAGTCAACGCAACCAATCATCAGCAGCATCTCACACTACAAAGCACCGTGTGTCTGATTGCATCATTAGAATGCTACATCACATAGCTACACAAACAAACACACACAAAGGAAACGGAGGAGCAAGTGTATATGAGTTCTTCCTGTTGTGTGACTGTTTTGAAATCAGATCAGGTTTCACTCAGTCATTAATAATAGATGATGATAACTTTATATTTTTGTGTTTCAAAGCTGTTACAAAGTGCTTCAAAAAGAGAACAAATAAAAACCATACAAAACATCAAAGACAACAATCAATCAAATAAAATATCATTTTAAATCAAATACAGAAAACGATAAAGTACAAAATCTCAAATAAAAGACATTATAAGTACATATCATTACATTTCATTTAGCTGACACTTTTATCCAAAGCGACTTACAATAAGATACAGATACATTAAGATACATACATTTCTATTTGTCCCACACACAAATAAGTGCCTCCAACCCCGAGGGTACAAACCAAGAACAACAAGAATCAAGAAAGTACAATTTCTTCAAAAATAAAGCAAAACAACAAAATTCTATAAGTAAGTGCCATTTAAGTGCTAGTAAATTTTTAGTTTCAAAAGTTGTTAGTAATGTTTTTTTTTGTATTTAAGGTTTAGTCGGAAGAGGTATGTTTTTAGTTTGCGGCGGAAGATGTGTAAACTTTCTGATGTCTGGATGTCGATGGGGAGCTCATTCCACCATTACAATTTTGAATAAATAAAAACATATGCTATTGATGAAATTAAAGAACATGGTGTAATATAAAGGGCCGGATGGATCAAACTGCAGGGGACAAGGCTTCCTGTCTGCCCTGCCAGATGGGCAACGTCGCCACTGTCAGAAGTCCAAGCTGGCTTTAGTCCAGACAACAGGCGCACCCGCAGTATCTGTCCCCAGGGAAACAAGGCTATCTCTTAGTGTTCAGGTAGTGGAGGGGGGACGCTGAGGGTCAGCATCCTGCTTCTAAACCTGGAAAAGGAAACTAATCCGGGTCAAAGAGGGACAGAGTGTTGAGTGAGACTTCACATGGGGACGGTGATTCAAAGTGTATTCCTCCGCCATCTTCATTAAAACCCTGCACCTGGGCCTCAAACTGATCCATGGGGAACCCCCTCATGGCCACCGCCGGTCAGACCCCCTTAAATCTGTCCCCAGCCCTTTATTCACTCCCCACTTATCCCCCCCCTTCTCCCTATTCTGTGCTCTCTGCCACTTTGGGTCAAGCTCAGAGCAACAACACTGAGCTGATGTGGACAGGAAATGGATGAGTTAGGATTAGAGAGATAACAGAAGGCACAAGCTGTGTTTGTCGCTCAGAAAACGGATCGCTCCGGTCTCTGCTTGTTGCTCTCACAATTAATAATGGCTTGTAATCAGAGACTTTTTTTTCGGCAGCTCTCCTTGGGTTCAGGATTTCGTTGCCAGTTGTCATCCGGTGTTGAGAGGGCGCCACAGGTCCGGACCCGGCTAACACCTGATGAAAAGTCTCTGTTGGCATCGATCTTACGTGCACACGCGTACATGCACACACACACACACACATGCTTGTACTTGTAGTTAGTGACAACACTCATAGCTGTAATCCATTCCCTAGCCTCTTACCCTTACCCTCACCTAAACCTAATTCTAACCTTAACCTTAAAAGCAAATCTTAACCTTCAAATAAGCCTTTGAAAAACTGAGGACCGGCCAATATTTTCTCACTTTCCAAAATTGTCCTCAGTCTGTAAGCGCTGATTGTCCTCACAAATACGTAAGTACAAGTACACACATACACACACACACACAGACAAATCCACTTTCAAGACATTTCAGACTTGTCATATGAAACTTTGCTGGCTTCAAATATCTGTTAAACAATGGCTTTAGGTCATTCAGACCGACCGTTTGGATATACAGAGGTTCGTAGTGACGTAATTCAGCCATGACAGGACCTTTATGGAGATAGCAGCAATGCTTGCATTATGAATGTGTTGTTCTCTGTGTGCGTGTGCATGGTTAGGAAGTGGCTCATTCTGACGGTTAGGTAACCACTGCTCTTACAGTGACAAGTTTACATGTATTAGTCAACTATAAGTGATCATCTATCGCACGATCAAGCCACACAAATCTAAATGCGTTTCAACTGGATAATACTATCTGAAAATAGTTTCCAAAAATACTTTTCATCTGCAGCATTAAGTCTACTTTTGCCTCAGCGTTTGAGCGTGGACTCCTTAACCTAATAACTCCATGATTTCCAACAACCCTCTATTTACTAGCTAGAGATATATGTCACCTTGTCTGGACTAACATATTGTTTATAGTGATAGTTAGATACTTTGTCTGTTTTTTTTGTCCTTTTACAAAGTGAAACATTTAAATAACATTAACAAAATGTCCTTTTAATTTCTCTCTGTGCACGTTTTATTCTTGGGCTGTTGTGAGCCTGACATGTGCAGCAATGAAGGTGTTGCATAACAGGGTGTGTATCAGACAGATGACACATTTAATTAACAGCATGTTTGATCAATGAGGTGAATGTTTTTGTCATCAAAATACCTTTGTGTGATCACATGAATATTAGTAAAATGCTTGTGCGTGTGCCATCGCTTACTATTACAGTAATTGCTGTGAAGACTCTTTGTATCTGCTAATCTGAAAATGACAAGTGTTATAGGTGTGTATGTTTATTGTGAGGCATTATGTAAAGTTATGTGTGCTATGAGGTGAATGTTATTTAACTGACATTCTGGCAGGTTTGTTTGCAGGCTCATGTCCTGCCAAGAGTGTGTTTACACCAGAAACCAGTCCCACTGAGTGGCTTTGTGCAGCAGACCAGCCCAGCGGTGGCGTCACACAGCTGCTCCAGCCGCGGCCCGCTCTGTATCTGTGTTATTGTTACCGGTAGCATTACCACGCTTAAGTGAAACAACATAATTTGTAACAATAAGGACAAATTTCCCCCGATGCCATGTGTGTGCAACGTGCACATAAAGCTCTGTGACGGGAGAGACGAACCACCCAAACATAGACATATAGGAGCACACACATAAAACATGTGAGCACAGACTCTACAGTTTGTCTCTCAAACACAAGCGGGCTCAGATTTCAGGTCTCGTGGGCTCCTACAGATATATCGAAGTACACATCAGGCTGCATGTCACCACTGTTTACAGGAAAGTGATTTATGGGGCTTTTTGGGGAGAAGAGGGAGGCTGATATGGTTTAAATGAGTTTCAGACAGAAACTGAGAACAGGTCAAGCTACCGTGGCCTTTCAATAATCGCCAGAAAATTCATTAATGTGGATTATTTATCCAAGACACACTTTTGAGTGAAATTAGCGTATTCCTTTTAGGACGAATAATCACGTCAAAGAGCCATTTGTGAAATAATCTACAAAGTTATGTTTTTTTTTTGTCTTGTGGTTTGTTGGATGTGGAAACCCGGCATAATGCTTGTGCAAATGCCAGGCATAACTGCAGGGGAGTAAGGTAAACATAGTTTGCATGTTGTCAAATAAAGCAACTGCCCCAGACATGTGGAAGATCTTTGTTCCTCGAAGCCGTCTTCGTGTGACAGGCTCTTTGTGTTGGATGTCACAGACAGCAACTAGTCCGACGGGTACGGTTCCATTCTATTTAGACTACATCTGTCTCTTCATGCGAAATAATTTGTGTGTGTGTGTGTGTGTGTGCGTGTGTTTGTGTGTTCTAAGTCTGCATCCGTACATGTCGAGCCATAGCACACATGCACATTTCAAAGGTCCCTAAGTGTGTACTCTCATAACACTGACGTCTTGGGCAAATATGCCATTATGGAGGCATAGTGGTGTATTGTGTGCAGAGATACAGAGAGAGATAAAAAACTTCTTGCACAGGAAAAAGAAAAGAAAAACTCCTCTCACAGTTCAACAGACGTAAGAGCAGCCAGCTTGTCACATGCAGGGTGACACATTTAAAAATACGTTTTTGTCTGAAGAGAAATAGATAGATAGATAGATTACTTTATTCATCCCCGAAGGGAAATTAAGTCGTCATAGTAGCCGGTATATTTGAATACAATAAAATACAATACAATACAATAAAATAAAAAATATTGAGGTAGAAAGAATAAAAACAGAAACACAAGATAAATAGGTAGATAAGGTGCAGTGGCAAGATGATGGTAATAGTACTGATGATATGATGGTAATGTTATTGTTAGACAGTATATAAAAATAGTACAGTATATATATATAGTATATAATATAACATAATATATATTTATATATGATAGTAATTATACCAATATAATAGCAGTATATAGTAATAATGGCAGCAACAGTATATATAATAATAATAGTAAATATAATAATAATAACATAACATAATAATAACATGTACACATGTATAAATATGTGTATATAGACTTATATATACAAAGAATAGATCTGCTAGTGAGAATTGATCTGCTCTGCTACAAAGGAGCGGAACAGAATCATAGCAATAAAACGAGCCTGCCGTAGCCAAAACATCACATCAAAAAAATGAAATTTGTGTTCTCTCTGCCTGTCTCTCAGTCGTCCATCCATCCTTTACCTTTGACCACTTTGAGGATCACATGGGAGCTAGAGCGAAGACCCGCTGACATTAGGCGAGAGGCGGGTTTCAGTCTGGACAGGTCGCCGATGTATCACAGGGCCGGGAGACAAACATCCAGACACACTCACATCGCCACTTAACCTAAAGCCCAATTGGCAGGTCTTGGGTCTATATGAGGGAGCTGGAGTTCCCGGGGAAAACTCAAGCAGACATCGAGAAAACATGACCCACGGAAACCTTCCTGCTATGAGGCTAATCTCTGCACCACCGCCCGTTGAGAGCTCTATGATGGCAGAAAAACTAAGGACAGAGGATGTATATTATACAAATTTTCTTCTCTATATAAATCCTAATTTCCCATTGATTCCAATGCTTTTAATTGTTTTGCAATTTCAACCAATATCAACACCATTTTATATGCCAACCAAATTAGCCTCCAGGATTGCCTACGTGTAGCCTTAATGAAAAAAGGTTTTGTTTATTTTATATCCAAACTAGTAACATGTGTTTGTTACTAAAGGAAACATGAGGGCATGTCGTCAAGTGAACTGTTTTTTTTTTTTTTTATATTATTTTTATTGGTTTTTAACCGTTTTATAGAACAAACATTAGAAAAACAAAACAGACAACAAAACAAACAAAACAACAAAAAAAGTCCCACCCCAAACTAACAAAGTGCACTGTAATATATATCCTTACACATATATATATATATATATATATACACACATACACACATATATATATATATATATATATATATATACACATACATACATACACATACATCCATGTATACACAAACATACATACACAATCAGCATGGTGACAGGAGACAGGCAAGGGAATAGCGTGTATAAAATAAAAAGAATGAAACAAAATAAAATAAAAAAGCAGTCAGGCCTCCCCTTCCAGAAAAGATTATGAGTTATGGTTTCTGTAAGAAGGAATGCACCGGTTCCCAGATCCTCCAAAAGTACACAAGTGAACTGTTTAATTTATTGCATTCAACGATTGAAGCACCTTTAATTCAGATGATGGGTTAAATGTTAGTGGAACTGTGAGCTGAACAATATGTGCTTAAAAACCACATGAAACAGACAGAGGTGGGGGGGGGTGAGAGGGGGAGCGGGCCGACAATTAAGTCCAGATATATCCAGATTGGAACAGGCTCAAACACTGGGAGACCACCCCCACAGTCACCCTGCGGTCTGACCGAAGACAAATGGACCGGTGAGGCTCCGAGGCATCGCAGAAAAATGATACTGTGAAAATGCAGAAAAGTTTTGTTCTTACTCTACCTGCTGTTTTGATTTTTAAACGTTGTGTTGCACGTTGCCAGGAATGCAAGGAATTACAACAAAGAAGAAACAGAACTGGAGGAGGAACAAAAAAAAAATCAAATAGACCCATAATGCCTTGTGTGCTTTGGCAGAGCGAGAATGGCATTTCTTAGTTCTTCTGAGCGGGTGAGACCAGGAAGGAGGTATAAGGGTGGGAGGACGCTGTTTATTGGTTTCTGCCAAGCCAGTCCGAGAAGCAAACACAACCAGGCTGAAATCGGATCGACTGGCACCGTGCCTGGACCGGTGGTGGCCCAGTGCAGCGTCGGGGGGGAAAAACACTGACAAACAGACACGAGCACAGGACCCAGGTCTCCACCCAGTCACATGGGGAGCAGGTCAGATAGACGACCCGAACCCCCAAAACTGTCTCAGCAAGCTTCACTGAGCAGACAGGAGTGCTGAGGATGACCTGAAAGTGTCTCCTCCAATGTGGGGAAGTTTTCCAATTGAAGTTTACTAATTCCATCCCCTTGATCCCATCCCACTCTGCTCTCCCAACACCCCCCATATACACACACACACACGCACACACACACTCATACTCTGACCCAGCAGGAAAATCCCTCTGCGGCCAGGCATTTCTTTTTAACTTGATATGCTTGTGAATCACCCCCAGTGCTGCAGTGCTGCTCCACTAATGAACACAGGGCCCACAGACAGAGCTGTCCATGCCCTGCTACGCTCCCCGATTGCACTGGAAAACAGGATCCAGCTGCCCGGCACCCTGTCATTACAGAGAAAAAGCCTCTCAGAACACCCTCTGCCTGCCCCTAGAGACCCCTCTCATCCCCTGACCACAAGTCATACTCACCAATCACGCCTCCTGCAGTCAACCTTGGTCTGGACTTCAGGAACCTGCCTTCATTTTCCTAGCTTGGCCCCGTTTGCGGCAACAAGAAGGATCTTACATTTGTGGTTTCTTGTTCTGAACACTCAATCACAAACAATTGCACCACTCCTGAGATTCAGTCAAGAATAATCTTGGCAGGGCAGGAATTCAAGTTTGCCGCTATCTTCCTTTTCACGCATGATGCACACAGATGCTGATAGGTGTCCTTATTTTTGTTTATGCAATATACACACAATAGTGAAAGCGATAACTCTGCAGCGACAGTCGTGGATCTGTATCTGTACCAGACACCAATATAACTATGAGAAGAAGAGGGGTTCAGTGGGTTGGCATGAAATCCTCATCTGATAAACTCGTGTGTATGTGACGTGTGAGTCTTGGCAACAGGATGACACACACACACAAACTCGCACACACAAAAGGATGCTTGCATCTGTGCACACACGAATGCAGACAAAGGCACACACGTACCCACACACACTGGCCCAGCTGATACCAGCATAAGGGTCGAGTGAAGCCATATCTAATATGCTGAGTGAAAAGTAAACACAGGCCTGTGGCATCAGGGCTTCCCGCTCACAGGCAAACCATCTGACTCAAAACAAGCCCGGAGTCGAATGCCTCCAGGAGTCCAGGGTGTGGCGGCCCGGCCATAAAACACACAAAAGTACACAATCGCACAAAACCGGAGCAGGATCAACCAGATATAATTGCCCCATTGTTTTTCTGTCAATAGCAATTACAGCAGAGTTGCGCCAGAATTATTTAGGGAGGGAGGACTTGGGATTTGCAGAAAGTGTTTTTGTGTTTGCACATTTAATCACCACTCAGCCAGAGTTACTGATTGTTAATAAATGTGTAAACTGTGGGGATGCATATACACTGTGTGCAGAATGTTACTGTTCATAATGTCTGCAAGCGATGTGGGAAGGGGATGCTTTTTGCTAATGTGGATGAAGAGAATAATACACTTTATTGGAAAGAAAGAAAAAAATCAAATAAAGTACAATCCTGAACTTCAAACTAAAGACAAAGGTACAAAACAAGCATACACACAGTTTCTCCACACTTTTACATTACATTACATGTCATTTAGCTGACGCTTTTGTCCAAAGCGACATACATTTTTTAGTACACTCAACATTTATGAGGGGCCATTTAGGGGTTCAGTATCTTGCCAAGGACACTTCAGCATGAGGTAGAGTGGGGATGGAACCTGCAACCTTCTTGTTGGAGAACCCCCTCTCTACCCCCTAGGCCACACCCCCCATACTTCCATCTTCCCACCCATGGTAGCTTTAAGGCCAGGGTTAATAAGCCTCGATAAGTTAGCATGACTAGGCTACAATATACATATAAGTAAAAAAAAAACATGTTTCAAAAACAAATACTGACCCTAACTTTAAGTTAAGCATTGAGAGTTAAAGCTACATCATTAAGTCGAGCTACAGTTGAGACTGTACTATTTCCAAGGTCAATAGTTACTTTAATGCGTGAATGGTGATGCAGAACTATGCTGTTGTTGCTGTTCCTTATCTGTTTAACAAACTTGAATTATCTTGATCTCTTGGCAGTTCTGACCTAAAGGATGTGAACAAGTGATGCAGAACGAAACTCTGCTCCACGATAAAGACTGACCCCAAGACGCACATCATGCAGTTAGCTTCATCAACGTAGAAGTGTTTATTTCTGTAAATACTATTAATAATATCATTGTGGCTTGTAATTCTTTAATTGGTCGACTTGGGGAATCTGCCCTGCACTGGGAGCACTGGTCTCTCCTCAGCTCTGTTTGTTGATGTGTCAAGAGCAAACACCTTGCTGCTCGGCGTTATTTTGACAATGAGCCTGTGTGTGTGTGACTGACTGGCATTTAACAGACTCCCCTGCTGGCTGCGTTGTAGACACAATAAAGGAAGCATCAGACGTGGCAGAGGGGGAGCTGACTGCTTCTCCACCCACACACCGTGCAGCCCTCCGCTGCAGTCTGTCTTGTGGTCAGAAAAGTTTCACAAATCATGTTAACAAATATCCCCGGCTGAGTATCCTGTGGTTTTTCACTCCAGAGTCCACAAGGAGCTGTGAGCGTTTGTTGTGGCCGTGGAGATTGAAGATGATCTTGGAGAATGCCGGGAGCATGTGAAAAATATTTGTAGCCATAAAGAAAGGCCAATTGGTATTAATGGGCTGGCATGGCAGTCGAGGCCACGGGAAGTGTGTGTGTGTGTGTGTGTGTGTGTGTGTGTGTTTGGTCTGGGTCAGTCAGACACACTTGTTTCCCAGTAGGATGGATCTGATGGGGGCCACAGGGCAAGGAGCAGACAGATTCATCAGAGTCGTCAGCTCGGGGTGTCCGGTATCCCAGGGTGCAGTGCTGCAGCTGCTCGGCCTGCACTGGCAGCCATGATGGGCTCCAGGTGGAGAGAAAGGCGGCTTCACATGCAGAACCTTCAATCCGACTGATCAGCTTTAACGTGATGCAGAACAGTAGAGGCAGCTAATCTTCATCATATGGCAATACAGGGGGGGCTAACACTTATTTCATACAAGGGGCTAATATTTTATGTATATTGTGTTTTTTTATATAAATTGTTCCAATGTATGGTAGTTTATATATCACTATTGTACATGTCTTGTCCATCATTGTATACACATCTTCTCCACAACTTAACCTGACATATTCTGTGTTGTTGTTTTCTGGAGTTTTGAGTGTGTATACAGGGCTGGGAAATATTCTAGAATGAATATTATTCTTATATATTTATTTAAACTAAATTCATATTTGGTGTGACCACCCGTTGCCTTTAAAGCTGCACCGATTCCACACCTGCGCACCATTTTTCAAGGTACTTGGCAGGTAGGTGGTTCCAACCATCTGGGAGAAGTTGCTGGCGTTGGATGTGGATTTAGTCTGTCTCAGTGGCTTCTCTCTTCAGGTAATCCCACACTGAATCCATGATGTTGAAATTAGGGCACCGCAGGGGCCGTAACCATCTGTGACAAGACTCCTAATTCTTGTGGTCGCAGAAGAAAGTTCTTTAAGACTGTGGCTGTGTGGGTCGGAAAACAGGTTGTTGGCCGGCTGCAGAATTCAAGATTCAAGTTGTTGCAGTTTATCTTCAAGATGAGGAGGATGTACCTTGGGCAGTCAGAGCAGCTCACCCTGGGAACAGTCTGCCAACATCCATCAGAGATGGTTGGGCATTTGGTTAATTTAAAATTTGTTTAAAATCATGGTTGAAAGATAATCAAACATAATGTTAAACATTTTATATGTACTTATGAATTGCTGATGTCTTGTATTTGTCCTCTGTCACTGTTTTCACACCTGCCCAGGGACTATAGTGTTTATGTAATTTTTAAATTTGAAACCTACTAAATAAATAAACTCATTAAATAATGAAAAATTCCTTTATGCTCATTTAAAAGAGCCACAGTGTCTTCATGTGCTACCATCTTGATTTGTATGATGAATAAGAATCTAAGCATCTAAAGTTTGCTGAATTTGTATTTGTTTTTCCTTTTATGTATTTTACAGATCTTTTGGTCTTATTCTTGCAGCTCCAGCACATATCCTCTACCATTATAATGCACTGGTGCCTCAAGGGTTAACTGTTTTTACATACGTAAAAAAGAAGAAGAAAAATGATTCCCTCAGCAATCACCAAACTGGTTTATTCTAAAATATGAAGTCCTGATTATCAGTAGTGAAAATAGCCTTGTGGAGTTGATGTTTTGAACAGAGTGAACCTAAAGTCCCAGTAGAATAGTAAATCCACTAAGGAGACTCGACTTGACCTGTGTGAACCTGTGACAGAAAACACATTGGTCATTTTTAACCATTCATATCCACTCTACGCCCTGCTGGGTTTCTAACAGGAAATATGTACAAAAATGACAAAATGTCTGACTTGAAAACATTTCTGTGATCATCAAAATGTGCAGATTAAAGTATTTGGAGGAGTTAACATAACAGCACAAATGAGTGGGTTAGTTTAAATGGTTTCTTGTGTAAAACTACAAGATGTTTTTGGAAAGCCGCCTGCGTCCATTTGTTATTCTCACACTGTGTCTTTATCAGCTGAAGTCAAATGTATCCATAAACACTCAAGCAGCTTGTTAGTTTGTCTGCAGCACCAGTATTTTTTCTAAGATCCTTATCACACATGTGAAAAATAGCCCGCTGCAGAGTTTGCACATAATAGATTTTTGTCTCTCTTCTCCTCCAGTCCGAGATGCCTTGTTAAATCCGGAAACTTGTGACAAGTTTGATTTAGGGCTGTTTGGACTGAAACAGCAGAAGCTCCTCTTTGTAATCAATCAAATCAAACTGAAAGCAGTTATTTTTCTAGCCTGACGTGCATCGCAAAGGTATGAAGGGGAAACCTATAAATATACCACTTCATTCAGCTCCGAGACAACTTACACTGACTCATAGAGTGATTTGTCTTTCTCACAGTTCATCCATGATTCTGCACAGCACAGTCATCCAGGCCACCAACACCTGTAAAGGAAGATAATAGTTTAGAGTTAATTTGCACATGTGTAACAAAAGTGTAAATATAGATACAACTGACAGGCTATAAATTTGACTTTTAAAGCTGATATCTGCTCTAAGGAGTAAAACAAACAGAAAAGTGGCAGCCTTTGCTTACTTTGAATTCTTAATTGGTATAATTTGTGCACTTATGCAACATAATTCATGCCCTTAATTATTATTATTTTTGTGTAGCACACAATCACAGACGCATGAATAGCTGTGCTTTCCAACAGATGCACTGCAAAGTTGTATGCACTTTTATTTCTTTATTAATCACTGAGTATTTCATATTTAGAATGTACCAAATGTCGGACATAGTCATATTTGTCAAGAGTCACCTCACTATGCCGACTTTGCAAAATGATTATTGGTTTCATATTGCAAACTTGTTAACAATAGCCTGTTTCTTAAATGTGAAAAAAGTTGATTTTTCTTTCTGCTAGTTTTGGCCCGTCTCGAATTCTGACACTCACTTATTTATTTTTATTTATTTATTTATTTATTGGTCAGGAAAAAAAGGGAGGGGTTTAAAATGCATTAAAATACAGTTTGGTATATGACTTAGGCATTCAACCCCCGTGTGCTGTACAAATATAATTAAATTCATTAACGGTGGGTGGATTTTCTCCATTCATTCTTCTGAAATACAGGTAGCCTTGAGACTGATGGATAACAGAAAACATATAGGGTGTTTGCTCTGTTATATTGTTGTATTATAATTATGGCACTGGCGATAAATGAGAAATACTATGGTGAACAGCATGTCCCTCCTACTCATCACTGCTTTTGAATTTCACATTGTTCCCCTATTTGGATGTGCAGGTGTCCCATTTTATATTTAATCCAAAATGAAGTTTTAAGGGTATTTTTAGCTCCTGCTCGCTCATGTGTGTGAAAGAGGATCAGCGAGATTCAACAATCGACAATGCAGCAACTGATAGCTCAGTCACTTAGACAAAGATCAAGAGAAAAGATCCTGGCTTAAACAAACAACTGTGACATTTGCAGTGTGGATTCTCTAGGACATCCTGCAGAGTGACTGAGCTGGATCAAGGATATGTTCTGTGTGTGTGTGTTGATTTTCACTGTGTGCTTTATAATCATCATGAAGTAAAAGCATGATTAATGGCTGAATAGTGTGACACAGTGCTTGCACGGCACGGCAAAGCACATGCCCTTGGCCAGGAGGTGTGCGATGCCCGTGTGCAGGATGCTCAGCTTCCTGCCCCTCCCTGGACAGGTGCTGAAAGATGTCTTGTAGGTATAAATGTGATCATTGTGCTCTTAAGCTCACGCAGCTGATGCCAAAGCTTTGGAGAGAAGCAGCGAGTGAGAGCAACTTGTAATATACAGTCTGGTGTAGTCAGAAATGTGAAATAACTGAAATGTTACAAGTCAAATACAGGGAAAAAACAATAAAACTATAAAAATGACAGTATTTCCACCAGAACAAGCCCATACAACAGGCAAGTTTTAGTTCCCTGTTTTTTTCTTTTTTTTTTGAGAACATGACTTTGTCTCATTGCTGCCTCACTGTAATCGGATCCACAGTCACAAACCACTTCGATCCAGATGGGACAGATGTGCCTCGGGAGGCCGACAGTGAAATGATCCACAACGGCTGAAGCTGAGATGAAAGCAAGGCGCCTTCAAGCAAACGATTAAAACCTCAAGATCTCAAATCCTTTAAAAGCATTTTTGGTTTCAGGGTAATTTCAATATTCCTCACTTAAAGATGGCATTTTTATTCAAACATACTGTCGCCAAAGACATTTTTTTTATTTAAAGAAATTAACTGGGAATAATTTGTGTAGTATCATATATACCACATACTTACTTATGCATATTTATACACACTGTAACACACATTTGTAAGCACAATATTCAGTTGGTTTTAGTTCCATATTTGGTCTCCACCAACTCATGAAAATATCTTTATCTTCTGAGATATGATATGATGATTTGAAAACAGCTAGTGTACTTCATCTACAATAAGTTAAAAGATGAATCATTTCACCATTGCTACCTTTGCACATATTTAAAGCAGTTTTTTAAACTTTATATATTTGATGCATGAATCTTCCTGCTATTTGATTTTTTTAAATTATGATTTTCAATACGTGGTTATGATTGTTCCTAAATGAATGACGCAGGCATTAATGACTCGAGCATCAACAATCAGGCTCAGTGTTTTAAAGATAATACAAAAGACAGGATAAAAACCATAGATTTATATATAAAGGCTAGATGTCTCGTCTGCGTTGCCGGCCAACGGAGAGGGACGTCACCACATGGCGGCCATCTTGCTAGGGGGCACCTCGCTCACCCATAACATTGTGTTGGTAGTGGTAAATAGCCATGAATAAAAATAAATAATGTATGCAGTGTCATATCTACATCTCTGACGTTTATAACAAACCAAACCGTTTAAAAATCGGTTGAAAATTGAGCAAGTTATGGTTATTTACCACTACCAACACAATGTTATGGGTGAGCGAGCTGCCCCCTAGCAAGATGGCCGCCATGTGGTGACGTCCGGCTCCGTCGAACGAGAAATCTAGCCTTTATATAAGATATCTATGATAAAAACGACCAGCCTGCATCGAGATGAATAATAATACTTTCCCTTCAGCAAAAATAAAAACACAACCCCTCACTGTTCTGACTTTCATTCGTTATCAAGTTTTCCAAATGTTTCCCTATGCCGTGAATGACTCCTGTCGCTGCAGGAGCTGAAGTTCTAGAAAAGTTATGACATACAGCAAAGCATTAAACATGTCCGTTAAGGTGCACTGCCGGCGTTTTTCTCTGACAAGACTATGGCTGTTAAACATCTATACCTCATCACCTTCAGGGCGATTTGACAGAAATTCAATCGAAAACAAAATGTGTGATACGTCAAGATAATATATGACATTTTTGTGGCATTTCTCACTCTGAGGAATATTTTCAGACCTGTGCTTATCTCCTCGGCAGCTGCGGTGCCAGCAGTTTTACTCAGCGGAGGAAAACATGCGCTGACATGCCATCGGGATACAAACACAACTGCAGTGCCAACGCAACAGCAGCTTGTGTTTCTTCTCCTAACAGGCTGGATTTGTAGCTTTTCTGAGTGCGAGCAGTGTGTGAGAGCAAGGCCTGAAAAAGGGGGAAGGCATACGCATGTGTTTGTGTGAGTGCGAGACAGAATGGGGGGGAAGAAAAGAGAGAGAGGATCCTGATCTCTCTGGGACTTACTCAATCCCAAATGTAATGTAAAACCTATGGGACAATGAGGGGCTACAGAGTGCCGAGCTTCACCCGGGCCAGAAAGTCCACCCAACATGTTGTCAAACCATGAGGAATTTATTACTAATGTTGGTCAGCTGTAGCCACAGGGGGGGGGGGGGGCGGGGGGCTTTTTTTTTTTTTTCCACAGAGGAAAAAGAGAAATCATTAATTATCTCCACCGCCACCCTTGATCATCGCCTGAGTTTATCTCCAAAGCGTGCATTTCCATCCTGACAGAGTCTCTTCAGCTAGCGTGTCCATTTATAAAGCTGGTGGCTTAGCAGCGGGGTCATACACTAACCTTACAGTTGCCAGCTGATGGTGTGAAGGATTGGAGGTGGAGGAGGCAGAACAAAGCAGACATGGCAGCAGTGAGTGTGCTGGGATCCAGACCTTGGCCTTCAGCCTCTTTCCCAGGGGCGACCAAATCAACAGACTATGGAAGAATGTGCTGCAAGTACAAGAAAAGCAGAATAACAACTAGTCCAGTTAAAAGTCTCATGTTGAAAAAATCATTTGCAAGGAGAGAATAAAATCTTTATCTGTATGTATGTTAAAACTAAAAACTAAAAAAACTGATAGATGTGAAGTAGCAGATGGGTAGCCCCAGGGCCATTCAGCCTTATAACATAATCTGTCTATCTATCTATCTATCTATCTATCTATCTATCTATCTATCTATCTATCTATCTATCTATCTATCTATCTATCTATCTATCTATCTATCTATCTATCTATCTATCTATCTATCTATCTATCTATCTATCTATCTATCTATCTATCTATCTATCTATCTATCTATCTATCTATCTATCTATCTATCTATCTATCTATCTATCTATCTATCTATCTATCTATCTATCTATCTATCTATCTATCTATCTATCTATCTATCTATCTATCTATCTATCTATCTATCTATCTATCTATCTATCTATCTATCTATCTATCTATCTATCTATCTATCTATCTATCTATCTATCTATCTATCTATCTATCTATGTGAGCTCCCATTCTAACTCTGTGGTGAGACTCAATAAAGACAACAGTGTGCATGTTTGTGGGTGTTTTGGGATCGATATAATAATCCTGCATGCATCCAGTGTAGGGGCCAACGAAATATAATCCAGAAGTTTTATTTCAGCAATACCGTGGAAAACAGCTTATCACTTCTATCCGGGTCAATTCAAACACTATATGTGTCTCTCTCTTGATCCAAGTGTGATAATATGCCAGAGGAAAAGTGTTAGCATCCACTAACATCCACGCTGTTATATACTGTAAATGTACTAGACCCAGAGCCGAGCAGCGACCGGAGGGCAGAATAACTCACTGAGCCCCAGTCGTGTAAGTAGAGGAAAATATTACATATACAAACATAAACACACACAGAGTTACCATATGTCGGGAGAGCAGGCACAAAACCCTTGAACAAATAATTTAGAGGACATTCTAAGCATAGGACGACTTTCAGTAGTAGACGTCAACAGTTTTACATTTTTGTTCCACATGTCGTCATGCATGAAAAGACCCCGACTGAACACTGTAAGTGGACAGCTTCAGTTCTACAAGTGAATGAGTTAATCACCATTTGTATTTGGGAGATTCTTTCCCGCCGTGTTTGAGGCAGGGTTCGCAGGGTTGCAAAATTCCGGGAATATTCAAACTTGGAAACTTTTCATGGGAATTAACGGGAATTAACGGGACTTAGTGGGAATATACGGGAATATACGGGAATTAACGGGAATAAACTGGAAATGTTGTGGGTAATTTATACTAACTGTATTTACCTTGTCATAGACAGACATAAATATAAACATTTAGTTTTGTTATAGGCTGATTTGAGCCCTGAGGAAACTTTGGGCACTTGACTATACCCTTCTGCATCGTTGTGTCATTCTTAACATAGGTCTTTGCACAGTATTTGCTAATGTACACAGCCTTTCCTTCTACATTGGATGGGGTGAAATGACTCCACACATGAGATAGTGCACGTGGCATTGTTCTGTAGAATAAGATGAGAAAAAAGTTTGTAAAAAAACGCTAATGCAATGCCAGAGATATAAATAGTTAGCCAAACATTGGAATCGTCTGTAAACATATTTTACAATTGATGGATAAATGAATGGAAATAGGCTAGATGAACAGATGAACAATCCTCAATCAGCATGCTAATATATTTTCCTCAGTAATATCATAGACACTTACCTGACTAGTCCTGCACTCTACAGCAGGCATCAATAGCCCTGCTGTTAGGGTTAGGGTCAGGGTTCTGCCGTTGTTACTCACAGTTTTACAGTTCGTTGTCGTCACCATCTTGTCGTCTCTCACATTTACACCCAGATGATCAAACATTGCCCTTAAGCTGCTGTGTTACACCGTCAGTAAACCTGGCCCAGGTTTTTATGGGCTGCTGCTGAACCTGGCCGGGCTTGTTTAACTACATCCAACGCTAATTAGTGCTCATGTTGGAGCAACACTGTTTACTATCATGAAGCGAGTTTCCAGGTTATTGGAAGCTGTTAAAAGAAGAGGAAGAAGGGAGTGAAACTATCTTTAAGAAATGTCATTCAGTTCACTCTTTGTATGGGACTCTAATACTGTGTATAAACTATAATAAATATATTTGCTCTATATTCCTGTGGAAGAGCTCTTCATGTTTATTGGGTACAAAGAGGACTATGAGGCTCTGGCACTATTTTGTTAAACACATACAGACAGTAACCACATTTTGCAGGCTTCTCTCAACTTTTATTAATGGAAACTTTCCATGGAGAATACCTTATTTCCGATTGGCTGGAGATTGCACATCTATTTCAAATACCCACAAGTCTCTGATATAGTGTCCTTGACACAGGGGCAGCAGTTCTATAACACTATTAATGACCCTGGAGGAGCTTGGGCTTGGAGACTGGACTGCAGCCTGCATGAGCATCCCCAGGGGGAAGTATCGTCCAATGAAAAAACGCCTTTGAGTTGCATTAGAAGTGTGGGATGTAGTGACCATGAGGGAAGGAGAAGGAGGTCTCTATGAATCTCTCCTGGTTATAGATATATAATTATAGAGACGGCAGGGTGTGTAACTTCAGAGTGCATTGGTAGAAGGTCAGTATTTTGATAAGGCATTGTGGATACTTGAGCTGAGTATAGATTTTCATCTGTAAAGATATATATTTAGATGTATATATTTTATTTTCTATTTTAAATTTTTATATATTCTATTTCATTGTTATTCTATTTTATTCTTTTTTATTCTATTTTATACTATTTCTATTTTTATAAAAAAATTTTGGGCTGAAATTACTGAGCATTGCTTAAAGAGAGTGTGTGACCCAAGCATTTCAATGACAGTGACTACTTCAATGTTATCTCTGTTCATTTGACAAATAAAAATCTTGAATCTTGAATCTAGATGTCATGCAGAATTTTCAAAGTCTCTCAAACTGTCATCCTGCTGAAGTGATACTGTTAATTAACTTCTCCTGCAAAAACAATAGGTCGCAGCTCTAAATGTATTGACTCAGGTCGGACCATCACCAGCCAAGTTGGCAAACAGGTAAATCTGTGGCCGCTGTCCAAACGTCTCAGATCCTAGACAGCATGAATGTGTGACAGCGCGGCTCCTTGTTAACTTTGGCAGCGAAGCACTGGGCTCCTCGCTGGAACCCGACGCTCCACACAGCGCCACCAAATGCACATCATAAAAACACAAGTCGTAAATCACAAGGAGCCTGAATAAAGTCAAACAGGAAAAAGAAATTAAACAGTGTGGGAATAAGAGTTGCGTTTGGACAACAGAGAGAGGACAAAGAAGAAGAGAAGAGACTGATCATTCAGAGGGGAGATAATATTTTCTTAGCAAGTGTACATGGCCTGTGTGTTTAGATCTTAATTTGTTATTGCTGCACATTGCAGTATAATCTTTGTGCAACCACAAAGACTTTGATAAATGTGTCTGCAGCGCGATGCCAAGCTCACTGCACACTTGCATAACGCTCACTGTTCAGATTCATTAATAGCCACGTAATGGAAAAGCAGGGAGCAGCAGCAGCAGCAGCATTTCACTCCAGTGACGGAGAAATTAAGCTTTTTCTTTTCCTCACTTGACATCTTCGAAAAAGTCCGGAGACAAACACAGTGTGTAAATAACCATTGTGCTTCGGGCCGACACATTCCAGATCAGACGACAAATAGCCATTACCTGCCACGTTATCAATCACGCAGGTACAGTGCACTGTCACTGGGTCTCTTCACGCATTCCAAACGACAGGCATAACTCTGACCTGACAAACCCAGTCAGCTTGAGCAACTTCCCCAATCTATCACGGCTGTCAGGAGGCATAGCACGGCTTTGTTCTGATTAATTACACCTTAGCTGCTGGGGAGCTGTCATTCATCCGAGCAGGTGATATATATACACACTATCGAGATGTTGTGAATGAACTTGAATGAGTGTGGGTGTCATGAGTCAGCCGCCAAATATTCAAATGAACATTATGAGACGGAGGCAGAGGGAGAAACTAAACAAGGAAACCATTTGGCGGCCCTCAGGCAAAACTATCCAGTCTTCACTGTCCCACAGAGCAGAAGAGGTGCTACCAGCGTCAGAGGATCAGAGTTCCTGCATTAGAGTGACGAGTGAATGCAATTTCCCCTGAGAGAGATTGTATCATAATGATGTCAGTGGCTCTCTGTGCACATAATATGTTTGAATAAACCTGTGGGGATCTCGAGGGAACTCCAGCATGCAGCAGAGTAACAGTAATGTGTTTAAACTGGCAAAACACACATCCAGCCATGAGTTTCCCCGAGACACATTTCAAAGCGCATAAACATTACTTTCCATACATTTCCTGCAGATCATGGCAGATTGATCCAAATTGGACACATTAGCACAATAAATGTTCATTCTGCTTGTGCGTGCATGTGTTCACAGATGAAGTAGTAACATTGTACAGTGTGTGTGTGTGGTGTGTGTGTGTGTTGGAGGGGGGGTTAAGCATGTGTGGGAGTAAGTATTTGAGTATTTGATTCAAGCCCTCTCTGAAGCAGAGGAACCATTCTACAGCACATTGACAGGATAAAATAAATGATAAATGATGGATTGTCAACACAACAAGACAGTTTGAGCCAAATTCAGCGAGCTAACGTGATCACAGTGAACAAGCTTGATGTTTACAGTTATAATGTTTTCCATGTTCAACATCTTATCTGCGCTGGTGAGGTCATGTTTTCAGTGGTATATTTGCCTGTTTGTTTGTTAGTTAGCACAATCACTCAAAATCTATTCGACCGGTTGAATGAAACTATGTGGAGGAATGGCTCATGATCCAAGAAAGAACTGGATCTGGATAAATAGACGGATCCAGTAATGTTTATAATTTTTTATTAAGCATTGCACAGAATCTGTAGACGAGGCCAATATTTTGCGGAAGGAATCCTTTGGATTTCTGTTTCTAGTTTGACCAATCACGTTGGAGCAGGCAGTGTGGTAGGTCAGTGTGGAGGCACACATTGACTAAATTACAATCGGCTTTCGGTAATTGAATTTATATTTTTATGGCTATCAGTTCTTGCATTTATGTGCAAATAGGTGTTGATATAAATCATCAGCCAAAATGTTGTCTGCACCTTGAACACATACAAAAGGTTTCTAGTATGAAGAAACATTTGATTTGTGTGATAAAATAAAAAGTCAGACTTTAAACAATGTACAGACAATGGAAGACAGAGTCTTGCCCCAAAATTTCACCCAGAGGTTAAATCATCACCAGACAATATCTAATTGAATCAGAGATTGTTTCTTCATGATCGACAAATTAGAATAAAAATAATCTGCTGATGGTGGTGGACTAGTGGCAGAAACTTGGACTATGGGCAGAAAAGGTCTCTGGTTCGTCTCTGGTTCGACTCCACGGAGAAACAACAAAAAGACGAACCTGGATTGATCTGTCCAAAAAGAGGATTCTCCCTACCCTGTCTAGTGCCCCTGAGCAAGGCACCTTACTCCCCCAACATCTGCTCCCCGGGCGCCGTACATGGCTGCCCACTGCTCTGTGTGTCCTGCACCAGATGGGTTAAAAGCAGAGGTTACATTTCCCTACAATTGCATGAGTGTGCTTGTGCATGTCTGTGCATGTGTTTGGGACAAATAAATGTATCTTAAACGAATATGACCAATTTTTGATTCTATAAGATTGATGTTTCAGTCTGACACAGTATGTGCAAGGGAACCGATACTTCGGCTTGTTACCAAAGTAATAATTCTAAAAACGCCACAGTACTCAGTACAGTACAGTACAGTAGGTACTTGAAGACTACAACCATTGTTGTTTATTATCTGTTCAAAAGTGTGTGTTGAAGTAAATGGGATTTATTGTTTTTCTTCTGTTCTTTGGCATGTTATGGAATCACGGAAGTATCATGATATCCTGACATCCACCACTGTCAGTGTCTGTCGGTCTGAACACTTTCTGCAGTGAAACCCGATCGTGAATCAATAACTCAGCTTCTCTGCACTAATGCTGAAGAGCTCTATGTGAATCCAACACACCTTTCCATAAATCAACAAGAACTCCCAAGGGTAATTACACCTGTTAAGTGTGTCCGTGTGTGTGTGTGTTTAGGTGCCAGAGGTTTGCACATCTCACTCTATAACTGCATCGTGGAAAAACATGATATGTGGGCGTGAGATTTGTATTTACAGCAGCTCACGCTCTCACCTCATCTGCTCGTCAATTATCCACAACATCCCAAACGTCGACTTCAGCCTCCACTGACACACACACACACACACACACACACACACACACACACACACACACACACACACTACGGGACCGCTCAGTGGCGGCTTGCACCGGGAGCAGCTGCACACGCGCTTGGTCTTTGACTCTCTACTGCACTTTCCACAACACCAGCATTCCTACAATAACCATATTCTCATGCCAACACCCTTCACCCTGTTAATGTCAATTCTATGAGGAAGGGTTTGAGTGAGGCAGCTGCTGAGGGAACGGGACGCGAGGACTCCTGTCCGAGGACAATGTGTCTCAGTTGACCATTACACATAAGCACAGTGGTCTCCAGAGGCTGAATGTAGACCACCATGATACAGCCCCCGAGAGTTTCAAGTGTTAAAACACGTCTGGGAGCAAACTGAGACACTTTGCTCTGTGTGCTCAGGTCGACTCGAGGGCCAGTAGGTCGTCTGCGAGCTAACGCTGCAAAGCTCACAGTACAATCCTGCCTCCTGATCGTTATCTGGGGCAACAGTGATGCAGACCTGCTCTAAGGAGCTTTGCCGTGCTCCGCTCCACGAGCAAAAAGCTTTTTAAAGATTGACTTCTTTGTGCAGGGGAAAATCTCTGCAGCTCAAAGGAACAGCTCCGGCCGGTGTTTTATTACATTGTGTTTCTTCAACGGCCTCGCGCTTGAAAACAACTTTCCAGCTGAGCAGCTCTAGCATTAACAAAGCCGTTCATCTTTGATGAGCTCCATATGCAAAAAAAAACAAGAGGAGGGGAGTCAAGAGCCTGTGATCAGAGAAATAAAATCATATGTATATTCTGTCACGCCTCACTTCCTGTGGAGCGCTGCAAAATGTGGTGTGCTTGAAGGAAAACAAATAGCATGTCCCAGTACAAGGCTGTGTTTGTTTCTGCTGCTTTCCTTGGAATCGCAGGAGCGAATTTGAGCCTTGAAAAACGCATGTGCCGCTCTAAAACTGTTTTTACATGATTTATTTCTTTTATGGCAGTTTTCAGGAATACTCTGTCTTATCTTCAGGAAGTATTCCAGCCTGCTGCAGGGACATGTCAGGAGCCAAGATCGCTCTTGCTCACAAGCCGTGTTGTTCCCTGCAGCTATATTTCTCAACCTTGGGTGGTCACTTTACATTTCCTTGTTCCTTTTTTTTTCCACTCCCACTGTTTCAAACATTGCAACAGAGGGATGATGAGCAGCGTTTTTTATCTGAGTTTGACAAGCTCTGTTGTATCTTTGTCTCGACTGAGAACACCCCAATTTCCCACACACACTCTAACACACACATGCACGCTGTCTGCGATGACGACAAACACATTCATGTCATACTGCATCTGCGAGACAAAAAGCCTCCCGTCGCCCCACCCCTACCCGGAGTTTCGCAGTTGACAGTCGAGTTCTGGGTCAGTCGAGCTCGTGGGAGCTCACATCCGTCTCGCCTCTTGACATGACATCACAAATGAAAAACAAGACCAACAAGATTTTTATTATAAAGGGTTGGAGGGCTCATCTCCGATTACTGAGGTGTATCGTAGCCCTAAGTTCACCAGAGTACACACACACACACCAAGAGACGCACGTACAAAACTGACTTTACAACGATTTCATTTGCTGCTTTTTCCACCAGCGCCTATTCTGTGTCAGATCATATTATTCCTTTCCACCACCATTTAACCAACTAATCTGCATCCACTCCACACTGTGTGTCTGTCTGCTCCGTTTAGCTCAGCGGTGTTAAAAGTACATCAGCAGCCTGCGGTGAGGGGTTTATGCTTTAGTATTGTATACAATGTGCCAGTGAAAGGGGAACCGGGCGATGGAGTCATCAGGATTGTGGGATGACCCTGAGTTCATGGCGTACCCCCCCCCCGCTGCTCGTCCCTTTCATCAAACAGCCCAGTTGTTGGTTTAGCTCAGGCCCTTCTCAGCAGGCCTTGGCAAGGGGGAGAGCCCGTGGCCAAAGAGGATTTGGTCAGAGGAGGGGGGGGCCAGTCTGCTCGCACTCAGCAGCAGCTTTTCCACCATCAAGCACCACCTACTTCCAATCATGCGTTACCCCCAAAATCCCTCCCTGTGCCTGTAGAACCGGCAGGGCCAGATCCAGCAGAGGAGAGCTGCTGGTCTAAATATACTCTGAAGTTAGCACAGGGAAACAAAAGGACGAAACTCTCACTAACGCACCATCACACCTTTCAAAACTCTTGTGTTGGTATCCCACAAAAGATAGCAACATCAATCACGTTCCCTTAGAGACGACTTATATGTTATTAGAGCATTTATCTTTTAGTGGTGTAGTGGCACATCACAGGCGAGGAGATAATGACACGCTTTATTGAAATGGAGACGAATGCACCCTCTCCTCACCATGGGTGGTCCAGTCAGGAGAACTGCATGGAGAAGAGCCCCACAGGCAACTAACATGCAAGGCAGGCGGAAGATCTATGGTTTACGCATTACACACACAGCTGGGCTCAAGATATCACTCGTGTACTTCGTGCTATACAGTGTGTGCATGTTTTTAAGCTTCAACAGCAGCAGTGCTTGTTTGTGAGAGCTCTATGTGTCTGACAGTGTAGAAGCAGTGATGGTGAACGTAAATCAAAAATCATTCTCCGGTTACAGCAGCAAGTCTCAACCAGCAGAATCAGTGAGCCCTGAGGGTTGATGCAAAGTGGAAGACATTACCCAGCACATGCAAGACAGAAACTAACAGTAAAGGCTCTGTTTTCATAAAGATCCATGAATTGGGATAAACTGGTAACATGTGAAGAAGTGTCTCACAATGTTAAAGGACCAATCCAAATCTAGTCTTTTGCATAATCCTGCTGATTGACCAACCGACCAAACAATGGTGAAAACATGAGCTCCTTGGTGGATGCAAAGGGATTCCCCACATGAACTCATCAGTGTGTTGCAGTTTAAGTCAGTTTGAAAAGCTTTTATACCGTGAAAAATCTCAGTTTCATATTTGAAGTGGCACTTTGATGAAGCTGGGGTAGAAGCCAGAGACTGATTAAAACAAGATCATTCTGGTGGGTCTGAGGTAAGTGTAGCAAGTAGCTGACATTTGCTAATTTCACAAAGATAAGCAGAGATAGTACAGGATCATTTCAAATGTGTTCAAATTTTCATGACAATCTAGTCAGACTTGTTGAGGAATCTCAGTCTGGACTAAGGCGATGAACCAATGGATGAGCTGCACAACCATCCGTAGAGCCATGCCCTGTGAGTGGATCAAAAGAATTCCAAGAAAACACGATATGAGATTACTCAAGTGACAAAGCTCCTCCAGAGCCGTAGGCATCATGCAAGTGTTTTCATACAGGCTGTGTCGTACACCCTGTTACCATGAATGACACTGACATGTAAAATCTGTTGAGTGGACCTCATAAGTGCAGCATGACATATGAATTGAGAAAGAAACAGAAATTGAAAGACTGAAGTGAACTTCCACCAACTGCAGTAAAGTAGAAATGTAACCCTAACCCTAACCCTGTATCAAAAGGTCTCCATTTTAAATGTCTGTTATATATATATCTAAACCACTGCCAGAAAGAGGAGTAATATAACTTAAGATCTCATTATTGTTCAGATTTCCTGATTTTGTCTTTTTCTCTCGTAATTCTTAACAAACAAGAAAATGAACTCTTCTCTCCTAATTCTAATACACCGATCTTTATTTCTGCGCCCTCATGTGCTGCACAGTCTCTTGTTGGTTTTTGAGATACGTTTAGGATCCAAAATAGACAATAATATTTGTCTAAATGATCAAATTCAAGTTTTACCAGCTGCACAGTCTCCAAGATACGTTTCAAACAAATATAATCCAAAGAGGGAGCTCCCTGTAACATTTTAAAACACTTGACACAGTTGGACACCAAAAGGAAACTCTAGATAAACTGCAGTACAACAGACAAATGGCCAGCACAACTGCCGATGACTTCATAAATCCAAGGTAGTACGTTTGTGAGTGAGGCTATCCTGCTGGGAGATACCACATCATTCATCATCTCATTAAAGAGGCTTACAAAGAGGAAAGAAAAAAGGATGATTGGAGAGTAATCATCATTGGATGAGAGGGCCAAGTGGGTGGGACGTTCTGAGAATACACTCATCTTCATTGGTAGGCTGCTGGTGACGGGAACTGATCCCGGGGATTGTGCACAGTCAGGTGCAGGAGTCAGTCAAAGCTCTGGGTCGCAGTCAGCATGTTGGCAAGTTGCCCTGAAATGTTCCCCCAAAGCCACAAGAGATACCTGCAATTTGTCACCCCTATAAAATAACCTTCTCCATCTCATTTGTCATTTAAAAAGGCAGTTTGTGCTCTTAAAGGGAATGGCGCTTAGCACCGGATCTGTGTTTCTTGCAAAGCATTTTTTTATTATCAAGAAGCCCCCACCCTTCCGCCTGGTGCTTTTGTGGCAGTTGGCGGAGTCAGAGGAGGGTTTTAAAGAAGACATTTAATCTTTCCTGGCCGCAAAGCTTTCATACAAGTCAGAGGAAAGACGGGCAGGAAAAGCCTAGAGGGCAGTGCATCAGTTCTTTGTTTGACGACTGTGCTTGGCAGATGGCCAGGGCCTGATTTCTCACACCATGCATGCCACAGCACACCTCGGGCTTAGGAGACAGAAAGACTGATGGAAAGATTGAAGAAAGTTCTCCAAATTTCACTGTTCCATTAACAAACGCTGTGGATCCTCACAGACATCGTGTAAATCCGACTCAACATATTTATGCTAGATCCTCACATTTTACAGTTGTGTTCACTGTCTCAATGGAAAGAGGCACGTGGATGAGATTGTTTGTCACCAGTGCTGGGACGTTGTTATGTCACCCCAGTCCAAACTGGGTCAAAGCTTTCAACAGGTCAATCCTTTGAGTATTAAAGGATTAAGGTTTCGATTTATGAGTAATAGTGCAGGTATCCTTATCAGGCTTTGCCGGTAAGAGAAAGAAAAACCATTTGCGTCATCATCCTTCAACATTTAAGTGTAGGTGACATTTAGCCTCAACAAAAACATGGCATGTTTTACTTTACTCAACATTGTGTTTATTTGACACTAAATACAGATATATACGTTGGAAAGTGGTCTCAGTCTTGTGGACACCACTGTATGTATTATGGAAGAAAAATAAGAAATAAATAGAGACAATATTTCAGCAAATATGCAATCTACTAAGTAGAACCAAGACTACAAATACTCAAACAACCAACCAAACAGCAGCACACTGAAGGCTGATAAGAACTGATCAGATGTGGAAGTTTTAAAAGATGTGACACAGGGGGCCAGCGGATCAACTGCATGTGTTTCGTCAATGCAAAAGCCTGCTGGATGACATTGTTTCTCATTGGGACAAAGGTTGAGTCGGGCCCAGTCTTTATTCAGAGGGTATTTATTTAGGTCCTTCTGAAAGCAAACTGAAGCTGAAATGCTTCCATCACAATCAAAACATTAAGCTATAGACAGTGAGAGTTTGTGTCAATATCTGACAAATTTTGTTTGTTGCTTTTTACTTGTCAGCACCAAAAGTATGTTAGTTCCTGCAAAAGAAGATGCATATCTCGATCCAGACCAGTAGTCGACCAGTTGCACAATTTCAAACAACGGAGGCATTGAGAGAGTGTTGTTGTGCCTCAGGTAAGAGGAAGAGTTATTTCTTTAGCACATGTTTGGCTGAGACAGCTCTGTGTGGAGACATCATTGTAATAAAAGACTACCAACAAAAGACAACCAGTGTTTAGCAACCTATGATGTCACAAACAATGAAAGGCTGATAATAGAACCGAAAAAACTATTTTCAAAATAAACACTGAGGCACTTGAGGCACTACAGAGTTTGCTGGACTGCACTGTCCCCTGGAAGGCAGAGGATCTGGTGGAATTTTGAGAGATCTGGATATTTTTCCTCCTCTTTTGTCCTCGACCTCTACAGTCATCAGCCTCCGCTGGGTTTCAACGGGGATCAGTTACCATCCTGTCACTGTGAGTGAGGTTACACGTGCTGCCATTCATCTCCTGGAGTGTTACCTCACACATCTGTCACAGAACATGCAGAGCCATCGGGCAGTCAGACAGGTGTCACTGTATATGACATCCCTCACTCAGTGGATACTTACCTGTCGGTAATCTTACCTCCCAGCTTATGTTTCATAAACTGCTTAACTTGTGGTTTCAGAAGCACAGACATTGTCCTGTGGATTGTTCTATTTGCTTTTCTCAAAGTACACCTTGCTTAACACTGCAGACGTGCTGTTATTTTGCTCATCGGTTGCGATCTCCTAAGCTGGTATCATATCTGATGTGTGCTTGTAGATGCATTTGTGTGAGAGCACTCAGGTGTGACTCCTCTTTGCTTCTGGCTTTCATCCTTTCTGTCAGCTGAATTCTGCATGATCAACATTTACACAGCTTATTATCTGTTTGTAAATATTTGGCCGTCGACTCCATTGTCCCAGACAGATTCAATGTGAACAATCGGGTGAACTGTGTGACTACAATGAGCTTCTATTAAATTCTAATCAAACAGCCGTCTCATGCTCCCAAGTCCCAACTGTCACACCAAAGCACACACAGGGTCGAGTCAGTGTAAACAGACAGTCCTGTTTTCAGATAGGTTGACTCTGGGTAATGCTGACAATGAAGGAATGTTTTTTAGTTAAGTCTCCATGTGCTGGAGGCAGCATCTTCTTCAGCTCATCGGACCATTCCTCTCTGAATAATGCTCTTACAAATCCAGGCATCTGCATCATCTGTGATTATTTCATATGCAAATGTTGGATTGTGCATGTTTCTATTTGTCTGACAATGGCTGCTTTCCATTAATGAGTTAAGTTAATCATGAATCCACCCATCCTCACTCATTTTTCCTCCTGTCTGTAACCCAGAAATTAAAGTTTCCAATAGTCGAGGATGTTCCATTTATTAACATGTGTGTCAGAGGAGATGAGGAGGCCTGTAACAGAGCCTGGAGTCGGTTGGAATCTGTTGGAACTGATGGAACAGTAGACGGAACAGCTGGGCAACTGTAGAGGCTGTAATATAATTTACTACTGTAGGCTTAGACTAGGCAACTTATGGTGTTAAGAAAACAACAACAATACATCTAGTTATTTTCATAAACTTGAATTAATAATTACTGGATATGTGTATAATCTTGGGGGAAATTAAGAATAAATAAGAACAGCAATTTTCTTTTGTTCATCTTTTACTTTTCCTTCCGTGTGTTGGGCTCAATGGAGAAAAATTAGGTAGGTACCAGCTTTCATAGATGCCTGTACGCTGATGAATACTGAATTTGTTTATGGTTGTCACATTGATTTTGTTATATTCCATGAAGCCTACAACAATATCTGTATGTTGTCTGTAACTTTGACAGTAATCTGGATTGAAAGGGATGATGGATGCTGTGCATTAGTGTAAATTCCTCTGCATGCCTTGCACCTGTCCCTGGCACAGAGCTGTAGCTGTAAAGGACACAGGGGTCATGTCTCGTGACGTCAAGGGGAAGATATCTTACATTCCACAATTACACACAAATTACATTTGTTGAGTTTTTCAAGATTGATGGTATATACTCTTTAGAGTCAGTATTTTGTTATGCTACTGTTTCTAGAGAGAGCACTATTTGAAATTAAAAGTGAAGTGAGCAATTCTGGAGAAAAACGTGATATTTAAACTAAACAGCAAAATAAATTTACCCCGCCCTTCAGAAGCTCCGCCCCCCACATTCATTGGACATGCATTGCCAAGGCACAATTCAACACAACGGGGTAAAAACGAAGTCGTTAAGATTTTCACAAAACTACAATGACAGAAGCGATGACTACCTAGCATTTTTAATTATTCATCCAACCAAAGGTCCACTGGGCTAGCTTTTTTGTGCTAACATATTGTTTTGTGTGTTTTTCTATAAAACCAGGATGTACAAATAAATGCCATTTTATAGCATACTCAAAGTTCTTCTGCAGCTCTAGTTAACATTATATAGCTAATATCTTGACAACTAGATATTTAACCAAATATCCGTCCACCGAACACAAACATTACACTGGTACCTGCTTCCTAACTAATGATCAACTACCACAAACATCAGCAAAAAGATAAAAACAAAATGGACTTTTTAACCTCTGTGAATCATAGCAAAGTTAACATTACCCATTTGAGAAGCAGAAACAGAGCATCCTTGGCATTGGTTTTAAAATCTCTGAGGTCAGAGGCCACTGGCACTACTGGGAGAAGACCTGGTGGGCTGTAATAGGGGCTGCTGCACCTGTGGGTGGTTGACTGTTAAAACATCCGTAAAGCTTTTAATAGCCTCATCGGCCTGTTTGCAGTAATACCCCCCAATGCTCTACCTACACATGCAGAGGTAGGTAGTGGGTCCCAGACATAAATGTTGATAGCAGTAGCATGTGCAACATCTAATGAGAAGCTTGCTAATATGTTTTTAGCATTAGATAAAAGATAGAGATAACAGGTTCAAGAAAAATTTGTCTGACAGAGGATTTTTCCAACACAGAACCAGATATAAAATGGAACTGGCCATCAAACCCCAACCCCAGGTTTTTATATTTGTACTGCTTTAGAGTCATTTATTCAGAGTGGTAGACAGACTTAATTTAGTATAACAGGAGAGTCTCCGCCTTGAGACTCCTTTTCCATTTCTTAAATTTCCCTCAGTGTTTCTGTTGAGTTTGGCTGCATGACAGTGGAAATGCCAAAATGTGGAACTGAGTCCTGCAGCCTCTTGGTAAAATCAAGATGTTATCACACATAACTTTGTTGACACAGCAGTGACAGCTGCACGCACATGAATAAGTGACACACACAATTCTTTGGAAAAAGCAGGGAAGAGAATCTGTGATATTCTCCCCTGGCTTGGCAATAATAATGTGTGAAGATTTTTAAACAGGACATTGTCAAATAGAAGAATTCGAACTCAAACCTTCCTTTTAAAGTATTTTGGGTAAAATCATGGACAGAAGAAAAATTGAGATAAATTAAATTGAATAAATACAATGAATGTTTGAACATAACTGCCGCAGACAGGCAGCTGGCTGGAATTTGTTTTAGTGTGCTCAACAACTGCAGTATATAATCACACACAAGTGCCCACAAAAGACAGTCACAATTAATAAATACAGTTAGTGCCATAATATGACCTATGCCTGTGAAGTACCACATTAGATTGCATGTGCTTAAATATACACACAGTGATGTATTAGGGTTTTTTCAGGTTTGAGAAGTCCTGTGGTACAGTTCAGAGAAGGTGGGAAGTCTCCAGTCATTTTCTTTTTGAAGCCGTGCGCATGACTCTTTCTAACATTTTATTACCTCGTTGGCTGTAAAATTGCCAAAGCAAACATTTACAGTGTCAGAGTGAGAGATGCTGTCATTGGTGTACAATGAGTAGAGCAGAGGCGAGAGGACACACCCCTGGGAAACACCTGTGGATCTAAAATCTATTGTTGACTTTGACAACCTGTGTTCTACCCAGGAAAAACTTAAAAACTCAGAGACTGATGGAAATCTACCTGCAGAGGCTGGTTATGCAGCCTCTTGAATATGATTATGTTCAATGCTCTGCACTACACTCTGTGAGCGGCTGCAGTAAACATAAAAGCTTTACTGGCCTTTTATATATTTTCATTGACCCGACAGCTAAAAAATGACAATAACTTTAGTAGATATTAACATTTATAGGTGCTCGATATGTTCCATAAACTTACAGTTGTGAATTTCAATCATCTCCTTCCACTATGAGACATTAGGTGAATGTTTATTTAATTTTAAGAGTGCAAAATGATGATGATGATGGCATCCCTACAATGTTGGTATATTGTAGGGATGCCGTCATCATCATCATTTTTATTGTCATTGTTGCTTTTATTGTCCATCCCTGTCGGATGCAATAAAAATCATAAATAGTGAGTCGGTCCACAAAGTTGGCAAGGATGGCAACAATAAATCAAGCACACCCTCCCAGACGCATGTTTGTGAGTTAGCTAACAACACAAGTCACGTGGCTCGTTTCAACTGCTGCATGAGTCATCTGATCAAAACTTCACTATAAAAGATTTTGATTTATTTAGTTTCAATTTGGGAAATCTGTGCTAGAAACAACTGCCTGCTATAAACCTTCAGTACTTCACATCAGAGCAGCAACAGTAGAATTTGGTACGAAAGTACCACAAAGTAAAAATGGGTCAGAGAACAAGTGTATGATCAGCATTTCAGATATTTCTATCCACATTAGTACTGGACACTAAACTTTTTTTTTTTTTTTTTTTTTTTTTAATACTTTATTTACAATTTTCAGATACATAACAAAGCGTTGACAATACATAATACAAATTTACAAACAAAAACAAAACAAAACATAGGGTAAAATCACACACCAAAAACAAACAACAAAAATAAAAACAAGTTGCCAGACAGATTACTCAATTACATATATGGTCTTTCGGGAATGTTCTCACAATAGCCCTATCTAAAATATAGGACCAGGTAAAAAGAATAAGTGAACAGAGCAATATACTACATCAACTAATGTAGCCAGGAAGGTCAGGGAGTTAAAGATATATTGCACTGCGCCAAAGCTGGTCCCCATGTTCTCTCAAACGTTTTCTGTGTGTTGCCTATGTGGTGACGCAGTTTTACCATTTGAATTACAGAGAACATCTCGTTAAGCCAGTGTGTGAAGCAGGGTGGAGAAGTAGACTTCCAAGCCAGAAGAATACGCTTCTTAGCGATCACCATCCCGAGGTGAAGAGCAGTTTGTGTGTCATAAGGAAGAGTCTCTGCTTAGCATTCAAGGATGGCCAGATCGCAGTTTGGCTTAATGTCTCTAGAATAGGCTTTTGAGAGCCACTGAAAAATGTTACTCCAAAAATTATACAGTTTAGGGCAAAACCAAAAAAGGTGAGCCTGGACACTAAACTTTTTAAAACCTCAGAAGTTGCTGTAGCTCAACGCAGCTGGTTACTGTACTGGTCAGAAGTACCTTAGTAAAGTGCCTCATTACCTGAAGCCTATTAGAGTCCTTTATGAGATGATACTCTCAACATTTTAATTCTATACACATTTGCAGTTTTGTTTTTAATTGAATTTTACTTCGATATAACACATTGTTGATATCCTTGACTTCCACGTCCACTCCTCCTTAGAGAAGAGCCTCATTACCTGAAGCCTATTATACCCAGAACCCAGACCTGTCACTGACTGGTCAAAGAACTTACCCGTAGCAAACTTTTACTGGTCCTTGATTTTTTGCACCCCAATGTACATTAGGTGGTAGGATCCCCCAGGTGCTACAAGTTGGAATTATAATAGAGTGACTTGATTAAATCATATCTAAGGATATTTATCTGGAAGCAGCACAACAATTCATATTTAACACATTGTATATTAATTATTCACACAGATTATACAAATAATGGTGCAAGTAATAGTTAAGTGAAGAATTTTGCCGTCCAGATTTCTAAGCATTTCACATGGTAGTCCTATAGTTTGTGTTTGTTTGAAGATTAACTAGATTTGTCAAATACTTATTTAAAGTGAAACTTACTTTCTTTATTGATGCTTACAATCAGTGATATGTATTTCTGTATTTACTTCTGGAAAACGGTTTGTGCCTTCAAATATGTAACTTGTTTAATCCCAGCAGGTAGATTGTGAAATGGAAAGACTCCGGCAGAACAGCATGAGAAGAAGCAGATGATGATTGGCAGGGCCCTCTGCAGAGCAGACTGGCCGACCGACTGGCTGACGGGCTCGCTGGCCAACTGGTTAGGGGTTTTCCTTGCCTGCAATTGAAAGGAGAGAGACGTGGGGTGAGGAGAATGTAGCAGGGTAAGTTAGGAAGAGAGAGACACAGTAGGAGAGATGCGGACGGAGCACAGAGCCAGCAATTTGCTCTGCTGTTGCCTCGGGACGCTTAATAAACACATCCATGAACTTGCTGGGTCTCCCTTGTCCTTCTCTCTTTTTTCCAGGCTGACAAGTTTAAGTCATTCAAACTCTTACTCGTGCACCTTTTTATATCTACGATATCACTCACTCAACTAGTGTCTCATATCTATTATAGTGTGCAGACAAAGTGTTCAATACTATGTGTAAACTCCATTAGATATGAGTGAAAATTAAGTGACACTGATCCATAAAAATAGTCATTGGTGCAAGCAGCTTATTAGATTGACCTGTGAGACAACATCAGTCTTCTCAACCAATGCTCGAAAATGAAAGGTTCACGAGGAAGGAAAATATGGTCGTATTTACACCAAGGTCAAAGTACGAAGCTGTGAAGTTGTTATAGAGCTATAACGAAGCAGAGTCTGCCTCAGTGGGGTGTTGGACTTGACCATGAGACAGCTGTTCATTTTCCATTTCAGACCAAAAGTCAGTGATGTCTTTTAACCAATACTTTCTTATTACAATCCTGATGAAGAAGGTCGTTGATCTTTCCCTTAGAATAACCTTTTCAAAACTTTTGCTGTAGATAGGAGCGCAGTGATGCAGAGGGGTGGAATCAGACTGTATAGGGACAAACAATCTACTGGTTAGGTTGAAGGACTTGTGTTGGTTATGATCATGTTTCAATCAGGCATTCAGAGCTTTCAGACTAAATGTTAAAACAAAGGCAGGTTTTTAGACTGCTGGGAATCAGTGAATCTCTCATAATCCTAGACTGCCTGCTGATGAGTATTTTGTTCATGTCACCTCTGCTGTAGGCATTTGTGATGAAGTGCTAAGGATATTACCAAACTAATGAACTAATTATAAGTTATTTTATTATATTATATTATACTGTATTACATTGCATATTGCAATTTGACACTGTTCACTGTTTTGCTTTTTGCATTTTGAATTTCACTTTTTACTTCACTTTTTATATCTTTTGTCTTTTATATATTTTTATATAGATATGTGATATATAAGTGAGTAAATAAGTAAATAGTGAGAAAAAATATATAGAGTTTTTTTATTATTATTATTGTTTTTCTTATGTGTGGTGTATTTATTGTGTTTTTATGTTTCTATGTTCATTGTATGCACCAATAACCAGAGCAAATTCCAGATAGGTGTAAACCTACTTGGCAATAACAACCTTCTGATTCTGATTCTGATTCTGATTCTGATTCTAAATGTATGCTTCTTCCAAATTTCATGTTTGATGGTCAAATAGCTTTGTAAAAACCCACTCCCCCGAAGCTTTCCAATGCCTGTTTCCAGTTTCTGTTCCTTTCTAAAACCGGCAAGTCAACATTCACACCGGCTTCCCACTGTGATTGGCCAATGAACAGGAGCCAGGGTTTGGAGTTCTCTCTACCTCTCAACCCAGTGCAATACCATGCTGGCTTCCAGCAGCGCTTCTATAGAAACGTGCGTCATCCTCCCCACAATTACGCAATATCCCCTAAGCCCCTTGTTTTTATGAACAACTGTGTTCCCTCCCTCACAGCTTTTATTCTGGCCATTCAGAATAACAATGAATTCTTTTGATTTTATCATCGCTCGGATAACACATCATACAGACTGTTCTGTCCAAGTGTAACCCCGACCTTAATCTATCTGGAAAACAACTCAAAAGCTCAGTGCCACAGAATTCTTGGTCACTTTTGTGCAGTTTTATGGAAGATGCCACTTCTTTTTTTTTATTTCATTAGAGCTCAGTTTCCTGGACTTAATGTCATCTTATGATCAGATCCAGTTAACGTATCCTGCAACTTACAGTGTCAATATGATTTAAAGCTTTATGAAACCCTATTACTTATGGGACTATTTGTGTCTACAAATGAGTGTGACACCATGAATGGTTTCAAGCAGAGACTTGCCACATGTGTGCTTCATCATTCAGAGTTGAACAATTAATTTGCAACATGTGAATACAGTATAGATGTACCTTTCTGTCGATCTATCTATATATCTGTGTTTGACGTGTCTTTGGCCTTGACCTGGAAACAGCGTGTCTATAACCTGGTGAACTTCTGTCAATACTTTAATTCCTCACCCCTTCCCCCCTTCCCCCACACCCAGACACTGCAGCTGTCCAATCTCCCTCTGGGGTCAAAAGGAACATCCTAATGCACGTCCCACTTGAGACTGGCACCTGTTGGCCCTGACTTAGCCTGGCCTTCATAAAGACAACAGAGAATTCAATAAAGCAGGCTTAGAGCCACGAGGCCTGATGGTGCCTCTGTTCACCCCACAGACGCTGCTTTGCCTCTCCCTCAGTGTCCATGCAGTAGTGAAGTGAATCTCAAGCAAATGCTTGATACGTCATTTGGACGTTTGAGGCAGTCTGACTATTAGCAGTATGAAAAGAACAATCACAGATACATCGGTCGAACCACAGCGGATTATTCAATGGGAGAGTGAGGCTGCAGGGCCTGTCTGTGCTGGGACTTGTGCTGCGAAAAATTGGCGAGCGACTTGTCTTCCCGAGTTTAATATTCATCAAAATCTGTCTCTAGGGCTTAACTGAAGATAAGATCCTAAACAAATGTAAAACCATCAAATGATACACCTGCTTGTCAATGTAGATTTGTATGGCTTGGATTTGTAAGGACAGAAAAGTTGATGTGTCTCCAATAGACATGTCTGCAGCAGTTTCCTATCCATACCTGCAGTAGAAACTGGTTGTTATGTATGTACAGCACATAACAACCATGGCAGCAGGGCCAGGGGGCATTGGCCCCCCCCAGCCGAAGTGCCCATGTCCTGTCAGAACTCTTATAAAAGGCCACTTACTAAGAAGTAATATGACAATTTGATAAGTATTTTTTGAAGTGCACAATGTACAGTGGCCCTGAGAGCTCAACGCACTGCAACCAAAAACAACACATGCAAGCGGACAAAACACAAGCAAAGTAAGAAAACATCTTCATCAATTTGACAACACAACACCACACATTACGCATACCACAACACATTACAGAAAACGCACTGCAAATACAGAAAACGACAATGGAACCCTAAAAGTGATGGACACTGCTGCCACAGGAGCCACAAAAATGTCCAATACATCCAACAATTTCTGTTCCACAATATGGACAATACATTGCCTGGATAAAAGGAAGAATGTGAATGCCAAGCGCTGTAAGTTACTCACAAACAGGAGCTTGCTTGTTAGCACTGTTTATTCAGTTTAACAGTAAAAAACGGCACTTCTCTAGCTCAGACCATTGAGGAGTCATGACGCTCTAAAGACAACATGAGATTTGAGATTGTACACAGCCCGGTGGGTCTCAGAGGGTTAACAGTAGACATCTGCAGTAATAACGTTTATATTTATTAAAATAAACCAGAAATGCTTGCAGTTTAGCAAATTTTCCAATATCACTGATTTACACCGACTTTAACAACTGCGGCAGCAACTGGACGTGTCCATCACTTTTAGGTGTCCTCTGTAGGTTGTTGTTTCTTTTATTGCAGCGTGTTTCTGTAATGGGTTGTGTTGTGTTGTCAAATTGATGAAGATGTTTTCTTACTTTGCCTGTGTTTTGTCTACTTGCATGTGTTTTCTTAAGTTGCAGTGCGTTTTATGGTGTCAATATCTCTATATATTGTTAATTGTTGTACAGAGGTTATGTGATACTCAATGTAAATTTGACATTGATTCCTGTTCTACTGTGCCTTACCTCCTAATAAAAATATTAAAAAAAAAAAAAAAAAAAAAGTTGCAGTGCGTTGAGCTCTCAGGGCAACTCGTAATAATGTGGTTAAACAAGGTAAACTATTCAATGATGAGCGGCTTTGCTCAAATCTGTAGAGCTAACAGTAAACAAGGTGTGACCTAAATGCGCACCTCACTGAATCAGGAGTTGTTTATGGATGTTGAACGTATGATTGACCCCACTTTGTTGTGGACCCCTTTATTTCCCCTGGATTTAGAAAGATCCTGGATCTGCCTCTCCTGCAGAGTAATCACCAGCACACCAACCTACCTGATTTTGCCACAGTTGATGGCTCACTTCCTTTTACCAGTGTCTTATTATAAGCTTACTGTGCGCTCAGCTGTCCAAGAGTGTAATTAGAGGGCAGATAGATCCCACTGTCACGCTGACACGTTGGAGCTGCCGGGAAGTTGCGTCTAATTGCGACTTTGACAATGTGTGAGTCACTGCTCTGATCCGCTCCTTCATTAGAGCAAATCCCTGCCCTAAAGACCAATGAAGAAGAGATTTAGTGAAGTCTGGGAGGTCTGCCTAAAAAGGCTAATGGGCCTGTGTGTGTGTGTGTGTGTGTGTGTGTGTGTGTGTGTGTTGTATCTGTGATATAACTTGAAATGTTTCCAGTTTCCTTTTTTTTCCGGCTTTCCGCTGGGTTCCTACATCGCCCCTTCTCGCTGTCACTCACACGCCGTTCAAACACCCCTCTGCTTGACTTATAATTAACTGCAGTTGTTAATGGGCTCAAGAAGAATTTAGCTTGTAAGCCGATCCTACAATTAGGCCTTGTTGACTTTTTGCATAAATGTTGGGGGGGCTGCCCTCCCGAGGGGCGCAGGGCAAAAGAAGGGCGTCTTTGAGCGGCTGCCAGGCCCGGCTGGACCTCCTGAGATGTTGGAGGGGGAAGTGGGGTGTAAAGCACACAGAGAGGAACCCCTTCCAACAGTGTCCCTTTCGGGGTCACACAGGACATCAGGTTAACCTCTGGAAACTGAGATGGGACCCAGTGGACCCGTGAGTCTCACATGTGCATCCTCAGGAGGATAAACATGCATGAATTATTTAAAAGAGGAAATCGTCTCAGAGCAAGTTGGATATACCTGAACTATGGTTTTAGCTATCCGATTTCAAGTTAAAAAACATTATACTATATGTAATTTTAACTTCGACAAAAATAATTAACATTTTATTCTCATTGTTTTTGTCTCTGTTTGAACTTGGCTGCTGAAATTGTGTTGCCTTCTCAGTTGCTGCTGCTGTTCTTTGGTGGCAAACTAAACATTTGCACTGACAGTGGAAGCACAGACTGATCAAAGTAAGTGGACGACAAAGTTATTGTCTCAAAGTGCTCGTCTGAAACTGGTTATGACAAAAAAATAATTATATCACTGATGTGCAGACCCCATATTCCCGATATGACAACAAGAGTTTGCTGGAGTTACTCATTTATGATGTTAGTCATCAAATCAAGGAATTTAATGATTTGAATCAGGAGAAATGCAACATTTGATAAAAAACAGGAACAGACATTTTTTATAAACTGTAGATTTTAAGTTTTTATAGATATTTTTGGGCATGTTGGCTGTTATTAATTAATTAAGGACAGAATTTAAATGTGAATGGAGGACAGAGAGCAAAAAAAGATGTCCAGCAAAACATCGAGGAAAACCGGCACATTGAGGCTGGTCAGGAAACAGATTATGTTATTGTTTCACGAGCAAAGCTTTGATTTCAAAAGCATCCTAAAGGATTTATAAGAAAACTAGAATATAAGAAAACTGACTGGAAAGGCATAACTAAATGATGGGTTATTTATGGGGAGGTCCTGCTGTTTTCTCAGATCAGAGTTCAGAGTTAAACGGCAGCAAAGTATGGTGTGTGTGTGTGTGTGTGTGTGTGTGTGTGTGTGAGAATAAATCAAACTCTCTGAACACACACTGATCAGGCTGTTAAAGTCCACCCCCACCATTCTCATAACCACCTCTGCAGACTGTAAATCAGTTCACTCAGCCAAATGAAAAGGGTGTGTGTGAGTGTGTGCGTGTGTGTGTGTGTGAGACAGAGGAGACATGGTAATAAATCAATACAAATAACTTATACAGATGGGTCAAAAGAGTTTTAGATGTGCCAACACCACTGACTATTGTTGCTGTAGTAATTTCAGAAGGCATGCTGCAGCCCAGGGAGGTAAATCCTTCACCGCTGTTAGTATTCAGATGGCAGTGAGTTAGTCAGGCTGGTTATGTTTGTTAATCTGGTTCTTGGCCTGTTTGTATCTGTTTTGACAGTGTTGCCATGTGTTTCATGTTCTAGATTTCCTGCTTTTGTCTGCTACATTGTATTGATTGTACAGTATCCTTTTAACTTATCATAGTTTATTATCATAACTATAACCCAGTTGAATATGTCTTCTATGTCCTTGTATAAACTACAGCAGTGGTCAACTACTGAGTGAAACCGTCAGTAAAAATCGCTGCCAAATCGTTTTGATAATCTGATTCTTTTAATTTTGTCATATTGGATTGAGACAGAGACATTCAATGGCGTCGGGGTGCTGATGCCAGTCATTGCAGCAGCATTCATAGAATCTCTTCCTGTATGGCAATTAGTCTTCAAAGTAAACGCATAATGTTCGTTTTTGCTGCAATGCTTTATATTGAGCTGCGTTACCGAGCTTTTATTTTGAAAAGTTGTTAACTTGGGTCTGAAGATTTTATTGGCCACCAGTCACATAAATAATTCTAACTAACACGTAGACCGTGATGAAGGAAAATTAATTTTATGAGAAACATTGACTATAAAATAACAGATAAACCAGGTAGGATTGGGATTGGTGGGATCTTGTTGGGTCGTCCTCCTGGCGTCGTTGGGTCCTCCTTCTGGCGTTGCGTGATGACGACGTTGTACGTGCACGCCATTGCTATGGTTACCAGAGGTCATAAGCATGTTGCCTGATTGTGTGTGCTCAGTATATGTGTGAAGTGAAGTGAAGTGAGGTCATAGTGTCCCGGCCTCAAAGCATTCTAGGACTGATCATTTCACAGGAGAGAGGACGTTTTAGAAATTAATATAATGAAGTGATTCATGGAAAACTGTGAGAAAGGCATGAAAACCTCTAGTCTAATTTGTCCGCTGTGTGTGTGTGAGGGAGGGAGGTCTGTTCGTTATCTGCCTCACCTCCCTGAAGATGTTGGGCCTCTGCCTTGTGTGTGTGTGTGTGTAGTTAATGCTCAAAGGACATGGTATGAAGTATCTGACCACATGTTAAAGTGTGTGTATGTGTGTGAACAGTGGTGTATTATCAATACACACGACAAGAGAACCGACCATTCCAACAGACGGGTTTAGAACGGGTACTGCACTTGTGACCGGAAGTAGGAGGAAATCTGACAGGAGGCAGAAATCACCTGCTACAGTTTTTTGGCCAGGGTGAACCCCTGCAGGCTGTCAGCTCTGTACTACATGACGGTTCCTCCCTGTATAGAGTTCTCATCAGACCTGCTGAGGCCCAGTGGACAGCTGCCAGATCTTCAGTGTTTAATGATTGGCAACAAGTATTACACTTTGAAAGTTTCCTTTGGTTTCCTCTAAAGATAAACCGGTCTGAATACAGAACATGAAAAATACATAAGGGCTTATTATATTTTCCAGAGCTGCAGGGTGAGTGCTCCGCCTGACTGATTAAGCTTCTGTGTGGCCTGGGATGGAATCTGTTTTGAACGTGACTGACAAACCTATTGTTACAGAGGTGTTCATTCAATTTTATGGTTATCTTCTAGACTGTACTTTAAAGGGGAACAATTTGGCTCTTGTTCTTGTCATAATTTATATTTATAATAATAAGCTACTCACCAAAGTAACTGCTGAGATCTGGGAACATGGCAACAACACCATAACAAAGTCTGATGGAGCAAAATACACAAGCGGAGGAGTTTGAGAAAGGTGATCTAAGCCACTTTATTTGGGGGTAATACAATAGTAATATAGAGCACATCCACACTTTCAGTCAACATAGTTGCAATATGCATGGATAAATGATTAATGATGGGAAGTTAATTAAAACTAAACAAGGACAGCACACATTCAATCAAATGAAGTAATCAATCTTACCAAATTACCTGTATTCCTCTGTTACTCCATATGTTACTCCTGCTATTTGTGATTTGAATCACTACAGGTTATTGAAGTTACAGTCGTACTTCTTAGTTTGCCACTACTGAGTCTGTAAAGGCTGCCAGTGACTGAGCAGGTGTTTAGAAAGCACAGTAACTTGTGGGAAAAGGTGCTAACATTAGTAATTCAGGCTCAATAGCTTTCATAAATTAGTTGGCCTAGCATGCTTGATTTTTCAAGTGAAACTACAGAGCATGATGGGTCAACGCTGACTTGTATCATTGGACATGGGAAACTGTATAAGTGTTGATGGGCTACAACATAGACTGTACATAAAGATGGACGACATGACAGCTCCCCACAAGTGAAGCCAAAGCTTCTCTATCATCCCATGGTGACTGGCTGCAGAATAGGTCATTAACCCTGCCTCCTCCATGTTAGCAGATAGAATATTGGCCAGGTTAAAAAGTCCAAATACGCCAACTTAAAATACACGTCTTTCAAAAGATGGTTTCTTTAATTATCATAAAGTGATTGTCCAATAACTAATTTCTTCAGTTGGTTGTTTGATGCCATTAAAATGGGATGAAATGTCAAGATTGACCACTGAGATTGACTTGCTATTGGCTGAGCAGGACCTTGATACCGCGGCTCCATCCCTTAACGTTACCGCACAGACGTTGGCTCCAAATTACATCATCAGCTCAAGATGGCAGCATTCATATCCGAGATATGTTGGCTTCATTTCTGGATTGTGGAAGTAATCGGAGACTCGCCATCCAATTATTAATACATTATATGGGCTACACAGGGAAATGATCACCTAGCGTTTCTCTTTGGTGTTTCACCATTTCCTTGACTTCACGCGGTTTATGTGACAGATATTTCACTATATGTTGCATCTCTTAGGAGCTTCAGAAATTACTTCAGAATTTTCTGAAAACATATCATCAGGCCCATGTTAAGCTAACAAAACATATCAGAATTCAAGTATCGTCTTTGTGATTCAGACATTTTGTCCATCCCCTTGGTTCCTTTAGGGGTGTTGTGCTTTACCACGTGTATGGAAGACAGATGAGCAGTTGTTCCAGTCAGTATATCATATCTCCCTGTGAGACACATGTTTACAGGACACCAAATCGAGCTCTAATGAAGTCATCGCCGAGAGAAATGCAGGGATAGGCCCGCAGCGAGCGAGTGTGTCCGATGCCAAGTGCCTCTGTACAGTGATGAACGACTGCGGCCGAAATTTGCTAATGATCATTTTGGAAAAGCAAATAGATGTATCCAGCATCAATATTTCTTAATTACCGTCGTTTCCTGTGGAATTCTCTGTTGACGAAAACAGGGCGAGACAATCAATCAGGCGAGAGAAAGAAAGAGACTCCCGGGAAGCACGAACGTAAACCTCAAAGGATGGATTTCATCATCCGCAATGCATTTCACCTTTTTAAAGCGTCTCAGTGTGTGTGTGTGTGTGTGTGCGCACATGTCTGAGAACAGTAAAGGGAGTGACACCCATATTAAAGAAAGAGAGTGTGTGTGGGGCAACCGAGAGGAAAAACATAGTGACTTTGTCTGCCCTCTAAATCCCTTGCAGGCTACATGCCAGTGGCTACATGCTGCTCCGAGTGCTTTAATGCCGTGTCAGCTGTGCCAGTGGGAAAGAACACACACACACACAGAGACACAGACACACACATATATATACAGTGAATCATGAACTGCTAACCCCACAGTATAAAGGGCTGCAGCTGCTGCCAAGAAGCACATATGAATCCAGAAAGGGAGTGTGTGCTTGAGGGTTTGGGGAAAGTGGCACGACATGTGTGAGTGTGTGTGCATGCGTGTGTAGATGTTTTTCGAGGGGGTCTGTGCTGTGTGTTACTGGAACCATTGTTAGTACTGTGGTCGCATGCGCATAAAATAGTGTAAAGTTACAGTTACAGTTACACGCACATGCACAATGACCATCTACCATCCGTCCAACTCTCTTCACACCTACTTACCCTATTTTAGTTCAGCGGAGTTGCAACAGGAGGACTTGTTCCGGGTGTACGAGGATCCAGAGGTAAAATCCGTGTTAATCTCTGGCATAGACAGTGTTAGATGACTGACTGCTGAAGCAATTCTGAGGCTTAGGTAAAGAATGACACATAAATTCAACTGTATAAAAAAAAGAAGAAACGCTGTCACTCCAAGACACTTTATTACACGGCAGATCTTTTCTGTTCGTTTCCGTTTTAGTGGCATTCAGGTTCATGGTTTTTGCTTTTCAGTTTACAATTGTAAGGTTTTCAGTGTCACCGCTCTAATCCACCTCGTCTCATTTACATTTTGTACAAATATCAAACATGCAAAATAGAGCAGAGAGAAAAAGTCTGCAACTAACTAGCTGTTGGAGTTGTTGGCTGGTTGGTGGGATAAAATATTGGGACAATTCAAAATTGTATCCCTTTTTCTAAGATTGCGAGATCGGATGTTTGGTTTGTTTGTTTGATTTTCATATGTTTTCGCTTAATTCCCAGTCATGGATTCTGTAATAAAAAATATCAAGCATATTAGGGGAACTGAGGGTCCATGAAGGAGTTATGTGCTCCACTGAGTGCCAGTGTAGTTGTGTAACAAATGATAAAAACAGAGCTGGAAAGATAAGTTGAAAACTGTGGCTTTCTCATACTTTCTCACCTCCATACATCTGGCCAGTCGCTCAGTTTGGTTACTGAAAGTTACACAGATGGACAGATGCAGCCTCCCTATTTCCAGTGTCAGGAAGGGTGTGTGCTGAGAGGTTTTCTGATGCTATACAACAATGTGACAAGCAGTTCTCATGGAGAAGCAACACATTTGTCATATTAACTTTACAATACGTCTTTGTTGTAATAACAGTTTGTTGTTGGTGATTCAGATTCTAGTGAGGCAGAATGCTCTGATTTGGACTAATCTTATTTACAATCTTATCTCAGTTACATTGTTAGAATAATGTGTAGCATTTAACAGCATGAAAGCATCCTGTAATTAACAATTTTATGTCTTTTTTTAATGACCAAAAGGTACAATTATTGGGGTACAATAATTTCTTATTGGCATGTTTCAAGTGTTTTTCGTTCCTTTCTTAAGTTACAGTTATTAAATAAAACTTATTTCTGATATTCTTTGTTTTTGTCCTTCCATAATAAGTGATGTATAAAGGCCATACACAACCCATCTCCTGAAGACCTGGGTGATGATTTGTGTATAAACTTTAAATTTTTGCTCTCCCGGATGGTGGCCATCTTGGATTTTGGGGTTAAGGGATTGTCTTAATGTCAAAATGATGTCAGAATCACAATCTTTATGGTCAATTTACCACAAAAAGTGTCCTCATACATTATTCTAGGTGCTCTGGTTAAATAGTTAATTTGTGTATCAAAAATTACGTTTTCGCTCTACCAGATGGTGGCCGTCTTGGATTTCGGGGTCAAGATGATGTCTAAATGGCAGAATTATGTCAGAATCACAATCCTTATGGTCAATTTACTACCATTTTTGCGAGGGACATGGGGGCTAAATCTTTTATAAAAGGTGTAAAGAAGTCAAATCAGTTGTCAAAACATATTAGTTGAATTTAATTGAGGTTCCTGACCCTACTAAGACGCTGTGGAGCAGAAAATCATTGAAAGGAACCTTTCACTTGAAAATTCACCTTTCAAAAGCTTGAAGCCAGTTTTGTTTAAAAAAAAAAAAAAAAAAAAATGCAGATTTTCAAACACCCAAAGTTGATATTGTCAAACCTTTCGAATGTTTTCAAACTTCCAATCGTACCTTATCCTTCTGTCACCTCATTCCCACCCACCACGCTCTGTGAACTACACTCACCAGTGTGAAAGGCCAGGATTAACCTTGGATTTGAAACGGGCAGCAGGCCCATACACTCACCAATCCCTCGGTCGGACCCACCCTCATGAGCTCATCTCTGCCTAATGAATAGCCCCGGTCACAGGTGAACACACACACAGATACACAGGGACACTCACACAACAAATAAGGGCAAACAGGTGATTATGTGGGCCTTTACACACACACACAGCGACATATTAGCTCCCTTTCTCTCTTTGTGTGCGACACTTTCTTCAGTCAGATCTGATGCTATTGTTGCTCTGTCAAAGGCAGCTCTTGAAAGCAGTGCTGAGAGGGAACATGTCTTAACGTCAGACGCTGCTCACACATGTGCACACACATATATACACAGAGCCAGAAAATGAAAAAGCATTTCAGCTGCAGTTTCTTTATCAAGGCTGTTTCTCTGAGAGTAAGTGTCCGGGCTCAGGGCAGAAATGTGGGATCCGTCAAAAGACCTTAGGGAAGGATAATGAAGTCTCTGGGGGGAAACTGTGTGTGTTGAGTGTGTACATGTCCCCGTACTTTCTGCTCTCACATATAATCCCATATTCTCTCTTATACAATCCAAATATTGACTGTTGTATCTGTGGTTTTAGAGGCAAGTACACCCATATTATGTAATTATTTAATCAAAATATTAACGTCTCATCTAACAGTTATTAAAGTCAGTTATTTGCCTACTGTCATCTAAAATTAAAACATTATGTTTTAAACAAACAGTGAACGTACATATTTACCATTTAGATCAATTCAGGATATCTACAGATGAGGAACTTTTGCATGGACTTCTAAAATAGAGACACAATCTACATATGCAGATTTACCAATTATTTATAAGTAATTTTTACAATATAAAAACCTACATATATCATTGGCTGATAGGGGTCTATGCAGCCTGAGCAGGGTATCACCCCTGCTTTTTATTCTTTGTTGCTTTCACACTACACACCATCATAATACAGTTATTATGTTATTATGTTACAGTTCTGATGTGTTATTCATTTATTTGTTGTCGGGGTAATTGGGTTATTACATCACCCATAGTCCATATAACACTTTTCTTCTTTTTTGTATTTTTTTTTAATAACATATATACATTTATTATACTGTACAATAAGAACTTTAATTTCAGATCCTCATCAAAAAAATACAAATAACAAACCATTATTTGAAATTCAATTCCCTGAAAATGCTCTGACACAGTAATCTATAAGTAACCTACATCTATAACATTAATGAGGTCAGTGCATTCAATGACCTTTTACAACATTGACTTTTTCCCACTTCAGGATGAACAATGCCTCATTTTACAGATATAAACTCTTTTGCAAAGCATCGATTGAAAGTAATAATAACATTTTTAAGGGAGATTTGTGGTTTCAAAACAATTACACCAGCAGCATTCTTTGGAGCTGTACTAAAGCTGGCTAACATCAGTGTCGGACAAACATCATCTGCATATAACACTTTTCTACGTGTATGTTTTCATTTTACTCTCACACATTCCAGAAATCCTTCAAGTTTCATATTATTATTTTAAACCATACACCGTGTGTCTGTAAGTGTGCACATGTCTTCGTTCATCTCTCTCACACATGCACAGCCAGTGTCATGCAGTGAGATCTGCTGAGGAGATAGTGCTTATTAGTGGCCCATAAATCTTTTCTACCTCCCAGTGGGGCCCTAAGTCGTAATTTACAGCAACACGTGCTGCTGATGTTCAGGCTTCAGCCAGCGTGAGTGTCTGAGGGCCGACGGCTGCTGATAGCCAGCTCTACCTTCATGCCAGAACTGAGAAGACCATCATAGGACATTAAGATACTTTAAGATACATTTTATTTATCCCACACACATGCACAGACATGCACAGACATGCACAGGCACACTCATGCAAGGAGGGAAATTTAACCTCTGCTTTTAACCCATCTGGTGCAGGACACACAGAGCAGTGAGCAGCCATGTACGGCGCCCGGGGAGCAGATGTTGGGGGAGTAAGGTGCCTTGCTCAGGGGCACTAGACAGGGTAGGGACAATCCTCTTGGATTTTTGGACAGATCAATCCAGGTTCGTCTTTTTGTTGTTTCTCCGTGGAGTCGAACCAGAGACGAACCAGACACCTTTTCTGCCCAGAGTCCAAGTTTCTGCCACTAGTCCATCTCCCTTAAAACATGTTTAGAGGCCACGGCTGTTCTACTTCAAGTTGTTCCAATTCCAGTTGTTCCACTTCAAGTTAAAAACAGTAACTGAATCAGATAGGGGTTTTAATAAATAAAAATAACATATAGAAACGATGCTGCCCATAGATGGTTTGTAAGAATGTGTGTGGGAGTGGGTGGATGTAAAAATGTACTGTAAAGCGCTATATAAACACAGTCCCTTTAAATACAGACCATTGGCCTCAACAGGTTTATTAGTTTGAACTTTGCTGCAGTTTCCCAAGGGCAGAAGAGCAGAGTGCACCGCTCCGGCAAAATTACTATAATCAACACATGCCACCACCTCCGTGAGCTGATAGGGGAAAGGAAAATTGAGAAAAAACAAAGGAGGGGTGAGGGGTAGAGAGGAGCTACAAGAAGAGGAAATATACAGGACTGTCTCAGAAAATTAGAATATTGTGATAAAGTTCTTTATTTTCTGTAATGCAATTAAAAAAACAAAAATGTCATGCATTCTGGATTCATTACAAATCAACTGAAATATTGCAAGCCTTTTATTCTTTTAATATTGCTGATTATGGCTTACAGCTTAAGAAAACTCAAAAATCCTATCTCAAAAAATTAGAATATTTCCTCAGACCAAGTAAAAAAAGATTTATAACAGCAAAACAAAATCAAACATTTGAAAATGTCCATTTATGCACACAGTACTTGGTTGGGAATCCTTTTGCACGGATTACTGCATCAATGCGGCGGGGCATGGAGGCAATCAGCCTGTGGCATTGCTTAGGGTTTATGGATGCCCAGGATGCTTCAACAGCGGCCTTTAGCTCATTTGCATTGTTGGGTCTGGTGTCTTTCAGCTTCTTCTTCATAATACCCCACAAATTCTCTATGGGGTTCAGGTCAGGGGAATTGGCAGGCCAATCGAGGAGAGTAATGCCATGGTCAGTACACCAGTTACTGGTGGTTTTGGCACTGTGGGCAGGTGCCAGATCATGCTGGAAAATGAAATCCTCATCTCCATAGAGCTTTTCAGCAGACGGAAGCATGTAGTGCTCTAAAATCTCTTGGTACACAGCTGCATTTACTCTGGACTTGATGAAACACAGTGGACCAACACCAGCAGCTGACATGGCTCCCCAAACCATCACTGACTGTGGGAACTTCACACTGGATTTCAAGCAACTTGGATTTTGCTCCTCTCCAGCCTTTCTCCAGACTCTGGCGCCTTGACTTCCAAATGAAATACAACACTTGCTTTCGTCTGAAAAGAGGACTTTGGACCACTCTGCAACTGCCCAGTGCTTCTTTTCCATAGCCCAAGTCAGACGCTTCTTCCGTTGTCTTGAGTTCAGAAGTGGCTTGACCATGGGAATACGGCTATTGTAGCCCATTTCCCGGACACGTCTGTGAACAGTGGCTTTTGATACCTGGACTCCAGCTTCAGTCCACTGTCTTTGAAGCTCCCCCAAATTCTGGAAGCGCCCCTCTTCACAATGCGGTTAAGGCTGCGGTCATCTCTCTTGGTTGTGCAGCGTTTCCTGCCACATTTCCCCCTTCCAACAGACTTTTTGTGGATGTGCTTTGAAACTGCACTCTGTGAACAGCTTGCTCTTTGAGAAATTTCTTTTTGTGTCTTACCCTCCTGATGGAGGGTGTCAATGATGGTCCTCTGGACAGCAGTCAGATCAGCAGTCTTCCCCATACTTGTGATTTAGTTTACTGAACCAAGCTGAGTGTTTTTCAAGGCTCAGGAAACCCTTGCAGGTGTTTCGAGTTAACTAGACGATTCAAGTGATTAGTTGAATACCCTACTAGTATACTTTTTCATGATATTCTAATATTTTGAGATAGGATTTTTGAGTTTTCTTAAGCTGTAAGCCATAATCAGCAATATTAAAAGAATAAAAGGCTTGCAATATTTCAGTTGATTTGTAATGAATCCAGAATGCATGACATTTTTGTTTTTTTAATTGCATTACAGAAAATAAAGAACTTTATCACAATATTCTAATTTTCTGAGACAGTCCTGTAAGGTGAAACAAGGAGGAGAAGAGGATGGAGAGGAGATAAATCTTGTCTCTTGTGTTCACAGCCGGCCTGTCAAGGTTGAAACCTGACATTTACGTGCACTAGTATTGGCCATAACTCCAGTAATAGCTCCAGAGCATTTCTAAAAAAATGCTGTTCGGAGGGGAGCTATTGTTGAGAGTGAGTGACAGTCGAGCAGCTCACGGTGCCTGGGAATAAGCGTGTAATCTGGGGTATCGAATTCAACGCGCTGGTAAAACAGCACGCCGGGGGTGAATGGAGGCTTTGTGGATCCGTGCAGCTTACAGGCTCATTTGCATGAAGTGATAAACGTTGTTTACACTGGACATACAGCTCTGTGAAGTGGTAGGTAAACGCAACGGGAATGATAGATTTACTGCCTCACATGGGAGCCAGACGCTGATGTAGAGAGGGCGCGCACACACACACACACACACACACACACACACACACACACACACACACACACACACACACACACACACACAGCTGCATGCATACACACAGAGATCAGTTCATGCAGCAGGTATGCAAACATGAATTACACAGAAACAGACATGCAAACACACACACACACACACACACACACACACACGAAACAGTATCCTTTCTCCTGGTGATAAATGCCCACTTCTTTCCTCTATGGCTGACGTTCATATTTCCAGCCAATCTGTCAACATGGCGCTCAAACAATGTTTATTTTCTCCATGTAGATTTGATAAACACATAGATATAAGCTGGAGCTCTCGTGGGTGGAGGGGGGTGGGTGGTGGGGGGGTAGAATGGGTCTGCCCAGGTCTACAGTATACTGCCTCATTCCAGGGTGAGGAATCTCCTCTCTAAGCAGACACGGCAGGCTGTGGAGGGAGGAGGGGGTGACCAGGGGGCCACACGGGGGTCCCAGTCCCATTTAAGGAGAAGGGGGCTGATTAGTCATCCTGTGTGGAGGTGACAGACAGGAGGGTGGCAGTGTGGCTTTGGAGGGAGGCGGGGGGGGGAGGCAGAGGGGGGGTGGAGGACAGGGGCAGCGATACAAGGCAGTAAACGGGTTTGGGGTCAGTGGCATCGCACAGTGGGGCCAGTCACTCAGCTCCATCACTGGACAAGGTAGAGGGAACAGGATGGAGTCAGTAGGAGTGTGGGGTGTGGAGACGGGGGGGTGATAGATGGTCACCCCACCCGCCCACCCGCTCCACCCTCCCACTCCACCCTCCAGAACCCCGGAGGCCGGTGGCAATGGCGGCTCACCCCTTCCTTAAAAAATGCAGTTCCTTTGGTTCAAAGCCAAACTGGGTATGTTTGTTTTACTGTGCCAGGTTATGTTGTTTGTGCCGTGGTGCATGAAGGGGCCGGCTCAGCTCAGTGACACACACTGGTGGATGACGCTGGAGGGGGGGGGTGCGGCGTGGGAGCACTTTTGACGCTTGGATGTGCTCAATGTTCCTCCGACTCTGTGCTGCAGCTGTGGTGTGAAATGAAAATGAACAACCACATAAAGCTGCCACCCTCCCATGTGTTAAGCGCATCCCTCTGTTGGTGGGAGAAATAATATTGAGTTTCCACGTTTTCCCACAGAGAGTTGTAGCAGCGGCTGGACGGTCCAGGGGTCAGACAGTTTCCTCATGTGCTGCCAGGCTGCTACTGCAGTAAAGGGATGATAAATCAGCAGAAGGTAAACACACAGATTGTGACCGAGTGAAAAGGAACAACAGACACGGCAGAAATTCAAGATTTTATTGTCAAATGAACAGAGATAACATGAAGCAGTCACTGTCAATGAAATGCTTGGGTCACACACTCTCTTTAAGCAATGCTCAGTAATTCAACCAAAAAAAAAAAAAAAAAAAATAGAAATAGTATAAAATAGAATAAAAAAGAATAAAATAGAATAACAATGAAATATATAAATATCAAAAATTTAAAATAGAAAATAAAATATATACATCTAAATATATATCTTTACAGATGAATGTTCAATTTGTGCAGTAGTGCAAATATTCAAATATGCTTATAATGGTGCTGGTGCAAATATGCAAATATTCCAGGGTGCTGGTTTGGTGGAGTTATTGCAGTTCAGGAGTTTTAAAGTCTTATGGCCTGACTTCACCATCATTGAAATCACCATCTGTAAAGTGGTTTGTGGATCGGACAATAAGGTCAAGTGAAGATAACGGTTTTAAGTGAGTGGATAATTACCTCCGCTAAAGAGGTTGTGTTTTCGTCTGTGTTTGTTTGTTTGTTTGTTTGCAGGATTTTACAAAAACTACTGGACGGATTATCACGGAACTTGGTGGAGGGATGCGGTATGGATTAGGAAAGAACCTATTTATTATTTAATCTTTTTTCCACTGTCTGTTACATTGTCATATAGGGCGTATTTTGACATTTCATTTCCCAGGGAATGATTCATGGATCCTGACACATTTATGGGCTCGGTGATGTGTGTACATTTTGGTGCATATCCAGGAGAAAGAGATTGTTTCTTTGTCTGTGTGGAACTGTGTGGAATGGTTATTTAATTTTTAACACTGCAAGGGGTTTGTTAAACATTTTAATTTAGAAAAAATCTCAGTGCAAGAGCACAAATTTAGAGGACAGATATCTTGATATATAGTGTTTGTAACTTAACTGAAAATTCTCTTATTTTGTTATCTTTTGTTTTTATAGTAAAGAGCACTGTACATAACAGGCAGCTGGCCTCTCAGCAGTGCCCCCCCCCCCCCGACCAGTTTTCACTTGGTCCAGTAAAAATGAAAAATCCCACCATCATGCGTAATATCAGTTGTAGCTAACGACCTTTTATTGTGTAAGAAAAAGACTCAACTTTTTGGCCACCCTTTGTTTAATCTGCTCTCTGCAGGCAGGTGTCCGTAATCTGCCAAAATCATCAGTTATTAGAGAAGAACCTCTTCTGTGGCACCTCTCTACGATTGTGAGTGTTTTTGTGGTTCTGCAGGACCAACATCATGCAATATGTTCTCCAGTGGAACGACCTAGAGAGAGGCCACGTGTCTGCTCTCATGGACAGAAGATCATATTTGTCAGACAGACAAGAAAACATTTATGAGAAGTTACATAACCAGGCATGAGCCCCGCTGAAGTTTTAATCCAAGGGAAAAACAATGGAACTGGAATAACAAGTCGAAGCTGCAGTTTAAAGGTCAAGCTCCTCCTTGCTGCTCTTCAATGGGAAGATGACGAGACACAAAAATGTACCACTTATGTGTTTGCATCCACACAAACACTAAGCAGCACTTTATTTCAAATTAATTTGTCTGACAACATTTTCCAGGTTTCACCATTTCATTTGTTCATGCGTTTATTGTTTTTTGATTTTTTTTAGAAACCACGTTAGACTCAAAGGAGAGGCTGTGTGATGATGATGTGGTGGTGATTATAAATTCAGGCTTGTAGACGAGTTAGCTGGAGTCACTTACATACATGTTTAGGCACATGTGTAGATACACACACGTGCACATATATGCACACACGAGCGCACTTGACTTGACTAGATGTAGCCGGGTCTGACAGAGGCCAGATTGGTGTCTCTGTCGCTGGGTGGGCTGGTTTAAAGTGTCCCTCAGGTCTCGTTCCAGGTAGAAAGGCAGACAAGGGGCCTGGAATCCCCCATCCACCCCCCCACTCCCTCTCCCCTCACCCTCACGCACACTTTCACAACCCATCCACACAGCATCCACGCTTTCTCACACTGACCCCCCCCCCCCAACCAGCCAGGCCCACCATCCCGAGAGCCGTCCTGTCCCCAACAAGCAGCCGCACATTCCTGCAGCAAACCCGCTTATTATTGGAGGAAATTTATAGGGCCATTTATTCAACTGGATCTGAATGACATCGGTTCTGGATGAGCGGTGCTTGGGGCAAACTGCTGGACCATGTGGTCCAGGGAAAACAGAGCAGGGGATAAATCAACTGACGGGGGAGAGAGCGAGTGAGAGTAAGAGTAAGAGTGAGAGTGGGAGAGAGACAGAGAGAGAGAGGTGGTGGGTGGGAAGGTGGGAGACATATAAAGAGACAAGGAAATGGAGAAAAAGGTGAGATGGAAGCCAAAGACAGCAGAGAGAAGAAAGTGAAATGAGAGCATTATAATTAGTTGTACAGTTGTATCGTCTGAAAGCAGAACTTAGGCCACGACCACTGGTGAAGTAAGTGATCATGAGTAGATGGAGCAAAGCTTAATTGACTCCCACACACAGACTTATTCAGATTATTGCACCATGTGTGCAGAATGTTCACTTGAATAATGTTGTGATGTTGCAATCTCCTTCCTAAGTTCACAAAAAAACAGTGACACACATGAACCTGAGAATCGGATTAGCAATCATCCTACATCTTGGGTTTCCTGTGAAGTAATTGTATTGCTGTAGTTGAATTCAGAAACTGAAGGTTATGATAAACAACATTAGGATTTGAAATAGTTGATCTTTGGCTTCCTACCTTACACATCACTCACACAGACACACAAACCCAGTGACTCCGGCTGCAACAGGGAACGTTCAGGAATGTCTCAACGCACAGAGAGGAAGCACATTACATAGCCAGGGGGATCTCACATGCTCTCAGTGTGTGTGTGTGTGTGTGTGTGTGTGTGTGTGTGTGTGTGTGTGTGTGTGTGTGTGTGTGTGTGTGTGTGTGTGTGTGTTTGCTTGTGTGTCTGTCTCACAGGTGTCTTGGTGATAATCACAGAGCTGACAGGGTCCAGACATCTAAGACACCATGGAAGAATGTGATGCTGTACAAACTGTTGTGTTGTTATTCTCACAGGCTGTTGTGAGGTTCGGCGGCTCGAGTCCCAGGCCATGCCGAAGTGTCCTTGGGCAAGATGCTGAACACTGAACGGCCCCTCAGAGGTGTTGAATGCACGAACTGGAAGTCGCTTTGGATAAAAGCGTCACCTAAATGACATGTAAGGAAATGTATTCGGTCAGTTTTGCAATGGAATAAAATCAAATGGCTTGAGAGAATTCAGTAGCAGAATAACTAAAGCGTTACAACATGTTTTGATTTTCACTCAACTAAAAGCTCTTAACTCCAGTTAATAGATATAGAAAAAATATGAGAAAGAGTTGTGACACACACACACACACACACACACAGACACACGCAGAGTGCCACTTCCAAAAACCCATTGGGTGGATAAAATCAGTTTTATCAGTAAACGGTAGCTTATCAAATAATAAATTAGAGTAGCAGTAGAGTGTTTAGTTCCACCGAGGCCCAACAGTCTCCTTATAAAACCATATTTCACTTGGTTCTGATTTTTATTTGGATCCAAACTGCACACATTCATAAATATCACTCCCCCAAGCATTTATAATCAAAATTTAAGGGAAAAGATAGAAAATCTCCCAATGTACTGGTGACTAGAAATTAGTACATAAAGCATTAAGTACTCAAAAGGCACTTCTGGCAAGAATGAGTGTTATAGTATGGGAAATATATTTAAGTGTGTATTTACAGACGTCTGTATTCATGATTGAAAATCAACAATTACTTGATATTATATCACCTCAATATTAACAGCTATGTACCACTTCAGATTGTCCAAACATTTCCTTGGCTTCTTCTTGACCGACGCCCTTTTAGCAAGCTTCAAGGCAATCCAATTGGTTGTTTTTGCGTTATCCTGCTAATGGACAAACAAATACAGGGGAAATCATTATCTACTAGATGGAGTAACGTTCTGTTGTGGAAAACGTCCGAGTCTCGATGTTGCCTCTCAGGATTTACCATCACCAGGTATCATGTATGAGTCCTCTTCAAAACAATATCTAAATTGCCCCAAAACAGAAACCCAGGGAGATGACCTAACTCATCCAGACACTACTACCAAATAATAATACAAAAAAACATTAGTTCAAGTTTTTGTCAAATATAAAAAACTATTTTACCAACTGTGAGTCAATAATGAAAGAAAGAACATGATTCATATCTTCCTGAATAGATGTGTGCGGACAGAATAATGTTTCTTTCTTTAACTCAATGTGGGTAAGCAAGGTCAAAAACAAGGAGTCTCTCATTCATTGGATCATTAAAGCTCATATGAAAACTCATCAAAAGACCCACACAGCATATTGACCTTCATCCACGGATGTAATACGAGTTTCATCAAATGCCAACATGTGATCTGACCTCTCGTTGTGCCTGAAAGCAAATGTGACCGGGTGCTACCATGTAATGTACTCCCCCTGGGACATTTATCTGTTTTAAATGGAATGAATGATATGAAAAAAGTCTTCAGAGGTAACCTGAGCCCTGTTTACTCAGCCCAACCTAATGCAAACAATCCTACAGGCACACACACACACACACACACACACACACACACTGCACTAAGTGACTGACACTGACGGCTGTCACAAGCCACTGGGGTGAGGGCGGCGGGGGGGTGGATGTGTGCAGATAATCCCCGTCCACAGTAATGAGCTGCCTTCAAAGCAAAGGTCTCCTCCATCCATACACACACACACACACACACACACACACGCACATCCTGGATCCATAGCACACACGTGTCAGTGACAGTTTGATATCAGAAAGCGTCACTTCCTGCAAGTTGCTAATTGGAGTTTGACACAACCTGAGGAGTGATGTGCTGCACATTTCAACTTTTTCCAATTCACACACTGTAAATCTCTGCCATAGACTGTGTATAAACAAAATGTGATGGAATGACACATCTCATTATTCACTGGTTAAGACGAGACTATAAAGATTCTTTTGTTTTGGCTGTGGTGACATTTCTACCGATCATTTGTCACCATCATCGTCGACAAAACTCATACATACATCGGAATTTATTTTTTCTGCAGACAATAGAAACCATAATGCACTTCAGCGTTCATCACTCTCACACACACAAGCCGTACATTGCAGTGTGTCTGAGTCAGCAACTGGGAAGAGGTGGAGTGTGGTGTTCTCACCATTGAACCCAGCGGCAGCAGCAGGGATCCCAGAGGACTCACGGACGTTTACTCTTCTTATTTGGCGAAGCCGACGCCTCTTTGTTCCAGTGTTAAGGCCCATTCCCACTTCCTGTTTCAGCTCGGCACAACCACCAAACCACAGCACCTGAAATGCGATATGTTTAATATGTGTACTTGCATCTGATGATGTGGTAACTCCAGTGTAATAACATGAAGAATACAATTGACCATGATCCTTTTTATCATCCTTTTTACCTCTATAATATTTCTGTTCTTCATTGTATTATTCAAACTGCAAGTGCAAAATATTGACTTTTCTAGGAATGTATGGAAATAAAATCATTTCTTTCCTGACTTTGAGCTGTAAAATGGATAAATCATAAAGGTGAATATGCCTCAAATTTGAATGTATTCTTAATAGAGCCTCTAAATTACATTGCAAAGTATAGCAGCAATAGGAAGTTATTTGATAGATAAATAGATAGATAGATAGATAGATAGATAGATAGATAGATAGATAGATAGATAGATAGATAGATAGATAGATAGATAGATAGATAGATAGATAGATAGATAGATAGATAGATAGATAGATAGATAGATAGATAGATAGATAGATAGATAGATAGATAGATAGATAGATAGATAGATAGATAGATAGATAGATAGATAGATAGATAGATAGATAGACAGACAGACAGACAGACAGACAGACAGACAGACAGATAGAGATAGATAGATAGATAGATAGATAGATAGATAGATAGATAGATAGATAGATAGATAGATAGATAGATAGATAGATAGATAGATAGATAGATAGATAGATAGATAGATAGATAGATAGATAGATAGATAGATAGATAGATAGATAGATAGATAGATATATAGATATATAGATAGATAGATAGATAGATAGATAGATAGATAGACAGACAGACAGACAGACAGACAGACAGACAGACAGACAGACAGACAGACAGACAGACAGACAGACAGACAGACAGACAGACAGACAGACAGACAGACAGACAGACAGACAGACAGACAGACAGACAGACAGACAGACAGACAGACAGACAGACAGACAGACAGACAGACAGATAGACAGACAGATAGATAGATAGATAGATAGATAGATAGATAGATAGATAGATAGATAGATAGATAGATAGATAGATAGATAGATAGATAGATAGATAGATAGATAGATAGATAGATAGATAGATAGATAGATAGATAGATAGATAGATAGATAGATAGATAGATAGATAGATAGATAGATAGATAGATAGATAGATAGATAGATAGATAGATAGATAGATAGATAGATAGATAGATAGATAGATAGATAGATAGATAGATAGATAGATAGATAGATAGATAGATAGATAGATAGATAGATAGATAGATAGATAGATAGATAGATAGATAGATAGATAGATAGATAGATAGATAGATAGATAGATAGATAGATAGATAGATAGATAGATAGATAGATAGATAGATAGATAGATTACTTTATTCATCCCCGAAGAGAAATTAAGTCGTCATAGCAGCCGGTATATTTGAATACAATAAAATACAATACAATACAATAAAATAAAAAATATTGAGGTAGAAAGAATAAAAACAGAAACACAAGATAAATAGGTAGATAAGGTGCAGTGGCAAGATGATTGTAACAGTACTGATGATATGATGGTAATGTTAGTTTGGTAATGTTATGTTTTTAATTGCAAGCAAAAACGATGGATTAGTATAAAAGTATCTTTCATTGAAGCCCTATGAAAACAATGTCCCTCCAAAAATTTGGGAGAAAACAGGGTTCATCAATAAAAGTTGAATGTTTTAGGTCCTCAACCCAGTTGCAACACATTTTCAGAGGATCCTCTGAAGCCCGGTCCCTCCAGCCTCTGGAAGTCTGACCCCGGCCCTTCCACCAGGTGAGTCCAGCTGAAAGCATTCCTCCGCCAACAAGAGGAGTGGAGGTGTGGTGGGGGGAGTGGATGGAAGAAGATGAGTTGGGGTGAGGTGACAGAAGAAGGACCCACCACCCACGGAGGCGGCCACGCTCTCTGCTCCTCTGAAGGCCGCCTGCCTGCTAATTTGCATCAGTAAACAAGCATCCGACGACTTCAAAGTGGTGACACCAATGAGGCCTGACACGGGAATGCACTCGCCGTTTAGGCATGTGTGCAGGTATGTGTGTGTGTGTTTGAGTATGTGTGTGTGTGGTGTATTCAGATAAAATGAGGGAATACCTATCTGAGACATTATATCATCAGCACAGCACAGGTTGCCAGTGGAGGATTTGTTTTGTTTAATTCTCTCGATATTATCAGAGGTCGAGCCCAAACAGCATCTATATCGACTTTCATAACACCAACCCTGGTGTGTATATCTGTATGCTTAAAAACATCCATCAATGTGAATGTGTGTATACATGTTTCTTTAGATGGGCCGCCATCCATGGAGACATGTCAGGTAAATATTTGGAGCGTAGGGGAGGTGGGGGGGGGGGGGGGGCGGCGATGAAGAGTCCAGCGGCCAGAGAGGGCACATGCCATCTGAAGCTATCCATCCACTCCAAGCAGGCATCCGATCCGGAGGGAGACACCTGATCCTGCTCCAGGCCGCCTCTGAAGCTGAGCAGCATCGAGCCTCACCCCAAACAAGGGCCTCCAGCCACATGACCTGCTATGAGTGACTTTATATATATATATATATGAGCAAGCAGCTGAATTTGCATGTGCATATTATACACGTACATCATGTTAGCTAACATAAAAAATAGGATTTTTGCCAGACGGCGGAGGCTCTTCAGCAACCAGAAGTTGAGTAATTGTTTTTCAGTTCTTTTATTCCCCGTATGCATGCAGGCATGTGTGCATGTTTGCGTACTGTGGAGGTTTGTCGTCATATGTCACTTGACGGAGTGACTGGTGATGACAGAGGCTTTTCATGGTTTGTTTTCCCCAACAGGCCGAGGGTGCAACACAGAGGAGGAAGTTATGTGTACTACTATCTTGATGCCAACTCATTGAACCACTGGCTTATACGATTTACTTCCAATTAAGTGTCTGCTTCTGTTCAGGCACAACACAGTGGAGTTATCGTATTTAATATTGTACCAGGAGCCAGAGACCTACCTGCAGCTGTGCCCGGTGGAGCTGTGCACGTTATGTCCACGGACCCGAATGCCCACCACCTCTCCCCCTGTGGTGCCAGGTGCTCTTACACCGGCAAACCACACAGGGGAGCTACTGCTTTTTCCAATGTCTGCAATACAGACACACAAAGACACACACAGACACACACACAACACACACAGAGAAAGAGAGAGAAGGGGGGGGGGGGCAGTCACTCAAACATTCCCTTCAGTCAACCTGCAGCACTGTGTTCATCACAGATGAGCAGCTGAGAGGCAGAGATTCTCTTTGCAGACGGTACAAGAGAACATGTTTCATATTGTATAACATCTCTCGTTTAATGTCCTTTTGTTTTTTTTCCCCGGATTTCCGTCTTCTGGTTATAATAAGTTAAACTGTGACAGGAATGGATGTTGGGTCTCAAAACAGCTAATTAATTGTCTGCAACTGAACTATCAATAAACTATATTATAAACTTATGCTTTCTTGCATAAACTCCATATGTATCCCATAAATATAACATATAAGTCCTCATGTATTTTTAATATATCCTAACTAATCATGTAACTTTGGAAAGAGTAATTTTAACTTTACTTTTGAGCATAGCTACAATTTAAAAGCTTCTTAAAAGAATGTATCTCATGTATTCATAGGTTGGTCTGCAACAAAGATTTTCATCAGAGATAAACTGTTTCATAATATTTTGTAAAGTGTAGTTCAGTATTCCGGGTGAAAAAGATAAAGCTTATTCACTTCATTAATTTAGTTTTTTTCTAACTGTTTTTTTTACTTTAAACAAGTCTGATTATGTTGTTTTGGGGGCATGTTTGGTAAAGAGGATTTAAGGTTTCAACCAAAAAAAGGTTAAAAATTGTTTTCAAAGGGAGACAAAAATAAAAAGAGAAAAATAGTGACGTCCAACCCTCTTCCTCTTAGTCATACATAAACACAGCTCGGTATCTAGGACAATGATGTCAGATACGGTAAGAGACGAACAGCAAGCGAGGACATGTTCTTATAAATATCATTACATTCAGCCTGGCTGAAAATATGCCAGTAGGACTACAGTCAAGATTAATGAGCTGAGAAATCAGACCCAAACACAAGGGCTGTTTCTTTCCACATCCAGCCTGCTCCAGTGTTTAGGCCGTCGCAGTGCGAGCCGCATGGGAGGTTGCTACAACACCGAGCTTTTCTGCTCGCCTGTGTTGCTTAGCTCATCTGTCAGAGGGTCCATCTATATTTTACAGTGTGGGACAGGACGATAGGGGCCTGAGGAATACCTATAGGAAAGTATGAATACAGCAGTGGAATATCAGTGGAAATAAAGGTATTTAAACACATGGGCAAGTAAATCAAACTCAAGGGATTAAGAGGATCCAAATGGTACTTACTAAATGTTGTATTGGGACACAAGAGATCTTTGGGGGAAAAAAAGGAAAAATTTATGTCGAACGATATTTTATTAATAAAATATACAATGTTATTTGCTCATTGTAGTTTCCAAGGATCTATGGCTCCTTTTCAGTGCTAAATTATCAACATGATGCCCATTATTTTTAAAGTACAAGCTCCATAAATAAACGTGTATTTCAAAAATAAATACAATTTTAAAGTAATATTTTGAGATTTAGTTAATTAATGTAATAACTTATTAGTTACACATCATTTACAATAGTGGTATTATATAGAGTAAAACCGATAACTACAAATAATTCCGTGCAATTTAAGTTATTGATGTGAACAGAATTTTCCCTCTAAAAGACACATTATAATAACAAACTTTGAAATAGAAACTTTTTTTAAATCATTTTAATAAAAAAATATATTTAAACTTTTTAAACTATAAAGTTTAAAAGGTAACATTTACTGTACTACTCCATATCAAGTTTTATATATTTTTCCTTATTAAAGTAATGTGACAAATTCCCATTAAACAATGCGGGTGTATAATTGTGTTTTAAATACAGCCAGCAATGTTTATCTGATTCAAATAAACTCTCCTGATTGGTGTTTAATACATTATAATTACAATATAATCAAATAATCTAATTTCAAACAATGAAAAAACACTTCAAAGAGAACAATCGTATCAATGTGTCCAAAATAAATGGATTCCTGGAGCAGGTCTAGTATAGTTCCTGCCTCAGTACAATAGGTGAGGGAACTTTTTCATTACACCAGGGCCACGTAATCTCTGGACCCTTTGTTTTTCTTTGGCTCTCAAATGTTCCTCGCCACCTCCAGAGCCGGCTAATGGATGCAGATGGAGGAAGTGTTTGACATTATGGACACAGCAGTGCTTGTTTTAGAGGAGCTGGTCATGTGGTCTGCCCGAGCAGGCCACACAGTACCCCCTTAATGTGACCCAGACCCCCCAGCCGACTCCAGTGGGTTTGGAGAACTGTCCGCTCTGGGGGAGCCGAGTGTCAGTTTAGCCCCCTAGTGAACACAAGTCAACATGCCTTAACCCCCCCATCACCTAGAGTTACACTTTTTTTTGGGTCTGCAATCAGCCGGCGGGCCAAATCCTCCCTACGCCCCATTGAGCCGCCTCTTTCCGAGCGGTGACACGGAGCTCCGTGCTGCGGCCTGGAGCTTCTGCTTCGTGCCTCTGGTTTTCCGTGGCGCGCTGCGGCTCGGCCACATGGTCCCTCATCTCTCACTGTCACCGTGCTGCCGGGGAAGAGATCATAACAAACATGTGGTGGCAGGGAGCGGCCGACATGATGAATCGCCGTGATCAACATCAGACGGCCCAGCGCTCGCTCCGATCGGTGAAGACCACTTTCTCTGAGGGACCTAGTGACAAGACTCACAAGGCAGAGATCTGTGACCTGAGATGTGACTGATCCGAGCAAAACCACCATCAAGGGAAGTCCGCAGGTCGATTTCACACGGAGCTATAGGCCAAATTTGAAGGTTTTTGAGTTGAGGAAATATGTGAAACACGGAGGCCGGTCGAGTGCTCGCCGGGCGCCATGTCCATTATCAACTGGCTCGGAGCCATGCCAACCGGGAGGATGGGGGTGTAAATTCCAGGCCTTGGTATCGGCTCCACTCTGCACATTGTTTACCTTCTGTGCGACTTCCTGCTTCTTCATCTTGGAAGAGGAGCACAGGAAGGCCCAATATAAGATCTCCAAGTTTGCCCAAACAAAAAGCCGCATTGTAACTCATTTTCCTGTCTCCTCCGCTGTGTATTTCCAACCGGGGGGGGGTGTGGCGTTGGCATTCCTCAAGGTCAAATCTCTGCACGCCTCTGATCCCCTAATTTCACTGTCTAGAGTTAGTGTAATGTGGGTGGGGGGGGGTCTCTCCTAATGGACATGTTATCCACTTCCTGCTGCTGGTAAGAGGCCATCTTGATCCCGCTGTCACAGAACGAATTTCCACGTTAAAACGGTACTAAGCACCATCAGCGTTTCGAATCGGAGACGGACTAGGACTCATCGTCTTACCGACCCCTGGGGGTTCGGAGACTTCCAGCGTTCACTTACTGTCTGCAGTGACTCTAAAGGAAACACTCACTAAGCCGAGTTCTGGGGAAGGGAAAAGAAACCGAGTCTGATCACCCCACTGTGCCAAAACAGTTATGAATTTCACCCAGGGAGGGAGAGTAGTTAATGGGACGTGCACAGATGAACTCCAGCATGAACACTGGACCTGTTTGTAAGCTTTTAACTACAGGCCTGTGGTTGAAGAGGGACAGACAGGGGAGAACAAACTGGGGATAGAGGGATGGAAGAAGTTGGGGGTTTGAGGGGCTATGAGATGCTGCTGGTGGTGGTGGGACGGGGGTCTTGAGCCCCCTCTGCCAGAAACAACAAGCAGCCCCTCTCATATTCAAATAAATACCGAGCCAGTGGGGAGCAGGGAGGGGCGGCAGATAAGGAGGAGGCAAGGGGGCAAGAGCCAGACATGGAGCAGGATGGCTTCTCGGCTACACTGAGGCCTATTTAGGATCCCGGGCCGGGGCCGAGGGGAGCGGAGCAGGCAGTGACAGATTTATAACGAGCGTAGACTCTGCCCTTGCATTTAATACCGGGCTTAAGACGTATTAGAGAGACAAAGGCTGCGGATCCTGCCTGGTTAGAAGAAAGGCCTTAATTAATTTGGGGAGATCACGGAGGCCCCTGGCCCACATCATCGGTTCTTTGTGGCAGGAATGCCAGCTATTTAGCGGCGCTCCAATGGGGCGGCAGGGAGAGGCGAGGTGATGACGACTGGGGCGGCCGCGCAACAGATAGGAAAAGGATACTTTTCAAAAGCTAAAAGCTTCCCAGTTTTAAAACAAAGACGGGAGGGAAAGAGAAGAAGTGATTTTGAAAAGGGATCTGACTCCGAGTAACCCCCCCACACACACACTCACGCCCCCAAACGTCCTGTATGTCCTACACGAACATTCCAAACTGTTTTTTGCTCTCTTTCAGTCTCTCCGTGAGAAATCCAACTGATCACCACTCTGAGGATAAACGTGTATATTCAAACACATGAAAACAGGAGTGAAATGAACTTTTCTGCCACATGTTAGACTGGTTCTTACAGTATCTCCTGGTTGGACTCACTGACCGTTCGCCCTTTTCTCGCTCCCAGTGTTGCTTCAGGTGTGGGGGGGCTGCAGAGAGAGAGAGAGAGTCGAGGCCGGCCGACGTCCACCAGGCTGCTAAAGGGCACAGTGGGCAGCTGTCGGGCCTGTTGACTCCAGTGAGACATGCAGAGAAGAGGACCTTCCTATTCCCAAAATAAACAAACAGTGGTGGCACACATCTTCCCAGACAACTGCAAAGGAGGAGGGAGAAAGTGAAGATTGTGCTTTTTCTTCCTCTGTCTCGTTTTTACTCAGGCATGGCCACTCGACAAATCCAACGCCTCAGAATCCATAAAGACGCAGCAAGTGTCTCCACAAATCAGATGTTTTACTTTAACGGATAAGCCAACAAAAAGAGAAACAAAAATAAATAAATTTCCGATAAAACGTATCCGTCAAATCTTGATATAATGTGACTTAAAAACATGACATTACATTATAGGGATAAAGCAAGGTTGTTTCTGAAACATGAACCTGCATCCTGTTAGGGTTTTTATATGAATAATTATTTTAAGCCAAGCGTACGCGCTATTTTTTTCTGTGTTTTATGAATGTGGGAATATATGTTGGAATTTGCCTGAGACGGACACCAGGGAACCATGATTTTCACCTTTGCTCAGCCATTGTGTTCATGTCCATTGTGCTTTTATGCACATGTCCTTTTATGATGACCCCCAAAATACAAAGAGAACAGGGCTGAACAGGAAAAACAGCATTTATATGCCAACAAGGAAATGTGTTTGGACTCATTTCTGCCCTTTTTTTCTTTGAGAAAAGGAGGAATTCCCTGTAATAAAATAAAATTAGTTTAAACACCTTAAAGCTGCACACTGACACAGAAGTCAAATAATTTTACCTGTCATAAAAAAAATTATGTATAATCCTGTATTTGTTAACAGTGATATTTGTATTATTGGGCCACTGTATCTAGCGAAATTGACTGAGGGATTAGTGCACTGTGATCACCTTTACGCATGACTGGAGGCCTATTGAAGGACGACGTAGATCTGCAAACACCTGCAACACAATGTGAGCACAAACTCTCCTCGGTATTTACAACCTACGCTGCTTCAAACACGAACACACAGACTTAAACACACACTGTAATGAAATATTATACAAGTAATATTTGTATACATAATACAAAGTTTATACAACATCACCGCGGCATTTTAAATTGTTTTGATTCAAAGCAACCAATCAAGGCCACGGGCAATGACAGATGTTAGAAATGAAATGACAAATATCGAATAATAAATAATGAAAGACTTCGGATAAATATCCATCGCACGGTGGAAATGTTTTGAAGTTTTCAATGAAAAGGATCAATTCGTGTTTGCGCTGATGAGGACTTCTCATTCCGGGAAAATGTTTTTATTTTCTATTTTCTAGCTGGCTCAGTGCTACAGACGGAGTTTCAGTGTTCCTGAGAGACGGCACATTTTAGTTTTAACAGTCAGAAGATCTATAAACACAGTTGAATTCTCGTCTGACGATTAACTTGTTAAGAAATGGAATTCAGAACAATTTTAATACTATAGTATAATAATAATAATAATAATAATAATAATAATAATAATAATAATAATAATAATAATAATGATAATAATAATAATCTTATCTATTTATTTTTATTATTATTTATTATCTTTATTTCCATGTTCTATTGAATTCACAGCTGACCACAAGAGCTCCATGTTTGTTATAGACAAATTAGGCTCTAAGACTTTTTCATGTAGTCGTTAAAAACATAAATAAATAAATAATGTACAAATCATACCATTTAAATCGCTTAAAATGCGTTTTCTTTGTGTACAATCTGAATTAATTTGTAACTAAAGGACAGTGTTTTTTCCAGGCGCTTCAATTATCTAATAGTTATTTCTTTGGGGTTTTCTTTAATTTTCTCCTCCTGCATACCTTCATCTGTCCGTGCGTTTCCTATAAAGCCCCCCGGAGAGAGAGGGGACACCCCGGGGCAGGGCCCGTGCTGTCAGCGGTCAACTGCTCACTTCCTCTCCCTCATACACTCAGAGATTTAGACCAATATTTAGACAGGATAAGGTTTTATACTCGCTGTGCGCCTCCTCCTCCTCCTCCTCCTCCTCCTCTTCCTCCTCCTCTTCCTCCTCCTCCTCCTCCTCCTCACTGCAGCCTACGAGGTCCAACGCGGGATGTTAAAGATAATTGTTTTTTTTACTAGTTGCAATTTATTATCTGTTAAATGATGGTTATGTCATTCAGATATTTATGAAGCAGACAACCTCGTTAAATTAAAGACGCACCGCATGCGTAAAAACATCAAGGAAGGTCTATTTATTTTATTGTGTGTGGTTGTGTCTGTGTGTGATAAACCTATGATAATCACATCTCGATTTAATAAAAGCAAAATAACAGTTTAGTAGATCTGTGCGTGGATGCTGGTGTGTTATTTTTTTTTTGGAGGGGTAGGGGGTGTTCGGTGATTTGTCATCGTAACCACAACAAGACACCCGGGACCCGGCGGGTCTCTGCTGCGGTGCCCGAGGACCAGAGGCCTCCGATCCTCCTGTAAAAGACAACAGGAACACACAACCGACCACACCAGGGAGTGTTTGGTGTGCGTGTGTATGAGTGTATGCGTGTATTTGGGTTTGCGTGTGTCAAAAACATCAAAAAAATCCCTGTTACTGACACAGAACTATACATCCAGGCCGATGTGTCTGCTCTAGTCCTCAGCTTTCGTTGTCTTTTTATTATTGTCATCATTTTGTTCCTATTATTCCAGTGCGTAAAAGTGCGCGCCAAGGGGTGGCCAGGTTTGTGTTGACTCTTGTCACATGGGTGCAGCTACCTGTCACCACATGCACTGTCTCACTGTGCAGAGGCAAAAGATAAACAACAACACAACTGAAATTAAGCGATAAGAATTTCCTGCGCAAAATAAATAAAATGAAAAAGTTTTAAAATTATTAAAATCATTAATTAAGATATATGCACTTTATATCCTTCGGTAAATATGTTTCAATAAGCTGAGGGTGAAAGTTCCATCTTGTTTTTTTTAGATGTAATATTAAAAGTAAAGCATAGCCTGCTTTCAGCGCACTCCACAAAACACCGAAATATGATTTTGCGGATGCAGTTTTTGAACAAATAAATTAAATGAATCCACGTCCACAGGAAACGCAGTCATTGGTTCCTTAAAGATAATTCAAGTATCCTGTAAGTAACCTTTTTTTTTAAAAATTAAGGTTGTTCTCTTAACTTTTATCGATTTGCTGAATTTAACCAGAGTAACACTTGACAAACTAGCCCCGAATAGCTGTCTCATATGCACTTTTCCTCATTATTAAATAGCAGCGGCTGCAGATAGTCCACTCCTCTGTATCCCTCCGCTGCTTAGTGAGGCCTGCTCACACACTTCACTCACTTTGTCTGATTGTTGTCAGGCCCTGAACTCTTTAAGATAATGTTCTTTATTTCAAAGGAAGTCAACGTTGTGCGATGACAAATCCACAAAGAAAATGTTTTACCTCATTGAAAATTATCCTGTACCGCACATGGATGACACCGTGGTGTTAACTTCGCTATTCGGTTAAACTGTATACGTTCCAATGTCTTTTACACTTAAACAAGTGTACAATTATTCCATGTGAAGCTATATAATCAATACGCCTACACATTATTTTTATTTATTTCTAAGCTTTCGATTTAAATTAGGCTCTGAAATTGAAAAGTTGAGCAACACCCTTTTTTTTAATATAGTTTTATTTACCGTGAATCCTTTTCAAACGTCTTTTTCCTGCTGAAATTCCACCTGTACATGTCTCGTCTTTCTGTTCCTGAGAGCAGTGGTGAGAGCTCTGTCCGCTCCTGAGGCCTGTGAGTGAATTCCAACACACTCTCTTCCTATTTTCATCCTCTCCTGTATTTTGTCTGTTATCACCTGAGTATTTACAAAGGAGGCTTCCGACTTGGCAATGATGAAGTGATTCTGAATCGATGGCATCATATCAGATAAAAAAAAAGAGTGGAGGAACACATCATGAGGGCGACGGCTGGCTCTCACTGTGCCATGTATGATTAATTTACCTGTTTATCTACCTGCCTATCTATATCTAAATATTTGTCAGATACACAACACGTTGCAGAGGTTTATTTATGCGCCCTCCCTCCCCATGGAGGAACATCCAAAACAAACAGGACTAATCCTCTAAATGCTTTATCCCATTAGAACCCTGCTGCTGCCTTCACACGTACTTCCACGGACTCCGGTGTAAATTAAGTCTGGATCCGGCACAACAACACGCATCCATTCGGTTGTTGCACATTAAAAAGATGAACCTCGATAAGCTGCAGAGGCAACGAGGCGATGCTGGAGGCGAGAGGCGGGGAGGTCAAGTCCAGCTCCGGCCTCGGGTGCCACGTTTGTTTATTCGCCTTGGGGGACAGTGGACAGAGTAATTCCAGACAAGTCCACATCAGCAACTAGTCTGAGACAGTTTACAAAAGCAAAAACTACTAGTCCACAACAATTAGGTGCATTGCATGGTCGGTGCAGTGAATGCGTAAAACCACTCTTTCTCTTTTGGCACACATACATATGAGTCTAAAAACGAGACAGTGTCTTATAGATGAAGTGAAATATCTGCCACCCTTCAATTAAATCCATGTTTTTCTATCAAAATATTTTCACCTGGAACTGAGATACATATTCATATTTATGTGTGTACTTGGAAACCTGTTGCAACCTTGTGTAAGGAAACTATTTCCACACTGAGCTGGTGCGTAAAAGTCTCATTTTTGTCAATATATTTGCATTGCGTCCCCTTGATGTTCCAGACTGAGCTGCTCTATATGAGATTAATGGGCAGCTAAAATATGCACACGCATTTTGGCATATATGTATATATAGTTCCGCAATTTACTGGAAAAGTGAAGCACTCTTAAGTGACATTAAGACATTGCAGTGACGTTGGTGTTGAATTCAAATGCCTGACGAGGTCGTATAGAAATAAAACATCCAGTGCAGAGCGCAGACACGTTTTTCCTTGGTGGTGCATTGGGGGGGGGGGGGGGGGGGGGGAGGCGTGGATCTTGCTCACTTTGACATTCTCGTAGCAGCAGTAGCTTCTCCTCAAGGCAGGACTCAGATGACACCACCCCGCCAGCGACCGGCGGAGAAACAAGGGAAGGCTCATTCTCTCTCTCTCCCTCTCTCTCTCTCTCTCTGTGTCTTCTCGGCGGATGAACTCTGTTTTGACACCGGGACGTGTTCGGGGGCTTCATCAGAAGAGTTAGAGCACCGCGGGATCCTCCAGAGTGTTCACAGTAGCAGAGGGAATACTTTGAGAACCAGCCCGCCGCCTCAGACTCTGACACCCACCGAGCGCCGGTGGCGGAATGTGAAAAACCTCCTTTTTGGCGCATGTTCCTCTCCATAGTGCGCTGCCTTCTCCTGCTTTCTGGAAAGCGGAGGAGGAGGAGGAGGGACGTCTTTTCCCCCGACTCGATCCCTCGCCTATGGACGACGGCGGTCCCCTCTCTCCAAAGGCAAATGCTTTCAGTATTGCCTCTCTGATTTCGGCTGCAGAGCAAGCAGGAAATAACGCAGCGTTCGACAAACAGAGAACCGGCCTAGACAAGCCAGACCTGCATAACCACAGTTCCTTTAAAATGCACTACAGCACAGTGACCCGGGAAATGGAAGGTAAAAGCTGTTTGTTGATGCCCATAGAGCCGCTGTAGCATGTTTACATCACACCCGAAAAACGACACTGTACCTCCCTCCGTGCATGTGCTCGGTTAAGCGACATTTTCCCAAAAACGCGCTGCGGAGACCTAATGCGCAAAGCTGCATGTGGGTGCGTTGCTTTGAATGCATGAGTGAAATGAGCGTAAAACATCAATTCTGATATCATAGTTTGCATGATATCAAAAATAATGCAGATTCAGTGCATGGAATAACCATTTGGGAGAAGTGTGCATACAAAGACGCTATAGAGTGGGTGGTGGGGTGGGGGGGATCGCTATTCTGAAATCCCGAAGAGTTGCACGAAGAGTTAAGTTTAATTCGCGGACTGGATCACATACATTGACAAAGAAGCCAGGAGGAGCTGGCTGACACGGGCACCCTGCGCGTAATGGTACAAAACAGAACATTCACTCCTCAGGCCCCTGCAGCGTCCACTCGTCCAATAACGAGAAAGCAACAGTCACCTGCTGCCTGTTTGTTTGTTCATGCAAATCCGAGTGTGTTTACCTTTGTAAACCGTCGGTCACATCCCCTATTGTTTGTTAACGGGGCTGATGTGGGCGACACCCCTATCCACAGAGGTGAATGGGAGCCGGAGAGCCCATTAAAAAGGGGGCGCACGCACTCCTCTTGTCAATCAGTCGCGTCCCAAGGCGAGGAAAAGGCACATTACCTGCAGCTCCTTATCTAAATAGAAATAAGAACCAGTTTTATCGCAAAGGGGAGGCCCTCTGCGACAGATAAGAGCGGAGACGGGGTTGTGCTGTGTGACACACACACACACACACACAAGCGCGCACACGCACATGCACGCAAGCAGCAGCAGGAGCAGGAGCAACAGGAGCGCACAGCAGAGCGCATTCGATCCACGGGTAGAACTAGAATACTCGAGTTCTGCTGGTGCCATTAGTTGAGAGATTGTGTTCTGCGGGTTTTTGGAGACGTTTCGGACTCTTTGTGCGTCAGACCAGGCAGACTGTAGCATGCTGGCAGTGGATGCAACCTCAGGGATTAACGCGCAGCCGAGACGGAAACTTTTGAACCGAGCCGGGCTGCGTCTGCGCCTCGCATCCCCCCCACTCGGAGCTCGCTGACTCCTGCGTGTGTTTCTCTCTTCACTCTGTGTTCTACCCGAGGCACGTCCGTGAGGCATATTGAGTAAATCCAGTTCTTTTTTTGGGATGATTTCAGCCATATCCAGTCCGTGGCTGACGCAGCTGTCCCATTTTTGCGATGTTGCAGCCTTCACGACGAGCAGCCTGAGCAGCCTCAACACGCCGGGGGGCTACCACCTCTCCCCGTCCCCCGGGGACCCCTACATCCAGCATGAGGCCCACTTCGAGCCCTGCCCGGCCGCCCAGCACAACTACAACTACCCGGGCTCGAACCCGGGCCAGGCCCCGCCGAGCGACGGCGGCGGGACTCCCAACTGCTCGTCGTCCTCCTCCAGCTCCACACCGAACAGCAAGGCGATGGTGAAGAAGAACCCGAAGGTGGCCAACATTAACGTGCAGCTGGAGATGAAGGCTTTATGGGACGAGTTTAATTCGCTGGGCACGGAGATGATCGTCACCAAGGCCGGCAGGTGAGCTTTCATCCCATCGGATCATATACACACACACTCCACCTTTAGGGAAACACTGGCACAACAAAAACTGGAATTTTCACATTACTTTTACCAGTTTATTATATAAAGCTTTGCTGTTGAATCTAAAAAAAAATCTCACATGCGGTATAAAGGTGTGATCGTTTAAATGAATCAGTATTTTTAAGAATAAATATATGACTGTGAATATTATCAAATCAAATGAGGATAATTGAGTTTAATCAAGAAAATAACATATTTTGTTCCTCTCGGGTTTAGAATGACTCTGACTTTGTTTCACCAGTTAAGCGCATGTGGTTTTTGCTTTCTTCGTTTATGGCTCCAGACAGGATTTTAATAAGTTCGACATGATAGTAACATTTAATAGGAAAATCTTGTGCTTCCTGCACATAAAGGCCCAACATGTTTGTGTAGCTAAAAGCGAACTGATTAAATGTACCAACACTGGCATAAGCTTATTAAATATATTTTATGTAAAGTTGTGCAGGGGAGAAGTCGAGGCCTGCAAGCTGGAGGGGATTATAAAAACTCACGTAAAAGAGAAGGTCAAAGCATGGAGGCTTTTGTGTGTCTGTGTGCGTGTGTGTGCGTTTGTGTGTGTGTGTGTGTGTGCTTTTATAGATCCAATAAGGATGATGTTTATTCAGCCCTGTTACAATGCAACATTACAACATTACGGCCTCTAACCTGAGAGTCTTTACACGTGTGAGTGAAGATGAGCTTGTGTATAAGCTGTCGCACTATCTGCTTTAACTCGAGCCTCAGCACTTAATTCACTTTCCTTTATTTTCTATTTAAAGGAGTGAGACCCTCTCTCCTAAGTCAAACAAAAATACTTGTTTCAACACAGTCAAAACTGGATTTGATTTAGATATTTATAATTAAAACGAATACAGATTAGGGAAATAGAAAAATAGCTAATTGGACGATTTGTATTAATAATAATAATTTCTACTTTATCCTACATGCGTTCTGACCAAAGTTGACCTCTGACCCTTGTGAAGAGCCCACCAACCAACACTCAGCATATTTTTTTTTTCCCCACAAACTACACACTAAATATTGAAGTATATCTGAGTTTTCCCCTGTAATATAAAGAGACGTGAGATAATTGATTTAATTGCGAGGGTCCGGGCTGCGCCTCCTCCTCTGACAGGAGAAAGCAGATCTGCAGCAGAGCACTTTAAAAGCTCCTTCAGCCTCACCTAGCCACAACACTGACGTTAATTGAGCGTTGATTTTTAGGATCCCTTTCACTGACTCCGCGGATTACTCAACTTTCAGCTGATGTTGTTGGGGGGATATGGATCTGTAACCTAACCTAAACGAGCTGGAAGTGGAGGGTGGAGAGGGGAGAGAAACTAATGTTTGTGTGCGTGGGCCACTGGGTCCCAAGGATCTCTCAAAGCGACGAATACATGAAGGAAATATTATTAATTGTTTATACATTTCAAGAGGTCTAGACAATATCAGCACGCATGGGGAACAACCTCTTTATTTCATACTTAGAAGTTTCCCTCCTATCAAACCTGCTTTTAGTGCCTTTACGCATATACGCAAAATGTGCGCAAAAAGTCCATTCGTGCGTGTGTTCGGTCCACTTCATGTGTGTTGGCCTTCGTGGGTCTGGAATTCATCAGGGAAGCAGAGGAAGGAGAAGACGTTAAAGCGCTTTGCCAGAAGTTACAAGCCCGGAGTCACAAAAGACAACACTGCAAAAGCTCAATTCGGATCAGCGGGAGTTTTAGCCGGTTACGCACGGACTCAATCACGTCATTTCCAATAGTTTTTGAAGTGTGTGTCTTCTTGTAGCCGGAGCCCAATTGGTCTGGGAGCAGCTGTACAGTGCAAACACCCATGACCTAAAATAATAATAAAAATAACAATAGGAAATACTTTAGTAAAACCATTTGCTGGCTCCTCGGATGAATTCCAAATAATTGGAACACCAGCGTCCACGACTCCACGGTGCAGTGTTTTCTTTGTTAAATAGGACAAAATGTGCAGCAGCAGAAATCAAATTTTTTTAAAAACTGGAGTTAACAGTTGTGTTGTTTTTTTTACTTTGCCAGGAGAATGTTTCCAACTTTCCAAGTGAAAATATTTGGGATGGATCCGATGTCGGACTACATGCTCCTGATGGACTTCCTGCCTGTGGACGACAAACGTTACAGGTACTAGTTTGTGGACATCTCTCTGGACACATATGGGACACACACACGTGTCTCTACTGGACCGTAACACACTGCGCAAGTTCGTTGGTTTTTACTGTTGCGCGCAATCCACATTTTGAATGAGTATTCGCATTCAAGCAAAAAAGGGGATCACAAATGCACCAGTCGAATGAAAATATACAATTACACGTATACATGTTTGTCTGTACCTTAATTCAGACGAACATTTATAAATATTTCCGCAATGTACCATATTGTGCCAGAAGTGTGTTGGTGCCTCTGCTGAAATCTAACTTTTTTCTCTTATCAAGGAGATTATTGTCCTTTCTTTATATCCCCAGTCTCCCCACAAGTCTGAATTTTATTTTTTGTGACTATGTGTGGCACTTTTAAAACCTGAAGTCTTACTTACTTACTTCGCTCTTGCAGGTATGCTTTCCACAGCTCCTCCTGGTTAGTGGCGGGCAAAGCTGACCCCGCCACGCCGGGCAGGGTCCACTACCACCCGGACTCCCCGGCCAAAGGCGCACAGTGGATGAAGCAGATCGTCTCCTTCGACAAACTCAAGCTCACCAACAACCTGCTGGATGACAACGGACATGTGAGTAACCTGCTCCACCACAAAACGCGTATAGTTTGATGTGTATATCGACCCAAAGTTTATTTATACCGCATTGCAACAAGCATCGGCTTCAGGGATCACTATGTAAACTCATTAGTACAAATATGCTGCAGTGATTTAGCTGATAAGTCCCGATAAGAACATTATTCAGCGACAAAATTATTAAATATGATAAACTACTGGTAACAGTAAACTCACCAAGCACACGAAGGAAGATTATTATTAAGGAGAAGTCGTATTTTCTATTCGCCTCCTGCTGATTGATCCAAGTAATTAAACCTCAGTGTTTTTGATTTATAGGCAGATGGTGCCAAGAACAGATTTTCATAGAAATGACAGATACGCATCAGACTTTACTCCGCAAGGATGTGGCATATTTCACCGCTGGAATCCAGTTTCTCCCGCGTGTTTCCGTGCGTCATCTCATTAAATTGTGATTGAAATCAGCGAAAATAAGAGAGGCAGATATTTTAGAAAATAGTGACGGTAAAGGAGTGAGCTAGATACAGGACTACGGTATGGGATTGAGGACATATCATATTCATAAATGAGTTATCGAGCATGATTCCTGCTCCATGTTTAGACTTTTTAAATTAGAATTATTCTGATAAATATTCTCAGCCAGCCTTTATATAATCAAATGCGTGCACAGATTTAAATGGCTCAGTTAAATTAACAGGAGCGTCAGGTTATTTCTGCATTTAATGACTTTTATTAACATGAACGTTTATTTATTCCTGTTAAACGATATTTTTTTTGCTATATTCAACTTTATAAACCTGCCTCGATGCCACATCTAGAACCCTCTGACTTGCGGAGTTAACCTTTATTACTGTGTAATTGTGCATGAGTGCTGATCCCCCCCCCCCCCCCTTTGTCTTTCACAGATCATTCTGAACTCCATGCATCGCTACCAGCCCCGGTTCCATGTGGTCTACGTGGATCCCCGCAAGGACAGCGAGAAATACGCAGAGGAGAATTTCAAGACCTTTGTGTTCGAGGAAACGCGCTTCACGGCGGTCACAGCTTATCAGAACCACCGGGTAAGACGCTTCTCCCCCCCCTTAAACCTACATGAGACTGTGATGTGCAGGAATGTACATTTTTGTGACCAAATTCTCAAATGTAATTATTCAAGTAGGCATAAAGTGTATTGTTAAATTATTGAATATTATCGAAAAAAAAACAACCTAAAACGTTTCCATGGGTTAGTTTAGAGCCCAGTGCAAAGTCATTTTAACTAACTGTTGATAATCACACAGGGTTTGGAAAAAAATAAGCGGATATTTTTCATTATTATTTAATATTTGGTAGCATTAAAGCGTGTTTTCATGGCGCATTCTCTGTGCGTAAATTGTGCGTATATTTGCCCTTTACGCACAACAGTGGTCCCCCCTCTCTGCGTCCTCCCTGCTCTGGTTTCTATCAGTCTCCGCTGCGTCTGTTTAGATTCACACACCAGCGCATTCATGACTTCTTCATTGCGAAACGTGGCGAGTGAAACATAAGAATGAAGTTCAGCTCCTATCAGCAGTGTGCGAGTGATGGTGAAATGTGTGAGAGTCGGTGAACAGGCGATATATCGAATAAAAGAACTGGTCTGTTTCAGATTAAATGTCACAGAAAGGGTTCATTTTTTTTAACAATTACAGTTACAGTAATAGTAAATTATCGTTTTTATGATCTGAATGATACAGACGTTTCTCATCATCATTCTAACGTATTCAAGTTATAATTATAAGGGATATAAGTTAGGATGGGCCTGTGCTGTGTCTGATGTATGAATGAGAAGCTATTCAGCTGTTATCAGTTCCAACATCAACATAGTCAATAACAAGATACGTTCTGTAGTATTATTATTACCTCTGTATTGACAACTCTGCAGTCAGTTCCACAAATTAGCTTTGTTTTAAATAAAACTGAAGGGACATGATTCTGCAGCCCTGAACAACACGATGCTTATTTACATGTTTTATTAAAGACAGCAGTGCCATTCTTCTTCAATGACCAAGCTGATCTTTTACTGGAAATTCTAGGCCCTGTTCTTTCTTTCTAACAGAATTGCAATCAGTATTAGAAAATTAGAACAAATGTATTGTGTATAATACCATGTGTGCAGCACTGAGGTTTATTTGATGTGCTCTGGATTTCAGATCACACAGCTGAAGATAGCCAGCAACCCGTTTGCAAAGGGCTTCAGAGACTGTGACCCAGAGGACTGGTGAGTGTTTATAACAGAGAAGAACTAATCTATTTCCACATGAGGTAGAAATTTACATCAGAGCTGTCCAGGCTAGAGAGCATTTGTAAAACAGTTTTTCCTGTTTGCTTTATTCCACAAAGGTGACAGATGGGTGCAGTTTTCCACAAAAGGGAAGATAATGAGTGCCCTGATGTTTCATAATCACTGGATATTGTTTGAAAGTCAATCATCTGAGCTTTTCTGTCATTGACAAATGACCAAACGCTCTTTAATTGTCACAATGGAGTAAACTGCACCCACTAAAGGATAAACAGGAAGTTAAAGCAAACAAAAACACGTTTTTCAAATGCTCCTTGTCTAGCCCTTCAAATTTCTTTTTTATAGCATTAACTGATGCATTTTATAGGGATTGTTGATTGTTTTATATAAAACAGACTGATCTGATACTTGTAAAAATGTCTCTTCACATTTCAGTCACTGTAAAGTAGCTGCAAGTCAATGTGTAAATGCTCATTACATGCACCAGTGTAAACTCTTAAAATGTGCATTCATCATTTTAATATATAATTAAGAAAATGTGCCCTTGACATTCATTAAATGAGTATGAAACTGAATCCATTCTCCCCGCTGCAGGCCCAGGAATCACAGGCCAGGCTCTCTGCCAATAATGAGTGCCTTTGCCAGAACAAGAAACCCAATGTCATCTCCACCTCAGCAGAACGGCACAGAGAAAGGTCTGCAGCTCACTCCGTGTTTCATCAAAAATAAATATATAAAAACCTCATGTCTGCTATTGCACATTCAACACAGTTATATTTGCATATTAAGCTTTCAAAAGAACATTTTTTATTTCCGTTGCTGGCAAATTTAACTCATTCTCTAAGCACAGTGTATTCCCAGGATCAGGTCAATATTGGCTTTTTAATTAAACATCAAATATCCGCCAGTCAATGTCAGTCACTGCTGATAAAATACATGTCCCGTGATATTGTATAATTGGCCTCACTGTAAAGCATTGGAAACTGTCCTGACATTATGAGGATTTTATTTATCGGTTCAGTAAAAACAATTTGATCAGTTGATGTTAAACTGAGGGCTGTTAAAAGCTTCTAATCCTTCTGAAATAATTCTATAATGAGGATTTATATTTATTCCAATGGAACATTTTTCTGGTTCTAACAGATAGTAAGTATTTTAAGTTCAGCCTTCTACTGTATAGTGATCTAAACACAGCTTTTGAAATGTCAAAAATAATGAAATGAGGTTTTATTACATATCAGGACACAGTGTAAACTGTTCCTGGCTTCCACCCAAACACACGAGTGTCAGTACAAGTCTTCAAAACACTACATGTCAAAACACACTGCAGCTCAGGGTGTATCACTGAACACACTCACCCTGTAAGACAATATACACACCCTGCTGGTCCTGAGTATTCATATGTCACCTGTCTCCGGCTGTGTCTGACTGTCCTCACGTCTCTCCACAGAAGACAGTAGACGGGAATATGACCGAGACCCCAGCGGCACGCCCATACACGGTGACCCGGCTCACCAGCTGATGTCCCGGGTCCTGAGCCCAGCCCTGCCCGTCCCAGGAGGCCTCCACGCCGTCCCGCTCACCAGTGGCCGGCCCAGCCCTCCCCATGACCTTCGGTCAGACCCCCACTCCTTACCCCCGGACACCCTGCACCACCACCCTTACAAGTACCCCACCACCTATGAACACTACCTGGGCGCCAAGACCCGGCCGTCGCCCTACCCGTTACCCAGCATCAGAGGACACACATACCATCACCACATGAACCCAGCTACAGCTAATATGTACTCAGCCACAAGCGGCCCCTCTAACTACGACTACGGGCCCAGATAATGACTGCTGCCCACCGGGGCTGACAGCACGCAGCACTGCTGGGATGGAAAAGGCAGGAAACACAGTTCTGTCTATTAGTGGCTGACGCAACCTGTGGGTGCGTTTCCAGGCTGAAACTCCTCTCTGCTGGATAAAACCCTGCCGTATTTATTTAAAGGAAATGCATCTTTGGGGTAAACACGGGCACCTGCTCTGAGCCCTTCAAGGGGTCTGATTTGACCTTTGAACCCCAAAGACAACAGCTCCACACCAGGTGAGGTCTTACCCGAGCGGTGCGGACATGGAGCCAGCCGACCGAGGAGGCAGGAGGGACCTCTCCTTATCCCAGACAATACTTTTCATCACAGACTGGAACTGATTTTTTTCTTTGTGTTGGATGCACTTTTTTTGATTTGCCTTGTTTTTATTGCTTTCAAAAAAGCCATATGTTATATAGTCCATCAACCTTGTAGGTAGACGAGATGTTTGCATGTTGAGCTCATCAGAGACGGTGTCGAAACACATCAAATGTTTTTTGTTTGAGGAAAAAAAAAAATTGATTTAGAAACATCCTGAACCTTTTTGAGCCGCTCTGAGAAGCTTGCACCATGGCACTGACTTGCAGCAATACAAAGTAAATAAATGAAGCAGAATGACTGTTCTGTATCTGTAAAATAAACATTTAATTCTTGTAATTCATAAAGAGGTTTGTTCTTTGTGCCAGTCTTCCTGTCAAAGTCCCATCTGCTGCTGCAGCGCTACAGGGGAGAGAGATGCAAAGAAAAAGAAAGTTTACCTCACTGATCTTATTGTTCAGGTTTCTCCGTCCGGAACGGCCCTGTTGAATCAGGTTGAGGTGTCCGCTGCCCCTGCAGTCATTTGGAATCAGGAGCTGGAAGCTGTCAAAACATTACGCTGATCTGTAGTTCCAATGTGGAAATATGCATCTGAATTTATGATAGAAAAAGCACACACACACGCAAAGTGAGTCACTGACTACACTTCCTACTTCTACACACACCTCTTAGTTTTGATACACAATGTGGGCAGCTATACTGAGTCCTGTGGCATTACAGACTGTAGTTCAATGTTAAAGTCTAAACTGACTAAAGAAAATCATTTGTACTAAGGGGATGTTCAAAACTGTGTTATCGCAGTAAAGACTTCTGAGAGAATTGTCATGTAAAAACTTAAAAGTGATCATAATTTAAAATCATATAAAATAAAGTAAATATTCCTTATTTTGTACATTATAATATTCATCAAAAATCACACAGTTCCAATAATTTGTTTTAAAAAAAAGAATGTAAATTGAGAGATGTGGGGTTTTTTCCAGCACTGATTTCACAGACACATTTCATGACAGAGTGGAAAAGACACAGCACTTACATTTCCCCTCTCCCCCCCCCCCCCAAAAGGATATCATTGCTCATATTTAATGGGACAGTTGGCCGATATTTTAAGAATGCCACCCCCCTCCTATCTGTGCAGCCATTTCCATCTCCTATTTGAAGTCCTATATGAGGAATGCTTTGTTGTGAAGGTTAATCTAGTTTGGGGCTGGGGGTGTGTGTGTGGGGGGGGGGGGGGGGGGTCCTGCTTTGGGATTTGTGCCTGTCACGCTACAAAGGGAAACTTTACCTAATCATTCATTTCAATAATGTAGTATTTTTCTCCTTGAACCGGGTGAGCGGAGGGGGAAGAGGAAGCCTGAGGCCTCCTGACCTCTGACTGTTTAATGGCTTGTAAAGGTGTCAGAGGTTAAATAATGTTTCCACGCATTTAAACGCAGACTAATTGGTCGTGTAATTGTTTCTTTGTTTGTTTGCATGGTGACTAAAGCTCTGGTGGACACACTGTGTACCTGACAATGGGACTTTATCATGAAGCCAATGTCGTATGGACAATGTGATTTTATCCAAGGCTGAACGATCTTTCACCGCTCAGTTAGTTTGACAATCAAAATGTCTAATTCAATTAAGTTTGGCCAAATAATCAATAACCTTATGTCTAGATCAGATTAGATTAGATTCAACTTTATTGTCATTGCACAGAACAAGTACATATGCAACGAAATGCAGTTAAGCGTCTAACCAGAAGTGCAAAAAAAGGCAGTAAAGTGCAGAGTATTGTGCATATATTGAAGAGTATTGTGCATATTAATGCAGAGTATTGTGCATATTAAAGTGAAAATGTAATAAATAGGATCTGTACAGTAGAAATATATATGGAATATAACAGTATTAACAGGAATTGTAAGATATAGGACGATGAATACACTATGAGCAGGCTAAAAAATATAAATATATATAAATATGAATACACTATAGGCGGGATAATACAGTATAAAAAAACAAAGTAACAGTCAGTGCAATGTACGAATGTTCAAATGTTCAGTGGTTGGAGGAGGGGGGTGTGGCAGTCCAAGCCAGGGTGGAGGTGTCTAATAATAGGTTTAATAATTTATCCATAATTTAGATGGGGGCCTAGTTAAAAAAAAAATTATATCATTATCTCTATTAACTTTGATCAGTCATAATGAAGCCTAATATCAAAACTTACAGAAAGATATTCGCTCCCGTGTGTTGTGGACGGGAGGCGGAGGAGTGTGGACATTGCAGCCGCCCTGGAGTGAGCCGGCGGCGGCCTCAGGTGCTCGGGTCAGCCGCTGGGATCGGAGGAAGCACCGCTGTGCCTCATGCACGTAGAGGGAGTAACCAGGGGCAACCAGGTTCAAAAGGTGACTCGGACTAATTATAGGTTTCATTACGCACGAAACACGAACAGGTCGAATTTAATGGAGTCAGTCTGAATAAGGAGTGAGACGTTTATACGTGCACACAAGGGGACAGCAGTTATATCTCCAGGGGGGGTGGAGGTCATTTTATGACAAGGTTGTTTTTGTTAATAGTTTGACTTGTCATCGTTTCAACAAAGAGTCTCCCAGCCTGTTTTCAGGAGGTGAAAATGTGAACTAACCTGATGCTGAGGTCAAATAAGCCTCAATGAGTTCGAACACTTTATTAATGTGACTGCCAGGGTCCAGGAAGCTGAAAGTCCACTGTTGTTAAAGGTTTTTAATTGAGTGGTTCATCAACGGTTAGGATACAAAGCACAGGTGGAGAATGTAAAGGTTATAGAGTAGATGCAATGTCTTAAAAAAATAAAATAAAACACCCTTTAATTTAAAATAAATACAAAATTCTGATAAAAATCCTGCATTGAAAATATCCCTTAATATAACATTTTATATTTCCTTACTGTTTCTTACAATTTTGTTGGTGTTGCTGAAGGAAGAGCTTTTCACTCTTTCACAATAATTTATATTTTGTTATGACAATTCAATAATTTATTAGATTTTGAATGCTAAACTTTTACTTGTAAAGTATCAACTAATGTTGTCTCATGGAATCAGGTACAATATTTGCCTCCGAGTCATGTAAAGTAGCATTAAATGTAAATACTCAAGTTAAGTACAAGTATCTCAGAATGAATATTTCAGTAAATGATTTAGATAATACAAAGTTACTTTACATAAGTAAAGTGCTGGTCATACTCTGATAATCTATTAAGTTTGAGGAGACCTGACCTGCAGTCTGAAGGAGCCTGCAAAGTTTATAAAAAATTGGGAACACAGGAGATTATACTTTCCCTATTATTGGTCTGAAATACCATGGTGAGGTTTAATTGTACTTACCTGAGATCCTATTTGACAGACATTATAGATATCTTTGATCCTTGCAATACCAAATCAATTTGTTTTCATGCAGAGACAAATCAGAGAAATTGCGCCTACTGGAGGAATTATAATGCATTGCACCTCAATACCAATCAATCTCATCAGCATGGCGTCCTGTGCTGGAGAACATTCTCTGCATTAGATTTCTACACAAGCGCTTAAATGGGCTCTGAACTGCTTTCAACAGGTTCAGGCCAGTTTCAAGCCCAACACTCTGATGTATCGTTCAGTTTGCACGGAGGATAACAGCAACTTTCTCAGACCCGCTCACACTGCAGTGAGGTTTGTGTGCCCAGATCTCCGGCTCCAGGAGACTCTGTGCCAAGGACTCGCCACTGAGGCATGCAGAGGATGGATGATAATGGGACCTGAGGCATCATCTGACACTCGGCTGCATCTGGAACATCTCTTTATGACAGGCCGGTCTCGATGCGTCCCCTTCACCCTGTACGGTTCTGCTGAAAAGCCTGACTTGGACAGTTATTAAAAACAAGACAGGTAAAGCAACCAGACATCCACCTAAACAACAGAACACATGTTTCACATTTCCCCCACTCGGGCCCAGCAGCTAATACAAAAGGTGCTACGGTTTACGGTGCGCATGAGGCTGCTGACAGACATTTTATGCGGCCCATCAAAACACATCACCGTCACAAGGCAAGAGTCCTGATACGTTTGTATTAATTCACATTTGGGAAAATAAATAAAAGCAACTTGGTGATACTTTGACCGCGGCTTCAACGGAGGGGGAATTATTTTCGTATAATCACTCTTTTTCACCATTTTTTATTTCCTAAATAATCAGGCTCAGTGTGACGTCTTAGCAGGTAATTTTATCCGTGAATACACCCGAGAGGTCAGCCAGTGCCAATATTAAACACACACACACACACACACTGCCACACCAACACAAATCAACGGATTATGTCCCATCCCAAAGCCAGGCTGACCTCTGACCTTAAAGACCAAGGAAGACACCCATTTGCTGATAAGTGAAGCACAGGGCCCGTTGTGCTGACAGCTTCCCTGTCCATTTATTGACTTCCTTAATGATCCATTATGAAGTGATTTACGACGTCCACCAGCCACTTCTAAGGCCGGTGGGTGGCTGTCTGCTCCATTCAGCAGACATCTGCACCAATGGACGTAGCATTTGATTTATCAGAGAATGGACGGAAGCTGGCCCACACGCCACCTCTAGTGTTTGTTCAAAGCCAACAGGAGAGTTAGGAAGCTATTATGAAGGCGAGATGTCACCGTAGGGGTCAGACACAAAAGGTATAGACGAGGACACAAGGAAAACATGTCCTTAAAACCAGGCAGTTAAGGGAGGAAAAAAAGAGGTTTCAGTCCAAGTATTCTTTAAATGATAAAAGGTTTTCAACAAAATACAAAACATAAATGGTTTTAGAACTTTACACTGAACACAAGCAAGAAAACCCAGAGCTGCAGTTACACAGCGTTTCCCATGACAGTTGCTTGTGGAGCAGATGACCTTGTCTTTCCTCTGTCCGCTGATGATTCGTGGCCATTATGTCGGGCCCGGCTCTTTGATTTCTCAGGCCTTTCCTGTACAGCATGATGAGCTTATCAATTTTGGGGTTATCCCAGGAGAAAAAAAGCCTTTATGAAGCAGAACGCTGGACGTTTGAGGCCCCGGCCCCCCTCCCCCCTCGGCACCATGTTGTAACACATGAGCTCCCGTGCTGCTCATCCACTCACAGAGTTATTATCAGAGACAGTGGACAGAAGGACATCACTTCTATATTTCTCTGGGACTTTCACAACAGGACCCCTGGCCTCTTCCTTGACAAACGTCCATTTCTTAAAAAGACATCTGTTTTTGGCATAACATGTATATTAAATGCATCATTATCCAGCATGTTGATAGTCTGACCAGTCTACAATAAAATATGTTAAAATTCACATTCTTCTACATGTTACTTGTGTCAAGTTAGGAGTACATTGTTCTCTGTTTTTCAATTTTTTTAAAAAGATTTATAAAGTAAATAAAAAAAAAAAAATCAGCTCCTAAACAGATAACACCAACTGCAGATGAGCACCTTTCCTAAAACAACATCCCTCTATTCTCTACCCCTGCTGTGATTAACCTTGTTAAACAAATACAGCTCAGGTCAGGCTGCAGCGCCTGTGTGTTAAACTAAGACCTGCTAGAATAACAACACGGGATTACATAGCCGCTCAGGTGCGTTTGTACACCTCGAATCCAAGTCCACTGGAGCGAATCTCCCATCAGATAAGTCAACACAATCACTTTAGCTGCACAGGGCATCGCATCAGCCTTGAGAAAACAGTTGGCTGAACAACTTAGCAGGAGCCTAATTAACTATTTGAAACGATCGCAGCCGTTTCAACAGGATTAACAGCAAAATAATGGATGTGCAGCTCTAAAATGCAAAATTTTTATGTAAAATACTGGATTATGACATGATACAGCCTCGATATAAAATGCAGTCATTTTTACAACTTCATGTTTACTCTATCTTTCAAAGACAGTTACAAGTTTATATGATCTCTATAAACAGATTCTGCTTATATGAACAAACTATAAGTGGTTTATGGTCCAAAAGCTTTCTGGTTTCTGTGTTTAGTTTTAACAATCACATTTGAGCAGCATTCCGTTGCCCACAGGTAAAAGAGGCGAAGCACATCGACTGAAATGAATCAGCTTTTAAATTTATCAGCATTCATATGTAGGTAGCTGTTTTTTTGTTGTTTTTTTAATATATTTTTATTACACTTTTTTTTAGACAACACAAAACAAACAGAACTGCTCAGACACGACAAAAAAAAAGGGAAACAACAGAATGTGGGCATGTGGATACAGTAAAATAGAAAATAATTGAGATATTAATTAAGAAAATAAGAATTAATGACAGTGGGCACAATTTCCATCAAGACAAGGCAGAGTCAGATAGGAGTCAATACAGAGCATACCGACATAGCGAGGCCACAAAATGAACGTTACCCCTTAAGACAAAGTTACGAGGACAGGCTAGGCTGAGCTGGGAAATCCACGAGGCAAGGAAGATGACAGTGTGGACCCGATATGCTGCAAGTAAGGGTCCCAGACCTTATAGAAGGCGTCTGTTTTGGAGTGAAGCATGCACGTGATGTATTCACTAGGAATGAAGTCCATAACAATGTTGTGCCATGACTTTTTTGTGGTAACAAAATTCTTGTTCCAAAAGAGTCAAATGTTCTTTCTAGCAGCAAATGTTAGTATATTGAAAAGTCTCCTGTGTTTACTGTCAGTAATCCGACCCTCCGGGAGACCAAGTATCAGGCACATAGGGTCCATCCGTATTGGGACATCAAAGATAGCAGTCACTTCAATCACTATACTAGACCAGTAGCTTTGTAATTTCCCACATGACCAGAAGCAGTGGACATAATTACCAGTCTCAGAGTTGCATTTCCAGCAGAGCGGTGAGATATTAGCATCCATTTTGTTCTTGACAACAGGTGTTATGTGGTGATATGTGGGTAGCTGTTAATTGACATTTGCCAAAAGGTTGTCTGGATTTAAAACATCTACAAAAAGTTATTTGTTTTGGGTTTGGTGTGGAGAAACGTTCAACTCCTGTGGACTCATCAGACCAGATATAACATGTTGTCCGTTGCTCCCAGAGGTTGATACTCAGTTGATCAGATGCCCTTGAAAAAATCAAACCCAGTATAATATAGATCTGCTTTAAATCCTAACGTCATGAAGGGTTTAATGCTCAGATTGAATTTTAGAAAGCAGTATTGAAGAAACTTGGTGCTGTTGCATTGAACTGCACTCCTTTTACATCAATGAGGGTGAGTAACAGAAAAGACCTCTTTGTGGTGCAAGTTGGGAAACAGGTTTTTTACCATGAAGCAGAAAGAGCTTTGACTACAAGAATGTCAGAAATATGAAGCACCCGTTGCCTCACATTGCATCAGGGCAGATTCCAGATAAGAAAGTTTGAGAGAAAGTCTGTGTGTCCTCCAAGGAGTCAGAGGTTCAGCTGTTGTCAGCTCCTTCGTTGTATATCGACCACAGGCTGATCCTCTGGTCCTTGGATCCGGCAGCCAGCAGTCTCTGTCTGGGGTCCTGGTGGTTTGAGAAGGCCACGCTCAACACCACGTCCGTGTGGTATTGAAGCACTGCCAGCGGCCGCAGCTTCTTCCAGCCAAAGACCCGAACTCTGTGGTCCCAGCCCGCCGAGGCCAGAAGCTTGCTGTCGTCCCTGATGCACAGGTGGGAAACCCCGGGGTTGACCAGCGTCACGCAGTCCTGGAGCTGTAAATGGTTATGGAGAAGAAGATACATGCCAGTTTATCATTTTATTAAAAGGAAATAAGAAAAACTACTTTGTAAACCCAGTACACAGAACAGCCAAAAATATACAAACACACAAGTATTGGGATGTGCAAAATCTTCGTAGAAATTAAATAGTCATCCATAAATACAAATTTAAAAGCAGAAGTACACAAGTTAGCAATCTTCTTCAATAAAGCAAAGATTTAGAAGCAGAAAAACCTGCATGGGCATCATCTCGCAGTTTCTTTATCTTTCTTTTTTCTGCCCCTGACTCCTGTTTTCTTTTTGAAGCCATTTTCGAAAAGTTGACCTAGCCTACTGTCAAAGTTCGTCAGGCCACTGAGATAGGAAAGGGCACGCACCATCGTAACTTTTTTTGAGCGATTAAATATATCTCTTGTTCTGCCTGTTTTGTGATATACATGCCTAAAAGGTGCCTTATATTTCTATACTGAGATAATATCGGCATTATAATTGTAAGCTATTTTATTTAATGACGTTATTGTTGAGGGTTGATTTGTATTTCCTGTTCTAAGCGGGTTGTTGGTAGTGACTCTTATTTTGAAAGAGGGTTTTAAAGGAAGTGGATTCTGTGATGAGTGAAGTTGTAAAATGAACGGAGAATAAACGGGTGTGCTGTCCCGAGCGCAGGACCTGCTCTCGTGTTCTTTGTCGGCTGAGGTCGGACCTATGATACCACCAAACGCTCGGCTACATAATTATTATAACTATGATGATTTTTCAGCTTTTACTCTGCAAAGTCCAAGGATGGTGGGTAGTAGATCTTTATTGGTAATTGTTGGAGAAATTTAAAAAACGAAAGAGAAATGATCAGACATACTAAATAGGTCAGCAAGTCGATTAATCACTGCCACCTAAGAAACTGAGGCCAACAAAAACACGGACTGGGGGAGACTATCAGCTGATCTGATGACGGAGGTCCAAGTGTGGGGCTGGAAGTGTGTTGAACCTGGCCGGGGACTAGTGGGACTCAATCATCGGCCGTAAAACATTACGGCACGAGGGCCACAAGCAGATCTCTCTGCGTCCCTCTATTTGGATTGGAGTTAGGGAGGCCTGATGTGGAAGCACGACGGGCCTTTGAGTTCCCTTTGTCACAGTTTTGCGAGAAAAGAGAGATAGAGCATCTCGCCGAAACACTTGTTTGCAGAGGCCTTGTTGCTTTAAGCACCTCTGATGAATTACATTGGCACTGAAAGGTCCGGTCAGCGGGAGAAAAGACCCGATAAATACACCGTTGTAACATCTGCCTGCTAAAGATTAGCCACGGCCTGCTCTCTCCCGTGATCTACAGTGTCCCCAGGACTGTATCAATCTCTCTAAAGGGGCAACTTTTCAGACATGTTATAATGAATGGCGGCTCAGATCACCATCTGAAGGGCCTGCTGCGGTGGGCATTCCATGCCGAGCGAACGTGCTCTTCCCGCAGCGCAGGGATCCCTGCTGGACAGCTCGCTGGGACACAAACATCTGGATATGGGAGCCAAAATCAAACTGGACAGCGTAAAATTGACTTCATAAGTCGTGTCTAGAGAGACGAATGGCCTTGGATGGGAGGAGACGGAGGGGAATTTATCTGCGTGCTCCTGTTCCGGGCAGGAACCATCCACGGGCTGCATGTGGAAAATATAAGCCAGGTACCTCATAGCCCAAGTGGGAGAGAGGGAAAGAGAGAGAGAGAGAGAGAGAGAGAGAGAGCAGGGAGGAATGTCATTGATCAAAACAGAGCAACAAAGTCCACAAAAAGCAACGATGGGATTTCTTTCTCTCTTTCTTTTTTTTAAAACCAAGATCCCTACAGAACCACTGGTATGAAACAGTGACTGGTCATACCAAACAAACCAGATACACTGATACAAAGAAACCCGGGGGGTGGGGGGGGTGACAGATTGTTTGGAGCTTTGTTATTACCTCAAGAATCTGGTATGCCCCTACCTCGCCACATCTGGTTTGCATTAGAGGCCTGATAATGATGGGTTTAAGTGTCTGTTTTTGTTTGTTTTGCTTCCCATAGTTTGTGTCAGGAAAAGGCATTTGTTTCATTAAAGGGTCAAACGTAAGCAGTAACTGGCTAATGATGTAGTAATGCTCATTCAGCAGGACGACCCGGCACAATTGTTTTTACTTTCCACAGTCTGAGAAAGCAGAAGGGAAAAGTGGTGAGAAAAAAGGGGTCGTTCTGTCCTGTGATTTAAAATGAATGATGCCGGGGGTGAAGCTCCGCTGGGTCCTGAGCTGCCGACGATCTGTGGTGGACGTGAGACTTCATGTGGCTGTGGTGCTCCAGAAGAACAGTGCTTACACAAGTTCATTGTTTAATAACTTGATCATAGATAATCAGAAATTGGGAAATAAAATCATTGTTTTTGATGAAGCCTTTTGTAATGTCCCTTGAACAAAACCGCAGCAAAATATTACTATCGCACCATCAGAATATATACATATATATATATTAGTGCTGTCAAACGAGTAAAATATTTAATCGCGATTAATCGCATTTATGTCATAGTTAACTCGCGATTAATTGCAATTAATCGCAATTAATTTTTATCTATTCTAAATGTCCCTTCATTTATTTTTTTTCCATAATTTTACTTTCATTTTAATGCTCTTATCAACATGGAAAGTGGATTGGCTTGCTTTATGCAAATGTTTAATTTTATTGAAAAACAACATTGCCAAACAGGGTGGTACAAAATAAAATTATGAAGTGCACATTTCAGGTAAACAAGGACTCAGCCTATAGTGCAGTTAAACCATGGCTTAATATTTAATTTTTTTCAAGTTTGCTGTGAACATAGCAGTCAGGCCTCTTATTTCAGAAACAATGAACCATAACAGTTAGGTTACCAATAAAAGGTAAGCCTACTACTTCTTTGCTTTAAGCTAGCTACTCAAACAGACAAGCAACAAATAACAAACAAACAAAATACACAGGCAAGTGTCGGCCTACTTTGAAATAAATTAAACACAGAACTTTGTAGGGCTATTAGAGTCCTCCCCATATTTGTGGAAAATGTATGAAATAAGAGGTACCCTATTTTGAAATAAATAAAAACATAGCTGCTGCCTAATAGTGTAACGGACTGGGTTTATGTTTATGATTTAATGTTAAACTGACAGCCCTAATATATATATATTAGGGCTGTCAATTTAACGCGTTATTAACGGCGTTAATGCAAACCCATTTTAACGCAGTCAATTTTTTTATATATATATATCCTATCTTCATATTAATGTACAGAGCTGATCATTGACACTTGCGGAGTCAGGAGCGCCTCAATCCTATTCTCTTAGTTCAAGAAATCTGTAGGAGTCTTTAAGTTTTGGTCAGCTTTGGATATATTGCAATAACGGAGTTGGAATTATCAGACAAATCAATTAGTTGATTAAAAATGTTTTGGACAATTTGGACAAAGGTATTTTCTGTTTACCAGTCTTGATGCTAAGCTCCTTCATAGACCGATGAAAGAGGGGAGAGAAGGTCAACAGAGCAAAGCACAAGCAGACATGTACAAATATATTGGTTCCAGGTTTCCAAATGGGAATACTTGTTTTTTTAAGTGTTCTGTGTAGTAATAGTAATTCAGAAAAGAATCACAAGATGAATGGATAGTAATAAAAATTGGTTGTAGTGTATTATTAATTGTCTTCTTTAAAAGGGGACAATTCTTATATTAACCAGGTCTGGTTCTGAACAGAGAGAGTCTATATTTCTTGTTATTGCTTCTTTACTATCTCATCGGAGACAGGCTCCCTCTCAGGGCTTCATCATTCATGTTTTTGTTGTCTGAACACTCCTCTCTGGCCTGTGTTACCGCACGCTGTTTAAACGCTGGTTCTCTCAGCTGTCAGGAGGCTACCAGCTCTGCTCAGCAGCTGGGTCCACAAGACTCGCTGTGGGTCTGTGATGGATCCAACACAAACTCACACTTCAGGATCCTCTTTTGTAGCATGTCACCGACAGAGGAGACGTTCAAACGGAGCGGCCCCACTTGGCAGACCTCACTCAAGCCCCGCTCCACTTTTTCCTCCCTCGTCTTTCGCGCCAGTCTTGGCAGAGATCTCGGCCTTCACGCTGATCTACTGAAACGTCCCATCATCGCTCACTCACTGGAGCCGAGCGGCTGGGAGGCTTTTCGCAGGTATTTTCTGACACGCCCTGTCCCAGAATCACACTCGGCAGCAGGGAGATTACAGCCTTTTGTCACCTTGCCTGTCAGAGCCTGGTTCTGGCTGACAGGAGACGGACGTGTCAAACAGGTGAGCTGTCCCATTCAGAAAAGAGCGGCTTGGGATCACTCAGTAGAAAGAGACTTTTTGTAAAATTGAGAAGCTTTCTTCCTAACTACATATGTTAACTTCTCCAGAGCCAAACTCGACGTTAAGTTTTTTAACCAGTGGCCTAGAGAGGGGCAACGAACATTCAATCAATTTTACAGTATCTGGGAGATGTTTTTGGACTTTGTTAAGAATGGTGAAATTGAAGAGGCATTGGAATTGTGACTAATCTGGTGTGAGGAATGTGTGCTGTGCTCTGTTGCTTGTTAGTGACTGTATTCTAGTTTACATATTCAATTTTGTTTAAATTTTGTTTAAACTAAATTAGGGCTGGGCAAGTTAACTCGTTTAATCGAGTTAACTCAAGTGATAAGTTAACTCGATTAATTATTTTATCTCGCATTAACTCAGGTTTGATTATTTATTGTTTTATTGTGAAAGTCAGGCTTTTATTTTGTGAAAGTCTGTTGCTGACTGCTGCAGAACAGGAAAAAAGAAAATAATTGGCGGATAAACAATCGAGTTAACTCATCACTTGAGTTAACTCGATTAAAACGAGTTAACTTGCCCAGCCCTAAACTAAATTAGTAGTTTCATTGTAATTTTTTGTACTTTAATTTATGTTGTAATCATATCTTAGCAATTTCTGTGACTTTTGTACTATTTATTTCCATTCATGCTGCCATATGTTCAGGTTGGGGAAGGGTCTTGTATTTATGTAAATTGATGTAAATGTATAAAACTATATAAAACCAATACCAATTTTTACGACAGCCAGCTTGGACATACATCAGTCCAATAGCAGGACTGAGTCTGGGCCTGATGTGACCTGACGCATAAGTCGGGTCACATGGGATCTGGTCGACAGAAGACAGTGTGGATTTTTTTTACATTGTGGTGAACATGAAGATCAGGAGTTTCACCTGCAGTAAACTGTCATCAGTCTCAGAAATAGCTCGCTGTCAGCTATGCTTGATTTGCACTGCTCATCTTCCTGTGTCTTTACTTGTTTTCTCTTCTTCCAGCCCGTGACCTCTCGTCTTTTTTCTTTCTCCCGGAGCAGTCTGTCACTGCACATGTCAATACATTTGAGTGGCCGCCTAAATACATGTCCATCTGGCTTAACAGCTTGTAAACCCCAACACCCGCGCCCTCATAGTCGCACTCTGACACGTTTCCAAAGGCAAGTGGAAGAAAGAAAGGTCTGTGGAGGATGCCTTGCTTGCTCTGAAACGATATCAGGCCAGCCGGGTCAAACAGCAGATAAAAGGCCTCTGGGAGCCATGTGTATTACATTAACCTCCATTCCTGAGGCTATCTGTCTTTATCTGGCCTTGATAAGCTCACTTCACAGCCCTTCTGCTTCACTAAATCATAACTGCACTGTGTTGTGTCACATTCAGTTTCCCCTCCATTTCTCAAAGAGCATCTATCTGCCTTGCCAGCCAGTTGCACTGCACTGGACTGTATCGCGGTGGTAATTTGTGGGAAGTGGGATGCTGTGGCACTTATAGCCTCCTCAGCCTTTATTGCAGCCTCCCACTGTGAACTACTGTTCCCTTTACTGCAGATGTGTTTTTTGTTTGGTTAAGGGGCCTCCGAGGTTTTGATATTTTTATTACCTCTCACGGGTCATCCGTCAGGACCCAGGGCCTGGGTCTGCCACCCGGCTCTCTCCCCAGCCCCCCCCCCCCCCCTTACTGCTGCCACACAAAAATACTTTTGTGGGAAGAACTGAGGATAGCTGTCTGGACGTCACACTGAGCTGCACTTCGGGATAATTTAAAAGCCCCTGTTGGATCCTTTCCCTCTCCTTGTGCTTTTTTCCTGTCGTCCTCATCCTGGATTACATGCTGAATCAATATTTTGTTGCTCGAGCAAAATAAACCAAATAACCACCTTCCTTCTGCTTTTGGTATTTTGAATCAAATCCTTCGCCGTGTTTTTCTAGACGCTTTTTCAGGGTGGAAAAAAATGGCTTTGCAAATATTTCTAATTCAAGCATTCATTTGTAAAAAGCCCTGGAAAGAATAATACAGGTTTGTCCTATATCAGCTTTAGGTTCTCCTCGGCTCTGATTCATGAGGGTTGGCTGAAAAATAGGAGCATTCCCCTTTGCTCATGAAATCAAGAGAAAATATAGGCTGAAATGAGGCGTTGAGTCTCTGAAGCATTGGCTGTTATGTCAAATGAATTATGGTTCAAAGCTGATAGAAGACTGTTTAGACCACTTCGGAGAACTTTTGTGTGTGAGAGAACATGTTGTGCATTTCATCAGTGTCAAGAGGAAAGTTGCATAAGTTGCTTTTTTAAAACTGCTAAATGAGATACAAATCCTATTTATTACCATGCAATAATAAGCTTAATTTTTTTTAATCCAGAGCTACAGATATCACCCTGACCTAATGTGTGACTGAGTGTCTATTCGAACATGGGTGGCGAGACTCTGGAGTGACAGGCCCTGCCCAGCCCTTGGCCCCTGGCCCTGCCAACACTGTGTAACCAGCAGCTGATTTATGGCCCCTGGAGCCCCGCTGAGCCTCTTCCTCTTTGGCCCCTGATGTTTTCCAAAAGAGCCCAGAGAAAGGCAACACTCCTCTCCCTCCATCTCCTCCATTACCTTTTTTAAAAGTAAAATTTTATGGAATTTCGCAGAATTTGGGGTTTAGGCCTTTAACCAGAGACACTTCCGTCGGCCGTATTAACATCAACTTAGCCAGTAGCCCAACCAGAGCACTTGTTATCCCCCCAGGGTACTTTTGCAACCATCCAGCTGTACAAATATTAATCAAATTACCCTGTCATCATAGCTATTATGATTTGATCAAAACAATACAAATCAGTTAAAACAGATAGATTAGGAATAAAACATATTGCGGAAAGTAAATAGTAAGCCTGATCAAAGTAAAAAATAGAGATGTTCCAATACTGATATGAGTAACAGAAATGCCTCAGATTTTGCCGAAATGTAATGAAAGGCATCAAACAGTACACAATTCTATGTAACAATCCAATACAGCTTTTAGTTATATTAGTTTGACCCGGATAAATGTGTAATCTTCATTTCCCAGAAGTTTTTTTGTTTTTGGAGTACCAAAAAGCGGTTGTGCTATTCTGCCACTAGTAAGAACGTGAAAGTGTTTTCAGGTAGTGTAACATTAGCCATTGCCATTTATTAATTAAATGTCAGCAATTTGCTAATACTTCATGCTGTACTGTAGTCAAGACTTCAGTTTTGAGGGGTGGCACTAGTGTTACCAATTACAACACTAACAGTCTCGTAAAGCATTTGAAGAACCATCATAGGAAAGAGCTCATGGAGATCTTGGAGGTTAAGCGGAAAAAAGGAGGAACTGCAGCAGCAAAGTTTGAAAACCGCATCAAAAACGTCACAATACGTTTGCCAAAGGCAGCCCTACAGCAGGATATCTGATATCTAGTTCATTGTTGTGTCATCCTGGATTTATTTATTTTCTTTTTCAGTAATGACTGTGAAACTAGATATTAAAAGAAGTTCTATGATATTCTTTCTCTGTGTGCATTGTTTTTTTTCAAATTGGTAAACTGAGTCAGGGCCATACAACAATGTAAGCAATCATCACTTCTATGCAGGGCTTGTAGCATACATCTATAAGTACGTTATTTATGTTTTTTTAAAAGCACTGGTATCAGATCGGTACTCAGTATCAGCTGATACACAAAGTCCAGTTATCGGAATCAGTATCAGGGAGGGAAAAATGGTATCGGAACATCTCTAGAAATAACTAATTGAAATTCAGATAAAACTGTTCAAATCTTATCTTGGAGTAATACTTTAAATAAATTATAGTAATGGACAAATGGTGGAAAAAGAAACTCAAAGTAATCTATAAATGGTTATAATTTCCAACTCAGTCACTTTAAACAATCTAAACACTGACATTTCTATTATTTAATTATTATTGTAACATTATCTACTATTATTGTGCATCCATCTAAATTCTCACTCCTGTGTTTTAATGACTGTCATATTTATGTTTTGTTTGAGTTAAGCAACACCAAATTTAATGTGAATTAAAATAAAAGTGTTTGGAAGGTGATGGGTGGTGCAGATAAAGAGGTACTTCAGTTCTTCTGACAGTGGTGTAGGGGTTCATCAGACAAAAAGGTAGGGGACCACTACACACTACGTCCCTCTATAAGCTCGTCCTCTGACCTGCAGGTTGGTCTGGGTGTCCAGCATCCAGGAAGTGAGCTTCTTCTCAGAGGAGCCTGATATGCCTCTCAGACGCTTGGTGTCAAAGGTCAGGCACATGACGGGTTCAGGGTGGGCTTTGGCTTGGCTCAGCTTAGACCTCTGGGTTACGTCCCACAGCAACAGGGAGCCGTCCTCGTATCCAGCCAACAGGAGAGGTCCGGGACCCGAGTCTGGCTGCAGGGAAAAAGGAGAATGATAAGGGAGAGGAGGAGGAGGGACCACAGAAGGGGAAGCAAGGGCAAAAAGAGCAGAGTGAGTTAAGACGTGAGATGAGATCGGTGTAGTCAAAACCACAGAAACCGCTGTGTGATGCTGGAAGCTGAGCAGAGCAGAGGTTATCGTCCTGGAAGCTCCCGCTGACACTCGGAGAGACTCTGTGGGCTCCATTCGTCAGCCTGCTGCTCTGTCTTTCCAGCACTCCATTACACCACTCCTCACTTTACTCCTCATCTGTATTACTGAGCCACAGAGATCGCTGCCGGCAACGATAAATAAAGTGAATTGAAATACTGCAAAACACTGTTTCTACTCAACTTGAGTTTTGATTCAGATTTCTTTTCCATGCTTTATATATTCGTTGTTTTAACCCATTGTTCTTTAACATTTCAATGTTCTACCTCTATTATTTTACAGACCTTAATTTCTGAAAAGGCAAATTATCTTTTGATTTAATCTTAAAACAAAATAAAATCACAAAGAATGTTTTGAAATATATCCTCTCCCATTTACTGACATTATGAGGGCTACAGCAACATAACCAGTTTATCTTCATCAATGATTCTAGTATTTTGTATTTATATTATTTCTGATTATTACATAAGATTATTCAATTCTTAATAGAGTCATAATAGTGTCCATAATAATGAGTTATTCTTAGATTAATAATTTCTCCCCAACGAGAACAATTGATTGACAATCACATAAAACAGAGTAAAGCAGATGATCCTCACACTGTAGAAGGCTTGAAACACAACTGAAACAATTGATAAATAAACCAATTGTTTCAGCTCTACACACTTTAAAAATGCTCAGACACTCACAAACTATCATACAAAAACAGACTAAAGTCCTGATTCATCTACATTTAACCCCAGAACACTGAAGGTCAAATGTTTATTATAGGTGAGTCCATTCGAGTAAATAACCAGAAATTAAAGCAGGTGCACAGTAGGGCATCAGACACAAAATCTTTACCATATGACCTCTGTTACCTTGACAAAAAACTTGTACAACGGTATGTAGAAGCAGTGGTGTATAAAGTACTTGAAAGCCATACTTGAGTAAAAGTACAGATATCTTACCTGAAAGTGACTTCGGTAAAAGTAGAAGTCACCCGTCAGAAAATGACTTGAGTAAAAGTCTTAAAGTAGCTCATATTAAAAGTACTTAAGTATCAAAAGTATCTGGTGTTGAAATATACTTAAGTATCAAAAGTAAAAGTACAAGTACCAAAATTAAAAATGCAAAGTGCTTTTTATAGTAGGCCTATACAGACACAAAACAAAACAAAATGTTTCTCCTCAAGATTTAAGAAAAAATTTAACAACAATATGAATATAATGTATATAACCCTAGATGAGAGAGAGAGAGAGACAACCTCCGCTGCTCAAGTAACGAGCCAGTTTGAGAATGTAAGAAGTAGTAAGTACACATATTTTTGTTCAAATGTAACGAGTAAAAGTAAAAAGTCGTCAGGAAAAGGAATACTCAAGTAAAGTACAGATATGTGAAAAATCTACTTAAGTACAGAAACAAAGTATTTCTGCCTCGTTACTTCCCACCACTGTGTAGATGTAGATATATGAATATAGAAAAGAATGAACAAGCCGCACCTCACTGTTCAAAGATCACCTCTCAGTGTCTGTCAGCTTCCTCTACATGAGTGTGTGTAATCAGACTGTGTGGAGATCTCTTCAGCGAACAAGAACACAATTGAAGTGATAAAAAATGGAGGCCTCATATATCTTTACACAGCTGGAGGAAAGAAAGGAGAGAGATAAGTAGGTAAGGCAGAGGGAGAGAAGGACAACTCGTTGATGTACAATTCATCCATTCCTCTGCGTACCTGCCTTTTGCTTTGAAGGACCTATGAGTTCAGAGCAAAGCAACACGGTGCACTTTGTGCCGATCCGTGCTTTTGCTGTAAAGCACGGTGCCATGCAGACGCAAGGAGTCAGAGAAATGTTTTCCATATGTGCGCAGGGGCCACGTCTGACAGATTTTCATCCATCTTTAAGTCCTCTTCTCACTTAACGGTCCATACTTCTCTTCTCTCAGCTTTAAATAAATTATAGACAGAGTTGTGTATTCCTTCCAAACACATCAGTGAGGACGAACACTAAGGGATTATGAAAACAAATAAAAACAACTGAAAATCAGTGGCCCCTGCTTGCCGGCAGGGCCCGAGCAAAGCGTTCCAGGCTTGGGGCCCACCGTTTCACTTAAGTGAAGGACCTCCTTGATTGATGATGTCATGGGTCGGAGGTCAGGGAACCCTGGGTAGACACCTAATTCATTATATCCTCCACCGGCCTTTCTACAAGAGGGCTCTCTGCTGGAGCCCTGGGAGGAGATTCATCACCACACAACAGCTGGAAAGACAGATGGAGCTGGTTGTCGAGGCAGGAGCAGCCGAGAGAGCAGCCAAGCTAGGTCTTCTCTAGCATGGCTGTTAGCAGTCATGTGACCGCTGCCATTTTTCTTCAAAGTTGTGAAAAATTATAGGAAAAGTACTTTATCCTCTAAACATCAGTATCATAAACTGGAATGACACTCAGTAGAGCACATGCAGGCCAAGGAGCGACAGTCCTTCTAAATTCAAGATCCATGAATTCTTCTCTGAGAAATCATTGAAATAGTCAAAACAAATGTTACAATGTTAAAGAAATTGAAAAGCCCCTGATCCTGATCCGGATCCAGATCCAAAACCAAAATGTATTGGGTTCTTTCCTGATCCATACCAAATCCTTACTCCAAATTGAAAATATAACCTCTTTGGCAGAGGTAATAAATAAATCCTTTCAAGCTTGTGGTGTTTTTTTTTTTGAGGAGTCAAGACTCTTCTATATAGTCTATATTGTCTCTTGTTAAATCCTTTTCTTCTACAACAACCACATTGAGTTGGGATGCTCGGCATCTCCCGGCTTTTGCTGTGGTAAAAAACATGCAAAGAGATAGCCTACCTCACACCACGTTGTAAACACGTATCTAGAGCACAGCCACTGTCACTACAATTGTTACTAACAACTATTGTCAATTATTTTATTAATTGTTTGGTCTTTAAAATGTCAGATCAAGTTGTTTTCTTCTAATTGCTTTCTCTGCCTGTACAATAGTTTAAATCCTTAAGATGTTCAGTATCATACAAGACAAATAACATTCAGAAGATAGAACTAGCATTTTTTAAATTTCCCTTTAATTAATAAATCATATTATTACAAATTAATAATAATTTACTTACATTTTTAATCAAAGCTGGGGTTGTTATCCTGGAGAAGCAAGCAAGAGCAGGCTATACTTTGAAAAAAATGCAACTGATGTATCCTAGAAAACTTAATTCTTTGATGGATATCAGGACGTGAAGAAGATTTCAACAAATAAGATGTTTTAGAAACAACTTACCAGCCTTACCTTTAACACTAATCCATGTTTTTTTACTATTTCCAAACCCATGAACTTATCAGCCCCTAAGTATAATAATTTTCTAACTTTGAGACTGACTTGATACATATAAAGTGGGTATTTTCCAACTTAACCAACCCCAGTCTTATTACTGTCTTTCTGATGACATGCACCTTGACTCTGGGTTAGGGGGTTATTAAGAAATTAAATGTGTAACTATGATTTTATCATGAGCAACCTCTAAACAAGTTGAGGAAAGCAACTAAAAGTGAAGTCCGGTGAAAAGTTATTTGTCATGTTCTGTATGACAACGATTTTTTTTGTATGGCTCCAATCCTTTTATTATTATAAAGAGTTCCATTTTTGTTATAGCAGCCCTGTATTTATTTAAAGCAGTTAAATAAATAAATTAAATGCTCAAAAATGCCACAAAACTAGTCACAGTTAAGTCAAGTACTAGTCATCACAACTGACTGCTGTGACATTATATATAGGTGTATTGTTCTATTATATTGTAGATGTTAATCTAAAAAAATGTAATTTATTCTATTCTAGGATGCATTTTAAGATCAGCAGCTGAATACTTGGCTTCAGTGTGATTCTGACTGACTTACAGTTTTTTTTCCTCCATTTGATCGATAAGCACTGTGCAGGTCCAATAAACTATCACAAAGAAGAGTAAATACATAAATACAAATAATCGAAAGATAATTACAGAGAAATGTTCTCTGCCGATGTGGCCGCCAAAGGCCCCAGGCCGGCACTGCCTCAACATAAGGAACCAATCCTTCCTTTCGTTTTTTGTCCCGGCCCGCCATGATGTCATGGCCACGAGGCAGCAAGGTGATGAGCTGAGAGTGATGGATATCTGTATAGGAACATTTCCTTTTCCCCGCCAGCCTCTGTTCACATTAAAAGCCTTGCACATCATACATCACTACTGTCCCCCTCCATCCATACACGAGTCAAACCCACATGTGGAGCTACTCTCTGCCTCCACGTCTGCTGTGTTGTACCCTGCTTCCATCCAGAGAAATCAGACAGTCACCTTTTAGACAGAGCAAGAGCTCAGCATTAGAACTAAAGGCTGTGAAGGATTTTCCCTGAAGGGAAGTGGCACTGAGAAGAAAGTGAAGTTAAACACTGCGTTTAATCCTCTCCATAAAATCCATCAGAGAGGGCTTACAGGCCGACAATAAATCTGTTGGTGAGTCCGTCTTGGAAAATAATCTCCTCTCGTCTCAAAGGTGGGAAGAAAAGAGGGAGGGATGGTGAGAAGAAAGACAGCGAGAGGAGTTAACTGTCAAAAGCTTCTTCCTGGAGTGTGTGTCGGCTGTTGCCTCCTGCTGTGTTTGGTGAGGGAAACAGTAGGTAGCATGTGGGCATTTCATGAAAGACTGACATGAGGTGTTCCCGAACTGCACTAACAGTATATATAGCTACTTTCAGACATGCACTGAACTCTGGATACAGTTCTGTAATTATCCGAAGGGGCTGTGTGTGAGAACATAACGTCCGAATCAGAGGCTTCATAGTTTTTTTCTGCAGGAAAAAAAAATCGACATATTGTCCAAATGAGGGTAGAGCGGTGAAATGCCCAGAGGATTCACCTCAGTGAGACGGTGTTTGGAGGCAAAACTTAAAAATACAAAAACAATACAAATATCTCAGTACGAAAAAGAAGACGCAGACGTCAACTTAGAAACATGGATGTGCTCTAATCAAAAAGACGTGAGCTCCCCAGTTTGGTTGTGTCCTGCCTCGTGCAACCATCCCCAGCATTAATGCTCCGGAGATTTCTGCATTGTTGAGAATATGATTGACCAAGAAAACTCTCCTGCTGTGTTCTTCATACGCGAAAACTCTAGAGTAAGTCCAGCTTTTGTGTATTTACGTTTGTGTGCACGTGCATGTGTACGTGCATATGTACATGTGGGGGGGGGGTTTGAGTCTAACCCCTGCTCGGTTGTCTCTCAAGCAGCTCAGTGAGTGTAACAGATGAACAAGCCTCAGCCCTGAAAGGAATCAGCCTGAAATGATTTAGAATCACCTGGGCCCTTCGGCTTTGAAGTCAGACAGCTGCCTGTGCTGTATTACATTGATATTATATAATTTATAAGGATATAATTGATCATTATGTTTCCTGGCACTCAACACTGAAGTAGCATTGGTTCATAAATCAGATGATGAAAGGTGGTTGTAACAGTGAAATCAAAGGGAAAGGAAGAAAAACACAAACAGCGTGTCAGCAGGCAGGAGGGAGACTCTCGAGCTTGTCTACATGTCTCTATAGTAATATCACAAACACTATCATCTTTATGGCCCTTTGACTTATTAAAGTAACTCTAATTGGTAGAACAGGGATACAGGACTGAATGTGTCCAGGCCAGTAACTTGCCTCACTCTGGTTTTCAAATGAGAAGATGTGTTTTGATTTCCGTTGCCTGTAAACTGCACAGCCCATAAAATGTTGCTGAACCATCCACAGTCTTGCATAAGTCTAAAAACCCTCATCTGCCTCTCCCCTCCGAAACCCCAAAACCCAAAGAGTTAATAATTAGCCAGGCAAAATAATTACAGGCCCTCGTTAATGGCTGGAAAATAAAACTTTCGACAGCGTTTACAAACAGAACGCAAACTGGGAAATTTTACTGGGATCAGATTGGATGTACAGCTGCAGGCTGATATATGGCTGTGAACCCCCGGCCCTTCCAAATGCTCTAATTACAGTGTTGGGACTTGCTGCCAGCTAAGAAGAAACGTTTGGAAAGATGGATCTGGACAAGTTGTTGGGCTGTAAATCATGTGCCACGTCTCAAATGTGCATTGTTGTGGATTTTTTTCCTTTATTACGTCTTGTTATGGGCGGCTTGACAAACAGTCAAGAAAAGATTGGGAAGCTACTGGTTTTGACAATGACTGCCAGAGTAAAATCATTGAACTTGACATGTAGTTACATACAGATGCAAGGCTGCTGTTCAGGGTTCAAAATAACAGCGCAACAGTGTCTTTTAAAATGACAGGTGAGGGTGTCTGGTGCTTACCTGCCACAGTTTGATACACATGACCATCCCCAGCTTAGCGTCTGGGACCAGGGTGCAGACTGGAGTCTTACTGGGCAGCTCAATAATCTTGATCTGCAGAGAACACATGACAATTCAAACTCTGAAAACAGAGCCTGCTCTTTCTCTCTACAGCTAGCTGATCTGTGTAACAAGGCGCAGCAGTGCTTTGAACCAGCTGAACGCGAGTTTGCTAACATGCTCACAATGACGATGCTAACATGTTAATAATAAACAGGTACAATGTTCACCTTGATCAATAGTTTGGTGTTTCAGCATGTTAATATATTAGCAGGATCATGTGCTTTTTAAAAAAAAATACAAAATACTTTTCACTGATATCGCAGGAAACAACACACGGATCTTCATGAGAATTCAAAAGGACTGTTGGGTCAAGGCAAACGTATGTGCTCTCCTGAGAGTCAGTCTTACCCAAGCAGTTTTTATTTCTTCTTCTTTTTTATTTCACAAAATGAACAATGGCTTCACAAGCTACAGATTACTGTATTAAATTGCATGGCAGTCTATCTAGGTCATTGAGTTTGTGTAACTTATCATGGTTCCTTGTGTAAGACGTGTTTGATTGATCCTATGCCCACCCAACTCTCTCACCTTGAGTGGTCTACCTAGACATAAACTGGCACGCTGTTATTAAGAACATTTTTCCACTTTAACCCGTTATATATCAGATCATTTCTGTTCCAATAATGTATGTTTTCATTATTGAGACCAAGTTACAACCACACACGTATTGCAGTTGTCCGTATAAACAGTCTGTCTTCAAACTTATCCTTCACTTGTCCTCTGAATATTCAGGACCTCTGCAGATTGCAGCGCCTCCAACCCACAGCGCAGAACAATCCATTAGTGCCGTGCAGCCGCCACACTGTCTATAATAAATCCTGCTAAAGTCTGACCCAGCGACATGAATGGTGTTTTCCTGTACACACTGGCACTGATTCTGATAAAATACACAGCCTAATGAAGCCAGAGAAGAGTGTGTGTGTGTGTATGTCTGTGTGTACCCACATCACTACCAAAACTCATTCCTTTGACTTCCTCTGCGCTGATGAACCACATATTCATCCTCATTAGACTTCAGATTAAACAGGCCTTTAAGGGAGTGATCTGTATTTTAGCACGAGGCCACATCTGTCCTGCATGTTTACCTCTGCGTGCCTGACAAAGAGGGCCTTTGAGAACTTCCCCGTGCCTCAGGTGATCGCTGTTCTTGTGTGGCATCAAACTGCCCATAGATAAAACACCCACACTAATAATTAATGTTGCAGCCATGCCAGCAGTCTGCTGGCAGGAATCTGACTATGAGCAGTAAACAGCAAAACCACCTGAAATGGCTCAGAAGGAAACTGTTGTCTGTTTTCTTCATTACATGTCTAAATATTGACCCACCTGCTCACTGCTTGTACCGTTGTGGGGGTTTTGTGGCAAGTGCCTATGTATTGTATGGGGGAATTCAATTATGTGGGCGTTTGATTTGCAGACACATGATAAGCATCTGTCTTGGCCAGTTATGCCTGTGGAATGGGGTGGGGAGACAAAATGACAAAATCGGCTGTGGCCTGTTTTGGTCTACCTTTTATGGGTGTGTGTGTGTGTGTGTGTGTGTGTGTGTGTGTGTGTGTGTGTGTTTCTGTCTGCCTGTGTCTGTTGGGACAATGGCATTATTGAGGTGCTGGGAGTCACAGGCGCCCTGATGCCTGGCTTGCTGGTCTGGGGTTAGCAAAGGCACGTTTGGCTGGATCAGGTGACAGCTCTGTCCCTTTCAAGTGTGGCTCCTCCGCGGTGGAACAAGTAACATGAATCTTGAGGCAATAAAAGATGGCTGAATCGCTGGCTGCCCTCTCCCCATCCTGCTGCACCGTTCACACACTGGCTCCACACAAAGCTATAGAGACTTTGTGGGTGTTGAACATTAACCACGAGACGGACCGAACGTGATGTCATTCCAGGGCATAATCTGATCAAGCCTGGGAATTCTCTCTCTAGATCTACAGTTAAAGTGGTTACAAGTCACTCAAAGTATTTTATTAGTGAAGAGTTTTCAAAGCAGGAACATCCTCGTTAATGACTCTCTAAAATGCACTATTACGCTTGCTCTCTCAAGCTGTCCCAGCACTGATTTAGACAAAAGCATTCAGTGAATGGTATGTTACTAGCCACAGTCAAAATGAAGCAACACTTAAAATCCGATCCTTGCAATGAGCACGCTAGTTTGTTAATGATGCTGCTTAGATTGCTGTTTGACAGCTTCTGGCTGCAAGCTGAATACTCACGTCACATTGACTCATGACACATTCACTAATGATTGGCCAAAGATATCATCTTCAACCCATTCAAACTATATCACATTTATGGATCAAATTTCATGCAAAAGGTCACAGCATTGAGACAATGGGAAAAGATGACATGGCAATAGATAACAACTCTTTCTGTTGGACGAACTAATTAACTAAACTAAAATGGCACTCAGAGCATGTACCTCCATCAAGGATGAACAATACTGAACATGAAATATAAAAGATCCTGGATATGACCCTTGATTTGCATCCGCACCAAAATTGAATGTGTTCTTCTAGAGCCCAGGCATCTTCCTTCCACAGAGTTTGGTGGAAATTGACAGTAATTTTTGTGTAATCCTCCTGACAAATAAACCAACAAACTAAAGAACAAGCAAACTGGCAGACACAGGGAATGCATTTATCATTCCACAGACACTCACTCACATTCATACTCTATAGACAGATTTCAGTGCCCCCATGTCTAACCTCTTCTGTCTGTTTTCCAGCAAACGCCAGCAAGTAGCTTCCAGGGCTCGACTCCAGCAGGGAGCACTGACAGAATCCAACGCTCTCGGTCCACACCGAGTCCACCACCTCACTGCGACCTTCTCCAAGGTCCCACAAACACACCTGCATGTCCCGTCCCTGACTGGCAACAGAAACAAAGGAACAGGAACTTTATATAGCAAAAAAGTACATGTGCTTGCTGAGAATCTATATTAAGTTAGGAACTTGAACAGAATCTACAACCAAGGCATTGTTTATCCTGACCTGATGAGGGCATCTTTCGACTGCAGAGAGTTCACCCAAATGACCGAGCTACCAGAATGACCTTCTACAATCTTCTCAGCCCTCCTGCTGTTCAGGTTCCAGATATGGATGGCACCAGTCCCTGACCTGCAGAACCCAACAGGATGCTTTATGTAGACTCTTTATATCACTTACACACCATATGCAACACGTCATTATATTACTCACACACTATATACAACATATTATATTATTCACACAGTGTATACAAGATAGTAATATGTTATTCACACAGTATATACAGTATAGTATTATATTATTCACACAGTATAAATGATATATCTGATCTCACAGATACAAAGAGAATACCAAAGAGGTCAGATTCCCTCTTGTCCAAACCATAGATTGTAAATAAAGATGGACAACATGACAACTCCCTAAAAGTAAAGCCAAAAGTGTTTTGATCGCTACCTGGTGGCTAGCTGCAGGTCATAAACCCTGTCTCCTCCGTGTTAGTGGAGCAGACATGGAACAATTTTAAAAGTCCAAGTACAGATTAAATAAGTTTGCCTCAAAGATGGTTTCTGTCATCTAAGCTACTTTTTTTCACACTGATGTGACAAAGTGTTCATTTTCTGTAAAGTTTTGTTTTAGTTCGTTTTTTGGATGTTTTAAAAATTGAGCGAGACCTTCGCTCCATCTCCTGATCACTACTGTGCAGAATTTGGCCCCAAACGATGTCATCGATGTTAAATGGCCGCCTTTGTAGACATTATATTTACGCTACATTTCTGAATAGTGGGAGGAAGTGGATACATGTCATTCATCTTTATATACAGTATAAGATCCAAACAAATACCATTGCTTGGACTGCCACACGCCCTCCTCCAACCACTGAACATTTGAACATTCGTACATTGCACTGACTGTTACTTTGTTTTTTATTACTGTATTACCCCGCCTATAGTGTATTCATATTTATATATATTTATTTTTATCCTGCTCATAGTGTATTCATCGTCCGTATATCTTACAATTCCTGTTAATACTGTAATATTCCATATATATTTCTACTGTACAGATCTTATTTATTACATTTTTCACTTTAATATGCACGATACTCTGTTCTTTTATTGCCTTTTTTTTGCACTTCTGGTTAGACGCTAAACTGCATTTCGTTGCATATGTACTTGTACTGTGCAAATGACAATAAAGTTGAATCTAATCTAATAATAATAATATAATATAATTACATCAAGACCTTGGATGTGTGGATCTTTAAAACATGTCACTGGGCTTCATCCACACCCTGCATCTCCTCATCACTCGTAATTAAACAAGCCCCTCGACGTGTATATGTTTCTTATAATGGACTTTATGAAGCACAGAATTAGTAACATTTAAGTCATTCTTTAGTGTTTGAGGAAGATGAAGAGTCAAATGATCAGATATTTAGAAACATGACTCACCCAGAAAATAGAAGAGGAGTGTCCCCTCCAAGGCAGCTAAAGTGCAGGGTGTTGAGTGGCCCACCAGCCCCCCTCAGGGTGTAGATGGGGGACGGAGCGGGACGAGACATCCCTGGTTCATGTGATCAATGTGTGGACCGTGGGAGACTCCAACCTTACAACTACAGGAAAAAGACAAGGAAATTCAAGTTAATTTGGTGACTGATTCCAATAGTTGGAAATACGGGTAACAATGATTGAGGCCAACTCAGACTCATCCCAACAAAAACCTGCCTGCATTACAATTGGGTTAATTTGGCTTCTTCAGAAGAATAGAACAAAGTAGAATAAGTATAAATCTGACAATATCTGCAAAAAAAGTCTTGATTTGTTTTCACACAAACATTGAGGACATTCAGAGAGAGTCTTCATTTAGCCTTGAAGCCTTTCTCCAAACAGCAGACAGTTGTGTTTAATGCACTGTCTGTTTTCTCTATTGTTAGTAGCTGAAAACCCTCTGGCTCTCCGCCTCTCTCTCTCTCTCAGTCTGTCCGTCCTCCTCTTTCCAGTCTACATGATAACACCTCTCTTACTCAATACATCATAAATCACAAACGCTGACAGCCTAATTACAGTAAACAGACGGAGATTCAAACTTCTCACTCCTCTTGCGATCAACAGCCGTTGTCCCAAAGGCAGAGTTTAGAGCTCAGGCCTTTTATGTCCTTGGTAGGTCGGGGAGATGAGGAAACTCAAGCGACCGCAGGTGTGTTCCAAGGAAATAATACATCACTATTAAATTGCAGTTTAATTTAATTCAGGTGTATGGCTCGAGATAACTCATATCCATCTGTTGATCCACTTTCTAAACTTCTTATACTGCTCAACACCACAAGAGGTTTGATAAATACGAATAAAGCTTAAGTTGGAACATATAAATATGGAAAACGAGAAATGGAGTCATCAGGATAACGCAGCCCACCTACTAACAGCGTTATCAGAAACATCAATACTTTGAAAAAAACAACCCATTCACACAAAAGTGAGTAATTAAGATTAACATTCAAATAAAAAGGCTTGTGGATTTTACTGACGGTCTGACGCCCTTGAGGCTCGTGACTAAGTTCCTCTCTTGGCACACTGAAAACATTTCTTTACCCAGTTATCTGCAATGACATGTTCACCATACCAACACAGAAACAAATCCTACACAGCACGTCACCCCAGCCACAATTCTCAAGAACTTACGTGGAACACAAGACTGAGGTTACGAAGCCAGCTTTTCCTTAAATGTCTCTGACTATTCGTAGAAATATGGAGCAAAGTATTTAAAGACGTCATTGTCTGTTGATCTACCGCATTGGTCCCAACTGAAATATCTTACATCTTTTACTATAGTGATCCTCTGAGTATAGAGGCATGCAGAGGCAAGAATATAAACTATCAAAAACCTGCTTTTTAAATGTGATTTTCAGGCCTTCAAGATCAACAGTGAATTCTAGGGGAGAAAACTCTGACTTTAAACAAGAAAATTCAATCATAAACACTATCATAGGATCGATCTATTTGCAGCCGATACTCAGCACATCTTCACCCCTGACCCCCCACCCCACCCATTCAACTCTACTTTTACTTATCATAACCTCTGCTCCCTGCAATCAGCAGAAACTGAAACTGGAGCCTGAGGCATTCAGGGGCAGCGCATTTCAGGAGGTTAGTGGTTAAATTGTCCGTGTGAACCTGTGGAGCGGAGAGACCGACCACTGACCAGCCTGCCTCATTAAGGACACCTCATCGGAGTCTATGGGACTCAGCTAACCCATCAGCTTCACTATGGGGGGGGACACATTATGTGTTTGCAGGAGACAAATTAAGCTTTTTCATGCTCACCATAAAAAGATTGTATTAACAATCATATAAATATGACCAAAACCTCCAGACTCAAAAACAGTTTCTTCCCTCTCGCCGTCTCACTTCTGAACAGCCAACCCACTGTGACACTGTGCAATAACCCTGGATCTTTATAATAACCACTGTGCAGTTACTCCCGAAATTATATTATATATAATATATATTATAATTATATTTAATTATGTTTATTTTATTTCACCCTCACTGTATAACCGTAATACACATACCGTATTCTGTGTATGCACACTGAGAGCCACTTTACCGAGTCAAATTCCCTGTTTGTGCAAACTTACTTGGCCAATAAACCTGATTCTGATTCTGACATAATACATAAAATGACAAAAAAAAAATTTAAAATTGGTACAATGGAATAAGATGTTGACCAACACAGATCCCACAGATCTCTCAACCAAACCAACAGGAAGCCCTTCGGCCAACAACTGAGCAAACTTGTTTATCTGTGGTATGAAGAAAATGGCACCAAACCATCAACAGAGTTTTTGTGAGGGTCCATCAGTTAAGCTTGTCCTCCTGTGACTGGGAGGGTATGGCTGCATTCCTGAGCCACAGTCCTGCGCCTGTGTGAGTGTGTGACAGGAGGAAGCTCACCCTGATAACAGGTGGATTAAGCGTTCCTTATTGTCCTCGAGCAGCAGGCCCTGCGTGACGCTGTGAGTCACGGACACAACAGCCTGAGACTGGCTGCTTTCACTGCCTCAAGAACAGGGGCGGTGAAACTTTCCACTGCTAATCACAGCTCGCTGTCAATCAAAGACAACTCCTGGGGACAGTGACGGAGATGTCTCTTCACAAGACTCGGGGACTTCCAAAACCAAACCTGCATCTGAAAGATGAGAATAAGGGCCGCTCTCCCTTGGCCATCGCTTCCTCAGCAAACCGCTCCTTCTGTTTTCTCTGCGTCAGAATTTCCAGGCGCTGAACTGCCCCCGACAATGGCTCTGTTGTGGTGGCTACAAGTGAGTCACCCACAAACCCAAATACAAACACGCAGGCAGCTCAGGAAGGGAGAGACAGATACTGTAAACAAACAACACGGTGGCAGGATGTCACTCAAACCAGTTTGCAAAGGGCCCTCAAATTGTTCCCTGCTAACGGAGAGGCGGCCGAACAAACAATCAAGCCTGTCACATGTCAAGCTTGTATGTTTGACATAATAACACATCTCTAGCCAGATGGAGAAGCCACAGCAGGAAGCTGGATACATGGAAGCTGGTGATCCTCCGGTTAAACTTCCCCCTTTATTGATCTCAGCAACCTACGTTTCAATGAAGTATTCATAAGTAGGGTTGCAAAGGGGCGGAAAGTTTTCGTAAAAGTTTCAATGGGAAGTTTAGCTCGGGAATTTTGGGAATTTTGAAAAAAAGAAAAACTACGCAAATTAAATGCTGAGCATTCTTTCATCACATGCACAGATAACTCCCAGCATCCTGCACACTACAGAACTATTGAGGCCTGCTGTAGTGAGCAGGACTAGTCAGGTAAGTTTCCATGATATTACTGGGGAAAATATATTAGCATGCTGATTGAGGATTGTTCATCTGTTCATCTAGCCTATTTCCATTCATTTATCCATCAATTGTAAAATATCTTTACAGACGATTCCAATTGTTTGGCTAACTATTTATATCTCTGGCATTGCATTAGTGTTTTTTTACAAACTTTTTTCTCATCTTATTCTACAGAACAATGCCACGTGCACTCTCTCATGTGTGGAGACATTTCACCCCATCCAATGTAGAAGGAAAGGCTGTGTACATTTGCAAATACTGTGCAAAGACCTATGTTAAGAATGACACAACGATGCAGAAGCATATAGTCAAGTGCCCAAAGTTTCCTCAGGCCTCAAATCAGCCTATGACAAAACAAAATGTTTATATTTGTGTCTGTTTATGACCAGGTAAATACAGTTAGTATAAATTACCCAAAACATTTCCAGTTTATTCCCGTTAATTCCCGTATATTCCCGTTAATTCCCGTATATTCCCATTAATTCTCGTTAATTCCCATGGAAAGTTTCCAACTTTGAATATTCCCGGAATGTTGCAACCCTATTCATAAGCCATTTTCAGACATGAACTGTTGAGAACTCTTGAGGTGGTCCGCACAATTGGGTCTGGACTTTCTCCGGAGTTTGCCTTCCACACATGAACAACACAGCAGGAGATTCTCTGCTCAGACGTGTTCACAACAACCCAGAATCTGTGTGTCCTACAAACGTCATCAACACACCCACTCCCTCACTGTGAATCTAGCACGTGACAGAGCAATAGATAGCAAATAACCCTATAGGTCAGCCAACTTTCTCATTAATCACATTTACAGGAGAAATCTCAGATATGACACCATGATGGTAACAAGCTAGGCCCTAATTAAACCCGTGAGTCGCGGTCAGGGTATAATAAATCACTCTGACTGATTAATATACCTGAGCTGGACATGGGAGCCAGTGGGAAGAGGCAGGAGAGGAGGATGGAGGCTCCTGCTGGCCTTGCAACAGATAAGACAGCTCTGGGTAATCTGACTCTAAGTCCGTGGATAAAGGCAGTTTGTCTCTTCTTGGGCCGTCTGTCCACACCTACTGGGTAATTAGGCCTAATTATGAGAGAAAGGTCCGCTTCCCCTTCATGTTATTAAATAAGAGCCAGCCTCGTCCGCCAAGGATCTCTCAACACCAGCAAGGGGCTGGCGACCTTCAGATCAAACGCAGCCACTATCTGTGCCCCCCCCCCGCCCAGGCCTCTTCCACTGCAGCACCCGTTCCCCTCCTCGGCATCGCTGCACATATGAGGGCTCGAGGAGGGAGGGGGCAGATAGGGTATTCGTTATGATATGGGGCATCAAAGTTTTTTTTCCACCCGAGTTGTGAGTGTGTGAGAGGGAGTCCTGCCCACATTCCTCTCTCAGCTCTTTGGTATCATGTGATCGGCAGCTACCCACCTGAGCTGTCCCCTTGTCAAATTCTGCCATTCATAAATAAGAGCAGGCAGGGAGGGAGGGAGGGATATACAGATCACAGGGGTTTATTATAGAAGCTTTATAAAGCCCCAGCTTCACAGGAGCCATTATGGAGGCATGGGATCCCAAGATCCCCCTGCTGATACCAGCCTCGTCAAATATGAGATCGGAGCTGCATGATGAAAACTGAAAGTAGATTACACATAGCTCGAAAGCTGCATTCTAGATAGCTCCCAAACTGAAAAGCCAACTTTATTACCTTTTGGGCCAATAGAAGTTTTTTTTCTCTAACGTCTTTTACAGCAGACTTTTACTATGAGTGTTTCAGAGAAAGATGCTAAATCCGTCCATTTCTTTTCTGTCCACACGTAATACTTCAGCTGTTAGTCATTCTGCTGTTTATCTCAGGCTGTGGTCTTATCTGCTGTTTCCCTGCTTTTCACAGTCTCGCCAAGGAGGCAACTTCCAACGTGCTGGCTGGTCGGAGGGGTGGGTGGGTGGTGAGCTGGCCCTGCAACCATTACTCAGCCCTTCTGCCCAAACCTCCGATCCCTCCTGAGGAGGAAGCCAACGTGCCAAATAGAGAGCGCGCTCCATTATTAAAGTCCAGTTAGACAAACAACATAGGAAGTGGCTAGGAAGACACACACCCTTTATTGTGTCTTGGAAGGGGGGTATCTGGACTGCATAAACAGTTCAGTGTCAGATAGAGGCTGAAGTCAGACACAAGTGCACCAACACCCACTGTCAGTCACAGATCCAGTGAGCGGGAAGAGGTGGCATTGTTCGCGTGAATGGCGTGAATGCTAAGCAGGGGCCACTGCAGATAAGAGCTCAATGCCTTGTGGCTGTCATTGAGGCAGGCACTGATGGAGCACTGTGTCAGAGGGTCCTGATTTAGGAAGGTCCTGACTGTGGTCAACAGGTACCAGGAGCCTTATCTGTTTGCATTATCAGCCATTTCCTCTGTGAGGTCATTTGCCTGGACACTAGAGGATAAAGGAACACAAGAGGGTCGACAGCTCGAGTGTCATCATGCATCTCCACACATTTTGGCTGTGGTGGGTTTTTGGACCTGTCCATACAGCAAAATCATGAAAACAAGTTTCTGTGATCCTAAAAGGACATCATGCATAGGGGTGGGAATTGGCAAAAATCTACCAATTCAATAGTATTGCGATATTTGGGCCACGATTCAATAGTATTGCGATTCTGTGATATATTATATTGCGATACTGCAAGTATTGCGATTCGATTCTGCGATATATTGCGATTCGTGTCCCCCATATTATTCAAAGGCATTACAAAAAATGAGGAAAATAAGACTGCTCAAATTTTCTGAATAGGAGACCTCTCACATGAACGCTGAGCTCCCAGCACATAACTTACAATTATTTAAATACGATACAGTAACATCAAGCAGACATAATAGAGTAACATAAACCTGAGAATAATCATATAAATAAGAGTAACCTAGACCTTCAATCAAATTGAGAAAAATAAACAAATGTGTACTACTAGAGTCCAGTCCAGTTGGCTGCAAGGTCATGACCCAAAATGTTAAATTCATTTGGGAATATTGGCATTTTTGTTCAGAAAAAGGAGTTGGTGAACATGCTCGGATGTTAAAGTGCTCCTCTGGGCTGTTACATCTATAATTGTAAATAAAGTATTAAAAAAAACAACAACTACAGTATCGATATAATCGCGGGCGCAAAATATCACGATACTGAACAGAATCGATTTTTTCCCCCACCACTAATCATGCAACAGGGGATATAGAACAAGGAAAACAATAAGAGGTTACACTTTGTCAAAACAACACAGGCCCCAGTGTTAAAGCTGTCAGCCTTCTGCAGGGGTGTGATGAGCGACAGCACAAATACTGATCCATAAACAATACAAAAGTTGATAACTATTTCTACATGGTGAACAGCTTCCAGAGATGTCAAACTGAACAAAACCAAACCAAAATCCAAGTTGTGCATTTGTGCAATATTGGTTAAGGCGCAGTGAGCTGGATACAGGAAGTCAATGTAATTTTGGTGTGTGTGCAGAAAGTTAAGACATGTTTAAGATGAATCTTTCTTCATTTAATGTAGGTGAATTAATTCAATTGTTGTGTATATGCTGTCATTTCTTCCACACAACATTTTATGAGCTCATCCTTGAACAGTCACACCTGACTTCATTCAAAAACTGTGCAGTTTGTTTGTAAGGGGACTGTTGTTGTGCATAGGGTTGCAAAATTCCGGGAATATTCAAAGTTGGAAACTTTCCATGGGGAATTAACGGGAATTAACGGGAATAAACTGGAAATGTTGTGGGTAATTTATACTAACTGTATTTACCTTGTCATATACATACATAAATATAAACATTTTGTGTTGTCATAGGCTGATTTGAGCTCTCAGGAAACGTTTGGGCACTCTGAACTTCATTTTCTCATTGGGCTTTATTTTCCTGCATTAAGAATTGACATAAGATGCTAATGATGAATTATCTTAGTCCTCCTACCTTGTGGTAATCTTTTTTATTTATGTAAAGCACTTTAAATTGCCTTGTTGAAATGTTCTACACAAATAAACTATTACAATGGGATAATCTAAGGTAAAGATTGAGGATCTGAACATGTACACCAGTTTCCTGACTGACTGTGATGTCCTGCAGCAGAAAGCAAAACGGATGCATTCATCACATCCATCATAAACTGCTCCAAGAAACACTGAAGCCTAAATTCTGGTTACAGCACCTGCCAAAAGTGCTGTTTTATACAAAATATTATTAATCCCTAAAATAAAATGTTACAGTGAATTAACATTTGAAGGCTTCTTTATGTCTTTTGGCTGCAGGTACTACTTCCTTCTTTGCACTTCCAAAATCAACAATGTATTTGCACAAGGATGTCCACACCTCTGTGCCCAGCTGTACATCATGTACTGTATCTTCTATTACAAAGTACAGAAAACAACAGATGTATTATGAACTTTGGTGTGACACAGATATTTGTTCTCGATCTACAAAATAATAAAAATAGTTTAAGATGTAATTAGATATATTATTTTCAGACATTCTACGAACACTTTGTTTACTTGTCAGAAGTTTCTCTTGGTGGTGGAGTCACTGTAAGAATTCTAATACCTTCAAGAACTGTACTGCAACTACCTGTAGCACAAGTTTATTTTACAGGAAAAACTCAATCACGAAAAACTAATAATTAATTAATTTGATCCATTTGAAGTTTTAAGCTTTTGTGAATTACCTTCTTTCAAGAGTATGAGACGACAATTCATACAACTATTGTGACATCACTTCTTAATTTTGGTTGTAGTAATGGTTTAATTATGCAATTATTTTACTTTTTTCTTGTGAGTGGGTGGGGAAGGGTCAAGGGTTAATTGTGGTTCATAAGTGTTGTTATCATCATACATCGTGTAGGACACCCTACCGCTATTTTTTACCTCTAAGAATTTTTGTATACACTTTATGTGTGAATTATTGCTGTATGTGAACGAAAAAACTAATAAAAAGATGTGTTAAACAAACTGGACATGGAACAGGAGTCAGAAAGTACATGATCGCAGAAGCGTGACTGCGAAGGACCAGGACAGTGGAAAGTTAAATAACACTGAATTTGAATGGGGTTGGGTTTGCTCGCCCCTCCATGACACTGGATGCTATCAGGGAGAGATAGTGTTTAATTAAAACGTTGGGCTGAACAGTAACAATAACCCTTTATACCTGCTACTTGGTATACCTGACATGTCCATCACTGACAAATTTAAAAGAAGACTTTATCAGACACTTGCTTTTTGTGCTAGAAAGTGTATTCTTTTGAATTGGATCACAGATAAAGCTCCATCTAAGGCTCAGTGGCAAAGGGTTGTATTTGAATATGTTGTGTTGGACCATTTAATCGATTTACTTGTATTTCTGAATACTTTTATTTCACTTATCTGTTTTAAATTTTTTCTTACTTGTATAGGACGTGACCCCTGAATCTTCTGCCTGTATGGATTTGAATATGTGTGTGAGCCAAATGTTTGTCTTGTTTTTGTTTTGTTTTGTGTTGAATTACCTGTTGGAAAACTAATAAACATATATGAGAAAAGAAAAAAAAAGGAGAAAGGACATGAAGCTCAAACTGTCAGCTTCATGCTTGTTATTTACAAGAAGAGGGTTAGCAACCTGCTAGCAGCTACCTACAGTAGAACCACACCGAGCGGCCTCTGGAGCATTACACGGTCAGGCTGTTTCCCGCAGAGTCAAATAAAGTTACTAAAGACACGTTGGCTGGAACAAGACTTGACAAAATACCAGTTCAGTGAAACACGGAGAGATGACAGTGTCCGGAAGAGGAGCAGCTCAGCAGAGGAGGAGACCAGGCGTGCGCCGCCGGGCTGCAAGGACCTCTGTTTACCACTGATGAGCTGCCCGACAACGTGCCTGTACAGAAATCTCTCTCTCTCTCTCTCTCTCTCTCTCTCTCTCTCTCTCTCTCTCTCTCTCTCTCTCTCTCTCTCTCTCTCTCTCTCTCTCTCTCTCTCTCTCTCTCTCTCTCTCTCTCTCTCTCTCTGTCTCTCTCTCTCTCTCTCTCTCTCTCTCTGTGTGTGTGTGTGTGTGTGTGTGTGTGTGTGTGTGTGTGTGTGTGTCATATGCATCTGTATACTATATTGTAAAGTTGGTCCACGTTGATTGTAGAATTATGAATTTTGATAGTGGTACTGGTACAAAATAATTAACATAAAGTTTTATTTTATTTCATTTTAGCTTCATATTCAGTGCTCAACCAGAGAACTTACCTAACTTGTAAAATATTTAATTCTTACACAAAAAAATTCAGTAGTTTAAAAGGTTTTAGAATCAAGTTTTGATGTAATTCTTGATTGATGATTCGTTTTTTAGAATTGAAACTTTCACATATTCTTTAGACAGAGTGAGTAGAATTTGACATCTCTTAAAGTTCAAGAAGATTATTATAGGTCTGGCCGGTTACAGCAGTTTGTTATTATCGTCCGAAGACATCTTTTTTCCAGAGATCTCACAGGCTCAAGTTGTCCTTGTGTATCTGAGCAGGAGTGAATGGAGAGACTTCAGAAAGGACGAGGAGTGACAGGATTGCCCGTCACTACACATAAGACAGCATGATTCTGACATGTTTCCTTGTCCAACGAGTATTTTAAATGTTTAGATGTCACTGAAATTCAGAACAACAGAATTTTACTGGTTTACGTACAGGTTTCTTATTTTATTGAGTGATGTACATTTAGGAGGAAGGCCTTCTCTGTCTCACCCTCACCTGTCGAACACTAACCACATGTCCGGTCTTCCTTCAGTTGCCATGACCTTTTTGTTTCATTTTTCCTCACCTTCTCCATTTGTGTGACTACCAGCCTGTGTGTATGTATTTATTATTATATTTCTATGGTGTTTCTTTGCAAAGAAAAAAAGTGAAACAACAAAAACATTGAAATAGATAAATAAAGACTTGGTGTGGATGGGAGTGAACAGAATTGTACAGCCCTCTAATATACAATTGTAAAATAATTAACATGACTGTAGATTTTCACTTAAAATGTCTGTTTTCTATTTAATACAAAAGAAGAGAATTCCTATACGTCTACAAACCGTTCTAACTTCATAAAAAAACATCACCAGTCCAAAACCTGCAAAGCCTTGTGATATGGCATGAACAGAAGTGTCTTTATTTTTCCAGCCTTTTCAGTCTAATTGAGAAAAAGAGACAGAGAAAACACAGGGTCCTAATCCACAGAGCACACAGAGCCCTTTCATGCCAGTGCTGGGAGAAACCTTTATTTGTCCATTCCTATCATGGAGAAAGCGGGTTTCAAGCTCGGCTGGGTCTGAGCTGAGAGATTAGATGAAACCAGAGTGTTTTAAACCTCTTCTGTGACCGTGGATTAGATTCAGACAGTCCCCCTTGCACTGTGAAATGAAACAATAAGGCGTACAGGTGGATCAACGGGAGAGAGTGCAGAGCATGTAGAGCACAGTGGGTTTGAAACCTAAATTATGGATTTGTCCAAGCAAGAAAGCCCCAAAGTTAGAAAACAACATTCACATCACTTTAAAAAAATAGGGAGGAAAAACATCTGTATGCATTACTTGTTTTATTTTTGAGCAACTCCATAAAAATATTTTGGGGGACAGCCAGTCATTTATGTGAAACCTCTCAAAAACAGTCTCACCTTCCAGGCATATGGTACACAATTATAATAAATGACACACAATATTTTGGAATGAGTGGCAGAGGATTACCGGTGTATTTCTTCCACTAATGAGATATATCAAATATATAAGCACTTAATGACATGCATAAAAAGGGTAAGTCAGCAGTGGGTTCAAACCAATTAGTGCAAATGGAGATGGCACGACGCTACCCTCAGCGGGAGGTGGGTGAGAGTGTGTGCAGATATCATGGCCAGATACCATGGCCTACATTGTCATCAATTATTCCCGGCATCTCAGTTTACCCAGGGGCACAGTGGGTGTGGGGGACAAAGCCCGGGGTGCACTTGAGAGCTATAGTACCTTGGTCTCACCATGGGTCCCAGGAGGAACGGGTGGAGGTGTGTGACATGGCTGGGGTGTGTATACTGTAACGTCCGTCCAACCCGAGAGACCGCCGGGTAAGGAAATCCCTGGAATCCCACTCTCACTGCGGCCGGCCGGCTGCGGGGGCAGGCAGGTCACTTTACAGCTCATCACCAAATTAGAAAGGCTGCGGGTCAGTGCAGCAGCAGCCAGACCACAGAGAGATGGAAATAGACGGGAGCACTACGACTCAGTCTGCTGGCACTTATTCACCGAGCTGCTCTCCCATCTTGGAGAGGCAGAGGAATGTATTGAACACAGTGGAGGCAAAACTCCAGGGAGGAACTACAGACTGCTTTAAGTCCCCACCGACAAGTATTACATACATAATGTGGACACAGATAGTAGAGTTAGGGTTAGTACCAAGAGACTTATGAGCGGGAGGAGGAATCAAGTGCAAACACATAGCAAATTTGTTCTAGGTAATAAAAATGTTCTACTAATAACTTTAAATATATAAACTTTAATATAAACTTTAATACAGGCTCAGGGCCCACAGAGAAAAACAACAACAATACATACAATCAATACATTACATAAAAATATTCAGGGAAAGAAAGGCCAAAAAAGATCTTGGATGTGTATTTGACAGAGCTTGCCAGGGTCTGTCATAAGATCAATAATAAAATTTGTAGAGCGGTCCAGCCGACTCATAAACTTAAACGCTAGGTTCCTCAGCAAGGCCATGAAGGTGGTTAGACCCATATTACAAAACAACTCACTGGCTCTAGTACTCCTGGGTTTCTTCAGGAGTATCCTAAGACAGTCATTATAGGCTACTTTCAACCTACACAAGCTCTCCTTCTTGTAATTCACCCAGAGTGGAGCTGTATAGAGAGGGGTGCAGTAGGCTCTTAACAAATTAATCTTACTGAGTATTAATTAATTAGATATGTACATAAAAAAACATGTAAAAACGACAACACTGTGACGTTTCTAGGACACCGTCAGAGACAAAGTATCAGAAAATGTTATCTTGTGAGACTCCCTGTAGACGGAGCCATCTTGGCTGAAGTTCATGTTGACTGGACAGACATGAGAGAGGAAACAGTCGTAGCAGCTCACGCTCAACAACAAAGATAATTGTAGCAATACAGGCTAACTACAATAACATTTAAAGAAAGCAAACGGTCTAGACTAATGCTCATAAGTCCATGAAACAGTGAATCTTTTCTGCAGGTTCTGTGAGGGTGTCATTATTATGGAAAATTATAAAATCTTAAGGGGATGACTGCGCCATCAAAGGATTTGCTCCTTGTGTTTCTAAATCACCTCATGAGGATCTACAAAAATTGTTGAAGCACGTTCACAAGTGATATTACGTCTCTTTTACATCTGATGTTTCTGTAATTTTTTATTCAATCATTTTATGATTATAATTCAGGGAGATAGTGTTGTCATGGAAACTGCATGACCTCACAGCAAGTTTCTGTTAATGACAAACTGTTTTTAAGTTTTATTCATCGACTCACTACAGGCATCAAAAGTTCATATAATGAAATGTAGGATGGCTGAATTCAAATGATCTGCTTTGGTTTCAGGGGACTGTTGTTGTTCTTGATGGCTCACTATCACCAGCTAGCATCATTTAGACGGTATGCCCTGGCACCCAAGTTGGGAATACTGGTCATGCCAGGCTCCTCTTACTAATTCTGAGTCGAAGGTTTTAGAATTCTTACAGCGACTCCACCACCAAGAGGAACTTCTGACAAGTCAACAAAGTGTTCGTAGAATGTCTCAAAATAATATATCTAATTACATCTTTAATTATTTTGTAGATCGAGAACAAATATCTGAAAGTTACCGCTTCTAATACAGTGAAAACTTGTCTTAAACAAGTCACCTTAGAAACCTTTTAGATTAGAGGCAATCCTACATGTTTTTTTTTCAAGTTATCAGCAGGAATAAGAAAATACACCAGCAATAAGCGAAATTGGATTAACTACCCTTTGCGTGGGTGTGTGTGTGTGTGTGCTCCACATGTCAGGGTGTGATGAGTCTGCATTAAGTTATCAGAACAGAGGGAGAAGATACAGCACATGGGAGTGGGTGCTGGACGTGCAGGTATCATAATGCGCTGGCGAGGCCTCCCTGCCTCATGTTTTCGTTGGGCATCAGACCAGGTGTGAATGGAGAGATCTCAGGGAGGGCGAGGAGTGACTGGACTGCCTGTCACTTTGAGGAATAGAACAAAACACAGCTTTAATGAACCAGTATGTAGCAGGAAGGAGAGAGCTGATGCACGGGCACTATCTGCACCGCTGAGCCATCCTCCCTTGGAATGGTGGAGAAGAACGGGAGGAACCCGCTCTCTAAATTCAATATTCTTATCAGTTCTTTTTGAAACTCCTCTTTCATGATGGAGCTGTTTCTCAAGGTCACATCCAGAGCAGCATGTAAGGCAAAGTGTGATTTCTGACCCTAAATGTTGCAGGACAATGGATCCTAATGTTGGTCCTCCTTTAACACACTGTGCTTTATTCTAAAGCTTACAGCTGCTTATCCATTGGATAGAGCCATATGCACCTGTATACTCTATTGTAAAGTTGAATTTTGATAGTGGTACTGAGCTATGGTTAAAGGAAGTCTAAAGACGATTGAATGTCACAAAATAATGAACATAAAGTTTTATTTTATTTCATTTTAGCTTCATATTCAGTGCGCAACCAGAGAACTTACCTATTTTGCAAAATATTGAATTCTTACACAAAAAAATTCAGTAGTTTAAAAGGTTTTACAAACAAGTTTTGATGTAATTCTTGATTGATGATTCGTTTTTTAGATTTGAAACTTTCACATATTCTTTAGACGGAGTGAGTCGAATTTGACATCTCCTGAAGTTCTAGAAGATTATTATAGTTCTGGCCTGTTACAGCAGTTTGTTATTATCGTCCGAAGACATCTTTTTTCCATTGGGAAGCAAAAAGAACAAAGATAACGATGGTCTTAAAATGCCTCTGGGTGGACAGAACCCAGATCAGTGAGCCGAGCCGAGACGCATGCCATGTCTCCTCCTCCAGGAGACGCCTCAACACAGTAATGACCACTCTTCATGTTGCTGCTGCTGCTACTTCATTTGTCATACAGGATGACATTAAGGCTAAAGGTTACTCTGCGAGGGCTAATTACTGAGCAGGTTATATATACACCGGGCTCGTGGTGCGTGTGTGTGCGTACCATAGTTTGGCTGTGACAGTGACACTCCTGTTATAGAAGCGTCTGAAAATGTTGATCTTGTTTTGGGAACACAGAGCAGAGGTACACTGTAGCTCTCCACAGCTTTATATTTAGAGGACGTTCACGTGTACTGAATGCAGGCTCTTACAGTAGACCCACATCATGCCGTGCACGCAGTTAAGTGTGGACGCACAAATACAGGTCACACACAAGAGAGATCACGTTACTGACACACCCACACGTCCAAATTTCCCCCCTTACCCCCGACATCACAGACACACACACACACACACACAAAACATACCAAGCAAGCCTTCTCTCATCAGATCACTGACCAACAAATAAACACACACAGGCATAACCGTGAGCTCCAGAGGGGAAGCTAACAGATACCCACTACATGCAGAATGTGGGTGAATGTGTGAACTTGTGGCTATACGTTGGAAGGACCAGTTTGGTTTTCAGACCAGTGGACATTTTTGGAAAGTTGGAAAGTTAGAAAGTTGGACGTCAATTTCTGGCCCACCTTCAAAAGGCTTGTTAAGGTTGGGGTTAGATTTAGGTTGAGGTTACGTTGAGGTTCAGGTTAAATTTAGTTTCAGGAAAGTGTTAGGTTGAGGTTGGATTTAGGTTATATTTAGGTTTATGTTAGTGTTAGGTTTAGGTTAAATTTAGGGTTAGAGCTCTGGAAGAACAGGTTAGGTGCAGTGTCCTCCCCAGGACGTGTCCTTCTTCCTTCTCCCAGGCTCCACGCTGATGGGGACAGCCACGTCTCCAGGGTAAGGGACGGAGTTTATTCTATTTATTTGTGTGTTTTTAATACGTCTGGTTTTGCCTTTATTATTTATCAATGGCACTATAAAAATGAAAAACAGTCAAAGTTAAAGAAAAACAGATTAAAATACAATGAGTAAGTCAAACATACAGAAAAGACAAACTTTATATTCTGTTTGAAAAGGGAAGACCAACTGGGGTGGGGGGTGGGATAATGTTTTGTATGTTTTCTACTTGTTCGTTTGTTTGTTTGTATGTTTGTTTATTTGGCAAAAAAAAAAAAACAAAAAAAAAAAACATGCATCTATTTGTAAAGGTCATGTAAGATGATGTGATGTGTTTCAATAAAAAGATTTTTAAAAATAAAAAAAAAAGACAAACTTTCGCTGTGAGTCTAAACAGAGCTGGTTTTGCCTATTTGCTGGTCAGAGCAGATGTAAAACACTGAACCCCCTAAAGTAGGTTAAAGTAAGGTACTGATTGAGTGCTATGAGTGGCACAAGGGGACCATAAGTGTTAAAAACATTATTGTCTGGATAAAAAGGTTTAGGTTTGGGGCAGTTAGGGTTAGAGTAAGGGGCTAGGGAATGCATTGGGTTTAGTGTTCAATGAGTGTCCTCACAAAGGTAGAAGTACAATCATGTGTGTATGATTCATTCACAAGCAGCTCATCCCACCACACATAACTTTCATTGGCTAAACAGGAAAGACAGAATCAATCACAGAGGCACTGACAGCAGCCGGAGGGTGAAGCCTCTGCATCAGGGAACAAGCATCCCTGCAGCTCGGACTCTGTGTGTCACATGTTTGTGGACATCAGCAGCAGGAATAATGATCGGTGTCTGATTCGGTATATTCTCTGGCTCAAGAGCTTCCTCAGATCTCCAGCCAGACGTGCAGGCTGCAGAGCGGGAAAGCCGTCATGGCCCTGAAAGGAACTTAGAGTAATGTGATGTGACTCAGACTGATAGAGGCCCAGAGCAGATTCAGAGAGGAAGCTGTCAGGTTGGGTTTTGATACCGAGGCTCTGTCTGGTCCTGCAACTGTTTAAATAGAATGTCTCAGCTTCTTATATTCTGTGCAGAGGGAAGTTGATTTTGAGAGAAAGTTGATTATCGCCATGGATACCGGTGTTTGATCAAAGCAGGATTTGACAGTTTATTTTTTCACTTCTACTGAAGGTTTCATCATAAATGCTTTTATTCTGCAGGACCAAACAGAATCTGACTCGTCTCAATTTGACACACTGTTGTCTATGCACTCTATTTCTGTCATTAGCAAATGCAATCAACATTTAATGACAATTATATATTTCAAAATTAACCACTAAATACTGAAATTAATTCACAGTGAAGTGAAATTTGTATCTTCACTCAAGATTTTTCCTGCGTCCAATCAGCATGTGATCATCCATACTGAGCATGGGGAGTTTTGAAGTACTGCAGCTAGGGTTGCAAAATTCCGGGAATATTCAATGTTGGAAACTTTCCATGGGAATTAACAGGAATTAACAGGAATTAACGGGAATATACGGGAATTAACGGGAATAAACGGGAATATAGGGGAATTAACGGGAATAAACTGGAAATGTTGTGGGTAATTTATACTAACTGTATTTACCTTGTCATATACAGACATAAATATAAACATTTTGTTTTGTCATAGGCTGATTTGAGCCCTGAGGAAACTTTGGGCACTTGACTATATGCTTCTGCATCGTTGTGTCATTCTTAACATAGGTGCTTGCACAGTATTTGCAAATGTACACAGCCTTTCCTTCTACATTGGATGGGCTGAAATGTCTCCACACATGAGATAGTGCACGTGGCATTGTTCTGTAGAATAAGATGAGAAAAAAGTTTGTAAAAAAACGCTAATGCAATGCCAGAGATATAAATAGTTAGCCAAACAATTGGAATAGTCTGTAAACATATTTTACAATTGATGGATAAATGAATGGAAATAGTCTAGATGAACAGATGAACAATCCTCAATCAGCATGCTAATATATTTTCCCCAGTAATATCATCGAAACTTACCTGACTAGTCCTGTGTGCAGGATGCTGGGAATTATCTGTGCATGTGATGGAAGAATGCACAGTGGAGGGTTGAAATTCAATGTGCAGCGTGTGCTGCATTCCATACATCTTTAAAATAGCGTTTTGAATGATGTTTTTATTGCTCAGCGTTTACTTTGCATATTTATTTATTTTTTAAAAATTCCCAAAATTCCCGAGCTAAACTTCCCATGGAAATTTTCCGGAAATTTACCAGAAATTTCCGCCCCTTTGCAACCCTAACTGCAGCCAAGCAGCTCTGCCAGGTCGGACTCTTGAAGAGTGGGGCAACATAATAAGCTCTGACAGCATGTTCACAATGCTCAGATGCTGATGGTAGCATGTTTACTATCTGTGTGTCAGCATTTGCAAAGGTTTTACTAAACATAGAATAAAGACACAGCTCAGTATGATCAAGATGCCATTTAGTATTTAAATGAGTTGTCTAATATTGGACAAATTAAAATGTATTTAATGATAAAAATTGCTTTTCAGCAACATGAATGACATGTATGAACTTCATGATATTCCAACACATTTCACCAAGGACCACAGATCTCAACTTTCCGGTGGTGCCATAAAAAGAGAGAATGAACTGCTTCTGTGGATAATGGATACCTGTACAAATTTGACAATGTCCTCACTGCAGCCCTGCTGTTAGAATGGCTTAAACTGCATAGAGGAGTCTACAAGTTTATTACACGTCCACTCATACTCCGGTATGAGTCAAAAGGAATTTGTTCCAAGTGTGTAGCAACATATCTGTGAAGATTCCCAGTCATCCAGGTATCTTCGGTAGTTGTAACTAAAAGTTGTAACTGAAGCAGTTAGAACTGAAGAAGCCTCTTGGATGAGAAGTGAAATGTCGTCAAGAATCACGAGCAAGTCCAGGTGCCTCTGCACATTTGTACAACTCCTGAAGAGGACTCAGAGTCTTTACACATAGGTGGAGGATAAAAAAAAAACAATCTAAAGACATTAAACCGTTTTCACACCTTATAGAAGCTGTTACAGCTCTTTTACAAACCAAACAACAAAAATCATACAGAATTACAATTCCTCATTTTCATGCTATAAAATGTGATGACCCATCTCAGGCATAAGGCTTTATGAAACCCCTTGACACTGCTATTTCAAGACACGATTTTCACAAAGCTCTGCTGCAATCTTGCTCCATCTCACTGTGCCTATTTACAACTACAAAGCAGTGCAATAATTAACTATTTTGAAATTAATGGAGCAATTAAATCACTGTCATCGGTTTAGAATCTAGAAAGTGTCTGAGAACTTGTTGGAGCTGCAACAACATCCTCAGAATCCCTTCAAGTTGGACCAGAGTGCCAGACATGTCTTGTTTGCTTCCAAACACGAGTTGTGTTGCTCAATGCATGCAGACTGCTTTTGTCCTAAGCGACGTGGTTTTGGCGTGTACACACACACACAAACAATGTTCCTTTGTTGTGCTCCGTCATCAAACAGCAGCTCAGTAAATCTCAGCTCCCTGAGGTAATGAGACGACTTCCTTTGTGGCAACAGACCTGACTAAATGATTTAAGAGTTGAGGCTGCACACGGTAATTGCTCTCTTAGTGATGTCTAGTGATCCGAACCACAAACTGACACTGAAGCACCCGTTTTTCTTTCTTTTTTTTTTTTTTAACTGTTGCCCACAGGCACTAGTGTTCTGCGTGAGGCTGTGGTCTGCTGGATCGGCCTGAGATAGGACAAACCCGACCGCAGTGCAACATCTAGCTCCTTTTCAAACAGCCACATCCTGTCAGATAAAGGCGGCTGAGGCAGCCATGTGTATTGAGTTTAGAGCGTTCCTGGGGGTATCCTGCTCTTATCAGGGGGTCAGATAAGCTCATTTCACAGGCCCTCACCTCTGCTGGGCTACCAACAGGACCCCAGTCTGACAAGAGCTGACCCCATCTACTCTTTTTCTCAGTGTCTCCGGTTGAATGAGAAGTCAAGGACAGAGGCGACTCCACAGACTCTCTCTCCACAAGTTACAGTTGTTGCAAAATCAGACACGCAGCCTTTAGATGTGTGAAACAAACCCGACCTTGACATTGCTGATGGGGGAGTGCTCCGACTGAGCTCGCTCGCAATCCTGAGTGAACGTCTTTGTTCTGATGAGACCCTGCAGAGGGAAGCAGCGTCTGAGCTGCTGTAAGTCGGACAGCGGATGACGGTGAAAGCACACAGCCTTCGTCTCAACACCTTAGAGCTCCTGAGCCCGCTAAGAGGTTCGGTGCATGGCTTTCGGTGGGCGCTTTGACCTTATTGTCTTGAACTTGGGAGGCCAGATGAGGGAGAAAGCACCAAAATCTCCAAAACCAGTTTAGAGAACTCACCTTGGCTTATCAGTCTGAGGGCCCCTACTACATCCAGCCTCCAGAGGATCTCCTCCCCAGCCACCGCGCCCCAGCCAGACCCTGCAGGCATCTCAGGCTGACAGTTTTGAGCCAGATACTGGCAGTACAACAGAGCAGTCATAATTGGCCCCATTCATTTCTCAGGGATAATCCTCACCGAGGCTGAGCCTTTTCTATTCCTAGTGTCATTTTTTTTCACCAATGTTTACACAAGGTATGTATCGGTTTCTCCTCCTCCTAAAGCAGAGGGGCTGTGTACCCAGCATATGTGTTTTAACGTGTGTCTGGAGGTTCTGCTCTTCCTTTTCTCCACGGCTGCTAGAGCTCAAGACCTGAAGTGACAAAGGCCCCGTGAATGTCTGACTCACAGACAACTGTCAGCGTTCAATAGGGCTGGATTAAGACTGAACATAGAACCGAGCGCACCCTGACATGTTGACATGTTCTACTAAGTGCATTTCAAGGTGGATTATGCCTGTTTGCTCCATTGTGGAGGGACAGAAGAAACACAATTGCTAAATGGGGCTAGGTATTCTTGAGGCGGGCGGGTGAACTTTACTCCCACTGTCTGGGTTGGGACTGACACCAGCTTCACTCTCCTCTCAGGGTGAGTGAGGCTGCTGTGGATCCCGAGGAGGTTCAGGGGTTTCAGAGAGCTCTGTCCTTAACCAAACAAACACGGTGGAATTTTTGCCATTGTTGGTGCAGAGGGTTGAGTGACAGGGCTGCATAGCAGAGCTGCCTGTCAGCAGAGACGACTCAGGGTCAACATGTGACCACCCCGTGGGACACTGCTTGATATTAAGACAGAGCCTTATAGTTAACGTTTAGGATAGCGGCGTACAATTCCACACAGGAACATACATCAGGGTGAATACACATTTTGACCAATGGATTTCCATGACTTTTCAATAACTTTAAACCAAATTTCCATGACCGAACATTTCTTGAAATCTCGGTGTATACACGAAAAAGTGACAAAATGTAGTATTCAAACTAACAAGGAGAATTCCAAGGCATACAGTATACCTTAAATGACACAAACCCAAGTATGCCTGCTTATATTTTGAGCGTATTTCTTCAAAAGCATATGAATGATTTAAAACTCAGCGTAAATGAACTAGGGATGGGCATTCGATTAAATTGTCTTAATCGATCGTCTATTAATTATGCCCATCCCTAAAATGAACGACATGAAAATGTGAATATAACAAATTTCCATGACTTTTCCAAAACTTTTGGGAGATTATTTTTTTCCATGACTTTTCCAGGCCTGGAAAAACACATTTTAAAATTCCACGACTTTTCCAGGTTTTCCATGACCGTACGAACCCTGATACATACATGTTCTCCATCAGGGGTTCTCTGGATTTTTCTTTTGGACCACATGTATTGACTGAACCTTCTGCACATAACCAAAGTCTAGCCGTTTCCTTCTGTTCCTGGTCTTTGTGTTACACTAACTGGCTGTGGGCTGTAACTTCATATTTAGGGAATAGACATGAGCGTGATATCAATCTTCCCTTTCAAACTCAGCAAGAACGAAAAGATGCCGTATTTCCAAAATAATCTGTGAACAGCTTTTTCTTTACTCTGTTACAAAGCTCTTTGTTTCATCCCAGTGAAAAATAACTCATTATATACACACATGCACCCTATTACAATGTATACACAACACGTGCACATTCATGCACATTAATCCACAACACAGAGGAGTAATATAGAACACTGAACAGTCAATCAATGGGCATCATTACTTTAATGGTGACACTTTGCATTCCAATGACTTATTAATTTACAGATAAATTATGTATTACAAAGCTTTAATGGAAAATTACACTTCTCTATTTACATCTACTAAAGTTGTCAGCCAGGGGACATCAGGCCTGCACTCCCCAGCTCTGGGTTTTAGTGCAGGTCATCATTATCTGGCCGACCTGAAAGGTGACCCGGCTCAGCAGGACTCAGGTGAGGTGAACTGGTGTGGAGGTTTGGGCCCGGAGTAAAACCATCAGCAACAAATAAAGAATTCATTTGTGTTTTAAAGTAAAAAAAAATGAAAAAAATACAATTTTCTTTAAATGCTGGTGAGGAGTTGTACTGTGTATAAAGTAACAGAGCAGATGAGACAAAGCAGAGGGGAAGTGGAGGGTGAAAAGCAAACAGACATTACAGTTCCACCGACGGCCTCGATGACTTCCCTCACGCAGCCTCGGGCCCAACCGGGGGTCTCTGAAGTGGCTCGATAAGCTCAGGGAACATAGACTCAATTACCCTGGGCAAACACGCCGGCCACCGCTCGGTGTTGTGTGGGTTGGCCGGTGGGTTTGTTCCGTCCGTCCCCCCCCCCCCCAGGTCCCTGCTGCGTGGCACCGCAGTATGTGAGCCCTCTGTGCTCCGAGTGATAGAGTCAAGCTGTTCCTGCTGAGCGGAGGTCAGGGTCCTTCAGTCAGCACCTCGGCCCTGAATAGAGCACACAGGAATCCCCCTTCCCTCCCTTTACCCAGGGCTGGAACTCAGCTCTCTCTCCTCCAGCCCCGGTCCAAATAAACCTGGTAGCGCTCTCTCTCTTTTTTCCTCTCTCCATCTCCTGGCACGCTGTCGCTCCCCTCATCGAAATCATTAATCAGACGGGGCAGATTAGACTTCAAATAAAAATAAACTACAACCACCCAAACTACTCTTCGCTGCAGCAGACATCCTTATTGACAGTTCTCCTCCTCCTCCTCCTCGGCTTAATAGAGCCAAGATGTCCAGTGCAGGCAGCTGCAGGAACATTTAAACACTTTACTGGCAAACTCTGGGGGTCTATCACTGCTCTATTGACATAAACAGCTCCCCTTATCTTTGATAGTGAGGACTCTTGAGGCCTAACCTGTCACCCATGTAAATACACAACAGATAACCCTTATCAGTTTGGCACCAATAAAGCCAACCTGCTTCCCGGCTTCACCCAAAACACACATCTTTTTAAGGGATTAAGGGGATTAAATGTGCAACTTGAATGTATTCAGACTTATTTTTTATCCACCGACTACTTTATCCCTCCTTCCTCTTTTGGCTCAGAAATATAGGGGAGAACTGGAGGGCAATAGTGCCACCTTTGGGTGGGGCCGGGTAGTGCAGCTGTAATAGAGCTCTCACAGTTCTGTTATCGATAGATAGGGTTGCACTGGGCCCGGGCTGTGGCATCCACACGGCTTTCGACAGCACATGCTTGTGGTTCATCTACATTCCTGCATGACTCGGGAGGAAGGAGGGCATGGGAGGAAGAGAAAGAGTCCTGGGGTCTGCTGTTGGACTCTGCTGGGCCCTAAACAAGCCGGGGCTCCCTGGGCCAGGCGCTCTGCTGGCTGACGGACAGGCGGCCTGCCAACTGTTTGTGTGTGTCCATGGGAAATGGGGCGGTGTCGCTGCAGCGACGGCTCTGGGGCCATCCATCAGTGTCACGGGGGATGAGGAGGGGGCGGGGGGTGTGCGGTATGTGTCACCTCTAAGACTAATGGACAGGAAGTACAGCCAGAGAAACAACAATATTTGCAGAATATATATTCAGAAAAAGCGTTAGGGCTCTGTCCACGTTTTCTCGTGCGGTTTCGACACAACCCCGAGCACGGGCCGTAATCCTGATTGATGAGCCTGTTTATTTAAAAGAAGCTCACTCTGTGGCCTCGATAACCTGATCTATAGCCAATGCATTTCTACAGCATACATATAACATGCATGTATATGGGATAAGCATAGTCTTGGTTATGGCAGGACATGTCAATGACACTAACCTGTGCAGCCAGGGATTACATCCATGCCTGTACTAAGATGAGATCCCACTGCACAGGAGGGACGTCATAAATCTGACAAAGCACTGGGAACATTGGGGCCATTTTGGGGCCATATTAGAGCGAGAGAGGGACAAAGAGAGAGAGAGCGCGATAAACCCAGGCTAAGTTCTTTCTACTGTCACTGAGGGACCCTGTGTGCTCACCGGTGGTCAGAGACCGAGGGGCTTAACCTCAGCAGCCGGTGACCATGGGGTCCAGGCCGGAGCGCTTGGTGATGTTGACCTTGACCACCTCCTCAGCACAGGTCGGGTGGATCCCTACTGTCTGCAACAGGTGGGAATATGTTGCCCCGCACCTGAGACACACACAAACACACACACACACACACACAGAGTTAATTCAAGCTGCTGTTACTCACACTGTATCATGACTGACAACTGTGTAAGTGATCTACGCTTTAATGACTCCTGTAATTTGGTGCCATCAGTCATTTTGTAAGAGCGGGTTTGTCCTCCACATGGTGTGTAACTTAATTTGAAGCAAAGCTCGTGTCTGCTGAAGAGCTCGGAGAGGAGCCGGCTTTAAACTGGATCAGTGATGTGTTGTAGAGGTTTACTGAGGCAGTCTGTTTTTTGTACCTCTTTAAAGTAAATGATCCACCAAACACTTACTTTACCTTCCTTTTGTAGCAGTAGTAAAATGTACAATTTCAAATAAAAACCCTTTTCACTTCTGTATATTCAGAAAAATCTATAACATATATACAGTACATAAAAGTTGTAGTCTGACATGTATCACTACCTAGATTCAAGAGTTGTGACTGTGGAAAAATGTGCAGCCACATCAATTCATATTCCGTCCTGATCATCAACTTGACTCTAAATCTACAACACATAAACTCAACACCATAACTGATCTGATAGCTGATCCATCGGAAACAAAAAGCAGCAAAAAACACTGAATGTATCATAAATGTAATCCAGACTTACTGGAAGCCGAGAGCAAAGCCCTGAGTAACTTCTCCTGCATTGGGACCAGTAAAGTGCAGACCCAGGATCTTCTGGTCTCCACCTCGCTCACACACCACCTGAGGAGGTTTAAACACAAAGTTTAGGCAAGTGGGTGAAGCCACAAGGTGTTAGTGGTTGTTGTCCTCCTGTCTAACTAACCATATTTGCACGTTGCACATTATCTTCATATTTGTAGTAGGTGGACCAGGAAAAGTGGATCCTAAATCCGATTCACTAGGCCACAGATGTACTCAGAGGTTTGTATAGATCCTTCGTACAATGTGAGCAGTCTGAATCCCACTACCCTGCTGCAGGAGGCAACACTTTGTACTGCTCCTGTCCTCCAACAAATGCATTCACACTGGATATAGCAAATGAACTAAAAACATTGTATACAAAATAAAAAAATAAAAAAATCTACTTCAAAATATCGCACAGAACAACTTATGACATATCTGCAGGTCAACCTTACCTTGATGTAACACTGGCTGGCGTCACGCTCGGCGACAGTGAATTCCAGAGGCTTGTAGAAAGCATGGTAGACCTACACAGACAAACAGAGAGGACAAGTAATATAAACAGAAATTAAATGAGATAGCATGTATTATTGTTATACTTTGTGTTCTGCCTTCAGCTAATCAGTATTTACAGTGATTAAAATAACCTCTTGCAGACTTTTATTTAAACCGGCAAAGCTCCCTAGCTAAAACAAAAACACTGAGGGAGTCTTGTGTATTTTGTACAGTGACAGAGTAAAATAAGAGTAAATACATACGGTTACTTAGATAACTGAATTGTGAAAAAGGAGGCACTTGAGTTAATTATACTGTGATGCATTACAAGTCATTTAATATCTCACTACTATTTGAAAGTTCTATTTTACAATAGAATCAGAAAAAAGTATTCATTGAATTTAATATCAGGTCATGAATTCATTCCTTACATCCTGTATTTTATGTCTCATCACTACTGATTAAGACGACTGTGATAAAAATGCAGCTGATCCTTGTACACACTGATTCTTTCACCCTGAAACAATCTGTGCAAACGCTAAATCTGTGCAAAACGCTATATCAAAATCTCGATGCTCGCTCACGAGGCCGAGAGATTTCAAAAGTCCCGACTATGACGTACGTCGAGTGCGTTTTATTCTACCGGGCAAAACGTGCCGACACAGGTTGTGCGGTCCGTGCAGCTGTCGGGGGCCTGGTGCTGCAGCTCCTCCTCAGATCTCAGCGCGCCTGTCATCACCCCATACACACCTCAATCAGGCCTCCTGCTCGCCTGTCAGTCACAGCCGGGAGCCCCACCTCGCCCGCTAAACCGTTTATCTACAGCCTCCTGCAGGTGTTAGCTAGTATCTGGCACAGCATGTGCACACACAAGCAGGTAAAACACAGAGCTGCTTATTTTTGCATTGTATGTGTGTGTGTGTGTGTGTCTGGGTTTATGGCTGGCTTATGGTACAGCATGACCTGTTGAAGCATGACTTTGTACATTTTGTGTATGTGTAGCATGTGGCCGCTCATTTATTGGTAAAAATACAAATCTCATAATGCAACAAAGTTAAAGTTACAATGGTGTTGTAATAAAAAGCAATTTCTGCATCAGAACCACAAATTGAATTGTAAAAGTATTTTGAAATTCCATTTTCACATCTTCAGCAAAGCACTGCTGTTCACATTATTAACATACAAATATATGTATACAATAAATGATAAATGATAATATTTTATATTAATTGGCATTTCAATGCATTGTGGCCACTTGTACTGTTACATTAAATACTGCTAGTGAAGGATTCAGGTCACACCTCCTCTAATCCGCATGTGCAATTAAGTCATGCACATAAATATTTTAGTATATATAGTGGTAAAATGTTTTTTTCAAATTTGAATAAGTCATTATGAAAAACTGATTTTTTTTATTGTAATTTAAGTTGAAATGTGGACATATAGAGGGTTTTATTTAAAATGAAATACATTCTGGAATAATGTACAGTTGTAAATTCACTGCTCATAAAAGTATTATAAAAATATCTATGTTACCTCAATGCCGTCTTTCCCATGTCTGTTCTCTGCCTCCTCCTCAGACAGACCTACACAGCCGTACTCGAGGGGGGTGAACACTGTGGTGGGCACCTGTCCCACAAAACACACAGAAATATTAACTCCAGTTGTCCTCTCAGGAATACTTTCACTTTTATGAATACTAACATATCCAAAATACTGACATATTTTAACTTATTTATTTTAATCCGAAACTACATCAAACTGATCATCAGTATATCAGTCTTAGAAATTCCCATTAGTTGTAGGTAGGGAAACTCAACACTATATTCAAACATCCATTAAGACTTGGTGAATGATGAATTTCTGTGTATATAAGATGATGAAGAATGATGATATATTGAAAAATGTTGTATGTTTATTCTGAACTTATCCTGGAGAAAAGTTGGGGGTTTGGTCAGATGGGGGTTGGGGTGCATATGATACTCAAACTAAAAAGTTCCAGAACGTATTATATTGTTATTTACGTCTAATGCAACATAAAACAAGGAGCTCAAAAGGCCACAAAGACACAAACCTGGGAGAAATTGGAGGAAAAGTGTGTGCGGCGTGTGTGTGTGTGTGTGTGTCTTACATTGTCGTAGTTCATGAGCTCCGTGCTCTGACCAAACAGTCTGTGGGAAAGAAGTTTTCCTGCTTTAATTGCTGTCGGTGTCAATTCTGGACGACCCTAAAACAGGAGAAATGCTCATTTATTCATTTGTAAACATGTACACACAAATTATTTGAAATTAAATATTCCTTTTTATTTCGAAAAATATCTGACTTAGCTTTTTCCTATTAAGAGCATACAGTCCAGAAGTAGTGTAAATACAAACACTTGGTGAAGCGGGAGTCACTGACTGACACAAGTGGTGAGAGTTAAAACATTTAAACTATCTAACACAAATCTCTGCTTCTATGATTTTGACTTCATTGTCCTGGATGTCTGCCAAAACACACACACAGACACACACACACACACACACACACACACACACACACACACACACACACACACACACACTGAATGGTACAGGAAACAGTAGGGCTGCGGGGCAATTCTAAAGCCATGACTAAAACCTGTTAAATTACCATCGCACATCCTGTTGTCCAAAACACCTCCTGCACCTCTGCATGGATGTGGACGTGCGCTCTGGTATTCCAGTAACTGTTTACACACCAGACAGCATTCGTCATTATTATAATGCATTTGTTGGCACTCTTTCCCGAGATCAAGAATAACAGCGATGGACAAATCGAGAGATACATAAACCATCTCGGTTTTAAAAAAAAGAAGAAAATAAATCCTCCCCGCTGCCGCGAAAAGTTGACAGACAGATTGGGGTGAATCACGACTCCTCAAAGCCAGCTGTCAATCAGAAAGACGCTCAGCGATTCTGTGTGTGTGTGTGTGTGTGTGTGTGTGTGTGTCTGTGTGTGTGTGTGTGTGTGTGTGTGTGTGTGTGTGTGTGTGTGTCTCATGAGGCCTGGGAGGCAGGAAGGAAGCGCACAGCTGGTGGTGATGAAAACACAACACTGACGTTACATTGAGCAGGTAGAACTAGTATTAACATGGCTGGAGCCGCTCTGAACACACAGTGCCACTGGCTTCACTTTGTATTCAGTCTTCTGCCAAGTGCCCACTGCTGGAAAATATTTATTTTATATATGTGAACAAATTAATGTTCTACCTATGAGGCAATGATCATGAATTTTGAATTTTTTTCTCATCACAATGTTACTCTGATTTATTTTGTTATTGATTTGACCTCTTATCTAGAGGTTATCCATTTTTATATCAGACATCCTAGAAACCCTATTAATTTATAGTATGGACAAATACATGTGTATGTATGTAAATTCACACACACACATCTATATAAATGAAATAAAATAAAGTTAAAAAATAAAAGGTATTTTTACAGGTCTTGGTGGAAATGAGTAGTGGAAACCAAATGAGGGATTTTAACTTTGGGAAAATAAAATACAAGTCAGAGTTGCCCTGAACCATCCTGCACAATCTTTGTCAAATAGCTGGAGGTTGTGTGTGTAATAAGAGGAGGATCATATGCATGTTAAGTAAAGTTGGACTGAAACTGCCAAAAATATAAAATGAGAGAGCAATAGAATAAACACAGGCCCTAAAAGCTATATGATTTTTAATGAATAATTTAAAATGGATGGGCCTGCAACTGGCTAGAAAATAAAGTTGGTCTAAAGTGTTGATGAATACACTTGATAAAAATCGGACCCTGCCCAACTAATTCTGGTGAAGACTCAGTTATTACTGAGTTATTAAAGATGAGGCTTGATTAAAATTATCTACATCTGAGTTTGAGCTCATTTTAAAATAACATTCAAATTAATCTGCATCTTAAGACCTAATACTGCAGCAGTTCCTGTTCATGTTGTACAAACAACTTTGGACAAGAACAAAAATTCTAAAGTTTGAATCTGATAATTACAGGCCAAGATCTGATGTTTTAATTAATAAGATTTGTCTTGATTTATCAACACTCGTGGACATTGGAGATTGTGTCATAGTCTAACATGTAACATGTATTCTTTCATTTGACTCATGCCTGACTCAGTGTGAACAAGCAGTAGGATGTTTCAGGTAAAGCAACAAAAAATGTGGATGTGTTCAGAGTGGACTTTCCGTTCATATTTTAATAATGTAACAGTATTACTTTACAACCAGTATTAATTAGGTATTGATGTGAAAATGACTTAGAGTGATGATTCTGTATTTACTGACATTTTCCAGAGCTGTTATCTGGAGGTGATTGATTCCACATTTCGCTCCCAGTGATGACAGACTTTTGGAAGAGCCATAACTGACGTGGGTGTGGACTTCCAGTAACTTTGAACAGTCCAACACTCCAAATTAACACTGCAGACTTGCGTTTCTGTGTTTTACTATTGCAGAATGTTATTGCCGTGGTTTCTCCCGTCAGTGTGGCAAGTGCTGACAAAACCTACCTCACCAATGTCACCGAAAGCATAGATGTTTGGCACCGAGGTCGACTCGTCAGCGCCCAAAACTATTTTCCCCGTCTCCTTGTTGAGTCGCACCCCGAGCTTGTCGAGGCCCAGGGCCTTGGTTTCAGGGACTCTACCTGAGGAAACAACACAAGAACAGTATATTACATTAGAATTATAAAGGGAGGGGAAAAGAAAGAGGAGACAGGCGCTCTATAGTGATCATAACTTTCCATGTTCAGGTTTTCAGGAATGTCCTTAAGTTCCATCCTACACAGAAAATTGAGAATATTACTAATCAGAAACCTAAACATAGCTTATACAGAGGGAGGCTATCTGAAGCTAAAACGCTAATAAGAGAGGGCTTCTAAAACTATAAGGTTGTGTAAAACAAATAGGATTGGGGTTTTCCTCTGATTCACCTTCAGGGGGCAATGATGTGCAATGTTGTATATGAAGCTCTACCTTTAGAAATTAGTTATATGATGTCTTCTAATGAAATAATTTCTGAAATAAATAGTTAATCATAATCATTCACTATCAACTTTTTACTAATTCAAATAGTAGCTCATTTATAAACCAACAAGACTAAGAGTCTACAACCATGCTAGCATCTCTACAAACTCTATTTTGGCACAACGTTGCTTTGAGATAAAGGCTGAACTTCAGTACGTTAACATAGCCTCTATGAAAATGCAGATGCTGAACATTCATAACACACATATGTTTACCATCATCATTATCTTAGTTTGACCTGTTAGTATTCTACAATTTTCCTATTAGCACTCAGCACAAATCTGAGAGCAGACTGATAGAAGTACTGAGCAAGTTCAACAATAAATGATTTGATGAAAGGACTAAATGAAAAGTCGTGGGATCACCAAAGCTATTAGACAACATCATCTGAAAACCAGAACTATACATACAAAGTGCCTATCCATATAGGAAAGTTCAAGCTATTCAAACTTTGAACTGAACGTGCAGGAAATGACAGAAGATGAAACTCATTAGGGTTCATCCTACGAAAAGAGACATTTGTGGCCGACTGTCACAACCCTAGAGCCATTGCGGCTGACTGGTACAAAGTGTGATTTCCTGCATTTTCTCAGTTTTGTATCATTGCAAATTGAGTATCTCTGGGTTTTGGACAAGTAGTTGGACAAAACATGCAATTAACTAAAACATCTGGATAGCTAAAAGCTCAAGAGTAGGAGAAAAGATGAGCAGCTGGGAATCGCTTATCCCATCGATCCCATGGGACACAGAGGTGCGATTTCTGACACTTCCTGGGAGAAGGTTGACTGATGCTGTCGACACTGAGTCTCCATGGTGATGGAGCATGAACCACTGCCTCCTCGGCCTTCTCCATAGCTCCTCATAACCTGCCTGGGTAGCATAATAAACACCCGGCCCCGAGGTACCCATGTAGATTCTATCGGACGGCAAAAACAACAAACCTCCGAGACCCTTTTTCCTGACTGGAGCCGGAGAACAACGTGCTCCCCCTCTTCTCAGACCAGTGGGCTACAGGGACCTGTCTAGTGCTCCGCAGCATGGGTGGTGGAATGGAATAGAGAGCACAGACGAGGAGGACGGACAGGAAGTTAGCCAGTCATGACCATTTCCCAAAAGCAGCACTTGTAAATATTTTCTTGTCGTCTATTGCCACAACACTGGAATAGTCCATGTTATTCTCTAGTTGGTGTAAAGTTTAGTATCATACGTATAGCTTTATAAGGAAAGTATGTTCTCACAATCAAATCAGATTTTTCTTATTTCCATTTTTATGTTTCTGGCAAAAAGGCTCAATACTCATACCAAGCATTTTCATTTAGGAGGAGTATAAAAATATTGAAAAATGTATAATTTATTTACAACAGTTTCAGTTTTTTATAAACAAGCTCCATCATTCCAACCTTCCATCCATCAGTATTTGTCATCAATTGTAACTTAAAAACACATCTTTAACTGGTGTATAAACAATGTAAATCAGTGAATGATTGATGACATAACGTCTGTGGCCATATAGCATATTATTTGTTGACATATTAATACTTTCTTCACTTTCCTCATCAACTATTCAAACTATCTGTTGAAGGCTATGAGAAACAGCTGAAAACAGAAACTTAGTAAGTAGATCTTGAGTTTTTGGGAGTTTTAGATCGAAATTATAGATGCATGGTCAACAGTACTCCAGCAATTAATATTTATATAATTACTGTGGACAGCTACTTTACATTTATTTAAAAATCTGGAACCCTGATATAAGTCACAACATATAACTGCTGACAGACTGGTTAGGAAGTTCAGGTGTGGTACACTCAACAGCAGAGATGAGGAGCAGGCTACAGAGATCTGGTCAGCGCACTTCTATCAACTCACAACTCCAATGTTGACTGAAGTGACATAATTTGGTGCAGTTTATCGAACTACATGCAACTACCCTCTAGTGCCCCTAGTGTGACCGTCGGTGAGGTTTCCCTTCAAACTCTAGATTAACATGTCAACATAAACTATTTTAAACCTATTCGTAAATGATTTGTAAATGTATATAAACACACAAATTAATGCTTTATATGACACAAAAGATTTGGTAATCATATATCATTATATTTGGTTACTGTGTTTGATTACATTGAGTCACAAATCATTTGTTACCTGTTTCTACATCAGTTACAGTTCCTTCATAGAAGAATATATGATTGAATATTTGCTCTTCTGTCTGCCGTTACCAACATTAGAGTGTGATTAGATCTTAATGTATGTATTTTTTATATAACCTATAAATGCTCAAATGGTGTGGGGGGATTTGTGTCCATTATGGTTTACATCCTGTGGAGGGCTTACCTCCCTGACAGCTGCTGCAGCTGAAATACTTAAAACTTGAGAATTTTCTGCTTTGAAAATATTACATTCCAGCTTCAGTTACAGTGAGATTATCAGTATGGGCCTACAAAGATCTGTATCAGTAGAATCTCACTGTTGTGTTCAGACTTTCTCTGTCCATACGAGGCGTTCCCGTCTGTAATTCCACTCGGTGCTGAACTGTGGCACTGACCACGTCTCCATTGTACGGCGACAACACAACAACAACAGTGAGGTAGCTGATAAGGGACTTGGTATGAGCTGGGACACACACAGACTGTGGTCAGACACATGGGCTGATCTGAGCAAAGCCTGTTTGGACATAAAGAGGAAGCCTGCAGACCGCTACGCTAATTAGCCACAACAAAGCTGAAATGAGAGCTGGACGCTTATCTGATCAATCAAATGAACAAAGACAAAAGGGAGAGCAAAGAGAAGGGGAGGTGTTGTTCTTGGGAGAAGAGTTTGCCGGGGCCGCCCCAAAATCCATTTAAGACCAAAATAGTTTTATTTCATAATGCAAATAGATTTAGATCTAACTGGCAGAAGAAATGGTTGTTGTCTGTGGATAATAATAAAATCAAGAGAAAGGAAAATGAAACAAAAAAACCCGTTGGCTGAGTGTTAATTACCAGTGTCCAGAAACGAGATGTGTGATTCCATACTTTGTTCTGTGAATCACAGTGATCACACTCTTGCCCAAAAACCATCATGTATCATGTAATATGATTGAGTAATGAATAATATACACAGTTCCCTCTAGGTCTGATTCATTTGTATGATTATCTATATTTTTGATAATACAGAAAGATGTTGACAGAGGAGCAACATTAGATCAGGAACTTGATCTTCATGAGGCAAATGTGCTTTAAAAGCTGTGACATCCTCGAGTCCTGTAGAGCAAAGTGAGGAGGAAGACTAACGTGTCCACTATCTGCAACCAGACAGGAAGAATGGAAATGTTCTGTTTCCTGATGTGTTTCTGTGGGCACACCTGGACAGGGGAGCGGCCATGAGGCCAGGAAGGAGCAGGGGAAAGGTGGAGGCAGCCAGGGCCGTGGAGAAGGATGTAGCAGACGCTGGTGATACTGTCCCCCCTCTCCCCTCTGGCCTTTAATAACTCCACAGAGGCCTGGGACACTGCCCGGCCCCTAGTGTAAGGTCAGCGTAAAGGGAAGTGGCCTTGTACTCATAACTCCTGCTTGCACACATCAAAGAGCGGAGACCAGGCTGTTACTGGTTCTCACTGAACTGTATGGGAACTAAAGCCCTCATGGATATACAGTGAATGTAGTAAAGGTTTAAAACAGAGGAAACTGCTCCTGGTATTTTCACAATTTCTGGACATACTTTTTATGAGTAGAAAGGTTTGATTTAATATGATGGAAATTGAAGTTGTGGTGATTAAGACTTAGCAGCAGACGATAAAAAATACGATGGGGAATAGGCTACAAATAAAACTATAAGGCTTGAAGAGTTTTGAGCTCGGTGAATTAGGACAAAAATATATATTTTCGGGGGATTTCAAAATGTCAAGTTCTTGGCAGAGTTTTGGTATTTCACGCATGATATGACAAACACCGACTCAACAAGCAATCACTGCATATAGCATTCTCACCAGCAGCCTCATGGCGAGACCATGTGGGAATTCCGCCACGGGCGAGAAGAACGAACGTCATTTCAGCCTCGGGGTCACGCACATCCTTGTCACTGTCACACGCATGGAGCAAAAGGACGTTTCCCTCACACACACACACACACACACACGCTCAAAAAGCAAGAAACCTGGAAGTCAGATTTTCGGAAGCACGGCGTCGTCTTTGAAAGCGCTCAACACAAATAAACTGACGGCTGCGGCTCTGACGGAAGTCCCCTCCATTGTTACCCACACTGCTTGTGGAATGGCCCAAGTGAAATGATGGAACGGAGAATGTATGGACGAGAGAGGGGAGGCATGGAGCTGGTGGTAATGGCCGGCGGAGGGCCGTGGGCAGGGATGGCAGTGACAGATGCAGGGTTGGTTTCCGCAGGGCTGGCACGGGCAGGAAGGCGCAGAGAGGGAGAACAAAGAGGGGAATGTGGTGACCCTGTGCCTGGGTGCATCCTGCCCCGTCCTGCCCCTCTCCTACCCGAGAGCCAGCTTTGGGTGATTAACACTTCCCCTGGCCATTCCCATCGCTCAGGCTTTATTACTTTGTTTTCAGCCTTGATTCTTCTTCTATCTGCTGACACTGCACTCTATTGAGGATGACAATGAAATTGATGGTGGCGGGGGAACTCAGTCATAGCCTGGTTTTTATGTCAGGGATCTATTATTACATCGCAGGGAAACAATACAGGTGTAGATTAACATGCCGTCCCTAGAGAAGTTTTGAAAATAGGGGATAGGGGGTTAATCGCTGTACTATGAAATTATTTAACTCATTTCAAAGCAGCAGTGTTTTAATATCTGATCAGGTTGTTGAAAGTTGACTTCATAATCAAATCGAGTTTCGAGATCATCTAAATCATGTTTCTCAACCCCATATCAATTAGATTAGTCAATCCAAGTCTGATATAAGCACCAGTTAGCACCTCAAAGGAAAGGCTTTTGTTCACTTAGTCAAGTCCTGCACAAGTCGAAAGTCAAGGGCAAATCAAGTGGAGTCAATCATAACAAATTTCAAGTCAAGTCACAAGTCTTTATTATAGCAAGTGAGTTTTCCTTTAACACAGCATCAATGTATTATATTCAAGGTGTGAAGCTGTGCTAGACATGACCAACACTGTCAGGCAAAAACATGTTATTGAAACATTTTTTGCAATCAAGTCTTGTATCTATACACAAGCTGTCATGTCCTGTGTAGTCATTTTTGTGACATTAGTCTCAAGCCTACAGCTTTGATGTTTCTACAACCAACACAATGAGCAACAGACACTTCAGGGATGGTGTCTGTATTTGAACGACTCATCTGATCTTCATGTGGAGGAAGAGAGGGTTCATCAAGCATATTGCACTTATGTTACCTCCCTCATTAGGTACCTCTGGTGGTAATGTTTTCATCTGTGCTTGTTAGCAAGCAGGAAAATCGCGAAAATACTGGATGAATGCTACAAAACATGGTGGAGGGATGTGATATGGGCGATGATGGGGTGTATTTTGTAATTTTCGTTTCTCCAAAATCCATGGGTCTTGATGAAGAAAAAAAACAGGCACATCAATCCTGATATTTATGAGTGTGTGGAATTTGGTGTGGTTCCCATTATCTGTATTTAGTGAATCTATGGACTCTTTGGTTTCATAGGGGACTGTTAGGCCTCTACTGAGAGCCATTCTAGTTTTTGATTTTGATGAGCTGTCGTTAAGAAATGACACACACACGCACAATCAAGATGACACACAGACTCACCCACTGCCCACAACACGGAGTCGTAGGTGTCCTTGTGCTCACTGCCTGTCTGGGTGTCGGTCCAGGTTACCTGCAGGGCTCCTGAGGACAGTTTGTCCACTCTCTTTGGGACACACTTCCATGCAAACTTGGTCCCATACGTCTCCATATAGTCTGTCACTAGACCTGCTATTTGCTGCATAAGAAAGAGAGAACACACACATTCACACACGATGAAATCAACATCATTATAATCAGATAATGCACGCTGTAGGGCAGAGAGCAATACCTGATCAAACCCCCGGAGGGCGATGCTGCGAACCATCACTGTGGTGTCCAAGCCGATGCCTGTGAGGAACCCAGCGCACTCCAGGGCCACATCTGAGCAACACCAGGTTAAGGATTCAAGTGCTTGATTTACATTTACAGAGAGCACCATTATGAGTGAAGCTTTAAAAGTCACAGTCATACAGCATCTTAACAATGTTCAGTTAACTGTTTTTAAAGAAATTACGTGATGTTTATTTTAATCATGCTTTACTAAATGAAGTGTAAATACAGTAATGCAAAAACTTTTTTTGACCAGTCATAAGGTATTAATGGAAAATACTAAGAGTTAGTAATAGAATTTCAAACTGATCTGACACTGAAGTTACATTTTATCGAATCAATAACTTCACACTCTCTCAACTGATCACCAGGGGATTTCTCCGCTGGCTCCATTCACCAGCTCTCTGGCAGACAAAGGATACAACTGGCTCCAACCACAAGTCTGCAAAAAAAAAACAAATAAAGAGAAGCTCTCAGCTAAACTAATAATACAATAAAAATACATTTCATCAATTGTTCAGCACACTTTTGGCCAAATAAAACAAAGCAGGTCCGGAGTTGAAAAGGTTTACTTTAAATCCTGGAATTAGAGAGGCGATGAATTACAGAACCTTACCACCTGAGCGGGAAGTCAAGAGGTGTGAAGAAAATGTACGAGAAGGGGACAGAAAAGCAATGAGTGTGTGTGTGTCTGTGATGGGGTGCGTGTGTGTGGTCCGGGTGAATCACAAGTCTAATCCAGCACTGACATCTGTCGGCTGAGGAGGGCTAATTTCTAGCATTTAGGCTAATCCCTGCGGATGGGGTGTGCCATGTTCATGGCTCAAGTCCGCACATCAGTCCGCTGAGTGAAGCCAGTCACCCGCATGGATGAGGCCTCTCTCCCCCTTGTTTTAACCCACTTCGGCTCAGACCTGCTTCCCTTTAGGTCTGCTCCACCTGACAGCTCCTGGTGCCTGCAGCACTTCCTGCCCTCGTCCATGCTCACACTAACCACTAAAAGCCCCAGTGCCCATTTCCCCCACGTCTGTGAAACGCACCGCTGCGCTTAGCACGTATTGTGAGGTGGCTTAGAGAAGATTAGGCAAAGAGCTTTAGCTTGATTCTACACTTTCATCACTGAGAAACTGGGTCCTTTCCCCTCACCCTGCTTCTCACCTGCTGCGTCTGGTTGTATTTTAATATTGGTCTGTACAGATGTGATACAGATTAGAATCTTTACAACCATTTTCTACAATGGGGTCATTTGGGAAATGGACTCAGTGAATGCTCAATGTCCCAAATTTTATTTCTATAGCCCATATTCACAAATAACAATTTGCCTGATTAGGCTTAACAAAAGCCCTTTGAACATGGGAGAACCCCCCAGAAACCTCAAGGAGAGTTACAAGTGAGGTTTTATCTGAATACAAAGAAACTTAAACTCAGGGTTCATACACATTTTGACCAATGGATTTCCATGACTTTTCCATGACTTTTCAATAACTTTAAACCAAATTTCCATGACCGAACATTTTGGTAAATCTCGGTGTATACACAAAAAGTGACAAAATGTAGTATTCAAACTAACAATGAGAATTCCAAGGCATACAGTATACCTTAAATGACACAAACCCAAGTATGCCTGCTTATATTTTGAGCATATTTCTTTAAAAGCATATGAATTATTTAAAACTCAGCGTAAATGAACTAGGGATGGGCATTCGATTAAATTGTCTAAATCGATCGTCTATTAATTATGCCCATCCCTAAAATGAACGACATGAAAATATGAATATAACAAATTTCCATGACTTTTCCAAAACTTTTAGAAGATTATTTTTTCCATGACTTTTCCAGGCCTGGAAAAACACATTTTAAATTTCATGACTTTTCCAGGTTTTCCATGACCGTACGAACCCTGTAAACTGCTTTCAGACAATTTTCTTGATGGGCTGCATGTGAGAACGAAAAATGTCTGAGTCAGTTGTTCTGGACATTTTCCAGAACTTTTCCTGCAAGTCCCACTAGTAAAATGGCAAATAGATTATTAGTAGTTATTTGTTTCCTTCCAAAACTGGAAGGAAACAAACAACCCGGGATAAAAAAGAGGTGCCATTCACGTAGCGGACTCTGACAGAGATGTGTGTACTTGGAAAGACAAAGAGATTCAAGAGCAGGTAGAAACATAGTGTCTTTGTATTTTTTAATGAATTGACTAAATGAGTATTTAAAAAATATTTCCATCTAATGAACCACAAATGTATAGGGTATGAATGCATTGACTCTTGGCTGTGGATTATGGGAAATTTAATCTCTGACAGTCCCTAACAGTTTCATTTGAAAGTTTTACAGTGAAAGTGTGGCCAGCTGCACAAAAGTTTAGTAACATGAATCTGTTTCCTGCTTCCCCACTGAGATTGTTATCGATGTTTGAGACAAAACCGCCATGTTAGGTTACTGAAAACATCACAGTCAAAACATTTACTATGTTTAATATAAGGAAATGCTGCCAAAGTGAGAAAGGGCGAGGCCGTCTCGTCCACACATGGTTCATTTCTCCTTTTACACTGGACTTTCGCCTGAGGTAACAAACTGGACAAGGAGCCACCCAACAAACTATATAAAAATACTGAGGCTTGGCTCTGTTGCAGCACTGGTGTCAAACCAAGGCTTCAACTGAACCAATGAATCTTGAGAAAGGAGGTTTTCTCCTGCTCGTGTGTCTGTTTGTTAATCTTAGACAGTTCCTCGGCAGTGATAATGGAAACATAGATTTGGATAATCCTCTGAGTGTCTGTGTCTTGCTCCAAACGAAGACATTTTCATTCACTGTTACTTTCATATCCTGAAAGCATTTCTCATTTTGTCTGGATTGATAAACTGTGGAGAAAATCTGAACCTTTAAGAAAATTTGAATAGGTTCCATTTTTGTTGGAAACGTGAAATGAGGCAATTTTGCTGATTTTTAAAAGAACTTTTCATGGGCAAACATAACTTTTCATTGATAATCACTTAAACATTTTGCAATTTGCAAAATATAATATTAGCTATCTGATGCAAATAACTTAACTGTTCAGTTCATAGTTGTTGTCCTTTCTGATTCATTGTAAGTCTATGTAACATCCTGTGTGGTTTTAGCATAGGGATGGATATGATCAGGTGCACTGAAACACTGGTGTTATATTTTCCGGCTTTTATTCCCCTACTCTTCCTCAAGTCTAGACAAAGTATTTTTATGAGAATAAATATGTTGCATTGTAAAATGAAATAGCATCAACCCCAACACAACTCCACACACGACTCCCTCTCATTCATGTACTGGTCCATCTCGACTGGTCCAGTATCAGAGTCCTGTTGGCACGTGCTTAGCGCTGATGGCAGCCGGCTCTGGGATTCGGCCCTGGGGCCAAATCTGTCATTTAGCTGTGTGTGTGCTCCAAGGCCCATTAGACACCAATCACTCGCTTGGACCCCCCCACTCCTACACCAGCCCTACCAGCAGAAACAGCCACTTGGACCTCACCTGCACAGCTGACAGCTCTGCAGCACAACATCTCCAGCTCATGGAGCTAATGCTAACCCACATCTCCCCCCTTGAAGCCTGCAGGGACGTAGAGGACCGCACTAACTGTCACACACCTACATGAAAGGACTTCCTGAACTCAAGTGTTCTCACCGAGAGGATAATTCTGCTTCCTATACAAAGATGTTTTGTTGAATGGGTGAATGCTACAGTGGTAATTGTTAAAGGACAGTTCACACTGATTTGTTGACTGTAAATGATTTTGTGTTGCCACCAAGTGGTTAAAAAGCAGAATAGCACCCTTTTTTGGTACGTCTCACGTTTGAGAATAAAATCATACAGGAACTGATGAGCCTGAACAATAGAAAAAGGGAATAAAATGGAGCATTTCAACTACAAAAAATGTACGAGCCTTACTCATCAGACAAACCAAAGATAATCTAGTTGACATTTTTTTTAATAAAAAACAATTAAATCTCCAGGCCCCAGATGAACAGCCAGGCAGACATGAAGCTGGTACATCGGAAATTAGAATTTCTGCTTATCCGTCTCCACGAGACAAACAATGAACATAACCGTTGTAATACCACAACCACAACCGCAACCACCAATCACCGTCTGCATGTGGTGCCAAGAGGAAACGTCAGGGAAGGACCAATTAACCAGGTGATGACAGGAGCTAAATGGTTGGATTAAAGGGCTTGTTCTGTAAAGGTCAGGATGCACGCCGCTAATCTGAATCATGAGGCGAGGACAGGCTGACAGGAAGGGAGAAAAACAAACTGCATGTCACCGATGAGTGATTACAGTGCGTGACAGTAGGACATGGTGTGTCAGCGAGCAATGCTTCGCCTGGGTAGAGCGAGACATTAACACGACAGAGGTAAGAGGCTGTTTCCCTGGTTCGTCTATGTATCAATAAAGATGCCAACAGGCTTTATATTAAATATTATAATGCTGCTGGAATAATGAAAAAGGTCTGATACTGCAATTTGACCACCATCACACAGCACCGACTTGTTAATATCTCCTCAGTACAGCAGTTTTAATACAAGCGTGTTGCCAGGTGGGAGTGGGTGGGTGTTTTGAGACAAAGCTTCCTCACGTTTTTCCGGGCGATCTTTTCAGCCAGAATATGTCATCACTGGTGATGCCATGCTCCATCGCTCCAGGGATCTGTAAGAAGAGTTAAAGCAGTGAACATAACCATCAACCTATCAGTCACCTATCAACATATCTATCAATAATAGATGGCTCCCAAAAACCTCCGATCTGGGGTGTGTTGAGACTTGTGCACTCTATGTGCCATCATGGAATGCTACCAAACCTCACTCCGGTTGTTTTGTCTGCTTCTCTCTCCCTCTCTGTCTCACTCGTTTACCTGGTATCCAACCAACCAACCAACAACGTACTGGCAGAGAAACCATAACACAGATGATGCTTACACTTGTGGGGTACTTAGGCCGGCCACCTGTGGCGATCACGACGTTCTTGGCAGTGAGGATGGTCTGTATGACAGAGGAGGGAAATGACATGAAAAGGTCTCTGTTCATATCCTTTAGAAAACAAGGAAATGTCCGATGACGGAAAGTGGTCTCCACAGTATTGAACATTCAGGTGATGATGGAAACACTCTGAAATCACTGAAACAAGCAGCACCGTCAGTCAGTATGAAGTTGTACATATATATAGAAAGTTAGGATCACAAAGTTGGTTTGGATTTAGATTTTGCACTTTTATTAAGAAGCTAAAAGAGCATTAAATTCATCTAAATGCAAATTTATAAGAAAAGGATCAAAATAAAAGTGGTGGCTAAACTGAAACTGTGTAAGGACATTTAAATAAAAGTGATTTAATAGCTGACCTCTTTTCCTGCTTTAGTCAATCCTTTAACAGTGTGTTGATCCACCAGACTCCCTTTCATGTTCAGATACTTCACCTTCCTGCAAAACAGAAAACAAACAGGTTTCTCACAGTGGTGGATTTATCTACAGCAATAAAGACCAGTAACTAACTGTTGCCAATTTACTCATAACTATCCCATTATCACTCCTAACTTATTTCCTACGTATTTCCACTTCTTCTTCTCTACAATAATCATTTACCAAGAACATTTTTACTTACAAAAGATATTAAAAACAAGATTCAGTTGTACAGAAAAGAGGCTTCACGGTGAAAGATAATTCCTTATTTGTTACGTGTTGTGTTTTGTTTGTGTTGCAAGATTTAGCCTCAGTTTTGTTTTTAGGTGAAAACCAAAAACAATATCACAGCAAATTTTCTAGTTTGCAGGAGTTGACAGTGAGCGAAAAGAGCCAGAAGAATTTCTAAACTTAGATTCTAATATTTTTTTATCTGTTTTTTTATCATAAATCAAGCTGTGCTGCTGCTATATGGACAAAGTAATTTGAAAACACTGAACTGTAATGTATAGTTGGAAGTTAAAGTCATATTGAATTTCAGTCCCCTTCCACATTTACTTTAAAATGACACTTTTGATTGTATTATTCACTCATATTTATGCGCTAGCTGTTAAAAACAACTCATATGTATATTTACAATCTGTATTTCAGGGGAATATAATAAATAAAAATATATATATGTATTCATATATGCAACATATATATACACATTTTGGGAACATCCATGTAGAGGTTAACACCTGTTTGCCTTCCAGGCAGTAACTCAATCAACATGTAGCTGCTGACTCAGTCATTCAGCTGTGCACACGCAATACATCATATCTGTTGTACGGCTGTGAGAAAAAAATGTAAACTATGAAGGGACACAAAAACTGGGAATTATTATTTATTAACCCCTGTTCATCCATTATCACCACATTTGAATGAATGAATCAATTTGATAATACATCATCACTGAAAGAACCAAATAAGACTACAGTGAGCACATGTGATCTCACTTACTTGTCCTGTAGCTGAACTCTGTGACCCCAGTTCAGAGACCTGACATGGTTTTGGATAGCCTCTGCCATGGTGGCCCTGAAAAAACATCACAGGTGATAAATACACTAGAAACATGCATTCATAGACAAACTAACAGTGCACACAAGTGTACATGTTATTATTATTATATTTACTATTATTATTATATATACTGTTGCTACCATTATTACTATATACTGCTATTATATTGGTATTATTACTATCATATATAAATATATATTATGTTATATTATATACTTTATATACTGTCTAACAATAACATTACCATCATATCATCAGTACTACTACCATCATCTTGCCACTGCACCTTATCTACCTATTTATCTTGTGTTTCTGTTTTTATTCTTTCTACCTCAATATTTTTTTATTTTATTCTATTGTATTGTATTTTTTTGTATTCAAATATACCGGCTGCTATGACGACTTAATTTCCTTTGGGGATGAATAAAGTTATCTATCTATCTATCTATGTATCTATCTATGTATCTATCTATGTATCTATCTATCTATCTATCTATCTATCTATCTATCTATCTATCTATCTATCTATCTATCTATCTATCTATCTATCTATCTATCTATCTATCTATCTATCTATCTATCTATCTATCTATCTATCTAAGAAGCTCTTTATATGCCTGCGTTTGTGTGTGTGTCCTCAGAGGAACATTTAATCAAGTTATTTTTAATTATGAGATTAACTAAAGCACTAAATCTTTAACACACTTCAAATGTTATTCTCAACTTTGGCTTATGTTATTTTTTTCAATTGATTTAAGACTGTGCAAGTATTTTCTTCTTAGAAAACAACATCCAATCCAATGTATGTTGTTTTCCAACATAATTTAAAAGACTGTGTGTACCTGCAGCATAATGTAATCTCAAACATGTTCTGCCCTGGACGCTGTCTGTCTGTAATGTGATCACTAGATGGTGCTGTTCAGCTATGAATATCAGAATGAGGAAGACTTCTCCCTTGAGCTGGAGAAACATTAAGATACATCACATTGAACTTGAGTTGGACTCACCAGTCATGGCACACTGGCCCTGTGATCTGCCAGCCGAACTTCTTGGCATCTTTTACTGCGGAGCCAAGTAGAGCGGCCTGGTGCATCAGCTTCTTAGGAATGCAGCCAACGTTAACACACGTACCACCAAGACCCCATTTGGTACCTATTTAAAAAAAAGTATTTCCAGAGGACTTAACGACCTGTGTAAATCTTCAAACAACAAACTTTAAATTTGTAATTAACTACAATAACAAATTCAATTTTACCTTTTGCAGATGGTTCCACATAATCTAAAACGGCAACTCTCTGTCCCAACTGTGCCGCTGTAAAAAGTGTATATGTTAAAATAAATTAGATAGAAATGACTGTTCATAGTGCGTCAGGATGCACAGATACCTGAACAATAATTAATAATGGGAATGGGAGATATCACCTTCTTTGGAGCAGGCCAGCCCTCCAGAACCTCCACCAATAACCACCAGGTCATAGTCAGACCTCTCTGTGCAGGAATAATGGATGATTATAGCAAAGTAGCAATTATGTTAATTAAAATATGAATTAACCAATTACTGCTGCATTTACGTTTTTATTTGGCATACCATTTTAAGTGCCCGACCAATTTATCAGTAGGTGAATAGAAACGACTGATATGATCCTTTCATAGACATATTGGTATCTGCATTCATGTTTGCCAAAAAATGAAATAGAGACAATAAGCATAGCAGAATGTGAGCTCATGTATATATTTTAGATTTAAAAAAATCTGTTTATTTTCTGAATTCAAGTTCTATATATTTGTTTTCTCTTTCTTTACAAAACATTTTATAGTTAAAATGTAAAATATTCGTTGTCAATAGGGTTTGATAACAACACCTTGGGAATGATGAACCAATTTCTTTAAATATATACATATATATATATATATGGATATATCAGAGATTATGTTACAATTGAATATTGGTTCCAGTGACCAAAAATCCATATTGGTTGGGCTCTTCATATAACACCATGCAAACATGTGGCAATTTTATATGATCTAACTACAGAGGGATATTACACAATACCCTAGCAACCCAACTCACCTCACGGACACTAACACTTGTCATATACAATAGATTCTCACATTATTGATCAAATGTAAGTATGACCTCTACACACACAGCAATTTATTAGGAACACTTAGTACCTGCTGATTGGTGCAGTTATCCAATCAGCCAATCATATAATACTGATGCAAGGTATCAAATCATATCAAGCAAGCAGCAGCATCAGTGATCTGAGGGTCATGATGGCTGGAGACAGACAGGCTGGTTACTGGTCTGAAACTGATGATCTCTGGGACTTTAACACACAGCAGTGTCACTCAATGAGCAGCAGGTGTAGAGACAAACACCAGGAAGCAGCATCCACATGTTGTTTAGTTTGAATGACTTTAGCAGAGGTTCCTGTCAGCTGATACTGACTCTGACAGAGCAGAACAGGACAGTTACACCACACAGTGCAGATAGATGTGTTTTCTAATGTGGACATTTATCACATCAGTGGTGTTTACATAAACGGACATGAAATAACAGACAGTTAGCAGGAGCTGTTTTGTTTTGAGTTAGCTTCATGCTAACAGCAACGCCTCCGCTCATTTAACCTGAGCCCGGTGTGTCCTCTGTATCTACAGATAATATCAGAACTACTCAGCCAGTTGCTTTACCTGTCAGCGTCCTTGTTAGGACATGAAACCACTTGGTCCTTTTCCACCGGTGTCTTCCTCTGCACAAGGCAGCCATGTTGTTATTGTGAAAGGACCCCAGCAGGCTGAGGTGGTGGTTACATATTTGCCTGAACAAAAATGGCTCACAAAGTCACACAGGGTCATGGGTAATCGTCTAAAAACTGAAAAAAAGTATAAGGTTGTTTGATACAATTTAAATTAATACCTTTGGAAAAAACATCTTAAACTAATATTTAATAGACATCTATTTGAATATAATATATATAGTAAAATATATAGTAAAATGTTATTATAATCCATTTATTTTTCCATTTAGTGCCTGGAAGTAAAATAAATATCCAATATGGACAATTTACTGGGAACATCACAAATAAACACATTTTCGCTTTTGTAATTTGGCAGGACTGACCCTCCTGTAGCGGCTTGTTATTAAAATTGTAGACTCTAAGGGGCGCTATAATGACCTTACACCTTGAGTCTCTATAGAAACTTCATCAAAAAAGACACAGGGGCAGGCAACAGTTTCTTTCCAGGCATGATTTATTGAAAACACACCAAACTTATACTCTACAAACCAGTATTTTTCCGTTATGTTTAACAAGCGTAATATTTGCCTCTGGGTATTAGTAAAATGAACATAATACATTCTGTCACTGTGGCATAGCTTCTGCTCGCTACCAAAGCATTAACAACTTCACTCCTCTAGGAAATCAAAACCATTTTTTTCTTTAATGACTCTATCTCTTTTAAAAGTTTATAATACAATGTCATACAAGGCAGAAACCCACCAACAGTCTAAACTACTCAGGTCTTGGGGAAGGGGGGGTGGGGTTGCAGGACAAACCATGAATGAGTGAGATGAGTGGAGGAAATAAGGGGAGGCCGGGTTTGACACAGGTGGAGAAAGGGGGAGAGGTGATGGAGAGATGACAGCCGAAAGGGAGGAAAAAAGTTATATAAAACACACTTATCTTTATATACCATGGAAAAGGTTAAGGCACATGATAGGTACAAACACATCTGCTACTGAGTAGTACAGTTACTTTGTTTTGATCGGTCTTGAATCAGTTATCTACACAGTTAGATTTCTTTGATTCCATGTGTGTCCATGTCCTGCTTTTATTTTACAGCACAGTGGCCTAGATTTTTTAAATTTTTGCAAATGTACAATGTGCTGCACATCCACAAAACCAATTTTTTTAAATTCTATTTTGAATGCATGCAAATACACCTCCGGATCCTTTGGTTGTGGCACCGCTTAGTGCAGTCAGGAATAGACAGTCATGTGGGTCTATAATGTTGTGAGGGTTCAGCATCGTCCAATGAGAGCACACACTTCTGAGGACACACGAAAGGGACGCTGGGTATCATAACTATTTGTACCCCCTGAAAGTAAAATTTATACAGTAAGATTTTTTTGTAGTTTATTGATATTTACCACAACGTACATCTTTGTAAACACTGTGTAAAATATGCAAGCTTTATAAAGTCACATACGTCACAAAGAAAAATCAGACTTCAATGCAGGCACATGCCGTTCGACTCGATGACGCGTGAGTGATACCAACTTGGATTGGACTCTCGTTTTCCTGTCTCCTGTTGGAGCTGGAGAGGACAGCGTACACGTTACCACTGGAGTTTGAATGCTGCTCGTCAAGCGAGAGAAAGAAATGGCAATAAGTTTCTGTATCTCTCTGCTTTTCTGCATCTCAACTGCTCACCCTATAGCGTTGTAAAAATATATACTATATGACCAAACTCAATGTTTTAATTTATACAGTGTGATGCAACTTTTTATTTTTTTTATTTTGCCTAGAATATCCAGATCCACTCGTCCGTCTGTACTCTCTTCCTGCACGCGAATGAATTAGTTAATATCCAAATGACACCACAAAAAAACTGGCACTTGGAAAGAACATAATATAAACATCTGTACAGATTTTCTTCATGCTCACGACTGAATATTTCTCTTTAAGATGCACGTGTGAAGAAGGATTGAGGGCCGGTGGTTACTTGGTCTGAATGCATCGGAAAGAAAAATGAAGGGACTTTTATTAACACTGTCACCTCTTGTCTTATTCCCCTTGACCCCTCAATAGCACTGTCTGCTTTGATATATGTATTCATTGCCTTAAGAAAGAACACTGCAGATAAACTTATTTTCTCTGTTACCTTTTTTTTGACAAATACAAAATATAAATAGGTGATCGTCAGCATAACTCGACAATATTTGACACACATTTAAGTTACGTGGTTATTTCTTGCTTACAAACATGGTGAGCCTTTATCAAATGAGATGTGCTTTCCAAACAATGTGATATTAACATACAACTAAGAAGTCCACCATTTTTTGTTTGTTTTTTTCCTTCATTTTTCCATTTTTTTTGTTTTGACCCTAATATACATTTACATAAAACCAACAAAGAAAAAAAAAGAATCTTTTAAATCTATCCTTTCAACAAGAGAACAATCCTCTGTCTCTCTTTTCAGAAACACAAATCATTTATAAACAAAAAATGCCTTATATCCTCTTTAATACACATCATGGACAAAGAGCAAGCGAGCAGGAAACTCGACGTACCACGTTGCTTCAGGACGTGAGCGGTTACACGTGTAACCGCAGCTCTGTGAGTGAAGGTCAACATGTCACTTGGCTCATACATGTTGACCACAATGAAACAGAAGGTCTCTCCATTTTAGCTCATGTTTGCAGTGTTAACAAAAACTGTTTCTCCGCACACACATTGTCACTTTCCTTTCTCCGAACACACAACTTCTCTTCAGACTCTTCATTGTATAAAACCAATCCCCTGTTAACCATGTTTGATTTCAAAGCATCTCAGTGCACTTTCTTTTTTTTTTTTCTCTTTTTAGTTTTTTGAAAAAACACAGTGAACCAAATGGATTGTAAATCTATGAGAGCAGGCTGCTGGGAGCACATGTTTATCCACTATGCTACATCTCTTCTCAGGCTCGCTCTCTCTCTTTTCTTTGACTTTCTCGTGTCCATCCCGCCGTTCTGAAAACAAACATTCAGGGACCTTCAAACAAACCAATCCAAACTTGTCTCACATCAAAATACCAATTCCTCGACGACAAACTTTGAAAATTCTTCAAAACCCACAAAATTCAGGACACAATCTTCTCAGATGTGAAACCTGAAATTTAAAAACATCCTTTTTCCTTCTCTTCTCTTATAGATTTCCATCCATCGCACATTCGTTTCACAATTCATTCTTTTCATTTCACTTCATCGACCTGCTACATTTCCATTCCTTCAGCACCGGCCTCTGTCTGTTTCTTGTCGCCAGTAGAGCTCAACAAGAGTCAACTCTGTTAAAATCACACGATATCCAGTGGGAATGTAGATATGAGAAAGTAGTAGGAGTAGTCACTTTTTCTTCTTTTAAAAATGTTCTCTGAAAAGCATGAGAATGCTGGCTGCTGCTGGGTAGTCGCTGTTGTGATCATTATTATTTTTTGTTTTCTAATCCTCTTTTCTGTACAAAGTCCAACTTCAAAGGTAAGCTCCATGTGAAATGGCAGTGGTGATATGAGAGATCCTCCTCGAGCTGGGGCGTCGCTCCCTTCTCATTTTAAGCCTGAAGCACACGGACAAGATAGAAACATATTAGAAGAAGCATCTCTTGAATTTACAATAACAATAACGGGAGAGTTTCAGCCCAAAATGTTAAATTCACTTAAAATGACATCCCATATTACAAATAATAACACAAACACTGTGTAGCAAGTTAGATGATTAAGAAAGACATTTGTTTTACAAATTCCATGAAAAGACCAACATCAGAAAAATAAACAACCGTCAAAATGTCCCTACCCTTACTGTGGCATTCATCCTTAGCCCAACTTATTTCCTCTCAATACATAAAGCCTTAAAGCCTAAACATTTTCACGTGAATAGTGGAGAAATAAAAGTGAATTTATTGTGAAAGCAGCGCCTGCATGAACAAACCCACAGATAATTAACAACCAACTGCTGCTCAGCTCGGCTCTAAGGAGCATTTAAGCACCTTTCAGCTTTTTGTTTTGGGTTTCTGTCAATCTTGTTTCCATGCACTGCTCAAAGCATTGTATGCTACTTAGAGCAGAGCACTTAGCAGCTAAAGAACGAGCTATTCTCCCATAACAGACCAAAGAGAAGAGTGAATGGTTTGGACATGTACCAGTTGGTCAGAAGAAGGACTTAAAATGACTGTCACTCTGTATATGGTGGATCTATTAATAGAAAACACTTTCTTTACAGGTTCTTTGTCATGTCAACTAAGTTCGTGTGTGTCTAAATGCTTCAGTGTTGCTGTAACAGCTTGTTGTGCTGCCCCCACGTGGCCTCAGGAGGTACAACACAGGCAGACAATATTATATTTCTTTCTCTTACATGCAAAACTTTACCTGTCTCCTGCAACATACACGTATTAATAAGAAATATTTTACTCCAGCAGTGGTCAGTAATGTATTTTTTGGACTCTATTTGAACTGCTCATCAACACAGAACTTTAGGTTAAGTTGTTTGTTGGTTACACAGAAAATACTTGTAAGTTTTGGTCTTTTCATGGGATTTGCTGACAAGAAGAAAAATGAGGTTTATCCCTTGAAATGTCATAAAAACTGTTGCTTTTCAGGCTTGGCATCACATTTTCCCTTCAGTGGATTCGGAATGAAACTCTCCAGTTTAATTCTGCTTATGTAACACAGCTAGACAATCACTCGACATTATCACAGCACTTGACAAATCTCGTCAGTGTCAACAAACACTTCAATCTTGACAGTACAGATGGCAAATGGAGGCAAGAGACGGTGAAACAGATGCAGCTGAGTGTGCTAGATGAAATCCTGCATGGGCTGAGTGAGAATTACTTACCTGATGCTTCATTCTCACTGTTTCCTGTACCTGGCTTTTTACTGAAGTGACAAAATCACAATGAATACCAAAAAGTCATCTAATCTCTCAAGAGTCATCCTATGATGAATTTCCTACGACACTGTAATAGATGGAGATGAAAGAATGGAACAGATGGCCCCTGACAAAGATGACTGAGAGAGGAAGATGACAGGAGGCCTCTGGCACAGGAGGAGAGGACAAGAGTGGTGAGGAGGAGGCAGAAGGAGAGAGAGAAATGCTGCTGATACAACAATGACAAATACTGAAGCTCACCCAGATCATTTGGCAACCCTGCACAAGTCATTTAGTTGGACAGTAAATAGTGGGTCAGGCTTGGGAATTCATTCAAGCACCAACAACAGTCAGTAATGCACTCTACATAAAATATGTGCAGGTATGAGGACATTATAATTTTAGATTATTTTAGATGAGTTTTAATTTCTTGTGACAGAATATGATAAATTGAAGAAAAGTATAGTTTTCAGACATGTACTCTGGAGAATGTTCACACAATTAGTTCCAGCCTTTCTCTGGAGTTTGCTTTTCACATGTGAACGTGGCAGGAGGTTCTCGGCTCAGTCGCAAAGACAAAAACACAGAAATGTCCGGAGGGTTCAGGTGAGGGGGGGTGCAGCAGGCACAATGTAACGTATTCATTCTACTGCAGTATTCAAATGTTTTGGATTACAGAGCAAATTGACAGAGGTGTCGACTCTTATCAACGAAAGTTCTCTTGACATCTATGCCCCTGTCTTCTACATGTACGGCACCGCTTTCTAATCCTGAGATATTTGAGCTTATTACATTTTTGCCTCTATCGAGTGATGGAGACGTCATCAACACTCCCACTCGCTCTCTGTGAATTCTCTGGAGGATCTCGTGCTGTGTTCTCACATGAACCTATTCTGACTTTATCCATAGTTTTCACTAGGGGGGCTGGAGACTCAGTAGAATGTCCATGAGTTTCTCCTGACGATATGTGTGTTCTCACATACAGCCCTTTCGGTGAATGTCAGGAGGTTATCTGGAGTTCAGTCTGAAAGCAGCTTATGAAATATTCATCTGGTCCTGGTGGTGGAGAGATTCTCTAACACTATGTTATCTTTACTGAAGAAAAACTCATTCGACAGAAAGTTTTTCATTATAGATTTGAGTCTTTTAATTTGAGCTCTATTCGCTGAAACTGATTCAAATCTTTCTGCAGAAATGCGCTTGATTCTCTCCAAAACTAAAAAAAGACACAGAGAAGATAGATTTCTCTCTTTCCATGACATAACTGGAGCATCTAAGTTACATAAGAATCCACTTGGTGATTTTACAGCATGAATTTAAATAGAACACATTTAAATTGACTGCTTCAGAAAAGCTAAATGTATGTAAATTGAATTCATGTCAGCTCAACCTCACATGAATTCACATAACAGTGTGTGAGTGGATAATGTGTGTGTGTGTGTGTGCTTCTGTTATAGAGTATACAGCAGCTACCACCATTTTATATGAATTATTAATCTGGATCATCTTGGTTTGACCTAGGAAATGAAGGACTGGTGTCTACTACAATGTAGAGCAGAATGTGTACATGCACCTACAGTGTGTGTGTGCATCATTTTCTGTCTCACTCCTGCTTTTCATTAGGGGAACAGAGTCTCTGCAGCATTAAGAGCAGAGGATTGATTCTCCTTCATCATTTGCCACCAGTTTCAGTAAAGGCTGTCAGGTTTGGCAGCGGGTGAATCTACGTGCACATTTTAATCAGACAGGTGGAGCTGAATTGTAAACACAGACCAAGGCCTGTCTGCTGGTTTCATGTATTACAGAGGAGAGAAGTCTCTTTGGGGTTTCGTTCTCCTACAACGGCTTGTTGATGAGTTTGGATGGTGCAGTGACAAAAGCTCGGAGCATAAACTCACTCTTCGCTAACCCCAGCCTCCCTTAGTTACTGTTGCTATGCCTTCATAGCTCACTGACTATAATAATAATAATTTGATTTAAGGCTTCACATTTTTAAGACAGCTACCACCCCTAAAATTAAATTGAGTTCTGCTTGTTTTGTTTGTTCAGCTGTAGCTAGCTAATTAAGCTACTGTTTGATTCCAGGTGTCATTTACAAATTATGGGGAGAACTTTTATTGTATTTGCAGCCGACTCGTTTTAATCATAAAAAGGGGTCAAAACGATAAAAAACTGGTTAAAGATGCATGTGCCAGGATATATTGCCAGGAAATAGTCAGAACCCTTGGGGATGATCCATGGCTAGACATAAATAAATAAAAATATCTCCTTGCAGTCTAGAGCTAGTAGGTTTTAGTATTATGAGGAAAAAAACAACAATCCTGATTAACTGCTATGGCTTGCTTACAAATCAAAAGTTTTCATGTGTAATGGAAATTTTTAGATCTAACTGTTTGACCTGAATATGCTTAGTGAGTTCAGTTAAAATGGCCTGAATCAGCATTAAGCTCTGCTAGGAATTTGTTTGCTTGGGTGCTATAACGGGGAAACGTCCCTATTTGGCCCGATAGTAACTTTGTTTGTGCTCAATATACTCTTTGTAATTTTGCTTCGATTAGTATTAAATACCTTGATTTCAATTATTTAGTGTTTATGTTTATTTCCTCAGCAGGGAACTAAATGCAAGTTCCCACCAAAACAAGCTTTTGGAGTGTGAGTGTTTGTGAAGAGATTAGATGATGTTGTGTTTGTCGTGATTTGGAAGAAGGGTTCATATGAGTGCCCCTCTCTTGTGGTATTCACAGAATTTTCCCAAAACTCATAGTTCATCAATATAAACTTCTCAATATAAATACGACTACTGTATATACATACCATAAGTTTATCTATCCAACATATGGATATTTATCCAGTTTTTACTATTTATTTGTTTAACTTATTTGTTCAGTTATTGTTGTCCACGTTCCTAGCTGTATATCAATATGTGTGAGTAGACGGAGAGCATCACTAGACCAGGGTCTAATTCCTCGTATTTGGAAAAAGGTTCGGCCAATGTAGTTGATACTGATTTTGAGTCTGAAATTGTAATTTTAGTCCCATAGAGAGTTTGTCTTTGTAATTTAAATGACATCTGATGAAGATATTGATATTCCCAACCGCCTGACATCTTGCCTTTGTGTTTCCTACATTACGTTATCTGCCTGCTAGCTTACTAAACTGTAAGCCTCTGCAGCCTCCATGCTGCCACTTGTTCATGACTTTGAATGTTGTAACCACAAGCTCACAAGTTGCAGATGAAGCTGCAACAATGGATGTGCACGTCATTTATCGCAGCTTAAGCTTGAGCAGGTACTCACGCTGTGAACACACGCTGTGAACGCCTGGTTACTGTTGCTAAGCTACGCCTGAAAGCCCTGTTTGAGGGAAAAGTTACGTAAACTGGCAATTAGATCTGAACAAATGTTTTAATTAAAAACCACCCTGGCATTCTGTTACACTGAGACAACATCAGGTTGTATGTACTCGTGCATTTCAGACCTTTTCTTTTCTGTGAACAATCCTGTTATTTAATTTGTTTGGAACATAACATTTCGTTCAATCTAGACATGCAAGTGTGTGAATATGAAATTCTACATGAGATCCCAATTGATTTTCTATTGCACTGTGTGCAAACTGACTGCTCTGGGTGCCGGGTGACAGCAGGTCTACGTGACACAGTGTGAGGATGAGAGGAGAACAGGAGGAAACCATGAACAAACAGGGATGATAAAGGGTGCTACGATCCAACTCAAAGGGTGAAGGGTGTTATTCTTTGGATGCGTTTTTATTTTTCAGACCTACCATGCATGCATTTAGACCCAGGAGTCAACAGGCTGGGGCTTAACATCACAAGCGTCCACCAGACTGACCGCAGGCCTGTTACTCCTGATATAGTGTTTCCTATTTGTGTCATTCTGGGGCCACAGGAGGACGGGTTACAAAAAACACAAAGCAAAACAAAAAGAGGTCAATACATTTCAGAAATACATTCACACACCCACGCACACACACACACATGCGTCCAGGATCAGAGAAGCCAGTGTTAGTTCCCTGCCTTGAGGTGAGCTGGGAAAGAAGTCAGAGTGATAACATACAGCATACCAACACATGCGAGTGAAAGAGAAGGAGAGCAGATTCACAGGCTGGTTGCATTCAAAGTGGGCAGAACACCTCTGGGAAGTACAGACGGCAGATTTAGAGGACAGCTCTGGAGACTGATAAAACAGATTGTTAAGGTCGAAGGTCGCCGGTAAATACTGACTCTGCTACTTTTCTAATGGTAACTGCTTTATTTTATCTTTAGTTTGTCTAAACTCTGGTGTAAAAACCTTTGGAACAGCTATATGTCATCATGTGAAACTGAAACTTTTAACAAAAACTTCACAAATCAAAATGTTTAAGTTGTGTCAATGAGGAGGTAACAGTGCAGTTTTTTTTGTTTTTTTTTTACAAATGAACCCCTATAGTAGAATCCTCTTGATTTCTCTAAGTTAGTCAATAAAATGTCTCCAATCCAGTTCCTTAAACCCCTACATTCTGTATAAATGTTATCATTAATGGATAAAAGGAGCAAATGGATTGATAATTCCATTGAACTTTCTTGCTAAACACACACAGCTATTATGTCAAAATGTCAAAATAGTAACAATGAAATAATTAATTGCAAAGTTATTTCCTCTATACATTTAAATCAACACTGTGAAACTACTTCTTTAATAAACCTAATCTATCAAATCAAACTAGATCAGAGTTTTAATAAAACAGGAATATCTGCCTACCAATGGCAAATTATTTTTACTGGTGTAAATTTGAACACTGCAGATCATTATATTATTCCCCAAATTTTGCCTTGGAAAATTTTTAAGTCAGTTTTAACCTGCAAGGAGAAATAGATACTGTTTATGAACATATACCTTGACATTCTAACTTCAGTGACTCTTTTTGTGGTTATTTTAAAATCCCATCATGTCCTCCTGTTGAGGGTGGATTTCCAATCAGCTCCACAATAAACAATCTTTGGCTGCCGTGTACTCGGAAGACAACCACCTGATAATGCAGCAGCCTGTCCATTGCCAAGGCAAAGGTCATCTCCACGAGGAGCCCTTGTTGGCGTTTCTATAATCAGTCTCAGATTAATTACTTTAGAGATGCCAAACGCTCACGCTCAATTAACTGGTGACCCGCGATCTGAGGCTGGTCACAGTGCTGAGCTGTGGCAGGCGACATTAGAGAATGTGAACTTCCTGCCTATTTAAATAACCTCAGGATTAGCAACCCTCTAATAAGGACCATCACAGGAACAGAGAGATAAAGTACATCAGTGTAGGATGTGATAATATTTCAAATAAGAAATCATTATTTCAGCCCCGGCTCCTCCCAGGAGACCAGGAGAGGTGTGAGTGTACCTTTAATGGCTCCTGTTCTGTCAGGTCCACTGAGCCATCAACTGCCTTGTACTTGCAGTCCTTGTCCCTCTGGTCAATGGTGGAGTAGCCATCTAATGAGGTTAGAGAACAATGGTCAGTTCATTCTTCTGCACCCTTGATAATTCATAGACTGCTCGGACCTGGTATTAACATCCTTCCTGAGTGATTCGGTCACAAGTGGTCAAGTTCGTCTATTCACATATCATTTCCGTTTGTAAAGACCAAATAATATATGGTTAGCTCAGTAGGTGGTGCTTCATATGTGGCCCAGGATGCTTTTGCGTTGATACAGCTAAAACAATATTGCCACATGCGTCCCAGACCGAGACTAGTCCCAGACCAGTTCTGAATGTGGCTTTTGTGATGGGATCTCTAAAGACGACGTTAATATCCGGGCTAAACAGAGTCTCAGAGGTGATGGGATGCATGTGGCCAGATTCTTTTAGCAGCGTGAACACAGTCCACAATGAAATACCACATCCTCAACTGACATCCACCAGCCACAACAATTCCATATTAACTGTTTCCCACCTGTATTGAATGGCAGAATGGTTTCCTGCACCTGATTAGTCACCACAGAGCCAGATAAGTTGTTGGGCACAGCAAAATAGACTAAAGATGCCCCCACATTCTTACTTATGCTCATTTTCTCTTTCTGGCACTCATATGTTATTTACCACTTCTCTGCAAGTGGAATTTGACCCTGCCCTCATAACTGTCTGAAAAAATGAGCTCTGCCATATCCTGGCTCAGGGCCACTATTCATCAAGCATTTCAGAGACGGAAATCTGTGGAAATCGAGGGATGTATAATGTATTTATGCGAGTTCAGCCGAGAACATTTCCTCTATCGCAGCCAATATTTACCAACGATCATGACTGGTGATTATCATAAATCACTTCTGCACCACTCAGCATAAAGTACATTCATACAAATCACAAGGTTATCTATTCATTCATTCATTCATTTATTCATTAAAACTGCTCATAGCGGAGCAATGCATATAAGCTGAAGTCAACAGTGCACTTAAACAATGTGATTGGATAGGAATGTCAAGTATACTGAGCGTCTTATCTTTATATAACTTTATATACATTTATTAAGCTGCACAATTGGCTTCCAGTATCTACTCTGCATCCATAGTTATATCATTTAAGAATTTTATTATATTATTTGTTCATACAAAACCTAGAAGAAGGCTTTTTCTGCATTTTTTAAATTTGATCACTAGCTGTCAGGAAACTGCCCTTCATCATCATAGTCTTTACTTTGTGTCACAATATCCTCGGAGTTATGCTTGTCCTTGTTAAAAGTAGATGTAAAAAACTTTCTAAAGTAGAATGGCAAAAACTTCCGTCAAGGACCAACATTCCCCTTAAACTCAATCACACTGCAACACATGTAACACTCATAGAAATCTGTTCTCTCAATATCAGTGTTGACTTCATGATCCTTGAATTGTTCTCTGGGAAAAACAGAGACAATGTTGACAAAAACTACAAATGTTAAATCCTGTAAATCGGCAGCAACATTTCAATATTCTTCACCAACCACATCTGTACTGTGTAAAACAGTTTGGTCTTGTTTGTGTTATCTTTCAAACAAACCAACCAACAAACAAGGAGAGGAATTAAAACAGGACCTTCTTGGCGGAGGTAAAATGTCTACATGTTTTTAGTTTTAGATAAATTCAGAGAGTGTTGGATGCTCTATTAATATCATAATGGATAAATAAAACATACCTCTAAATGGTTATTTCTGCATGGCAAAAATTCTTCTACAGTCTTATTCTATCTTTCCAAATTAGTCAAAAGAGGATTGAGTTTGTTCACATAAGAAAAGGCAGACCTTCAGAGTTGCGGAATAATTGAGGCTGAAGTGGGTACAGCAGAGGAAATCTGTCCGCTGACTAATTGAGAATGTATTCATTATGTATTAAGCGGATAACCACCCACATCTTTTGGTGTCAAGCTTCTAATGAAGGCCCAGATTTGTACAAACATCTTGTCGAGAGAGAGGTCGTGCACGCAGCATAAAAAAGCGACTTGTCTGAAGCTCAGTCCAAAACCATCATACCAAGATAAGAGAGTTCAGAGGTTTGAATTTTCACTTTTAGCGAAAGAAAAACATATTGGCCACGGTTGAAGGTCTAGTGGAAGAGATGTGGAATTTATGGGACACTGGAGACAGATTAGAGGAGAGCGAGCTCGTCGTTGGCTGAGGACAATCTTGCAGTCTGGCTCTTACTTGGACCCAGCTCATCCATAGGTATCATATCACCACTGCCACATTTCCTGGTGCCTGAAAAGCATTCATCTGCCATTTGTTTCAAAAGCGGCACACTCAAACACTGAGTCACTGAGCCAAAACTGCTGCTACTTTTCAGACTAATGGTTCTCAGCCAGTGATTGAATAATGCAAACTGAGAGCGGGCAGGCACGAGCGCAGCATGTGAGTGGATGCAAAAAAAAGAAAATACAAAAAAAGTCAGGACAGAAATGTGCTGCTATGCTACAGACTCCTCTGTCGAAGAGATGTTTGTTGTCGGGCCAATGTTCTGCACACGTCTCCCTCCCTCCCTCCCTCCCTCCCCCCTTCTCTCCCCCACACATACTGCTGCTATTCTAGAAACCTCTCTTTTCTTACCTTCTGTTTTTGATTGGATATGGCTATAGAGTCTTTCAGTGCATGCGGGAGGAGAAATTCTCATCATCCCTGACCTTATTACATCAATTTAAAACCCAAGATTAAAAAAAAAAAACATTTCTTTGTGCTTGTTAACTTTTCTGAGAGTGACAGGTTTTCAGTTTAACAGCAGCAATAATGACGCTCAAAACTCTATCTCCCATATAATGAGCTTTGTTTTTAACTCCTTTATTGTTAATAAATAAAAACAAAGAACAGATAATATTGATGTGAACATGAGGACTGTTCTTCAGTTTTAATTAGTTCCACGTAAACCACACTGCTTTTGAAAATACACCAATGTGTATTCATCCACTACTGAAAAAATTGTCCTGCCAAAACATTCAGTTTGAGTTACATTTGCAAAAATGTCTTTGAATGTTCATGATTCAGAAATGTGTTTGGTAGGAAACGCGTTGTTTTGGACTAATTGGTTCAAGTAGTAAAGTTTTCATGGGATTTGTTGACAATAACATAAATTACCAGCCTTATATTTTAAATCATTTCATTTTCAAATAGTCCATTTGTGCATTTAATTGTTTCTCATTCTGTTGAGGGTCTCAGTGGTTTTTGCTACCTCATCTAACCGATATGTCCTCGAGACAAACCCCAACACATTTAAACTGACCTTGGTTCTTCTCCATCAGGGGTAGAGTGGTGTCATCATATCCTGGTTTGCCGTTCTTGATTGCTTTAGGAGTGGTGGTAGCTGTGGGCTGAGAGAAGCAACAGAGCAAACTGCATGTAAACATCATGGAGCTGTATGTGTTTATCACCGTGTTCCATATTCATGCTGTATTAACAAATGTGTGTCAATGGAGACTGATCTAAAATGATCTTACCAAGTGACACAATTAGGGTTGCAAAACTCCGGGAATATTCAAAGTTGGAAACTTTCCATGGGAATTAATGGGAATTAACAGGAATTAACAGGAATATACGGGAATTAACGGTAATTAACGGGAATAAACTGGAAATGTTGTGGGTAATTTATACTAACTGTATTTCCCTTGTCATATACAGACATAAATATAAACATTTTGTTTTGTCATAGGCTGATTTGAGCCCTGAGGAAACTTTGGGCACTTGACTATACGCTTCTGCATCATTGTGTCATTCTTAACATAGGTCTTTGCACAGTATTTGCAAATGTACACAGCCTTTCCTTCTACATTGGATGGGGTGAAATGTCTCCAGCCATGAGATAGTGCACGTGGCATTGTTCTGTAGAATAAGATGAGAAAAAAGTTTGTAAAAAAACACTAATGCAATGCCAGAGATGGTTAGCCAAACAATTGGAATTGTCTGTAAAAATATTTGATAATTGATGGATAAATGAATAGAAATAGGCTAGATGAACAGATGAACAATCCTCAATCAGCATGCTAATATATTTTCCCAGTAATATCATCGAAACTTACATCGAGACTAGTCCTGCACACTACAGCAGGCCTCAATAGCCCTGCTGTAGAGTGAAGGATGCTGGGAATTATCTGTGCATGTGATGGCAGAATGCACAGTGGAGGGTTGAAACTCAACGTGCAGCGTGTGCGGCATTCCATACATCTTTAAAATAGAGTTTTGAATGATGTTTTTATTGCTCAGCGTTTAATTTGCGTAGTTTTGTTTTTTTTCAAAATTCCCAAAATTCCCGAGCTCAACTTCCCATGGAATGTTTCCGGAAAGTTTTCGGAAATTCACCCGAAACTTTCTGCCCCTTTGCAACCCTAGACACAATTAATCATTTTTGTCATATTATCTTATTGGGAACCTCCTCTACTGTAATAGAGAAGTGTCTCTTCTATTACAGAAAAAACACAAAAATACCAAAATAATATTTCAGGGGCCTGAAATCACAATAAGAATTCTCTAGATCAACATATATGTCAACAACATTCGTCCACGAGAGCACAGCTCTCTACCTGGAAGTGGCTCTTGTTCCAGCCGTCCTTAGTCAAAGCGTTTCTTAGCTCCTTGTAGCTCCACACCGTCTGCAGCACATGGGACGCCGCCTTTGTTTCACGAGCTGATTGGCTTCAAAAAAACACAAGACGTTAGAAATGAATGGAGGAATAACTAGAGCAATTCAAATCAGATGCCCCATCTAACCCCTGAACTCCGAGGGCTGAGTGAGCGATAGTAGCACGCCGCAGCTCCTGCTATCAATCTCTTTATTCAAAGCCTTTAAGTCCCCTGAGTGGCTCCAGGGTCTAGTTTTTAATTCATCGCTAGATGAGCGTGTATTTCCCTTCATTAGCTACCTCTGAGCCACCAGTATTAATTACATGGGGGGTGGGGGCTCACTTCAAAGTACGTTGATCTCATAGGGCTGAGAGAAATCACAGCTATTTGGACCGTGGATGAACTATGTATATTCATGCTAGTTAGACCCGACTCTGTGCGATTAATACTCCACCACAAAGTGACGAGCCTTTGAAAAGGGCTCTTAATCTTAAACGAATAGCTTGTTGTTGTTGTGCAACCTCACTTCATTTTGGGATGGCTAACATTATGATAATATAAGACACCTCACGAAACAGTGTCTGTTCGTTTTTCATTATCGAGTTGTTGAGGAGAACTTCGAGGAATGACTAGTCACTTACTTGCATAAGCAGCCGCTTCAGAGGCGCCCTGTATAACAATGCCCTCCAGTTCTGAAAGCCTGTTAATTAATGTGTGGTGGGTGGCGGTGTGTGTGGGCTCGGGCTTGTTAGAGTGTAGTATTGTGGTCGTCGAGCTCGGCCCATTAGAAGCACACTTCATTATCCTTCATGAATACTAATATGAAGGCTCATAATGCAAATTACTTTCAAGGTCACACTGTAATTATCTGTACTGTATGTGTATAATGTCTCCATCCTACACTTCTGCCACAGTGTACATGAATATGAACTCATTGTTTCTGTTTGGTTCACTGACATTAACACAGACTGTCTGACCTCCGCTAGGTGATATGAGCGACTACTGTGAAGACACACAAGGGAAGTGGCCTGGCTGGAAACCTGACCAATCAATAAGCTCAGGTTCATTCATCTTCACCCCACCAGACTGAGGGCACGGTCTCACATCTGCCAATGTGGAGCAAATATTTGTCAAATTTCCCCAAAGTAGAACTGCATGCGAAACCACGCTGAGGATTTGCTGCGCCACAAGAAGCAAATGTTTTATTCGCCCCCTCGCTCACACAGATTGGAAGTGAAATGAGGAAACGGTTTGTCACGGCTACATTCACGCATGTGTGGCCGGGGCCTGATTCTGAACCAGCCTGAAACTGCTGGATCCAATCACAACACTCCATCTAAAGTGGGGCAGGTTGGATATGATGACCAACATAGAAGCAGTTTCGTTAACAATATAACCAATATGTTTGCCGCTGATGTGGAGAGGTGTGTTGAATCTGCTATTTTGACAGTATTAAATGAACAGATAGCTGTATACTGCACTTACAGTGTTTGTAGATTTGATTTCATTGATCTGATCATCTATCCGATTGTCTATCTAGAGGAATTTTGGCATTGAAAATCTACATGAAATGACAGTGTCGAGATTCATGGGTGAAAAAGGGCAATCGACTACAGTTCACTTCACACAGTGAGTTTTGGGTAAAGCAGGCACTGCCAGTGTTGAGTTTAAATGTGTTAACTCATGTGTAAAAACCTGCAATTTAATCCCCCAAAAAATCAATTTACAACCTTATGTTAATTCAAAGACAATGTACCACTCTACAGAAATGGTTGTAAGCGACATTGATTGTACAATATGTAATCTACTGAAAACACAGTCCTACCTGGTCCTGTTGATGGCCACCAGCTTCTCTATGGCCTGGGCCTGGATGAGGGAGCGGGCGTTTTCCGAGCTGTCGGTGACGATCTCGTGGATGGTGTTGAGGATGGCCACCACGGTGTCCTCCTCCAGGTTCTTAGCTGGCCGCTGCTGACCGCTGGGCAGGTTGCTCACCAAGTCTCGCATGGCATAGCTTCCTGTAAGGTGAAGTTTTGTAAAGTAGGTGAGAGGGCTGAGAAAATATGGTTTTATAGGCTTAATTATTCAATCTGTGTAAATCTGTATATTGTACCATGCGAGTTTTGTTTAAGTCAGACTTGAAGAAGACTGAACCTTTGTGATTTAAGAAGCCATACCCTGGTTTACTCTTTACCTTCACTCTTGTTGGTAGTACAATGGCCAAATAAAAAAACAATAGTGATATTCACTCTATTTGTATTAGTTTGATTCAAAAACGATCTCTGATGTTTGTGTTGTATTAATGGCTGATGGTTCGTACCGATCAGGTCCTTGTTGCGGCGGTCGATGGACAGGTTGCGCAGGGCGATGGCCACAGCTCGGACCACCTTGTCCGAGTCCGAGCGCAGCAGCTCCACCAGGATGGGAAGACCCTTCTCCTTACGCACTGTGGCCCGGATGTAGTTGGACCACTGGAGGGCAGAAGGACTGTTATGTTGTGACTCTTTTTTTATAACGTCAACCTTAGTGAGCGCACGGCATCCTGTTTGACATTCATGTAGACGTACAGACTCCCACCTGGGAGCTGCCAGGTGGGAGGAGACAGGTCACCTCTGCAACAGTGCGGGCAATACATTACATTTTTTATTCCTTCACTTGGCAACTACACGATAGCTCAGCTCTGCTCCTTGGTCTTGACTAATTCACAACATTACACAGTGGGGCTCTGAATGGACATGTGACATCATTTGTCCTAATTTAAACATCAGTAGATTTTTACTACTCATTTTTTTGTAACATGAAACATTAAGTTTTACATAAAAGGCTCCCTCCTCGAAGTTCTGATGCCCCAGAGATGTAATTAAGCAGAGGACGGGCACAGCTGAACCACCAGGTGGCAGTGGTAAGCCTTGGAAAACAGTGAAATTCTATGATAAGAGCAAAAGCAAAGAATGAGGAGGATTAAAACAGGAAGCTCCACTATCCTCCCAAGCAGCAGGGACATGCTTTGTCCAGCCAGCACATGTGACAGAGTGATGATGGGTTTGTGGCTGTTCAGGTTCCTGAGCTGGGCCAAGAATTCTGATCAGCTTCAACATGGAAAAAAAAAAAAAATCCAGAAAAGAGGAAGAGAAGGATTTTTCCTCAAAATGCTCACCTTAGCTGGAAATCACTACTCTTGAATTATTCACAAGAGTAAATGTGAGACACGGGGCTGGATGGTAACTCATGAAACTTAAAAAAAAAATCTAAAGAGTTGGAGCTAGCGAGGCCTGGTGCTGCAGACGGATTCACACGGCTCAGGGATGTGTTTACAGTCTGACACATGGGTGTTAAGAGAAGCGTTACCGCGATAATGCTGCCGTGGGCTGAATATAGCCGGCCCACTGAAAAACATAAGTAACCGCTCTTGCCTGAGGTGCAGCGCGTCTGACAACTAACTTTCCCTGTTGATAATTCACAGTTGCCTGCGAGCCAGACAGCCTCTCAGCAGCTCCACAGCCTCTCTAATTGGAATAAATGTCTGTACCTGGCTGGAGAGGTTATCACATCATCTATCATCGGAGGCAAGAGAGGAGTTTGGTGTATATTAGTTATCAAGCTCTTATCTAGTTATGGAATCCCACACAGATGGAAGGTCCTAACCGAGAAATGTATTATAGATAAACAGACTGTATCTACTACACATCCATCTAGATATTCCTAATTCTCTTTCAAAGTACTCAATCTTTACATGGACATCAATATTCCAATACCAATGTTAACCCATTTAAGTCAATAGTCTGAATAAGACACCTCGGTGTAAACAGTATCATCAAATTAAAGCTTGGGTTGGTAATACTGGTAAAGCTAGCAAGAGCAGGTTACAGAATGCAGACGATACATCTCACCCCCTCCCAACTTGTCAAAGCTATGCCGACATTGAACTTTTACTGCTTGACAAATACTAGAAGCTGAGTTTTCCTTGACTACCTCAGGAACCTCTGGCTATCATCTCTGTATCAGCGGTGTATGTCTCTCCGGCTGAAGACTCCAGTCACACCTAAATCTAAATAATTTCTTTTTCAGAATAAGGTCAATAGTCAGAATATTGCTTTCCTTTGCTGGTATCTGGGTTATAATCTTTTAGTATTGGCAGAGCATATTTAATTTATCAGTCCCCAACCAGTAGATTTGTGATGGATTTTACTATGTGAGCCAGCTGCTGTCTGGTTCATCTGTGCCTCTGTCTTGAATTTACTTCTGCTTAAACAGTTGCTACATGGTTTGTGAGAACACAGTGGATTTACAGCTTGTGGCAATGACTCTAACAACCTCCGCAGGTAGTTCTTGTTGTTTTAATCCTACTTGAGTCCAGGTACGTTTGTTTAGAATTAATCCAAATTTCGGAATAATGAGGACAGAAGCAAACACAATGCAATATATTAATACAAAATTTAAAAAATCAAGTCTCGACAGTCCGACAGTGTCTACATGTTGCACCATCCCCAGCCCTGTAAGACTCACAGTCCACTGGCCAGCGCTGAGATTCTGCAGAGCCCCGGCAGCGGCCTCCAAGGTGTTGTAGTTCTGGCTCTCCGTCAGCAGAGACAGGTACAGCCTCACCACTTCCGGCTGATACAGCAGCTCAAAGCCTGCAGGGAAATACACAGAGACACACACACACACACACACGAAGCTACTGGTTAGACTCCCTGGCAAGACAGACAGGCCAATTAGGCTGTGTGAAGATTCGGACAGTACAGGGCTGAGGTTTCTCAGGCCGTGGGGGGAGTTCTTCTTGGGTCTGATAACCGCGGACGACCTTGACTCGTGCCACAAAATTTCTACCAGTTTCGGTGGAATTGCACACAATTTCCCTCTAGCTGGTTGTGTCCACTGGTTCCACAGTAGTCTGCAACACCTTTTAATAACAAACACTGACGCATTGATTAGTATGTTTCTGCATAATAATACTGACGCATTATGAACGAGGTGAACACAAGAGGGAGACGTGTTGGATCCAACAGATCTGACCAGACCCCAGAGTGTTTTATGAGGAGGTTTATCTCACGAGCACCAAGAACATTCCCCCACAGTCAATCAGTAGGCCTCCCTCTAATGGAAATGTAATTACATTATCAGCCATTAGACAGTGCAGACGCAGGGAGAGACGGAGGCGTCACATCTCATCAGATCATATTCATTCATTTGTATTTTGTACAGACAGGTGTGTCTCTAAGTGCTTTTTTTAAGGGACCAACAGGACTCACAAGCATTAAATTAAAAAGGTCAGAACATGGATATTTATCCTGTTAAGGTCATTTTCTGCTGGTCACATCTCTGGAGGGACTTGTAAATTCTTTATGGAGGGATGCATCACCCCACAGGAAGCAAGGACATGTCAGATTTCAGTGGCTACCTCACGACTGTGATGATCTACAAAAGGCACATTTTGATGGTGTTTTAATGTTCAGGTTCTCTTTTACATCAATGTTGAGAGGCACTGACTGAGTGAACATGCGTACTATGTTAAACTTATCCACCACTTTGGCTAATCTCTAGCTGTCAAAGCCACGAGTAAGAACCAAGACACAGTGGATGAAGATGCACGGGTCAGTGACACCGAATGGAGAGAAAATTACCGTAAGAATAGTGCATCCTATTTAGGGACGGGAATCGGCAGGGACCTCCCGATACGATACTATCACGATACTTAGGTGGCGATACGATATGTATTGCGATTTCTGTGGGTATTGCGATTCTGTAAGTATTGCGATTCGATATTACGATTTCCTGGGATTTCTTTTGGTTATTTTTTTTTAAATACAGGACCATGGAAAAATGTTGAATCATTCCTTCAAATACAACACAGTCAAATTCACTTAGAGCTTTACCAGTTTTATTTCAAATATTAACATTAACTTAATGACTGCCGGGCAGCCAATAGAGAAAATAAATAAAAATGTGCCCTATTATTGTATAGCCCCTGTCAACTGCACACAAACTGACAGATTAAGAAATGTATGCCACTTAGGCTACTTTTAAACAATAAATAAAAGGTAAATTAAACAGAATGAATAAAAGTTTACTTAAAATATTAACTTTGAAAATAAACAAAAAGTAGGCTATTGTTGTTTGCATGTAGCCGATGCAAAGCTAGTGCTTGGGTATGTTTAGATTCTTGTGCAAAAACAAGAGCTGGTCAACATGCTCTGGGGTGATGTTGCTCCCCCCATATATCCCCCCAGGTGTAAACCAATAAATATGTTTAAAAAAAAAAAGAAAATCGATTTGGGAGGCATTCACAAGAATCGCGATTTGTAACTGAATCGATTTTTTCCCCCATCCCTAATCCTATGACTGGCTGTGTATCACAGTTGAACCGTTCATGAGACTGGAGGAACCAACATTGTTTGTGTTAATGCTTCATCACATGGCTGAAGACACTCATGGGCAGGAAGTCGGCAGAGGTCAGAAACCAGGATAAAATGTGTACATGCATAAGTATTCTTGTTTAAAAAATCGTATTTCTCAAAATGATAAGAATAATATGAATAAGAGCTTATCCGTTTAATGTCATTAAAGAAACGTGATACTTCAAAAAGCTCATTGTAACTACTAGTGCACACGTAAATGTCGACAGCACAATGTAGAGTATGTCTTTAGAGTAAGGCTTACATTACCCTTCTAGTTATACTTCTTTTGAGACTTCTTGGAGGAGTGCCTGCATAGTTGGTGGCCTTCTTGTATAGCTGTATGAACAAATTGAAGGTTTCTTGTACCCTCGCGTACTTGGAAATGTGATAAGTATAACACTTGCTTCAGTCATGGAAACAAAGCCAGAGCAACGGATTCAATAGTGGCACAGTTCTCTATTACTCACTTAGGCTTTAAAATTTGTCTGCTGCCTGGATCACAACCTGGCTGATGCCTTGAAACTAGTGGCTAAAACGGTCTTTTACAGAAATACCATTTTATCAACAGCTTCCTTCCTATCCTCTACAAGATCCTTTTTCTATCCTTCTAGGCTCAAATTAAAGAAAATATATCCCACTGTTTCTTCCCGTATCTTCTGAGGCCAGTATTTCAAAGGTTCTATTTGAAAACCCCTGTATTATGTGGGGAAGGAAACATAGTACCACTGTTTGATTGTTGCACAAGGGCTGACGAGGCCCTCACGGCATTTTTGAGATGTTGAAACAGAGAATCTTTTTTAATATAAGTGTGACTTGGGCCTGATATATAAAAGTGTAAATAAAACCCCCTGAGAGGCAATCCTAAGGTAAGAGCTTCTTCTTTATCGACTTACTTTTTCCATAAAAGAAAACAGTGGAGGAGGGAAAAGGGCCATTTTTGAGGTTCAGAAATACAACTGAAACACACAAACCGACAGTTGTGTCTCCAACTCCACTTCTCAAGCCCATAATTTACAGAGAGTTCGAAGCCTGGGTGCACTCTGCCATTGCCAGATTCAGACACAGCAACATAGTTGGTAACACTCCAAAGGGCCCGTTTACATCCCCGTGGCGTTTACCCTCCAGATCACGCCAAGCCTGCTTTAGAATGCGTGTGGGAGGAACCGCCAGGCCGGCAGGATGTGACTGTTCTGCTTGAGAGATCTTCTGTTTACAAAGAAGCAGCAGTGGCAGGAGTCGTCATGCACAAGCTCCTGGTTGTAAACATATGTAAAAACATGACTCACATCAATAGGTTTTCACGGGGATGACGCAAGAGGGGAGAGTCTGCAAACCAGACACTCAGCAACATTCTGCACGCTGCTCAGATTTCTGGGCCTACTGGGTGCACACTCAGCAGACTGCAGACCATCCTGCACACAGTCCTGTTGATACACAATCTATCTCCAGGGCAGATTCTGTCTGCACCTTTGTTGCAAAGTTTGCCTGCATGCGCTCCAAGACTGTGTCTATTTCATGTCTATCAGCAAAGCCCAATTTTTCATCTTGTAATTCCTGGGCTTTTGGTTTGACTAACAAAACAAACTAAAGCAACTAATGAACATTGGCCTTTTACAAATGAGCAACCTAAGACAAAAAAAAGATGTATTCACTGGGCCTTTAACCTTATTCCCGTATCCTTACTGATATTTCTCCTTGGCGCCAGAGAATATCTCTACCACAGCTTTCACTCAGCGTCCTTATGACTGAGGCTCTGAATGCCTCAAATCCCCCCTAATAGCACTGGCCAGGTAAGGCAACCACATACCCTTGTGTTGTTGATGTCGTTATCTGCTAGAATTTTTGGTCCACTGGTTTCCTGTTTGTTAGGTAGATTTACAATTCAGAGGAGGAGATGAGCTGTCAGTGTGACATGACCTTTGCTTTGCTCAGGGCAGCCCTAGATTCTGTGACAGACTGCAAACAAGCTGAGATTACGTAAATACGGATGTATCAGGCAGTGTGGTATGGAGGGTTTGTTAGTGAGCTTCGGTGAGAATAGAGCACAACAGCTGCCGACTTTTGAACTATCATTGCTAGAGTGCTATATGGTGATGGGATAGTATTTATCTACCAAAGTTGACATATAAACATGCAAAAATGCATAATTATGAGTAAAACTCCTGTATTTGGAGTTGGAGCTGGTTCACTCTCACTACTCTCATCATCACCTTTACTGGTTATCCATTGACTTTTTACAGCTGGGATTGGGCGAGAGGTGGGCTACACCCGGAGCAGGTTAACAGCATAACACAGGTCCAACATACAAACAACCATTTACACTAAGATTCACACCTACAGTCAAGTAAGAGTCTTCACTTGACCTAACACGTCTTTGGACTGTGTACCAAAAGAAAACCCATGTGAAAGTGCAAAATGAATGTTACCTTCACACTAGTTCCCCAATAACGTAAATATTCAAAACACAGTAATTAGAAAAATAGTAATGTATTACTCAATTCAGATACATCGATGTCATTAACTTCTGCATGAATGAGCAGATGGCCTTCAACCACGTCGAAAAGATACACAAACACGATGATAAAGAAAATCTACGAGTCAATACATTAAAGTGTAAGTAAACTCCCACTGAGCTCAGCCCGGCTCACACTGAATGTTGGTGTGGCAAACATCATACAGCACTGTGGCCTCCTTTCAGGACTCCTGCTGGGCCCTGCTTCATAGCTAGTATGGATACACACACACACACACACCTTTGCCTCTACACACACATACACATACACACACACACACATATACAAATAGGCACATTCGCTAACATATGCACAAAATGATCTAAGCTCATCCCTAAATGAGGTGAGAGGGGAGGGGCAGCGGGTTATTCTTCAAAGCAGAAGACGACGGTGACGAGTCACGCAATTAGCGCCGCACGCTGAAGCGCCGAGACTTTGAGGCGCTGCAGAAAATGAAAACTGGGTTAAAAACAAAGTTAAGTTGAAGTGATCGAGTGATGCTCAGCAGAGAGCGAAAGAATGAATACGCCTCAAGCAGCTTCATTATTGACTGCAATTAAAGCCAATGTGTAGTAATGTAAAAGGCTGATAAATGATACAGATTAACTGATGGGTGAGGAAGGGACACACACACACACACACACACACACACACACACACACACACACACTGACTCAGTCCTCTCAATCTTACTCCAGAGTAGTTGGCTCCATTCATGCGGAACTGGATACATTTACACACACACACACTCCACCCTGGCCCAGGCATGTCAAAAAGTGATGTTCATCGATCCAGTATGAGGCCTACATCACGTCCAGGGTCTCTTCCTGCCTCGAAACAAGTGTTGCATTTGCTCCATTTATGCACTGTTCCCTTTCCAGGACACTTACATCATACAGCACTTCCATGGAATCAAGGGTACATGATGACGTATCATGTTTCTACAACTCATAGGGGACTTGTACAGAAACATAAGAGAACTGGCGAGAGATATGTTGGAAGATAAAGAGAATGGCAAATGTAAGATTAAAAAAACAGCTGAAATAATTACGTTATTTAGAGATTGATGCTGTCATGATGTCAATTTGGATAGTCTTAATTTGAATTTATTCGGAATTTTACATTTTCTCACCCAATGTGTAGGATATACTCATTCTCTGGACATGTTTACAGCACAAACGTCTCAGTTTGTACTTTTAAGGAAGACGCTGCCTCTTGTTTCATCTGTGTGCGTCCGGCATAAACCATCTACACACCAGAGTTGCATGGTCTTTCTCCACAGGGCAATACAATTAAAAAAGGTGTAGTTGCAGTACATGAGGAGGCCATTTTCTGTTCCTCAGAGTACTGTATACATGGCTGCATGTAAAGAGGAACATTAGTGGAATGTACATTGTCATTTTAGACATGTACTATCAGCTTATGCGGGCAACTGTATTTCTTGGAATGAGGGCAAAAAGCCTTTGTGCATGATTGTTGAACTTTCCGGGGTAAGTGTCAGAGATAGACAGAGTCATGGAAAACTCAGTTCAAAAAAGAGAATAGAAATACTTTCAAAGCAGTGCTCACCACAGGGTCACATTCTCTTCCAAAAAGAGGCTGCATAAATAAAACAAATGAGTCCATTCCGCTGGGAAGGCCTGGTGTCGTCGAGTCTCCGGTCTCATTCCACATCTGAAACTCATGCACATTTAACCCTGCCAGCCCCCTTTTCATGTAAGAGTGTTTTTATATAAGTACACACAGACACATGGGAAGAGTGCTACCGTGCTAATGAAGTCTTTTCGCAGGGCACAGACACAGCAGGGAGATGGCTAAAAAAGCACATCATTAAAAGTAGTGTGCCGCTGTTGTAATAATGGTCATGGCTCTTTCAGCTTCGTTAAAAACCAAAAGGTGAGCGATAGAGCCACAAAAACAAAACAAGTAAATTGGCAGGGGTGAGCGGGGGCCCTCTGCCTGTGTGGTATGAGTTTGTGTGTGTGCGCTAATGCTGCTTGGAAGAGGACCAGATGGATGGAGTTCAAAAACAGGGCCAGTGCATTCAATTCACTCTGGAGTAGCTCACTGGGTCACATTATGTTTCTAATCAGAAGAGCGACGAGTAAATGCTCAAATGAAAAGCTTAATTTGTCCACGTTTATAAAATCGCTGCAAATTGATCGAGAAATGAGACGTCTTTATTACCACTGCTGTGTTATTAGTATTCGTCTCTTCTGGGGGAAACACATTTACATACATTTTGCTGAAGGGTCATTGGATGCATGCAAATATCTGAACGGGGTTGGATACAATTGATGTTTGCTGTCCATTCCACAGTCTGAGTACAGCTGGGAGAGGATCAACCAGCGGATGAGACGTTTGAATTCCATTTCTATGCCAGAGATGCATTTTAAATCAGGTGGGAATCAGGGTCAGTTATGAGTTGCATGTTAATGCCGAGTATAAATCATAGAAAAGTACATTTAATTGAAATTCTCTTTCCGACGCTCCACCTGGAGTAATTTCTGCTCCTCCTTAAAGATCACACAGAAAACTAACATGCTTTCCAAATAGAATTTGACCCACGTTTGGTTGATTTAAAACATGCAAGTGTCCTGCTTCTCAGTGGGAGAACATGTGATGGAGGCTCACTCCCCTTGCTCGGCACAGCCCTCTTGATATATTTCGACCAGAGCCAAAACAGAGAGCACTGCCAGGCTGCAAAGGCTCTTCACCCTCCATTCACCCCGTCACACTGACAGGGTTCAGGAGTCAGAGCTTCTTTCTCTCTTCTCATACTGAGTTGGCCCATGCCACACATTGGCATCTCTATGAGTAGCCCGGGGCAGCACACATTAGCATACCCTCACGGTGGATTGGCCTTAGTTTGTTGGATATTGAAAAAGGGAGGCAGAAGGTGGCAACTGGCTGGCGCTTCTCTTGGACAGCATACCATGTGCTGGGGTGGATGGAGAGCGGCGAGAGGGCGATGGTGAAAGAAACATGGCCCAGATGGCACAAAGGGAATATGGAGCACAGGAGCTTCAGTCCTTCCATCTTTGCCATTTCACGACAGGGGTCCTGCTCCGGCACAGCCGAATGTCTGGCCAATGAAAGCTTGTTTCCTACCGTTTAGCACAAAAGGAGCCTTTTCAGCGAGCTGCCTCTGCAGTGACAGGGGAGTGCTTCCTCTTTCCTGTGCGGACAAGCCAGCAAAGTCCTGCTGTGGGCTTTTAGTCCAGACAGGACGAATCAACACCGGTAGCGAAATAGCATGCAGTCAAAGTGACACTGAATTGTCTGTCCAAGCTCTTCTTTAACAAAGTCCCCTGAACAACCCCTGAACTTTGGATGGAAAACCAGAGCCAGTGGGTCTCTCCGTGTTGAGCCACAGTTGTATTAGGTTTTTCTGTGGCTGGCTCAAGAATGTGCCTTGCAGCTATCCAGCCTCTCAGTGGATCAACAGAGATAATGCTCCGGTTGTTTGTTTCCAATGTTCCTACTGCTAATGTGATAGTGTTCCAGGGACTGAGGTGGAGGTGTTGGTTCATATGAGAATCTCAGGTGTCAGCTGAAGATATTATTTCCCTTTGGGTGAGAAAACATATTGACAACATATGTCACTTTTCACATTGTGTGGTGTGTGAAAAAGTGTAATCTTTGCTGCTGTTCAACAAATGGCTTTTAAACTTAATGTCGCCTAATGTTTGGACACAGTTGTCAGATGGAACAGAGCTCCTGTCTGTGCATGCTGCCACACGGGGGACTCGTGATGTACAAGCTCCGTCTCACAGATTAAACTGTGACCATGTGCTGCTATACTTCCAGGTTGGACACAGGTAAAAGCTGTAGAGCATAAATCCAGATGCTCTTAGCTGACAATAAAAATAACATGAACCCGTGGAGCGGGAGTACATCCTATTCACCGTTTTTTTATTTACCACTTTGTTGGACTTTTCATGCGCACTCAAATCTGAATCACTTTGGTATCTGCTATCAGCAACAGCTCCGGATAAATCAGTGAAAATGGTCTCATATAAAAGGGCACTAGACAGGCAGGTGTCATCTTCAGCTGCGGTCGTGATGTGAAATAACTCAAGTTATAAACATGAAAATGTTTCCCATCCCACAAGATGTGAATCCAGCTTCAGAATCTACATTGGACTGGTCAACAGTTCACAAACTCAGGCATGAAGCTGCAGGAGAGTCAGAGAGGAGGAGGTCAGGCTAAACCACACAGACCGATTGCAGATACATGTCTGGACCATTACTTTGGCTGCAGATGGAACCTGCTCCTCTACTGATAACATTAATTACCTTGTTCCTGTTCCTGTCTCCCCTTTCTTGCTTTTCTCGAGCTATACTTTATTCCTGTGTCCCTCTCATGACCTCCTATATATCCACCAAACCCGATCTATCTGCCTACTGATGTAGATAATATGAAGAGATGAAAGAGCACATGATGCTAGCACTAGGGGTTGCTATGGAAACCAACTCTCCATCACCTCTTCATCATTCGATGTTCTTATGATACAGTTGAACCCGTCAACAGCCAAACAAGGAAAGGGACCATAATCATTTTCCATCTGCACAATGTAGAAAACTATAACTTGTTAATTCAGATGACAATGTGCCTAAATAGAGACCTTTTACATCCTTAAGTACAATTCCCATAATTCCACAGCAGCCGGCTGAAAAGCTGGCCTGGAGGCTGCAATTAGTGGCCAAGCCCTGCTTATGCTCCGTGTAGGTTTGTGTTTAGCAGCAGCTTCATGAGACACTGTGTGAGTGTGTGTGTGTGTGAGAGAGAGAGAGAGAGAGAGAGAGAGAGAGAGAGAGAGAGAGAGGAGGGTTTCGGCATCACCTTGAGTACCTGCTCTCTTTACTCAGGCAAGTCACGTCCTCATCCAGACACAAACGAAACTAGAAGCTCAGGCAGCAGCATGATGCTGCCAGAGAAAGAGATAGACGGGCAGAAGTAGAGAGAGATAGAGAGAAGGATAAAGAGCGATAAAGAAACAAAGAGAAAGAGAGAGGGGGGAGCTCAGAGGGAAAAGCTGTGGTGGGCGGCAGTATAGTTGTTCACCTGAGCCTGAGAGGCTGGAAAACAAACTTAAGTTGTCAGGATGGTGTCGAACTCCACAAATTCCAACTTACAGTTGATTTCCAAACTGACAGAGAGGAGAGGAGAGGAGAGGAGAGGAGAGGAGAGGAGAGGAGAGGAGAGGAGAGGAGAGGAGAGGAGAGGAGAGGAGAGGAGAGGAGAGGGATGGTAGGAGGGTGAGGAGAATTAAGAGGAAGACAAGAGGACAAAAACAAAGTGACAGAGATAGAAAAGCAGGTGACCAGGGGGCAGGGAAGTAACGAATAATACAGTTGGTGAGAGAGAGGAAAGGATGAAGTGGAAGGAGTCAAGGGGACAGAAGGAGGAAATCGTGACTGAGTGGATTTGAGCTATGAGGGTTGTATACGGTGTATGGGACAGCTGTCTGGTAAATAGTCCACAGAGAGGACTGGATCATGTCAGGGAAACTAGACAGTGAACACGAGGAAAGAAAGAAAGAAGAGAAAAAGAAACAAAGACATCTACAGTCTCACCCTGAGAAAAACTGATGCAATGCAGCACAAGCTGAATGATACGCTCAGTGGTTTGGGGAGGGAGTAGAATGGTTGTCCTCAGGTGTGAAGTCATTGGGAATAAGCTCAGATAATCTTGTGGCCTGATGGCGAGCCTGTGTGTGTGTGTGTGTGTGTGTGTGTGTGTGTGTGTGTGTGTGTGTGTGTGTGTGTGTGTGTGTGTGTGTGTGTGCATTAGGGTGTAATATGGCAATGACTGGAATGAAGACTAGAGATAAAGGTCTTAGACTGAAGACTCTTAGGCAGAGGTGCATGGTGACCTAGCATTAGACAGCATTACCTGATTCTCTTAATCCTAAAAGCCTTTTGTCTCCAAGGTGATAATGGACATTGTGCAAATGACATAACATTCTCTTCTTGAGGTTCAACAGCTCGCCTATTTACTCCATGTGTGCCACACACGGTTCACAGTAAAATAGATCTTTCACCATAGTTTCAATGTCAATATCTGTCAAATATGTCAAAAACAATGATCTGAAACCATTTCTGTACCTGCCTCAAAGTAAAAACAACTCAGTGTTCTGTTGCCTGACTTTTATCTCACAGGACTGGAAGATGGAACACGGCGCATCCCGTAGAGTCCTGGTTTTTAAGTTGAGAACATATTTTTATTCAAAGAAATACATGAATCCTTCCAGAAACTTTGTGCAAAAGCCCTGAAAACCGCTGAGTGGCTCTGGCCCGGGTTCCGTCTTTGATCCAGTAACATCAGGAGAATGTGAGTCTGTTTTTAGAGCCATCACTTCTGTGAACCAGCAGCAATGGTAAAATACATCTATGCGTTTATGTGACAAATTGAGAAAGAGGTGTGGAGCTGCTGATTTAAATGCTGTGAAGCCCAATAAAACAACACACTATATGAGGCAACAAATATGAGTCCTGGTTTTGCTGCTGGTTGTATTTCACCTGAAATTCAGACAAATTAAAAAGGAGGGGGAGCAGTCGTCCCTACAGGAAGTGCACACTGTCTCGGGCTGGACTCTTCATCAGGGCTGCAGGATGTGGGCTGTGATGGTGTTGGACAGCGGAGGGATTTCCTGTGTCTGTGTCGGTGTCAGCATCCATCTCTCATTTAGTGCTTCCTCAGGACTCGCCGGCCCTCCCCTCTGGGAAATGGCACGCTGAAGTGTGATGGATACTCTGGATTAACTCTCGCCTTGGAGGAGGGCAGTCTATATGCTTTTCTCCCCCATACACACACACACACACACACACACACACACACACACACACACACAAACACACACTCGACACGCACATGCACACGCACACACACACACAAACACCACCTCTAATAGCCATAGCTCTTAGTCAAGGGCACAGTGCACTGTCCCGTTCACGTGTGTGTGTGTATGTGTGTGTGTGTATGTGTGTGTGTGTGTTTGTGAGAGAGAGAGGGAGAGAAAGTGCTCATGGACAGTTTGAATTAGGATTTTTTTAGTTTAGGGTTTAGTATGAATTGTTTTTGCATGTGTGTGTGTGTTTGTGCGTGACAGACAGAGAGAGAGAGAGAGAGAGAGAGAGAGAGAGAGAGAGAGAGAGAGAGAGAGAGAGAGAGAGAGACAGCTGTATGAATTATAATTTGTGTATGTGCATGTGCATGTGGGCTTATTAGAGACAAATGAAAGGCAGTGAGGATGTGATGAGCTGTTCCCGCCGGTTTAAATGAACCCATCGTCAAATCAAATGCACATTAAAATCCCAAATACTTCTCATTATGGGCCGATCAAAACAATTGTTTGTGGACACTGAAAAACTCACCACTAAAAAGTGTTTTCATGTCAGCCTCTTACCATTCACATACATCTTTGTCTTTGGACTGTTTATGCTTCCTCTTCATCTATTCATCTCTTTCTCGCCTGTTGTGTAGTCACAGGAATATTGTGTGGTACTGCACTGGGACCTTGGTTTTTCATAGCCTCTGCTAACTCGTCAACCCATCTGACCCTCTCCTTCGATTGTATGCAAGGACAGCAAGCAGTCCTCACGGTGCACTTAGGTCCTCCTGTTTACAACAGTCTAGACTGTTTACGACCAATATTTCATTTAGTGTTGAGCAGTAACAGCAGAGTGGAGAATTCTGGAGGAGGTAGATGGGGGGGTCTGTTTGTAGCTCCAGTGATGACAGTCTGCACATCATTAATCTGCTTTTAATTCGATTAAAGCAGGGGTTTTCAACTGGTTTTGTCCCAGGGACCACCATTCTGACTAGAAAGTAATCCGCGGCCCACTGATGTGCCCATGTGCGCGCGTACCTACATGTGTGTGTGTGTGTGTGCATGTGGATAGAAGGAAGTTTTAACATTTGGTTTTCCATGTTGGTTTTATTTAAAAACCTCAAACAAATCTAGAAAAATGTGTGTAAAAACAACAAAAACGGTTGATTTTCAGTGCTTAAGAATTGGAAACAAAATTAAATTGCAGTTTGTAGTTGTACTGCATCTCAGAACCATATGAACATCAATATATAACGTTCATGACTTAATGTTGAGAGAATGTTAAAGTAACGGTGATCAATAACAATCAACATAAACTGGGGCTACAACTGAAGAGGGAAGATGAGGAAGTAATGCAGAATATGTCACAAATGATAATCATACAATATCACACAAACAATTGAGGCCTACTTAAGTTTAACCTCATGATCACCAGCACCTTTATATTATTTTAGACATATTTTTCTTATTATTTATATTTTTCACGATATTCAAGAGTAATCTGGAAATGTGTTGAAATATCAAAGCGAATTTCGCGGACCACCAGGGGGCCGTGGACCCCCGGTTGAAAACCCCTGGATTAAAGCATCTCTCGCAAAAACAGGAAGCAGCGCTCTTGTGCCACGAACAGAGTCTCCATTCGGCAACTAAATCTCCCTGCACTTCGTCATTCTTGTCTCATAATTATCACTTTGCTCCAACTGCTCAGGTTTGGGGGAGACGGGGGGAGGCGAATGACATGGTTAATCATCTGAAGAGCCCGACTCTGCTGGCGGCTAGCACGGATTCCCAAGCACTTCTGTAGAATCCCACAGATCCCAGCAGGACGAGAAACACTGAACAAGGGCAGTGCGTTTTCCTCGAGGGGGTAAAGAAAGTTTAAAGAAGTTTAGAAACAGTTGATCACTGCTGTGTTTGTGTGTGTAAAGTACTGTAGAGTTTATGCACCGCCACAGAGGAAGTGCTGGGAATTAGAGACGCCCCACTATCCTTTGCCAAACACAGGTGGGTAAACGCTGCCATGCATCAAAGCACGCATACACACAATCCAATCTGCAAGGACTTCATTCTGCTAATGATGTGTAGAACAGTCACTCTCTACACGACCTCCTAGGAATAGCATCATTATGCAAACCTCCAACAAAACACAAGGTGGTCCCTCTTCAATAAACCTTGCTCCCCTCATATTTCCTTCACTGATCCTCGCTCTGTTATCGCTCCTTTTCATCACTGCCTGTTTGAAATTGCTTGAGAGGAGAGGAGTTAAAGGGGCGGTGGGGGGATTGCAGTCACTAAAATGTCAACTGCAAGCCACTGGCTATTCCCATAATTAGTCCTTTTCCCCCTCTTTGTTGTGTTTGTTTCAATATCAACAGAGGAGGAGGTATGTGAGCAGTCTCAGGTTTGCCTTGGCCAGCTGAGCAGGCTAAACGGATGGTGGCGGGCGCTCCCAGCAGCTGGCGGAGCAGAGTGGGATTCAGTTTTACTCCCAGGTGAGGCGGGGAGGGGCGAGTGAAACATTTCACATCTGGACTGAGCTTTTAACTTGTTGGCAGTACGTACAGCACTAACACAAGACGTCATACTTTTCAGACAAATACATATCTACAGAGTGTTGTTGCCCTGCCGTGTCCCTGTGTTATCTTAGTTTCATAAATTTGTCTGTTGTTCTCCATCTGGTCAAAGTAAAGGATGATCTTCTACCATCAACTCATCCAACATGGAGCTAAGAAGGAAAGTTAGGTCCAGTTACTTCATGCAATCGTAAAAGACCCATATTACACCTGACTTTTCAACTATCCAGGCGATAATTATATATGAATTTATACAGTTCACACTTATTTACATGTGTCTCTGTTAACCAGATTTCATGTCTCAAACTTGGTCCTGGCACCACTGTGTCGGCTCAGACGGTGGTGGCAGCTGCCAAAGACATGTCTGATACAGAATTACACAGTTCAGTGTATAATGCATGGATGGCACTGGTTCAATGGTTGCATCACAGCAGGAAGGATGATACATTTCTGAATATTTTTTTTTAGCAATCATTATTAATGCAGCCAGGACCTTAGAAAACAGACTTACTGCCACAGCTAAGAGTTGGACAGAGTTGGACATTTTTAAATACATATATTTATTTATTTATAACAAAAGGGGAACTGGTCCACATCAGTTAACATCATACCACCGCCTGCAACGAGAGCCAAATGCACCTGCAGCAGCATCAATCACAATTTGACTCATAAGGCTTAACAAGGTGTGACATACTTTTTTTCTTACTTTCGACAAGGATGAGGAGAAAACTACCAGAAAAACATTTATTCCAGGGGAAAAATAACGTGTGGACCTCAGGGAAAGTCACCCAGGATGGACAGAAGTGCAATAGATGAGAGAAGCTGTACTAATCTTGTATCAAACAGTCTCAGTTAAAGATGCGATTAATTTTGCATTGAGCAAAAGGCTACACTCGGATGAGAAGTTCATGTATTACTTTTTTATAAATTGAGTAAAATTTTGTCTATTTATTTTTACTTTTACTTCAGTCAAACTTATACTACCAAAGATTAATTTAGAGCTGAATGTATAAATGTGATGATACAGCATCAATTATCTCCTGCAGCCACTTTGCATAGTTAAGAGCCACAAACTGTTAATGAGAAGAATATTAAATCAAATTTGGATGGAAAACCCAGTAAAGCGAGATTGTAGCGGATGTTTTTGGTTCAAGGTTGTTGTTAATATCTATTTATCCTTTATTTTACTAGGAACCCTCCTGATATACATGACTTTGGTTTTGTTTGTACCCAATTTAGCTTAATCTCCCCAATAGACGGCTTTAGCTGAAAGAGAACAAAACTATAAAACTATTAAGTCACTCATCACACCTCCTGATACACTGGCCTCCTTTTCTTAGAGGAGCATCCACTTCCTCTGGACGTGACATAATCCTGTATAAAAAAGCTTCAGAGGCAAAGCAACCCTCTGAATATTTGGCATACGATAGGTGTACTGCTGAGGGAAATGTAATGAGGCCACAAAGAGTGAGAGAGTGATATAAGGAGCCAGACGGTCAGGATCCAACCCTGTGTGGAGTGGACCCTATGTGTCAAGACAGCAGAGAAGCTGAGGGTGAGAAAGTATGTGTGAATTTGTCTGAGCAGGTGTTATGTGTTTATTTTTGTTGCTTTGTAAATGTTACAGGGACTTGCACATTTTACGGGCCTGAAAAAAGGTGTTATATTTATGTATAGCAATATAACAAAGGCCCAATACATCAATATATTGCTCATGTATTATGTAAGATCTGTGAGGCTGTATAAGCCATAATTCATTAACTTAAGATTTGTAAAATGTTATGCTGTTTATCAGATGTCATTTTCTGTCCATAAAGAAGAGTTTAAAACCACAACCTTCACTCAGAAGCAAAACTCAGTCTTTAACTTTAGAAAATATAAACAAATAATAATGTGACATTTATTGTGATAATTATTAATATCATTTGAATTTTTGGTCATATTGCTAAGTTCAAGGTCTTCACAGCTGCTCTCCCCTTATCTACCTCCCTCAGCTCTTTCTCTATATTGAGGTGTCGTACTTTTGGAACAGAGCTAAAAATCTTTCATACATCTACCTATCTTAGCCGGCTAGCTATCTAGCAATGAGTGTTTCATGATAATAGAAGACAATACTACAAAATGTGATACAAACAAATCATAACGTCATTAATAATGTGTCGTTATTACAGCAACTTCAAAAGACTCCCCCACAGTCCTCACACAACATCACCAATACAAAGTTTAGTATTTTTAGAATATTCTGTTACGGGCGACTTGTATATACAGCCTGAGCAAAAACATAAAACATTTTCTCCAGTGCAGGGAGCTACTTCAAACCTGGCAACTTCAGCCCCAGCCTTGTGCACGCACTTGATATGTGATATTCAGTCTGTGTGCGTCTTTCGGTTCATGAGGTCGTTATTTGTCATCATTTGAGGTCTCACTCTGCTGTGAAATATGACAGCAGGAAGTCAGGAGGAGGAGGTGGAGGAGACAGAAACTGAGCGGTGTGTTTATCCTGAACAAAAAGGACTGACTCACCCCAGTGGTTGCCTGACTGCGAGCTAGCAAGAGGTCAGCAAGGCGAGGACTCAGCGTTCGCTACCCGGGTGTTAAATTTCTCAGCAATAAAGACGGAGAGCACCCACATGAGACCGCAGCTCGGAATTTGCAATATAGAACAAATTATTCATGATCTTTCCACTTTAACTTTGGGTGTAAAGTAGACACAGAACAGGCCAAAACTTTACCTCCCATCAGAGTCGTGCTCCTCTGAAGCATCAGTTCATGACACAAAAGAAGCTTTATCTGGAAAAATGTATCTACGTGAACTTATTTGCTCAGTGTGGCAGGACGTTTATCGTGCCTTTGGGAAAAACGTAATGTTTTTCTTGCCGCAGCTTCTAAGGCATGAAGATATTACAGTGAGGATAAAAAGAATGTGATATGTGCCACAGACCCATTAAGTGAAATATGTCTCCTGCATGTGTAGCAACGACAGCAGAGACAAACACCAAAAGTGTAGAACAGACGCATCAGAGAGAGAGATGACTCCGATAGCGAAACAGTCAGTGTTCGTTATAGTACAAATCGAGATCTCCAGTGGGAAGATATCAAAGAGGGTAATACAATGCAATACAAAACGGCTTGCACCATTGTAGTTTGTCAACACTAAGTCCCTTCCGCAAATTAAACGCTCGGCTTGCAAGACAAAGCGGCGGGACATGTGACACAGTTGTCGTTCTTGGTAAACGCTGCTGTTTTCTCTATATCTCAATGTGTGTTTGTGCAGCGAGGGAAAGCACAATAAATCTCCCAGGGCTGGAGAGAGCACTGAAGTGGCAGAGAGCGAGAGAAAAAGAGAGTCAGCAAGTGAGGCAAAATGAGAAATAAAGAGGCCGAGCTAGTGGAAAGCACTGAGGCTTCTCAAGGTCTTAACTGCTTAGTCAGATTGCTCTCTGTGCCAGATGTGACTAATTGGCACTACCTGATGAAGCTGTGATCAATCAGCTTCCCTGTAAACTACAAGCAGTTTGACACAAAGATTCATGGGCTGCGAATAAGCTCTGCCAACAGAAACAGGGGTTTCCAGTTATTTCCGATCATAAAAATATACTACTGCACACTGTAGCCGAGAGGGAAAATGCAATCAGGGTTAGCTGATATGGATTTTTCGAATAAACACAGTATAAATACTTTAGATTCACCAAAATGCCACCAAAAAGATCCTTTAGTCAGAACGAAATATTTGTTACAACTCACATTTGATACTGCATTATAATGTCTTATAGCTTATAATCTCAACAAAGTATACGTTAATATCTCAATGACAGATGCATGCTCCCCAGAGGATATATCCTACTGAGTTAAGGGATCTTATGACATCACATTGATGCCAATACTGCAGCTGCAACTTTGAGGTTTTCACCATCTGCATGGACTGTAAAAACATTCTGGGCCATGGCGCCAGCGCGCGGTAGATTGACAGCGTGACCGAGAAAGAGATGTCTTTTATTATCATTAATTATTATTAAGTATTCATATTTTTGGGGGGGTTTATTCTGAAACTGTGGAAGGGCAAATTGGAATAGTCTAGATAATTAATGGGAGATACAGCTTGACAAAATGTATGTTTCCTTCAGTATGAATTGTAATCTGACTTTTCATCTTCATCATTTTTTACAAAATAATATTTTTCTTTCAGCTTTAGCGATACTTTGTCTCTATTGATATGGAGTTTATGTTTGGTAACACGACAAACTGAGATTGTAGACATGACAAACAATGAACACGATTGGTTGACTCTTCTGGTTTATTCATGGTTTCTGCATCCATGTAGCATGTCCGTGTGACATTAATATTTATCTGCTCAAGTCCACAAAGGCCGAACTATACACACTAGAAGAGAAATAATTTACATGTACTGTATTATGTTCCATCTTTTTTATTTCTTCGTGTTGCTATGGAAGCAACGAAAGAAGGGTTGCCATCTTATTTTCTTCACGTGGAATATGTCCCAGATTGTAGCATGAAGCATGGCTGCAGCTTTGTGCATCAGTACTGAAGTATGTCCAAAGCTTCAGTCAACAAATAAATAATCTGAAACAGCTTTTATAAGCCAAGCTGCCACATGTACCACAGCCAGAGCAGAGCCCATCTTCCTCATCTGTCAAGTTCAAATCACTGGCGTCTTAGTTCTGCTGGGAAGTGAGCACTTGTACTCATTAGCTTTGGTGCTCAGAAAGTCTCTTTTCAGCATTGTGACACTTCATCGTGACAGCACAGCAGAAAGAGTGTAAGACAAAGCAGATGAATGGTGATAGAGGCTGCATAAAAGGAAGGAATAATTAATCTGGGGTTCAATTGTATTCTCGGGGCAGCCAACACACTCGCCTCTTCCAACTCAGGTTAGAGGAAACCTCAGCAAAAACAAAACCGTCCTAACTGTCAGTTTTTAATAAAAGGTGTCTTTTCATACATCGAAATTACTTTTCATCCAGCCACCCCTTTAATCTCTCTGCTTCTGCTCTGAATATGAATAAGGTACCATCACTAACTCTGGACTTCTCATTGTCATTGACATTGATATTTGGCTATTAATGATATATGGTCTATATGAACGATATTGGAGCTGTATTTTGAAATGAAATTTGACTGGTGTATCAATTGTAAAACCAACTTAACTACACCAACAATTTCTCACACTGTGTAATAAAGATGTTTTCACAAATTTCGGGACATTGTCCATTGTCTTTCACACATGCGACACAAAACTGGAGATTCAAAGCCGCTGGGAGTGGAGTGTGCAGGAGGCACCATAAAAAACATTCACTAGCTGGGAATTCTATTAGACAAAGAGCTACATGGGTTATTGGGTGATGATATATAAACTGTAGATTTTACTTTATATTATATTTTTGTGTAAATTAATTAAACAACATATGACATTATTATTTGTTGTTGTTATTTAGTCAGCTTTAGAGTTGCTGGTTAAGTAGCATATTTAACTAGACACAGGACTGGTGAGGATTATTTTTGCTAACTATGGAAAAAGTGAATCGCTGTATTTCCAGAACTGTTGAAAATATATGTTTGCTGTAAACATCATGAAAATGTCATTGATATCAGTTTTAAATAAAGTTTGAGTGTTTTATCAAGAAAATTAATTCTTTTTGAGAAAATGCTAACCCAAAGATACTAGAATAACAACTTATATGACCATGTGTGGAGTGAAATCTTTTCCACAAACATACGGGAATTGATCATCCCACCCTGCAGTGTCCTGAGCTCTACAGACAAAGTTAAGGACTATAGCTGTGGAACATTCTGGAGCATTTAGCAGCTGAACAGGTGCATATTCCTGTAGGGGGATGTTGGAGACTAAGAATATATTTAATTGGCCAGAAACAAGAAGTTCTCTCAATGTTGTGTTCACAGCTCGTTCTTATTTTTTTACCCATGTGACACAAACCAGATAAAGACTGAGCAATTCAAAATTGTAAAAATAATAAATTTCAAGCGACAAAAGCATCAATGTACACAAAACTGTTAGGAAACTGAAAATAGCCAAGCCTGATTCTCTCTCTCTTTCTGCAAACACACATACACACACACACACAAACAATTACACAAACAGGATTAATCACTGCCCACTGTGAGGCCCAGCCTGGTCCTAGTGTTCACCTCTCTCTGTCTGACATCAGATCAGGACCAGGATACACATGTAATCTCCCATATCTCCCTGAGCCATCCCCACCCAATAAACTGCTCTCTCTCTCTCTCTCTCTCTCTCTCTCTCTCTCTGCAAACTGTGCACAGATGACTGAGGGGGCACAGTGGTGGGGAGTGGAGTACGTGCAGGTACCCATACAAACATACATTTTCATAGACAAACAAACAGCACCCAGATGACTCTGATGTGTCCTGTAGAGGAAACAGTGATAAATGTGCTTTAAAAGTCAATGTGCTTTGATGATTAGGCTTATTATCCATTTAATCTCACTGTTGTGATTCACCTGCGTGTCGAGCTAATGTCGAATATGATTTGTCAGTCTGCGAGCAGGAAAACGCAGATTTCTCTCTAAACCGTGAACCCACACACATATTTCCACTGTGCATGACATTTAGGCCTATAACAATAATTGTTTGCTCTGGATTCTAAACTCCGAAGGGTACTGTTTGCACATTGTGTAACGTAATCGTACCACAGTTGTAACTGCTATAGATCTGCATGCCAGCTTGGCTTTTGTCCATGAAAACCCAGTGAGTGGAAAATATTAATTATCATCCTTGGAGCTTGTCTGCTTCCCTTCACTTTAGGAATGAAAGGAAAAAAGCTAAATCGGCTTAACTTGGAAAAGCACAGCAATTAATTGTGATCTAGTTTAATGACAGCCCACTTTGCCATGTTAATGTGGCTAATTAACAGGCAAAGAGGAAGTGATATTGACTTTGAGTGGCTGCCACTAGACACTGATGAAGGTGCTGATGTGTAAATACCACGTAAGAGTTTGTAACAAGTGCAGGCAAATTCCAGGGACACCAAGAGAGATGGACACACACACACTGCGCACAAACACACACACACACCCTAGAGAAAGGTACAAGCAAAGCAAATACACGTTCTATTACCATACGGATGCACTTCAGTATGTGCTGCATACTAACTTGCTCTCATTACTGCTACAACTCGGTCGGTGCCAAAAAGCAGAAGCAAAGAGAATATGAGTGAGCACACACTGTGGCTGGAAGCGGCTGCTGAGTCTGGTGACATGTTAATGTTTTTTAAGGAGAGAGGAGAGGAGAAGATGTAGGATGGGACAGAAGAATAGAAGAGGGGAGAGGGGAGTAGACGATGTAGGAGACGATGTAGAAGAGGACAGGAGAAGAGAGGAGAGGAGACAATGTAGGAGATGACAGGAGAGGAGAGGAGACGATGTAGGAAAGGACAGGAGAGCAGAGGGGACGATTTAGGAGATGACAGGAGAGAAGAGGAGACGATGTAGGAAAGGACAGGAGAATATGAGAGAGGAGAATAGAAGAGGGGAGAGGGGAGGAGACGATGTAGGAGACGATGTAGGAGAGGACAGGAGAAGAGAGTAGAGGAGACAATGTAGGAAAGGACAGAAGAATAGAAGAGGGGAGAGGGGAGTAGACGATGTAGGAGACGATGTAGGAGAGGACAGGAGAAGAGAGTAGAGGAGATGATGTAGGAAAGGACAGAAGAATAGAAGAGGGGAGAGGGGATTAGACGATGTAGGAGACGATATAGGGGAGGACAGGAGAAGAGAGTAGAGGAGACAATGTAGGAGATGACAGGAGAGGAGAGGAGACGATGTAGGAAAGGACAGGAGAATAGGAGAGAGGAGAATAGAAGAGGGGAGAGGGGAGTAGACGATGTAGGAGACGATGTAGGAGAGGACAGGAGAAGAGAGTAGAGGAGACAATGTAGGAGATGACAGGAGAGGAGAGGAGACGATGAGGGAAAGGAAAGGAGAATAGGAGAGAGGAGAATAGAAGAGGGGAGAGGTTTCAGTGTCTCTGCTACATCATAATGTAACATAATAAAATCAGTGCTGCAGATACAGTTCTATGGATGTTTCGCAATATGACACTAAACCAAATGCAGTGAGATGATGTGCGTTTTCTATGTGATTTATTTCTATTCCTTCACACCCAGCTATCTATGTCTAATCTTTGCAATGTAAAGAACTAAAATCAATAAACAGTCATTGAGGGATAATTGTATTTGTATGATTTTTAAATCATTCATTTGTAACAAACTAAGCCAAATACAAACAGCCCTTTCTAGTTAATCCATACTGAATAAACACTGTCTGAAGATTTTGTCTTCTCCATTTACAGAAACTTCACTCCATCAAGATGTCTATCAATATCCCACCTGGGGCAGGAACTAACAACTGATTTCATTATCTATTAAAGCAACTGTATAACATGATGGGAAATCCCATTCTCGCGGAGATTTAGAGGAGAGAATTGAAGTCTGGTTTGCTGTCTTCTCTTTTTCACACAGCATCTGCTATGACAGGCTAGCCACTTTAAGACTTTTCCTTTAATGTTTAGTTTCCAAAATATCAAAACATCATGAAAATCTTCAAAACATCACCCAAGCACCCTGAAATATTTAGTTTTGTGCAACCCACAGTCCAAATGAGGAGTAATCATCTCACGATGTCTTAAACAGAAGCACTATCATCAAACAAAGCTAAATGAAGAAACCCGTTCTTCTGTCAAAATACTCCCACACCAACACAGCTGAGTCTCAATGAAACACATCACCCTCATGTCTCCACCTCCTCTACAGCATGACATCTACATCCTCACCCAGCAGGGAGAGCGTTAACAGAGGGACGTGTTGCCTGCCAGACGAGCGCCTACCTTTTGACGGCTCTGTGCGCTTGGGCAGATCCAACGTGTCGTAGTTTTTGTCGTTCTCACCATTCTTTTTGCCTGGGTAAGAGAGAGAGAGAGAGAGAGAGAGAGAGCAGGAAAGAGGAGGTCAGTGTTGTTTTGTGAGACAACTGGATTATAAGGGAGAATGTGTAGTAGACACCGGGGTTAGACCGACATGGATTCAGAAGGCTGATTTCATTTTCTTTGAATCGTAACTGTATTCTCTTATAAACAAAACATTAGTATCTCAAATAGCATCAATATCGCAAATAAAACGATATTTAGATTGAGTCCAGCTGATCAAGGTGAGGCAGATTTCAAATGTGGTTGTGCAAAATTATGATTTTTACATATCGGTCTAATCGGGGACTGTGCTACACATTAAGCAACAGCAAAACGTAAACGTCTGTATGTATACACAACATAGCTGTCTGTGTTGTGTACATATACAAACGTTTATGCTGGAACATGGCATGTACAAACACACATAGAAAACACACCATCTTCTGCCCTGGTGATAAAAAAAGACAATACACATTCAGTATAAAAACACACACTTTCTCTCCACAATCACACATACACTTTTATAATGTCTACGACGGATGAAATACCTTGAATAATGCAGTGACTGTCTGAGGCTAAATGGAACAGGGGAAGGTGGGTTGAGGTACAGGTGCAGGACCAAAAGAAGCAAAGAAATGAAGAGGAGGTTTCTGTACAACCTGAACAAGAAGAAAGTCTGGAAGCGTTGAGGCAAGAGGGAACAGCTACTCTGGCTCTGTCCACAAGGAACATGTACAAGTCCACAGCTGCCCATTGGGCATCAGGACAGCTGCTCCTACCCCCTCCATTCATGGTACTACATCCATACCACTACATTTGATTTAAAAACAATCTCTGTCACCGGTTCCTCAAATATGAGCTCATGTACATAGTTTTAATATTGTAAAATGCATAATTTAACTGCACAACAGCTGTCATCAAAGACAACAATGTCAGCAACACTGACACTGAATTGAACATTTAAAATGTAAATGTGGTATGGATGTAGGCTAAGAGAGGCTAAGCTAATTAGCTTCAGACATAGATTTATTGGCACAAACTAACATGAGTGAAAAAAGTGTTCATCAAACTTTCACGAAGAACGAGGACTTCAGAGGATTCCCTAATTCACTAAAGGACATTTACAACTAGGGAATAACTTTATTTTGAGTATAAAACTTAGAAACTTTGCAGTGAAAACCATACATTTTGAGGATACTGAGGTGTGACACACACACACACACACACACACACACACACACACACACACACACACAGAGAGGGAGGGCCTGCAGCAGAGCTTGACATTTATGCTTTAATACAACACAAAGGGATCAGAGATGAAGGGCTCTGGCTGGAAACAGTCAGCAGCAGTTTTTCATCACTGTTTGGATTAGTTTTATCTTCAGTCTAAAAGTCTCAGTTCAATCACACAGAGTCAGACAAAAATAGCTCTGGTGTTCAGGTTTTAATTTCAATTCTATTGATTGGTTTGATTAGTCAAGCTCTACTTACATCCTGACAAATGGACTTACCTCTTTTACCAAGCACTCTTTACCCTTCACCTACTTACAAAGACTGAGGAACAACTAGCACTAATGAAATGTGAAGATTGGAGATGTGGGAGTCTATACTCTCTCAGTGCTACGGTACAGTAGGTGGGGATGTTGAGGGAATGCATGTGGAATGAGTGAAAAACCCAAATTTTCTGAAGTCCTTGCAAGTTTTTCTGGTTTTTGGAGGACACCCAAACCTACTTCTAACTATATTCTACAGCAGGGGCAGAGGAGGAGGAGGCGGAGAGAGGGGAGGGAGGATGAAGAGGAGGAGAACTGAAGTGAGAAGGGTTGAAGGAGGTCCACTCACCTTGATTAAACCATTCCTCTATAGTAAGCCAAGGAAGCAGCAGCATTGCCAAAAAAACACAAAGCAGGGAGAAGAGAGAAGAGGCATGGTGAAAAAAGATGTGTGTGCTAAAGAAGAAGCTGTGCAATATATGTGAAGAGATATCCACAAAGAGTCATATTGTACTGAATAGGGAGGGTTGGAAAGGGTGAAGGGAAAGGAGAACAAGGCCCGACAGAGAGAGAATGAGAGAGCAAAGAAAGGAAAAGAGAACTTTTGAGATGGAGAAGAGACGAGATAGGAATCCATTAGCAGTCCATAGGTGTTTTCTGAGAGGCAAGTTCAAAGAGTTGGCATCAATTGAATGGATTTTTAAGAAGGGAACGGAAGAACAGTCAGAAATATGAAGAGAGATAGAAGCGAGAGACTGGAAAAGAGTGGTAGAGGCGAAGAACAGGGAGGAGCAGTAAAACATTCAAGTAGAAATGGCTTGTGTTTGTGTAAGTGCTTCGTCAAGATGACTGTGTGGGAAGAGATGTGCTCAAAGAGAAAAACAAGCCAAGAGTCAGACTGTTTATTAGGTAAAACAAAGCATGAGCTGCTAAGCGTGTGTTGATCATAATGTTGTACTTTATCCTCAAAGTGACATTAAACTTAGGAGCAGGCCAAACATAGCCTACTTAAGGTAACAAATTACCCCGGCTACTGCCGACAGTGTTGCTTAACTACCCGGCTCCACGCTCCTTTATAGCTGCGTTTAATGTTTCCATACCTGAGCGTCTTTCCTCAGAATACCTTCAGGGTGTGCAGCAGCTAAACACAGCTCCGAGTGTGTATGGGTTATGTCTGTACTTATGTGTGACTATTCAAGCGGTTAATTGGGTTCTTTATAGTAAATCTGTACACATGTAAGCTACTGTGTTGTCCCTGACCCCCTGAACCCAAGTATTCTCCAGTGAGACGTTAGAAGTCAAGGGTCAATGGCGGGTAGTCCCACCTCATTGGCTGACTGATTAATAGCAGCCATTATTGTTTTACAGCGGGGCGATAACAGTGTCGTTTAGCTAACAGCCTGGGAGGATGCCGATTAAGACGCAGCTAACGGCACATACGTTCACGGCACATCTGTTAAGTAGAAAGGACCACGACAAAATCCTCCCCACGCGGCAGACGGCGCCTTAATAGACATCAATTATGTAAGTAATTTAACAACATATTGAAGGTTAGAGGTCACAGTTACACGGTGGACTGCCTCATCTTTATTGTCTGCACACGCAAAACAATCAGAGATGAAGCTTCACTGTGCTCTGAAAGAAAGGGAGCTTGTAGATCATAAAGATTATATATCATAAAAATCACATATTTAAATTCCAGTGTCTTGATGGCTTTGATTTTGAGTTGGTGTCTCAGTGTGAAGCCTTTGCTCACGATTTTGTGTGTTTTACATCATGTTCACAAACCAAGTGTCACCTGGGGCAATATAAAGTTGCTGTTATTATATAAATAAGATATTGTGATGAATAAATAATAAATTTAGTCAAAGGTTTTGTCTCGATCACTAGAACAGTAATGTCTACACTACTGCAGATTTTTTTTTTAACAGAGATTTTCACTCCTGTAAAAAGAACATTTCTGTCCACTCAACCTTGGCTTTACAAAATATCTCCATCTAGACAAGAACACAAAAATGACTGCAATTGCTCAAACAAGCATGCCGGAACACTAGGTTGCGATACATCAATGATCTGTTAAATACCAGAGAGGAACATTAAGAGCGTGCTCAGTGAGCTTGAGTTAGGTTGTTGGTATTTCTGGCGCTTTCTAATTACACAATGCGATAAAAAAATTGTTAATTAATCGAAATCGAAGGTAAACGTTGTGGTAATAATCGTGATATTGATTTGAAGTCATATGGCCCTGCCTGTAGTTTCGCTGTTTCAATATCGCTCTGCTTTCAATCAATTATTTATACATCTTACCGTCATCAAAATTTTCAACAACGAAAATGAGAACAATGGAAAAAAAAATGCAGCTGCTACCATCAACTTATATTGTGATATTTTTTCCGAATTGGTCCAGAGTTGCCTGTTGTACATTTGAAATTCACCATTTAAACATTTCTACTACTTTAAAAGAGTATGTGTTTTATTGGAGAGACAGACATCTCACTTTGGAGTTTTTATAAACCTATGATTCTGAATAATGGTGATTCTGTTTCTTGTGTCTGCCTCCTCACTCATTCCCACCTTTGGCCTTCTTGCCTCCGAAGCAGCCGGCATCATCCTTCTTCTTCCTCTGTGGTCCCGCTGAGCCGGGGGCCTGCGGTGCTGATGGGTCCTGGAAGTTTTCAGCGCCTGGCACCTCTTTGTGGACGTGGTAGGACAAGTTCCTCATAATACAAACACAGTTCTCCACGGACTAGGAGAAAAAAGACGCAAGGAAGTTTAAAGTAAAACTGCATGTGTGTAACATGAGGTCAGTCATTTCTATGTCAAAGACTCAGAACAGAGGTCATGTACTGTACAGCTGTAAGCAGCATTAATATTAACTTCTGTTTTAGTGGATGAATCATATGTTGTCTTACCTTATTGTCCATGTCTTTCTTCCCTACAGCTGATTGGAGAGCGTGCAGCAGGGCGTCCACCAATCCGTCACATTCCCTCAGTCTGCGCCGAGCCTCTGCTCCGTCTGAGCTGACATTTCTAGAGAAAACACACACACACAGTGAGTTAGTGAGCATGGGGGTCATCAGCAGGCCTAAAGCGTCAATCAGACATTCAGGAGCTAATGTGAAGCAAAACATTCAAATTTTAGGACGACTTTGAGGGAAGTTTTGTGGTATTTACCATTCTGACTTGTGCCGAATATACAATAACATTAATTATAATAACAACAAATGTAATTATATAGCAGCTTTTATATGAGGGTTTAGTTCAATGTGCTTCATGACAAAGTAGACTAACAAAAGAAAATTAACATCAGGAGCAAATATAACACGATAATACCAAGCAATCAAATTGATAAAAAACAAGTGTTAGTTTATATTGATGTTAACTGCAGTTGTCAAAAGTCAGTATTCAAGACGTTATCTTACATTTAAACACTCAAACTTTTTATATCTTACAAACTGCAGATAATCACTGTAATTCTCCATTTGCCACTCATATTACCATAACTCCGAGTAGTATTATTGTTCCTACAACAACCACTGTTACTATTCATTTATGCATAGTGGCAATTTATTTTAAGTTCAAGGTTATTCAGTCATTACAATCATAAAAGTAGTGTGATTAAATGTCAGGAACAAGGTATAAATTCAATGAATTATGATAATGTGTATGTTACATTAGTATCATCTCAGGTTTAGTAATTCTCAAGGAAATCAAGAGTAATATGGCAAGTGTGTAGAACAGATGGCAGGTAAAAAGAAAGTCAGATATCAGTTTAAACCCAACATGTGACTATGTGGGTTTGCATGTGACCCATGTCCTGTATCCTCCTGTTTGTCCCTTTTAAGTAAGAAATCCTGACTACTTTAGAAATAATCTTAAGAGGAAAATGAGAAACATAAATTTCATCTTCGGTATGAAGGGAAATGCCATGTGTGTTACATCAGCCAGCGCCCTGAGCAGAGCAGAGCCGGTGCAGTCTTAGTGCGGCTGGCTGACTGACTGTGAAAGGCAAGGCTTTAAAGAGGGTTAAGGGAAAGCTGGGGCGCCCCGCTCCTCACCAGGGACTTCATTTATGAGGGCTTCCAACCCACATAATCCCATTAGCCGACCCCCAGTCAGTCCTGTGGAAGAGCGGCAGCCTTGCAGAGGTAAGCAGAGCCCTGTGTGGCTCTTTGGACTGCAACACATATCACATCCAACACTGTCACACACGTGGATGACTCGCTTCAACAACAAAGCGCACAACCGCACGACCATACTGCACTAAACGAAAACAACATTAGGCTAATCCTCCTGTGCGCTCTAATTATTATTTAACAAATACGAAGGGATATTCAAGGCCGCCTATTGACAAATAAAACTCTAACTACAAACAGAAATACAGTATCTCTCTTACTTAACATCTTGTCATCTTCTTGGTAGAAGTATTTCTGTCTTTTCTCTATAAAGACACTAGAGCCAGATCAATATCTTGGTTGGCTGATAAAAATCTGCTAAACAATATATCAGTAACAACAGTTATATTTGTAGATATGCACAGACAGGAATATATATATCTTACAAAAGCAACGATGCAGTAAAAATGAGTATCTATGTCAGGGTTCCTACAGGTTTTAACAAGTTAAATTTAAGACTTTTTAAGGCTTTTTAAGGCCTGAAATTCTGATTATTAAATTTAAGACTCTTTAAGACTTTTTAAGACCCCGCGGGAACCCTGCTATGTTTACATTTTACATATGAAATATTGATCTTCTTAAGTCGAGTTCAATATATTTTGTTGCATTTTTCCTCTTTTCATTTATAGTTATTTAAGAGAAAGTTCACGGTTAAGCTTACATTAATTTTTCATGACGGCCTGAAATTGACATCTTGAGAATCATTGCCAATCTATATATGAGCTTATCTGTCTGTATCCAAAATGTTATCAGCATCAGCCCCAAAATATCAGTTTGACTAGTGGAATATAACAAACCTACAACTCCAGCTAATTAAAACTCATATGCGGTGGAGACCTGGCAGACGCCACAGGCCATCTGCACACACTCATAAAACCAAACCCATCCGTCTTCAGCTGTTGGAAAAACGGTCACCACCTTCCCTTTAAAGTGATCCAGAGGAGCGCCGCCTTGGATTTATTTGACAGGAAGTGTTACGGGGGCAGACTGACAGAAGAATTTTATTGTCAGCTGTTTCATTTCGAGGGGAGCAGTTGTCTCTGCGGAGGGTTTATCGACAGTGTGTCTGTCAGTGCCCACACTTAGGGAAGCAGCGGTTGTGTTATCTGATGGTGAAATATTCAGTTTCTAGTGTTGGCTGAGGTCTATAGATACTGATGATTACTGTTCCACCAGCAGTGTACCATCTGTTGTTGTAATACTGCACTTCCTCTCCAGGAGAGTTAACTGCTAATGTTATCAAACATGGAGCTGATTGCATTCTTATCTTATTACATCAAGGCAAATGATGTGTCTTAAAGCATGTGAGAAAAGAAGCCTGCAGTATTAGGTTTCGTGGATGTGCAGGTGAGCAAGGATAATTGTGCAAATTGGATAAATCGGATTATTTCTTTGTCTATTGAAACAAATGTCGCTTTTGTAATGATGGTCCAAAGACACACTCACAGCACATCAGGCATTGATTGTGTTACCCACCTAGTGTTGCTCTAAGTATTGTGTTACCAAGTGACTCCTCTGTCATTTATCTGATTCGACCATTCAGGCTAAAGGCTCTTATATACTTCAACGTTCTCCGTTTCTCGGAGAGGGCTCCACGGAGGGCAATGGTCTTTTTGATTTTTACTAATCCGACCACTGTACGTCGGGAAGAAGGAAGTCCACGTGTGTCTGTTTATATCTATCGGCTCGTCCCCACACACTGAACCATGGCAACTAACAGAACTAAATAAAGTGACACCCAGCGGGTCAAGATGCTGATGTTATCGTTTCTTAGCGCGGCGGTTCCCCGGTCTTGTTTCCGAACTGTGTTGCTGATTCCACAGCTTGAATCTGCTTGAGGCTACATGTAGCTAGCTAGCTCCCCTCCCAGCTAGCTTCAACCCCAGCTTCCACACACAGTCAGCAGGGACTCCCGGCACTAACTACTACTATCCAGTGTTTGCTTCTAACCTGACGGTATTATAGAAACAGTGTCATGATAGAAGTGGAATTAAAGTCGTGACGGCGGGTTCTTGCACTGTTACCACCGCAGTTAGCATGGTGGCTAGCCTAGCCCGCTAGCGCCGTTTTGAAAGCTCGTTATAACCGTCTGTGACCGTGCACACATGCCGTCAGTGCTCGAACGAGCCACCGTCAGCCGGACAACTCCGCTGGATTAACACAAACGTCACATTAATCGTAGAATCATAGTTGTGTTTGGGTTAGCTGTCAAGCAGGACGTTTGAGGCCGGAAATGTCGTCGAACAGAAATGACGTCGTACGGAAATGACGTCATACGGAAATGATGTCGTTCGCGGACTAATCACAGCCAAGAGCTGTCCGTCGGGTCTCCAACATGAAGACGGAGAGTCAGAAAAATCAGACGTGTACGTAAAGCTCTCCGACACGCTCGGAGAGGGCGTTCCACGACGGATAGGGCGGTCTTATCTATCCGTTTTACAAAATACGCAAAAGCATAAATTGGCCTTAACATCTCCAGTACTTGTGGACTTCACTGTCTCCAACTGTTCCATATATTGAGCCATTTCAAAAACAGCAGATAACTTTGCTACCCATGAAATTACTGACAACACTAGAAGTCGACTTAGTAGAGCGCACACCTCTGCCAAGGTGGAACAATCCCTTTATGAGACCAGATGTGAATTCACTAATAAGTAAATATGTGTACTACTATTTTGATTGGGGAAATAATACAACGACAAAATACCGCCAAAAAAGGTACTGAAGTTTTAAGAGAAACCAGGGCATTCTCTTTTCTGTGGTAATCAATTGCAGAAACAGAACAGGGACACATTTCCTTGAAAGCACATGTACTTTTATCATTAACCAGCAAATAGTGAAATCTTTGTAAAAGGAAAAGTTTTTAGACAATTTCCACTGTGCTGTGCTTGTGTTCTTCTCTCTAATGACAGAAAGAGAAACTAACTAAACCATTTTTTTGTTGGGCTTTACAACATTTCTTGCCTCATTATTTTCGGACCAGCGACGGTTGAGAAGTGCATTTTATTATATGAAGAGAATAAGCGCAGTTGCACATTCAGAGGTCGGCCTGTATCTGCACAAACACTAACAGCCTGTCACTGTGATCCGGATGTGTCTATAGTGTGTCTGCTTTATCAGATGAGGTGTGGGTGTGAAGGTCACTCTGAGTCATGTGGCCATCAGAGGACAATAGAGCAGCTGGGCGGAATAGACTGGAGCTGGACTGATGGAGACTGATGGAGATGGATGGAGACGTGGCTGACCTCTGCTATCGCACAGCAAGGTCAACGGCAACACTGAGAGACCATATGCTTACCCAACGAGTTGGTATTGATTCTGCCTTCGTTTCTTATTCTTGTTCAGATCCTTCTCATACTATCTTGTTAACAAGTGAGTGAAAAAAAAAAATTCTCACAAACACAAATAGCTGAATAAAAAAGTGTCCCGCTGGCTCTCAGAAAAGTCAGGGGACCACACAGTAAACTGGGTATTTGTACCAAATGTCATCGACAGAAAGATCATCATTGCCTTCCCCTGAGTCACAATTATAATCTATTGTGAACCAACATAAGACTACATGAACTTTGGAAAATGTCCACATATTTGTCTCTGAACATTTTCGCCATGACCTTTACATACTACCACCAAAATCGAATGAGTTCATCCTTGAGTTCAAGTGAATATTTGTCTCAATTTTGAAGAAATTTCCACTGTCCAGACTTCAGTGCATGTCTGAATGCAGCTGCTGTGTTCCCATCCCCATGTGTTTGCTGTTGGACATCTTAACAGGTGATAATAGGTGATTCTGCAATATTGAGACTATGAAGGAGGACTGTCCTGTCATGTTGCGTTAGATTCCCTCTCCTATTGTGTTATATCATCTTTTTGCAGTGACTTAATGTACCTAGATTATTAATGATGCACATGGAAACTCAGCAGTTAATTATTGAGTCACAGCACATTTATCAAAAATGTAAGCTCCTGATACCCAACCTGGGTGTTCACCTCCATCCCAAAGCACGCACACACAAACACACACACACACACACACACAGCTTACCTTCCACTAAGCCCACAGGGTAAACACTGTAAATAGTGGAGACTTTTATAATGAAACGATCCATGCCTTTATTGAGGTGTAAGCTGGGTCTCTGTTGGCACAAGTAAACAGATTCTCTCTGGCATCAGCGCTTTCTCCCCAGCGCACAAACCGAATTCTGCGTCTAGGCAACAGCAGGCTTGGTTGCAGTTACCATGGAGACGCACTCTCGTCAGCAGTGTCTGCATCAAGGGTTGAGGGGATGAGAGCATTGGGGAGATTTTGTGATATGCGACAGCACTGAGATGAGGCTCCAGAGGTGATGAGGTTTGGATTCAGTATTTGGGGACATAGGTGAAAAACATCCCGCTGAAGTTACAACAGGGAAGAGGAGAATATGACCGATAATGAAAGACAACATGAGAGAAACATGGAGAAGGAGGCAGAGACAGCAGGTTTCCCACTGTGGCCCTGATGTATAATTCCATGACTTCCCTTTGACTTTCCTATGTTATATCAGAGCGTTATCAAATATTCCCTCTTGGTTCGTTAATGCTGATCTTCAACTCAGCAGAAAATGTTCTGAAATTACAAGTACATTTCTCCACTTGTGTGGCTGTGGGGACTGTGGTTGTGAATTTGAGTGTGCATGGTTGTTTGTCTCTGTATGTTGGGCCTGTGATACGCTGGCCAAAATGTCTAATAGAATTGGCTCCTAAAATTGACCCTAAAAGAATAAGCAGCATATAAACATATGGACGGATGAAGTTCTGCACATTGCATTCATATGCAAAAGTATTTGTTTTTTGGAGATTGACAAAATGAAGTGACCACACAAAGTCGAAATGAAGCCTCATTAGCATAGTCACAGATGCTTTGAGAGCTCAGTGGTCCTCACTGGTAAACTCAAAGCACGAATAGAGGAACATTGAAATGTCCTGATGGTATTGGAAGAAAAGAAACGTTGTAATTTACAGATAAAAAGAGGAAAGGACGTTTGATCCTATGCAGCTTCCTTTCACCCAGGCCACACAGCCTGCGAGAGTGGTGCATGACAACTGCACCCCAGATCTGCTGCAAGTTGTGGTCGTCTGTTGTTCACACAGGGAGCACGTCTGCTGCTGCAGCAGAGCCACAATGTGAGGATACTGGTAGGATTATTAAATCTTTAATAGAAGAATTGCTATACACGCAGCGTAGTGCCAGGAATCTATGGTATGACACCATGAATCTTTCGGAACTGCAATAACCTTGTTTAAATGGATGTAGTCGACAGAAATGCAAGACTGCTTTTACTTTGAAAGGGTACAGGAAGTGTTTTGCAAATATTTTGTGACATATTTGCTGGATGGGCATTTCAAACTGTTGTGATAGATGGTATATTGAGTATATTAAAGAATTCTAATTCCAAAAAACACTTGCTGGTATATGTCGTAATTCAAAACTGGTAACTCAGGGTGACCAGGCTTTTGCAATCAGGGCATCCTTCCCTAAGCAGAATAGACTTGTCACTACTTTCTTATTTTTATTAAAACATTGCATCAACATCTCATAAATGTTCTATCTTTTTGTTTTGTTTTGCTCTGTTATTGCCATGTATTTCGCAAAGCACTTTGTCACCTTGTATAGATGAGTGCTATAAAAATAAAGTGTATTATTAAGTCAGCCACTCTTCCTTATTTGAAGCTGTTTGTTCTGATACGGATGGACCTTATAATATATGCTGATGTACCTCTATAGGGCAGGATACTGCAGCAGGGCAGGTTCAGGCCGAACAATCATCATGCACGGTTCCTCTCTTATTTCAGCCAAGTGCAGTGTGACTGGTTTGCAAAGAGCATCAGGGCCTGAACAATTGCTGCCTTCTTCAACAGTAAGCGTACGTAAGGGGTTTAGGCGAAGGTCCATTCCAGCTTTTATCTCAGACTACAGCCCTTCAGCAGACCTTCAGTTTTTAAAATAAATGGACCGGAAAGGGTCGGCTGAAGGACCACGCGAGTCACACCACTTTAACAGGGAGGTGTGTCGATGGGGAAATGGAGAGGTTAACACCATGGTGGATGTCTGACCTAAGCACTACTGAAAGTTTTAGATACTGTCGTTGAGAACAGAAGAGTGTGACACAGTCATTTGAGGTTCAGTGATGGGGTGACTCTAGCTCACACAGAGGTTAATGATTCTCATCCCAGTTAGAGTTTGGATGTTGTCATAGCAACCAGAAGAAGAAGAGTACATTCCTAAAATACTAAACAAATATACTGACTAGTCATGAGGCAATAATTTGCTCTGTGGACTCAAATTATCTTCACTTGCCCTCAACCAGCGTGAGACTGAATTCATTTGCGTGATTATTTAATTGTAACTCAATTAGTTTGCAGCTAATGTTGCTCATTGGCCCCATGATGGAGTGGTCACAAAGTAACGCAGGGAGACATTTACGATATCCCAAACTACAGCAGTAGTATGTCATAAACAGTTTTACGAGTCTTCCAGAAAACCCACCACACATACAGACCATGACAGGAAGAACTCAGCATCTGCCAGAAATCGGACACTGGCTCAGGGTTCACAGATACAGTCTCATATATGTCACACCTGTCCCCAGCTACAACCCCTATCATAGTGAAAACAATCTTTAAAGACCATGTGTGTGGTTAAGGTCTCAACTTTAAACTCCAGGATGATCTCTGTAAACTAGAATACCCTTTAACCGAAATAAATCTGCCACCTGTCTCCACAATTTAGCCTGATATCTTTCCTGTTTTAAAAGTTGCTTTGTCCAACAGCCTGAGGTCCAGCAGACAGGCTTCCATCAAGGTAATAAAGGCAGCCAATAATTCCTCCTACCCAATATTTAAAGATATATGTTGAACTTCTTGTGTAAATTGATCATATGTTTGCTTTTTTGTTGAAATTCCTACTGTAGACTTTCATAATCAGGGTACAGTCTGTGCAGGGCGGAGACTAATGATTACTTTCATTATCATTTATTCTGTCAGCTTTACAATCATATATCGCACCAAATTGTAATATTCTTTTCCTCAAGGTACTTTACAGAGTCAGGACAGGACCTTAGAACATTAAAGACAGAAACCCAAGAGTTTCAATCAATCAATCAGATAATCAATTTGGCTGTAAAATATAAGATAATTATAAAAATGTGAAATCATCAAATAGTTTTATCCTACAATCAATCCAGAGATGTAGACCTATTTGTTAATTATGCCAAAAAGTAATAAAATCCATTTACTTAATGTAAGACTTGAACCAAAATACAGTTCTAAAGACTGATTGCTTGGAGAGAGTATACCTCAGCCAAGGCTTACGCCATATCTCACAATGTTAAAAAAGTGAAAAATATTTCCTGAATCTGCCTCCTTAACCAAATCCACTCCAAAAGGGAATTGGTTCTTCCATGGCACAACCCTAACCCACCTTTCCACCATGTTAGGACTCTATTAACAGATTTATGAAATATCTATAAACTAAACCGACCTGAGGCAGCCAGAGGTGTTCTTGAAGACGGTGGTCCACTCTGCATCGCGCGGCTTGGAGTCCTCGTTCGGCTCGTGCTCCCACCCCGAGTGGGGAATGATGACCTCGTTGGTCACGGTCTGCAGGCCGTGGTTGATGATCACCATCTTCAAGGGCTCATAGGACGACAGATTCCACAGGGTTCCTGTCGGGAAACAGAGGTGGAACAAGAATTATAGTTCAATGCAGAAGAAAGAAACAGGCAGTAAACACGAGGAATGGGAAGAGAATGAAAGTGATATTGATAAAATGTAATGACAGCTGTACAGCAGACAGGCATATTGTAGCACAGACTGTAATAAAACCATTTTAGACTGGCACTAAACCAAATTTGAAAAAGAAAATGGAGCAAAATTGGTTGTTGATTTGCCAGACACGATATGAACTAGACATGCAGAACATCATTGTAATACTTTTATTATCCTCCCAAGAGAGCGGAACTGAGCAGCACTGTGTTCTAATCAATATTGACTTTACATCAGCCTTATGACTGTGAGCATAATAATGCCAGAGGGACGGTGAGGTTACATTACTCTTATGATGCTTTGTCTTTTATCAACTGATGCAGTAACATAACATTTCAATTCTGTAGATACACTTTGTGCGCGCGTAGGATTAATACAACTGTAACTATAACAGCTTTTCTGTTAACATAAACAACACAACTCAATTCTCTCCCAAACAATCCAAGCAGAAGAAAGAACATTTTCTATTTACCTGCACCTCTCTACAACAGGAAGCCTATTCTATATTTCTGCAAAAACAACAACAGGTAATCCAAAGTGAGCTGCGTGTGTGCAACCTGAGGATTCACAAAAAGAGAGGCAGGAGACAGAGTAGGCAGAGAGGAGGCCAATGCTGCGTTAAAGCATCAGATGATCTGGGACTCAGAGGCTGTGGCCTGAGACTTCAAGTCAGAGGAGAAAGCAAACTGTCACAGCAATAATCACAAAAAAAGTTTCTGCCTTTATTAACATATCCCGTGGGTGTCTGAGACCCAAATGTGTCCTGAATGCATCCAGAGATCTGCTCCAGAGATCTGCTCACAAAAACCACATCCAGAGGTCGTCTGGAAAGTATGTGGCCACATTCTTTTCGCTGTGTCGGCGCAAATGCATCCTGGGGGACATATACGAAGGACTGCCTCCTCAGCTGACGTCTCCGACCTGCTACAGTTTCACAATCAAATCAATCTCCAATCCTCTGTGTCCATGTGTTTATTTGTTTGTGGTCAGTGCCACAATAGAAACACAGGACACCACAGAATGACTTGCATTCATTCATTCAATACCGCCTGGCTCTGCTCGCTGTCTTTCTCTCTCTATCGCTCTTGCTCGACCCGAAACACACACACACACGTTTGTACAGGTTCTTAGTGAGGACATTCATCGGCATAATACATTCCCTTGCCTGCCTAACCTAACCATCCAAACTAAATTCCATTGCCAACCCTAACCCTTGGCCTGACCTAAACCTAATTCTAACCCTAACATTTAAACCGAGTCTTAACCCCCAAACAGTCCATTACAGGGGGGTCACAAAGTGAGGACTGGCCAAAACGTCCTCACTTTAACAAAATGCCCCAAAGCGGTCCTCACAAAGATAGCTGTACAAGAGCACGCACACACAGACACACACACACACACACACACACACACACACGCAAACATTTTGGATATTGAAACACACTGTTAAGGTCATGGTTTGGTTCGGTTTACAAAAAGATCCTGTTTGGGTTAAAACATACTTCCTAAAGGTTATGGGACCTTCGTTGTCATGGTTACAATAATAAACACATGGTTAAGAAAACAACATGGACTATCAGTTTCACAACCAATAACCCCAAACCTCCCGCTAACATGGACTATCGGTTTCACACAGGAAATGAACAGCAGTCACTCGTGCCAAAGTCCTGTGTTTTGTCTCAACCGATAATCCCAAAACCCACTGACATGGACTGTGTTCTACTGTGGGTCATAATCAGCTGGCAGGTTTATAGGGTAAATCAGGATGATACTCTCAGAGTTTATGTTGAAAGACTTGGGAATTAAATTGTCTCTCTTAGTTATTTTGAGTTAGAAATTACAGCAGAAGTTCTGGGGGATGCATCCAGGAAGTATAATGCTGCTGTGGATTCTTCAATGAGTTATGCTGAGGGCTACAACTTATGTTTTGGTCAAATGGATAGTAACTCTGGTTGTGAAGAACACATTCACTGGATTACTTTGATGGTGAAAGAATATTAAAGACATGATGATTCTCATACTGTTTCTGGATTTACAAGAAACATTATGTTTCTAATGCTTTCCCAGGCCCTTTCCAGAGGTGTACCCGTCATGAACATCAGAGTTAATTTCATCGGGAGAAAGTGTCTCACGGAATTAAAAAAGATGTGCATCATATCTATGTGCTCTGATTTGATTAGGTTATATACTCAAGGAGTATTTTAGGCAAATTGTGGTAATTGGGTGTTTAAATTTGATATTTCTTATTAAAACTAAACATAATTGCCTCCATGAGCTGTGTGTCTGATACACTACCGCTGTGGACTGTGTTTGAGTCAGTGGGCCAAACTTCTATAACTCTCCAGGGTTTTTAGACCACCAGGATACTTCCTCACCCCCCAACGAATCCTTTCAACTCTCGCATGCTCCCCTCAACAAGGAGCTGGAGCAGATTTTCCACGCACACATTCACATCGGCATGACCACACTTAAGTACTGAGAGACACATGCACTGTGCATATTTTAGAAATGTGCCGGTGCGCACAAATGTACAGACACCCACGGTCTGTGATTCCCACTTGCCAGACAATAACAGACCATTAACTGTCATTCTTTCTCACTCAAAAACGGTTTCTGTACATTTTCCAGACGGTCAATATTTCCTCTGTAAAATCATACTCTCTGCACACACACAAAAAAAAGTCTCAGCAGACAGGCCCGCTCTAAAAATAACTCCAGTCCTTCTGGTGTGTTTGTGCCTGGAGAAAACGGGTTGCCTACGCCAAGCATTGACAAAAAGAAAAAAAAAACTCATTAGACTAATCCCCAAACTGTGTAATATTCTGTCTGGATGCGGTTTATGCCGTCTCTTCATCACATCTCTGCAGTGAGTGAAATATCAAACTAATCACCTCCATTCCCTCTGTGCTGGCGACTCGAGCAGCGTCCTGAGAAAACCAGGCGACCAGCATCTCGCTGGAAGGCTGTTCCATGTGGGAGCTGAGCTGCGCGGCCACATGCACACACAAATCCCAGGTGTGATGCCGGATATTGAAGAGACTCTGAAGCCTTAGGCCAAACACATCACATTTATTGGACTTTAAAAGCGCTTCTGCAGGGAGTGATGAAATATTTTAGACAGTGTGGATGTTCTGCTGTAATGTTACTAAATTGTTGTATTTATTACAGATGTCTAGCGCTCACTGCACCTGATTCTCAGAGCTTGTTTTTTTTGGTCCTGAGAGAAAATGCTGCCTCACAAACTACTTTCCCAGCAAAATGTCCCCAAAGCACAAAGCAACCAATATTCAGGTAATTACATTTTTGAATGAAGGCGGCTTTGATTTTGTGCTTCAGGCGTTTGCTGTAAATTTCTAAATTTAAAATTGATTTCTTTATTTAGAAGCATAAATTGGACAAAAACATGCTCAGTTGTTATTTAAACCTTGATGTTCTTCCATCAGCATAACTGAAGCTCTGACTAAAGAACTAAGCAGAACATGTTTGCTTTCTGCCTATATTGCATATTGTCCTGTACTTATGGTTTAACCCACGTGTCTCTGTGTATAGATTTTATTTCTGTTTGCGATATAGCTTGTGTTAATATGTAGAACTTACAATATCCTGTCTACTTTTTGCACATGTAGGTGCTTCTGGTTGAAAATAATAGGCAGCTCAAAAGAGTGTTCCACTGAATAAGACAAAAAGAATAGTCCAATTCTGAAGTTGTGTTGAGCTGTATTGCTCTAACAGTTTTCATACAAGTCGTTTAATGCACTATGAAATAAGAAAAAATTGCACGAATCATTAATATTGGATTCAAAAATAAGTTCTAGTGGCAATTAAAGACATAATTTAACTTGATGTATGAAAATGTGGCAGTAGCACATTCAATGTATATTCATTTCAGCAGAAGAGAGACACAGTGTGACACTTTTTAATTTAATGCTTAAGAATTACTCAGCACAATTATTCTCGGGTAGAAAGTTAATAATATGATATGATATGTGATGGTTTTGTTCGAATGAGCAGGGGGTGGCACAGTGGTAGAGTGGTTAGCACTGTGGACTCATTGCAAGAAGGCTCTAGGTTCAAACGGCTGGGGTCTCACTACGTGGAGTTGCATTTTCTCCCCACGTCTGTTTAGTATTTTTTTTTGCAGATTGTGATTTGTCAATACAGGCTTTACAAACAAATGTTGATTGATTGATTGATATGTCTTCCCTGTGACATGCTGGCGTCCCTTCCAGGGTTTGCCCCGCCTCTCATCCAATGTCAGCTGGGATTGACTCCTGTGTCCCCAAAGTATAAGTGGTATAGATAATGGATGTGTTCATAAGAGCAAAATATCTATTTTAGGAGGAAATACACATCTTGGGTACTTATCGCTCCCCATCTGAATTTAATTTACCACAGTGGTTTTTCTGAAATCTTTTACGATATCCAGCTCTCACAAATTGTATCTCTGAGTAAATCATCCGCCTCATCTATGGCGCATATTTCTTCCACCCTCTTTTACTTCACAAGGTCAATTTTGTCATTCATTCCAGCCAAATGCACGAGAGCGGGCGAGAGTAAGTATCATGAATCTCATTAACGACAAATGTGCTCTTGTGGTGTGTGTGTGTGTGTGTGCCCTCTGGTACGATGACAGCCAGCTAACATCCACGCCTGCCCGCCAGGCTGACAGCTTGATTACCCCCACTGACGCCGTCATTGGCATCACTTTCATATGTGACAAGCGACATTCAGACACGCAGTAAACACACACGGAGGAAGTTAGCAGTGTGAGATTAAGGGAAGATAAGCAATGCATAAAGTAGAAACTGAAATGTTGTTCCGTCGTACACTTAGTTGGAAATATTTAGCACAAGGGAAATAATTTATGAGCTTTTGAGTGCAACATATTTTCTGCAGAGGACAGAAAAATAAACAGCGCATTAATAAAACACAAAATAACTCCTCGTTCAGTTGTGTGAGATAAAGTTTAAGCATGGCTGGAAATGGATTTCTGAATATAACACATAAAAGGCATCCATCTATGACTTGTCTTGTCAAGGCCAGCACATACAAGACAAATCTGTTTACAGTGTAACCCTCAGTACTCCGCTGTAACAGAAGACACCTGAGCACTGACTCACAGCCCCCCCCCTCTTCCGTCCCTCTGGGATGTCCACCATTACCTCCAGTACTCCGGCTGAAACACTGCTCAGGCTGGGGGAAGCACTCAGCTCTCCACTGATCACTGAGGTGATAAGCTACTTAGCTGCAATCCATCAAGGACAAAATAAATCTGTCTTTACACAAAATAATAATGTGACATTTATCATAGTTATTATTAAATTAACGAATGATGTAAACATTTCTATCTCTGTATAATTTTTTCCATATTGTTCAGCCCTATTTTAAGGGTCCACTACTACACAGCTCTGTTAGCAATTAAAATCAGTCAACAAATAGATGAGTGGCAGCAATTTGCTGTGGAGCAACACCTCTAAATATAGACTGATAAAGAGGGATATGGATATATACAAATCTTACATGAATAACTGAGATACATGGTTATTTTACGCCAAATGTGGGTCTATAATGTATCGTAAGGTTATGTAGGAAATTTAAAAAATTTAAAAAGACCATGGTTTGACCACTTCAACAGAAATGGATGTAAAGGAAAAAGATCAGAAACTTGGAAAACTTGAGAACCAGGTACAGGTTTGTGTTAACAAGCTTTACATATTTATGTGTCTATAAAAACACCAAAGCGTTAAGTAGTACCAGTGCAAGAGTTGTCCCTGTTAACAGCTGCTCACTGGTGAATCTGCTTTCTTATTCCAAATCAAAACCATTTCCCTTGTTTACTTATTTCATAATTAAATAAAAGTGTCCTGCCTGTGTCAGAGTGTGCATTCAACGGGGAAAATGTGTTGCTCTGTGTTATGGTTTCATATTTTTATCCCCAGGTTTGCTAACTTCCAAGTTTGTTATCTAATAAAGTCGAGATTCTCACCAGGGCCATAAATACCGAATTCCAAGACCATCCATATCTAAGCCTAGCTGCCCCCAGTATCTGAAAAAGTTTCTTCCTCTCTGGTTTATTGATGTTGTTTATCGGCTGAGAAAAGTTCTGAAGGGGTAAACAGTCTGCCTGAGCTGATCGTAAAGGAAACAGTCTAAAAAGCCGCGTGTAATGAAATAAATCTGCGAAACAAATGGTGAAATATATTGTGATATATTCCTGTAAACAGAACCCACTCAGCTATGAAAATATATCCCTCTAAGCCCGAATTTACATAAAAAGGAGAATTTGTAGAGAGGGAAACATTTTTGATCTGATATGTGTGTAGCAACACTCTTTTTACTGTGATTTGCTTTTTGATTATTTGTCTTAAATCCAATTCAGCAGGTTGAACATGTCAATTATTACCTTCCACTTCAATCATTCACTGCCAAAACGATTTGATTCATAAGATTGTTGTCAGAGCTGCTGTCAGACTTAACATAACCATGCTCAGATCAAAACCTTGTGTGTGTACTTTTCAAAGTAAAAGACACAAGATGTGAGTGTAAACCACATCTTACATTCTGTTTTTCTATTTACTCCTTTTCCCTGACATCCTCCTCTCTCTGATACCTGATGTGAGCGCTGGAGGGACTGGGCCAGGGACTGGGAACAGCTCCGGAGCTGTGCCTACGGCTAATTAAATTTTCCAGGCAACACTGGAGAGCATGTTGCTCTTCAAGCAGGGCTATTCACTTAGTTCTGCCCATTACCGTTCTCCTCCTCCCTTCTCTCCTTCTCCTCCTCATCCTAATGCCATCCATCACACTCCCAGTGGTAAAGAAAAAGGGTGAGATTGGTTTGTGAATAAAAATGTTGCATTCGAGAGACACAAAGGGAGGAAGAGAGGGGCGAGATCTCAGTAAGTGGACTGACGCTGGACAGCAAATGTCCACTAGCAAGATTTAATTAATGTGTGTGTGTGTGTGTGTGTGTGTGTGTGTGTGTGTGTGTGTGTGTGTGTGTGTGTGTGTGTGTGTGTGTGTGTTTGTGTGTGTACATGTATATATGTGTATTTGCAGGGAAGGAATAAACACTGTTTGCTGAAATTGAGTTGAGACCTGAACACTGAGCCCAAACGATCCAGTCGCTCTAAATGAAATCAGGTCCTGTTGAACTTGATGGATGTAATGCAGTTTGTATGATTACATACTTACAGACAATTCATTGATCACTGCTGAGTTTGTTTTTATTTAAGCAATTTCTAATGTAAAACTGGCTGCATATGTTAGTATTAATAGACAAATAGGAATATAATAGAGAAGGCTAATTTTAATTGAATTAAGGTTTGTTTTGCCCGGATCCAAGAGTTCTGAGAATTAGATGTAAATACAGTAGAGTACAGTAATCACTGTTCTTCCTTGTCCTTACAATGCCCTGGAAGAAAACACTGCCAACAGCTAAGTGGTGATTTACAAGTGAAGGTTGTGTCTGCTGCTCCACATCCACAAATTTAGAAACTTCCAACAAGCATCCTGTCAAGTGGGCAAGAGAAGCCTTCTCGCTTTTTAGAGCATTTCTGGGTCAAATGAAAAATATGACCAAATCTGTATCTTTTATTGTTTTTTTTCTATCCACTTAGATTTGAACTCAAAAAAACATTACCACAATCTGCCTTGAGATTCACAAATGTGTTAGATAAAACCCTTTTCTCGCCTGATATTTTGACTTGTCATAGACGTCATTAATAATGTTAACAATAAGACTCAGTAAGTGTTTCAGTGAGACATTCAAGAGAGCCTACAGGGAAAACATCAGAGGGCATTAGTAATTAGTGAATACATTTATTAATGAAACCTTTGCTTTTCCTGCTGTGACTGTGTGAAAAAGATCTATTGTCTTGATTGAGAGGGTTTGGTCTGCGATGATTACACCAGTAGAGTTATAATGACAAACAAGCTATACCTCTACTGCTGCAAAAACATACATGCAAAACCTATGCACAACTCTATGTTTCAATGTAGATATTATAAATGTCAGTAATATTTACGGATAAAGTGATCAATATATTTTTATTTCAACAATGCAATACTTATGTGTGAAAGGGATCACAAATGATTAGCATAAAGCTCTGCAGTGTTTTAATGTTGCTTATATTGTTCTAGTTTTGCACAACTGAACTGCTGGACTTGCTTCTCTCATTAGTCTTGATTCTAGCCGAGCAGAAAAAGCACCAACAGTCCAACTTGACACTTGCTCACAAACCTCAAACAGAAAAAGCTGCAGACTCACTTGTGAACACTGTGGAACATTAAGCTATTTTCGTACAAAATGAAAATAGACCTAAGATGAGTTAAAAGCAGAGAAGACTGGATTTAAGTTCAGTGTGAGACCACAATCAAGTCTGCAGATTCATTCTAACATAGCATCTGCTCCTTGTGTAAGGACACTGTTTACGAACAACTGGCAATAAAATGATAATGTTGTGTTTCCGTCCTGTTGTGCTTCCCCAAAGGGGTGAAACACATTGAATGATGCAGATTTCAAAAAAGTAATTTTAAAATGATCTGAACCGGGTACATAATACCATTTGCTTGTTGCTCAGCAACTGAGAAAAAAAACATTAAACCGAGAGACAGCCATAGACATGTGTCTAGACACCATCACTCTGCCAACTTGCACTATGTGCATTTTTCATCCAAACGATGAAGGTGTGCAGCAGGCACCTGTCTTGACTGGCAGTCCACCAGACTAAGACATCTCCTGCAGGAACAACAGGAAACAAATCCCCTTAATAATCTACATTTCCACAGAGGGAATTGCTTGAGGGCACAAACAGCCCAAAGCCTACCGAGAGAGAAAATAGAATTACTCTGAACGGTACAAAGCTCTAAAAATATGAACCATTGGTCTGTCTGTCTTGTGTGTTGGAAAATAAAAGCATTTGGTTCTTTCCACGTCACCCGCTTCCCCCTGCAGAAAACAGAACTCTCTGTGGTTTTACAGGGACGGCACATACTTCAACAGCAAACTCTTTAAACACATGGGCTAAGAAAAGGGCCCTCTATTTAAAAACCTCCAATTATATTTAATTGTAGAAAAGCATGGCCAATTCTAGCCACATGGGCCGAGGCTGTAAGCTGAGCTTGCATTGTGACTGGCCTGTTTTCACTGGGGCCAGAGGACCGGCAAATGGAAACCTGAAGCTGGAGACAGAGAGAGGCAGAGAGAGACAGAGAGAGACAGAGAGAGACAGAGAGAGGCAGAGAAACTGTGAGAGTGACGATAGGAGAGAAAAAAAACTCTGACTGAGCGAAAGAGGGTAGATAATGACTGAGAGAGGAAAAGAAGAGGAAAAGAATTAAGAAGCTCCCTCTGTTCTGTCCTCCTTGTCTTGCGGTGCAGGGTTTATTTTTAGCCATGATGTGGAGCAACACGATGCTGTAAAGGCAATCATTTCTGCTGTGGCAGAGTCATCGCTCACCATGACATCTCTGTCACAGCAAAGGAAACACACACACACACACACACACTTGCATTTGCACTTGCATGCACAATACTGATCAACAACAGCAGGAATTTTAGAACCGATATCACTGTCAATATCTTTGAATTGGAGTTGTCAATAGCCAGTATCTTGTACTGATTCCCAGTCTTTGGGGACGCAGCCTCACAACACTACATCCATTGATAAACCATTGACAGCTGCCACAGCACAACTGGAGAACAGTTACTACAGCTATTCTGTGAAATGACCTAACATGTAACCTTGTTTCAGTCTCAGGTAGTGTGTGAACTGTAATTTATACTTCACGGAAACTTCACAAAGGTCAAGTGTATCACTTTTCAGGTATTCTCATTTTTACACATGTGTTGCTGTGACAACAAAAGCCCCTTCTCAGATGGCAAAGCCTGCTGATCAGGCAAAGTGTATCAGGTCAGTCGGGGAGGGGATTAGCAGAGAGAAATGCCCTGGATAAAAACAAATCATATATAATAATAGATAAGGAAATAGCATCTGATCATTTTCTTTCATATAGCTAACAAAGTGACAGCTGCAATTCAATCGTCTTCGTACAGTATTGCTTAAAGCCTTGCATTTCTATGCAGAGTATAGGATTATGACAACAAAGCCAGTATATTCTTGGATAGAATATATAAGTGGAGCATGGAGCCGCTGATTGGAAATGACTGGCATATCAAGGAGCTATCATATCAGCTTAGGAGCAGCACTTTCATACTTACTATGCAAGGAAGGGTTTTGAGACTAATTAGGCGGACACATTTAGTGGAGGAGACTGCCAACAGGCTTGGCTGCAACACTGAACCCTTTACCTGTGGATGGGGTATTTGTTAAAGATGTATTAAGTGAGCGATAATTTTAGAGCTGCGGGAGGAGGTAAGATTGTTAAAAAAAACTTGACTGTTCAACAATAAAGTCCTGACTTTACAAAAAAGAAAGTAAAAGATTCTGAGATAGATGCCACTAATTCACAAGAAAAAACTTTTTGTCATGGAACCACCCACACACTCTGATTCAACCAGAATCAGTTTTGTTTGAATGGGTGAGCCTAAATGCAGGACACAGCTACAAGAAAAAAGGTGAAGATTTATTGAGGAGGAGAAGAATCCGGCAGCCGTTCACTGGGGGCAAAGAGGGAACGACGATTTGAGTGATGGAGCCAGAGAATGTTGAGCTGCGAGCACGGGAGTTGAGTAAAGTAGAGAACGAAACCTGGGTTGCGACAGGGCAGGAGATCAGGTGAAGCTGGACACCTGGAGATTCTGATATTGTATGTATGCATGTATGTCTATAAACTATAGACATCATATGTATATATATGTATGTAGTATGCCAGCCAGTCTTTCTCCTGAAACATCTAACCAATATACAATCAAAACCTGCCTCACGGTGTGAATGTTAAGGGTTGTCTGTCTCTAGCCTCGACCCTCCATCCAAACCTGTGTTTCCTGCTGACTAGGTTTTTAATTTGTTGTATTTTCAGTATGTTGTCCTGCATCAGCCTCATCACATGATTTTGTGTGTCTCTTGTCCTTACCGGTGATGAGCTCTCGAACCTCCATGTCATTGGTCTTCCTCAGCAGGCGGACGAGAGCCGGGATGCCGTCGCAGTTCTTGATGGCCACCTTGTTGTCATTGTCCTTGCCGTAGGAGATGTTGCGCAGGGCACCACACGCTTTGCGGTGGACTTCAGATTTGGGGTGGTCCAGAAGCCCCGAAAGAACCGGAATCCCCTTCAGCTGACGCACGTCTTTTTTAATCTTGTCGTTTTCGTAACACAGGTGCTGCAGGTAGGCAGCGGCATTGGATTTGACTGGGTCGATGGGGTGGCCAAGCATGGCAATGACCTCGGTGAGGTCTGGGTCACGCCAGCGTGGGTCCTTGCGGATGCTGTCGATGGAGGGTGAACGCCGGCCAACCATGCGGTCCAGACTGGCCATGCTCCCCCTCTCCGGCTGGGCCAGCGGTGCTGAATACATGCCATGGATATACGGGTGGCGCTCATCGATCAGCTCTGTCTCGTTGGGGTCATCTGGGTACCCTCTGGAAGACAAGAGAAGAGAGGACGGTGAGGACAGGGGAGATGGATAAGGCAAATGGAGGGTGACTCAGAAAGATTTGTCTGAGAGAAGAATTAGTTAGCCGCGGGAAAGACTATGAGAGAAGCCAACTGAGGTGAGAGCCACTGACTAATGACGGGGAAAGGGAAAGCAGAGGAGAGGAGAGGGTGAGTGAGAGGTGATACGATATGGGTGATGAAGGGAGAAAAGGATGGAGTGCAGGAGAAAGAGTGAAGGGAGAAATGGTATGTGTAGTTTGTTTATAACAGGTATAGTTAAAGGTCTGTGGTGCCACAGTAAGCAGCATCCTCCTGATTATTCTTCCCTGTGAGGTGGTAGCAAGAAACATGACAGACGTCAATAAAAATAAAGTCTTATTGCACAAAGATAAACTAGGTAGTTCACAGTGAAAAAGAGAAAAAAATGCAAAACCAAAGGGAAAAACACTTAAGAAAAGTCCTGTGAAGTTTTTCTTTTAAAAGCAACCAACATGTACTGTAGAGACGGGATTCCATGACTTTTCCTTCAGGGTACATGGTGCAGTGCTGTGCTGTCCCTGCAGGGAGGACTATGATCCCCAATGATCCCCTCCAAGTATCCCTTTACTCAGTACCAAGTGCCGAACACTAGCATGTAGTTGCTTAAATGTTCCTCACGATCCCTCCCAGACATCACTGCTAGCATTAGTATCATTGTCAATCTGTCTGTTTGGACAGTTTTGAGCTTGACTCAATTTCAATGATGAAAATAACTGTTGTCCACTGGGTACAGGAAAAAGAAAGGAGCTGTTTGGGGTGCATGGTTCCCCCCCAACAAATCTCTGCTTCCCAGGCATCTCAGACTCTATGATCTACACTCTCTAGTGTTCTGTACTCCACATTCACCCTCATCAATTCTCTATCGGAACATGGGCGAAAATATAGGCATTCAATTCCAATGACAGATCATTTGTTGCTGGAGTGCAGGGTACTTATATTACTTAAGGCTCTTTATTCCCAGGAACGATTTTTCACTTGGACGGCCAACTCCTAATATGGAGTCAGGGGACTCACATTTTACAATGTCAGAAAGTGCTCAGAATATTTTTCCGAAACTTCCTTTTGAACACATAACCACTGAGTCGTCTGAAGTGATGGGAGAATGTTTGTTAAGGAAAGTTACGACATGGGGAGAGGAATTTAATTAGGGTTGTATCCTTGTGCGCAGCCATTCCTCACACCCACCCCTCAGCTTGAGACTTGTTTACCCTCGTTACAGATTCCAGCTGGTCTCCTCTCGCCATATTTGATGTATGGTGGTTGGTGGTGCAACAGAATGGTGGCCAAAGATGGTGGTTGGCAGGGTTTTCCAAATACTGCTCTAATTGCAATGAGTTTTCTGTTAATTATGTCTTTTAACAGTTCTTCCCATGCATGCTGGGGTAATTTAACTGGGAGGTGAGCTCCTTCTCAAGCAATGTATCTAAATCTCCCGGTCAGATGTATGGAAATAGGATTAATGGAGACCAAGTGAGGCACCTTAGCAGTCGAGTACTGTCCTGAAAGCAGCATGTACCAAGATAAAAGAACCACTGTGGCATATGGCTGTGGCTAACTTTGCGGGCCAACCACTGGGTGTCATCGGCACAACTAAACTAAGCCAAAGAGGATCAGCACTGTATCAGCTTTGTGGAACATGTCGGACGGCCACAAACCTCTACGGGCTGCAAGTTACCACAGTAAGGAAGAAGGGGCCAATCATGAGCCTGATCACAGCACGTCATTTGGAGAAGGAGTGCTTCTCTGAGGTCTGGCAAAAAACACTGAAGTGCATGACAGACTCTACGGAAAAGAGGGAAATTTGCGAGTACGTGTGCATGTGTTCACGCGCTGGTGGTTACTAAATGCTTCCTTGTGCACGAGATCTAAAAACAAACTTTTACTCAGACGTCATCATCCAGTTTTCAAATGCTGTGGCACATTGGACATGACAAGGCAATGGGAGGCAGGAATAACCCTCCTAAAGAAAGGACAGTACACAACCTCAGCATCATCACTGTCTGTGTTACATACAATCCTATACAATATATAACCCCTTACAATATATAATATATAATCTCTTCCAAACACAATGTCGCTGTCTCTTCAGCTTTCCCATTCATTATCTTTCACACTGTGTCTATCGCACACTGTCTCTCTCACACACACACACTTCAACACACAGATGAGATGTACAGTTGTGCAGATCGTGGCTTATTTAGATCCGGGCCGATGGGACGGGGGCTTTTGGTAAAGCAGGCGTTGCGAGGCTGAGTGAAGGGAATGTCAGGATTTGCATTTAAATTGGCGCCATTGTGTGTACAGGGGAGGGGTGTATTCATAGGATGTGAAAGGGCTCTCCACCGCCAGACACGATGCTCCGAGCATGATTACAGCAGATCACTCTCCTCATTTTAATTGAGCTGCTGCATGTCCAGGGCTATCTCTGTGTTCCTGCGTATCGCTCGTCTGCGGATGCGTGGGTGCGCTTGTTTTGTTCCAAGACACAAAAGAACCGAATAAAGGATAAACAGATACAATTGATATGAGATGTGTGCATGTCCACAAACTTCAGCATTAATTTGCTCATCTGGGCTTTGTCACACTCTCACTATTCTTCAACTCCCTCTCCTTCTGTCAGTTACTTTCATCATCCTACAATCGCGGCAGCGCCTGACCCTCTTCTTCAGTAGGCCCATGAATGAAGATAAACTGAAAAGGATTAGAGACTAAGAGGAAGATGTTTGCATCTCATATGTACACTTTACATCCCTGCAGAGTTTATGAGCACTTCACTGACAGCCCCTGCCAAGCAGACTGCTCAATTTGAATTATCGGCAATAATTGTTTTATGTTATGACAGTAAATAGTCTTTGTGGGAGAGAGAAGAAAGATGAGGAAAAAAACGGTGTTTACGTCTTGCCACTTTCTAATATCTCAGGCTGTTTTGACGGCATTATTTATTGCTTGTTTTCATTCAATTAAAAGGATAGTGACATCGCTTAGAAGTTCCTTTCTGTAATTTAGGGGGCACTTCTGAGAAACCTCAAACATGACATAAGGGAAGTATAATATTAAACGGAGTATTTGGCTCCAGTGAAAGACTCTTGGCAGGATGGAGGAGGGCTGAGCTGGCTAGAGTCAAATTCCCTTTCAAAGCCTGCTCTCTACAGACACCACTGGATTAGAAATAGACCCCTCTCTCTCAATTAAGCAAAGGAGGAATGTGACTTTGTATGTGTGTATTTACACGTCTATAAGTGTGTGTGTGTGTGTGTGTGTATGTGTGGGTGTGTGTGTATGGTGACCCCCTCATAAACGTGGGCAGGTGAAGCGGAGCTGGGTCGCCCAAAGAGAGATGAGCCATTAGAGCTTTAAAGCTTTAAGACACCCCTGTAGTCCAGCAGAGTTCAAAAGCAGCTATTAATCATAATGGCTCGTGGACACACACACTGACACACTAGGGGGGGAAAGCGAGAGAGACAGAGAGAGAGAGAGAGAAAGAGAGAGAGACAGACTTGCTTTATCTGCAAAAGCAGGGACGGATGGAAGAACGATGCCTGTTCCTTCCTCTGTTACAACAGTAACCTCAGAACTTTGGCAACAAATACATCATCATTCCAATGCATATGTGAACACGCAATGGAATCCACAGCGGCGGTGACAAAATGATTGCCTGGCGCCGATGCAGGAAGCCGATTTTACACTGAACATCTTCATTTTTGTCGGCTGATAATTGAGGGGCTTGCGATACAATTACAAATGATAATTAAACCGCTTTAATTCCCAAATTCATTACAGCACTTTGGACTCGTTTCCTTCTCGGAGGAATACTAATCAGAGCTCCGGACTCACTTTTTAAATCGGTTGCACCGGTGCACCAGTACATCATTTAGGTGCACCCAAGATTTTTCACTGCACATTTTGGTAAAGCAGTCACACACCTGTCACACACCCATTTTACCTTTTCTTGACAGTTCCATTATAAATTGGTAATTTCTTAACTAGGGCTGGGGTATTGGAACTGATTTCCCAAATCAATTCAATTATGATTCACAAGCTCAACATTTGATTTCCGATTCAATCTGGATATGTCATTGTATTTTTTGCTTGGATATGAAATAATTTCTCAGAGAACTAAAGCTGCAAAAAGTGCAAGGAAACCTCTAACTCTGTGAATTACTGAAGGTAGGCCTGTCATGATTACAAATTTTTGGATGATGGTAATAATAATAACAAATCATGCAATTACACCAACCACACCAACCACACCAAGGCAATTTCCTGTATGTGCAAATATACTTGGCAATTAAAAGAATTCTGATTCTGATTCAAAGAGTAATTAACTTAATTCTAAAGAATATTCAGTCTGAATTTTGAATTATACAAAAATCGTAAAATAAATAAAACATAAAACACAAATAAACAGAACAATAACTGAAATGGAATCTCTTGCTCTGTTAACAAAGAAACGGTCTTGTATAAATATTAAACAGTTGATCAGGATATATGTTACCAGCTCAGTAAACAGGATGGGACGGTTTAGATGAGCTTTTAGTTCTGTATTGTATTAAGACATTATTCTAGTGTTTCCTCTAGGACCGGTGAGTTTATGTTTGTGTTTGTGTCTACTCGAGTCTGTTGCTCTTCACAAAGACAACCACATTTATTTTGTCATTCTGTCGATGCTGTCAGAATCATGAACTCAGATCGTTTAACGCTGATGTACTGGCTGTGTGCTGTTGCGTAACAGGTAGTGTGCGCAAATTCTGAGAATATTCCTCCTGCAGAGCAAGAGAGCCCCCACCGTTCCAGGTGTACACATGAACGAGTCATGGAACCACAGCATACATGGAAAACCAGGAGAACCAAACTCTATCAAGGCAGCCAGCATTATTAAAATATATATAAAATGTTTTTGTTTTTTTTCTTGTCTTCTATTCAAAGTTTGTGGATCTGAAACGGTGGGGAGCAGGGGCTCTCCGGCTCTGCAAACACATGTTTATTAATTTGTTTAAATTCGTGTCTAGTGAACTCTTCAGCGAATCAAACCAACACAAAGTAAACGTCGGTACTGTTCAGGACTTAATAACTTGTGATTAGAGTTATTGTTTATTGATAAAGTGTGAGGGTAAACTCTGAAGAGGAGATGAGATGAGGAAGAGAAACCACTTGATCAAATAGAGAGACACACCAGTTCAATGTTTGGTGCACCGGTACGATCAAGGAACATTTGTTGCTGCACTTCCCAAATGGTTGCACTCTGGAGCCCTGCTAATCGCGGTATGAGCGTGAAGTGGAGGACTCTGGGAGGGCTGACTATCACCTTACACATGCTTATAGTATAGTGATGTTTTGGTGTTTTGATGTCGGCTGATACAGGAGAAACATTTGTGATTTATTTTCTGCTGCAATTAGTCAGGCAGCAGTCGGGCGGGATTGTGGATGGGCATTCACGTGAGCAGCTGTGAGCCTGTGCATGTGTGTGTGTGTTTCTGAAGAGGTATATGTGGCTGTGTTGTTGTGACACATGTAAGGCAGGCTACAAATTGCCTGTCACAGCAAGTGCCTCTTACTTGGCGGATGGGGGAGTGACTCATTTTCTAAAGATGCAGCTTCTTATTGACTGTGTGTGTGTGTGTGTGTGTGTGTGTGTGTGTGTGTGTGTGTCAAAGCGAAGTCAAAAGTGTGTAAATACACAGTCTGATTAGGCATCTGATTTTCCGTGCCTTTTACACATCAGTAGAAGGGCCTTTAAATCCAGCTGGTTGCGAATATAACCTTAATTCTGAAAAGAAACAAAGCACATGTACACATTCTTCCCAGACTGCCTGCCTCTCGACCTCCTTAGCTCTATTCCTTTAGATCTATCTATGGGCCCAAACATTTTGACCCCTCAGATTTGAAGAAAAGTGCAGAGAAAATGAAAATATCAATCTGCCCAAGATCACTGGTCAAAAATAAGTCTTTAAAAACACACCTCCCAACAACTCCACTTCAAACCCCTGGTGTAATTTACTTGGGGTGGACATTTTGGGCAGCAACAAAATGATTGGAAGCTATTAGGAGTCAAGAGTCCATTTTGGGAAGTAACTGTTGGAGGCTCACAGGCTTCCTGCGTGCTGGAGCCAGGGCTGACACTATCCTCAACAAAGGCTGCATGAAGAAATGGTTATAGGCTCTGAGATTATTGATAAAATCATCTCTCCTCCCGTTCCTTCTATCGCTCCTTCCCCCAGTATTCAGATCATCAAGCATTCTCCGATAATTTTTTACAGATGACACAAACGCATGGTCACTTTCTATTTGCAGGAAAACAGCCTCCAAAAAACAATTATTTTATTGTTGCTTAGATCCTTTGTCAAGCAAGAAAAATGAGAGGAGACATCTGTTTACTTGTGCACAGTGTTGTCATGTAGACTGTTTTCATGGAAAGAACAAGGCAAGTAGTTTGAACGAGCCTGATCTCCTCTCGTGTCAAGGTAAAGTCTGCACTCATGCATATGAACAAGAACTCTCTGTCCAACATGAAAAGATAAAATCTCTGCTACATGCACTTACACAACTTTCGAAAATGAATTATCTCTTACAAGCTCCAGTTGGCCGAAACCATCAGCCTTAACACAATCTGTCGGGTTTATAAGAAATAACCCCCGATACTGATGAAAAAAAAAAGAAACTATACGGCACATATATCTGTGTAATACCTTTGCTTTGAGGTAAGTCAGCAGACCATATATTCCTGTGTTTCCTCTCTTAAAGGGAGAGTTCATTCAAAAGTGAACATTCACTCATTATCTACTAACCCCTATGCCGATGGAGGGGTGGGTGAAGTGTTTGAGTCCACAAAACGCTGGAGTTTCATGGGTAAATTTGGTATTTTTCCTCACCTGACTCTGGGCCCGTCACGCAGAGGTTCCCGATGGGTGCGACCCCGGTTGGCCCCCTGCAGGGTGCGTCGGTTGGCAGTGGAGTAGTCGGGTTCCAGCTCATATGGCTCCTCCTCTTCAGGGCCCAAGCTGCGACGATCGTCCTCCAGGCCGTACGGCTCGGCCTGGAAGCGCTCGGGCTGCGAGCGGTTCAGATCCACAGTGCTGCTGCCCATAGGGACCTGGGGCTGGGCAACATGGCCATAGTCATCCTTGCGAATAGGGAGAGTGTAGCTGTTCTCGGGCCGGTAGCTGTTTGGCATGTAGGGGTAGCGCGGCGGCCGGAAGTTGACGCCACGTGAGAGGCTGCCGTAGTTGTCTGTCAGGTCGGTGTAGCCGTCGTGCAGCCCGTAATGGCGAACGTACTGGCTCTCAGGTGCCTCGCCATATGAATCGTTGTAGGAGTTGTTGTAGGAGCGCGTCAGGGTGGAGGATGCTTGAGGCGTGATGAAGCGGTCGCCTCCGTTCTTCATGTAGCGCCTGTCGATGGAGTCGGTGTAGCTGCCCAGTGGAGACGAGCCCTCAGGGAGGGGCAGGCCATCCGGGCCGAGGGGCACCTGACGCACTGTCCGTGTGGTCACCGTCTTCACCATCTTAGTCACCTGGAGAGGGGAACAGAAACACCCGTTAGTTTGGATCCAACTGGCACGTGGACATGTCATATTCACGCAGCACACACATAGAAAACCATAAACACTACACAAAGATATCTGCTTAATAATCATGACATTGTGTCAGAATTGCACAAACTAAAAGGCTCAATTATATTGAAGTAGTAAAGTAAAATGATGATTTATCAAACCCCGGGCTCTTGATGACTCAAGCATATACAGTGTTTTTAATAATGAAGTTGATAGGGATTAATTACAATCCATTATCAAAGTTTAAATTATATTCTGTTAGGGAGCAGCTGAGCCTAATCAAAGCATGGATTCACCCGAAGAGCAAGCTGAAGCGAGGAAAATCGCCCATGATCACCTAAAGCATAAGTTATTTTACTTTAAACGAGAAAATAACATTTATTTCGTTTTTATTTCTTTAACTTGACCTCTTTAAATGTTTTTTAATACCCCTGAGCTACTGGTGGGAGTTTTTAGTCAGAGACCGAACAGCATGGTGCTCTGTAAGCTCTGCAGATCAGAACTGCTATGCACGGGCAAATACTGAAGGAGGGAGAGAGAGGATGAGAGGAGGAGTGAAGGAGAAAGGACGAGGGGAGAAGTTGTAGAAGGGAGGGAGGAGGGGAGAAGAGTTAAGGGGATGGATGCTTGTTACTGAGAGATGAATTATTACTGAAAAAGTTCAGTGTAAAAACAGTTCAAAGTTTCAGTGTTACTGAATTTGCACAAATTCTACCATAAGATGATTTTTGGTTAGACTGCTAAATTGGAACTTTTAGTGTTTTGATTTCCCTCCTGAAAGTTCCTTGAATTTTACTTTGGTTTTTGGAACAAGCTCTTGCACTAATTGTATTTTGAAGAGACCTTGTATGACTGTAAAAGGCTGATTGGCAGTTCAGACTGGGCTATTTGCTATGAAAATAAATCTTTTGATTTATCAATTAACCGAAATAATTATTTTTCTAATAATCGATACAAAAGTACTCGAAAGGTGCAGCTGTGCTCTACTGAATCTGAAAGTGTGAAATATTAGAACACATGGTATAATCTGTTTGATTATAAAACACATGGTTGTAAGGCAACTCTAAACTCAGGATATACAGAAACTGTTGTGCTGTAACGGAGACATCTTGAAGCACTGATGCTCCACTGGACCTTGACTCCTTTGTGGGAGCACAGCAGGGAAGGCATCACACTCTGGAGCTGGAGAAACTGTGATGACCAGACCTGCATGTTTTTATCCTTCACGCTCACTTCAACCCGAAAACCAAGCAACTCTTCCTCTGCTGACTTGGACTTGAGAATTGCAGACAGCAGCTCCCCTCCCTCCCTAAGCTCTCCGCCCACACAGAAACCAATTTGCTGCGCAGTGAATTCTGCTGTGGCCGATGATTGACTATTTTGTCCGCTGCTATAAATTCATCTTGAAAATTAATGAGGTTGATGAAAATTAATCGTCCTCGGCAGGGGTGCAGGTCTGATGGGGTGCGTGTTGCGCCTGACAAGGTGCTGCAGAGGGGTTCGATCCCACTTGACCGACAGCCGGAATGTCTCGTAGAACCAAAATAAAAATAAACAGTAAAAAACCTAAAAAATCAATCTGCTCTTTCCTTGTTTCTGATGGGGTTAACACCAGCCATCTGCATTGTAATTTGCCTTCTTAATTTTCACTGCATGTAATAATATCAAGAAACCACATTTTTACCCCTCAGATTTGAAGAAAAGTGCAGAGAAAATGAAAATATCAATCTGCCCCAGATCACTGGTCAGAAATAAGTCTTTAAAAACACACCTCCCACCAACTCCACTTCAGACCCCTGGTTTAATTTACTTGGGGTGGACATTTGTTGTGACATTTGGGCAGCAACAAAATGATTGGAAGCTATTAGGAGTCAAGAGTCCATTTTGGGATGTAACTGTTGGAGGCTCACAGGCTTCCTCCGTGCTGGAGCCAGGGCTGATACTATCCTCAACAAAGGCTGCATGAAGAAATGAATATAGGCTTTGAGATTATTGATAAAATCATCTCTCCTCCCGTTCATTCTATCGCTCCTTCCCCCAGTATTCAGATCATCAAGCATTCTCCGATAATTTTTTACAGATGACACAAACGCATGGTCACTTTCTATTTGCAGGAAAAAAACTAAAAAATCAATCTGCTCTTTCCTTGTTTCTGATGGGTTTAACACCAGCCATCTGCATTGTAATGTCCCTTCTTAATTTTCACTGCATGTAATAATATCAAGAAACCACAACAAAGCTTTTACCGTCGCGGGAGACAAGGGTGTCGAGAGCAAAAGCACAAACCACATGTTTCTCAACGGCATCCTCATTAACTCGGATAAAACAAAGAGAAATCATCACTGTCCTTGTTTCTTGATTACGCCCCGACTGTGTGCTACATAACAAAGGCTATTTCAGGAACGCCAAGGTTCATTTCCATGTTCAGAGTAATTACTGGCTAATTTACATTTGTGTCTGATGCCATTCTGCCTTGGCTTTGCACAGATAAAAATAAAGAGCTAATTTGCTTGATTCACATTAGCTAAAGCCTACGTGTGACCTCAGAATAACACACTCACTTCCATCCCTTGGATTCATAGTGATGAGCTGCAGCAGAACCCGAACTAGGCTGTTCTGTTGTTTCTTCAACATAACTACTGTCAGTTAAGAAATAACATTTGAACTTTGTTTTTTCGATTGGATTTTTCTGGGAAATGTAGTCTGGTATCCGGCATTTAACCTGCAAAAAAGTTGTGTAACAGGTAAAAAAAAGAAAAAATAGAAATGTATGGGTATGGCCATAGAGATGTAATAAACCCTTACGGGACTCTGACTCCCCGATTCCCGAGAGAGAGGTTGATGTGAGAATAGTAAAGTATCATCATACTTATATTGTCACATATCCTATTCAGTTCTGGCTGCAGGAGCTGAGAGCAGCCTTCCCAGTCCTGATATACCCAGCTGCCTTGTACGCACATAGCTTTTGCAAGGGCTGCAGAGAGAACCAGCACACAAGTTTCAAACACTCTTTGATGTACTCTCAAGTTCACAAGGCAATAAACCATCAAGTAAGGGAAAGCGGGGGGTTTGGGTGTGTCAGCGGACCCTCTCAAATGTGCTGAAGCTGGGTAAACAGGGCTAAAAGAGAATTGGTAAAATGGTGGAGAGTGTGATCATGTGACTGTCTGGTCACGACTGCACTGGAGAGTGTGCAGGCAGAAAAGGAACAACCACAGGCAGTTATACACAGGATTTAATTGTTTACCAAGCTGATAAAAATGGAGGCAGCAGGCGTCAAAGGGACCACTTTACAGCACCGTAAGAGGTTTCACAGCCTCTGTGGCATTCACTTTATTGAGAGCTGAAATGGGCAGGGTGGCCAGAGGCTACTGGCAAAAGGATGAGGGAGTAATTCCTATTTTTTAGGCAACCTGTGATTCTGAAGCCTGTGGAATTAGCGATGAAGACGCAAGTAGAAATTTGTCCTTTCTCCATAATGATAGCAAAGTAGAAGTGGGGTGGGGGCTGAGATGAAGGTGGGGGCGGGTGGCAGGCCTGTCAGTCACCATCAGTGGGTGCTAGATTCAGCGGGTGATTGGTTTTTGTAACCTGGAGCTGAGGGGATGGGTGGATAGAGCTTTCAGCACTGCTTTAGATGACATATTGCATGGATGTAACATCCGCCCTGTTGCATTTCCTCTATAATGGCTTGGGAGTAATGACACAGCCTTGCACACATTGACACTGCATATAGCTGTTCGCTGTTCGAGGTGAAAGAGCTCTTGCTGTGCTCCAGAAGCTATTATCTTAAATCCTTTTTTTTTTTTTCTTTAAAAGGTCCTTGTGAGAATAAGTTTATATTCCTTCTTCTTATCTGGTTAACAGTGACTCTTCATTTCTCAGGACAGTTGGACCTGATGAAACTACCATTTGGCTGTTTGGAAAAGTTAATAACGAACTCCTGCCTGAACAAGGTCGGCTTCCCAGTGGGAGCCGAGAAGCTAAAGAGCTTATATTTGTCGGTGTGGTCTGTGCTTGGACTCTCATTAGCTCATATCCAGACGAAAGCCGGGGAATGCCGCTTTTATTGGCCGAGCTGAGCTCTTCCTCCGACATGACTGACGTTACATTCAGTGTGTCTGCCAGCAGGAAACGAGGGCTGGAAGCTCGCCAAGGGACAGCATGGCATGCTGGGACAGGAAGATGGACGTGAATCTAATTGAGTGCGTACATGAGCTGGGACTCGCACACAAACACACCCGTACGAGCACACAGTGAAGTGGCCTGGGTAATTCCCTTTGAGAGAAATTGATTGGAAACTTAAATAGAACCAGCGCTCAATATGCAATTGAAACGCCATTCATAATGAAACTTACCTCGACCCTCTACAAAAACACACACCTCTCTCTTTACCAAAAGTCCAACTAGTAATATTGCTCATACTAAATCAGCTAGAAACATGTGGACAACTGAAAATCGGGGAAGCTACTGTGTTTCATCTTCCAGCAGTCAGGTCGGGGATAACCATCAAGGGTTAGGAGTGTGTTAGCATTAGACAGTGTGCCAAGAGTTTGGTTCTGAAGAACAGATAAGCACATAAATAAAACTGTGAGCTGCTGCAAAATGATGAGAGAGATAGAAAAGGAAAAGGACGTGGGGGGTGTGGCACGTGAGAATGAGTCAGAGAGACGAGACGCAGAGAGGAAAAGAAGAGAAAAGGAAACGAAGGAAGACACGTGGAGGGGTTTTCTCTGTATTAATTCTCAGCTGGGTCCGGATCCATTTGCCGACACAGAGACTTTGGCTTCCAAAAGTTCACGCTGAACATTAATCTGCTTTTCTCCTCAAAGCGGCTTCAGGAAAACAGCCGATCCCTCCTCCCAGCAGGACGCTGGCTCCTTAAAATGAGCGTCCTTCCTCTTTCCTTCCTTGGCAGCAAAGTCCTTGATCAGTGTGATATTTGAGTGTTTTCCTCAATGTGTGTTACTCCTAACAACTTCTAAAATCATATGAATGTGTGTGTGTTTGTGTGTGTGTGGCCAATCCCCTTGCAGTAAACAGGCTGGAGGGCAATGGGCCCTTCCTGATGAGGGATTAGACCAGGCTTTTTAATTACAGACTTTCAGTCTCTAGTGTAGAAACTCCACACAGCGCTCCTCCGTCCTCTGGAAGCCTTCAAACAGCAGCAGCAGCGATTGACAGTAGCTGCATTCGAATCCCGAGCAAAATATTGGAATATCAGATTATCTTTTAGGATACGTCTCAGAGTGCAGTGGCAAAACGTTGGGCGTAAAAACCCCATCCTCATTTCCAAGTTGTAGTCGATTTCCAGGAGTTTTGTAGAGTTTTTCAAATGTAGATCCGCCATCTAGCCATACTCTGGAGGGAGTTCTTCTCAGTGCACAAAGAGCGAGGCATTCAAAAATAGAAGTGAAATACAGAGTGTTTTCAAAAAGCAATGTACAAGCACACGCTGCTTCGATGAGGGCGCAGATTAGTGATATCAGATGGGATCATTTCTCAGTATTGGAGTTGTATCACATAGCCAGACTTATCTCTACAGCGCTCTGTCAGTGCTGTAGAATCATTCAGCTATAGGGGAAGAAACAGATATAGTTTGTATACCTCAAACCAATCACAATTCTCTTGGGTGGCGCTAAGCCCAAGAAGCAGTGAAGGTGCTCCTGCACCAAAGAGTCGGAGGGGAATTTGGTTTTGTGGCAAACTTACACGTTAAGTTGTGATCACAGTCATTAAAATGGGATATACCCATCCCCCAAAAAAACAAAAGAGAGAATGTCACCACCAATATGGACCCAACAGCAGGCTTATATTCACAGTTTACATTTAAAGACGTTTTACCCAGTAGTCAAAATGCTAGCAAGTCATTCAGTGGAGTAAATGTTGCTTCTTCTATTTGTATGTTTTAAAATGAGCATCAATTTATGGCCATAAAACGGCAATACCTGGAAATACAAAAACAAACCTGAATAAAAAAATGTTAAGTCACTGGCATTGTATTTCCTTTCACAGGGATTTTTCGTGTGTCCTCGTGCTTTAATTGTAAAGCTATACCATAAATGTAAACCCTTTTTAATCTCATATCATGACACCACAGTGAGGATGTATACTGTGTTATTGGTGCTAAGCAGTGGTCTTGTGTGGTTATTTTTTGTACTTCCGACAATGTCATTGAGGGATGATGAAAGAAAGAATTCAAAGGATGGAAAATAGAGAGACAGAGAGAGAGAGAAAAGACCATGCAAAAGACAGAGGAACAGTGGGAATGAGCCTCACCCCAGGAGGTGGAAGCAGCAAGCAGTGACTTGCACTTTAAAGTATAAGACTGTAGCATTATTTGGCTTGTGATGAAGCAGACTGTGTTGTGCACTGCTGCTGCAGCCTGTATGGGCAAACACAAGATGGTGGCGCGGAGGGCGAAGCCATACTGGTATAAAAATCCACTCACCTTCACGTTAGCTGACATATCCTTACAGAAAAACAACAGAACATAGTAGAGGACAAAAATCAACAAAGGAGAATCAAAGAAGCAGAAAACTAAGGAGCTGGCTCATAATAACAGAATAATCAAATAAAAAAAGCGATGAGAGGAGATGAAACCACTTTGGGCTGTGGGAATATGGGATTTAGCGTTCTTTACGATGGAAGTCTGGAAGTAGAGGTACAGGAACTGTGCGTCTAGAAATAAGATATCTATAGCCATATTTTGGAGCAATATTAAAATAGATCCAAGGGGATTTCTGGGTTTTGAAGCTAAGCTCGCTTTGGAAATCGTGTGCCACAACAATACAACTGCTCTGCAGTGTCCTGCTAATGTGTGATAGTAGGAACCAGGTGGAATTGACTTCATAAAGTGCAATAAAGAAGACACCGTCAGTTTCACCTGCACATCAGATATACAATAACTTCCTGTGTATTTCTCAGACCTGCTGGCAAACCGCAAGCATTGTCCTACATCAAAACCATAAGCAGATAGACGTTTAATACCTTTTGTCTTGAAGCCAGGAAATGAATGTCCTTTTTTCTAGTACTTAACACATTGATCTGTCTGTCAATGCACTGAAACTAAGCTGAGAGCCCCTTTGCGGTTACCTTGGTTTCTGTGCGTCGTGTGGTGCCATCGTCAGAGGTGACCACCGAGACGTGGGAGGTGGGGGTGCCAGGGTCCTCCTCTATGGTGACCGTCTCCTCCACCACCTCCTGCGGCTCCTGCATCATAGCCAGGGATGTGGCGCTGCTGGGGCTCTGCTCCTGCACAGATGAAGGAAGAAAAGTAGTTACACAACACTGCAAGACGTTCAGTTCTTACACAACACGGAAAAATATCAGCAAAACATCCAGGTAATCCTCCATCAGATACACAGCGAGATGAAACGTGAAAAGGGCCACTGCAGCAACAAATGATATTTGAATACAGCGGAGAAAAATAGAGCAGGAATAAGAACAGTGCAAATTAAGGGAATTAAACATGATGCCATCTATAATTTCCACTGAGACACTTGAGCTTCAGCTAGTGGATTGAAAATTTGAAACTCAGAACACGACTAATGTGTTGGAAATAAAGTACACTGAGACAAGGAGAGGACTGAGAAGTGCTTATAAAATAAAAAACGGGCATAAACATATGTCCAAAAATATTTAATCAAATATAATTCAATATAAAATTGCTGTATACAATTGCTGTATTGGCTAACAATTGACGATTAATTCGTTTTTGGGGGCAATGGCCAATATTATGAGACTTCAGGTGTAGACAGTGGAAACTCAATCTTCTGTTCACTGTTTATAGTCTGACTAGTTTCTTAGTTAAAGTTAACAAACACATCCCATACCCCATCACCTTGACTAGGTTCCACATAGCAAAGCATATAAAAGCCCCTAAAATAAAGCAGTTGTAAGCTCACACACTCTTAACGCCTGTGTCATACACAGGAAGGAAACTATAAAGCTATACTTTTCTTAGTTTGTTTCTAGTGCTGACAGTCCATGATTTATTTGGCTCTAATATTATATCCAAACACTGCAATGCAGGGTAGCTCCAATTCCTCAGCTCTTGAGACTTCAAATTGAGTTAAAGCTTCTTTCAAGGCAAGTAAAAGGCTGGAGGACTGTTTTTGATTCATGTTTCATTGCGAGACCAGGAATTCGAAGAAAAAGTGTCCATGGGCTAAGGATGAAAGTGAGGGTGCAGCCCCAAACCCACTCCACCTGACCATGTGTGAATTTGTGAGAAAAATGTGCTTCTCTCTGCATTTCCTGCTGATGTAAAATGATATGAAGTCCATGGTTGGAGGTGCAATGCCATGGCGTGGCACGCCTCTCTGCGTGAGTGTGACAAAATTACAGCTCTCGTAACTGAGAGGGGAAGGAAAGCACATGAGGCAATCTTTGATAACCAGAACAGCATGGAGCCAGGAGAGGGAGAGGAATTAGAAAGTAATGGAGAGGGCAGAGAGGGAAACAGCTGGAGTAGGATGGTGTAGTGGACAGAGGGAAAGAAGGACAAACAGGGGGCTGTATATTTATCATCCAGATTGCTGTGATTGACCGTAGAGATTTTTTTGTTTGGAATTTTCATTGTGTTAACATCCTGCTACTTCAACTGTCTGGAGAAAGTATCAATGAATTCATAAACGTGACAAAACAACAAGACATAGATCTTCATAATGCCTTTTAAAACGTGCTATGATTCTGCAGTGCTCGCTCCAATTATCATAACAAACTTCCCTCACGTAGAAAAACGGTAAAAGCAATCACATCTTTCCGTCCGACCAATTAGACCAGATGTCGGACTCAGGGAGACAGAGTCAAGGCCAATGAGAGAGCAAAATGAAAAGTATCAGTGTTGTACTCTGCTGTGTTTTCTTAAAATACTACAAGAGATGCCTCATGGAGGAAAGCCTGCCTCTTTACTTCATGTCTTTGAAGACGCTAACAAGTGAACAGCTCTCCATTGATTGGCCAGCTCATCTCCAGTTTCAAAGCCCCGCAAAATCCTCATTGATCTTGAGCTCCTTCTTGCTGATCAGTCAGAAGTTTGCACTTCTTATGTTGAGGATCTTTTTTCCCCCCTAATCCGTCAACTCTTCGGCCTCTCACGGAAAAAAGACCTGGTCTCTTGTGTTAAGCGTTCATGCCTCAGCTTCTTCAGCAGCACAAAGAGCATGACAACTTTCTCTATTTACCTGCTCCACTCTATCTTCTGACTGAAAGTCAATTAGCACTCTGAACTGAGCTGAGTTAGGTCATTACACTTGGAAAGAGGGCTCATTATTGGGGTTAATGACGAGAGAGGCTATGTCCTGCATAGAAAGAGGTAGATGTATCTATGCCTAACCACTGGTGAGCTGTGGAAAACACAAGCTAAACAGCCTGACTCTGCTGGGAAGGGCTATTCGAATGGTATACAGAAAATGTCAGTGGTGATTAGTCACCTTGTTCTACCAAAATGTAAATGTGAATTCACTTTGTGACTCAGTGCTGAAAACAACAATGCTTCATACCTCATACAAAAGCTCAATATGTGACCATGCTATTCAAACAACAATATGTAATAGTACCGGCAACATCCTACCCTAACACTGCTCAATTAATCGGACATTAATATTGATCACATTTCTTGCATTCCCTCAGTCAAATGAACACAATCATCCGTTGTATTGATGTTTAAGATGCGTGCTCTGCTCGTAGAACACTCTGCTGCATATCAAATGCAAAGCGTTTCCTGGACTAACAGCCTGTCACCAGGTATATTGAGCTGTTTTGGTTTCACATTTGGGAAAGTGTCGCCCCACTGCAGCAGCAGCTCGGAGTAACAAGAGAGCAGATTAACATATTTATTTTTAGTGGGCCAATATTTTGGGCAGAATTTTACTATAATTTCTTGCTGCCAGGAGATGCACTGGGATGAAGGACCAGTCCTATTTCGATGTAAAGATTTGAACATTGGCAGGAATGAAGCACAACATGGAAGGGAAAGCAGTGCTCTGTTCATTTTTAATGAGAAAGTGTGATCAAAACATATTTTGTGGATAATGATGAAAATAATTGTGAGGGTAATTTCTGCCATAATTGTGCAGCCCTCTCCTACACTTGTTTAAAATACACAGTACTTGGTAAAGCACTTGACAGAGAGGAAGTGGGGATCCTCAGAGGCTTGCTGACAAACCAGCTTCTTGATCCAAGCTTAATGTGGTGTCGCTCCTTCACTTCCTTCCTCTCCGCTCCCCCCCCCCCGTGCCTCTGTGTGCACTAAGTGAGAGAGTGGAGTTGAACTCGCATTTCAGCCCCTAAATAAATGATTAAAAGCCGTCTGGCCGTAAGCTTGAGCGCCTGCCTGCTGGTCCCAGGGGGGATAGGCGGCTTATTCAGTGTCCAGGACACTCGGTCAAGAATACCCTTTAGTCAAGGGCAGGAGAAGTGACGCACAGTGAGTTAATGGCTAATTTCAGAGAGATGAATGATAAAGTGGAAAAGGGGTTCAAGAGAGAGTGTGATGGAGGGGGAGGCAGTATCTTTTGGAAATAGTTTGAATTAGCCAGATGAATAGAGGTTAGTCAAGGTTAGATTGGTGAGTTCATGATCTTATGGCTCATAAAGAAATTGTCTGATCAGCTGGATCAGGGTAACAAGGGAAAGGTCCTTCTCAATCAATGATACGTAAAGCTGATAATTTCAAGAAGGCAGGAAACTAAAACTAGCGCTCAGAAGAGTGCATACCTTCGCCGAGGCCCAACAGTCCCCTTAAATTCCACCAAGCCACAAATTGTATATGCTAAAAGATTTTAAAAAATGCTGATGAAAATAAGCATCATTGGCGGAGGTAAGCGTTAATTATGAACCAAGGCAAGACTATCTCTTGTAAAGATCGAAAAAAACATACACCTTGAGGTTACTGAACCCTGAGGACAGTTGTGTTGCCAAACCAGAAAGCTGGACAACCCAACTTGTGATGAGGAGAAAACTGCTCTAAAGCTTTTCCTGTCATGTCACTTCTGTTGGTCCAGTCGTATCGGAGAGGCTGAGGTGCCAGACAGGGATTTGCCTCTGACATTGACCTACGGATTTGTACAAGCTGCACTTTATTCTGTCCGATGTGGTTGGCACAGACTGTAAAGAAGAGAGTTTGGAGGATAATGAAACCTCACCTTTTACATCTGTGACAAGACAATCATTGTCTCAATGGATCAGACTAGAAATGTGATTGTACGTGTACATGAATTTTAAAAAAGTTTACCGTTGCTACTCTTGCTACATTACATTAACCTACAGTAAAGCATGATCTATATATCCACAAAAGAATGAGAGTAGACTTAAGCACTCAAGCTTGTCCATAACTCAACGATGAGATCAATGCCTCTAACAAACAATACCCTTGACAAAAGCCCTTAAACAATCTTCTCTGGATTATATTTCATTACGATAGATCACGCAGGGACACACAGCTCCTTAATAGCGACTTATCTCAACTGTAATGGATATTTGTACAGAGAAGAGAAAAGAAGGAGGAGTAAGTGGAATACAGGAGATGAAGTGATAGAGCAGTGTCAATTAGCAGTGGCCTGCTATCTCCCATCAATCCACACCCATTCATCATCAGTGTTCAATAAGATGCTCAGTGCAGTCTGAGGATAGAGAGATAGCGTAAAACGATGGAAATGTAAAGTCTGCTCAGATAAGGGACGTCCCTTTCCTCCGAGGACAGAGAAAACTTCAGTTTGAGTTAAGGAGAATGAGTCATCACTGCAGTAGGTTTACAAGGTGTAGAGTACAAAAGGTACACATGTTATTGATGTTCTAGTGTAGTTACATGAAGCTAATTATTAGGGTACAGACTGGAGGCTGAGTGCTGTTAATATTCATATTTTACCAATATTATCTGATCTACTGTGCATCAACTTTTCAAACTTAACACATACTTTTAATTTTGGGAAAACATTCAAGTCATGGAGCAGCCCCAGAAATGTGATGCACCCTGGTGGCCTAGTGGTTAAGATGCAGATGATATAACTGTAACATTAATACTTTTCGAATACTATTAATACTTTGGAATATGAAAGTGTTTTCTGAAAGTTCCTTCCTATTTGACAAGAGATGTGAAAGTTGTCAAAGGTCTAATGCTGTCACTGTAAGTTCTGAGCACAAGTTCCCCTTGGGAAGTTATCATCGTCACTCCCTGCTCTCTGATGTGCAGAGTCTGTATCAGAACTGATGAAGGCAGAGCTTACACCTGTGTGACTGATATCCAAATCCAGTCAACAAATGGTAAAATCATTACATATATCTGGAATATTTTGTCAAAATACAGCAGGAATCGGTTCAATCGTTTGCATGGTGCTCTAAAGTTTAGAGTCTAAAACACACCTTTCAGTCGGCAGCAAAAACAAAGCTGAGCTTCAATAATCCAGTGTCATATGCAGGATAGTAATAATTACGACCAGTCTCTGGGTAGAAAATGTCAACTTAGATATTTTTAATTGAGCTTAACTTTTGACAAGGCACTCACATGTGACAGTAAAAAGCAAAAGAGCATATTATCTACAAGAAGTGATTCCTATGAACATTTTTCCTTGTGTCAATCATTGCAGGTGTACATGAGGACATGCCTCCCACTCACTCCTACACAGCCTCAGTGAGCAGAAATGAGATCGGTAAGTCTCAGTCTGAACACAGTGGGTGGGAGACTTTAGTTTCTTTCAGGCTGAGACAACAGAAGCTGTCAGATCGCCACCTGGTCATGCAATCCAGCATGATCAGAGTCACCTTCCTTCCTGATACACACAAACACGACATGCTCCGTCTTAGTCTGACCCGTGCAGGGACTAACAGGATTTCACTGCAGAGACATGCCAGCAATCATTACATGGCTCTTGCACAATTAATCCTCCGGCAAAGATCGTCTGGCTAACCTTGGGTCGTCCAATTTCCCATCAGCCCCTTCTGCCTCTACTACCTGCTCTCTCGGCAGCTCTACACACTGAAGAATCATATGATGAATTTTGTTTTTAAACAGCAAACTGTGACCATGTGATCGACACGTCCATCCGAAACAAGGCTTGTTGGTGGGATAAAGCAGAGGCAAAGGGAAGTCAAGTAGAGGAAGGGGAACTGGAGAGGCTGACAATGCATGGCAAAGTCCCAACACAGCATGCTCTCCCAGGGTAAACAAGAAGGAGGGGTTATTCAGTCACATCCAAGGCCAAGCAGGCAGATCTCATCTCAGTTACAGCCGGGGCAGAAGTCCCCACACTGGAATGATTGGAAATACAACTGATCTGGCGCTGCGGTGCATGGGGATGATCTTTGTGTATGTGCATGCTTCAATTCTAAATATTCCTCCAGGCAACAGTACGAAGGGAGGAACGCACACACAAACACACAAACACACACACAAATAACTGAAGGGGGAGAGGGCCAAAGCCTTCATGATGCAGATGGGAATGATGGGACCTTAATCTCTCCGTCTCTGGCGACTGATCCCGGGCCAAATCTGGGCTTCTCTCCCTCTCTCATCTCTTTCACGCTTGGCCTCCTGGTTTCAGATGCCTTCATCATTTCCCACCCTGCTCCTGCCTTTTCTACCCCTTCCCAGAAGCCCTCCCCCCAGACCCAGACACACACACACACACCCACACAAACACTCTGCCTATGTGCCCTTTTGTTCCTTTGCACCAGCGCCTAGAGACGGGACAACATTCGGGTTAGTCAGCGCACTTGACAGGCTCCAACCGTCAAAGACTGAGGCCAACTCGGGGAAATCTCACAACCAAATGCTCAGCCAAGGAAACCCTGCAGCTAAAGCTTGATTGCTTCCCAACAGGGCATCGGGACCACATCACTGCAAACCCCACTATCTAGCGACAGATGGAAACCCCCAGTCGACCCTCTGCAGCACTCAACACCACCTTGATCTCAGGAAAGACTGATATTCCCATTCAAGTTGGCCGGGAGATGTTTGGAAATGTTGTGTAATTTCTTACATATGCTGTCAATTATAAACCCAAACACGGTTGCGCACATGGAGTCACATGCCACAAATGTTTTCCTCGCAACTCAAGGCATGGAGTCAGTTAAGGGGCGCAAACATGCAGAAAGGCACTCGACATTAAGATTTTCAGTACATAGAGAGGTAGAAGAGGATAATAAATTTAAAAAAAACGAACGGTGGCGAAACAACGTTGGAGCCGGTGAAGTAGAACTAAATAGCTCTGGACAGGGGGCAGTCTAATGGCTGGGGTTTGATTATTTAGACAGTGGGTGCGGCCATGAGAGTGAAAAAGAGGAATTCACGAGGAAGATTAGCGGTAGCAGGCCATGGTCGACGGGTGGAGTGGGGGGGGGTAGCAGGGCGGGTGGTTTTACCATGGTGGCGTAAGTCAGTGTTTGCGAAGGGTGGGTTCTTTGCAGTGCCCCTCCCCTCGACCACTGGATCACTGTCAGCATGACTCTGTCAGGGGACTGGTGATTGGACTGGTGGATTGCAGAGCATGGAGGAGGCTGTGAGACAGACTTTGCCAGAAGCTCAGTTCATGTGAGGTCTACTGGAGATTTAGGGAGGTGGAAAGGGAGCATATGTTCCACTTCCTGTCGGGCTACCAGCGCAACACTTATTGTTCCCCCTGACACCCTTTCTCCCAAAACTGTCGGCATGTGCAGCCGCAGGGTCTCCCATTTAAAAGAAGTGTACCCCCTCCTCACGCTCTCCGTCTTGCTTCCCGTCTCTCTTGTTTAGGAATTGGTAAAGCCTGGGGCAGTTGTAATGGAGGATACTGACGGGCTTGGCAGGGAGCTCTCACTGTTTTAGGAATGATACGAATGACCTCCTTTGGGACTGGGAAGGAGGGGTGTACTGTGCAGAGGAGTCTCTACAATAGGAGGGCAGGATGTCATAAAAACATAGCATGGCATATTTCTTAGCAGAGGCTCAGAGTTCTCAGACTGAGTTATGTCAGGAAATACAGACAGAGCCTATGAACTTGTTTGCCATAATCTGTGCTCTTACTGATCTATGTCCATACTCCATAGATGTCTATGCTCCCCCTCAGGAGTTAATAGAAGTGAAGAAAAAAATATGAGTGCATTGAAGAATGGTATTCTATGGCTAAGACATTTGGAATAAATTAAACTACTCCTCATCTTGACATGAAGCCCCCATAAGCTACTGAAAGAGCCCCAGCTTCCCAAGGCACCTTGGCCAGCAGCAGAAGTCTGCTCTGAAAATAGTCCTTGCACTCATAGATAACACCTTGCAGAGCTAATGCAGTTCATCACAATAACTGCGACTGCTTTTCAAATATGTACTCAGTCAAACATGATTAACCCCCACTCCGGGGACGTTTTTACGGCCATGTGCCAACCGCCTGGTAAAGGATTGGGCTCATTTTGTGGGCAATGGCAATGGCATGGCGTCAGAGCCGGAGGCAGAGGACAGGTCGCAAGAACCGGCCGACGGAAAAATCCCAAGCCAATTTACTGCTAACCTTCAACGGGATGTGAGATAAGGTGAAGCCGGATGTATATGTGTCTCATAAAGGAGGGATTGTGCAGTTGAATAAATCTATCAAGGGGCATAAGCTAAGGCCCAGTGACTTTATTTATTACTCTCCGTTCTGTCAGATGAAAATAATTGTGATATAACATCTAGTCCTCCCTATTTTGCTCAGAAGACGTTTAGTGGAGCATGTGTGTGGAAGTCTTTATGTGTAAATAAGAGCATACATAAGGTCAGTGCAGTGTCCTCTCAGTCTGAATGCTTCCATGTGGACAAGACACATTTTCAAGAACATATTTTTTAGAACGGTCTGATAGATACAGTCACCTGTATGCACCTCTTTAAACAACGTGCTGTTAAATTTCTGTAATGCACTTAATCACTCATCTTTCAAACATTATAGTTAAGAATGTACTCTGAAGTAATTTGAAGTACACCATGCTGACAAGCCAAATAATACTTTAACTCCAAAACAACGACAGAGCTCCTTCTCACCCCCACAATGTTGACAGAGAAAAACATTTGAGTCTGATTCCGCACAAAGAGCCTTTTTATGATACGGCTCATAATAGCAATGAACACGATAAGGGAAAGGCAAGGCCACCATTTCTGCACATAATGTATTCCACTGCCTCTACTAGGAGGTATACAGGGCTAAATTGGATCTGAACAGAATCTGTATTGGTTTGATACAGATGACATTGTGTTGCAGTTAAAATTTTTAATAAGATATTAATCGCGCCACAAAAAAACAACAGCTCCTTAACAAGTTAATGGCAACAAGTCTACCTGATTTCCTGTGAATATTTAGTAGGGGATAAAAATGCAGGAAGACAATAGACGCGGCCCACATTCTGGTGCTGTGTGCCTGTGTGTGCATGCACAGATCTGTGAGTGAGGCTGAGCGAGCGAAAGAGTCTTTTAACCTCACTTTCAAAGCTGCAAGCTGATCATGAATGTTTAAAACTAGGCAGATATCTGAAATATAGTTTGCGTACCGTGACTTTTTTTTCTCTCCGTTTTTTGCATGCTCAATTACCAGAGAGTAAATCTTTTAGCAAGATCCAGGGTATATAAATAAATAGCGTATTTTAAGCTGTGGCTCATTTACTCTGAAGTGTGGTTTTCATTCCATGCATTTGTCATGTGAATTAAAAAATATCAAAAGAACTGCATTTTGAATGATTAGAAGCGTACTCCAGAGAGTATAGGTGTATGCAAAGTAAAGCCTTTAGGCTGGATGCAAAATGAAAAGTTGCTGCTGCACTGCTGCATTAGGATGGGCGGGTGGGTGGAGGCAATTTCTTTGGCGGGTGGGGCAACTTTGAGTCTCACTGTAAATATATATGTATCTGTAAAGATATATATTTAGATGTATATATTTTATTTTCTATTTTAAATTTTTGATATTCTATTTCATTGTTATTCTATTTTATTATTTTTTATTCTATTTTATACTATTTCTATTTTTATTTTATTTTGGGTTGAAATTACTGAGCATTGCTTAAAGAGAGTGTGTGACCCAAGCATTTCATTGACAGTGACTACTTCATGTTATCTCTGTTCATTTGACAAAAAAAATCTTGAATCTTGAATCTGTCTACTCGTTGTCTAATAGAGTCATTCCCAAGTTCCCCAAGGTGTTGGTAATGAAAGGGCATCTCTCCTTCTTCTTGTCAAGTGTTAGCGCTTACTTCTCTTTTACTTCTCTGTCATGCACTATTCATGCACTCGGGTCTGTGTTGTGTTGCTCTGCAGGTGGTTAGGAGGAGGATGCAGATGAAATATGGATTATCTCCTCTCAGTGTCTGGCTAAGCCCCACTTTGCTGGCACCGCTGCTTTTCAATGTAGCTCCCCTCCCACTCAGCCAGCCAGCTGCAGGCCCAGCATCTGTCTGCTAACCCCCCGCCCAGCCTTTAATCAAGCAAACACACGCACACACACACACACATACATCTCAATCCATCTCCCCCCCCCACTCCTGTATCAGCTGCGACTGTTCTGTGCAACAGGAAATGCTGGCTTCTGAAGATTTACTGTTGGTATCTAGTAAACAGGATCTGGACCCAAAAGAGCTGTTGGCTGAAAGAGGAGTAATGACAACCCACAGAAGTGCCCTATTAAGAGATAGGTCAGGGTAGTTTGGATGACAGATATGATCCAAACCCCCGGTGAAGACATGACTCCTTTCAGGAAGGAAATCTCAGCCCAACCCTTCAGAGTCTTCTGGGACACGGGCCAGTGCTGCTTCTAATCCTACACCCACACAGATCCACAGTCAGTCAGACTCTAGATACGACCTTCCCCTACTCACTATGGATTTATATTTAACAACTCAGACATTATTTTAATTCATGTTGGTAATAATAGCATTACCCTTATCAAGTCGGCTGAGTGAGTTGTGTGGAATGCATAATTATTGATGAACAGATGCTTGAAAGTCAGGACAGGAGACACAAATAGTCAGACAAAAACAAGGCTGAGGTTATTAACACACACACAGACACACACACACACACACACACACACACACACACACACACACAGTGTTTTCATGTGGAAAATCTTGATGTTCTCCCAGATATAACCAAATATTGTTATTATTCTGATGAGAACCATAAAAAAAAACTCAATATCCAAAAACTTTGAAAAAACATTGAAGTTGTAATAAACTAGAATTATACTGAAAAGGATGAGAACATTTTCTCCTCTCAAATAACATTCAGTTGTCAAAATGAAAACATTTTTGGGTTTATTTATATGCTAATTATTTTTTGCATTACTGTCTTTATTAAGATTCATTGTATATAATTAATTGATTATGATCATTAAACATTATAAAACACAGAAACAATCAATTGTCGAAACATATTCCATTTACTAAGACAAGCAGCTAACTTGAGAAGCTGAAACCATGCAAAGATTTGGCCTTTTTTACTTTAATAACTGAAATGAACAATCAATAAATAGCTGCCATTTAATTCGCTTTTTGACTTACTAATTAATCAATTAATGATTAAAGCTCTGATTGAGATGTGTGACATATTGTAGATTGAACTAAAGATGGTTGAAGTTCACAATAGAACCACAGCTCTGTATTCTGCTAAGAGCTCAACAAACATTATAAATAAGGAGCCGACATTTGCACACTGTTTGTTCAGAGATGTTGTAAAAGGTGAAACACGTCTCACTTACACACACTCTACGGTGGAATGTCTACAAACTACTGTTCATCTTCCTAAAGGACCTCAGGGGATCCTCACACTCCACTTTGTGATACACTCACACCACTTTAACCCCGGGGACCATGTACGATATAATATTAATTATGCAAAGAAAAACAATCATTATGGCACACTTCACCGAGTGGTGCTTCGGGCAAGTCCGTGACCTGTAAAAGCAACAGCACCAGGCAGCAGATAGAGGTCCTGCGCCTGCCTGTCTACAACTGTCATTATCAGGAACACTAAGGAGCTTGTGTGTTTGTGTCTCAGTCAGACAGAGGATGTCCGCTGCGAGACAGCCATCTGATTACCCACAATTCCAAAACCATGCTGCCACCCTAAATCAGTTTAGCCTCATTTCCCTCAAATAAATGACAAAAACACGGGTATTTTCAAGAGATGATGAACACGTATGTTTAGCAAATCTGATGAAGCCTGAAACCAGGAAATAGACTGTTAATCTCCGGTGTATTTCAGGTTATTTATGAAGTTGTTTTATGGGTACTTTCAAATTCATATCATATACCAAAGTTCCCCTAATGCACTTTTGTTCTGACACGCTTAACCTAACATTTGTATCAGATAAACATCATCCAAAAGGGACAGTGAACCAATGTGGAACACCGCTGTGAATGTGAAACGCTTTATTATACCAAGTCAGAAAGATATGACTAATGTCCACAGTGTGGGGATAGACAAAGTCCTTAACCTCAGGTATGTCTGTATCTTATTCCAATGGTTAGTGGCGTATTGCTGGCACAGCTTTATAAATAGTGGAGGAGCTGGGCAAACTAAACACAGACAGGAAGGAAGCCTGGGTGGTTGTCACTTTCCTGCTGTCTGACCACTCTGGAATCCAACCCCGCCCTGGCAGCCTGAATCCATAAGGAAAGCTAACTAGTGCAGTTCAGCAAATATTATACAAGACTTGCATTCTCATCATTATTACATTCATTGTTTTTAATGTCTAGAAAAGACATTTGAATCTTCATAAATAGGAGAAGATGGTGAATATCCTGTTTAATCGCACACATTTGGTTTTAAACATAGCTTTATGCCTTTCCATTTGGAGTATATTCAGTTTTATTATGTACATTTTGCTAAAAGTTCAGCTATCCTGGCTTTAGGTTTATCTTTATCTTAATTTTAGGACACATCGTCAGAAGTAAACAGTGAAAGATTAAAGGATGTTTCATCCATTATAACTAATGTAGTTTCTATTTACTAGAAATTATAATCGGTACCAAGAGTTGTACTGCATTTGTGCTTTTACGTGTTTAAAGGTTTTTCAAATTTGGTATATTTGGTATGAAATACAGTTCTCCTGTCAGAGATTTGAAATTGCTTAGTCCCAGAAAACGAGTGTTGGTCTGGAAACACATCACTGTGGTACAGTTCCAATTTTGCCAATGCTTCATTACGACTGTGAGAAGTCAGTAAACTCCTGAGAGTAAAGCAGGGTTGTGTGCTGACCCAGTTGGACAAACCTGACAAACACATCAGCTCTCCTGTAAGAAAGCAAACTTTAATGAGCACCCTCCTCTGACTTTCTGTGAAGAGCCGGGCAGAGGTTTAGCAAGGCTGCAACATCCTGGAGGTTACCTCTGCTATTACCTCTGCACCAGCTGGCAGGAGCGGATTTGGGTGTGTGTGTGTGTGTGTAAAAGTCTTGGGTTAGCAGAGGCCCATGCTCTGGCCCACACAGAGAGAGTGGGGTCCACTCAAGGGGGAGCGGGCCTCTGTCTGAAGGCTTAAAATAGAGTGGAGGGTGTGAGATGACTGCAGCCAGACTGAGTTTGTGGAGAGCTTTTGTCAGGAGGTGGGTTTGGGAGGAGGAGGGTGTTGAACTCAACAACTTTCAGCATATTAGCGGAGCCTGAAAATAACTCACTACAATGTACCGTGTCGATGCAAATACACACAAGTTCTTAATAGTTAGAGGAGTGGCATTTCCGAAATAGAATTTATATCCAGTCACTAACACAGCAGGACTCAAGAAACCGTTTCAGGTGTTAGCAGCTCCTTAAAGCAGAATGAGGCGGCTCTCACTGCAGGTTTTACAGACTCCTTAAGCTGCTGTGTAAAATTAAACCATACTGGAATAATTACTCCAGTAAGACAACGCTGTTTATGACTAAGATTATAATCAAGAACATTCACTGTAGTTACAGGGGAATGTCCCTCTCATCAGAGTTGTACAAGGCTGAATGGCCAATACCTAACTTTTAATAAAAGTCTTAATCTATTTGCTAACACCGATGTTCCTGGGCACAGCGGGTATTTCCTGTTTCTCTCAAACACATCACAATGCAAGTTGAGTCGCAACAAGTAAACACTGGATGGTGAAAGCCTTTACCGATAATCCTAAAGGAGAAAGAGCTGTATGAAGCCATCTTTGGCAACAGAAAGCAGGCACACAATCGAAAGCAAATCTTTCTCTGGGAAAACAGAGTTTCACCACAGGGCTTTTTGTCAGCCTTACACTGCCAGAATGGAGCTAGATATGCAAGTTTCTACAAAAGGTCCTTGTCAGCTTTTCATACAGGATTGCAAAGGTTACAAAAGCACTGCGTAGGAACTGACTTGCAGGGCTGGACTGACACCAGCATCATGAACTACATCACGCACTAACATCCTGTGCTTTTGTGTCTGTAGCATTTTGTTCTTTTCCTTCATGCTTCAGCAGGAATGTGAACTTCATTCACAAAGATGGTCTCTGTTAAACATTGTATTTAAACAGCTTACATACAGAAAATGTCAGTGTTTCAAAATAAAGCAACTAGCTGTAAACCATATGATGAGAGTGGCTCAGAGGGTTTCTATACAGAGCCCAAAACTAAACCTTGAATTCTTGCCTTGGATTTTGGACTGTTTACATCTTGAAATATTTATCTGGACAAGCCATTGTGCTGATTTCTTTAAAAGTCAATTCACGTCCGAACCCTTCACAGCCACATGAGCAAGAGGTTTTGCCAAAAAAGCCGGCAGTCAAGCTATTGGCTCAACACCTGACGTCTCTTTCTCGTATCAGCTTGGCCATCCAGGCGCTTCGATAATCAGAACATGTTCATGTTTGACAGCTGAGTTTGGAAAATAGAGAGAGAACGAGAGAGACAAGCCTGATGCCACAGGGACACACACCACCTCCCTGACCGCAGACATCATCAGATTTTACTGCAATTGCTATGAGTGCCTGTGCACTATCCATGCTGGGAACACCTGAGCACTGTGGAGCATGGTCCTCTCAGTACGACTGGCAGAGCTGTGAGTCCAGGTCCCACTGCGAGAGCAAATTCAGTAAATAAATAAGATGTGTAACAATTGTTTCACTCCTAATGCACTGCGGATGCTCACTCATTTCATTAGGGCTGAAATTCTGACATAGACAAAGAGAGACAAGACAGGGCCTTGAGCACTGCGTGCCAGTGAATGGTTATGTAGACAGCAGACAGGCACCATCCAATAACAAAATGATCACTCTATTTTATTTTGGATCCCTGGAAGCACTGGGGTTGTGTTTGTCTCTTCAATCCGAGCTGATTTTTATCGAATCGCCAAACTGCTGCGTGCAGATCAACTGCTCGCCGGAATGCCCCAGTCATGGCGAATATTTCATATGAAGCCTATTGTTGCCTACCCCACTGGGGCCTCAGCAAATGGCCCAATGAGGGAGAAAACAGTGAAGTGGATTCCACAGACCAAAGCCCATTAGTCCATTCGCCTCAGGAAGGCACTAGGCAATATTTCAAAAATGATGAACAAAAATATTTCAGGCCAGTGATGTAGTGAAACCAAGACTGAAGCAGGATGATATCTGAAGACCTCTGCTAAATCTGTGGAATGTTTCAAACAGGAAACAGTCTGTTCAGCATTATGATCCAAGGATGCAACGAGGAACTCTACCCAACACCCCCACAAATGATTCTCAACACACTGGGAAAGAAACAACGATGACTCTCGCTGTCTACTCATTACTCACTGTGTTGAGCCAACTACCACCTTACACACACACACACACACACACATACACACGCACAAGAAAAAGCCACAAAAGCACCAGCCCAAGAAATATTCTTTCCAGATTTGATGCCCGCACGAGCAGCTCAGGACAAGAGTGACACTGTATCAAACTGCTGTCATCTGTGCTAATGCAAACAGAGGCCATACTGTTCCATATGAAAGCAATACCGTATTATAAACAGCTTCAGCACATTCTTACATATTTGCATCCCAACACAATTATCTTAACATATGTTCACTCTCAAAACTCCAATTTTAATGTATATGCAAATTCGAAAAACAATGTGATCCATAAAAATATGAAACAACACATATAAACTTAGACAGTGCAAAGGGAACCCATTTTACAGGAAAACTAAAAAACTGCAGGATTTATTTCAACTTGAAAATGATGAGTAACTCTAATGGTTTTTTTCGGACCCATTCCACACCACTTAACATTTCAGTCACAGTCTCCAGCTGACAAAAGAGAAGCCAAACTAGCAACGAGGGCCTCAGTTCGTCTGGGAGACACTCCTGAATCATCAGCAGCTATTTAGCGAGTCAGTGAAGGGCTGCTCAGAACAACAGCAAAGCTGCTTCAACTGCTTTGCTGCCTGGCAATCCATCACAGCACAGGAGCGGAGCAATGATATCTGGCACATGACTGCTTTACTTCATCACTGCCGACACCTTGGGTGTAGTCCAGGAATCAGCTGAGAACTCCTGAGTTTGTAATCCTGAGACGAGAGAAACTCTTGAGTGACCTGTTCCAGATGTTATTACTCACATTACCTGAACTGAACCTGGAGCAACTTTGTCTTTGTCTGCACCTGGAGAAGCTTTAAATCCAGAGAACATCAAAATCCCAAGACCTATCTTTACTTATGTGACCACTGTTATAATTCATCAGTAATTAGTGTGAGGACAGAAAGGACTTGGATTCATCAGATCATTTACATCATTTATGTTACTATGTTTAAATCATCTATAGAGTCAATCAAAAAAACAGTATAATAATAATGTTAAATAGACATAAATAAAAATCTAACTCACATTTAACCATAACACTTTTCCATTTGCAAATGTAACTGGGTCAGACTCTAGGTAACACCCATGAGTCAATAATTCAACTTGTGTCTTTTTATCTTCTGCTGCAGCCAGCACTTTGTACCCATCAGGCTTAACTAAATAAAAATGTTTAAATATAGTTAAATATTTAATCAAAAAAACAAGATTCAAGCTGTATCATCCATTAAAGTCTGCTCAACAATGAGTGAGTGGAAAACACTGAACAAAATGAAATAATATTTAGTTATTGATTCTCTTCTGCTTGTCTGGCTCTTTCGCAGCTGCTGCTGTTTTAAAAAAAGAGTGTCCATTGTTACATATATTGTTAAATATTACATATTTCTCAACTGGATTAAAATGGAGGCTCTTGATTTACTCTGGTGAATACAGCTTAATTGACGGTGAGTTTTATTACTTGACAATAAACACAATTAATTCAAACTGAACAAAATTGACTGGACTTAACTCTTCTGAATGTTTATTGATATGGCCCAAAGAGACGAAACTGAGGGGTACCCCTGGAAATTGTGGGGGGGCAGCTAATAGCCCAAGAGCGAGAATCAAAGGACACAATTTCAACAGTTGTGGAACTTATTGAAGGGAGAATACGTAAGGTGGTAAGTTGTACTTTACTACAATCTCTACCGACGTCAACATGTTTGTTGTCAGACACTAGATTTAGTGGATGTATTATCCAACAACATCGTTTGAAAACGGCAAAATAAATGAGCATTAACTCCACCCTGTCCACATCTACCCTTCCACACATCTTGAGAGGACTGTCCCTTGACCAACAATACATGATGTTTTCCTATATGTTTGTAACAGTGTGTTTCAAAGGTCAAACAGCTACAGGGGTGCTTTTACACTGCATGCCAAAAAAGAGAAGCCACGTGGGGAGCAGACTGCTATTTTCAGCTGAAAAACAAGGGCTTCAAATTCCTAACATGTTGCGGAGATTAGAGAGCAATTCGGTGGAACTCTAAGCTCCATATGGTGACAAGGTGCTCACATCTCCCTCTATTGGAGGTTTGTTTTTTCTTGCCAGGAGTTGCAGCCCTTGTTTGAAAGCCAAATAAAGATTAAGCATCAGCGGGGAGTGAAGAGATGGCCAAGTAGTGTGCAGTGAAATGATGCTCATTTTGGCCTGAGTGGTTAAACCTCATCTCATCAGCTGCTGCAGGAGTAGGCCTCGGGCTGTGTGAGGAAGTAATGGAGGATAGAGAGGTGTGTGGGGGGAGTTTAAGGGGGGAATCACATGGATCATGAGTCATTTGAGGTATTAGACCACATGGATCATGAGTCATTTGAGGTATTAGCCCACTGTTGTCCAAGTCCCTCCAACTACTTCTATAGACTCTAGGGACAACACACAGTGAGTCAAGCTTTGACCACTCTCAATGAATGGTGGAATTATTAACAATAACAATATTACCATCATATCGTCAGTACTATTACCATCATCTTGCCACTGCACCTTATCTACCTATTTATCTTGTGTTTCTGTTTTTATTCTTTCTACCTCAATATTTTTATTTTATTCTATTGCATTGTATTTTATTGTATTCAATTATACCGGCTGCTAAGTAATCTATCTATCTATTGTCTCAATCCGCGACTAATCCAGAGAAAAAGCAGTAAACTCCAATATTATGCAAATCTCTGGAGTTTTACAGGAAAAGCCAATCTTTACAGGACCTCTTACCTGCGTGAGGGTTAACCAAGCTGTTATAGCTTGTACTGAGCTTGAATATGAGTGAGTAGCAGCATCAGTAATGGTGTTAACAAAGCAAATGCCATTAAGGTTGTGTTGAACAACATCAAAACAGATTCTCTGCACATCCATCCTTGAAAAAGGGTGTCGCAGTCTGAGAAATGTGTGTGTCGGACTGCATGACTGTTTAATTGCATCACGCCCGTTATTTCACAGGACCAGCCTGATGAGTAACACACACACACACACAGATACACACACTCACACACACACACACACCCAGCAGACATTAACATGAAACATCATCTCTGCCGGATCCCTGTTTGACATCAGACGGCCTGAGAGAGGCAAGAAAGATATCAGTCCTTCGGGCCACAGCCTTGCGAGTGCTGTCACCAAACCAAAGCAGTTTGTTGCATCATCAAGGCTAACCCTGCTCATTCAAGCAGCGATATAGAAAGAAAAACAGAGTGACAGATTGGGGCTTCAACAGCCCCATTAGTGAGACACGTTCCAGAGGCATGCAACAATTAAGGAGACTCTGCCTGCCAGGGAAGACTGAAAGAATGGGCAGGACATGTGCTCATCATTCAAAGCAGCCAAGCAGAAAGATTTAACTTCGGGAGGAGAAATTATCCATATCAAAATAAATATAAATATAATATTGACAACAGGGACTCCGCTGCACATTTATAATAACTTCCTCCTTGTCTACCAGTGAGGGGGGAGTGGGGAACTAGGATGGGTCACATCCAGCTTTTGAATGTGCATGGCAAAGTCACATGGATAAGTTCCTAAAAAATCTCAGACAGATGAAGGTATCCTAAATATATTTTTTAGCTTTTCCACATCGACAGGGGACATAAATGTGTCCAGCCACAGAGATGTAAAGTCCGCCTTTGGCAGATTTCTCCTGAAGCCATGAGCTCCTCTGAGAGCGAACAGCAGCTTTAACACTACAGAGACACTAACACACTTCAAATCCTTACTGCACAATGCTGCAGAGCTGCCGCCAGCAAAGTTCACAAACTCTTCCAGATACACATAGAATGCACACACAAAGGCATCTGTGACATTCACTCGGCGTCCACGCTGTGCATGAACACAGGCACACACAGACTCTGCATTGTGAACATATCAAAGAAATGAGGCTTTAAACTCTATCCTGCAGACCTCCTCTCCCCTCTGGAGAGGATATCTGCAGTGAAAAGGTAGAGAAAGTTTACCTCTGCAGCACCTGCTCTCGACACTGCAGACCCTTACACTGCTTGAACCCCAAAACATGAAAGCTAAGCCTCAGCTTTATGCCTAATTTTGACTTTGAAACAAATCTCAGACACCAAGTGGCACCTTATTACCAAGGTTTGGGAATCCATGCACTCAGGAAGAAAGCGTATTCAAAGTAGTGAGGACACAGCTGTGGCAGAGCACAGGCAGGAGCGCTCGGCCGAGAGGGAAAGTTAATTAGATTTGTTGGTGTGTGTTGGAGAGACAAGACAGGGGACTTGTTTCCCACAGAGACTGGGGTACCGCAAAACAGCAGCAGCCGTGTGTGGCTTCAGGGATCCAGGGTCGGAGGACGTTGTGCCAGTCCTGGTGCCTGCAAGCCTCAGATTGCAATTGCACAGCATGGACGGAGGCCTGTAATTTCAGATGGGCCTCTGTGCACGTGCCCACTGTGATTTCCACACCACAATGTGGCAGGGGACACAATAGCTTTCCTTTTGAAGACGGTCCCAAATATTTTGTATCCAACTCTAAGCCCATGCTGCGCTGACCATATTTCAGAGAGATTGGTTAGAATAATTTTTGACTCTTCGGAGAATAGAGGCAATTTGTCATCGCTAATATAGCAAAACATGAACATATTTACATATTCCTCATTTCTGGCACAACAGAAAATACAGCAGTTATGAATTACTTATAGGGCAGAACTCCACTGAGTTATATATCAGAATTGATTAATTGGTGAAACTCTGATTGATTTATTTGTTTTGGAGAATCACACATTGCTGATACTATCTAACTTTTGTAAAAAATAAAGCATTTACAATCCCATAGGTACAAGGGCTATTTTTTTCCAAATAAGAGTTAGTTATCCCTTTAGAGTGTGTGTTAAGACACTGAAGTCTTTGTGACAACCAGTGGTAATGTTACAGGATTCTGCGTCAAACTTCCATTTGTTTTCTCAAGTATTTGTTCAAGCAAATTCATCAACTTCTTCTTGTATCTATGACCAATTTCCTGAGAATTTGCAACATCACTGGATCAAACCCATTTCTGAAAGGTGACCAACCAACTGAGTACCTAGTGAGCAGAAACCCATGAGGCCTGGTTGGCTTCCAGAGCCATCTAAGTTCATTTCTGCAGGGAATTGCAGAAGGAAGTAAAGCACTCAGCTTACTTCACTTGTATCACTATTAGCAGTACAAGCCCATCACGTTGCCTTGCTAAAGTCAAAACATGAGCGGCATGAGAACATGGCAGATCAAGTAAAGGGTGCACTCAATCTGTTCGCCCATGACTTCCAGTTTAAACGGTAAGTGATGCTTCTGCATTGCACAGGGACGGCACTGATACATGTCCTGCTGGCCAGTAACAGACACTAGCAGCCTAATATGCACCAGTGTTTCAGGGACACTGTGCTTAAAGGACCGTGGATAAGTGACAGGGGGAAAACAGAGGAGGTGGGTTATGGCTTTGGAGCAGAGTGAGGAATGAGCGCTCCCATCTGAGAATTCGACTTTGGAATGTAGCTGCTCTGTGACCCCAAAAAACACTCCCTTTGCTCCCTTGTGGCCAGAACAACAGAGGCCGCAGCTGGCCACTCCTTCAGAGGAACTTACCCCCCCATCCCACCCTCAAAACACACACAGAGGCAGATTCAAGAGGGAAAGAGCACAAAACAGACGAAGAGAGGGTTTTATTGGATTAAGCCTCTCTTAACTGTACTAGAATATGATGGAAAGAATTTGGGAATTCAAGGAGGTCTGTGTCAACAGGCCTTGTTTGCTTAACTCTGAAAACTTTGCAGGGTTTAGTGCCCTCTTCTCCACACATTCTAAATCTGACGAGGTAAGAAAGAAAGGAACACAGGCCTTAGTATAGTTCCTGATCAACCAGGGTATTCAATTTAGGCCCCCGCTGAATCTCTAAAGATACAGGAAAATAGTTTGGTAACCAATGGCAATTTAGAAGAACAGCCACGGGGAAAAAAAACATGCAGACAGGGTCATGGTTATGGTGGCCAAAGGCTGTGATTCTTTAGAGTTGAGTATTATAGAAGCATTATACTTGCTGTATAAATCTCCAGAACGTAGGTTTTCTTTCCTGATGTGTACAAGCACAGATGAAACCACTGCAGCAGCAAATTGGAGCTATTTATTTCACCATCCGCCTTTTCTAAAACACGTAAAAGCTCAAATAATGTTAGAAAATTTCTAGTGACTCAGTGGCTAATGCACCTGCAACTTCAGGTCATGAACTGTCCTAGCTCTCTCACACAGAAACACTCTCCCACTGCATTATTACCAAATAAAGCAAAATTGTCATTTAGGCTGCTACATGTTAAATATTTAATCAAAATATAATGTACAAATTAATACTGAAAGCAGAATATAATATCTGTGACAAATTGGACCAATATTGAGAAAATTGGTTTATTTTGTATTGCTTTCTATGAGCTCAGTCTGAGGATTTCATTATGATTCCCGTCTGATTCTGCAGGATTGAGTCACACCATAAAGACAGTAATTTGTACCCTGTTTCATGTAGAGGCAACTCTATGACACAACCTTTTCTCTCCAGCTGTCTGCTGCCCACACTCCAGAAAAAGAACACAGGGCTACGATGTCCTATTAGCAAACTAAAAGCTTGCTTGGCCGGAGCAACAGGAGACTGGCAGCTCTAAAAGCCCTCACAAGAGTGCCAGGATTGTACACTCTCCAACTCAGCCCACAGTGTTAAGTACAGCACCTTCCACTGATGGCTGGCACCTGTCCCTCCATATCCGCAGACCTGGCTGGCACAGATCAACACTGCACCACGCTCCGCTTCACAGCCTATTACACATTCCAAACAAATTAAATATGAGGGGGTGTGATGGGCCGAGATAGTATTTGGTGGAGCCCCAGCAGCCAGCGCAGGCCACGCATGCAGTAGAGGTTCATTAGACAACTCAATAGAGCCATGAGGAATGTGCGAGGAGGCGCATCACTCCATTGTTCCCCAGTGGCTCCTCTGGGAATAGGCTAAGCACGAATTAAAAGAAGTTGAGGAGATGAGTAACCATACTGTGCTATCAAATGTAACGGCACATGACAACCAGCCCAGTGTCTGGATGCCTCTGTTGTAGAAACCACTGAACTGTAGACACTGTTGTCCGTGAGGAGAATTGGCAGCAGTTCTCAGAATGTTAGGAACTTGTTTAACTTTCCAATTTTAAGAAGTCCTGTTCCTGGTTTGGCCGAACTCTTGCTACTGGTTACGATAATGTTTGTGTGCAAGCCCGGCCGGGGCCAGAACATGGCCAACCGTGGCTGCACGTAACAAAGGCCGTTGTGGCTCGAAGGTCGGTCAGCTTACAGTGGTTTGGACTTTCCCTCTCAGTCTTTCCTCCTCTCTTTTATCTTTCTCGCTGGACCACAGCCATCAGCAGTTATACAGCGACTATTATTCGTTGCAGGGTTCAGACCGACATTCCAATAAATGGTTGGACCTCATCAGCGTACTTCAACCGTCAGTGGGTCAGTAACGGCCAGTCCTCACTTACAATTCCCTACAAGCTTTGTTACTGAGCTTTGAGTGAGCAAAACGTGGATTGACACCGTTCTTTCAGATATAATGTGCCCAAAACTATCTTTTTGCAAAAAGAAGAGAGAGAAGCCTGACAAAAGATTCATAGCTTATGTTTGTGACAAAATTACAGTACTGAACAAACTGAACGTATCAGAAAACTCAAAGTTAGTGAATACGCAGCTGGTCATCTGGTGAGAGCTTCATCCAACCATTCACATATTCTGAGCCAGACATATGGCAGAATTTACAATGGAGTTTGAGAAAACATGTTGATTTAAGTTGCAATTTTTCTCCACTCTACATTTGCAAAGTTGGTAGCTTCAATCAAAAAACCGTTTTGTTTGGCTTCGGCTGGCTTTCCAAAGCCCCAGTGACTGTGAAGACTCCTCACAGCAGAACTAAATAAACCGAGGATGTGTCAAGCAAACACGTCAGATGAACACATGTCAGTGTAATCTGAATGTTCAGTGGACGCTGATGGAGCCGTAGTAAAGAGCTGGCTGAGGGAATCATTAATCCCAAAAGGCAGCATGAGACAGATGGTACGATGATGGAGGATCGATGCTCTCTGCCATCCCAACTGCTTCCAGCGGCCGGCCCAGAGGCAGGAAGTGGGCTAATCCCTCAAAAGAAAGTTCCAGACTAAACACGCAAGAGGAGCCGCACCCCCAGCCCCCACGGCCGCACTGCTGCCTGGTACAATGTGGATGGTCCTGGAGGGGGTTAAAGAGAGAAAGGGAGAAGTAGGGAGGCATTTGTTCCTGGGTTTCTGGTTGAGGGAAGCTTTATGAGGACTTTGACCTTCCCCCTGCGGGCCCCTCTAAGAGGTCCTCAGCTGCAGGACAGAGCAGGAGGAGCCTATGTGAACTATACATAACTGTCAAAGAAGTACCGGTGCTTTGATAAAGGCCCCAGAACTAGATCCCTCTTGGATTGAGGGTCTGTCTGGATGACAGCAATGTCCCCTGCATGGAGCTCTTGAAGAGTGGGAAAAACAAAGTCTACAACAGAGTCTTCCTTGTCAGTCTTATGTTATGTTCAATAGAAATGTGAAGAATATCCCTCTTCTTTCTCTGAGGCAAATGGCTTTTTGTTATCATAAACATGGCTCGTGTTGCTGGCTTCCAGCCGCACAGATATGAAGGTGTTTATTGGACAGAGGGAAACGAAATCCCACTCCCTTATAAACACGGATGCCCTGTCTGTGCCCTGCAGACGAACAGTGAGTAAATAAATCCGTGATCCAACTGATGTTCCTCTGGAGCCCCGTGTGTGTATTTGTGTGCTGAGAGGGGAATGGGCCGACACTGTGCCTACACCTCACCTCGGGAGGATTTACTGTATTTAGTGGCAGGAAAAACACAAAACATTTACCCTTAGCCAAGACATCCTTCACAAGTTATTGGAAGTTAACAGAACAAAATGCAACCGAGGGAAACCCAATGCTTTTGAAAGACGTGTATAAAATCCGTAAATGTAAAGAGGCTTCATACTGTATGCAGCCTGCACATATTGTTGACAGCAGGTACGTTGTAAAGCTGAATAAAACTGCTCCACCAAGATGATAAGCTGCCATCTCATTAATGCACAGCTTCGTCTTCCCCGGCGCTGATTCCAAACATAGCAGTATGAGAGCATCCATCTCCAGCACCCCCCTCCAGCCTTCCAATTTGCTGCCACTCACCTTTTTTTTTTTAATTCTATCAGCGTGATGATGAAAGCTGAGAGAGCATTATGGTCCTCGCCAGTGGTCAGACAGTGAGTGAACGAGTAAACACCAAAAACTTGAGGGTATGTTCATATGGTCCACAGCAGAAAAAACATGCTGTACTATGTATAGTGCAGTGTCATATTTCTGGGGTCAAATAGCATTTGCACATATTTCTCAGTGTTTGTTTAAACCCACTTGGCTGACCAGATGTCTGGTTTTGTGTTGCATTGGGCGGTTTCAGAATAAAAGTTACTATCTTTGATAAAATCACCACAGCAATTGAACAACATGATATCATAGAGGGATAATATATTAAAAAAACTATAAAATCACTTCACTATAGGCAGCAAAAAGTAGAGGTGCAATTTTTGCTATTAATTATAACTTAATCAGTTTACATCTTTTATTTATATACAATAGTTGACAAATCAATGAGTCAATTGTGTAGCTAATGGGCTCAACCGCACAAGATGTATAAAAAACTGAAGGTAGCAAACAACTAGTCAACTAACAGAGAATGCAAACACAAAAAAAGATCATGAATAATTTAATAATCTCAGTTGAGGACTGTTGACTAAACAAGCAGTGTGAATTTATACACTGTAGCCCCAAACACTTTAAATGGTCTTAAAAATGTTCAAAATAGAAAAGTTTCCAGAGCCCAATGTTATAATTGAAATTGCTTGTTTTGTTGGATGATTAGTCCAAACATATTTCATTCATAATTATAAAAACAAGAGGAGAACAGAAAATCTGCATTTGAAAAGCCGGAACAAACAAATGTTTGGTATGTTTGTTTGTTTGACTAGCTGAGGATAGAGGTTATTGTTTTCAAATGAAAACCACCATCAGCCTACGGAGGTGATAAAACACTCGATATCGAATATGACAAATGATGATTATTTATAGTTAGTTATTGTGTCATGCCCTGGGTCACGAGCAGCCATGAGAGCGGTATGGGAGACATGGGGAGAATGGCCAGTATGGACAGGCTGTGTGACTGGAAGACCATCTGGTATCACCAGTCACCAGGCACGTATCACCATCTGATCCCACCTCTTCCAAGACCATCTCTCCCTCAAGTCACAGCAGCACTCATAACTGCCCTACACCCATCCTGCGCCCAACCCCCCATAGTAAATGGCCCTTACACTGATGCACTCTCCACAGCTATTGACTGGCTCATATGTTTCCGGTCATTGGCATTATTCTTGTACGACCTCCACTCCCCAAAACAATGCTCCTCCTCATGCTCTACATGTCTCCAAATATTGATCTGCACACTTTCTTCTGCTGTCACACAAGGGGAGAGCCTGAGGAAAGGAATGGGAAAGAATACACAAGGAGGGTTCAGTTTTCATATACTAAAACACTCCCGAAGAAGAAAAATTTTTAGTTTGAAGGCTTTTTAATTTTCGATAAGACATCAGACAGCATCGGAGAGGAGTGACATGCTGGGTTGCAGTGGCTGAAAGCCTTTCTAGCCGTCAAGCAGTTGGCTGTAACCCGCAGTCTGAAGATGAGACCTTCTTTAGTCTTTGGCTGAATCACTGAATTATTCTGTTATCCAGACAGGTCCTTCTGGCTTGCGGAGCAAAAGCAAAGTCGGGGGTTTCTGATAGACCTTGGCAAGATGATGACTACTGGATTATTCATAATGTTTTCCTTTCTCCTTCACGACAAATCTGTTCTTCTATTTTTCATGAGCCCAAGACGCTACAACGTCTGCAACTAAATTCATAAGATAAGGGCACAACCCTGCCGGAGCAAAGTTCTAAAATAAAGACAGATTTATATTTAACTCAGACGTGGTCTGGTTCGGGCTCCCCCACTAATTGAGGGATGCAGTAATCTGCATTTACTTACTGTAAGCTGTGCTGCAGCATTAAGATGGGGTCAAGGCAGAGCAGCCTCTCTCTCATTTCCCCTTGCTTTCTACGTTCTTAGCATTTAAAAAGAGTATTAAAAAAGAAGCAGGACAGACAGACGACAGTATAAAGCATCACTGCTAAGAGAGGCAGCTGTAAAGGGTTAAAATGACAACTCAATTCCTAATGTTGTAGAATGCCTGACAGCCATATCTGAGCGAAAGCAAGGAGACTGAAAACCAATACAAGAACATGGACGCTGAAATTGATCCATCTGTGGCTCAAGTGTGACTTGGACACATGTTGACCTCTCGTCTCCTTCAACGCTGCCCGAGCAGGTGCTTCCTTGCTGTGGAATGTTGAATGCAGGGTTGAAAAGGTCACGCCATGATGCCGGCCTGCTCTGAAGTATGCCAACTATCTCAGTCATACAGGGGGTCATGGTCTTTGACCCACTTCGGGGATGCATTTGGAGATGACACGCTCTCAAGTTGTGGACATGCATTTCTTCGCATTCCCGTAATCCAGGCCAACGGATTCCAGCCAGGCAACATTGGCCCTGCTTTTGATCCGTTAACGTGCACTCGGAGTACAGCTCTCGAACTTATCAAAACCAAGAGATGGAAAAAGAGTGAGCGTGCGAGGGAGAAATACAGGTATCTCTTTCTGGCTCCTTGAGTTATCGAGTGGCACCATCCCAGGGGAGCAGTTGTTAGCGTATTGTTATCGGAGCAAGGTGGAGAGCTGACAGAATGTTTTTGTCTGCCAGACAGGGGTTGGGTAACTCCACCCTTCTCAGCCCAGCGGAGGAGAACAACACTGATGAGTAGTTGACCTTATTCAATCCGATTTTTCCCCTCTTTTTTTTCAGATATCTCTCTTCCTTTTTTTTGAATGTGAGGGCTGCCAAGCTCGGCGGTGATGGTGTGGGCTTCCTGCGGATGCACTTCAAACACAGGGAATACTTCCAATAACGTATGCATTATCATGCACTGGTACATACGCACCCACACAAACACAGCAACACAATCGCAGGAGCTAACAAAAGCACATTCCTGCGGTATCTGTGCAAGTTCAAGACAAAAGGGTTTAGAGCCATATCTCTCGCAACACAACTGGCAACGCAGCCCGGGCTGTAAATCCTGTCACAGGCTCATTCAGAGGCGATGATCAGGGACAAAGTTTCAATACTTCACTGCTTGTCCCGTGATCACACCTCATCATTCCATAGGATGGAACGGACAGGTCGGAGCCCATGAATGTGTCAGGGAGGTCATAAGTCACAATACTGCACGCACACACACACACACACACACACACATACACACACACACATGACCACCACTATGCATAACTCATGGTCATGACTATTTACAGCATGAAATGGTCACTAAGAGGTGTAAGTGCATAGTCCTCAGTGTATCTGATGTCATGCAGCAGCCTGCATACCACACATATGCACCCAGACTACACATCCACACACACACACACACACACACACACACACACACACACACACACACACACACACACACACACACACACATTCCTGCTGAAGGATGGATGAAGCCAAAGCTCCACACAGGACACAAAGAGTGTTGGTCTGGAGTAAAATAGACAATATTCAACACAATCCAACAATGAGGAACCAGGTCGGAGGAGGACGAGAAGAGAGAGACAGGCTGGATAAGATATGGTGAGAGGAGAGAGAGAGAGAGAGGGAGAGAGAGAGGGAGAGAGAGAGAGAGACACCGGGATATCCAGCAGCAGCACTAACCTGCTTCACTTCAGCAGGCATGATGTTTCCAAATCTCCCCACCGTTCGTTCCCGCAAAATTAATAAACGCTCCCGGGGAAAACGTGTGACAACCACCTCCTCCTCTGGGGGAAAGTTCTCCTGCACCTCCTCTTCTCCTCCTCTCCTGAGTTGCCTGTGTGCGCGCAGAGCTGCGGCTCAGACGCAGGCAGCCATCCTCTGCTCAGCTGCGTCCACAGACACACGCACTGAGCCGGAGCAGCACAGGAAGCCAGCCGGCGGCCCTTTCACAATAAAGCACTCGCAAAAAAAAACCATGCTGCAGCTTTATTCGTGGCTCCATTCGAAACTACGAAAGAATGAGTAAGTTTGAAATCAACACCACGGAAAATTGCTGGCCATTAAAGATGTAGGTCTGACTCTACACCATCCGGTCACAAGAGAAAAAAGATATTGAGAATAATGATGATTCCATGTGTTTGTAACAGGAGGATGCAAGTAAACATGCCGAAGAAGCTTATAACTAGGGTTGCAAAATATTCAAATATTCAAAGTTGGAAACTTTCCATGGGAATTAACGGGAATTAACGGGAATATATGGGAATTAACGGGAAATGTCGGTAATTTATACTAACTGTATTTACCTTGTCATATACAGACATACATATACACATTTTGTTTTGTCATAGGCTGATTTGAGCCCTGAGGAAACTTTGGGCACTTGACTATATGCTTCTGCATCGTTGTGTCATTCTTAACATAGGTCTTTGCACAGTATTTGCAAATGTACACAGCCTTTCCTTCTACATTGGATGGGGTGAAATGTCTCCACACATGAGATAGTGCACGTGGCATTGTTCTGTAGAATAAGATGAGAAAAGGTTTGTAAAAAAACACTAATGCAGTGCCAGAGATTTAAATAGTTAGCCAAACAATTGGAATCGTCTGGAAACATATTTTACAATTGATGGATAAATCAATAGAAATAGTCTAGATGAACAGATGAACAATCTTCAATCAGCATGCTAATATATTTCCCCCAGTAATATCATCGAAACTTACCTGACTAGTCCTGCACACTACAGCAGGCCTCAATAGCCCTGCTGTAGTGTGAAGGATGCTGGGAGTTATCTGTGCATGTGATGGAAGAATGCACAGTGGAGGGTTGAAATTCAACGTGCAGCGTGTGCTGCATTCCATACATCTTTAAAATAGAGTTTTGAATGATGTTTTTATTGCTCAGCGTTTAATTTGCGTAGTTTTTTGTTTTTTTTCAAAATTCCCAAATTCCAGAGCTTAACTTCCCAATGGAAAGTTTCCGGAAAGTTTCCAGAAATTTACCGGACACTTTCCGCCCCTTTGCAACCCTACTTATAACACATAAAATACAAACTCAACCCCTTTGTTCTCGATACCATTTCTCTTGAATTGAAGTAAAATATTTAAGATTTCCTTGGTGCAAAGTGAGGTCCTAATCTTCTCAGAGATAATCCATCCACCTGACACGTGTCACATACCAACAGATGATGATTATAAATCATTACTGGACTGGTCACAATAAAAGGCTGACTCTAAAATATGCAGTTCATACCGAAGATTGATCTTTACCACTCACTGAGGTACAGTTTCACATCATGGAATATTGATTATCTGGTATGACCACCACTTCCTCCACGCACTGCAACACATCCACAGACAGTTTCCAAAAAATCATGCATTTCTGCCATACAAGTCATACAGTATGCCTAGTAATGCAGTCCCCTGAGCGTAATTCATTGGTAATACCTTATATTGTACGTTTGCTGTATTTGACGACAGGAAAATATGAGAATATTGCATATTCTAGGTAAATATTATGGATTCATGACAACACAGTGGCACCAGGGCCGATCATTATTTCCAGCAGAGAGCCTGAATGATTGATAATTATGAGTTGCAATGGTCATCTTTGATGGAAACACACGAGTGCTTTTATTTTGAAAGCAAAAATCACTTCACATCCAGTGAAATGCTGGCTATGTCAAGCATGTTTGACACATGGGAATAAAGGACTCTGCTTTCTTCTTTGCAGAGATGCTGTATGGATGTATGGGATGGAGAGAGATGGGGGGATGGCGTTGCTTTTTACAACCCCCCCCCCCCCCTCTGTATCGAAAGCAGGAATTCAAGAAAAGGAATGGAGCTGAACTTACATGCACACACACACACACACACACACACACTCACACACACACACACACACACACACACACAAGTTCGCATTATAGAGAACAAAAAACCTCTTATAGGCTGAGAAAAAATTGGGGAAAGAGGAGGTGTGTTAATAGAAAGGAGGATTCCCAGACAGGCAGCCGGAGCTGTGCAGGAGCTCGCTCTCCTCCTCCTCCTCCTCCTCCTCCTCCTCCTCTCTCTCCTCCTCTCTCTCTCTCTCTCTCTCTCTCCTCCATTTCCTCTCATTAGGTCAGTGTCTCTCGCTCTATCTCTGGCATCTTACTGGGGTGGGACCAGCTCCCTCCATACGCTCCAGCTGCATCTGTCTGTCAGCCTGTCTACCCCTCCTCCTCGTTGGCATAGACAGAGAGGCGAGGAGTAGGAGCAGGACGGGGGGGGGAACAGGGGCTCACACGCAAAACAAAAGTTACCCCTACTGAAGCAAAGGCACCCCATACTCTGCACATTTTTACACCCTATACACAGACACACACACACACCCCTTCTTTTCTCTAACTCTTTGTCCCATTCCCCTCAGTGCACTTGATATAAGGGAGGGGTGGGACGTACGTGAAAGAATTCACATTCAAACGTCCATGACTGTGACCAAGACTGAATAGGAATGTTAATCTAATAACGCCGAGAGAAGCTTAACTAAGGACGACTTTGAGTGAAGTCTGAACAGGAGAAGAGCAAAAAAGGATGACTGGACTGAAAAACTGAAAACAGAAAAAAAGAAGAAATCCCAAACGGAGCGGAAATGGCTGAGGTTTTGCATTCCACAAGCTTGGCAGTGTTATTTCATCCCCCTGAATGTTACTGCTCCATTTGTTCTTAATGAAAGACCTGGCCCACCATGCGCTATTACAGCGAGACCTTAATATGCTCAACAATATGATTAAGTATTCATCCAAGCAACATTACATTCAAAAAGCAGCCATAAAAATATCTCTATCTTCAACATTTGCTGCTCTTATGTGATTTGCAACATCATCCATCCATTAAAGCCATTTAAATGTTGAGTGATTTCATAACCTTGTTTGAATCCATTTAATGCTCTGGAAGGCTCATGGGGGCAGATGAGTAAAGAAGCATTGTATGTGTGAGTCAAAGTTAGGGATACTACATTTACATTTAGAGGCGGGGATTGGTGGTATATATCAAATCAGAATAAATCCCTCAGAGCAGAGCAGCCCTACACCTCTAGTAGCATTAGGGCCCTGTGAATTGCAAATGGGCACTGCTTCCCCCTTTGAGTCAAAGGTGGTGTCAACTTTCACAACTTTGATGAGAGGATGAAGCAACACCATCTTTCTGGTCACGAAATAGGAAAATAATGAACACAGCAGGGACGTGACATGAGGAAACAGCAATCGGCTTAACCAGTTTGATGTCACCGCACAATGACACATTCCTTCACAATGATCTCTCTGTGCCTTTTCTAATCAGCTGGCTGGAGGTGTTTCTGGTAATCCAATCAGATTTTGTGACAGTCCCAATCAGCCAATCATGTCATCGCTGTCACACTCTTGCTGTCAGCTGTCATTTCAGTGATTCGCTGCAACCCTTCTCCTCTCCGATATATCCTGCAGTCTCCAGGGCCCTGGTCGAGTCCACTCATCATCTCGTTCAGATCATCACAATCTCTCCATCCCATCAGGATTTTTACAAATAATATCACTAGCTGTCAATAATGATGACATCACATGGAGACTTTCCTCTTTTTGTAAACTACATTTTGTTCACTTGTCAATTGAAAGCTTTCCTTATTGAAATACCAAAAAATGTCAATCTTATGTTTGTTCAAATTTTAAGGTAAAGGGGTCATTAATGACAAATGGGGACAATGCTATAGAACCATGTTGCTAGTGTGGCTTGAAAATGCTGCTGCTCTTTACGCAAATCGAAAGGTACAACGCATTGCTGGACTGGGATATCAATAAGAATTCTGGTCAAGGATATACAGAAAATTGACAAGACAGGAAGAGATAAACTACAAAAAGTAAATGAAATGCTTCACTTTAAATTGACTCATAATGTTTTCAGGTAGGTGATACAGCACATACGATCCCAGGATGCCTGCTACTGTCAGACAAAAGCTCTCTTCTCTTGACTGGAGTCAACCCGTGCCTGGGCCTTTTAAAATACATGTACAAGGTGTATGAATAATCCAGAAGCTGTAATCAAACCTCCTGAAGTCAGCTATACTCTGTCAGGACGTACTTGTGTAACAGATGGTAGAAAGGTTCATGTGCAGCAAGGCTTTGACAGGCAGACACCTCCAGTGAGGTTCTGTTAAAATCAGGGATTTAGTTTCAATTCAAGAAGACTCAGAAGTGAAACCAGATGCGGAACGAAGACGGAACAACAAGTAACTTGAGAACATATAGGGTGTTTTATTGCAGAGAATTGTGATATATATTCCTGATATCCAATTGTGACAAGGACTTTAAAAGTTTTTTAAGTTTACCTTCCAACCCAACAAAAAAGGTAAGTTCAGCTAAATATCTCCTTTCACAAAGCAGGTCTGAAAAAACAAATGCATTCAAAATGAGAGTCAAGATAATACTGACTTTGCTGCTCTCAGTACTTTATAACAATCACTGGACAATGCAGGGCCCTGATAAGAAAATAATATATGAGTGTGTGAGTGTACAGGGCCAAGATGATCTGCTGCTACAGGCTGCCTGCTGTTTATTCCAACAATGGCACAGCTTGCAAAAAAGCCTTTATCTAATGACTTGTACTATCATGTTTTATTCTCCCCTTGAAAAATGGCTACTCAGCGATGCAGAGGATTAGAGTCCAATCTATTTGGAACTTTTGTCTCGCAAAAAAAGGCAATTTTCCTTTCACTTAGGGAAATAAAGTTCTGTCTAAATGACATCACTTCAGATGAAAAGGTTCTACTTTCTGCAACAGTACAGCGAGACTGAAATACAACTATAACAGGATTAGGCTTTTCCTAGTTTCCAATCCTGCAATGTGTAATTGGGACACGGAATGCAGCACAAACAATAGAATATGAAGCAGTTTGAGGCTGAAATGCAGCAAAATCAGCAACTCATACCCACAAAAGTGTTTTCCCATCACCTTCATTTAAGATCAGAGAGTCTCAACCTGTGGGGGGCACGGGATGGTTGAGTGGGGGGAAGAAATATATAGATATCGATATATTTTCAAAATAAAAATTAATATTTTAGACTGGAAATAGTTTTTACATCAAATCTGTATCTGTATCAGTGACAACATATGGTTTAGAATGTATGTTTTTCAGTGTGTTTTGTGAGAGTCAAAATCTGTCGGCACATGAGATACTGCTTGGCCCAACCGAAATACTTTTTATTTTGTGAAGCTTTTTCCTCTTTCCACCCCTTCAGAAGCTATGAGCGCATATTTGTTCTAAAAGTGAGAAAACGCTCATAAAACAGTCACAGTTGAGCACAATCTAATAAAAATGTTAAGAATTATGGTTTGGCAGTCTGCAGTGCAGAAAAACACATCTTAGCCTCCCCGTCTGATCAGACTTGTTCACCAGCCCGATTATACAAGTGGGACGCAACTTGAAAAGGTCATGAACTATTGTTTTAGATGAAAATGCCGTAGTAATAATTCAAATTCTCATATGCCTTGTTATAAGTTAACATGTAAGATAATGAGCAGCAGCTTCTTGGCAGGTTTCAACCGGCTCCTTCAGTGATCAAGGTCAGCTGCCTTTAGAACTGAAGCTGTTTTCAGACCGGCACTGAACTGCAGACATTCTCCTGAACTTTCCTGCAGGGGCAGTATGTACGAATGCAAATGTGGACATTTTTCTTAACTTTCCTGCCAGCCCCCTAGTAAAATGTCTGTAAGAGTCAGAGTGAGCTCATGATAGAAAACAAAGGAAACATTAATGGATCTAATAAATCTGAGGATGAAAAAGAGGAGCCATACACGTAGTAGACACAGACAAAGATGTCAACTTGGAAAGACAAAGAGATTTGAGACCTTTTGCCGATAAGGACAGTTTACAGCAGCTGAATTTATGCGTCATTTCCTACCTCCTGCATGCTCTAACCAGGCGCCACTCCTCGCCCTGAATGTTCCAGACACTTTCCTGTTGTTGTGAACGCATCTGATCTCCTGCTACGTTTTTCATGTGTGAAAGCCAAACTCCAGAAAATGAGGAGTCATGTGAGTCAACTGTCAATTCTCCAGACATTTTCCTGAGCTCATGTCTGGAAGCAGCTTGTGAGAAAAAGGAAAATGAAAGCACAATGGTGACTTTCCTCTCTATAAATAGAATTTGTGCTTGCTACATGCACTTATTCAGCACAGAATGATCGGTTTGAATGAGGCTTGTGGAGAACAGTGGTGCCCATCTTTTCACACATTCCTGCCTAACTAGACAGTTCACATACCAAGCCCACCCTCCTTCAACTTCACCCTTTTCAATTACACCATCATATAAAGAGGGCCCCCACAACCTGGCTTCAACTTGAGACAAATACCATGATTTTTAAACCAAGTGTGTGTCTGAGTGTGAGCAGCTCTGTGAAACAAAACAGCAGCAGTCTAAGAATGTCCAGACTCTGTGATGTCCAGTCTTTTTATAGTCTGCCCAGCTAGGTAGAGTGTCTACCCCTGAGGCAATGCCAGGACTCATATAATCAGTTTGCACTGGCAAAGTCAATAGATGTATGTGTGGCTCTGACTTTATCGCTATAATCTGATGGAATACTAACTATAGATTACGGTTACTGCACATGCACCCCCCTGCCGTTGCTATGGATTCACATGCTGATAATCGCCAGGCAGGTGGGAGAAGGATGATTTACTGGCAAACACCAAGAGGTTTGCTTTTGTTAATATTAAACAGAATGAGATTCTGGACTAATTCCAGGTAAAGCACCACCTGAGAGTACCACTTTCCTTCCGGAGTTCATTCATCTGCTCTGGAGATTCTTTTCCGGACTCAATTTGTCAGTTCTGCTGAGATTTTTTGTGCCTCTTTCCAGGAACCGTGAAAGCTTTTACAGGGAACACTTTTAACAAAAGTTAATTTGAATCTTCTACTTCCCAAGGACAGTTTACACAAGTGTATTTGCCGAGGAGCAATAAAGCAGAAGACACTGTTTACTTGGCAATAGAACTAAATATCCACATTAGCCTTTATTAAAGAACACATTAGGGTGAAATTGAAAGAAAAAGTTACCTCAAGTCCCTTTTCGCTATTAAAGCATCTGTAGTCTTAAGGAATGCTCTGTGCAATAAAGTGCACATTTACTCCTGCAAACCTTCCAAAACAAGGCTGCAGCTTCTGGTCCTCATTTGGTGGCTATTTACATGCTTGTAAGTCATGTTGTAAAAATGTCGCACCAGTACGTTAAACTCATGATGATAATTAAATCAAGACTTTGGGGAACACCGACAAAACCCGGCTACCAAGTTCTCAAACTGTTTTCAATTTAGGGGTTAGCATCCGGCCTTGTTTGGATACCCAGCTGGACACTGAGGTCACATTCCTCAGGTGGCATTGGTGTACCGTGAAGGAGAGGGGATTTATTTCAAACACATGGGCAGAACGGTTAAGTCTCTGAACTCAACGGTCAAGCCCATGGTCATCTTCAAGTACACAAGAGGACCTCCAAGCTCTCCGGATCTCTCAGGCCGAGGCATCGCCCTCAAAAGATATTAAACTTGCCTGTTCACCTTTGCAAGTAAGTGAGGATGTGTGGTAGAGGAAGTGGGCGTAGTTTCAGATACCACTCTAAGAGCTTTTAGTGAGCATAATGGTTTAATGGATTGTGATCAAATGACAGGGAGGTGCACCAGGACAGGCATTAAGTCCACCGATGTTGGGGCCGGTTTGAAGGATGGAGGTCTGAGCCGCCTCGGGGGAACATAAATAGCCCACAGCACAAAAGGTTTTTCCGCTTCTCTACCTTTGAAACCTCTCTCTCGCCCTGTTCATCTGAACAAGAGGAATATGCACAACCCCAGTCTCTCTAAAAGTTCTTGTCTTTGCACGTCAGCCCCGGTGCCGAGCTGAGACACAAAGAGGACTTGCCCCCCCCCCCCCCCCCTCCACGAGTGGTTAGCAGCGTGATTCACGGGTCATCACCTCGAACGTGACAAATAATTTTGAAGAGGGAATGAATAAAACATGATCTTGAATGTAAAAGCACAATCGCTCTGCATTTTTACTGAAGGCTGAGCTGTTTAGTGGGAAAGTCTTTGTGACCCAAATGTAAAATACATTTATTAGATGTGCAAATGGTTCACATTGCCTTTAGAACCCCTTAGATTTTGTGTTACTATATTTATTATATATATTATATAATGCCAAGCCACACTGCTCTACTGTTGAATATGTAATTAAAGATTATATTTAATATTATTGTACACGTCATATTTGATTCATTGCTACTACTTTGAACATTAATGTTAATTTGAAATAGTTTTACACAGCTAATTCAGGCAAATCACCAGTGGATGGACTGAACTTGTGTCTAATTGTGTTTCTATAGATGTATATAATTCATTATTGTTTTTATAACAATACCTTTTTAACTTGCTTTGCTGTAATACCCACATTTATTCCATGGCGATGAATAAAGTATTATCCATCCATCCTTCCATCACTCAATCCTACCATCCTTCCATCTGTCCATCTATACATCTATCCATCTATAAATCTATCCATCCTTCCTATCTTACCCCTGGTTCGTAAACTCAGCTATTCATAGCGATTAAAATGTCAGGGTAATGCATCTCAGAGATGAGGATTGAGAACCATCAGGAACCTTTGGGAACCACAGCTTTAGATGTCACCATGCTATAATGAGTAATTGTATCCTCATCATTGAGATTACTGAACAATCCTTCCACGTTGTATAGTACTGCTGCTCTATTTGTCTCTATTTGCATTTTTCTCTGAAGATTATTTAGAAATATTAGTGATTAGGTCACAACCAGTCGACCGGGTAACCTTTACACTGTATGAGATATGATGTTTCATATGGAAAAATGGAAAACACACAGGAATGTTATTAAAGGATTAACATGTGACTTTTCTGCAGGCTGCAACACGAACCTATACATTGAAAGGGAATAAGTGTAGGAGAGCCAGGGGAACAGTGTGGTATACAAAAAATAAACAAAGGAGGCACTTTCACACCGAGGTAATTAGGGTGTTTATGGGAGGCGAGAAAGTTCTTGATGGCACGGCGAGGAATGAAGACAAGGGAAGACAGAGGAAGGGAGGGGGCACACTAAGGCTCATTGTTAGGCAGGTGATTTATGAGGGTACAGGAGCTCCCGAGCCCTGCCAGTGGAAGGATAGATCTTCTGTCGCTATAGCACCCTTAGCCCTTTGTATCCATTGTGCCTAGACAGGGCTCTAGGGAGGGGGGGGGGGGCTGTGTGGATGAAAGTGGGTGGAGGGCAGCTGAAGCGACTGTGGGTTGAGTGCTGTGGTGCCATCGCAGGGCCGGAGCCTGTACATCTTCACCACAGATCAAAGGCTGCACTGTTCCCTCTCTTTAAAGCTCACAAGCCTTTGAAAACTTCCCACAACATTTGCACAAGGGAGGGTCTACCTCTGCAATGCTAGACGCCCGCAGAATGTAGTATCGGAATACCAAATGGCAGAATTTTCTAATATATCCACAGTGAGAGAAATTATGTAGTTCTCTTTCAGGCCTCAACAATTATTTAAATTAACCTTTCACTCGTCCAGGAACAAAAATTAACTACGGGTGAAATTGAAATAATTGGGGCGACCACATAGCCGAGTGATCAGGATGCATATACCACATGGACATTCATGCTCTGAACAGCAGGTCCTCAGTTCACCTCCCAGCCCGCCAGACCACTCACTGCATGTCCATACCCCCTCTCTCACCCACATTTCCTCTCTCTCCACTTTCACTATCCAATAAAGACACATGAAAAACAAAATACTTATAATAAGTATAAGTAATAATTACAGTAATTAACTTGTATCAATTGTTTGAAAATGCCGAGTTCAGATGAACAAACAGTTGAAAGCATCCAAACTACGTCAACAGTTTATTATTTCATTCATGAATTTATTAATGTGGCTACAATAAAACGCTGTTTGTCATTTCATATTTGCATTAGTATGTGCCATTCTTCTTGGCCTTATATAAAATGTCACTGAGGCATATTTATAAGCTTTTAAATTATTTATTAGTCATTATTTTACATTCAAGCCCACTACCTCCTTGCTAATGACCTTTATATGTCATGCTGAATTGCAAAGCAAGTCTTTCTAAATATGAGCTTCAAATGATTATCAATGTTTATCCATCTGACATTTAATAATGATTGAGATATTATCATGATGATAGTTTACAGGTATGGATGATGAATTAGTGGTAAATAATTAGTTCTGCGTAATGCTCCCATGTGACAGAGATTTCACATTCATATGTGGTTAATTGTTGAAGTGAAACTGAAGCTCAAGGCTTTATAAAGCTGGAGAAAAGATGTTTCTGTTGACTTGTATGGTTCAGTTGTAAAGTTTCTTCTTCTCTGTGCTTTTCCTGACCGTTGGCCAGTCTGCGGAGCCTGAAGGAACATCGCAGCCACTGTTCCACTGAATGTTCGAACTGTAAGTGATTCCTAAGCTGCGGGGATATTTGGAGTGACTGCTGATTGGTCAATTATGGCTTTCTGAAATGGATATATAACAGGGAAAAAGTGCATTCGCCTCAGAACAGTTATTTATTTATTTTTAAAAGTAATGTAGTGAGTCAGTGGCACATAATACGATTAAACTGTATTTGTTGTTTATGAAATTTCTCTTCCACTTGCCCTACAAACACTCCACTTGTCCCAGACATGCTGACAAGCTTTCATTTGGAGCCCTGCCTTTTCAAAGCTGGGTGATTGTATGCAGTACGAGATCGGAACTATGCATGCGTCAGGCAGCGGCCGTGGGTAGATCAGGCGTCTGGTGTATATGAAATGAGGTCACCTTCTCCCTTAGCTCCAGACAGACATGGTTGTCTGAGTGCTGTCTGCCTTTCTCCACACATTGAACAGTCGCCATGCACCACTTGACCTTTCAGAGCCTTGGTGATAACGCTCCTTCAGGCAAAAATCAATTACCAAAGGAAAAAGTGATTTCAAATGAAGACAGCGTATGATCTTAGCATGTAAGTGCTCACATCTTGGGGCTGTTGATGAATGTGGATTGTAAAGCCACTCACTCCGCATCGGTGAATCTTCTGATAATTTCATCAGGAAAGCTAATGGAGTGGCCACCATCATTGTTATGATGTTTCCTCATAGGACCATGCAGCATTAACACTAATTATCCTCCTTGGCAACAATTCACAAAGTGTTATATTGAAGTGAGTGAGGATCCAAATTCAATTAGAAAGGCCTGAGAAAGTAGGCCAGTGCTGTTCAGAAGAACCTTTTTCCCACAGTCATTGTTCCAATCAAAGCATCTTTCTAAAGTAGGGCCAAAAAACAACATTCTAATAATATTTAAAGATGTCGAATCACAAGATCCTTTAATCCTATTCAGTCTTACACCCAGGGTGTTAATATCAGAGAGTGATTCTCTACAGGACAGATCTAAGAAGAACAACAATGTGTGGTATGTAGCGTTTTTAGCCAACAAAAACAACATGAAATGCTTGAAGGTTTCGACTTCACTCACAATTTTTCTTTTTGGTTAAACAAGGCCAAGACTCTATCATAGATGCTAGTGATTCAGTAAAGATATACCCAGTCATACCTTTAGCCAAACGCTAATATCTGCATACTTAAATCACTACTTATATCGCCAATGCTTCCGTGATGATATTTAGCAGATGAAATAGATCGGAAACATTCTCTATAGATTTTCTGTTAACAATTGTTTCAAGTAGGATTCATTATGTTGTGGGTGAGGCAAAGTAAATCTTGTTTTTTTAATTAAATCATTATTGGCCAATATAGGCTGCTGGAGCATTTGTCAGATTTTAAGAACACGTTCATATAAGTATTGGCTCAACAACATCTTGTATCCTTTGGGCTATAGGCATCATGGGGCTGCTAGAGAAACAGCCATAGGATCATTAAAGTATGAAATGTGTGAATACAACTTCACATGCAGTCCATTCAAACAGAAAAAAAGTCAACCTTGTGTTGGATAAGTCAAGGCACCATCAAATTCAGAAGATCTCATAGGACCATCCATATGTGTGTAATAACAACACACAATAATTGTTGAACTATATCACCCTGAACTGTTTGGTGGACACACTTACAAACCAACGCTATTCCAGCCTTAGAACCACACTGATGGAGTTGCTGAAGCCTTTTCCCTATCATGCAAATATTTTTACGTTCACATGAGCATTATCCAAAAGATTTGTCACGAAAGTAGAACAGTAATAAATCTTCCCCACTTTAAATCTGAGGAGGAAATGACTGCTATATTTCCTCATAATGCTGTCAAACCAGTGTTGTATTATTTATTTGAGCCATTTGGCTGCTGTCCAGAGGCCATGCCTCACTCCACATCCAGGCTGGACTGGACAGAGGAGGCTGCTGTGTTAAAACTAACAAAGTGGGGTTGGGCAGTATTGACATTCTCAGTGCACATTTTGAAGTGACTAATCATACAGGACTCTGCTGATGAGCATGTGAAGAAGCCTGCAACCAGGCTCAAATGATGAAGACAGATTATTAGGACCAATCTGTTCCAAGGTGAGCAATGTGTATCCAAGTCCCTCTTGATCAGGTGGTTTCCACTGTTTGTTTGTTTTGTTGATCTAGCGTTGAACAATGGCAGGCTCACCGAGTCTGACCTTGAGGTTTTGAGTCTGAACCCTGAGATACTGATCCATGCTCCATTTTCATTCATCAATCAGCCTGGGGATTGTATATGAGTGTGTGTGGGTGGAGAAACAAAGCAAAGATGAGATAAAGTGAAAGAGAACAATCTGATGCATTCCTCATCACTCATACCACCTCATTGGGTGAATGGAGTGGATCAGAGGTGAAGCTCACATACACACACACACACAATTCTCTGTCAGTCTAATCTGTGAGTGACAGTGTAAAAAAGCATATTAATTCAGCGCCTGTCATGTCAAACACTGTCCAGTAAATCATTGACAAGTTTATGAAGAGGGTATTTGTCTCTCTTTCAAACACAAACACATACACACACACAAACACACACGTACATACACACACACACACACACACACATTCAAACACTTAACCGTACCATACTTTCTCTGCATCATCTTCATTTCACTTCACAAAGCCAAATTGGCAGCCAGCCCTTTAAAGATGAAGAACACAGACACCAGACAAACACAACCACAGGCAAATGTATGCAAACCTGTTCCAGCGCTTTAGGTTTTGCTGTATCAATAAAACATGAGACAGCCTCCTTCACTGTGATTAAAGGTGATACATCTAAGTGCTACAGATGCAGTATCACCGAATCGTGCTTTCAAATTTCCGTTTGTACAACGTGTACAGTTTCTTCACAGAAATGACATATGCAAGAGTAGAACAAGGGTAAAGTGCTGTGAGGATATTAGCACGACAGAAACACCTGCATCAGACAGCCCTTGACAAGCTGAAAAGAACCTGAATATTAAGACGTTACATTTCCTGACCCTGGGAGTTGCTAAGACAAGAAGCGCTAACTGTAACATTTTACCTCAGTTTGATGTGCGTGAATCAATGGTTTGTTGTGCCTGCTGACACTGTCTCATTTCTACATCTCACATTTCCTGCTCCTGCAGAGTCAGCCAGCATTGACAGGATCCCTGGCCAGGACTCTAATATCCCCCACACACTGGCCAGAGTTGAGCAAAAGGCCAAATCCAATCAGCAGCACCACCAGACAATATCAAAGACCAGTGGGCGAAAGAAGATGGGATTTCTATGGCAGGCAGTGGCGTAGAGGGAGGGATGTGAAGGAAGACATAATGAGAGTTTGAATCTCATCAGCTCGCCTTTAGAGATGAGTCACCGCAGAGCAGATTATTGTACAACATCCAGGACAGTGGGTCCAGAAAAATAGGAACAAGTGTCCCAAATCACAGGGAAATTGAACAGAGAGATTACGGAGTTCAACCAGTGATTAAAAGCAATGGCCGTGAGCAGACGTGATGATGGAATGAACTTGCTGATGGAAGGAGGGAGCATGAGAGGCGAATGCGACTTCACCGAGGTAAGCACGGAAGCAGACACATGGTAGGTCAAGCTGGTGGTTGAAAACGACAAGGGGTGGTTGGCCAGCATGCTGGCGTCATTTACCTGCATCCCCACCTGCTGCCATGCTAGCGGTTGGCTGGCGGTGGCGTTGGGAGGCAGGTTGGCGCGGTCTAGCTGCAGGGTGACGTTTCGACGCTCCTCCTCAAGGGCTCGGGTCAGCTGCTCAAAACGAGCCTCCTGTTCCTTCACTGAGGCCAGGATGCTGGCGGCTGAGCGAACGTCATAGTCCTCCATGTTCAGTGTTGGTCGCAGTTGTACCGATCTTCCGAGTTGGTAAGGGAGGGGAGAGAAGGGGGAGGAGGGGGCACCAGGTCATTAAAGACACCCAGACCCAACAAGCTGGGTGAGAGGCATCAACAGGTGGTCTCACGGCTCAAATTCAGAGTCAAATACATGACTTTTTTACTGGCCAATATATGACATTGATGATTTGGTATTCAGCAAAAGCCACAAATGGTCAACAAGACACATTGAAATGGAACAATTCAAGTAGCTGGGTGATTGCTTTACTTTAGACTGGCTACTTGACTCAAAACCCTGAAGGAACAACCTTACATTCGACCCAAAAAGAAAGACCGCATTACATGTGAAAGTCTTATCTTTTCAGAAAATACTTTTCCTTCAGAAGTTTGATCCTTTCTTAAAATTGTAATCATGGCACCAAAAATATAACTCAAAACAGTTTGCTGGAGCATCAGCACTGTAAGATGAAAACATGATCCACCAATTTCAAGAGAATGAAACAGCACAGGGCACAAAAACAAAGATTCTTGTTTCTGTGCAGCCCAACGATGGAGAAGTATGATCACATCCCGGCAAATGAACAACAGCCAGCATGGAGAAATGGCGCTGTCATCACAAACATTCATGCACCAAGCCATAATGCATAATGACACACAAGCAGTGATGCAGGCACAAATCCAACACATGCAAGCCTTACCACAGCCACCCAAACAGACAACCCCGGCCTGGTATCACACACACACAAACACACACACACACACACACAAACACACACACACACTTGATATCATAAACAATCATGACTTCCAGATAACAGAAGCAAGCGATAGCGATATCACTGTCACACACACACACACACACACACACACACAGACATACACACACAGACACACACACACACACACACACACACTGATATCCATAAATGATGGTGTGATATCAAGGGGGTTTGACAACACAAAAACGAATGGGCTAGGAATACCATTCCACTGCAATACAGACCGAATAGATAAGCAGGACGAGAGGCGTTAGAAAAAAGACATCCCCCACTCAGAAACAGAGGGATGAGACAGCAAGAAGAACAGAGAACTGAGGGAAAAAGGGGAGACAAACAAAGGGAAGACAAAAGAGAAGAAGCCAGAGGTTAAAAGAGGAATGAAAAGCAATAAACAGCATATGTTCTTCAGTCTGAGTTGGATTTGACGTACATTTTCTGAAACAGGTAAAATATCATCCACAGTTTGTTCATATATTCTTCAAGAGCAGTGGACATTTGATTGATGAGGCCCTTTCGCTGGGTCCAGCATTACTTCCTCATTTTGCAAACTTGATGCAAGACAAAATTGTGATTTCGGAGAATTCTGAAGAACTCTGCAAGAGGGCCAATCCAACAATGTCCATTTTACAGAACAGTTCATCTTCATAACATTTTACAAATAATTATTTTCACAGCTACACTACAAGCACTATATGTTTGGTATGTGGCTGTGACATAATCTTCTGGAGTTTTTACTAGAAAGAGAGAGAGGGTGAAAGATGTTTTGGTATTTTGAAGCTGATTCTGCCACTGACACAGACAGAGATCGAGGAGGCGTGTTTTGGCTCAGCAGGGGACCATGAATGCAGATGCAACCAAAATTGTGTCTTTGAATATGTGCGCACATAAACAAGATTCATTCGTTACTATAGGACCTTGTGAGTGTCAGGCCCTTATTTCCTTTGAAGACCACAATCCCTCTTTTGATGTTTGTTGTGTGCTGATTATTTATTTATCTGGAGCGGAGTCTCGTCTGACACATCTCTTCCTTCACTCTTCCTCACAAAGTAATATGCATTGAGGAGCTTGTGTTGTCAAGGTTTCACTCCACATCCATGTGAAATAAGTCTTTAAAACACATATTCATCCCTCATCCCTTACACTCATCAGCTGGTAAGTTAGTTCCGTTATGGAAACATTGCTGGGCAATGACTCCTCGCAAAAAAATAGCGTCCTTATCACTTTTCAAAGCTGTCTACTCCTTAAGATAACAGACAGCAATAGGGTGACATAAGCCATGTTGATTGGTCATACTTGATGACGGACTCTAATGATTCACAACCCTAAAGGGCTGAATGGGAGTAGGGCCAATATAGCCACTGCTTCCTGACTCATAAAGGGAGTAATATGGCAGGCATGTCAGCTACACCCCACAGCTTATCATTAAACACCGACTTCTGGGCCTACTTAAAATAGCCCAGAATGCAAGGGGAGGGGCATTTGAAGATGCCCACATGACAGCCCTGTTTTTTTTTAATCTTTGGTTCAGCAGATGTGTGCTAATGGCCTGGGTCAGAGGGGAAAAAACACAGCCAAGGTCTGCACGTTTAACCCCAGCCTCAATTACACACGCCCTACTTAGTCCCAGCTTTATGTAATGGAAACATATCAAAGAACAAATCCAAGGGCAGGAATGTCATTTGTGGACGTCACTACTGGAAGTTTATGAGTGGAGGAGAGAATTACTAATCAAAGAGATGGGATTTTAAAAAATGAAAACTGTTTAATTAATTCCACAAAGGGAAGTGTGTTGGATTTGACTATTCTTAAGGCGTAAACATCTTTAATCGAAAGGAAAAAATAGACTTGTATTCCATGTGTGGAGTTGATGCGGCGTCTCGCTTCAAGCTTCACTTGTGCTGTTGCAAGTCTTTTCCTCAAGGATAATGCACTTCAGCACAAACCCTCTGTTCTAAAAATAGCCACCCAATAAATATATCCACACGCGTGCAGCTACAATTTTGAGCATGGATCTGCAGATGAGCTCCAGCGGTCACTCACGTCAAAGGTCTGCTGGAATAAATCCTTGGCACCTTATTCATTAGGTCTTTTGGACTCCCCCACAACAAATCATCTAATGACAAGGCCCTTTGCCATCAAATCCCTCTCTGTAGTCAACTAGAAAGCATTTAGATGATGTTATTCTCAAGAACAACTTTAAATGCTGCTATAGCTCTGGTTATCTGCCTATATGACACTTCAACTAAATCATAAAAATAGGGCTTTGAGGGAGAACAACATAGAATCTGGCTGCACTGGAACATTGTTGATTTTCTCACTACCAAGATGAAATTCTTGCTCTTGCACGAGCTCTGGTCAGATCAAGCTGGAATCGAGACATTTGATCCTATGTCTCTGGTTTCCTGTGATTGAAAATAATCCCAAACTGGGGCAGTTGGTACGGGTGTGCATTGACTGACATTATACAACAGGATTTATGGCTGGTGATATTGTATTCTAGCTGTTTCCTCTCGATGCCATTTGAAACCGCCAATGTGGAAAGTTGCCAAGTGCAGCTTTCTCCACAAGGCCACCCTGCATCTGTAAAAAGAAGCCGTCATTCCACTGAGGACTTGGTGTTAAACCTTTCATGTGCTCGTCCTCCTATTTAGGGGGGCTGTATCAGGCTTCTTCTTCTTCTCATCTGGGTCTCAGCAAGAAAGCCAATTACCATATTTCCCAAACTGTCTAACAGTTGCTTTAAATTTTGTCTTCTCCACGAATCAAAGCAGAGACACATAAGATGTGGAGCTACCGAGGACGCGGCACAGAGAGGCAGCGTGCAGTGCGCATGTCCTGAGGGGTTTGGATAGGGGGTTATTAAGTGGATAGGGGAACAGATTGGGAGGTAAAAGATGAGGATAATTGAGTGTGACCATCAGTGCCTGATATTAAGTTAGAAACATTCACTTGATTAGGGACCGGGTGGGTGGTGGGTTCCTTCCTCCCCCCTCATGACCAATTTGCCCCTTTCTAGAGACTGTAATTGCAGCTCAGATTAATTCCTTGTCTAAACCCATCTGATGCCCATCTGAGGATGCAGCTCTCAGTGGCACAACTGGGTATTCAAAAACACCTGCTCCTCCTATTTCATTTCCGTGTGTGTGTTTGTGTGTGTGTGTGTGTGTGTATCTGCCATTAGGGGGTCTAGTTCCAGTTTGAACTGGGCTAACCCTTAACCCTAACTTCAGCCTGTTCAGAGTTTTTTTCTCCTTAGCTAATCTTTTCCAATACGTCCAAGCTTTTATGCTGAGTGAGTTTTGAACAGTGTTATTTCTCAATATGAAAGTCAGTTTAAATGTATCCTTGTTGTGATGAACAACAAAGCTTTTATTTATCACTGAATGCCAGACACTGCAACTGAATGTAGTGACCTCAGCTGTCCCCAGAAGAATGCCAGTTAGTTGGTTTCAATATATCAACACAATGCACAACTGATGGAAGTGGCAGCTTTACCACAGAGTTTGCTGTTTAATGAATGGTTACTTAGAGATGATTGTAATTCCAAGTAAATGTGTCACATTTGATTAGGAAACACTGGAAGGATGCAGTAAGTAACGTTAGTGACAGTAAGAAGATTTAAACAGAAATGCAGTGTCACCAGAAACGATCCTCCCTTCAGTTTAGGATTCCAGTCAGTGTTGCTTTGACAAACATTAAAGTAAGTGGTTTGCCCAGAGGGATATTGCCGAGCCATGCCAGAATAAGCAAAGCTTTAGCGAGGTGCGTGGAGTCCATAGCTGATCACGTTCACAGCGAGACGGAAAGAAATCCATCTGTTGTTTACCCTCCATATTTCATTTCATCCTGTTTCTTTGAACCACCTCGCTACGTGGAGGATTTCAGACCAGAAAAAATACTGACAAACACACACATGCAAGTCTACACATAAAACACTTTTTAATGCAAATGCTGTTCTTTGTCAGTGTCTTAGAAGGGACGAACAGTTTATAAAGACTTATAGATTCATACTTTATCACTACAGAAACATGCTACAGAATACTATACGCTGTGCAATAAGCTTATAAACTGAATTAAATGTTTTCTCTTTCATTCCAACTTTTAAAACTGCATTGCATTGTGAAACTCTTCTCTCGTTCTTGAATTGATTTCATTAAAATAATCTGCAGGTCCTACATTATAAGCATCTAACAGTAATTAAGAAGGTCAAGGTCTAGAGTCAGGATGCATCTCCACATTTGTGAGATAAAAATCAGTTCTTAATTTTGAGAGGAAAAAAAGATTAAAAGAGGCGACCAAAAGTCACTTTGAGCACAAAGCCTTGATTGAGTATTTCAATCAGACCAAATATAATCTGTCTTAAACCTCAAGATAGAAAAGGCAAAAAAAAGACTGTCTACTAGATTTTAAAGCAAACACATGCAAAGAAGAGCTTTTGCAGCACATTTGACATCAAAATTGCAATTAAGTGTTTCAGGATGTATCTAACTCCAGGTGATAGACTTCAAACACTCAATTACACTGTTGAGTCTGCACTGGACTGAACAAAAGTCTTCTCTAAGACATGCTCAAATCTTTGAAGAGAACTAAAACCGTTTTTCAACTGCCATTTACTTCAGCTGATTCTACTGTGTGAATTATTGAAACGAGAGCACATTTCCTGGAGGAACAAGCTCTTGAAAGCATTGAAAGGAAAATCGTTCAAGGTACCTCAACGGAAATGAAGTGAAGCTCCCTCAAGAGATAACAGAGAAAGTAAGGTCTTGGATTTTCAAGCCCCTCGAAAAAAAAAAAATAATGAGGAATGTAGAAATGTAATTACTGCAATGACGAGCTGAACAAAGTGATTAAAGGAGGCTGGAGGTGTAAAGCGAAAGGGAGGGTTACCTTTGAAGTCAGTGAGTGCAGTCAGACCACGAGTAGACCGAGGATGGGAGAAGCTCTGCTAGAGTCGACTCATTTATTCAGTACGCCAGGGGAGATCTGTGGATAAAGAAATACAATGCTGTTAAAAATAATAATTCAGCAAACCCCCTTACAGTTCTAAGTTATCATGGAGCAAAAAAACAACCACGGTACAGTACAGTGTTGACAATATGATCGCGCCAGGTTCACATCTGTATTCTGAGCTGTGCTCTACTCTTGACCAGGGAACATCATCAAGACCCACATGCTGCTTATGGTGTCACAAGGCCCATTTTCAGGTCCACTACTGTTTGTGTTAATTCAAATTTGTATGCAGACAAGACCAAGATACAGGATATGTACCTATACCACCTGCGGTAATAGCAGTTTGTTGCTCTCATTAACTGTTTTAAAAGTTATGGATTTGTATCCCAACTCTCTATACATTATCAACTTTCCTCAAATTGTGAACTTGGCCTTTATTAACCTCCAATGTAGAAGATAACACATCTTTATTTGAGATTGTATTTGAGGCAATACAATTGATATCAAATGCTTCTTTTTCGAGCACTTGCCACTTTTTGGGATGTGAAGCTTTTACATCATCGTCTTACAAACGTTCATTCCTCCCAGTCCCCTCCTTCCATTCAATGTCCATCATGATTTTTTCAAGTGTTCATCCCCACTAAATGTTACATAAAACAAGCACTTAAATGCAGGCAGCTCCTAAGGCAACATGTGAACTAAAAACAAACAAACAAAATTTCCCGATACTGTTAAAATATATATATATATTTTAAGTCTAATTTTAACCACATTTTTGATCAAGTTTGGCTCAGAAATGTAAGCGTTTTTGTCCAAAGATGGTAAAAACATAGGTATCCAAATTTGTTCATGCTGAGAAAATGTTAGCTAGCTCAGTTATTGGTAAGGATTTTATAACCAGTACAGATGGCCTGAGGCGTTTATAGCATGTGTATGTTTAGAAAGTGACAGGTGAATTAATCCCATTTTAATTTATCGAGTGGGAAGAAAAAATCCCAGTCTTTCCTGGCTAAAGTCCAGAGTTATCTCAGCGGTTCACCATAATTCTGTCCAGAGGTTAAGTTGCCTGCCACAGCAGTGACTTCAGACAGCACAGAGTATCTGTAATAATATTGGCAGTCTGACATTAATGTTGAACGTATGGCTAGAAATCTGGAAATCATATTTTACTCAAACTTTTCAGTTTTCATCATCACAAATTGGCTGGATGGTCCTGCTCATGTCTCCTGGAGAAAGTTGTCTACTTATTTATTTAGAACCTCCTTGAACTAATGTAACTCCTGTTTATCAACGAGTTCATGTTCTTGATAACGATCATATCCACCCCTCCCTTTACCATTTATCGGCCAACTGTTCATTTTGGAATTGATCTAAAAAATTTCCCGATACTGTTCAAGGCTAAATTGGGCCCCATTATAAATTATACATTTGCTGTGGATGCTCCAATGGTAATTACTTGCCAGAGAAAGTTTTGCTTTTTCAACCTTCTTAAGATATGGTTCTTCAGAGAATCATTTTCTATGATATTTGGTACAAGTCGTTCCCTCTTTTATTCGAAAAAATGTTATCAATATTTCTTCACACACTCTGATATTATTCAAGGAAACCCAGGGTACTAATTATACAAGTATGCAATTACATGCACCAAGTTGTACTGCTGCTACTGGAATGAGAATAAAGAAGAAAGATCTAGTCCACTAATCAATCCTTGACTAAAGCTGTGAGGCAGAAGGTTGTCTGGCCAATATCTGATTCTTAATAATGAGGCAACACTTACTTGATACTTTCAACAAACCAATATGCCAGCTTGATTTTAGTATTCTCACCGCACCACATCCGAAATACAGACAGGCACACAGAAAGAAAAAGACCAAGGGTTGACTGCTCAAATTGGTTTTGATGCTTGATACCATGGGATGAATCACTCGGCCATACAGCCCAACCTGTCCTGAGGCTCCACTGCCTTTGATGACTGAGGAAACAAAAGCCTGGCAGCAGAACTGCTGGATCGACTGCACCCTTGAACATGTCAGTGATGATGAAATCAAACCTGCTCTTCTGCACGCTTCCTCACAGGCCAAATTTAATTTCATGACTATGGGTTTAATAGGATGTAATGTTTGCTAAAAAAAAAAATCATCATACTTGTAGCAACCCTTTCCTCTGATGAAACATAAAAACAAACATCCCAAAATTCCATTTCCCAAACTGAGTTCATCAACAGTTCACCTAAAATTTTTGCTGGTTTTAATGCAACATTTAGAAATCGGCAAAGTTATTCGTCTATGAAGTATCAGTTTTTTTAATTTGAAGGTTATTATTGTCATTTTTTGCATAGTTTATCTTTAATTGCACTATTGGTTTTTTTCTTTAGGCGTATATATATATACTTAGATATATATATTTTATTTTCTATCTTAAATAAATAGCTTAATGTTATTGTTGTGCATTTGACAATAAACTATTTAATCTTGAATCTTACTGAATATGAGACAAGATCCCTGGACCATTAAGACCTCTTATGAGTTTGAACTGCATAAATTCATGCTTAGAATCAGAAATATGAACTAGTAGTTGCACCTTTTATGTAAAGGCACCTCGCCACAAATTAATGTGTCAGTGAGCAGTGGAGCCACACAATGCTTTATTAACTAAAATCAGAAGACACACAGGGAGTTAGAAAGAAAAAGATTGATTCAAAGTCGACTTTCCTCGTCAGGTTTTTAGCAGCCTCTGGGATTAGAATATCTCTCCCTCTCCAGGGATTCCTGGGTCTGTTCATTTCAAGGACAGAGAGATTCGGTGCATGGATTTCTGCTACAAACATCAAAGGTAAAGCTAAGCCCAGTCGCCTTAGTTATCGCCTTGTCTCTCTCCGTCTTTCTCTCCCCGGATTGGGGACTGGACCTTACATCACTCCTGAATGGAGATTATCTAGACACACACAGTCGCACCTCACAGCAGCACTTTGATTAACATGCACTTCATCTGACTTAACACGATGTTCTTGTAATGACTCTTTCCTCTTGTTGGCAGCAGCACAACAAGCCGGTTTGGCAACGAGGGAATTTATGGCATGATAAATGGATGAAGGATGCTCTTGCTTGACTCAAATAATGGTACTTAACCTCCCAGCTGACTCTGTGGAGCCGATCCGAGGTCAATAGTAGGAGACTGATTATTCTGGGCGGCTGTCATGGATTCATATGGTGAAAGAGGTTTTTGGTAAATTGGCAGTTCTGACCCAATGCGGACAGAGAGGAGGTCACAAATTAAGAAATCAAAAGATTGTGTTGTTCACGTTCAGCACAGTCCCATGATTCGACAGCAATAACTGCAGAATCACCATCTGATACTCCTGCTTCACATCAGCGCCTGATGCGTCACCTGCTGTGCATTATGCAGACAATTGCATATTCTATCACGACTCCTCCCCCTCCAACCCAACCCGTTTGCAGAGCGCCCCGGTGTAATTCTGTGATTAATAATGAATGCAGAGTGAGGGTTAGCTATAGCTGACTGGCTGACTGAAGTGCTGGCTGTCTGGGGAACGCTGCACTGATCAAGGCCTTTCCTCAGCTGTCAGTGCATCTGCAAGCTTACAATGCAGTCGTGTATAAATGACAGAGGGAATAAGCAGCAGACACTGTCTGTGTGTGTGTCTGTGCTTTTTGTGTGCACTTGGGAAAGCAGCAAACAACCTGACAAACTGGGCAGCTATGTAAATGAAAGGCAAAATGTGAATGTGAAAAATTAAAATGTAAGCGGGAACATCAATTATGTAAGAGTGCTGTGCATGTGGGTTAATCTCCAACAAGTCCACCAAACAAAGTGACAAAACAGACAAAACAGCCAGTGCAAGTGTGTTTGATATAGTGCTGCTGTCATTGGGATGCCGACATGTGTTATCGCCTTCCAAAACCAGCATAACAAATTTAAATATGGACTCTGCAACCTTTATGAATTTAGTTTGGGAAACAAAAGCTGTTTATTTTAAGTACAGGGAGATTGAGGACATTGCTAAAATCCCATATAGGGCTGGGAGCTGATTTGATGAGAAGATCAATAGTAATAAGGAGAAGAAGAAGAAGAATACGATATAGCATAAATTATCATGAATAATTAAAGTAAAACCAAGTGTTAACATCAAATTAAGAGATGCAAGGCACAACTCATGTAAGACAAGAATAGTTCAAAGCATAACTTAAGATACCTAAGATTAAAATCAGGTTAGAGGCAAAATCACCTCAGAGTGCATCAAATGTTGACACAAGAGAGAATAAAAGCAAAATCAAAGGTTAGAATCTGATCAGTGAGGGGTAGATAGTAAAAATAGATGTGTTTTTAATTGCTGGTTGTACCTCTGTCCTTTTTTTGAGTTATGTACTGAGATTTATCGAGGTGATGATTAGCTTTGCTTAGCACAAACAATGAAAGCAGAATGATATGGTTATCTTGCTTCTCTCCCAAATTCAAAAAATCTATTTAAATAATCAGCAATATTACATTACATGTTTTTTGTAATCTGAGTCCAAAATGTACAATGCTACTAATAAGCTGAGTATATTTGCCAAATTTGCGATTTTACCTAAATATTGCTTTAAACAGAGAAACAACAGCATTGGTCGTTAGTCCGGAAACAAACATTGTAGTGAAAAGAGAAGGAAATGTTGTTGCTGTCACCTCCTGGCTTTACAGAGCACGCAGACAAAGAGAGAGTTATATTGATTTTCTTGTCTAATCCTCTGCTAGAAAGTGAATCAGTGTATTTCCCAAAAATGTCGAACTGTGGCAGGACAAGGAAAGGCAGAGACGCAGGTACTGCTTACTGTTGTTTATTCAGTAGTCAGGAAGAACAGGCACATGTTTCCCATACGGGAAGTATATATAGCTACAGACTTTACATTTCCCATCGACCCACTGGGTGAGAGGACACACCCATGAGTGCACGCCACAGAACTCTTCTTTTTGAAAGAAATCAGCATTGACTGCTGCTGAAAGAGTGCATACGGTAGAAGGGTCTTACGTTTGGTATGCCAAACAATCCACCCTGCCTGCCTTCAAAGTGGGTTTGAAGTGCTACAATGTCACACTATGCTTCTGCCATTTTTCCCCATTTCTTCTCAGAACATGCTGATGTTTCTTTGTGGAAAACAGACTCAAGTTCATATCGTGGTGATAATGCAAATATACTCCTAATAAACTGTAGAAGCTAATACCCAATAACCACACTATTTGCCCAAGGTGGCAACAGTTCACATTCTTTACTCAAGTTGAAGTAGAGATATTTGTGTTATAAATAATCCAACCACTTTTACGGGGTCTAAAATGTAGGTGTAAGTATAAAAGTACGATAAAACTCAATCAAGGCCAAGGATGGGGAATGTTTTGTTGATCTGCTTGGTCCACATTCTTTTTCATTGTTACTAGTTGTCATGGAGATATGTGAGTCTCCCTCTCTCTTCTATTTTGTCTTGATGCGTCTTCAAAGCCATGTGACGTATTTGTCATGTGTGCACTGATAGATAACAACACGGGTTCATCTTTTCTGTGTTATTGTCTATTTAGGCTCAAATCTGTCTGGATGTGGAAAAGGAGTTCGCTTTGTGATACCAAATTTAAAAGAAACAAGATAATTTCCTCGAAATGTATGAAAACAAAACTAACAAGCCTGTTTTGAAAATGTGAAGCGAAGAAAAGCACATAAACTTGTGTTAGAATGTAGAAAGTAAAAGTAAAAAGTCATCAGAAAAATAAATACTCAAGTAGATCAGGAATGATACCTGAAAATCTACTTAGGCACGGCAACAAATGCAACAATGACTCTCGCTATGAAGGACAACAGTATAAAATAAAATTGACCTGGGAGGTTATTTTATTTTTCTTGGATATGAAAGAATACAAAAAACAAGAGCTGGTGGGGATTCAGAGGTTGTGTGCAAAAGCAACTTGGCATCTTCCTGTGCACGATATGAGACCCCACTGTCCACACACATCCTCAAACTTTGATATGTGGACACATCTCAGTAGCAAACGCCAGGGGAAGAAGTATTGCTGTGCTTTATGTTTACCTATGATTCCCACTCCATGTTATCCATTCTCTCTCTTCTGCATGCTTTGGTCCTCTCTTCTATTTCTCTGCAGAACTGTTGTCGGAACTGTTCGGTTTCTCTTTAATGTATATATATTATATCTTCTATATTATGTATTGTCTTGACCTTAATAGTTTTAGTTATGATTTGGTGCTTAAAATTAAACTGAATTGAATACCTTTTATTTTTACTCATTTTGCCATTGCCACGGAAGCACTTTGTAGGATAAGTCCTATACAAATAAAGTTGTTATTATTATTATTATGATAACACTGCATTTCCAGTTAATTGTTCAGCTGAAGACACTTTCTACTGCAAATGCTCATCTGGTGTGTGCATGGACGTGTTTGCAAAGAGCTGTGACTTGTTAAGTTTTCCAAAAGTAAATTATACACATTTTTCATTTAGTTAAACATGGCAGGCTTGCATCACATGAAAAAGAAGAGGGGAGTTTTGGTTTTTAGAACTGTGCACATCCTGGAGAGCTGACCTTGGCTAACACTCGTTTTTAGTTTAAGACAGAAAGAAATGATTCTGCCTCATCGGAGCTTAGCGCCTCTCAAGATGTAAATAAAGAGCGATGGAGAAAAAACTGGCAGAGAGAGAACGATGTCCTGCCAAAGTAAAGTAGCAGAGCTCACAAAGAAGCTTGAAGGGTAGAGGGAGGAGACATTGATTGGTTTGTTTGTTCTTTGGACTGAGCAAGTTTTTCGGTTTTCATACAAATTTCACCACATTACTTTAAACGTTTTATTTTCATGTCTGCAATCAGTTATACAACCCACAAGCAGCCATCGCATCATCGCCAGAGGATTACTCAGGTATCATAAAAACCATCCGGCTGTAATGTTAGTGAGCTGAATGCCTTTGACCTTGGGACTGTAGTTGATAACAGATTCTCCAAAGTAAAAACATGCATTGATATTATTCACGTCAATTTAATAGTGATGTTATTAATGAGAGCAGCACCAGCATATTTAATATAAAGTAATAATAATATACTTATGTGGCCTGGTGCAAGAAAAGTCAGTCTGATGGGATTTTACACATTCCCTTTCATCCATCCACTATCTGCAATCTAACAATCCAAAGTAAATTAAGAATTTATACATTACAGCAAGTGACGGCACATGCAGCTTTGCAGGGATTCAAACAACAAGCATCACAGCATTAATGCATGCGAGCAGCTCTGTCAGTGTGGTGCACGTTGCTTCAGTTCTGAGTTGAGGTGATGAAGTAGCAGACGAGCGGCCCAGTGTGACCAACAGATCCATCATTTGACAGATTATAAGCAGAACGGCTGGTTACAATACGATGAGGAGGCATTTCACAACTTCTGTGTTTCACTGCAGCAGCTGTCTCACCTTCCATTGGATTTGACAAGGAATGTGTATGAGTTTTAAGAAGGTGATCTTAACTAAGTTAATTTTCTCCTTGCATTGGAAGCATTATCTTATCATACTGTGATCTCAGTGAAATAAGTCATGCAGAAATAATTATACAATATTTACAGCATATCGTCCAACCATAAAGTGTAATATTCCACAGTTCTGATCATCTGAAATGGTTAAATTTGTTGATTTCTAAATTAAGTATAAAAAATATACTGCTTAGTGCGAAGTAAGCAGTACATTCAATTTTATTTTTGTGTTTATGAAAGATAACAATGTTTGAGTCATTTGTATGTTTTTTTTATAATATGCCCATATGTTCTATCAGTCCTGACTGAATAACTTTTGCGATAATATTAGCTACCGCATGTTTAAAATGTCTGTTTACTACATTTAGGTTTTTTATAACTGTGCTGGTGACAATATTGATACTTGACAAGACGACACTGAACAAAATGTTCAGTTTAGTGTAGGTCATTTGTTCTGGTAAAACAAAGCATAAAAAGGAATAACCTACTATATATATATATAATATAACTGCCTGGCTCTCAGGCTCGTCTCAGCAGGTGATGATGGCCTGGATGGTGCAGAGGAGATAATAAGACCTCTGGCACACTGAGAAATCTGTTAGAAACTGAGAAAACTGCTACAGCCCACTCATCTTGTTTGACTGAAGGATAAAAAGTCTTAGATCTACCAGCTGAGTTTGGTAGTAAGGCTTAATCTACTGTACATGAGCATTCATTTGTTATTGTGAGAGGTAGCTGAGGTAATAGTGCTGACAGTAGTAACATCTGTCATCTGTGAAGTGAGTGATTGACCCTTAAACATATCGGATAATCGTGGTTTCAGAAGGATTGACTGATACGTTTCAGGCAATGATTAATGTAAAGGAAATAGATTTATTTTTCAAATTCTTTTTGGCGTGAGTGAGTTGTGAATATATGTCTCTGTGTATGTGTGTGTGTGAGTGTGTGTGTGTGTGATTATATGTCTCTGTGTATATGTGTGTGTGTGTGTGTACAACCCAGGGACTTTGATTTTGAATTCAACACCATCACCCTCAGCATTGCATGAAACATATGGAGGATCAGTCTCCCTGATGGAACAACAGAACCTGGCCAGGAGGAGTTTTTTCTTGATTTACACCTCACTCCTTTGAATAAAAGATCTGCGCATAATGAGAGACACCCCCACTCCGCAACCCAGTACTCGTCAATTATGTAACGCGTATACCTCCGCAGCCCTGATGAAATAATCGCCTCTCATCACTATATCCGCAAAGACAGGAGGAGACTTTATCTGACGGGGGATCAGAGAATAAGAAGTGGGAGAAAGGGAGGGAGGGAAGTAGGGGGAGATGAGTGAGGGGGGAGCCAGGTGTGAGTGTAGGGTGGGGGGAGTGGCGTCGAACACGTCACAAGATCAAACGTTGCTCTGGGACATTATCAGCTGCCTCTGCTTGCTGCACTGGTGAGGAGAAGTACCGTCACCAGCTACATCCACATTATTATGCTTTTGTTTAAATGTTGCTGATACGAATGGCGTCCATGAGTAACAAACTATACTGGGTTCTCTCTCTCAGACTGTAAACACATGCTTGTTTTGAAGGCGTGAATAGCGCTTGTTACAGCAATTAAATTACATTTGGATTTACAACTGGATAAAGATGAGATATTCCTCTCATTTAGAACATTTATTTTGAAAGAATTCACACCTACATTTATCAGCATTTTATTGGCAGCGGACGCCATGTTAATTGGCTTTGTGAGTTTTTCAAGCATTCGTGAATTAACCATTAGCTTTGAGGGGGGGTCCTGAAAACACAACAGTTGAAGGGGTGTGTGAGGGGCTGGATGGCCACTACCCCTACATCACATAGAGAAATGGGATGAAGCTCCACCTTCACATCCACGTTTAAAACAACCGGGTAGGGCCAAGTGATAGTGCGAAGGGCTGAATTGGGACAGGGCATTAAAACTGATATACTGAGCAGGAACACTCATGTGGAGAGAGATTGTTTTCAGACTTAAACATAGAAGAGTGGATATGGCCATAGTCTCATAATCTGCACATTCAAAAAAGTGGGGAAACAATGGACTGTCATCATAAAACAAACACTGATCTGGACATAAATCTGAAAAGAATTTCATTTGCAGGAGCTTTCCTCATCTCACCCTGACTAATAGAAAGTAAATGAATACTGTTTACACAGTATAAACGTTTATTAAAACATTTATCTCGGCCCGAAAATATTCAGTGAATAAAAAATACCAAATATTGACTGAAGGTTTATCCAGTGCATGTACATGTTTTAAAAAAGTGGCAGAGGTGCTTCCTTGTCTGTCTCCTTTTCCTGATTTAGTTCCTCCCCGCTATGAGCCACAGTTCATTACACAACCATAAACACTTTGTTTATGCTGATTACTGTGTAATTAAAAAGGACATATTGTAGCAAGCGGAAAAAAACTCCAGGGTAGAACAACTGATTAATTGTTGACAATCCTAAGTCTAATTGCAGTTAACTGGTGAGAAAGCACAACAACAACAACACAGCCATTCATGAGGAGTGAGGCCTGAAACTGCCTGTGTGTGTGTGTGTGTGTGTGTGTGTGTGTGTGCATGTGTGTGCTTGTGTCTAGAGCGTGTGTGTGTGTGTGTGTGTGTGTGTGTGTGTGTGTGTGTGTGTGTGTGTGCATGTGTCTCGAGCGTGTGTGTGTGTGTGTGTGTGTGGCAGCACGAAGGTCGCCACTGGTGCACAGACACTGACAGTGACATCTTCTGTCAGCCTTGATAATTAACTTCTTTTCCTCCCCAAAAGGGAAGTGGTAATTGCATCTCAAAGTACAAAATCTACATCTGACAAACTTCACAAAGCTCTGCACCCAGAATGCAATTACTAATCAGTCCTCTGAGTGATGGTTTGGCCCTTCATACGACTGCACTTTCCCCCCACGGCAGAAAGGGAATTCAGCCAGATGTAATTGGCCACCACCACATTTCTGGTACAATAAAGCTTCTATTTTTAGAAACACAAGTATAATTCCCAATTTCCTGACCTGGGCACGAAAAGGCAGCTCAACTGGACTGAGACCAGCCAATTGAGACTCGGAGAACATACCAATGTATCGGCTGAAGCCTCTCACAAGGGGCCCTTGTCTGTTTTTGAGTCACATTTGATTACACACGGCAAGTGAAAAAAGCCTTTTACTACCGAGGATAGAAAAAGCTCTACCTCTACCTCCTGAGTCACTCCAATCTTATAAGCATAGGACAAAAGGATTGATAGGACTGACACCACTTCTCTCTTAGAATAACTAGAAGGTTGTTTACAGTCTTTGTGCTTGAGCTCAGTTCAGCAGCTACTGACTGTGGCCTCACATTTACTATACGGACACAAGGGTTTTTACCAATCTTCACTTATATCACTCTTAGCAATTAGGGGCTTTCCACACATACGCAAAATATCCGCGGCAGTCTGCAGCAATTCAACTTTGTTGAAATTTAACTGACAATATTGACACATTCATGTGTGACCGGGCCTTGGGACAATGTTGATGCTGAACTTCTCCTAGAAGTCAAATCATAAGCAGCAGACTTTATATAAAGTAACAAATGTAAAACTTACTGAACAGAAAAACTTCCCCTGTAAGTATCATTATTATTACTATTATTAGATATGACACTATGATTGTTATCACAGATTTATCCCAGTTCTCATTTTACTGTAGCTGATCAACGTGGAGTTAGATTTAACTCCACATAAACAGTCAGTGTTGTGGATTCGTACCAGTACAAAAGAAAGAAATCCATAAAGCACCTCTAACATTCACTAACACATTTGTTTCATCTGTACAAAACCCAAAGTGAACAAAAACACAGTGGGACCTCAAATACAGTTTTGTTCTACAATATTTGTACGGAGAACGACTCGCTGTTTCTCTCCCTCTCCAGTCTTGAGGCTAAGCTAAGCTAACAGGCTGCTGTCTGTAGCTTTATATTCTATAGATAGAGGTGAGTGCTGTAGACATGAATAGGTTTTTCCCCAAACTTTCTCTTAAAATGTAAATTAAAGACGAACAACTACAATATATCTACTAAATTAATCTGGACTAATGCTTTGGAGCCTTCCTCTTATCTTTGTCTTTCCTCTTATCTTAGCTCGAGTGAATCATCTGAGATCTCTTTGTTGGAACTGTCATCTGAAATGTGACAAGGGGTCCCACCTCAACTGTGCAGTTTTATAAAGGGGTCACAAATCAAAAAGAAAGGTTTGGAAACCACTGACTTATGCATTGTGCCACACGTTTTACGAGTGTAGGAGTAAAAGGTAGGATGACGAAGAAATACAATATAAAGCATCTCTGGCTGAACACTGAGCTGCCCCATCTGAAGGCTTGATGAGAAATGTTTCATTAAATATTCACGTTGATCACCCTCACATCCGCCTGTAATCTGGCAGTTTAACAAGCCTATACCTAGTGGCTTCTGCGAGACAGCGGAGGAGTTGGCTGCATCTTGAGGTGAGACAAAAAAACTCTCGTTAATATTGTATCGATATTCTTTCACAATGTGCCGGCTGATGCAGTGGCAGGAAGCAGAAGGGCCGAGGAGAGAGCAGAGGGGTAACGCACACCGTCTCTGCAGCCGTCACTCCGAGGAGCCTCAATCTATCACTCCTCACTCTTCAGCTCTGCTCCTTCATTATAGATGAAAAACTCTCAGACCCAAACCCTGCACCTATCTCCTCTCCTACCTTCGGCTGTGTTTGCAGAGTCATAACTCAAATCAATCCAACCCAGATTCAGCTGGATCTAAATGTCAGCGCTGTCAAACAAAGGTGATGTTGGTTTTTCTCGAATGAAAATGATCGATTCTGTCTTTGCACTGAGTATAGTGCTGCAGGTTTTTCATGTTTCTCAGGTTAAACCATAAACCTTGAGTTAAGAAAATCAAAACCAATGCAAGTGACGCGCTCTTCTCCTCTGAGACGTCTGAGAGCAATGTGACTATTTGTGCCTTACCTCCGTCCAGTCCAGATTTGAATAAAACAGGTCCCACAGTCTATGCCAGCTTGGCACAGACGTGCGCTCCAGCGTTGCCCAGAGTTTTATCGCTATGATTTAACATCAAATGTCAGCGCTTCGCACACTGCGACACAATCATATCCCTGTTTACCCACCTGAATTATTAACTCTTCTGGAAACAAAAGCCACGTGGTTGTTCTGGTAAAGCTCGACTACCGGACATTTTGTCAAGAAAGAAATCCGCCGTTGATCGTGTTTACCAGAGACAGAGTGACCAATCTGAAACTGCCCTTTGTAAAGATTTGCATCCTTCCTTTGTTGTGCTCTCTCTCTCTCTGGTGTTTGCAGCTTTACTCGTGGCCGGATGGAAAACTGGCTGCTGCTGTGCGATAGGCATCATGTGACAAACATGCATCAGCAGTGACAAACAACTGACCATAAAAGAGGAGAGAGATCGAGAGGCAATGAGAAGTCAGTAACAGAGGGTGAGAGTAAGTGGAGGGGGGGGGGCGGCAGTAATTCCTGCTGCCAACACCCACTGACATTGATGAGAAAGACCTGGAGTTACCTCCAGTGTTCTGACAAAAAACTTTGAGCGTGAGAGCATGACAGAAGTACATAACAGATTTAACAGTTGTCAAAAAAAAACTAATCGACATGACAGAATAAAATGTCAGAGGAGGTGTATCAGGAGGTTTGTCAGAATACGAGATCAAAAACAACTTACTTTGTTATGAGAACAGCTCTTTTCAACTCGCTGTGAAGGAGGCTGCACATTTTTTACTGCAACGCTCCTGTCTTGACTACGGCTGGCAGAGGATCCCTTGAGCAAGGCACCTCATCTAATAAATCATAGACTGTATATAAAGATCGACGCCTTGACTGTCTCCCAAAAGTGAAGCCAAAGCATCTTGATCGGAACGTGGTTTCTGGCCTTGATCGGAACGTGGTTTCTGGCTGTAGCATAAGTTATAAATTCCACCTCCTCCATTGAATATGAGCCAGTGCAGTTTCTGTGTACATATTTCCACATACTTTTTCCCCCAGATTCATACAAGGTCTGTGAACTTTGACCTTCAACCACTGAAACACAATCAATTTATCTTTGAGTCCAAGTTACAACTGATAAAAGGTTGAAGAAATTCCCTCAAGCACTCTTGAGTTATCACATGCAAAAAGGCCCAAAACATGTTATTTGAGGTCACCGTGACCTTGACCTTTGGCCACCGAAGGCAAATCAGTTAGTTCAGGTGAATTGTAACAGATGTAATGAAATTCCTTACGGGCAGCCCTTATATATCACAGGAATGTGAGGTCACTGTGACCTTGACCTTTGACCTTCATGCACCAAAATCTAGGCAGGTCATCTTTGAATCCAAGAGAACATTTGTACTAAATTTGAAGACAGGCTTTAAATGTGAAAAATGTATGCATTCATGTCTGAAACACCATCGGCTTCATGGTTGGATAGTAGGAGTTGGTTGAAACGCATCGTCTATTGATGCCATTTTAAGTCAAAATTCAAACATTTATCAGAACATTAACAGAGGGAAATATTTGTATCCTACCTGTAATGACAAATTCAAAATATAAAGTCTAGAAGCGCATCATACCATCTGAAGTAGTTTGTGATCCAACAAACGATGATAAGCTTGATCTTGTAAAAATGTTATGTTGTTTTGCTATGAAAGCTGGAGGATGCTAAAAGGCCAAGCCATGCAGAGCACAAAGGCAAAGTAATAAACATTGGTGAGGCTGTTTGTCGTCTTTGTACCAAGAAACTGCCTAATAACAAATCTGAAGGCTCACCTGTTAGCACAGCTGAGGAGAAACCACAGAGGAAAGGAGCAACGCTAAGTCTTCAACCTCACCTGACTTTGTGTGCCTGAGGTGGGTGTCGCATATTTCTGAACAACGTGCGTCGTGTCAAATTCGTTCAAACTTGATTTTTGGCAAAACTAGCACTGCTTTGTTCATATTTTTAAACTCTGTGTCTATGTAAAGAAAGCATTTTGCAAAGCTTTTCTCTGGATAAATATAGGTAATGGTGAAATCACCAAAATAAAAGAGCATAAGAACTGGGATCTCCAGTGAGTATTTAAAAACCCATTGACCATTTTCACTTCCTCATTTAATGTCCTCTTAATCTTTTAAAAGCCTGGAAGAATCTCGCAGCTGCACCTGGGTGATTAAACAGAGCTTCCTCGGCAACAATGGGGTGGAGCAGGAGGCCAGTGAGCTGAATTATATATCTCACAGATAAGCAGGATGTTGAGAAGGTGGACCTCGCAGGAAGAAGAAATCGAATACCTCAAATGTAGTCATCAATCATACAGACATGCTGCAGATCACACACTGTCTTGATAGGTGAGCAAGAGATGATCGGCTTGTTTGCAAATTCAATATTCTGTTGATTTTTGAAGTGAAAAGAAGTCATTTAAACATTGACAGAAAACATTTTGAAATAAGACCTTCTTCAAATATTGATATAAACTTATTCTTTGTTCCACAATCTTAAAAAATTGACTGTGCAAAGAAAGCATTGCACAGTCAGCGGAAAGAGTGGATTTCTCTAAATATCTGCGAAGTCTGGAAACAAATGTGCTGCAGTCTGTCAAGAAACTGAGACTGAAAAGAGTTTGGTTTCTACAACACCACAATGATCGAAAGCAGACCTGAAAAGATAAAATTAAATACTTAGAGAAACATTAGCTGTAGCTTTTGGAAGCACCCCCAGGATCCTGTCACTCGAACATTGCAGGACAGGGTAAAAATATGTGACAACGGATATAAGACTAAGCTGCTAAAAAAGAGAAAAAGCGAAGAAGAGGTATCTGCCAGGGAGGGAAATAGTCCTTGATACTAAGCACTACTAACTTTTGTACATACCACAATTGCTATTTGATTTTTTAATATATATTTGTACAAGAAAATAAATGAATTCTCATTTTTGAAAGACCCGTTTAGGTCTTGACTACGCTACTGTGGAATACATTTAGCAAAGCATTAGAGGTTATGTCTAAAGTGAGCTGTGACGTCATCGTTTCCAATGCTTGTTCAACACGTACACACGGATACACAGACACAGGAGGTTTGGAAAATCTGCACTTTGTCAGAATCTCTATTTTATTGACTTAAAATGTTGTTTGCGTGTGGACTAGAAGCTCAAACCCCGAGAGACAAGTCTGTTCTGTAAAATATCCACAGTAGTATGGACGGGATGTAAGTCTATGTTTGCTGCAGGGGTTTTGTTTACCTGTTTACACATTTTATCCAAAACCTTGCTCACAACTGAAAGTTAATGTGAATCAATAGTTCTTGAGCAACTTTCATACATAAGTGATGTTCTACGAATCCTTCAGCATAAGAGAGCAAATCATCTTTTAGGGCTGATCTATTTGATTCAACACTGGTAATGGCAACAGGTCTGTATAACCAGTGCAATATTTTCATTATTAATATATTTATAAGAACAATTCATGAAATTATTACGTTTAATGTGTTGCAGTCGCCCATACAATACCTGCACAACTTTACAGCTTTGCTTCAGCCACACTGTTTTCAGAGGTTGTTTTGAGAGAGAAAGCTCTGATAAATCCACTGTATGCTCTTCCCGCTCCAAAGGGCAGACGGACACAGTTAGCTGGGGACCACAGTAAAGCATTTAATAGCTAACGGCTCAGGTATTTCCCCCGGGAGCAGGCAGGGTACAAAACAAGCCAGACAGAAGAGTAAGTGTTGAACTTGCATCCAGGAGGTTGCCAGAGAAATGACACTAAATGAATGTTAATGTTGTTCCGAGGCGGCTGGGTGTGTAAATAGGTGTCTGCTGCACGTCAGCATTATAAGATATGTAAGTGTTTGCCGATTGAGCCGTGGTCCTCATGTGCCAAAGAAAGCATCATCAACTGGTCAATATTAAGTGCTACATGAGTTTACTGTTGACGTTGAGGTCAGTTAATTGTTTCTTGATGCCAGAAATTGTAAGAAAAACAAATAAATAGCAAATAATACTTTAACAAACTTTGTCAGGGTGTTTACTTTCAATTTGCTGCCATGTACCTTCTCGATGAATGCGAATCCTTTTCATGAGTCTTTGCTCCTCATAATCCTATCAGAGAAAAACTAAAAGCTTTAAATTGCAGCACTTGCTTTCTATTGTTTGAAATAACTAATATTTTATGCCGCAAAACTATTAAAGTAATCTCACGGTATCTTTTGTTCTTTCTTAAAAAATGTCCTTGTATCATAAACTAAGGCAAAATTATGATTATCATGAAGAAAACACTCTTCTTTAAAGTAAGCTCAGTTAGAGTTTGATATACTGATGATTATTGGGCTTCATTCAAAACGGTGTATTTATGTTTTAATGTAACAGAAGTAACAAAAATACATGTGGCCATTATGATCTATTGTTTATTATTATCCATTTGGGGTTGCATCAAATGATCTTAGCGTCACAGCCACAGTGACACCATGCAGACACCGGGAGAGTGATGTTGTGATGTGCTGGCCTCAGCCCCAGTGGCCGAGCTGAGGGGAGAGAGAGAGAGAGAGTCCCATTACAAATAGCTGCATTAGGTCTGTCAGATTGTGCAGCTGAGGCGGTACATCTCCATTGACCCTGCACTGCCTCCACTCCCCTCTGGGGTCAGCGCACTGCCCCCACCTGGGATCAAATGTACCACTGCCCTTTTCAACAGCACTGTGTAGAGGCCCTGGCAACATACTCAAATATACAGACACACACACACACACACACACACACACACACACACACACACAGACAGCAGAAAGAGGTGGCATTTTAGGACGCATAACTGTTGAAGTGAACGAATTTACACATATCCAAACTGCAGTCTTCAGGATTCTGCAAGTGACCAGGAGGCTTTAACATCATGATTACATTACATTTCATTTAGCTGATGCTTTTATCCAAAGTGACTTACAATAAGTGCATTCAACCATCAGGGTACAAACCCAGAACAACAAGAATCAAGAAAGTACAATTTCTTCAAAAAAAACCTACAAAGTGCTATAAGTAAGTGCCATTTAAGTGCTACTAAATTGTTAGTTTCAAAATGTTATTCAAGGTATAGTCAGAAGAGGTATGTTTATAGTTTGCGGCGGAAGATGTGTAAGCTTTCTGATGTCCAGATGTGGATGGTGAGCTCATTCCACCATTTAGGAGCCAGGACAGAAACAGTCGTGATTTTGATGAGTGTTTAGCTCCCAGTGAAGGAGCAGCGAGCCGATTGGCCGAAGCAGAGCGGAGAGGACGGACTGGGGCCGAACGTTTGACCATGTCCTGGATGTAGACTGCACCTGATCCGTTCACAGCACGGTACACAAGTACTAATGTTTTGAAACGGAATACGGAATGATGATAAAACATTATGGCTCTAACTCCACCTAAAAGCAGACAGGAGCATTGTTTGGTCTTTACTTTCCCTACCTGATGTCTGTGCCATGATAAGATTCTGCTTCCACTTTCTATGCAAATTGTGTTAGAATTATATTTCTTGTCAAAAATCTTGCAAAAATCATAAAAAATTTAAACAAATTGAATATATGTCTATTGTGAAGTTAAAGTTTCTTGTGAATGAATCATTACACAATATTTGAACCGCTTTCGTCTGGAAATTACATATGTTTACATATGTCAAACACAATATTAAAGATATCAAAAGACCCAGCCCTGTGTGTAGGGTTGGCACTGAAGCTGAGAAAATAATCAAGGTTTTTTGGAGACCAACATTGCAATCTTTCCCTACTCTTTACCAAGGTCTGTGAGTGGCTGAACATAACAATAACAATGGTCATTTGTCAGTTTCTACTAATGCTAAAAGAACATTTATGGAAAAACAAGTGACAAATGAGCTGTGAGTGAATGTTGTAATCTGGGGGGCATTAGATATTAATCGTAAATAAACATAATTGCTTAGCGACAGGTTTGCTAATTACAGCATGTCGCCGTTGTAGCGCTGTAGCATGTGTATCCTTCAAAATGACCTTAATCAGAGCTTTACTTTCTGTTGACTGAGTCTCACACATTACACACACACACTTATAGAGTCGATCTTAACCTTGTGCCTCTACTCAGAGTGTTGCTGTGTTCAGACAGGTTCCGAGGCAGGCTGCTAAAGATACACACACAAAACACCTGGGACCGGATTTCCAAATGAAGCCAAGAAGGAGAACTGCTTGAACGCTCGTGGCTTGCAGTGCACGTCTCAGGGAGGATAAACATGATTACTTATTCTCCGTGTATTACAGGTAAACCACGGCACAGTCCGAGCAGGAGGAGTGGTCGGCAACACTCCAGTAATTGGTTTATTCATGGCAGCGGTGAGACTCAATCACACAGTATCAAAGATATGTGTAAACAGCTTAATCCAAATAAGACCCTCACTGAAGTATGGCCAGTAGCTGGATTATGCTGTGTGTGTGTGTGTGTGTGTGTGTGTGCGTGTGCGTGTGCGTGTGCGTGTGCGTGTGTCTGTGTGTGTTTGTGAGAGCATAGCTACTGTTATTCATCACATGCAGGAGGAGGTAGAGGTGAAAAACCCTCAGGAGGATGAGGAAGAAATGATCCGAGACGTAAGTGGCATTGATTGAGCAGGTGTCCGCACTCATTCATAAAAAAGAAAAAACCTGTCACACGTTTGTGGACAGCAATGTATCCATAGCAACACCTGCGGAAAAAAATAGACCAACACAGACAACAAACCAGCAGAACAAAAAATAAAGATAAAGTTAAAGATTTACACTGAACGGCCCCATTACAGTTTGGACAGAATCCATTCGCCACATTTGGAATGGGAAACTTCTTTTCCTCAGTTTAACGAGAAATGTGATTTCCCACGCATAGTAGAGTATTGATTAGCAAACAGGGATTTCTATGTGGTGCAAATGGACGTGAGATTGGTCCAACAGAGCGGAGATAACACAACATCAATACAAATCCATTCACAGGAGCTCCATCGCACTTTTGATAACAAAGATAAAGTTCAATGACAGGTTTTTGAATGGATATCAGCTTTCATCCCTGCAGCGTATTTGCACAATGAATAAAGACAGATGTGCTTCTTGCTTTCAAAAACACCAGATGGACAATACACTCGGGATCATGGAGATGTATTGTTTTGCAGAGTAAATGAGCCAAATTATTCCTGACATGGAGTCAATAGCACATAGCTGCCCAGGAATCAGAGACTATGTTGGTAATTGCAAATATGTGTAGGAATAACCATAAAGGAAAACTAATGACCTGGTCATCCAGCTGGAAAATGATGCCTCCTTATTAATGCCAAAGTGGTCTGTTACTGCAGGGCTCTTCAGCTGGTTCACAGCCAGCAGCTGCAGGGTTTCACCAAAGAAACAAAACATAAATTAGGCTTGTGTTGTAGCTGGGAGAGAGTGCCAGCGTGTTTATTTAGACGTGAGGCCTCATTCTAATCACTTTGATCAAAGCGCTGACATTTAAATCTGCAACAGGCTTCTCAGTCGGCCTAAATCCCAAACAAAGAAATCCAAATTAGCGCTAAGATCACAGAGCGTGTGTGAAGTGCCGGAGGTTGCGGTTTGCGTCAGCTTCTAAATGAGCTTCAATATGTCACTCATGAGTCGCAGTTATGTCGACACCATCGCTTGTTTTTGTTTTCCAAAAAATCTGGCAACTTATTATGGGGCATCCACCGGGAGAAACGAGGTCAATGACTCCAGATCAGACTGATTCTGCATTCTGCTTCACACAGATTCATCCCTCAGGTGGCTGCAGGGTGAGCTCATGCTCCATGTGGTCCCCCAGGATGTCCCACTGGGAGTCATGCAGCTCTTAGGCCACCTCCACACTACTAAGACCATACTACATTACAAGATTGCTTGAATATAAGCTCATCTACTATGCATGTAAGCATATTCACGCTAAGGCATGACCGAAAAAAACACCAGCAAGCGTTTGTGAGCGTCAACGTTTCCAACTATATTTCCAACTTAAAACAAGGAGACTTGCTTGTCCACAATGCATTAAATCAAATACAATAACTTGACATTTTAACACCAAGTAATCATAAAGGATATGTGGTTAAAATGTTTAGAATTTGCGTCCATAGCAATATAACAAAAATGCAATAGGAAGCTCAGTAACACTTTACCCCCATTCAATCAATCCCAAATTTTGCACTCTCTCTTCGCTTATTGATCAGCTGATTGTGGGCATTTCTAGATGGCCAATCAGATTCTGCCCCTGTCTCTTCCAGCCAATCATGCGGCTGCTGTCAAACTTGAAATCCCTTCTCCTCTCTTTCGCAGTCTGCTGTCATTCAGTGACATGCATAACCCTCCTCTAACCCTAACCACAATCTCCTCCAGTCTTCAGCAGAATTATCTTCCTATCATCTGGATGCTCAACCACCACCAGTGTTTAGACCCCGGGGGGATTCCTTTACTACTTTCTGCTCCACCCCCATCTAATTCATCATCACATAGGGGTCTAAAACGCTAGAAGACTATAACATTCACATCACAATGAATTTGAAGCTGTTATTAAGTAAAATTGTAGTTTTAATTACTCTGCATAAGGTTGAGGATTAAACTTCATTCTAATTTACTAATTAGGGTTTGTTTCTTTCAAAGTCACTCCTGATAAAAACAATCATGGAGAATATTGAACTTTTTCCTCCATTAAATTGAATTTCATGTAGAGTTTGAGAAATATGGTACTTGGGGTACTTGTGGAGAGTTAGATAGATGGATGTGATTTATTGATCCAATCATGAATGATGAGAAAATGTGTCCCACCACTGACCTTAGGACAGGGTCAAAAATGAAGAGGTTCTTACATTGTCAAACAGCCATTGGTTTGCTTTGTTCTATGATGAAACAATTGAAAGGATCAGATTGGCATTAAACTGTAACAGTAGTATGATAAACACGATTAAAGCAAGGGATGTTTTCGTCACGGCTCATCTTTCAAGTAACACATTGAGTATTAAAGTGAGTTAAGAAGCCAGTGCTTTTGAATTTAACAGCTCCTCATCTTCTTTTGTGCTTTAGAATTTAAACTTTGAACACATCTGACACTCGCCCCCAAACTAGGCAACATGCAACTAAATGCATGTTAAAAACTTTTCTATCCTTTAGTGTGTTTCACTAAAACTGCAGCCAACACTTAGTTGCACTTTGGCCTGTATTTCTCATGTGCTATTTAATCTTTCTACTTCAGGCTTTATTTCATCTTAAATGCCCTTTTATGTGTTATGTGAGACCCCTTGAAAAGCCTTTTCCATGAGAAGTGCTGTAAAAATAAATCTGCTCTGCCTTGATCGTTCAGAAAGTGCTTGAGAAATGACAAACAACACATGAATAATTGGAAAGTCTTTTCTGCATTGCACAGAGTTCAGAAATTACTTAAAGTTTTAAAATTCTTACAGATTTAACTTTTTTTTATTACTAAAGTTATCAAATATACATGTGGAGATTTGAATAGTGGCCCCTATACGTCAATGTTAATCACTGATGGTCTAGGACTATGTGGAATTCTCTGAAGTGTTGTGGGTGAGCAAAAATGTAGTTTATGATCTGGAATCACAGGAAATCTTGGAACTAGCAGTAGAGAAAAAGGCCAGCCAAACCAAATCATTGTGCCAACATGAAATATATAAAAACAAATATGATCGGGGATTAGAGATGGACTGTAAATGTGGTAAGAAACTGGCTACTACTCTATTCCCAGATTTCAGCAGGGAGAAATTATGTGATGACTGAAGTACAAGTACCAGAAGTACAAATTAGATTTTAGTCAATATGATCCGACCAATACGCAGAAGTACTAGGGCTGTTAGGAAGACAATTATTCAGAAAAAAGACAAAATGTTAGAAGGGAAATGTTGTAATTCTATGAAAATTTGTAATAATTTGAGATGGAAAAATAACATATAGGATCTTGCATAGAGAACCAGAGTTTTACTCCCTCTGGATCCAATGTCTTGAACCAATTTTATTGTGAGAAGCTAAGAAAGGACCCGCCAAGGACAACCTGTTTGTTTCTTTCCTCAGATTAGACTCAGTTTCTTCCACAATCTTTTCAAAGTCCCGATATTTTCTTCAACATGACCCTAATATTGCATCGCAGTCCAAGGTGTCATTTTATTGTTCAGTAAAATCTCCCAAAGTCTCCATATAAGTCATATAAAGGACACACAATGTTTCTCTGATTTAAAGTTAATTTCTTCACAAGCAGAAGACGACAGCAGACAAAGTTTGCAATACTGCCTCTAACCATTCAACAGTGACTTCCTATTGTCCCACAGGCAGTAGTGCACAGACTGAATTGAATAGCTAAACTTTGGCAAAGCAACATATAGTTGCCTCTGTTTGTACTTGAGCCGTTGAGTGCCTTATGGAACATAGGCGGCTGATAAAGTGCTCGCATCCATCCCCTTCTGTCTTGAGCCATCTGGATCCAGGCGACACCATGGCAGTCATTCTGCCTCCATCTCCCCCTTCAGGGCAGCAAACTACCACCAGCCAAAAGCTGATAAATTCTGGAAGCGGGCAGTAAATCTGTCTGCTCTAGCAAAGCACTTTGGCAGGTCATCAACCTGATTCAGAGGTCCTCTACTCTGAAATGTGGTCTGTTTACACACTGAGGGTTTTTGGGTAGGTATTGACAAGTTAATGTGGCCTCTTTGCTTCACCGGCCTGTGGGCTTCATGTCATAGCAGGTTTCCTGATGTCTAGTTGTTGTGATTGCCATTTGCAATTATGGTCTGAGACAAACGCTTTGCATGAGCAGCACACCTCCCTGTATCACACACACACACACACACACACGTTCACACCCAATTTCAGCCTTCATCGGTTGTGATAATCACCTCCTCCGAATCAGTTCTCCATTGTGTATAATTTGAACTCATTGTTTCACCAGTTGTTCGCAGTCAGAAATTATTGAGCTTCCGTGTTTAGCTTCTCATTGCAGTGAAATGTCATGTTTTAAAAATTAATGTATCAGACAAGGGAATCATCTTCCTTCCTATTCAGCTGCAGGGTGTATGGCATCAATGAAGACATGCTTACAATGGCGTGCATTCCCTGTTAAAAACCAATTCTTCAGCAACTCACTCACCACAGCACTTGTTGATGGTGCCAGCTGCAACAACTGTGGCAGGTGTTGGTGGACAAAACACACCACTCCCCCCCCCCCAAGTACTCAGGTATGACAGATGCTGTTCTCCAGCACGTGTCACTACCTCCAGTCCCCAGAGAGTGAAACAAACAACATAAACAGTAAATATAAAGCTGCAGAGTTCCACCTTGTGTTTTTGCCACTCATGGGACACAATGTGCAAGTCCACACAGGAAAGACAGATTAATTTACTACAGAAGGGAGGCTGGCACTGTACAAGGTCATTCCCCAACACTGGCTCCATTGTGTTTGGTGACAGAGTTGTGAGATAGTGTTGATCCGTCAGGGAGAGAAAGAAGGAAACACACAGAAGTCCAGTGTCGGTTTAATGGTTTGAGTTATTATGTATTTTTTATTATCTGTGCAGACTTTGGGAGTAGAATTCTTCATGGGACCAAAAAGAGACCCAGAAATGTTCTTCACAAAATCGACTCAGACGCGAAAGACAGACCCGATTGGCATTGATTTCATTTCTGATTGCTTTAACAAGTTATAACGTTGTGTATCAAAATAAAAGTAAGTGTCTGACTCAATGAAACATAAGCAGCCTTGTGCCTGGCCATGATGCATGTGATCCACACTGCAAAAAATACATCTAGGTTTTACATTTTCCCTTTCTTGCTGATTGAGATACCAACATGGCTAACTTACTTGCGATCTCAGATCAAAAATCTATTTATTATCAGATGATAAAAATGACTAATTTACAATCAGCTGGTTTAGTTGCAGTCAAATAACATGCATCTTGCCCACAGTTGCTAATTATTCATCATCTGCACTTTACTGGTGGTATTTTTTTATTTATACATTATTTGCCTGCCTGTATCAATTTATCTCACAATGTTACACTCACGCACACACAAACACACACTGGACAAATAAACAGGGTTGATCCACCTCAGAACTCACAATTGGAAAGTCAGTTTCTCCATTTCTATTTGTAACCATCAACCTGGCAAATGAGCTGGAGTAAGAGGAATATAACAATAAATGTTTATGATACATTGTAAAATAAAGCCTGTTGAGTTTGTTTTTATGTATTAATACATATGATTCTGGAGCCATATGCAGTTTTGTGGCGAGAGAAGGATGGTAAATTAGAATGAAGAGAATCAGATTTCGGTTGCAGTTCATAAATATCATAGCACCACTACACATTATTTCAGAACGTAAATGAAGTTGAGTGTTTGATCAAATGCTGTAGTTTGACAGATTGCTGTTTTTACCACTCTAGGCATGCTAGCTTACAGTTCATGTTAACAACCTTGCCCAAGCTATTTCCAGTCCTCTCCTCGTTTAGTGCACGCTACGTGAGTAAATTACCCCACAGGGAATTTAGTGCGACTGTGCCATTACCTTACCGGAACCTTCCATCTGCTCAGGTTTCAGTAGGTTGAGCTACATGGAGCTCTCAAATAATACACACTTACACACAAAGCATAGCCAGTAGATTTGTTACATGTTGTAAAACATTGAACACACGTGCACAAGCCATGCACACATACACACACACACACACACACACATCATCATCTTATACTGGTCTCTTATCATGTTGTATGTTATGTCAAAGCCCAGTTACTCACCGCTTAGTTTACAGTTTGCAAACCTCACTAGGACTTAGGAGGCATCGTCTTCCATTCATTGTGGACAGCTTCACTAAAACCTTATAATCTGTTCTGGGTTTTACCACATATCTTCATAAACCAACAACTCAGGAGAGTCCACAGAAAGAGAAGTGTCCAGGTTGCTCCAATGACAAGAAGGTTCCTATATAGTACGTTTAGACAGCAATTTCTCTTTAGGTTTGAGAATCGTTACAGCGCTAATGTCCTGACTGAGACATTACTCTAAAACGAATTATTTAAGATATGAAAGTATTAATGGAGAAAAATAGATTCTAGAGTATAAAGGCAAGGATGCAGAAGATTTCATGTCAAACATGTGTTTATTCTTTTCTATTTCATTAAAGTAAAGTACTGGTATTGTCCACATTTAGGTCAAAGAGGAGGTTTTATTGATCATCCTGTAAGCAGACACCTGTCTTGTTGACAGGTAGTAGCCCAACCCCAGAGTCCCTTCCATTTCTGAAATCAAACCTTCTCGATCTTGATGATTAATGCAAACATATTTATTCATACATGCATGACCTAAATTAGGTATGTAAGGATTGTATAAATGCCAGTTGCTAAGACTGAAAGTGTACATTTTGCTTTGATGCTTTGGTTTGGTTGCACAAGTGAGTATTAAAGAGAGAGAGAGGGATCCTCCAACACTCACTGCTGGAGCATCTACGGGCACCAGAGGCTAGTAGACCTAGTCGTTTACAGGGAGGAGGACAGGTTAATGAAAAACTATTGATTCTCAGTCTGTATCCCAGGAGATGAGGGGAAGTAACACCAACACTTCCGAACTTTGTTTTCCTCTCCTTTTGATGCCAAGGCCATTCAGCGGCCCCCATTGACTCTTTTGGAGCAGGAGAGAACACAGGGTGTTAAGCAGGAGAATAAAGGGAAGACAATGAAGGTAAGGGAGAACAGAGGGAGTGGCCATTCCTGGTCCGACTCCGCTGCTCTCATTCAGAAGAAGAGTGCCGGAGGGCGAATCATGGAGGGGCGTTTTCACACTGTTTTACTTAGATCAGAAAGTTCACACATCCATCCATTGTGAATCTGGATTCAGGTCACAGAGGTAGTTGGCCAAGTAGGGTATTCCAGACGTCCCTCTCCCTAGCCAGGCATTCCTTGGCAAGATGATATATGTAGTCCCTCAAGCAAGTCCTGGGTCAACGCCGGGGTCTATTCCTGGTTGGGCGTGCCTGGTATAACTACGACGGATGGTGCCCAGGAGGCATCCCAACTAGATGCCTGAACCACCTCAACTGTCCCCTTTCAACATCAGGGAGCAGGGTTCTACTCTGAGCTTCCTCCAGATGTCTGAACTCCTCAACCTTTCTCTAAGGACGAGCCCAGCCACCCAACAGATAAAAACAATGTCGGCAAGTTAATCGCGACCTTGTCCTTTCGGTCACTACCTAGAGCTTGTGACTATTGGTCAGGGTTGGAACGTAGACCAGTAAATCGAAAGCTTTGCCTTGCAACTGAGCTCCTTCTCACCACAAGGGACTGGTCCAACGCCCACAATACTGCTGATGCTGCATCTACCTACCCGTATCCTACGTCCTTCCTTATTCCCCTCACTTTTGAACAAGACCCAAAGAGATTAAAATGTCTTCATGTGGGGCAGCAACTTCCCATAAACCTGTTTTACTGCAGAAAGTCATGCTACCCTATTAGCCAGCTAAGTGGAGACTGAACTCATGTATATCAGATGACCTGTTTACATACAGTACATCACTATGGATATAATACAAAATCACAATGCATGTCTTTGGGGATTCAGTCTGTGTTTGTAATGGTTGGGGAAAACAGTTGGTGTAGTGTCCTCAGAAAACGTCTGAGAAAATAACCCGCATGGCATTTTTATAAGAAAATGTATAGAAAACCTATGACAAAAACAAAGTATGAGTGTGACTCATACAAAGAGACTGTGCCAAAAACAATTGCAACCAACTTTTTTCTCAAAACTAATTCCCCAGAGCTTGGACTACCCCTTCAAAATGTTACAAGGTGAAATGCAATAAAGTTCACTGACGTAGAAACTGTGGATAAAAGAGAAGCCAAACAATACCACTCAAATCGAGTTGGATGAACTACAATTCACTGCTCGGTCACTAGACAATCTGACCATGTGCTGCCTTCATCATTAAAGGCTTAACCCAAGTTTATAGACACTCGCTCTCAGATTGGCTCCTATGGACTGTGCGATAACACCAATCTTGCAGGTTCACTGCGTGTCACACTGTGTGAGAAAGGTCTAATAAAATCTTTGCGGCATCTCAGTAAGACAATCCGATAGTGTGATGAATACCTTGTGGATTTTTGTGTGTCCGGTCAACAGGGAAAAAGAAAAAGTAATGTCAACTTCTGCCATCCTTCTGTACCACATTCAAGTACTTCTGTTTTTTTGTTCTAAAAAATGTATTCTATGTTGCATCAGACAGTTGTGGAACATTTCATTGCCTATTAATGCTTTTTTGTTTTGCTTTGTTTTGTCTGATCATGAAAATAATATTCCTACATTTCTGTAGCTCCAAACTGATATGTTTACACCCCTAGATCACTATTGAGATTTGATTTGATCAGCGGCCACACAGAACTATAGAAGATATCAGGGCCTCACGTCTTTAGCAGGTGGTCTACAAAGAGTGCCTTGGGGATGAAATGTACACACACCCGAGAGAGATCACCGGCTGAGAGGCAGAGACTCTGTCGACCTCCACCTCCCTGCTCCGTGTGTGGTCTCTCTGGGGCCCGGAGGTCTCGCTGTGGGCCTCTACCATGAGTCAGTGGAGGGATAAATCGTCACCCGTCAGCAATCCAACAAAATCGCCTCCCGCCTGGAAAATCTGAAAGTGCCGTGTTTTGATCCTCACTTGTCTGTTACTCGCTAGAGTTTGGCATCTGTTGACATCTACGCATACTCAACGTGCTGCAAGTCACATGATGCATCATCGCAACAGTACGAGTCCTGCTTGACCCAAGTGAGCCCCCTTCATATCCAAAGTGCTCTTCATTTGCAGGTCACTTCAGCGTGGAGCTTGTGGAAATTAGAGCTCATTGAGTGGTGCTCCTTGCCTGTTCTGTCCCATTCCAGCTGTGAGAGGGTGGCAATGTACCGCATATCGGACTTTTCACAAATACACACACTCACACACCGGTTTATTTACGTGCAGATTCTTGTTGCCTGATGTATCTTCCCTTTCCGGAAGTTCAAACTGTTGCAGTCCTAACAATTTTTGTTTAAAATTGTTGTGCATTTGAAGACTCTCTCAATATTCAATTTTTAAAATCAGATTTGTGGGAGAAACACTGCTACATGAACACAAAACACAACAAATCTCAGTGTCCGTGAACAAACTCCGGCGATTTTTGTTATTACTTGCAATCAAGAAGTGCCTCATCCACCATCTTGTCTTTACACTGCCTCTACAACACAATAATCCCTGGCCCTATTTCACATAAGTCAATAGCAGCAGTCAGAGTGCAGCTGCTCCAAAATTATTGTGGATTCCACCAAATCAAATATGGGAGGGTATATTGACACTGCAAGCTCTGGAAGGTTGCAGAGTCCAAACACTGCTTTATTGGTTGTTATTTCAACTCATTGCACTCTGCCTCAGGGTGTAGAGAGAGTTACACAGTTTGAAGCGTAATGATAGATTAACCGCCATAACCACAGGCTAAATACTGAAGCTCGGGCTAGTTGTGCGTGTTTGTGTGTGTTTGTGTGTATACGCACATGTCTATCTAAAGTTAGGTCGATTTTTGGTTCAATGCCATCAATATGAGGCCATGTAACGTTGTGAGGACATTTTGGCTGGTCCTCACAAAGTCAAAGGGTGGTTTAAAGGTTAAGACCTGGGTTTAGGGTTAGTATTAGGTTTAGGTTAGGGTTAGGTATTTAGTTGTGATGGTTAAAGTTGGGTAGGGGGCTAGGGAATGCATTAGGCCAATAAGTGTCCTCACAACTATAGAGACAAGTGTGTGTGTTTGTGTAAAAGATAGATTTGCTTTTACATAGACTTCATTATCTGCAAAAACTGATATTTAAAAATAAACAGTTAAAAGTTATCAAGTTATGAAAGGCCTGATCAATGACATGACCCAGTATATGACTTACTGGTTCTTGCAAGTAGAAACAAACACATTTATCTGAAGTGTTATATCACTTCAAAAATGTCTCTCACCATTCAACATCTAAAACATTTCCTCCAGTTAAATTGTATTAAACCAAAACCTGAATAATAAGCGCAGATATCCATTTGTTAACAAAACCGGTTAACCTTTGAGGGTTGCAGGGGAAAGGATCCCAGCTGACTTTGCGCAGTCTCAATAGTATTTTATTTTAATTTTATTTGTATGGTGTGTTTCATGGAACTAAAAAACACTTGAAGTAGAATTTGAAAGAACATTAAGTTAAGGCCAAACCATGTCCCAGCTGCTAGTCAAAGTTGAAAAAAACCCAAACCCAAAATTGATTCCACAAGTGTCATAAACAGGTGTTAATCCACGGAATGGTCTTCGCTATATAAAACACTAAAACTAAGACAGGACATGTTATGAAAACCTTGTGACTCCATACCTGGTCAAGCTTCCACTGATGCCGCTGCTCAATTTAAACATGTCGCAGTGCATGCTCTGTTAAAGCCACACTCAGATTTTCAAAATCAATAAAGGACCATAACACAATCGCTTGACATGTGTATAACAACATGTTAAAATTAAAGTCCAATAAGGTAAAAAAAAAATATATACATACTTATCTAATGTGATTAGTTACCTGTAAATATTTAAAATATCCAAAAGCTACAACTTAAAGTGAATATCTTCTTAGAATAATATTAGAAATGAGAAAATATAAATTCATTCTTGCCTCATACACTTAACACAATTATAGATAGAAAGCAGCTCTGAAGAGATTTGATGTTTGCTCCAAAGCTTGGTCATGTGTGGAATGGAGAGGAGCTGGGCATCAGAGGAGCAAAGGCTGCGTAAGTGGTGTGGTGGTGGTGGAGCATGTCTTTGAGGCAATATGTACCATAAAGAATGCTATTGCAATAGTTGATTGTGGATGCAATGAAGGCAAAGATTGGGGTTTCAGCAGCAGAGAAGGTGAGAGGTGGATGAGAACGTGTTTAAGGTGTAAAAAGGCAGAATTGCTTTGCTCCAATCCATCTGCAACTAATTCAAAACTCGGTCCCCAGGGTTCTCACCAGGGAACAAAGACAAGGACATGGTTCACTGATCCTGAAATACCTGTATTTCTACCTATTGGCTTTAGAACCAACTACTGCCTGACTCCTAAAGTTCCAACCAGTCAGTATTGACTTAAAATGTAGTTATTTCATCTGATCACTACTTTACTGACTGACTGTAAGGATGTCACATAATAATAAAGATTATCAAAGCTCATCATTCGGTGATATTCATAGTTTGTGTTTTTATGATCGTGAGATTCTCTTCTATTGAAGCACTGAGGGATGATTGTGTGGGGTTATGTGTGCACTGCATATGGATGCATACATAAATATATTGTACATGTGGTTTATTTAAATTTATTACATGTGTTCTGTAGCGACCTGTATATGGAGTATGTAAGGAAGCAGGAGATTAACAATAAATGAGCTCTTTATTATAGGTTGCACGTGGGGGTAGAAGCCTGCCGTCAGAAGTCTGTGCTGAGTTTTCTGTAGCTGCTATCTAATCTACCATCGCCTCCCTTAAACAGCATGAACACAGCGTCATGCCAACTCCGTGTCCTTGAATGTTAGACTGCAGCGGAATGAAAAGGAGATGGAAGAGCGAAGGTACGGGTGAGAAAGGGGGGAGAAGAGGCGGGACCGGCAGAGAAATTATTCAAATAACGGTTAGATTTGTAGCACCAAAGGGTTCCTCATTAGCATAACTTCAAAACCTTGCTACTCCAGTCTTAATAATACATGCGCTCTGAGTCTCTCCATGATTCACCTCACACTCTGTGATATTTCTGTTGTTCTATTTGTTATGAGGCAACGAAATGTGGAGCTGAGTGGGAGAGGGGCAGGGCAGCAAACTCTTTGTGCACACACACACACACACACACACACAGAAACACACCCTCTTCCTCTCCCTTGTCTCAGAGGGGCGAGGCAGTGGGACATCCTGATCTTTGGTTTATTAAAAGCGACCTTGTGTCTTATCTGAGAGGCAGACCACTCATACCAATTAACATTCCAGTGCAGTGTTTTTGCAGAACTAGAGGCTGAACTTCCTTCCTCACGCACACACCCACACCCACACGTTTGTATAGTCTCTTAGTGAGGACACTCATGCAGGTACAGATACCGGCACAATGCATTCCCTAGCCCCCTACCCTAACCCTAACCATCCAAACTAAATGCCTAACCCTAACCTAGGCCGGCGCATGCTTCTGAGTTTTCAGGGGCCCGCAAGCGTAAGAGCCCTTCCGGGCCCCTTACTATCCCTTCTTACGTGCTTATGTGCGTCGCCCAATTTTTATAACTAGACAGCAAAGCCCCGCAAGGCTGTGATCGGTCTGCTAACTACATCCATTCAGGAGTCGCATTTCCGGTTTCATGCCCCATAATACCGGCGGAAACCATAGAAGATGTAGAAGAACGAATATGGACCAAGTAGAAGAGTGTTTGGCAGAAGAGATCCGTAACTATGACCACTAGTATAACCCGTCACTGACTGGCAGATTTGTCCGCCAGAAAAAGGCCATGAGGAGCCGCCGTGGCGATGTAAATAAACAGTCGACAACGACTGCCACACACGAAGAAGAGCCGAGTTCGACAAAAAACATTACTCCCCCTAGTGGTCTGGCGGTGAATTGCTTTGCATCAAGCGCAACCCTTGGGGAACCATAAATTAAAACGAGTCCGTCGACACAGCTGCGTGAAAAGCCGCAGACGCCGTTGCAGAAGCATGCGCTGGCATTAACCCTTAACCTAATTCAAATCCTAAGTCTTAATCCCCAAAAAGTCCATTGAAGGGGGGGGTCACAAAGTGAGGACTGGCCAAAAGGTCCTCACTTTCCCAAAATGTCCTCACTCCATAGGTTGTAGACTCAAGCTGGTCCTCACAACGCTGTACAAGAGCACACACACACACACACACACATACACACACACACACACACACACACACGCACGCACACACAGGCTGTTGTGAGAGATGAAAGCTCAGTGTGTTTTGCTGACAGAATAAAGCAATACTCGGGTTTCAAATAAAAGACGAATGAAGGTAGCAGGCTGTATCTTGAGTCAGCACTGAGAGGTTTACTCTGGCCTGGCTTCACTGCGTTGATCCGTCCACGAACAACATGTGAAAAAGAGAAACAGATGGACTCTGGTCTTATTGTTATGACTTAGGCAGGAGCCTTGCTTCCAAGAAGAAGCAACAACCTCAATCAGTTACAGAAAGTTTTAACAAAACCTATTTGGAGAATTGGTACATTGTATTCCTCAAGCATTACAGTAGGTGGCTGACTTACATATAGGACAGTATTGGCATTTCATCAAATAATTCAGTAGTCAGTATAATCTACAACTGGTATGATGGACACAATGTTTTTGTTATCTATAGACGGTTTAAGCCTATACAACTTATATTCTAATATTAAACATGAAGGAAATGAGCGTGTGTAATTTGAAAGGTGGCACGCAAAGGTAAAAACCCACTAAGAATAATCACTCTAGTTCCTCTTTAATATATGAGTATTTTAGGATCTTTTTTGGTCGCAGTTTCTTGCATTTGCATTTTTTTGTTCACCTAATTTAATCTATTTTCAGTCTGAAACTGTTTCAAGCTGAAAAAAACTCTGATAAAAAAACTCGTGCAGCACCAGACAGCAGATAAACAAACAAATGGCTGATGAACAAATTGATGCATTTAGCAGCTGAGGAGGCAGCTGGTGGAGATCAAATCAGAGCTAAATGAAGAGTTGGTTAGACACACAACTCCAAATATTTTTTATGTCTGGTAGCCAAAAGAAAAAACACTCAATGTAGATTAGATAAATAACCATTTGTACTGGTTGTCCATGTGATTTCTGATTAAAATAAAAATTGGATCATGTATCTGTGTCTTTTTGAGGAGAAGTGTTTTAATTTATTCAGAAGGCAGATAAATAGGTTTTAAAGGTTTATGGTTATAATGCGACCAGTATATTAACAAAATAATGTGACTAAAGTGATTCAGACACAAAAGATTTCAGGAACATAAGTGACATGATGGATATTAAGTCTTGGTTCATTGTTACTTGTCTTTTGTGTGAAGGAATCTGATACATTCGGATTAAAACACCCAGTGAATACTGAGTATTTGTAATAATACACTGGGATAAAATATGGAGGAGCTGAAATCAGTTGGGAGGCAATCAGAAGCAGGGAGCTTCCCCTCATTGTAGCTGAAAAAGAACACAGCAATCCCATTAATACAAAGGAACTGTTCATCCCCCAATTTCCCTCCTTTGGCAGTTAAGAGGACGAGGCTTAGTTCAGTGTCCTCATGTATCATTTTGTAAGTTTTGTAATGGCAGGCGAAATGAAGCTGCAATATTAAAACCGAATTAGCAGGTCTCTGAAGGGCTGTAGCTCTTACAAGGACTTCATATAAAGTGAAGTGGAAAGTTACAGACTCTATAAAATGACACTTAAAAAAAATCAGTATTGTAACTGAAGCCTTTGGGATTATCTCCAATATTCTTATAAGAACATTATATTTTTGTTGAAATCAGAACAGCAAAAATTTCCCCTCTCTAAGTCCAACGCATTCCCATGAGTGGAAGTAGCAATGGTTCTGTCTTTTATTTCTTTTGTAGTGGCTATTATAGATAACAATGACCACAAAATATAGAATTCAAAGAAAATGATATTATACAAACAACCTCAGACTTCATATGTTACTTGCTGGGCCCCTTAAGGAAAGTCTAAACTACACAATATGTGGCGATAATGGATTGAGATCTGTATCCGAGGCTCTAACCCGCCCCATTTACGCGTGAGGCAGTGGGTGTGCGGTCCCCATCGGTGAGGTGTGAGGCGTGAAGGACAGCCAGCCGTACACACCACACAGGAGATCTCTGGATTAGTTCTCCTCGCTGGTCCTCAGCCGCCGCCACTCTCTGCTGCATCTTCAACACGCATCTAAATACAATCTCAAAACACCACAACACCAGGACAACGCTGAACTACCCAACATCATACAGAATGCGCCCACTGGAAATAAACCAGCATGTGGTCAAAGCTAATTACTGTTACCAATAACATAGCAACCAATGTGTGTGAAGAACAGGTAACAGTGTGTGGCAGATGCCGTATTGGGGCATGTAAATGCATTTTAATTTTGATGGGCACGGTTATGGAGATTTTTTGAAATCCCTATCATTAATGATATGGTATGAAAAGGACCATATGAGTTTAGGATGAATCACTTTGAAACACTATTTAATACCCTGCACTCCAGGGGCCTGAAAGGTCACAGTGAATTTTTTTTTTCCAAGGCATTACTTTACAATATGAATAGTTATTGGTCCAATCTTCAGGAGAATTATCATACACTGCCAGCTAAGTGCTACGCGTTGCAGACACCACAGAACGGAGAGATGATCTGACACTTTACATTGCTACTTTACAAAACTCCTGCTCTGACAGTATACACTACAGCCACTGGTTCTGACCACAGTGAAAATGTATATGGTTTTGGTACATCTGCCTGCAAATGTGTTGGGTGTAGGGCAACGGAAGGCCAGAAAGTCAGGATTAAGACCTGCTACTCCAATTAGTTTCAATATATCTCAGGAATTCAAAAGTAACTATTCTCTGCTGCTAATTAGCTGCAGGAATACCGAGTCACAGTGAGGGGGTGCACCTACTCCCAATGTGACACAGTGACTGTAACTCATATATAAATCATAATATCATAGCATAATAAAGCTCAGTTTCCCTCTGTGAATAAAAAAGGAATGCAAATGTATTACAAGATAATGCAAATGTAGCCATGGTAAAATTCCCATCATAAACCTTTCATCATTCCAGAGAATGTCAGCTCACTGGGGTCCGGACTTTCTGCGGAGTTTGCCTTTCACATATGAGGAACTCAGCAGGAGATTTTCTGCTCAGACGTGTTCACAACAACACAGAAATCTCCGGAGTGTTCAGGTGAGGGGAGGCACAGGACATGTTTTTTGTTTTCAGCATATCTACACCGGCGTCTGCCTTGAGATATTCATACTCTTTTTAGTTTTGGGCCTGTCACGTGTTAGAAAACATTATCAACTCACCCACTCACTGCAGTGAATAATCTCCTGTTGTATCTGAGCTCAGAAACTCCAGAGCCTCTGAAGCGGATATTTTCATTCGTACTTCATTCGTCTCTCCGGATAATTATCTGGACTTACAGGATATTCCCCTCACCATGACAACGGTCCAGTAAGCCTGTCCCTTGTACACTACTATGGGTCGATACCAAGGTTGTAGGGACATGGTCCCAAGAGCAGTGGCTTTAAACTCTAAAAGTCCAGTCTACCTTTTAACAGGCTGTAATGAAACATCTTTACTCTGAGAACCAGACACACTATATATTTCACCTCACTGCTTGCAGGAGGGTTTGTGGAAATGCAACAAACATGCCCTAAAGAGACAAGAAACTGGAAACAATGGCTGGTGGTGGACGGTGACCTTTTCTGCCACCAGAGTAAGAGCCCAAACTTTTCATACCGATTTGACAGAGGCACAGCTCAGGGGAAACACTGCCACTCTTCACTGCAACACAAATAAAAAAGGAAGTGTGGCGAAGTCACAAAGTGTAGACGGCAATCCCCCTGGGGTAGGGACCGTAATTTGTGACCATTTAATAAAACACCCACAATCACCCCCCCCCCCCCCCCGCAGTGCAAGGCCTGCTGGAGCTAAGTGCATGTTCTCTTTGCATCGCTGAAGGGGATGTAATTATTACTGAGAGAAGCTGTAAACATACACTTTGCTTCAATGCTATTCGAACAGTTCCACTGGGAAGAGCAGCTGGTCTCGAAGCATTTCTATAGTCTTATTAAAGTGTGACAGAACAGGAGTATATTTAGTTGCGGCGGTGGCAGGTTGACTGTGCAGCATTTACACACGAACCTTGGTTCAGGTTTACAACTGAATCCGACCACATTCACGTCTGGAGCCTCTGGAAACATCAGCTTCACACCAGCCACATCTCCTGATCCACACTTTCTGAAGCCAAACATGCAATCTTTTAAGGATTATTTTTTCCCTACTCTATAGCTGCTTTGCCTCAATTGAGGTGTTGGAAATGGCATGTGCTAAACACGGTTACACTCATTACTGTATTAAACACAGACAGGAATAACTTGAGGGCTTCATCATTACAACCTGCAATTTCCTCAAAAAGATTGCATATTGGACTGTGGGCGGAAGTTCACTGCCTGGCTACATACCCATTTCATCCTGTCTCAGCCGATTCATGGAGCTGGATCCAGTCGTAAAACAGCTCCTCTCGCTCGGTGTACATTTACTTATTAAAGTCGTTTTTCCCTGGCCTATTAACATGCCCTCAGTGCATGAAATGATAAACAGCATCCTCAGGCTCATTCTGACATTGAATGAATCAAAATGAGTAATAACCAGTGTTTGAACACTTCCTGAAGCTGAGGGACCGGCTGACAAGAAATCATTCTGAAGGCGACATGGCCTAAATGTCACTTGGAGTAGAAATTCTCCTCTGGAATTGTTCTTATTAATCATGTGAGAATGTGGCTTGAAAGAGGCAGGGAAGGCACCAAAAATAAAATTGAATGAGTGTGTATCTGCACCATAAAAAATAAGATTAACTTTAATAAATCCTCTTCTATCTAAATTATGTGGAAAACAGGCCATGCTGCTGGTGTTCAGTGGGCCGAGGGCCAGCGGTGCCTCTTCCTTCAAATGAAAACAAAACACTGGCTTCTCAGAGGTGTCAGCGAGAGACAAACATTAAGTAGTCCTGGCTGGAGCTGCCTTATTAAAACTCCTTCTCTGCACAATCAACACTAAGAGGGGAACGTCAACACTTTTTGGAACAATTAAAATTTCCTTTCAGCTGAAGAGATGGAGCTGAGCTTTGGTGAACACTTTTAGCAAAAACATGTGTGACATGTGTGTGAACTGAAAGTCCAATCAGCTGGATACTGGCTACCTGCTGTTAATGTCACAATTTCCGTGTGTACAGACACTTGATGTAACTGAGCTCAGTCGGAAAACTGAAACACTCAAACTATCTTGTGAAGGAATGATGGACGAGAGGCTTGATGCTATTAATGTGCTGCTATTTATTGACTCTCCTGAAGTGACCAAGTTACACAGTAAAATGATACAACAGGACATGGAACATATGTACATGTATGTACACATAGAGGAACAGAATATACTCTACTGTATGTACTGGTTAGTCATGCAGTTGGATTGTCACCCAGCTCACACCCAGCACAGCGTCAGATCTACACAGTCTTTCTAGCTACAAAATAAGATAGCTTATTTAACAAAATAAGATAGCTTATTTTGTTGTTATGTGGAATGCATCAAGTCACAACACTAACATGCATGCAAGATATATTCTTATATAAGACTAAAATCAATCAACCAATCAAATTGTATTTGAAAAGTCCATATCAACAAATCATAATTTGTCTCATAGGGCTTAACAAGGTGCGACGTCCTCTGTCCTTAACCCTCAACAAGAGTAAGTTATTGTCAGTAATGGTAGAATATGTGAGAAGGCATATTGTATATCAAGCAATCTTGTTGTAATCATAGTCCGAGATCAGCTGTCACCACAATTACGATCCACCACCTCGATCGACAAACCACCATCATCATCCAAAACCACTGTCCATGATCAGGATCCACCATCACCATCCATAATTGGTTCATCGATTATTGAATAAAGGATTCACAATTTTGTCTATTAAAGCTAGGGTTGATAATCTTAGAAAAGCAAGCAAGAGCAGGCTACACTTTGAAAAAACAGTCCATTTATTTATATAGGTGTGGAGAACTGAGGTCAACAATGTAACTCAGCATAGGTACACATGACCTGCAGAGAATACATACTTTATACCTCCTTGGACATGAAACTATGTGAGTCACTTCCCCAACATGTATATTAATGGTGGGTGGTATCACACACTTTAGAGACTCTGTTACAAATGAACCCACAGTTCAGTTCAACATTTACAAGTTATAAATCCATATTAGGTACATTTCACATTGTTAACCCACAGTTGGAATTTTGCCTCCCTTCTGGGTTACAAACAATAGAATATGTTGGAGGAATAAATTATTTTTCGTGACATCATTAAAAGGCCTCTGTGCTGCCATGTAACACATATTAAAACTATATAACATAAAATAACTGAGATGACTGAAGTATCTTCATAAATTATATTTAACAAGTTGCTTTGCTTGAAGTCCTCTTCCATAAAACATTTGAGAACAAGAGTTAAAAGTCATATTGGTTCACACGACACATGCAGTCAGTAACAGTCATAATTGGCGTCTTGCCACTTGAATACTATGTATTTCCACATTATTAAAATTGCCTTTTCTCAGTGAGGCTTCAGAGACTTAATTAAACCAATGACATTTTTAAAGGGCGTGGAATTCAAGGATAATATGACCTTGGTTTGAGAACTGCTGCGTCCTTATATCAGTGCACTTAACCTCCCCTGACCAGCATTTACTTACAAACTGAACCTGTGTACCCCAGAAGATTTCTGCAGCTACCCCAAAGGGTCGTTTGATATTTGTACATGCTGAAGCAGCTTCTGTAGTTTTACAAAGAAAGGTCACAATGAACAATTTTTTAAAAAGAAAATGTTTGAAATGGTTCCATTCAGCTGTGATCACGCATACAGCAGCTATCTGTCTGCATCCTGTAGTAAATCAAGAAGGTAAAAGATCATGAAGAGTGGCGCTTTTGTTTGAGGTTGCTATGCAACTATAAAATAAAGTGATTAGCCTGGATAACCTGAAGTAACTGTGAGGGAAAATTCAACTGACCAGGTGTCTCACTGCTGTGACCTTGACAAACAGGGAGTTTGCTACAGCGGACGGACACAGCAGATAGACACAGATGATGATTTCATGTCTTTTTTTCGTATAACGTTTTATGAAGCCCCCTTTATATTAGTTTTGGCTTTTGTGAACTTGCGGCCAGTTCCATTTTGAGCACCTGTGCTTGTTGGGTAACCTCCACAGAGCTTACTTTTAAAAAGACTCAAAGGCAACTCCAATCTGAGAATTTTCATTATTTCAAATCTCAAGATGAATTTCCATGGTGAATATGCTACTAAAATTAAATAAAAAACAACAAAATGTCTTTGCTCTGCGTGTTCATAAAAAAAGTCAAAGAGGATAATGCTTACATTTAAACATCAATTGTATAAGGTTTACTCATCTTAAAATAAAGCTAAACTATTTCAGATATTTTTTGGAACAGATATTTCGCCCTCGTTTTTAAAATAATACCCATCTTAGAGCTCAACCAAGGATGCTGTGTGAGTTAGCGGCGATACAGTGTACATCAACGAACCGTCAAATCAAGTGAAATGTTTTTTTACTGTCTTTAAATCTTTAATGTCAATTCTCTGAACAGATAATCTCATCTGAGGCCAGGCTGCAGCTCCTGCTTCAGTTGCACAGACACAACTCTGGTGATGTACTGGTTGCTCAAAATCTGCCAGAGCAGTAGCTCAGTCCCTTTAAAGAAAAAGTACAAGACCATGACAGAAACAAAACATGACCTGGAGTCTGGATCAGCTTTTTGTCTCTAGCCACGTCACCAGATGACTGCTTTGAGCTGCCAGGAACAAGATTAACATTTTCTCAGCTGAAAAAAGAAACAGCATACTGTAGCGACTTCTTCTAAATCAACGACTAAAGAGAGTCCTTTTGTCAGAGTGACGAAAGAAAAGCCTGACCACTTTGCTGAACTTTCTTTTTCTTCTATTCTTCCACAGGGAGGTTCAACCTCAGTTTACAGCTCCCAGGCAACCAACCAACATCAAGGCCTGAATTGTTTGTCAGGTGGCAACAAAACGTGATTCTGCCTCTTTGAAATGAGAACATCAGCCCTTTGGAAAACAGTGAAAGCAAGGGCAGCCCGAGAAAGTCACTAAAAAGAAGTTGGGAACATACAGTACAGCAGTTATTTGGGGTCTGTGACAAAAATCCAGAACAGGATAAAACAGTGAAGGTTGTTTCTATACTTATGAATATATATGGGGACTTTATTCCGAATGGTAGACTGGGATCCATTGCGCCAAAGATGGTATCATCTACTTAAATAATCCCAGAAATCCGCAACATCTCAAGTGGTTTGAAATTCACTCTTTAATAAAACATCACATCAGCGTTATCTAATCCTCAACATGAAGGTTTACGAGCCCTCCACCAAACAACGTCACACCAGCAGTCCATCATTCTGACTGTGTGTTGTCTATTATTTCTTTTGGAGGACCTTCAGTGTATTTAAATGATTTTGGTAGCAGTTATATAAATTCAGTGCAGTAAACCACAGTACAACAGTTTGAAAGGAGGTTGAACTCACCTTTGTTTGAGGAGAATGACCCATACAAAAATCAGGCAAGGTTAACATTTATCACTCCAGAGTCACGACACTTGAAACACCTGAAAAACAGAGAAAAAAATCTATGATATTTCTGTGTTAAGTTTTAAATAACACTTTTTGCATTTTGGTAAACATTTGAACATATTTATAAAGACCAATAAAATGTATTTAAGAAACACAAAAAAGTGTTTAACTAACTAAGTGCAAGAAAGCTTATGAGCGTATACCAATGTTTAACAAAGAGGCCTGTATTCAGCCCATGAGAAAATCATTTCAATCAGTGCTACCTATGGCCCCAACATTTTATTAAGTCAAACCAAATCCGGATATAAAATATTGACTTAAACATGGCCCATTAGGACAACAGCTTTATGACTAGTGACTTCAAAACCATTTCAAAGCGATCGGCCAAATCTTGATTTTAAAACCACAACATCCTCTGATAAAATCAAAGTTCTTTGTACTTGTTATGATGATCACTCAGAGAGGAAGTTAGAAGCTCATTAACGAGTATGTCAGCTGCTGCCTGGTCATTAAAGAGTTGTTCAGAAAGTAGACAAAAGCACGTACGTCCACACTGTCCAGCTGCTAGACAGAATCGATGAAAACCGGAAGACGAGAAATGTCCACACACATAAAGAGAAGTGCGGAGGGAGAGCCAAACCTTGTTGGTCTGTGCTGGTGAATCTTTTCTACAGTAAGTTATTAAGCTTTGCCCCCCCAAAAAATATAACAAGATTTGTTATAGGGGACTTGAAATAAGCTGCAGTGTAATGGAAGGAGTCTGTTGTATGATTAGAAAACGTGTGAAAAAGTAAAGCCTGAAGTGAAGAGGTCTGAAAAGTCGGTATATCTAGCAGCAGACACTAAGTTGGCAACACCGCCTGTAAACGCCCCCTGTTGACATAATAGAAACTGTTGGTGCCAATTAATTTTGAAAGAGCAACAGCCTATGAGGATACTAATACTGTAAAGTCAGTCAGTCAGTAAGTGACCTCTTGTTGTGGTCCAGCCAAGAACAATGCAGAGTGAGGCAGGTTTCCCTCATATCCTCATACACAGACTCATATCCTGACACTATCTGAGTCTGCAATAGTCCTTAATCATTTACTTAATCCCATTAACATTAATAAGAGAAGATTGACTTCCTGTGGTGAAGGAAGCACATCAGCAGCTGGCAGTAATGACTGTCAGCTATTACATTTATAATTTAAGATCATCACTGACGGTTTCAGTCTAACACTGGTCTGAATGAGATGCTGGATAACCTTTGTGAACAAGTGGTGAAGGGGTGAACTATGTGAATAAAAGGCTGGGAGTGTTACTTGAGGGCAGCAGCATGAGGTGGAGAGGCTGCTGTCCTGTTTGGTCGGAGGGCGAGAGAATACAGGACCTCCAGCTGAGCACTTGACCTCCGTCTCCATCATCCCTCCCTCTTCCCTCTTCTCACTCTGAGCTCTTTAACTGACTCTGTTCTCTCTCTGTCTCCTCCAGTTAGCTGAGCGCTGCTGATACCAGTGGAGGAAACATTTCCAACATAAATGTACTGAAATTAAAGTACCACAATTACTTTTCTATTTGAGTAAAAGTATTTGCTTTTAAATATATTATATGTATCAAAAGTAACAACTTGTGAGTGTAGCCTATTCCCTCACGTTGATTACATCATTATCTCTGTTTACTGTATATTTGGTTTAATACTAGAAAAGTTCAGACTCTGGTATTTTAATTAAGAATGCTGCAGATGATGCTGCTGAAAATATTTGCAACGCTATATTGATTTAGTCTCTTCTGATCCATTTAAGATGCAATAATATGAAATCCATTGAAAAAATTTAGAAGTTAAGAAAGCAAAGATATATGTAGGTTCTAGGTTAGCTTCATATTTTGGACATGTTCTTAATAAATAAATAAAACAAATATATTTATCAGATTTACAACAAAGAGTCAAAATAAATAAATCATGTCCAAAAAGGTGTAGGAAGAAGTAAATACTCATCTTTCATCAAGACATTGGTGAAATTACTCACTATTCAAACATTAATCATAAACAGATTAATCACATTCAGCAAACAGAAACGTTCATGACTCAACGAGAGAGCAGATAAAAGAGCAAAAAAAAGCATTTTCACATCCTATTCTCTTTTATTCATTGTTAAACAAAGACTTTTTGTTCCAGTCTTCACTAATTGCTTCTTGAACATAAACATGTCTCTCAGACTGTGCTGACTGCTCATTTGAAACAGCAGCTAAATACCGCTGGGAAATAACAGATTTCTTGCTTTATACATTATTTGACCCATTTTGCAGTCGACCAAATCTTTTAACTTTAGTGCTTTTAGTTTTATAAAAAGTGACTTTAGGGTCAAAGTGAAAACTAACTGAAAACAAATCTTCTTAGGGAAAGTAAAGATGCATGAAAAATGTACTTAAATATAGTGTAGTGGAAAATCCCACTGACCAGGTGTCTCACTGCTGTGATAGTGTCTACCTGACAGGATGGAACAATTATTTGGCGGTGTCTCACTGCTACGACCTTGATAAACAGGATGTATGCCCATATTCGGTGGTGATTTCTTCCAACTGCTACAGCAGATCGACACAGATGATTATCTCATGTATAAGTTCTGGCTTTTGTGAACTTGTGGCCAGTTCCATTTTGAGCTTGTCAGGTAACCAGTGCAGAGCATACTATTAAAAAGACTCAAAGGCAACTCCAGTCTGAGAATTTCATTATTTCAAATCTCAAGATGAATTTCCATCACAACAGTAACAAAGAAAATGTACTTAGGGACATCCTGGCCGCTACATGTGAAAATGTCACACGTTGCATATATCCACAGTGTCTAAGTATGGCTGCAACTAAAATGAAGCACAAGCAGATAAATAAAACACATTTAAATGAGGTCCTCCCCAATCATCAACATTTTTGTTCGGCTGCAAATACAGAAAACACAACCAACTGCAGAAACAATGATTCCTCTGCATTTCTCATTTACTTGCACTGATTCAGTTTTATCTCTGAAATCTTTGTCCCTTCGGTGAAGATGTTTTCTGGGGTTGTGTTGTGTCTGCGCTAAGCTCCCTAGAGCTGCCGCGGTGGAAACAGATGAAGTTCCAAATAATCGTGACAATAGATTCTCTAAACTAATTTAGGTTCTTGCTTTGCACCTTCTACAACCACAGAGTCATATCAAACAGGCGTACATTCTCAAAAAACAGTTTTTCAGTAAAAGGCATAAAAAACCCTGCATTGCTGAGAATGGGACGACATTTACAATTCCCGGGAGGCTTGCGAGAGAAAAGTGACAGAAGTGCCTGCAAGCGGCCGCCTCATTCACTGGCATTGCTCATTTTGCAGGATCTTTTATGCGACACCATTACAGCTGAAGGGTTGTTTTTTTGTGGTGTTGTTTTTACAAAGGGGTGATTCAATGCTTTATGAAAAGAACAAAAAAAGACGTGTTCTACAGAGCAAGCAAACGCAGACTTAAACTTTCTTTTCAACAGCCCCCAGGGGCAGATTAGTTTGAAACAAAGGCATCTTAGAAAATACATCCAACAATCAGTGGCAGCTTTGGGCTGAGTCATAATTTATTACGGGTGCACACTGCACAGTAGCGCCTGTTGGTGTCAGACTCAACACTGGGCATCAGACTCAGAATAGTTGCAAGAAACTGGAGCTAGGAAAACGATCACATTACAGCATTGTTGGGCTTCTATTAAAGCAGATGACATGTTTTGAGTGGAGCTCTGTGGTGGTTATTAGTGGGGAGGGTTTTCCCTTTTGTTGTCAATGCTCACGTTTCATCGCCCTAGAATCATTGCATGCTGCAGATACAAGGGAACAGCTTGATAACAAACAACTTGTTATCGGCCTTCATGTCATCTCTAGACACACGACTATTACAAGGTCCTTATAGCTCTCTGATTTGTTTGAGAAAAACACATAGGCTTCGACTTAAGACGAGTGGAAAAAACATAATTCTGTTTTTACTGACTTGAAGTGGGCAATGAAGCTCACTGCCATCGTTTTCTTTTTCTCCTCTTTCCCTCACTCACACACACACACATGCAAGCATACACAAACACACACACACACACGCACAGTGGTCCGAGGAGGGCAGCGTCCATAAATAGAAGGGAAAGTAGGCAAGTGGCTTCTGGGAGTGGCTTTTACTGGGAATATGATCGATTAAAAAGCAATTTGCTCCTCTGCTCGGGTCCTGCATTCCTAAATGACAACCCCCCAACACCCCAACCCCCCATCCCCACAGTCCAGATGGGGCTATGAGGGGTCGGAGGAGCCGGCCCGCCCCACCTGCTCCTCCATCTATGGCTGCCAGACCCAGTGGCCCTCCCTCACACACACCAGGCCTCCACTCCCAAGCCCCGAGCCTGGGTCACAGTCTGCTGGGCACTGGCAGAGCGACCAGGCAGAAACGTCCAGGCAGCCCTCGCTGGTCTGACAGAAAATCTAGACTTTGTTCCAACATACAGAGGAATCCAGGAAGCTTAAATAAAGGCGAGACGGCAGGTTAAGACAAACAGGAACAGAACACCGCCCAGAGGAAACTCAGACAAGGCAAGAATTCGATTTAAGTATATTCTGTCAAGGTTCACTGGAGCAACACCAGACTGTACAACAGCCACTGCACATACCAATGTGGGGTCTAAATTGTGGAACATGTCCTTGTGTTAGACTTGTATACACAAATAAAGCCTCTTGAACACACAGTTCCCAAACTGCAATGGTTAAAAAGAAACTGGATACTTGGCGTCTAAATGTTTCTTGGGCAGCTGTGTGTGGTTTCAGTGTTCAGGAGCTAACACTCAGGGGAAATCTGAGTGTTTCCATTTTAACTGAAGTGAAGTTGTTTTTCAGAATGACGATCAATGAAGTGAAGAGGATAATAATGACGTGAAAAAAATCGATCAGAGTGACATCCAAATAAGTTGATGTGATGTTTTCTAGTTTCACTTCACACCTGCATTTTTAAAGAGTGTACCCAACAGTTGATGTTGGCAAAAGAACTGTCAGATAGACAAGCAGTGTTGTGGATGCATGAAGAATCATAAGCATGGAGAAGGAATATCCTTTTTAACTACAGAGAAGTCAAGAGCACAATCCAGAATGTAGGTACATGTATTCATACTAAATTCATAGAAGGTCAACATAACATTTACCTTTGACGACTGAAATTAAGATTTAAAATGATTCTCTCAAGGCAAGATAACGTGTTCACAAGAAAAAAAAATTGCTTCATTAACCTTAATCTTTGAACTCGAAATTCCAATCAAGTCATTCTTGAGTCTAATTGAACGCTCATACCAGATTTTAAGAAATTCCCTCACGGTGTTTATGAGATGTTGCATTCATAATACCAAAAACATATTTTATAATTCATAGTGACCTTGACCTTTGACCATCAAAATCGAATCAATTCATTATAGCATCCAACCGAACATTTCTACCAAATTTGAAAAAAACGCCTTCAGCCGCTGGTTGTTGTCAGCACGGAGGCATAAAAATACACAGGCCAGAATCACTAAATCAATTCAAAGTTAAATTATAAAAAAATATTAACCGAGGATGAAAGTGAGGAGAAACAAGGAACAGCTCATGACCCAAAGCCACCACCACCTCATCAGTCAATCATGGCAGTCAGTCTGTCACTGCTCAGGCATGTACGACTCCAGTGGAACGGACACACTGGCTTTTATTGATGGATGATTTCACTGCTCACAGAAGCAACAAGATGAATGCAGAGGGATACAGGAGCAGGATCTGTGATCAGATTCAGCCACATGCATCAAAACTCAATGGACCACATTTCATCACTCAGCAGGACAAGGACAAGGATCTACAACGTACTGCCGAAACAGCCAAAGAGCTGTTCAAGGTGAGGATGTGGGATTTCCTCGACTGGTCGAGTCAATGACCTGATCTCAGTCTGACTGAGTAGCTTTACACTTAGAGGAAGACCCCATGACATGCAAGAGCTGAAATCCTGGGGGGTTGGGTGTGGGGGGGTCTACCTGGTAAGACAAGTGTCAGCTGATCTGTTTGGGCCAAGATTTCAGGCAGTCAATAAGTGTAACACAAATCTCAAGACAATCTCAAGGTTATCAGAAAAGGAAATGTGGATGACTGAGCTTCTCTATCCACTGTCATTATGCAAATATTAGAAGTTAGCTCATTGAGATAAACAGCTGGAGGAGCCTCTTCTGTTGGGTTCCACTGAACCATCGCAGAAGAAGATGTCACAGAACACTTCATGTAATAATATGAGAAGAGTAATTTTTCATTGTCGCTGCACATAGATGATTTCCTCTGCTGCCATTTTTCTCATCAGCAGATGTTTAAGTCATATACTTCATGTAGATCATGATTGATTTGATTAGAACTTTTCCACTTCAGCCAAGCAAATCATATTTAGCTTTTGTTTTGGCAAAACTTGCCTTTACACTAATATTTAAAGGAGCTAACAGTTACAGTTCTAACTCAGTTAAATTACATTGTTCTAAATTGTAATGTAACCTATTAAATCGACTAATTCCACCACTAATTTAAAGAAAAGGTTTCAAAGTAACTTTTCTTCCGGCATATGCCACATAGTTTCAAAGCACCAGGAATGAGAGCTGAAATAATCAATACGTCACTTATTTGATCCGTCCAGAGAAAATGTACTTGGCAAAGAAAATACTATACACTCTGGCTCCAACTCTCCAAACATAAGGATACTCTGAGTCTTTTCTTGTAGCCAGTAGATAAAGAAAATGTTCAAAAGCCACAGTCATACTGCAAATTCCTGCACATACACTGTGTGAGGTACAGAGACAGTACAGAGAGTTAATAGCTGCAGTGTAACCTCTGGCCCTGAACATGCTGCGAGTGTGTCTGATCACCTGCTGGGGAAAGAGGCTGTGGTGAAGATACAGTGGTAGGAGAGGGGGGCGGGGACAGGCAGGACCATATGGTTCCAGGCCTCACAGTTTGGCTACGTGTGTGGAAGTGCACTTTGGGAAATTAGTGATCCTACTGTCACTGATAATGAACCATTAAAAAAAGACAAGCAAGATTGTGAACAGTTGAGTAAACATTGTTTCATAGCTATGGATGTAAAACACACATTGGATTGGTTTAGTTTCAGATCCACGTGCCTCAGCAGAGGTTCCAAAAAAATACAATAGACAGAGCAGAAAGATAAACACTATTTTTAAATGTTAGGGAGCAAACTCTCTGTTAACACACAGGAACACAAGGAACGGTGGAGAAAACCTACTGAGCTCTGGATACTGTAAATTCATTGTTTTTTCACCTGAACCTCGCTCAATCACACAAAGTGCAGTCATTTAAAAACTCTTTGAACTTATTAAGCTACTACACAGAGCTGCTTGTGTCTTTCCTCAGATTCACTGCATTGACTTTCCTACAAGACACGAGACTGAAACCTGCGGTGTGTCTCCTGTTTCATCCCTTCTGCAACACATCCTCCGGTTATCTTCACTGTCTGTGGCTCTTGGCTTCAGCAGAGCTTGGCTGCAGACCTCTGCAGACTCGGTGGCTGGAGGTTAATCGATGCTGACACATGACGCAGTGTGGAAGTCATTTGCGGGGTGATCCTGCTTCTTTATCAATGACACTAACCAACATACACACAGACAGGAGGGAGGCAGTGAACAGATGTGAGTCTGTCCAGAAGGTTTATTCCCACATTCAATGTAAGTCGGATTATACCTAAATGAAAGCTGAGGCTGTAAATAATTGGCAATTACCTTTTGAAAGTATTTGTAATACAAATTTAATACTTATCATATATTTCATTTCAATGTTTTAGAAAGCCTGCTTTAATCACTTATCATCATATGATCATAAGACAGAATTAAAGCTATAGTTAGGCACTTTTAACTCCAATCTTGATTTGTTTCCAAAACTTAGACAAGAAAACTATTATCACTACAACCAGAAGCTAATTTTCTTATTAAGAGTTATATTAAGAGTTGGTCATTTGTTTCTGAAACACTTTTTATATATTATATATATATAATCACCCTGATAGCCTTCAATAAATAAGGTAAAAAATAAAAAAGCAGTTATTTGTGGCCCTCAAAGAACTGTAATAAACATTTGGCCTGAATGAAATGATTGGTTGGCGTAAGTGTCCATCCCTAACCGACCTGTCTGCCTGCATGCACCCTGCCTGGGCTCTTCCTGTGAAGGACCAGAGTCTTCAGCTGGAGAGACATACACCTCTGAAGCACAGACAACAGACAGAGGTGGGCGATAGTCACAGAAAAGATGGCTACTAGCTAGTTGTCAGTGGATTTCCATGTGTTTTGGGGGCGTAGCTTTGACAGAATGGCTGATGGGAGGGGGAGGGATGTATCGGTTTCAAAGTGTAGCCTGCTTTTGCTAGCTTTGCCAGGATTACCAACCCTAGATTAATACATCATAGCTTGTTTGTTTCATATGTAGGGTAAGTATAATCTCTTACAAATGCATCATATTTAGCACACATACAAATCTGAGCAATAAATTCTCTTCTCCACCATCTTTATTTGGCTGCCAATGAGGCCACAGATTGAACTTCATTCATACTATCATTTATTTAAAGGCTGCTGGACCTTTAAGGCCATAATCGAATAGTCTAACCGGTGTCTTTTGTCAATGGCTGAGTGACCTTGCATGGTTGATCAGAGGTCCCAGGAGTGTGCTGCTAATGGGATCAGGGGATAGTGGGGGTGGGGGAGTGGAGGCGGTGGAGGGTCTTACTGGGTTTCGGTGAGAGGAAAGGACCAAAATTAAAGCCCCACAGCAGAAAGAGAAAAAACCATCAGGACTTTTGCTGCCTCGTGTCTTTACTCACTCAGAGTGGCTGGCTGATTGATTCATTCTTATGAATGTTAAAACTAGAGCAACTCTTCCAAAGCTCACCTTGACAGAATGGATTTTCCTCAAAAGTAATTCTGCAGAGGAATAATGGGAACTAGTAGAAAGTGCCTCAAAGGCTGGATTCAATGGCTGTGAAGTTCCGGACGTGTTTCCCTTTGGTGTAAAAACGACTCTCTGCAGACAGCGGATCTAATCTTAAAACTATGGAACAGATTTAATACAGGTGTGTTTGACTTTATGACCTATTGTCTCTTTGCTCCATCTTCGGTCATAAAATATTCAGCTATCTTGGGCATGTGGATTCAGAAGAAGGTTAGTGCTGCGGTTGCAGAAAATCCTCAAAGCACAAATTTAAAAATTTTTGTTCTCATTGTAACATAGATTTATATTGATAATTTCCTACTCTAGGGCCTCACAAAGCCAGACACATAATAAAAAAAACCCAAATGCATGACTGTCAATCTGATAAAAGCTTTTTCCCTTTTGAAACAATCAAACAGCAGCTAAAGAAGCAGCAACTTCCACTCTCACCCCAGAGAGTTTGTAAATTAGATGCTCCCAGACAGAAATGTGCAAAGACACTTCCACTTGATATGGCACTAAAAGCTATAGTCCCCTATTATGGTTTATGAATAAGCCAGTAAACACACAAACGTTTTACATCTATCCTTGTGAGGACTTTCATTGGCATAATGCATTCCCTAGTCCCTTAACCTAACCCTAAGCATCACAGCTCAATGCTTAACCCTAACCGTAACCCTAACCAAATTCTAACCCTAACCCTAAAACCAAGTCTTAACCATCAAACAGCCCATTAAAAGTGGATCAGAAAGTGAGGAACGGCCAAAATGTCCTCAAGTTCCCAAAATGTCCTCACTCTGTAGGTTGTAGACATCGAAATGGTCCTCACAAAGATATCTACAAAGGTACAAACACATACACACACACACACACACACACACACACGCACACACACACACGCACACACAGCTTTTTTTGGCACAAGCAATGTGTCAAACAGTAGTTGCCAAGTCTGCTGCCTCCAACATAAGATGGAAAGAATTAGAGAAATGGAAATGGTGATTCAGTGCTGTTATGAAAACTGGAGCAATGCATGCAATGGCAGAGTGAAAAGCCATTCAGACAGACTTAGTGCACTGCAGAATGTCTTCACTCTCCCTCACACACTCTCTATAGCACTGGTAAATGCCCAAAAAAAACGTGTCCCCGAGTTTTTAACACACAGACAGGTTTGTGCAGCTATCCTTATTAAGACATTGAATTCCGCCCTATCCCCGAACTTGACCATAACCAAATCATGCCCAACCCTAAACTTAACCTGACCACATTTGACATCTTACCCCTAACCTTAAACAAGCCCTAAAAAGCCTTGCAATAATAGGACCAAGTTTAGGTCCCCATAAGGTAAATTGGTCTTTTTGCTCTGTCTGCCTGGCGTTCTATATTAAGATTCAATATTTAATTGCCCTGTGACCCCCATGAATGAAAATTTTCCAAATCTGACTCAGATATAAATATGTGCATAATAGTAGTAGAAAGATGAGGTGAATCCAGGTAAAAGACATTATTCCCTCCTGAATTTCCTTGCAAAAGAGAAGCACACAAGTTAGATTTTTGGAATTCCACAAAGAGGGGCAGCAACTCAATATCATGCCCCAAATATTTTGCACATTCAGTGCATTTCAGTCCATTTATACCCTCGGACCTAACTCAGCTCTCCTTTCACGCCCAAAAAAGTTACACTATATTGAATTCTCCCAATAGAAAGTGCAAGTGCAGACCTTTCTGACATCTATTTAAAGCCTTCAGCCATATATCTTAGTCTGGCACTCATCCAGGAGCGGTAAATACCCGTGCAGACGCAGCAGCGGCATTGCAACACAACAGAGCAGATTGGTATTCAGAGTGGCAGCTTCCAAAGTTGAAGCTGCATAAATAGTCCAAACTATTACATAAAGGTAAACAAACAACATTGTGCCGAATCCTAGCAGGTCTGAGCTGCAGCAGGCGGATGAATGAAAGGCTGCTCAGCTCATCAAATGGTGTAATAATGTGTCTCAAATCATTAATCTTTGTGTTGGAGGACAGAACAAAAGGTGTTGAGATGAAGGCATGAAGTGAGAGCAGGAAGATAAGACAGCGCAGGTAGACAGAAAGTGGGCCAGGCAGCTCAAAGCGAACTGTAAAGTTTTCATCTTTCAGCACGTGAACCTTCACCGTGGTAGCAAGAGACCAAACCGTAGCGTAATGTGTGGTAGATGATGTCTTGCACTAGCTGCCAGACCTTTTTTCCCCCAGAAATCATAGCACACCACTAATGAGCTTCACAAGTTTGGAAAAAATACCACACTAGCACGTAGACACACACACACACACACACACACTAGTCCTATTTATTACATTCACGCAGCTCAGTAACAGCCAGACATCTCCCTATACCACAGCCCCAATGTGACACTCTTGTCTGTTTGCAGGCAGAGAAATAAATATTCCGTCTTTGACATTTTTTGTTGGTGTCACATCAGCCAACACGAGCTACGTCTAATTTGAATGGCGTCTGCAGCCAGCCAGGGGAAGGAATCCAAGACGAGAGACGGGAGAAAGACAGAAAGAGATTCAGTGGGGAGAGAGAGAGAGCAAAAGGACAACAAGGATATGAAATAGGGATGATGGAGGATGAAGAGCAGAGGTGGACTTCCATATCTCGGGGTTCTCCCTCATGAGGGAGTTTCGTGGCAGTCTGTCTGTGCTGCTGTCAAACAGCATCAGCGTTCTCCTTCTGCACAAGAGCTGGAGTCGTAAATCCATAAAATCCTGCGGATCTGCTCTCTCTCTGTCGAGCCACATGAAGAGCAGTCAAAAGAAACCTGTTGGATTGTTAATCAGTCTATAACTATGATGACGGAGAATATTAGATCAATCGGCACATCAGTTAAAATGCAGTGTGTGTGGAGAATCAGTCCTTTGAGAAACGTTTAATATATAATAATAAATCAAATGAGCTCATTCCATTATTTATAGGAACGGGCCAGTATGTGACATACTAGTGCGGAATGTGGAAACATTACTTTGATATTTATTACCTATACTTATGTGCTGACATATTTGCATTTAATATGGAAAATATTTCAGTCCTAATGTTTTAGTTGGTCATGTGAACAGCCCAGATCGCCTGTGTCTGTCTCAATGGACCTGCTCAGACCTGGCATTAGCATCTGTCCTGATCACAGGCGGACAGCTTTTACTTTGTCTGTTCACACCTGGCATCAGAATGAATGTGTCTCCTGTGACCACTTGTGATTGGATCTGCCGCTCAATATGCAAATCACACACATCATTTGTGTTCACAAAGACTCAGTTTACAGATGTGTCCCTTGTCAATGTGTTTGTGTGAGTCTGTGTGTTGGCAAGAGCGGGAGAGGTGTTACTGAAGGTCTCTGCCCTGTATGGGACTGGTCACCTGCCCAAGTTGAACAACAAATGTGAGCATTGACAGTGCAGGTTAGATGATGATCGGATATATAAGTTAACTTTGAATGAGAAACCTTTAGAATCAGACTCTATCTGCCTCGCCTGGTTGGGGTGAGAGGATTTTGACACACAATAGCTGTTTCTTCTGTGTATCCAGCATCCACATCCTTCGGAGGCTGCTTTAAAGACAGATTGAGTCACACCAGCACAACTAGATTGTCCCATTTCAAAGGCTTAACCCCGTCCTTCCACCTCCTCTCCAACAGGTGGATCCTTCTCAGGCCAACCGATACAAGGATTCATTACACTTTGGTGACATTAATTGCACCAGCAAGTGACGAGATGTCTGATGATTGAGTCTCTTGTTTCAACTCAACTGAAGAGCAACGTTAAAAAGGGCCAGTAAGGGCGAGACAAGCTTGAATCAAGTAAATTCTACCTCATTTCTGTTCTGCCTTCACGGTCTACACGGCCCACAAAGGAGTCAGCCCCTGAATTCAGACACACCATCGCTGGCAGAGTCAGGAGTAGTGTAAATGTGGACGAGCAGAATAATAAGGAAACGGGCAATCTCTTGGTGCACCAGCATACAGTGTGTGTTAGGTTTGTAGTAAAGCCCAACTTATCTCAACTGATAAAAAATGAATGTGTCCATGACATGTACTAAGCAAGATGTCTTACAGCTGAAAATATATTTGAATTTCCTTTTTTCCAAAAGAAGAAATAGCATTGGTATTCATTTTTTCTGTATTGTGAGTCTCTTTTCACAGAATATAGTTCAACATACAAACCGATACAAGAATACCTGCAACAAGCCACTGGTCAACATACACAATATATTTTTTATAAAAGACAATCTGAGAGATAGGACAGTATTAAGATGTCATCTCTCCACATAATACATCTAAAAGCATCTAACTTGTTCACACGTCTTTGAGCAGGTCCCAGCATTACTAAAAGTTCCATGTGTATGTTTTAACGACTGAGCCCTGACCTCCATGTTGCAGGTGAAGGGAAACATGAAGCTGCCGTTCATTATCTGAAATATTGTGGAATTAACAACCTCCCTGAAATGTGTCTTGTCCTCCTGTGTGAAAACATGATACACTCAGCACACACGGAACCATACGCACCATTCACAAGGTTGAGAAAGGCCACTATTGTCGTGCCCTCCCCATCTGAGACATTGTGCCTTTACAGGAAGCGAGCATTATCATTTTGATTGACAACCACTCCAGGAGACGGATGTGGACGCACAATGCAGCGCCTGAGGACACAATACACAATGAGGGAGCCAAAGTCATGTTTTTCTACCCTGCTGGTGGCCACATGGTCCTGCTGCTGTTCACTGGCGGATCAGAGGCACATCATTGTTTTGAAGCTTGTGTACCAATCCTGTTGTGGCAACAGGCGGGACATATGGCGACGGCAGTTTGTAATTGGTCGCTGATGAACGCCGCCTGTAGCTCCGATTTGGACAACAGCATTTCTGCTCCTTCACTCGGTTAAAAGGGTTTGAAATAGTTCACATAAACGGACATTTTCCAGGACCTAGATGGTAAAGCAGCCTTCGGGCTATGGGTCTCTGGAGTTACATGTGAATGATTACAAAGTGAATTGTTCATTTGCATGTACACCCACAGCTCAGGCCTGGATGACACGTCCTCATTCCAGTGGAAGTGCACACACTCGACTGTGGCTAATTTATCTCCGACTCATTTTCTCCAGGCTTTTAAACAAGCGGGGAGCAGAACAAAAGTCTGTCATGTGTGACGTCGAGTACAGTGAAGCAGACTTAGCCTCTGGAAAAAAAACGGCCTCCATTTACTCCAGAAAGAGGATAAAAGGCAGCCAGCACCACTTAATTTATGGTACAGAGCAAATTAATGGGCACTGACAAGCTCAATAATTTTTCAGAGGCAACAGATAACAATTATAATCATCAGCCACAGAATTAAATAGTCAGTAGAGAGACAGTGGGAGCGTGCACTTGTGTGTGTGTGTGTGTGTTTGTGTGTGCACATGTTTGTGTATTTTCAATATTTGCCTGCCGCACGGTCAAAGCCCCATTAAAGGCGGAGCATCAGTGTTAATGTGATATTGTTTGGTTTATTACAGTCCAGTGTCTGCCAGGATCCCTGACTACAGAGAGCTGACTTCATGCCAGCACTCGCTCCCTCTCTCTCTCTCTATTTCTCACTTCACAGCTCAACGGTTACACATGTACCTTTTTTCCTTTTTGTCAGCCCCTGTGTGATGAGGCGACAATGCACCGTGCTATAATTCATCCCCCCCCAGTCATTTAAGGCGGCGACAATCAATGGCTTCTCTTCTGTGTTTGCGATCTCAGTCGCGATAGAGGCTTTTTAACAAGCTTTTAAGTTGGAGAGAATCAGATGAAGAGATACGGAGGGGAGATATAAAGTAAGTATAAGAAAGCTCAGCATCAAAACAAGCGCTCGTATTGTCTCTGGCAGATGTCTGACTTCATTAGGGACTCGCATGCTGCTTCACACAAACACTTCAACGGGCTGCAGCCATAAACAACGCAGGAGAAAGTGACTTTTTTAAAAGCACTGTGTGAGCGGGCCAGGGCAGTCACACAGGAAGGCCCAAGACCTCTTGAGATAAGTTGTGTCAGATCTCTCTCGCTCAGTGTGTGTGTTTGTGTGTGTGTGTGTGTGTGTGTGTGTGTGTGTGTGTGTGTGTGTGTGTGTGTGTGTGTGTGTGTGAGACCCTATTAGTCAGGGAGGAACTTGTGGAGAGCACAGCTGCCCCCTATGGGTGTGAAAACAATGCAGCACCCTGGCAGAGAGGCGGCTCTGATTCCTGCTGCTGCTTCATTAAGGCTGGAAGACACAGAGAGGTGCTATTGTTGGAGCACAGGTGTTTAACACTAATTAGTCGGCTTATCCTGCTAATGTTGCAGAGACATCAGACGCCGCTCCGGCAGCGGGGAAGAAAAATGAAAGAGGATTTCTCGCTGCAGTACAACATATTTTCCCCGGCTTAGAACGTGCGAACACTTCATCTTTTGTGCTAATGGACACTACAGAGAGCCAAGTTCGTCTTTGTGTTTGTCTTTGTCCTCACTGTGCCAAGTGTAGATGACACAAACCATCAAAAACAAGGTGCAAACACTCAGGACTGTTGTGGTGATTTTAGAGAGCGGACTTAAGACAAAAAGTGAGTATACTGACTGAGCTTTAAAGAGTCATTGGAGGCCAACGTTCATATTTCAGCTCCCGAGACCCAGGTGACATGTTGCTCTGGAGGGAGGATGTGTATGTCATGTATCATCAGTTAACATTAGTCCTGTGGATTGTTCTATGTGGATTAACAGGAGGAGAGTGGCCACAGTCTAGGGCTTCTTTCATCTGGAACCGACAAGATTCATCTTTGCACTTTGACATTTCATCTCAAACAGAGCGAAGATTAAGCTGATTGCCTTTGCCAGTGTGAGGAAGTCTGCATATACTCCCTTATTAGAGTTGTAGGAGTCAGGTAATGGAACAAGGCCCTTCGCTGGCTGGCTGCTGCTGCTGCTCCGGCCCTGTCATCCATGGCCAACATCTACCAGAGGCCAGAGAGGAGCCGAGCGCCTCTGAAGTGAGCGGAGGAAAAGTGAGCAGAGATCACTGCAGCGTGGAGCCAGGCTAAGAGCTGTGGGCAGAGCAGCCACTCCGACTGTTCCAACCCTTGCTGCACCAACATGCTCTGTTATTATACTGGACTGTGGATCTTTGGCTGCCAGACAACATTAAACACAATAAACGCATAAAAGCAACACAGAGAAAACACACTGTGACAATAATGACAATGAATCATTCACTCACACACTCATTCAAACACTCTTCTTCTCGTTTGGCTCAGTCACTCACCCACTCACTTGTGTAAGTCCCTCGCTCGCTCATTTGCTCATTCACAAGCTCGCTCAGTCGTGCACTCGTTCAACATTTCTGTCATTCACTCACCCACAAACACAACACACATTCAAGCACATAGTCTATACCAGAGGTGGGACCAAGTCATTTTTTTGCAAGTCCCAAGTAAGTCTCAAGTCTTTGCCCTCAAGTCCCGAGTCAAGTCCCAAGTCAAGACAGGCAAGTCCCGAGTCAAGTCCAAAGTCAAGACTGACAAGTCTCAAGTCAAGTCCAAGTCCTGCAGTTTGAGTTTCGAGTCCTTTCAAGTCCTTTTGATCACAGAGTAATAATATATTTACACAGATCATGTATGCTTTTAAAATCTTTATTTATTTATTAAAACTTGCGGGAGCCGCTCCTATACAGTGCAAAAAAGGACAACGGCTCATAAATCCAATCCAAAAACAGTTATTTTTAATTAAAGGAGATCTTTACAAATTTAAATGCAATGACATTAAACATGTCAAACATTAAACATTAAACATTTAACATGTCAACACAACATTTAAGATCTTTTGGGAGGACATGTCAAGACATGAACCACATGACAGCTAAAAAAAAAAGTTAAAAAGCCGCTGTCCCACTGTATATTTAAACTTTTGGTTAAACTTTGGTCCATCTTTCGAGCACTAGTCTACAAACATCTTGTTGAGTTTGAGCAGCAGCTGATTTTCAAGGTGAGTAGAGCTCATCCTGGTTCACTTTGCAGTGAACAGCAATCCAGCACAGCTGAAGAGTCACCCGCAGGCGGCCGAGGCAGGTAGGCCAGTAGGCTATTGAGTTTCAGGCAGTGTTGTCCATGAACGCGTTCATTTTTATGAGAACGTTGAATTAAACGCAACTTAATGACAAATAATGAATTTGAACGGTAAACACGTTCATATTATCTGAGGTCAAGCTGAAACGTTACGTAATGTTTTCCTTCTCCTGAGGAGAGACGCTGTCTAAAACGAATGCTTGCACCATGTCGTTGTGATCGTTGTTGTGTTTATTTGAAATGAAATGCAGTCTTACAGGGCAAAATACCGTCTGAAAGTTGCAATTCCGTTTTTTTCAACTTTTTTTTGTTGAGGGGGGGGGGCTCTTGCATAGAGCCCCAAATATGCTAGGGCCGCCCCTTTGTAGCGCAGTGATTCTCTGTATGGTGCGCCCCACCGGTGCTGCGCGGAGGCATAACAGGCTGGCGACCGGGAGGAGAAAATGCGAGGCGGATCTAATATTATAGCCGAACTAATGTTTTGACGTCCGCATCTCTTTAACGGCGGAGCAGTAAACAAATCGCTCTTTCGCCGTAGCCAGGGGTCGGCAACCCGCGAACAGTGAACTTTACGATCAGTTTTCATATGTTGAATGTGCACGTTAGGGAACGTCATCCACTCTATGCAGCATCTACCACTTGCCTTGCCTTTCATTACTTTACACCCCTGACGCACACATACACAATGAACGATACAGAGCGTTCCTTAATAACATACTTTTTAATCTTTGGGTTTTGGGGAAAGGAGCAAGTCTTATCAAGTCAAAAGGCTCAAGTCCAAGTGAAGTCACGAGTCATTGATGTCCAAGTCCAAGTCGAGTTGCAAGTCTCTTTACATTTTGTCAAGTCGAGTCTAAAGTCATCAAATTCATGACTTGAGTCTGACTCGAGTCCAAGTCATGTGACTCGAGTCCACACCTCTGGTCTATACCCCCTTTTCATAAATAGGCATGCTGTGTTGTTTTTCACCCAGAAAAACAACACAGCATGTGTAAATGCATATGTGTGACAATATTTGACAACATAGGAGTAAAACTCAATGTTGTTCGGAGCCTTTAATAAATGTGACACAACATATAAGCTGTTAAACCACCACCAGACACCATTGGCATTTACGTTTATTAACAGTAACGAGTATTAACATTCAATGTGGACTGAGTACTGTAGAATAGTACTTTTTGCAGTGTTTATACACCTGAGCTGGTTGTTGTGAGTTTTAAAGGGCAAGACTAGAGATTTGTTTTTGCTTTTGTCAAAAATGTCAACAACTAATATCAACAACAAATCATCATGGACATTATGAATAAACTGTCATAATAAAGACCAAAAAAAAGGAGGAAAAAGGACAAAGTACTTAAAATACACATTTGGTGCAGAGGTTCATTTTTCATTTTTCTAATAATAAGGGGATCCCCTAATGTAAGTCCCTTGGAATCATTTGACATTGCCCATTTTTTACACTTCTACTTAGTTATGTGAAATAACAACGTCAAACTATTTTCACCATGTCAACAAAGAATATCCATGGATAAGGGATGAATGTGGAAACTTTCCAGAGACCACCTGGCACCGTGCCATGGTCCCCTGAGAGTCCACAGACCCCCATTTGAGAAGCAATGCTCCAGTGAGTCCAGCGAACAGCAGTGGAACAATACTGTTGAGTAGCATAAACTTAAATCACAGTGCAGTGCTTTAGTTCATTTTAATGACGGGACAACAGTGCAGCAGTGTGGCTCATCGGTGTGTGTGTGTGTGTGTCTGTGTGTATGTGTGTGTGCTTGTGTGTGTGTTTTCTGGCAGCAGTGGAGTTCCTTGGCACAGGTAAATAAGATATATATCAGAAATATGATCCAAAATCAATATTTAGTTTTTGGTCTTCATAGTAACGAAAAAAATATAGAATATTCACTTATTCTTTAAGGTGAAGTTAATGCCCACTGCACAGGCATTGATGAATGTGAAGAAAGAAGAATCTACTCTATTTGAAAATACAAGGAGCATTGATTTATTTGTTTTTAGTGCAGTTTCAGTGCTGGCTTCAGTGCCTGTTATTTATACAGGTTACATCAGCCCTTGGCGACGCGCTGTTGCAATATACAACTCATCACGATGAGTGACAAGTATGTGGATGGGAACATGGCCCACAGAGGCTGGGGGGGGTTCACTTTGAACAGGCCAGTTGGATGAAAACATAATAATTGTAAAACTTTCCACAGCTTCACGTTTACCCCATTAAATATATTTATAGTCCTTCTCTTACTGTTAGGATTACTGTGTCGTGTTACCACTGATGCTGGAATGTACCATTTTCCATGCAAGGATCATTTGTGTTACATGTTTTATTCTCATCATATACTATCAGACTGTTCCAGTCTTTGTATTGAAACAGACATCCAGGCAAAGAAAGAATAAAGCAGTATTTTCCCTCTTGTGAGTTAACGTCTCTTTAACATCCAGGATATATGGGTAGTCCATCCCTTCTGTCACGTCTGACTACATTGTGATACAACCAGATACTTGAGGCTTTTCCCCAAAAAATACTAAATGGGTTTGAAGTGGCATTATATTTATTAGTAATTCAACACAGACAGTTTCAGTGATATTTCATTTGTCTGAACAATATCACTGCCTTCACCACATGAGTCCCACTTGAGTTCCTTGAAAAACAGCCCAGCGTGTGAATGCATCACTTGTGGTCGATGACATGTTTATTGCTGCCTTGTCTCCATTACCATCATCCAGTATTAAATACGACAGGGGAAAAAGCTTTCTTTTTGAAATATGTAGAAACCCTAAACACAACATTGCTTTTTAAATTACCGACATATCAAAATGTAAACAAACATAATATAGCGCATATATAAAATCCACATAAACCAGGGTTTTAAGTCAGAGCACAGTGGCCTACGCTGCATTACCTCTAAGAAAACATCTACATCTAATTTACTGTATTTTTCCTACAAAGGTATGCAGAGGCCTGCTCCAAGTTCAACAGTGAGAGAATATCCTCAGAGGAAACCAGTGGCCAGAACAACAGCTAGAATATCTGGTTTGAAGGGGTCAGAGCAGTCATCCTGCAAATATTTTGCCTCTTCTTCGCCACTAAGACCACATGTTTGGATCCCACGCATATGAAAGCTATTTGACATTATAATGGATCCCAGAAATGTCTAAATGTTAAGAAGGATTAACCTAAAACAGACTGCAGTGTCCAACAGAGCAACGCTGTGGATCATAATCTAACATTTTAATATTATCTGTAAATATTTGAGTCTTTCCCATTGATTATCTGTGGGTGGACACCAATCTTTCTAAGGAGTAAATTATAAATTATAATTTATGTCAACTACTTATTAACCAAGCTTTAATTATTCCTAATAATTCCAATAGAAAGCCAAAAATATCAGGTTTAACGCATTTAATAATAACTTCACACACTACTTGTTTTGTTTTTTTGTGGCCAATGGTCATCTCCTTATTTACTGTCTACCATATCTTTATCTGTGGATATCGGATCCGTCTTTATAATAAAACCCGGTGATCACCTGCTACGTGCCTGAACAAGAATTTTGCAAATATATTTTTGCAAATGATGATCCTTGGTATTGACTAATTTCCTCCAGATGGCAGAGATCATGAGTGATTTCCCAACACTAAAGCTGAAAATGTGAATGATTTGCAACCTTTTTGCAAATCCTGCCCCAACATGCAAAGACAATTTGGCACGAAAAAAAAAAGATATTAGTGCTAATGCATGAAAGAATCACTTATGATAAGGCAATTCAGCGTAACATAGTGCACAGTGGATATGGGTTAAAATGTGTTTAACTGCCAGATGTCGTGGGCATGTAAAGCAGGATTTCAGTGCCCCGCTGTTTGTCAGAGTACACAGGAGCAGGGGGGCCAAGCACATCAGAGGAGAAGAATAAATACTAACTACCAAATACTGACTTCTATTCATATTCAATGAAAAATGAGTCAGCATCATATGAATCACTCTGTTTGGGCTTCACATATAATTGCTTGTAAACCATGTGACCATTTCAATCAAGCATTTATTGGGACAGGCAGCTTTGGCGTAGATGTTGAATCTAATTGGAAAAGCACCTCTGGTACACTTTATTTAATGCTGACTGTAAAATGTTATAAATCACTGCCAAATAAAGCCTGTAATCTGAAAAGTGCATTAATCAATAATTTGAGAGAACAAGGAATGAATTGTCTACGACGTGGATCATGGTGGTTTTTTATATTCTTAAACCCATTCGGAGCCAGAGGAATTGAAGTTACAATTGGTGGCGTTGAATATGCTGAGATTTGGAAACTTTGAACAAACAGGTGACCAGCGCTCATCAATACAAATTACATTGTCAATCGTTACAGTTACACAGAACGTTCTCGATGGGAACCTTCACTACAACGGCAACTACAACTGATTCTCCGGTTCAAGGTTCTGTGGACTGAGACAAGCTTCATGGAACTTCAGATAAACTGGTGAACAGCTCTTTGTGCACCACCGGTGACGCAGCGTCAGGATTCTGTCCTTAGTTGTTGCTGCTCAATGACTTCACTTTTACAGTTTTAGTAGGGAAAGCTGCAACAAGCATTACCGCAGACCAAACAAACGGGCGCTGCACTAGTACACTTACCATGCAATCCTGGTTGAAGATTCAATTTATGTCTGATCTTACCTAAAGAACAATGAAGAAGGCTTCCTGTCAAATGGTCCAAATGGCAAACAAACCAAGCTAGTGACTGTGGTGGTGATGGTTAGTGTTGAACATAGTGAAGCATTCGACAGATTAACATCCGGATATATCTGTCAGGAGATCATCCAGACCAAAATACAGAGGGGAAGGCTTTGTTATTAGTACATCCCTTGCATTGCAAGACACACAGCTCCAAACGAATGCTAATGTGGCTCCGTGGCTCCTGGATGTGTAAATAGGCAGCGCATCCACCATGACAAGTTTGTATGGTAATAGATTCATCTTGTTCCATTTCTCCCTAGAGGCTAGAGATCATGCAAATGAATGCAGGTTTAACTGATTGTAAAGTAGCATTTTAAACTGCATGAAGCTGAAGTTCCACACTGATCCAGAAAGATGAATTCAGGGAGGCACCTCCTAAAATAGCGGCCCATAAACAAACTCCATGCATCACCATATTCCAACAGGCACGCTGCCAGCAGGAATGCAGGTGGAAGTAACTCCGGGCATTTCATGGGAGTGGATACAAGTGAAGTGAGTCAGACGCTGCTGCGACTGCAAGCCTCGTTCACTCTACCTCATTAGCTATGGATGGGTGGAGGTTCAGGGCCGAGGTGCTGCTGGGACTTTACCTGGTCCAATGCAAGTGGAGAAAAAAAAAGAAACCTTCACTTATTTTGCACGAATGTGGGGTTTTGTTGATTTCTTGGCATGTAGGTTAATTTGTCCATATAGGGTATGAGAACATGCTAGATAAATGATGTTGTGCAATGTAAGATATCAATATACACCTTATGAATACTCCATAAAGGTGAGTTCTTCGTGTTTGCCTGTCAATCACAAAGCCCATGGATATGTATGGCTGCTTCCCATCAGTGACCTTGTTACTGTCATAGCTTCACAACATACAACCTCATCTAATGTCAGTCCAGGGCAGAGGTGCAAGAAGCAAAGGAGAGAGGAGGTGCCCACGTCTGACGTTTCTCCAGATACACGAGGGAAGCCTGAATCCTGCGTGAATGTCTCGGCTGAAGATAAAGTCCGCCGTGAAAACGCCTCCTGTTCAGTGCCAAGGCAGTTAATCCAAATTAACTCCACAAAGGCCCTGCTAACAGTCCTACACCTGTCCGTTTGGCCTGGGCTCTGAGCCGAGCAGCGATGCAGTAATCGTCAGACTTCCCCAGGAAAGGCAATTGCTCCAGAAAATGTTAAAGATTAAAAAAAACTGGAAAAGTATTTACCAAAATAAATTATCTCGAAATTAAGCCAAGTACCTTTTATAGGAACGTTTATTCCTTTTGTTTGAGATATCTGATCCTACTTTTTGCAACCAGCTCGGCTCAGTATTTATCCTTAAATAAAAACATATCACAACAGAGCCTAAAAAATATCTACTGAGCGGAGGAAGTGACACTGTCCAGGAAATCTCTATCTTCTCTGAATAAGAAATTTTGTGTGCTACAGTGAAACTGAAATACTATCAATTCTAAAGGCCACCAAAGCTTTGCACTGTGTTGAGAGGAAAATCCTTGTGCGCGATCACCTTCCCTGTTTCATGAAAGCTCATCCCCACTTAATAGTGTGGCTATGGTAACACAAGGTTGAGAGGGAGAGAGGGGTCGAGGTACAGCAAAATGAAGGTGAGATGACTGACATGGGAAAAGTAAAAGGCTCAGGAGTGAAATTGTTGCTCTTTGCGCAGTTACAGAGCAATTTCAGCACAAAAGCACACAAAAAAACCACAGTGCAATACAATAAGAGACATGATAAAACAGAAGAAACTATTAAAATGAGAATGACTGAAAAACACAGCTTCAAATCTCAGTACAGTGCAACGATAAATAACAAGACATTTGATATGATTCCCTGTGATATACACTGTATTAAAATACTATAGAATATTATGACCATACGATGAAAAAGATTTCCAGAATATTGTCAAAATTTTGGGAGAATTAAATCATAATTTAACTAGTTGTGATTTAACTTAAAGGGGGACAAAGTCATAAAATTACAAGAATTAAGGAGGGGAAAAAATCTCCGAAATAAGCAGGAACCAAAACCCATAACTTCTGTTCCACTGCTCTTGGATCCAAAATCGTGATGATCAAACTAATTGTCTCTTGAGTCTCACATCCAACAGACTAGGGTACAATTGAAAATGTGAGAACAGGCTGTGGTGCAAACAACAACAAAATCAGAAACTGACTTGTGCTGCCCTTGTGCTCAGACAACAAGAGCCTATTAATCATGATAATAGTACTTTGTGCTTTTGCATTTTCTGAATCTTTCTCTTTGAAATATTGAAGTCTATAAATAGTTGGGGCTATCTATCGTACTTAAAAGGGGGATTTACTTCCTCCATGGAATTTAAGCTTTTAACCTTTTGTTTTGTTGTGTGTGATCGCATTTGTGTGTCTGACACAAGAGGCATGAGAGTAAACATATCGCTCTGATCAAATTTTTGCTGGAACCGTCGAGTGACAGTTCCCCCTCATTACAGGTGACCTTGTTATGTTCCGTCATCTGATCTACTACTAAAAATAAATAGAACACCTTCTGCTTTGAACATACGTAAATATGTTGCTCTATAATGTCATTACATGTAAGCCATTGTAATTGCACAGCACGAGCTACATCCAAAATTGATCTTAAAGAGTTTGAAATTGCCTGTTGTACCGTGTATTATGTGACACCAAATTAAATATATTTGGCTTTTTGACAGTTGGTCACACAAAATAAGAAATTTGATCTTGGGCTTTAGTGATGGACATTTTTCAACATTATATGACAATTTACAGATAAACTATTAAATATAGAGCCCAGCTCCAGATCTGAGGGGAATGAAGCTTTTCATAGCAAAGAAAACCTTCAGAGAAATATCAACTTCAGAACTCTGACTGTCTTTCCTAATTAAAATCTATGAAACATATTTATTAAATGATCACTGTCTAAATTGTATCCAGAGCTGAATTTCAATGCAGCTGTTGCAATCTTCTGAATACTGTTGGATAAAGGATTCACTGATAACTAGACAGATCCTGCTTATGTTGTACCCAGACTATACTTATATCACAAATCCCTGATGAAAATCCACATACTGTATCAAAAAAGACAGAAAAAACACCCGAACCTCTGTCAGAGGATTGTGTTATTATTATAAGCTGTGATGGAAGAGGAGGAGAGGAGGAGAGGAGGAAGAGATTAACGATTTTTATTTTACAGCAGAGCTGTGCTTAAAAAAGGGGACTTTATAATGACAAGTATTGATTTGTAACCTTTCACATGGTGATAACAGCCTGTGAGATGATGTCCCTTAAGGCCTGTCAGAAAGAGGAGGTGGGAAAAAACCACAATGTGTGTTCTCCATTTGCACCTGTGGCTCAGAGGAACATTTCATTTTCTCATAGATGTAGATGGAAGAAGACCATTTTTCTTGTAGTCAAGTTTCTTACATAACACTTTTTGTAGCGATAAAAAAGCTGACAAGAGTAAGAACTTTGAAAAATAAGCAGATTTTGTGTTATTTAAAAACCAAAGTCTAAGTGTAGGATAAAAATGTGGGCCGGGGCATAAGGGGCTTTAATCGGAGAACAATCTGAGTGGCTAATGCTCAGAGATACGCTACAATTTGTCCATTTGCGGATCAGTAGAGGGTTCAGACCGGCTGCTCGCTTTTATTTCCATGCACTCATAGGTACTGTCAAAAAACACAGTGAAAGCTTCAGTCCCACCAAAGTACTGCTTCGTCCACTATCGACGTAAACTGCATACAGGCTCCTGCAGGTCAAAATGACAGGTACATTTGAAGAAACGACCCCACCAGGGTGATCCCTGTTCATTTCATACTTGGGGAGCTGAGCTGATGTCACATACCTCCCCTGCCTCCCCCAGCTGCTGTTTGAGCCAGATTTCAACTCCACCACAGTTTTGATATGTGTTGTGCCCTAGAAACCGCTGCAGACTGGCTTAGTCTGACCTCAATATTTCCAGACAGGCCACATCGACGGCTGCTGGGCAAACAGGGGACTGTGGTCGGAGTCAGAGTTGTTGAACGACTTGGCACCAGGGGCCCGGGAGAAGAAGAGGGTTTTATGCCTTGTTGGAGATTGATCAACAGCTTTAGGATTGCAGAGGTCAGAAAGATGGAGTCCAGTAGTGATAAAAAGAAAGGAGTATTTGCACACACTGAGCCTGGCTCCCAAAGCTTCCTTTTAAATAAAATGTCTACTCTAACATACATATTTCAGACATGTATTCCCTATTGGGAGTGATTTCTAATGTAACCCACATTTTTAAAGACTACCTCAATAACACCCCAGTAACACTCCATTGATGTATTTTATCAAGGAGCTTAATAAATCTTTTTTTGTGTTTTACTGGGCCAATACAAGGTGAGTGTTGATCTGTGGAGGCTTGAGTTAAGAACACAAATGGCAACACGGATTCAGGGAGTAGACAGGCCATCACAACAGGCTAAATAAGCACATGGAGCAAACAATAAGCAAATTATTGCTTTTCTTCCAGTTAACAATTTGGGATACTGTTTTGTGGAATTGTTGGTTTTGCAGTGTGTCACACAGCAATACATTAGAGCAACCTTGCACATCCCTATTATTTATTTTATTTAATTTATATTTACATGTAGCCTACACTATGTATGCGCCTGTGTGTGTGTGTGTGTGTGTGTGTGTGTGTGTGTGTGTGTGTGTGTGTGTGTGTGTGTGTGTGTGTGTGTGTGTGTGTGTGTGTGTGTGTGTGTGTGTGTGAGAGAGCTGCTGTCCAAGTGCTACAGATTAATCGGTTTAATGAAAAGAGAGCTAATTATAGCAGACTGGGACCTGCACTCAATGCCCAGATCACAGTCTCTCTCTCACACACACAACCAACCACCCACACACGCACACACACACACACACACACACACACACACACACACACACACACACACACAATGATGCCGTGCACAAGCATTTAATTTACTTTAAGTATAACAGGATTTCATACTCCTCCTCAAAGTCAATATTGCAATGTCCATACAAACTTTAGATGCCTCTCCAGCAGCACACCCAGCTTCTCTAAAATCAATCTCTCAAACTGATACAATCAGCATTTCAGATAAATACGTTTTCCTTGTACCACTACACCTCCCATTGGCAGGGAATGTTTTACATCTGACATATTGTAAGAAGATGGATTACTTTCTAATGTGTGCAATTCCTACGACACTGAGCTGCCTTCATTAGAAGAAAAACTATAAAGAAAATGCACTCAAAATTAATCCATTTAACCAAGGTACATGAAATAAAATAAATCAATGAATCTACCAGTCCATAATTTAATTAGTTTCCTTGAAAGGCGAATGGATCTTCTGAGGACTACAGGAGCAGAAAGCATCCTATGGCTAAATGGCAGCTCAGTAGCATGGTCACTGGGGAGAAGTGGGACTTCCAAACGAATGCAAATCGAATTAACTCCAAATTAGAATTGCACGCTTGCATTCTGATTCAGTGGATCTAAATACTGAGCTCCATCACTGTAAAATTGTGCTCTGCACTCCTCAAAGCACTTCCCCCCAGAAGAGCACTGCTTTCCCCTTGGTCTGACCATTTAAATGTAAAAGAAATGATGTGCTCAAAAATAAAACCATTATGTTCTAAAGGACTGGTGCCAATCCGCTTTTCAATCCTTGCACTTCAAGAACACCCACAAATCAATCACAGAGAGTGCAGCAAATATAATACGGGCCTCGTCTCTGGAATAATATTAATTTTGACCAAATGACCACAGTCACAAAGAGCAGTTATCTGATCCCAAGATTTCAAAACGAAAGGCTGTGTGCTAAGTGGTGATCTGAGCTGAAATTCACCAGGATCCCCTCTGTCCTGCAGATCACTGTCAGCCGTCCTGTTTCCCCCGTGCCGCCCCATGTCTTGATGATGTTGAAGCTGCAGGGACACACTGTTTAAAGCAGCTTCTTTTCTGCTCATTTGACCATGTGTGAACAAACATGACATATTATTTAATGGTCCATCAACTGCCATTAGATTGAACACTGACTATCAGTCGTGTTCCAGGAACATTTTGGTGAATATTATTTTACTGAATGAGAATGAAGTCAATCCAAAGGATGGAATGATGCCATAATATCTAGTAAAACCATGACGTTTCACAGATTTAGCTAAAAGAAATAGTTTAAACATTTTGAAAACAGGCTCATTTGCTCTTGTTCTGAGCGTGAGATGAGAAAATCCGTCTCATGTCTGTCCTTAAGTGTGAAGTTAGCACCCTAACATACATATCTCAGACATTTATTCCCTATTGGGAGTGATTTCTACTGTAACCCGCATTTGTTTCACTAGACAGAGCCAGGTGGGCCATTTCCCTGACTTCAAGCTTTTTTAATGCTAAGCTAAGCTAACCAGCTGCAGGCTTGAACTTGCTGAGTGGTATCAGCTCTAGAACAAACTCTCAAACGAAGATGTCTAAAGCAAAACTCTCCCAAAGTTGTAGCCGGCTAGTAGAGTTCGATTTGTAGTGTGACCTTTCCTCATAAGCTCTGCTTGTAATTGTGCTGTATCAACCCTTAGAATAAGCATTAGTTACACTTGCTGAAGAACAGACACGAAGCCGTAAACAAGCACCGCTGCTGGGATAATGCAATCTTGCACCGAGCATAACATGGCTGCTGCACATTATGATGACTGATTGCATCTCTTACAATATGATTTCAACCAAGCCCAGCGCACACTGAGACAACATGGAGCCTGTAATGTACTCGCATATAAAGCAGGATTGTAACTGACATCCATAAGGTCTCTGTCATAACAGCAAATCATAATTAATTGCTGCGCCTTTTAAATTGCACTCCATCCTTCAGGAATGGTTTCCCATGTACCTTGTATTCATTTGACTCTTCAGGCACAAGCTAAAAATGGGCTTTAAACTGATCATCTGAGATACATGCAACCCATAGCAACACAGATATTCTGAAAAATCCGGCCTGACATTTAGCTGTCCTGGCCAAACAGATGACAAAAGATATAACGAGTTAATAGGCCAGGCAGAATCATTTAATTAATCCCCTGCTAGCAGCAGATGGGTGTGAGCTTAGTGGCTCCTAGTAAGAGCTCGTGTATTTTTGCACTCAGTGTAATGATGGTCACGATGGCTCAGGCCAATGGGGCTCTGTTGTCCAAAGGCAGAGGAAGGGAGTCATAAAATGGAAAGCCCCTTGAGGTCAGGGGTTTGTGTGACCTACTAACTCACAGGATTCAGTGACAAAGAGAGTGCAGACAGATGAATGGAAGCTTTACCTGCATGTAATCCTTGAGAGAAGGAAATCCTACGAGCTACAATGTAGAAAACACTCCTTGGACGGCTACTTTCAACGGTCCTGAACATGTAAAGATCACTACTCAAGCATTGATTCAAATCGTAATATTCAATCAAGAAGATGTACAGTGAATAGTGACATTACCGGTGGACAGACAGCACAAAACCCTTGTCTTCCTACATGCATTAATATTGACTTCTGAAGCAGATGGAAACTATCAAAGTAAATGTCCTCTATGCTGGACATACATGTCCTCTATGCTGGACATATATGTCGTGAAAAAAGTACATTGAAAAAGTTAATGGATGTGCGTATAAATATATATATATATATATACACACTATATATACTATATATATTAGTATTTTTGTCTCTTCAATGTCATTGTGCCCTTCAAAATGGTGCTTAATGCTAGAGGGTAATGCAAATACAGGAGCATGATACATGTAATGTCTTTCATCATACACCATTAATATAAACAATTCAAACATTTTCAGATAACAAATAAAATTGAAGTTGATCCGATGAAAGCACCGAATACTTTTGTTTGTCTGGTCATGATACACCTGTGTATCAATTTTTGTGAAGATCCGTCAATGCGAACAGGGTCCGGGGGTCTCGGGGGGCACCGTTGAGCCGTTTTGCAACCCCCTTCGAAAATTCCTTCAGAATACGTTAATTTTCACCACTTTCTAACTTTCTGCAAATTTTGCTAAGAATTTGAGCATGGTAAAGCCCTCAAAAAGCCAATTCATTTGCCTGAATAATAATAATAATAATCCTTACAATTTCAATAGGGCCTCACCTGACCTTTGATGTCAGTGCTCAGGCCCTAATTATGTATTTGCCTGCTTAGAAATATCCTTATTGAGACCATTATGCAACGCTTAAAAGGTCATTGTTTTAGATCTGCAGTATAGGTTTAGTTAAGAAAATGTTAAGAGGCAACATACATGCAATAGATGAGTAACACTGCCTTAATGTTCCCCTATGTATTACCATAACCATGTAGTGTGTGTGTTTACATATGTAAACCCACGCAACACAAGGAGGAGCATCATTCTTGTACATGCAGGGAGAGTGTGTTTTTAAAGAGCTGTACCAGCACTCATATTAAAATATGAACAAATTATTCAGAAATTGAAGATTGAAAATCTAACATATAATGTAGTAAGGGAGGCTAACATGAAAGGTGAAACACATTATATATTTATATACAGTATATAAATAAAACATATTGGAAGTAGTATGAGTACGCTACAGTCAGGCCTAACCTGCAATATTCTGCAACACACCGACTAGTGAATTGCTAAATCTTTCTAGGCACACTTCAGTAGTGAAATTAAAAGCCACAGGAGGCTTGTGCTGGGACCAAATGTGAAAACTGCACACACTTGAGGGATAGACTTTATTAGCTCGGTTGATGCTCACTGAGAATAATCTGTCCCTTCCTCCAAATTCCCTCTGAACGTTACCAGGGTTACAGCAGCCCTAAGATATTACACATGCATCACTTCCATTGTCATTATGTGCCGGTGAGGCTTTGCTCTACGTAAATGTAGGAGACATTAGTTCCCTAGTGGGATTTAAGTATCGTCTACACAAAACAGAGGTGAATGCAGAATGCTACCTGCTAGCTAGAGATAACATCAGGTCACCCGGAGGCACAATTGTAGAAATATGTATACATTTTCTTTGGTGTCATTAAATCTTATTTTCATGCTTATAGGAGACAACAGTGAATGAAGAGGTTGGATTAAAGGAAGGAGGGAAGCCACAGAAATGAGAGTGCTGAAATATCTCTGCTCTGTTAAGAGGTCTGTGGTTTCCCCTTGTACGACAAGGTGACGCACGAAGCTGCCATGCTCATTTATTTGGCTGTGCATCATCCAGGACCACCACCGCCATTAATTTGAAACAGCTAATAGAAAGTGGCTAGGAGTCCGTGGAGGTTGCTCATCATTTCTGATCCATCCCAGACGACACTGGATCTCACTTATTTCTTCTGCTTTACACACATCCGCCACCAAGGCTTCAGGGAAGACTATGTATGAAGGAAAACAAGAAATGGGAGTCCATCCATGAGTGGTATGTCCAAAACCACCAGCGTGTACTACAGCGAAAGAGGAGAACAAAACTCTCCGTACATATGGAGCACAAGTGAGGAGCTCTCAGTGCACTGGTTTCCTACTGCAGTATGAGTTTTAAAGCAGCCGAGCCTTTTATCTTCCTAGAACTAAACAACACTGATAAGCTGAGCAGCCACCATGGAGTCTAAAGAGGTCTGTATGTAGGCTGGCATGTGTATGAACCCTCCTGCACCCAATGGGACTCGACTGGGTTGGAAAACACGGCGGATCAAAGACACCAGCAGGGGCTGGAGGCAGAGAGGCATGTGGGAGTCCTTCAGGGGGCTGCAAAGACTCATTTAATCTCTCTATACCTCCCTGTCCTCAGCAGCTGTTGGAGACGGAGGGGTTTAAGACGCCACGGGCTGGGACCCATAAGAGCAGATTAGGATGGAACAGGAAGGAGGAGGAGAGGAGATTTTTTCAACACAAATATGCAACATGGTAAAGCTGGTGGAGAGCTGCAGCCCTGTCAGTCATACATGCACAGAGACAAGGTCCCTGGGTGGGGATTCGACATGGGTATGCAATGCGGGCCTTGCACAGCGAGCTCTGACAACTGGCCGCCTCTCGGCATCTTTTAGCAAATGCCACGATTTACAAGAATCTTCTGGGGAGGGGAAGGGGAGTTGGTTTGCTTTGCTCTGCTGTGTATTCAAAAGACCTGCTCAGAATATTCATATCCTGTCCCAAAGAGCTGAAGGCCGACTGCACACCCGGCGGGAACGGTTACAGAAAGGGGAAGAGACGTGCGGGTAGATGGCATGACATTTGGATTTGGTGTCAAACTTCACTTCACATATCTGTGTTGCCTGCGGACATTCAATTGATTTGCAGAGCTGTGAAATCCCTCTAGGGCAACCAGAGTTGGTTATTTGTGAGCTGCTTAATAAACACAGAGAGGGGATGGGAAACAACAGATTACCATACACCATTATATTTAGTTTGGGAGATTATTTGAGGCCACTTCAAGCTGTGACCTTTCTCGCCTGAAACCTTTTTACACAGACACAGTCTACAGGATTACTCTGTATTTAGAAACTATTTTCAACACTTGACTGCACTGTAATTTCAGAGAATTAACTTAATCTACACCATCTTGCACTCCAGATACAATCTCCGCAGGGCAATAAAAGACGGACAAACAGCAGTGCATCAAAAGAGCTAATTCACCGTCTTTCATCTAATGAGCTGTTTACTACTTGTGTTCCCGAATGCATATAATCCTCATCAGAGAAAACATGCTGTGATTCTGCAAAGTTCCTGACATTCGCTGTGCTCAAACCTCACAGTGCGATGCAGTACTCGTGTTCACGCTGCTACTACACTTAGAGCCAGATAATTGAGGTCATATCACTTGTCGTTGACTTTAATTATTTTCAGATTCTTTCTGCATATTAAACAGAGCTGGAAGAGGAACATTTGGGGGTTTAATTGTGACGAGGTGAAGTGTGTGTTTGTGCTAGAGGTTAGTATGATCTCAGCATATGGGGAAGGCGTATTACATTTGGGCTGTGGAGTTTAAACTAATGCAGCCCCAAAGATCAATCAGGGGTGCATTCATGTGAAAATCTGAGTCTTTATTGTAATCTCTACACTCTGCAAAGTATTGAAAGGGTCAGGAGTAAAGATCTCACTTATGATAGCTCTGCTATAGGGAGACAATTAAAGAGCTGAATAAAATTATTAAGAAATGTTCATAATTTTCTACTTACAGAGAGTTTTATTTAAAGTACAAATTGAAAACACACGTTGTTATGATGGATATTCCATTGTTGTTACTCACTTAAAGAAATAACTCTTTATTGTAGCCTTAAACAAAATCAGCATCCCAAAGTAGATCACCTTCCCTGTCAGTGATTTACTAATCTTACTAGTACTACTGTGGTTTATCCTACTACCCCTGAATAAAATAATTTTTGATCACATGGACAGTGGAACAAAATGTAAACAAAACAGCGACACATCGTATATTTCAGTGGAAGACTAACTCCCCAAAACTCCCTCAACTCCTGAAGGTAATATATTTTAAAGTGCTTCTGCTTATGAATACATAAAAAACATGAATTCCTTTATACTCTATATTCTTTCTCATCATGTTTTTTTTTTAATCATGAGGAGCTTTGAGTTAAGACACAACTCAGAATTCACAGCTACAACCCTCTATCCTGTCAAATTCCATTAACTGAAACCTGAAACATAAATACTCTGTAATTTTCACGAGCTAGTGGCAAACATTTCCAGTCTTCTGTTTAATGCTGGGCAGGTAGCGCACATCAGAGCTTCTTTCCACTCACTTTACTCACAACTCCAGCAGCTGCCTGCAACAGCTGGAAACAAGGATTATTAGAGCAGTGAGAGTGAACCAAAACAGTAAAGTTACAGTTTACAAATGATAAACAATGAGCCGTAAGAGCTAATGAGCCAATTTGTTAAACACTTAATTGGCTTTTTATGACCTTACAAAGTTGTTTTATGGCTAATGTGTGAGCAAACAGTTGTCTATTTACACATCCAGCTGACAAAGTGCAACATTAACATTCATCCGGAGTCTGTGTCTGTTGAACTGATGAATGGAAAACGAGTAAAACCACAACTATTAGCCGATAAAAACACTTGATATGAGATGAGGAGAACTTCCGATTTGGGGATAGTTAAACCTTCGCATTAATTTGGAAAAGCCCAATGGTTTTTGTTTCTGGTAAATTGACACAGGCATCGGCATTAATCGCGAAAAGCATTTGAATTGTCTTTCCAAGTTGATATCTTTGTTGCGTCTTATACTAGCAAGTCTCATCTTCTTCATTCTAAGAAATGTCTATTCTTTCAGTGTTGCATCCACACTGTGCTAGAAACATCATCACTTGCTTGCCGTGATTGTGATTTTCCTGCTCTATTCTCACATGGGCTCACACATTTCTATTCTCACTTAAAGCCCCTCCTTTCAGGAAAATGTGCTGACTTGAACCAGAAACATTGACCACTTAACTGAAGCTGACCATGTGATCAATACGAATGGGAGGAAAGAGTAACTCTCTGAGCTGCTATGTTTTATTTTGAAGCCTAAAAATATGATGTGTTTCAGACACAGATGGCTCTTCGTATTTAAGAGAATCTCAAAACACACAAAAACAGAGGGAGTGAAATCTCATTAAAATCAGGGAATATGAGAAAAAGGATTTTCTCACAAAGTAATGTCATCTTAACAGGCTTAAAAAGCTGTGGTTACACACAACTCTTCCCATCCTGCTCCCGATGTTTGATTTAAATGACAGGTCTGAACAGATTTTGATGACTTCTCATGGACCAGATATGCAGATCCGGCAGATCCGGCACGTAACGTGATAAGCAATGCAAAGAGATGGAAGCAAGAGTGGAGATACAGCAAGAGATATTATTAATTCAGCCGGAGCCAGCACGCACGGCGATGTGATCTCGTATTCTAAAGGAAAGGAGCTTGGGCATATGCCGTATGCCGGTTCACATTCACAAATAAATCAACACGCTCAATCCTTTAACAAAGCCCATTACATCATTCACCGTGACAAATGCTTTGGGCTAACTGGGTCCCTGAGAGAGATGGCTGCGTCCTCAGCAATGCCATGCCAGCAACACCGAGGGATCAGTTACCATTCAATCCCATCAGCCTCTCCATCCATCCCTCCCCCACATCTGCCTCCACTCCTTCCTTTACTCGCTGTGCTGCCATCCACAGTTGCACGCATGTGTTTGAAGTGATTCAGTGATGGGAATAGGGGGGGTGGGGTGAAGATGGTGTTTGTGACATAGAGTGACATTGTGTATTGATATCAGTGTATAGTGGATGAGTACGTCAGTGCTGTGAAATCAATCACATTACTAGGCATGGTTATTTTCCTAGAGCCTTAAATATTCCTCTTAATTACACATTTTAATCTTTTTTTTTAATCATAATGTTAAATTGCACTAATCAATAACTCTACATTAACAATGTATTCAGATGATTACAAGGAATAGGTAAGGATTATTACTATTTTGTATTTTACAAAAAAGTTTATTGGTTTAAGCAACTATTTTACCAGCGACTGGTTTGTAAGTGTTGCTTTATACTGCCTGCAGTTTGCCACCATTTAACAATTAGAGAATATGATTTTAAAAAAGACTAAAAAGTGCTGGCAAAATGTGTGAGGTACTGTGAAACCAGATGTTACTGAACAAGAAAGAGAAACATGAAAAGCCCAAAATCTGCAACAGCTGCCAAAACGTTTGTGGAAACAAAGGATGCAGGGCAAATTCTGCCATGAACCACCATATCACAAGTCTACCTCAAGTATGGACATTTATAAACGTGCTCTCTGTCTCTGTGTGTGTATGCAAGCAGCAGTGGCAAAATGGTATTTTGGCTTGAAATGGCCATCTCAATAATGTGAAAGTGGCTGCTTAAGAGGGTTGGCTGGCAACGTAATGTTTCCGTTATATTACATTCATGATTTAGACAGAGACGCAATTATAAATTCACGCTAATATTTCTTTTTTTTTTTAAGTCCAAACACTAGGCTAGCTCTTATATTTAGGATGCAACAACAACCTCTGTGTTAAATGCTTCAAGCTTTATGTGAACATTTCACAATTGGCAAATAATCAAGATAATGAAGAGTAGTAATCAGTCAACCAAGATTGTCTTTAGTATACTACAGCCCTAATTGGATAAATATTTGCAGTATTACGGATATGATGTTATTACTTTCTCACATGATGACATTACTTTCTCTAGATTAAAAGTTTTTTCTGCTAATGCAAATCAAACATTTTCTACTGCTGCAACTTCACATTAAAAGCACTTGGCACAACAAAAGTTGACTTTTGTTTTACGAAATAGCTATAGGAAATGCAATAAATCTGTCACTGAGCACAGTAATACCCACCATCATTCATCAAAACTGCTGGACTTTGATGTGAGAATCATACAATTGATTTCCTGTTCAGGTCTCACATAAAAGAAATGCTGCTTTTCAAGACATCATGTGAGTGAACACTGGAGTTCAGTCAGTGTTTCTCACAGAATTGCTTTTAGAATGTGGCAAGGGGGAACCTGCACACACACACAGTGTCATGCTACAGAATCTGAGCGACAGGTGCACAGACTAGAGGGTGAGAGAGAAGTTGTCACGTGTGAGAGAACTACATTGCATGCCACTCGTGGGCACGTACACAGCTGTCTGAAAACTTAATGGATGATAGTTCAAGCATGCCAGAGGGGGAGTAACCAAGCGCATATAATGAAAACAATAATAATACATTTGATTTACAAAGGACTTTTAACAAAAGCTCAAACACACTTTACATAGTTTGAAAAGAAAATATCTGACTGTAAAATACACATTATTCATCACACATTAAAAACAGGAAACCGACGGGGCAAAACAACATCTTAGAGGTCTCTTATGTTAAGAGACCAGTGAAATACTTTGCGGCGGTACAAATTAGAATATGGAGGGTCGTGACATTCTAGAACACTGGCTGAGTCATAGTTAAAGCTGATAAAGCCATGTTGCATTGAGGAAGAAAGACACAAGCACTAACTCTGCCAAGGTTATAGGTTTTATTACCACAAAGGCAGAGACTGCTGACCACTTCTCTCATCCTTATTAGTGAAGCTATATTTCCCAAAGCTAGCTCTCCCACCTGTGCACCCAACTAACACACTCACACACATGCACAAACACGCACACTCCAATGAATGCTCTGAATGATTAAATCAATTCGAGCTCCAGCAATGCCAAGTATTCTCTCTATTCCTCTCCATTCCTTCTCCCCCACTCGTTCCCTCCATCTCCATGGACTTGAAGGAGCTGAGGTCTCCTGCTGAGTTTGTGTGCAGCTGGCCTGGAGTTTCAGAGTGAACACCCATCACCCATCCAGCAGCAGCCACCCGCGGGCCTGCAGCACTATCAAAGTGCTCTGCTGGAATGGAAGAGGAGGCTGTCTGCGGGAACAGCTCAGTTGCTCGGGCTCTGATTTTCAAGCGGGCATGAAGGAGATGCACATTTGGCTTGCGCTGATCGATCCACATCATTTTATGCCATGGTGCTTGCCTGCGGGCTCCCATGTTGCCGTATGGTAGTGCTGCCTCTGGGTGACTTCAGTGAACTTGCTGAAGCTCAGAGGTACTGCAAGCCTGACACCTCAACACAAATAGAAGCTCGCGCAGCAGGAGTGTGGCCAGAGCCTGACAGAATTCTAGTTTAGCGATGGGGTAACTGGCTGTATGAGAGGATTATCGTGTTTCCCGCAAATATGATGATGACAAGTTAGTGTAGACACCACAACAACAACAACAACAACAACAACGGAGGACATAAGAGGAGGTCGGGTTTCCTCAACACTCTTGTCAAAGTAGGGCACAAAAAAGCCTGGCTAAGCTCTTCTTGTTGAAGAATTATCAACCATTGAATTTAGGCCAATTATGTGGATCCTATAGTGCTGAGCTAGCTTGTTTTGTCCTATACACTCACATGCCCAGTCTTTTACGTTGTATGCGTGTGTAGGATGTACATTGCAGTACATAGAGTATGGTTCTCATGGTTGAAAGAGACGTATACACACTGCAGCACTGCCCTCTCTGATGCAAAGCTCTGCAGCATCCAGAATTGATTGCATCACAACCACAGCATTGGGTGGAATAGAGACTCTTTTGCAGTGCCCCTTCATGGTACACAGAGCTCTGCATCTGAGAAATGTACACTTCAAGTGGAGGAAGAGACATGAAGAGAGAAAACATGCTTTATTAATGAGCCAGCACCCAAAAAGCACTTAAGAGAGGTTCCCAATCCAGCTGTTATGAACTTAAAATGAGTCAATACCAATCAGCCAAATTCTTCATTACAGAATGGCACGCTTCTACTCTCCATGCTGCAGTCATTCCTCTCCAAGTCCTAGAGACCTGTTCCGCTTTAGGAGGCAGGAAAGAGAGCTCGCATCCACCATGGTGCCGTCCCAGCTGGGCAGAGCTCCTGGCTTCCACCCTGCACAGAGGACCACTGCAGCGCGAGCCCTGCACATCAAAAACCCTCCCACACATAAAGCCTGGTATTGATGAATGCGTTGGCATCTCCTCCGCCACATTCATGTTCTGACAGTGTCTCTTTATATTGGCTGCCAGCTCTTAAGTAGGGGAGAAAAACATTTTCCTGTCTTTATATGACAGCCTCTTCATGGGGCCATCTCACATGACCTCCACATAAATTAGCTGCTGCTCGGCCGGAGCAACAAACATGGTGAAGGACATCAAAAATGTGTTTCTAAAAAATGTAACTTTCACTGGCTTCTCCAAAGACAGGATCTTATTCAGTTTTGTTAAAAATGCCATGGGCAGTTGTGCAAGCTAAAATTAAATTACACTCTTAGGTAGTCTAATTATAGTTATTTATTTTATTTATTTTTTGGCTATATTCAGATTTTCACTTGGATCTGAACCAAATGGCTCATTAAATGCAGCATGAATTATACTTTGAGTCATCAATGAAAATGTGATGTGATGCGAGGGAAAAAAATCCTGGATCTGCCCCCTGATCCAGCTCCACACCTAAATATAACAAGTTCTTCCTTAGGTCAGGAACCAACTCTAAACAAACAGATAATGAGCCACATATGTGTTTTCTTATGAAATGTGATGTAATCAGTAACACCAGATCCGAGGTGCAGATTTTCTTACGTGTGTAACAGCAAGGCTAGCTGCTTCCCACTGTTTCCTGTCTATGCTGAGCTAATTGCTAGCAGTCCCTCGCTTTGTGTTTAAGTGATACAGGAGTCTAATCTTATCATATGACTCTCAGAAAGAGAGGGATTTAATTTATTAACCAAAACCATAAACTAATCTGAGGTATTATTAAATTTACCCAAAATGCATCTATCCTTTGAAAAGAATGTAAATGAAAATGAATGTGATGAACCTAATTTAAAAGAACCTGTCATTGAGTGAACATTTAAGTGATCGGTGAGAAAACAAGGGTATTTAATAAATGGATGTCTATGCAGCTCATTACAAGTAAGACTTAACTCATTAATCATCTGAAAAGGAAATTCTGAATGTGAACCATATCTTTGTTGAAGCTTCCTTAAAACTCATTAAAGCACAATAACATGTCGTGTGAACGCTCAGGAAAACTGAGCAGTTAAGCAGCACAGCAGGAGAGCAAACATCACTGCAGTCAGAGCAAAGAACCACATCTAGATCTCTAATGAGGTTTCTGCATATCTGCTTACATATACACCCCTCAGGATTTACTCTAAACTAAAAGTGCTTTCGACTGCTTCTCTGTGAGTCCTTTCAAATCTAGTTACAGGAATCCCATGTTGTCAGTGGGCTGTGTGCCTGTATGTTTTCAACTGACCATATTCATAATGTTTATCTTTAAAGCTCAGATTAATGTTGCCAGTGGGGAAAGTTGTGTGGTCGTCCATTTCTTGTCTAAACTAGAACGAAAAGATTTCTTACAAATTACTTTATGGGATTTTACTTGTATGACGAAAAATGAATTTGATTGGTCAGTTAGTTAGACTGAAAATAAGAAGTAACAGTTCAAAAGTAATTAACAAGGTACATTATATCTAATTTGAATGATCCGAAGTGTTAATAAAAAAGTATAAAAATGTGTTGACTCCAAGATGTTAACTCTATAAAACCGTAGGACACAAGGACGATACATCTCCACTTCCTCTCACTATCCAGAAATGAAGCCAAAATATCCTTTCAATCATGACTGTTCATCCCGTTTACATAGCGTCAAATAACTAATTAAAACCAAACTTTACCCGAAACATTTACACTTGAACAAACACCAGTGAGATGAGAAATACCTGAAGTGACAGAGTATCTTTGAGAAAATGTATATATATAGATTTTTGACTGGGTTAGAGACACGTTGTTTTCACATTTGGGGCCCAATCCTGTTGTCCATCAGTCTATGTGTAAAACCACAACTGCTAAATTTTGTATGAAAGCCTATGGTAGGCAATTAGCAAAAAAGAGATAACATTATAATTTGTGACCTTTGTAGGTACAGTGTTATTATTTTAAACATCAGAGCCAATATAACTGATCTTATTCAAGCTAAGCTGACATTCTCATGGGATTAGTGCCAATCTTCTCTTCTAGTTTTCAGCAATAAAGCAAATAAATGTTTTTAAAAAAATGTTGAACTTCAACTTATTAGTGTACATTGAGGGGGAGATAACAAAAAACATAATCAATACATATCATATTCTAGCTATTGTAACCTCTTCCTACTATTAACATCTAGTGACTGTCGTGGAAAATGGGACAAAGTGTTTTCGAGGGGGATTGTGTGAGGGCAGTAATTGGCTCTGATGTTGTCGTTGCACCAAGGACAGGTCGCCTGAGATTTGACCTCAGCTCTGACATGACTCAAGTACCAGATGGCCACCTGTTCCGCTAGAGCCCCTTCCACACGAGACTTTCCTTAATTCACTTGTTCAGCTAAGAATCTTCATTGGGAGGAGTTTTTTGGCATAAAGATGTCCTTGTCAGTGGGACAGACATTAAAGCTGTATTCTCGAGAGGATTGGGCCTTCGCTCAGTGGAAAGTTCAATAGGACAGGGTTTTCCCACACTGCGACTCCTACAGACCAACCCATGATTTGTTTTTGCTGCTAATCGAGTCCAATGCAGGCAACAGGAGAAACAATACAAAGATGCAATTCCCAGGTCACCTAAAGTGACACTTTATACCCCTTAGCTGAGGTTAAAGGGTGAAATGGTAAATGGTCTGTATGTACATAGTGCTTTTCTAGTCTCGATGATTCAAAGCTCTTTACAGTAGTTAGAGTTTTTAACCATGAAAATCCTAAAGAGCTTTGTCAAAGTCCAACACATCAACTAAGAAACCACTCTCATTATTGATAGAGTGATTCAATGTATAGGTCATAATAAGTCCTCTCACATGGAATAAGGAATTGTCAGTGCAGCTTCACCACCTGAAATGATGGGCTTTATGCCTCTGTCTGATGTCCAACAGTTTGGCGAACATTGCACATTTACCCCAAATTACGTAACACCTCACTACAACTGCTCCAGACAAATATGTCTATTAATACTTATCTTATAATTTTCCTCGACCTATTCCCTGGGAAGCAATTACACACTAAAGCAAATAATTCACAGCAACTGTTCAGGTGCTTTACCCCTCCCCCCAGAACCATCTAATGATGTGGCAACTTCATTTCACACTTTCAAGCTCCATCGCAAACATCAAATAGAAACAAACCCACAAATTATCAATGAGAAAGGCTGCGGGCAATTCATCATTCTGAGAATTTGTGTCTTCGTTATATGTAAATGTATTGCATTGATTATAAGGGTATCAAAGGAGAAATTGGTACAGAATATTCCAGTAAATCTAGATGATTTGAGCTTGCTATAGCTCCTGCTGAGGTGCTCATGGGCAAGACCTTGAACCATCTGCTGCACAGACTGTGGTTGCAATGTTTCTAAGAATGTGTATAAATATAGGCATGTGAAGAAAGTCGCACTTGGAAACAGGTAAATGTGAAAAGTGATCTTTCTTTGTAAAATTAAAGTGAGCTTTAGTATAAGTCAAATCAAGTTCTCCGAAAATTGTTGTTTTCATTAAGATAAAATACAAAGAAGTGTTATCACAAGACACATATTAAACAATTCTGCAGGTTTGGGAGAATATCTCTGTGATAATATAGGTTTTAAAAGATTATAAATATTAAATCTAAATTTATGTCTTACTCATCACCAATGATGTGATGTTTGTTCAGTTCATTAAGTTCCTATAAAGTTACCTTTGTAAAACACAACAATAAATGCTTTTATATTTGGAGTTAATGCGTCATCTAACTTTGGTTTTATTTACTAAATACAAGTATGAATTGTGACTCTTTGTCACACTGACATTGTTGTACCTAAATGAATAAACACATGAAACACCATTGTTTTTCTTTATGCCTCAAAGCTCAGCTTGTATAATAGTAATATTAAGTGATAGATTTATTTCCATATCTTTAGAAACATAAATTCCAGCTCACTGACAACAAAGAGACAACTGAGACAGTAAACATGGCCTCCTCTGCAGAGACAGTCAATGAGTGAGAAAAAGTGGTCCTGTTGGAATATATTGAGCAGGTGTGTTAATGTTGCTTCACCACATTCTGCTGTGAACTGAGCTTCAATGTGTGGGCTGAGCTGGTCCGTAACTTCCTGTGTTTACACCGCTCAGGGCGGCTCCAGTGATTACAATTAAGCAGCTCTTATCCCTGGACATAATCAAGGCAGGCCAGAATGTGGAGGGTGGAGTTAATCCTCCTTGACTCAAGTCTGGGAGTGGGGCAGGGAGGAGGGGGTACAGAGTAAAGATAAACAGACACATACACGTTCTGTTTGGTCACAATCTCTAGTCCCCAAGAATGAGGACGAGGAATGACCTAAGTATAAATAAATAAATAAGTAAGTAAATAAATACAGTTTGCGTAAAAAAAGGCTATTTATTTATTTTTACTTTTATTTATTTATGCATATCTGTATTTAACTATTTATGCATGTCTACATTTATGATGGATAAAATAAGTACAATAAATAAATGTAAAAATTAATTAATTAATAAATATAGAAACACAGAAATAAATAAATAACTAAATGGATGAATAAAAAAATTCTGTAAATAAATAAATATAGAATTACATAAAAAAGCCATCTTTGTATTTGATTATGCACATCTGCATATCCAAATTTATTTATATTTATGTTCTTTTTTTGTCCTTCATATTTATGTGTTTGTGTGTTTGTGTGTGTAGAGGGAAAATAAAGATGTAAGGCCATGTTAATCCACTGACAGAGGAGGAGAGGTTGGAATAAAGGAGGTAGACAGGTTTGGGAAAGAAGGATTTCAATCAGAGCTCTATGATAATGCAGAGTCCACGACACAGTGAGGGCGTGAGACAGGGGAGTGGATTATCAGTGAGTCAACATGCTACAGAGCACAGGCCGGCTGATGCTCTAATAACAATGACAACCCGAGCGCCCAACACTTGGGTGGAGAGATGACGCCACGGAAATCTGATTTAAAACCAATTGTGACACATGGGTCATCGTGTCTGGCAGCACTGAGCTACCTTTGCTGACCCCCGCATTTAAGGACAAAGTACAGCATCAGACTAAAAAATAAAACCTGCGGATAATATGACTCATGATGATATCTCTGTTGACTGAAAATACCTCTGCTGGAATTAAAAGAAAAGGTTGTGATGGGGGGAAACTGAAGAATTATAGTCTAGCTCTTCATAAACGTGCATTTTTTAATTATAAATTGGTTTCTATTGACCAAATCTAAATAACAATGTGATGTGAAAGCTATAGTTGGATGATAAAGGGGGCATTATGGAGGCCAGGCAAGTAGAGGCATTTATTCTTCATTTCGCTCAGTTACAACTGACAAACCTTTCACTTAACTGGGACGTAATCTTCTTCAGGAAAATAAACTGGTTTCATGGTTGAAAAATAAATAACAGACCCAATCAGGATGTGATCATGTTTTGGTGAAGCTGTGGTTAGGTTTAGGCACAAAAGATTTGATTTGCAGGAAGGTCATGGTTTTAGTTAGAATATGTACATTGAATAAGCTAATTACGTTGAACAGTTTGAGGACCTATGTTGTCTTGGTTAAAACAATAAAAAAGAGAACAAGAACAGGCAAAGGCAGACTGATAAATACACAAACCTGGTTGTCATTGGGTAACATGAAAGTAATGCCATCGTGTTGGAGATACAAAATAATATCTTAGATAATATAAACACTAATAAATCTATCAAAAAATGTAAATCTTATGTTGTCAGTGTCACCTACATGCCTTGTATTGAATCACTGTCTGATGCAAAGGCCCTTTTAATGATAAGCTGCAGGTATTTCTGTGCAGAGCCTCCATCTTACATCATTTCAGTGGTTTGAGGTTGGGGCACAGCACCACACCTGCTGAAACTAAAAATCCTGTATCAGCTTAAGATTTAAAAAAACACTGTGCAGCACTTTGTGTTGACTTATCTACATCTAATACCATAAACCACTGTCTTCTCCTGCAGAGGCTGAGCAATATTGGATCTACTATCAATAAATGTAATTTGTTCAGGGAATACTAATCGGTCAGAAAATGATCTGTTAAATTAAGCAAGACGTGATTCTGGGATTGTATCAATAACCAAAAGTGTTTACAATTTTAGGTCCAGTTTTCACTACGAGTATCAATACTGTCTCATCATTGATAGGCTGTATATGTAAGAGGATCACACAGTTTTGTATTATGTTTGCTGACTGTGTACATCTAAGTAGAGGACTTCAAGTGTTCTTTTAACGCTGTGCAGTATGGTCTTAAAAATATAGACTTAAACTGAATCCTGATAAAAACAAAGTTCATACTCTTTATCAGAATATTAAATATGGACGTATGATTGAGAGTCACAGCATTCATTATGTAAAATCCCCTGCTCAAACAGAGCCACACCGTCTACCTCACAAAAGCGTGAAGATTTTAACCCATCAACAGAGGCGATTGGTAATCCAAATACAATTCTGCAGTCACGCTGTGTTATCTCAGCCCAGACAAAGACATGAGTTATAGCCTTTGCAGGATGGGCCATGTAGAACAGGTGCCAAGACAACAGAGCAGTGCCAGGATGGGTGTGCAGGGAGGGAGTGGGCAGTGGGAAGGCCGGGGAGGTTGGAGGTGCATGTTAATCACTTCAGGAGCAGGAGGCAGAGCTCTGCAGGTGTCTGTCCCACAAAGGACCATTCACTTTGAGTCCAGACTGGCTTTACTCTGACCACTCGCTATTAGACAGCGCTTCAGTCAGCTCACAGCAGCCACAAAACACAGCTCCTGCATGATCCATCACAGCAGAAGGACTGAATCGCAACCGTTACAGTCTCTGCAAGAGTACGTGAAAACCTCTGTCACCTCTAATAATAAATGGGCATTTCATTTTGACTCAGTGACATCATATATTTTTGACATGACTTCAACTTTGCATTAAGCACCAAAGATCGTGTTGCACTCTTTGTGAATTCATGCGCTCCTCGGAGGGTCCTATTTCCCGAGTTGTGAAATAGTTGTTCCGACTTTGATGTATTCATGTACTTTAAAAAATGTATGGAAAAAAACACATGGACAAGTACACATGTAGACAATATGTGTCTGTTTACGGCGTGTAAACAGCAGCTTGATCTCTTTCTAACATTGACATGATAACGAAGAGCAAAGACAAAGCTAGGCGAGTGTAACATTTGACAAGTTCACATTAAAAGCTACTAATTAAAGCTGATTGAAAAATTATATTCATTGATTTATAAGTGATGATGTCAGCAACTCATGTTCCAGAATGTTTGCCGACTTCCTAAGCTATTCTGACTTGAGAAACCATGTGAACGCACAACCTACCTGACCTGAAAAACACATTACACAATTTGTACATTATTCCTCTACTATCCTCTTCACTGTTGGTTCTGAAAGTGGAGTAGAAAGAGGGGGTACAGGGTCATAACTGACAAACGCCTCTAAACTGCTTAGAAATCTATAAAGTCTACTTTCTATCTAGGGACTGTGTGAAATACTTATCAGGTTTTTTCTCTCACCAGGCTGCTGATTAGATCTCTGTGTGAGGGCAAGTGCACACTGTGCTGATTCCAGTTGCTCTGACCCTCTGATTAGTTTTTGCTGTTAAGTTGTTTTTTTGTTAATTGTTACTGGTTTGTGCGGTTTGGTGACAAAGTGTAACTCCAACAGAGCTGTACTCCCCAACTTCAGCTTGAGCAGAGGTCTAATCAGGTAAGGTAAGTGTTCACCATGAATATTAATTGTAAAAAACTTACAAACAAAGGCCCTTTTCACAGCACACATTTAGACATGTGAATACAGGAAAAGGACAGATGTTAATGATATAAAAAATAATGTAACTCTCCCTGTACTTTTACTGGAACTAGTTACATCTGTGCTCTGCCCACTGTGATGATCCACTGTGGAGAACGCCAACTGAATCACGATTTTTCTACTTTCCATGTAAATTTTCCATCAAAATCACAATTTTGATTGTCTGCCAATTTGAAAGTCCCATAACCCTTTTCCCGTGTACTGCAAGAGGAATAATTCTGTGGGCGAGGTAATAAATCTGAGGAAACCACCAAATTACTTGAGACTCCACATCACTGAGCTACACATTCACTTTGTCTCAAACATTCTGTTTCTAGATAAAATGTAAATTAACAGCTAGATCAAATCTCTCTCAAGCATCATCCACCTCTAATGTTCAGAGACACATGTATTGCATTTTATGATCTAGAGACTAAAATAATGTGGGAAAAACTAAATATTAAATCCCTGGACGTTTCTGCCTTTAAACACCCTGTTGCAATAAATTGCAACTAATATTGCAGAGTATTGCAAACCCAATTAATCCATGCACACATGTTTCCTCTTGTTTACCACACTACTTTTTCCAGTACCATGAAAACTTCTGACGTAAACAATAATAAGCTTCAGGCAATTTCTGTTTAGACACAGACATATACAGTAGATATCAGCCTTCAAACACACGCTACTGTGAAAAATGCAGAGCTTTTTAACCCTCATCACATTTAACCACCTTCTCTTGAAGTTTCTGTGTTGCATGTCCCTCTGACTCAGTTGGGGAAATTTCACACAAGAGAGCAGGAGCAGTATCTGCAGACAATCCTGAATAAGCTGTGATGCATGTCCATGGATACAGTGAAGAGATGATGTTCAAACCAGGGACTTGAATTCAGACATTTTCAAGGCCAGTCACAGCCTGCAGATTTGAGACAAAGCCACAATCTGACAGTAACCACCATCTCCGTTTATATATCCAAATTGCCAACGTGCTGCAGGGCAGACGATGAGGAATATGTCTTCTTCAGACATCGTACTTCCTAATAAATTAGTGCATCCGAGCATGAACTGCTCCTGAGACTAAAGCTGACCTCAGATCTTGTCATGTCCATTAGCAAAATTTCATTTTAACCTTTAAGATCTTCAGGTGGTGCTACAAGAGGATGTTCTATTTTAAAACCAGGGTCATAACTGCAGGTGGTTTTTTCTCCTTCAACCTGAAAATAAATACACCCCAAATCCTCAAGAAGATTTTTTTCATTAAATCATTAATTTGCCTGTTCACTGATGATAAGACAAGAAAAGGATAAGAAAATCCTTCATTAGTCCAACAACAGGGAAATTTGCTGTATTACAGCAACATTACGCAAAGTCAAAAAGTAGACATCAGTAAAGTAATAAGTAAGCATTCAATATTTATAATATAATGCAATATGGAACTGTGCTTTTCTTTGAAGAGAAACAGAATCTATAGGACACAACAAAGCTGATCTACTGTATTGTGTGAGCATACGTATCTGATAACTTATGCAGGAAACCAACACAATTATTTTTGTAGTATTTTCTATCATTTGCATTAATCGAAAGTGTTCTTGTTTAACCCGTTACTGGGTGTTTTTCAGCACATTCACAAGTGGTGTATAGATGCTCATCCTGTCCAGAGACTGCACTATGTTTGTGTTGCAAATATTTTGTTTTCCAAATGACAGCCTGGTTGTGCCAACACCGTATTATTATTATAACATTACACCACTTCAGATTTGACTGGTCTTTCAGATGAGCAAGATTCTCCAAACTTGTACAACAAAATAAAAGCTGCAGTTAGAGTGAAGTATTCATTCTGCTGTGGGCAAGACAGAATTTTAAATACATTTGTCCATTTTGAGCAGTACAGCATGTGCTACAGCTACACCTTGAAACATGCATTAAACATCTCATCAGCTTCTGAAAGTAATTTGGCCCTAAGGCACCCTAAGGCAATTAACAAAACAATGAAGTAATGTGGATTCACTGCTTTTCTTTGGCAATGTCTTAAGTGCATGAATGGCTAAAACTCTCAGGTTTCTATGTGGTCCTGAGTGCAAATCTCTTCATCAGAACTGTTTCCTCATTAAACGACCACATAACATCGTACATATGTGTATCGTGGAGTCGCCTCATTTAATCAGCCGACAAAATCCTGAGCACATGGCCTAAACGTTCACTACCACCTAGCTACCCTGTGACTTATGTGGATCTTTGTCTTTTCCTGCAACTGCAACTGCAAAAAAAATTCTAGGTTTTCTGCTTTGTTCCGTACTTCACAACATGCCACACAACAGCTTGCACATACAGACAGATACACTACACCACTGGCCAACACAGCATGTTTATGTATAGATTTCCTGTAAAAAAAAAAACACAAAACATTTTTGCACTGCAGGGGCTCGCAAGCAGGGTTTTAAAATCATGTGAATATACTGAGCCCCACCCACAGGATTGGTTTCTTAGGTTTGTGACATCACAAACCCTGGCTGTCAGAATCTGGTGGTTCTTTCAGACTGGCATTTGTTTACTGCAGTGGTAAGGTGGACATACTTAGTCATGGTGCTGACGGCTTATTTCGCTCGAAATGTTTTATAATAAAAGGGGCACAAGAGGACATGTTACCGGGTTTAGAAACAATTTTTAATTATATATATTGTCTCATTAATGTCAATGAAGTTGTTTACTGCACAGTTGGGTTATTGCCCAGTATGTGCCACTTCCCTCCTCTAAGTAAAGTTGCCACCATGGCTACATAAACTAAATTAAATGTACTGTAACGAGAAGCCTCTAAACCCAAAAGTGTGTGAGTGAGGGATTTCAGTCGCTTTCAATGGCTCACGTTCAAATACAAGAAAATGCAAATTATTTAATTATTGGCACAAACTCGCAATTAATTGCTTTAATTGCTTGCGGCCATGTCCAGAGACCTTTACAGAGCCAGCTGGGTGTGAGAACTTCATCTGACGCCCCTTTAATGGCCTGAGCTCAGGTCGTTGTTTTGAAGCACTCAGTCATTCTGGAGGCTGCTCCTCACTCGGGACGTGGAACACAGACACACACCAATTAGACATGTGGGCTGGGCACCTTTTCACACAGTGGAATTAGTGTTGAAAGAATAGTTTGAAAGAATACACGTCCCAAAAGGAAATTCAACCAAGATGTGGTATAATAATAAATAATAACACTTATAACCCAAACAATCAGTCTAGAATCACTGACACACGGACGTCCCCATTCTCCAAATAAGGCCAGGGACACCGGAAACTCTCTCCATGGCAACTCGCTCACAAACAGGCGGGGCAAAGACAATGGACGTGAGGTGATTGACAGATCGTTGAGGGCTCGCTCGCCTCTCACCGTCCATTAGCGATGATGAGCGCTTCCAACCACACCAGTATACGAGCTGGTTTACACACGTATAGCTGGAGCTGAATGCTAAGCATCCCGCTTAATCTCTATGGCACATTTATTTAAAAACCACCAACGTGCTTTGAATCAAAGGCTTTAACAGCTCCTGATCAATACGCTTCACCTGCGCGCTCCGGTGCGAGCACAGGACGCGCTTTACTCATCAGCTCCTCCACCGGCGTTGTTATTACTATATTATTATTATCATTGTTATTATTATGAAGCTACATTATTGTCCGGCTATTACATTACCGTCACTCCCTCCTCCTCCACCTGAGTTGTGATGGCACAGGCTAAAACTTGGCGTAGATAATCACCGCATGGAGATTCTCCCTGTGTAGAGCAAAGCGCTGCGGTGGTATTTACCTCAGGCTCTCCGGTTCATCCTCTATCCCGCAGACGAGCACTCTCCCCCGGGGTGGGTGTGCGGCGGTGTAGCGGTAAGTCCGGTACTACGTTCCTGTGTGTGTGTGTGCGTAACTTGGCTGCCGCAGGGACACTGGGCTCACACCGGATAGTGGTTCGGGATCGCGCTCCCTCCGGTCCACGCAACGCGCAAAAAAAAACAAAAAAGTATCCTGAAGTGATTTGAATAATAAAAAAAAAAGTTACCACTTGCACTGGGAGCTGCAGTGGTTTGGTTAGTTAGTGGTGGTTACTGGTTAGTGGCTGCTGCTGTGTGAGGCGCAGAGCTGCTTTATTATCTCTCTCATCCACCACCATGGATGCTGGCCGTCACACACAGGCGTCTCCGCCCCATCATCAGCACCGGAAGAAACCAGTGCAGGATTATATGAGTGTTTATCTGGCCCATTAGTATATATAACAGAGTATTATTTTAGTTTAGTTCTGATGTGGTTCATATTCAATGCTTGTTTTGTATAATAAGTATTATTTTATAATTGCTCATTAAATGCCATAAACCTAGGATCTGTTGCTGCCATTATTACTATATACTGCTATAATATTGGTATAATTACTATCATATATAAATATATATTATGTTATATTATATACTATATATATATATATATACTGTACTATTTTTATATACTGTCTAACAATAACATTACCATCATATCATCAGTACTATTACCATCATCTTGCCACTGCACCTTATCTACCTATTTATCTTGTGTTTCTGTTTTTATTCTTTCTACCTCAATATTTTTTATTTTATTGTATTGTATTGTATTTTATTGTATTCAAATATACTGGCTGCTATGACGACTTATTTCCCTTCGGGGATGAATAAAGTAATCTATCCTATCTATCTATCTATCTATCTATCTATCTATCTATCTATCTATCTATCTATCTATCTATCTATCTATCTATCTATCTATCTATCTATCTATCTATCTATCTATCTATCTATCTATCTATCTATCTATCTATCTATCTATCTATCTATCTATCTATCTATCTATCTATCTATCTATCTATCTATCTATCTATCTATCTATCTATCTATCTATCTATCTATCTATCTATCTATCTATCTATCTATCTATCTATCTATCTATCTATCTATCTATCTATCCATCTATCTATCTATCTATCTATCTTATTCACATGAATAAGTTACATAATTTTATTTCATTTATTTTATGTTACTGTCTTCCGTCCCTTTACCTGTTTATTTTCAAAATATTGTTATAATACTGTACCGGTAAGGTGCAATGTCAAGTCAGCATAAACATAAAAGGAAACGTCTGGTTTTTCAAGGTAAAACGTTACTTTTATTGTGAAAGCAAACAATCAACCGGAAGTTAAAGTGTTCTCTGTAAAGATCAGTGCCACAATCCGACCAATCACAGTGAACCTCAGAGCCCTGTGGGAAGAGCACTCGGTTTGAGCATGTGTAGTGCCCGGGTGGGCGGGATTCAGTACACCGCAGTGAAGATCAACCCCGCCCGCTCTGAGGAGGCTTGACCAGAGATACAAATCGAGATGACTCCCTGTTTGAACACTTCCTTTGTCAACAACAGTGCAGAGCGACAGGAAGTTCAGTCAGTCAGAGAACAGCTGATCCAGCAGCTCATCTCACCTCATCTACACTTTTATTGTGGCGGGCATAACTGCAGCTAGGTAAGAATCTTCACTTCTCTTTCCTCGTCTGTACCTCACCTCTACATGACTGACTGCAGCAATGCTAACGCTGGCTAGTTCCTGAGCAGGTTCCCAAGTTCTGCTGACACAAGTTTGCTGGTGGAGTTAGAACCAGGTGTCGGTGAACCTGTGTGTTTTTTTACCTCATGTTGTCTGCAGGTCAACTCCTATCTCTCTCAGCCTCCTACATAACACACAGTGGTCATGCTCTTTAGCTAGCATCTAAGAATAGCTGGCTACAGAGCTACTCACTTGTGGAACTCAGTGTTCAAACTGTTGCTGTGTTAATCTAGCAGCCTGCTCCCATCACATGGTTATTGTTCCCAGCATGGCACATCGTGAAATGACATGGTGATCGGTGGCTGAGCCCCTGAGCTGCTGTTACTTCATCTCCACCTTTGTACTCCTCACAGTTACAACACTGATAAAGATAAAGTGAAACCTTGGGATTCTATGTTTAACACCTGCCATTCTGAGCCTGTTCTCACAAAACATACACCCTGATGATTCATTTGATTGCCCTACAGCCAAGTACGCTCATTGTGTTTAGTAAAATTGCACTAAATATACCTGTCTCCTTGCACTGTGTACCCTGTCTAACACTCCTCTCCATATACACTTACTTCACATCATACGTGATATGTGTTAATATAAACCATATTGATATTATATATCATTTTATACAATAATATTGTCTTTTGCACACTCTGTCTACATATTCTTACACTCATAGTATATTATATTATCTATTGTATTGTCAAATACTTATATTTATACCTCTACTATATATCATATCATACTCTCTGTATATTCTTTGTATATATAAGTCTACATACACATATTTATACATGTGTACATGTTATTATTATTATTATATTTACTATTATTATTATATATACAGTTGCTGCTGCTATTATTACTAAATACTGCTATTATATTGGTATAATTACTATCATATATAAATATATATACTGTTCTATTTTTATATACTGTCTAACAATAACATTACCATCATATCATCAGTACTATTACCATCATCTTGCCACTGCACCTTATCTACCTATTTATCTTGTGTTTCTGTTTTTATTCTTTCTACCTCAATATTTTTTTTATTTTATTCTATTGTATTGTATTTTATTGTATTCAAATATACCGGCTGGTCTGACGACTTAATTTCCCTTCAGGGATGAATAAAGTAATCTATCTATCTATCTATCTATCTATCTATCTATCTATCTATCTATCTATCTATCTATCTATCTATCTATCTATCTATCTATCTATCTATCTATCTATCTATCTATCTATCTATCTATCTATCTATCTATCTATCTATCTATCTATCTAAAATTGTCAGGTATTGTCCCGCCTGATAGACTTTCTAGGAAGTGGTAGAGGTCTGATCTTTCCCACAATTTCGAAAATCTTTTTCGATCCCCGATCTGAATTGCAATCTTTCGTCCCAGTTGTGAAATGTTCTATCGAGAATATCCAGAGACTCAAAGCAGCCTGAGAACTCAGCTGTTCCAACCATTTGAAACTCATTATTGCATCAAAGGTTTCAGATCCTCAGCTGATAGGATGTGACCGCCTCACGCACCTCTTCCCATCTGTTTGCTGCATTTATCATAGTTTTTCGACTGCTCTAATTTGTCAGTCTGTGAAAATTGTTTCAGGACCTCATGAAATGCAGACCGGGCTGTTGTACCACATTGCGTGGAATACTGCCTTTTCCTCCAGATGCTTCATTTTAAGTTGGTTAAAACAGATTTGTTGTATAACCTTGGGAAGTGCTTTCCTTGGTCTTCAAGGTTTACAAGTTTTGATAAATAGCCTAGATGGACCAAAAGTTGTACGCATATCTCTTGTAATGTGGATCTGTGTAATTACTAATTAGGTTAGATAGAGAGTAAACGTCATAAAATGTAACAATCTCCATAGTTTGCTTGAACAGATGATCATGGATGTCTTTAAGATTGATCACAATCAAAATTGTCAGATTGCCCAATGGGAAATGCCTTAAGTTGGTGTTAGTGTGTCTCCTTCTATTTCTTGAAGAGCCAACTCAATCTGTAGAGTCCCAGCATACAGATGAGAATGGATGGGAATATGAGCACAGTCAGAGACTAGTGTGCTCTCCGCTTCAACGTAGTTTCAACAAAAGACTTACTTAACAAACACAGGCAGCGCATTAACCATTCAGCTAATCAAAAGCCAAGACCGACTGCAGTCTCAATTGGTCCCAGTCAAGCCACAAGATGCAAAGCAAATGTGAACCTGCTGATTCGTATCAAATCAAGCATGTCAGAAAAACCTTTTGTAACAATGTCACATGAATGACTTCAACGGCTGTTAGATCTCCATCTGTATATAATACGATTTGAACGGACCTGACTTGGTCTCATGATCAGGTTTAACATCTGATATATAATTTCTATCACCACACCCCCAAGCTGCCGCCTCCTTACAAAACCAGTGAACATAGGTTTTACTCTTTTCTTTTTCTCATTGCTTCTCTTTGCCAGATGTGACTGAGATTTGGAGGCAGATGCGGACTGACTGAAAACCCTGTCGGCAATCTCCCGGTACATCGATGTGTATAATTTTCTTGAAGTTTGACCCCCGGCCTGCTTCCAAAAATGCCTACAGGTAGGACAATTAACCCTTTGATTATATGTTGAGAGTAATTGTGTTACAGCACATGCAGTAGAATAAAGGGAATTCTAAAAGAAAGCACTAAAGGAAAAATATAATAGATCATGCTCCAGAAAGACCAGGAAATGCAGTAGATTGTGTTCCGAAAATATAGCTTGAGTTCATTAACAACCACCTTGAAGTACTGTAGCAACAGCTGAGGTGCAAAGAACAGGCAATGGTCACCAAAATCAATCAGATGATGAAAACTTTGTGTAACAACATTGTATTATCTTCAAAAAAAACCTCTCTAGTGCACATAGGGGAGAGCACAGTCGTAATTAAAATTTAAATACAACTCTGCCACTTTGCTAACTTCTTGAATCTGAAGTGTGAAATCCCCAAGAAAATGATAAAATATTATAAGCACCTGTTCACTTTTAATTACAGTGCAGAAGTATACAGGTATATGTTAATCTTTAAAATTCATAAGAAGCCGCTGTTCGTTCATTCTGCAAACATTTTGTGAGATTATTTTTTTTAAACATGCTCAATATGTCAGGTCTTGTTTATTTTCTGTTGACTCTGCTATAAAAGACAGTGCTGGGTTCGAATGTGTCACTCACATAGCTTCAATGAGGTGTTGGAACATGCAGCTGACGTGTGGCTACAGAAAGTTTAGAAACTTAAAAAATAAATAGAAAATAAACATGTGGGGAAAACTGTTTAGGTTTCAGTGACAGCAGTGATGTCAACTCTTGACATCACTGCTGTCAATCCCTGACAATGCTGCATTGCTCCCTGTTTTATCTTATTCTAGGAAAATCCAGTCTGCCACTGAGCTGATGTGCAAATGGGCACAGACCGCAGCATATTAGCAGTTTAGTTAAAGGAAAAATATATATATATATTTTTTTTTTATATATACTGTTTCATATCTAATTTGTTATCTATCTAGTTTTGGACTGTGGCATTATTGCTAATGGAATGGCAAAACTACCCCACCTGTCATATCTTCCACATAATAAAACAGAAAACAAGGCAAATTTTGCTGAAATATAAACAGCAAAGTGCTGATTAAATCTTTTTACAACATTCATTTGCTCTTCATGCTGTAAAGGAAGACATCATTCAGTGGACCACACAGACCATCTCACTACGAGCAGTCAAAGTGGTTTGCATAGTGGTGTAAGTCCAGCTTATTATATATATATATATATATATATATATATAAATCTCCCAAGCTCTCCACCTGGTTGTACTCCATCTCTGTCCTTCCCCCTGGGTGTCCGACCCTGCCTGAGGATATCACAGTGGAGATGTGTTATGAGTGCTGACTCAGACCTGAACCTGGGGAAAGGTGAAACATGCTGTGTCCTAATGTGATTACGTCAGTGTTTTATATAAACCACTAGTTGCAAAATCAGGTTCCCTGTGCCCGGTTGCTGTCTTCTTAATCAAAAGAAATGTGTAGGAAACTTGGACAAAATTGGACTGAAGCGAGATTATAGTTTCATTAAGTACAATTATTACACTCCCAAGGCACAAAATTACAAGAGTGTATCTTCAGGGGTGAAACGGCTGCATGTTCAGCACAAATGAATCAGTGATTAACCACATGCTGAGATTCTCCCGTATTCCACACCCAATTTTCCAGCCTTTTTCAGAATGTCAGGGTGAGAGCTGTGCTGCAGTCAACCAGGCAGTGTTGTAGTATTTGTATAGCCTTTAGTCAAATTAGTGTCATTTAGATATGCTCCATGTGCAATGTTCACTGCACCCAACAAGACAAAAGTGATGAACTAAGCAAACATTAACCCGATTTTACAGAGATTTTGCAACAGTGGGGATAAACCTGTCTCTCTCATAGAAGAAAAAGCTGCTAGTTAAATTATGATGCATGTTGTAAGCAAGTTGACATTTTGGCCCCACAATGGTTCAGAAAGGAAGCTCAAGGACAGTGTTAAATGTTAAGATTTGTTCCTCCTGAGAACATGAATGTACCCAGCATAAATTATACTACAGAGAGTGATGGTCCACAACCTTTGTATATATATATTATATACATAAATATTTTTCAAACATTAATGTTTCCTTGAGGATAAACCCGAATGACTTTTGTGACCTTTCCTGAGTCTAGCACTGCCACTTTGGTAAAGTACTGTATCCTGGCATTTAGAAATGGTTAGTCTAGAGGAAAAGTCACATGGTCACCTCAAAGTTTTTCCTGTGGGGACCATAGCTATCTGTAGATATTTTCATTAAATTGTATTTTCCCAAATACCATATCTAGGAACAGCGGGATGATCAAATGGACATTTTTCCATGATGTTAATGCGATCTGTTGACTAAAATTATAAGGAATGTTCCTTTGGAAATCATCAATATTCTTGAAAAGATAAATCCAAAACCAACAGTTGTTGATTCTAAGTCCACAAGCCACTGTGTTTGTTGATTGGTAAAAAAAAAAAAGAGTTGAGTAATCATGCACAGCTTTGATACCTCTCTGCTGATTACCATCCTTCTTTCATTATGCAGCTGGCCGGCTGTCACTGTGATCCGAGCTGCGTATGTGATTTCCCCCTCAGGATCCGTTTGCAGATGCTCTCGCTTGTGCGGCATCATTAGTGTTAGCTTTGTTTTCAGGAGCAGCAGTGTCCCTCAGTGCCATGGGAACAGGCGGCCATTATCCTTCCACGCACAGAGGTCGACCCCTATTAGGTCAGTTTAGTTTATCGGTTTGCTCTTACACAGGATCCACACTCGCATCCTGAAAGATTAATAGGGGGACCATTGCCAAGCTCAGAGGAAATACTCAGCGATTGTAGAGGTCAATAAATTCCATTTGCCCTTTTGTCTGCCCTGTAGAGTTTTCTGAAAGGGTCTTTTAAGTGCCTCTTTGCAGTGTTTAAATCCTCAATAACCTTAAACTCTTCTTCCATATATGTGAATCAGTTAGTTCTATTGGTAAATTTATTATGCATAATTTATGATATACCTTTATATGCTTACACACCATCGAGTACATAAGTCCATAATACTCTGCTGAAACGTGAATTCATGCTCACATGATGCAACAGTGGGCGATCATCTCGTCCTCGAAGCAAACTCAATAGTTGTTTCTTCTGTTTTACAACAACTGAACAGGAGACGAGCAGGATGGACCTTTAATAAGCAAACAGTGTGTGTGCTGTTGTGTTTATTATAAGCTATAGGATGTTGACAGAGGGTGTAAAGCCACATATTGGTAGTTACGTATCCTTGGGTCACAACTGACAGTAGAAGAAAGGCGTTGTATTAGGTAAAGGTCACTCCTAAGTGAAGCTATAGGATGTTTACTCTGAGTGAAATATTCAAGACAATTTCCTATGGTTGCACCATTCAATCTGAGAACAGGGAAGACATTTGGTGAATGTCTAGTTTGGAACTGAACCTGCAGCTGCATCGAGAAAACACAAGCTTCTTTCCCTGAGTCACCCACTAAACCTGTTAAACCCATCAGTCAGTGGGGTTTAAGAGGTTAGAAAATAATATAGAAAGTAATTTATAAGATACGATTTTTGGGGTTTTGTTTTTGATTATGAGATCAGACCATTCGGTTGGACCAACCTGACTATTTCAGTTAATGTCCTGACATCAGAACTGATGCTGTGTTTAGTTACAGTATCATGTGATTAACCTTGTTCAGATCACTCACTTTTAAAGGCACTTGTAAAGGCATTCATTGATCTTAAAACAAAAAAGTTGAAAGTGGTCATGGCATATTTAAACATTAAAATCAAAAAACATCTGAACCAAGCTGCTGTATTACACTGACACGGCCAGTACACCAAAGTTCCTTGGATCAAGTTCTTTTTTTATTTTACTTTTTCTTTTTGATCCTGTTTCCTTTGGTCATCATCAAAAGTGCCCCCTGCTCCTTCATCTTGCCCTTTCATATCCTCTGCATCCGGCTCAGTCAATTTATGATTTAAAAGCAGAGGTGGGAAGTAATAAAGTACAATTACTTTGGTACTGTACTCAAGTAGATTTTTCAGATAGCTTAACTCTACCTGAGTGGTAAGTTTTTGTGATGACTTTTTATTTCCTACATTTTAACACAAGTATCTGTACTTTCTACTCCTTGAAATTTCAAAACAGGCTTGTTACTGTTTTAATGTATTTGAGGGTATTTATTCTTGCATCGTTGAGTGCTGCCTTCCCAATATCAAGAGAGGAAATTAACAGAGAAAAGATGATTTCTCTCTGTATATCCATTTGTGCATATCATGCAAAACATTGTTTTACATTGTTTGATTTGAATTAAGAGTGATTTAAGTTAACTTGTTTTTGAAATATTTTAATGTAACACAAGTCTCAGTTTGCTTTGCACAGATACAGTTAGTATGACACTTAGAGGGGTACTTTTTACTTTCATACTTTGAAGGTATCTGTAGTGTCAAAAGAGGGTGAATTATTTTGCCACCTTTGTGTAAAAGTACTTTTCTTGAGGCTCCTGAACACATCTGAGGCCTTTTATCAATCTGGGAAACCTACAGTCCAACATAAACATCAGTCTAATGGTCACCTGTGTAAATCGTGACCGGTAAGACAATGGCCTACTGTCAGGAGGAATCTTATAGAAAGGATGAGTAATTACACTAAGTTTTGAAATTACACAGTGCTTAATGACAATAGAGAATGCAACAGCTTAAATGATTGCTGATGATTAGAAAGGTTTGCATGGGTCACAGATAAAGCACAGAGACAACAGATGCAACAGGAAGAATAATGTTCTCATTCCCCTGAATAGTCTTTAAAGAGAGGGAGAGAGAGAGAGATAGAGAACAATTTGATACAAATATATGATATATTGTCAGCAAGGAAGGAAGATACAGTAAAGGATGGGATGTATGTGTTCATGATGAATGAGTCGCTGGTGATGGATGTCCTGTTCGAACCACTGTTGACCCTCTGTAATAACTCTTCTTCAAGAGCAGATGAACACGACTCGCAGAAGGAACAGTAATAAAAACAGCTTGTCTGACCTCTTTTTCCCATCTCCACAGGCTGATTTTGGCTGCAAACAGAGATGAGTTCTACAACAGGCCATCCAAAGCTGCAGACTACTGGGGAACCAACAGTGACATCCTCAGTGGTAAGTCAGTACATTTCATTCCATATCGGCGTAGTGAAGTGCACTGAATGAATCATTTAATTTGTCTTCTGTAACGAGAGATAAATAAACATAGAAGAAAGTTAGATCTGTTACTTGTGCAGGATTCATATCAATTTTAAGGAGAAATAATATGCTCCTATTCAGAGGTCAGTAAGTGAGGCCCTATTGAAATTGTAAGGATTATTATTATTATTCAGGCAAATGAATTGGCTTTTTGAGGGCTTTAACATGCTCAAATTCTTACCAAAAAATAGAAAGTGGTGAAAATGTACGTATTCTGAAGGAATTTTCAATGGGCGTCGCAAAATGGCTAAACGGTGCCCCCTCGAGACCCCCGGAACGTGTTCACATTGACTGATCTTCACAAAAATTGATACACAGGTGTATCATGACCAGACAAACAAAAAAGTATGTCGGTGCAATTGGAAAAACGCAACAGGAAGCCTGGTATTTTGCATTTAGTGGCCATTTTGGCCATATTCCACATTTTTACTTTGAGGTACTTGTACCAGGGTTTTCATCAGATCAACTTCAAATTGAGATCAGTGTCATCACAACAAGATGGAGATACAAAGTTAGAAACAAAAGAAACAAACTTACAAATCCTGAAGTCCCAATATGTGATACTTATATTTACTAATTGAAATTACATAACTAATAACATGCTCTAATGTTCAAAATGGCATTACTTTCCTCTGACTACATTGCTGCATCTCCTCTTTTGAGCCTCTCTCACTGAAACACTCAAGCTGCTTTCAGACTTGCACTGAAATCGTAACATTTTTCTAAAATCTTCGAGTTGTTGTATGTGAGAATGCAAATTTCTGACTCAGTTGCTTCGGATATTCTCAGACATTTTCGTGCCAGCTCCCTGGTAAAATGTCCGACTTAGCCCATGTGAGAATAGCAGAACATTTCCGAAAAATCCACAGCGAGCGATTAGGTGTGTCAATGATGTTTCAAACAAGCAACAGACGGAAAAAACAAATATCTCAGTATGAAATAGAGGATCCATGCACGCGAAGATCTTGGAAAAGACATTGAGATTCGAGAGCTATTAGGCATAAAAGCTGATGCCAGTGCTGATGTACTGTAACAAAAAGCACATGATTTCAGCAGCTTATTGTATACACTAGGCTATGCCCTGCCTCCTGCATGCTCTACCCATTTTTCCAGGTGTGTCCCTGCTGTTGTGAACATGTCTGACCTGAACTATCTCCTGCTGTGTTCCTCATACGTGAAAGCTAAACTCTGGAAAATGTCTGAACCCATTTTTTTTCTGAAAATATCTGTAGTGTTAGCTTGTGTCTCCTTAAGCTCCCTCCCAAAAATGTGCAGCCTCCTCTGTTTGGCCCACTGGCCCACTGTGTTGAGATTAGTCAACTGCTTCCAGTGCATGAAATGTCGGCCTCTGCTCTTGCTTTACTTTGCTTTGTTAAGGCCTGTGCCAGACTGGCCACTAGGGGTGCATTATGCGAATGTGGGGCATGTCACGTAACATCACTATCAACTGGCCTACTGACAAGGCATTTCGGGGGCTTAAGTAGCAGTATTCTCTGTAGAGTAGAGATGCTCCATTTATGACAGATGTTGGGCTTTTAACTTCGCAGATCCTTTACATTCACAAAAAATCTATATAACACATTTGAAGAAAGAAAAAGCCAGTTCAGTCTCACTATAGTTGAAAGGCTCTATTGCAAGGGAGACCTGACCAAAACAGTTGTAATTTGCATATATAAAACACTACAAAACCAAGAAGTGGATAAGCAGTTTAATTGATTTCGATGGATTTGTGGTAAATGTAGACAGTATCATAAGATGAAACGTTTTGGCTCAGTGCTCATATAAAAAAGCTGCAGATGTGATGTTCGAATACAGCTTTATTCAAGGCTGAACACCTTTCAATAATCAAGGAAGAATCTTTGTCCTGCATCTCAGAATCCAAAACACCCCCGCTGTGTCACAGGACATGTCCAACCTTAGTAAACTATATTTAATTGATTGATGTCCAATACACATTATAGCCAAGCAGGGGAAATCAATCATCCCTTTTTCCTGCCGAAGGAGGATACGTGGAGATAGCCTCGTTGTTCATCAGCCTCCTCTCCCCTCTATAACAGAGGGGTCAGGACTCCACTAGTAGGGCCTGAATTGATGGCTGCTTTTATGCGATGTGACAGGAAGAAATGGCTCTGCCTTATATGTGGGGCGGCTTGGTGGGTGGTGGAGGTGGGCAGAGGAGATATAGCATGACGAGGAGGGAAGTAAGCTATAGCTCCCAGTGGGATCAGGCTCGCCTTCTATCCAGCCCCCAGGGGAATACGATCGTTTGGCCCCCTTGGTCACTGTCAGTGTAAGTGGACCCGTCTCTATTGATCAGCAGGAAGTGCAGCAGACGAGCAGGGCGATTCTTTTTCTGTGTCAAATGAGGAAGAGGAAAGTGGGAAGAAAACAACTGATTTACAGATGGATGGATTTCTTATTTCATTACTGCCAAAGCTCAACATGGTGCTACTCCAATCAAAGGATATATTAAATGATTTATTCTTCATATCCATTCCTAATGCTTTAATGTGAGTGACTGTCCAGGAAGATGACATCATCTGTTAACCTTTTTATTTGATCAAATCTTAATCTAAATGTTGGATAGTTGTAGTTGTTAGTTCAAGGAAGGATGCGTTGCTTCAAAGCTTGCAGACTGAGGGTTCGTCTTATTGGGGCCTTGGCAATGAAATAGGACACAAAAAACACTTAATGAGATTGAGGTCAATGTTGGGTTAATATTTAACCTGTTTGTTATAAAGTTTCTGGTTAAGTTTAGTTATGCAATATGGTGCTAAATACAAAGAAATAGGAAATCTCTACTAAAACCTAATAAAATCATTTACCATTATGGTGTCATTACTGAAAACCTTATTTTTGACTGATTTACTTATACACTTGCCCATTTCACATTCATTTTTTTGTCTTTTTTGATCAAATATTCAGGCAATTAATTATTTTATTAATTAGGCATGTAAACGATTAAAAGTCAACCAATCCAACACAATATTCTAAATAATTATCACCAAATAAGCTGTTTTTCCAAGAAACATAATTGTAAATTACCCACTGTAATTCTAGGGGAACTTATCTGTTAAATCACTGGGAAAAATACCCCAAAACATGAATAATGACTTTTCTGAATGGAATGTGACTGGGTGTTGCATTTTGTTGGAAATGTATTCATCCGGTACAGTGACATTAGGATCTTTTTTATTTGATATATTGTTTTCACCTTTTTTCATCACTATAATAACTTATTGCTACATCTGTGTACCACAGGCCTGGACCTGGAGTGTGGGAAGGAGGGAGGATCATGGCTGGGGATCAACAAGAAGGGCAAGCTGGCTGTAATCACAAACTACCTGGAAGGACATCCCAACCCTGACGCACAGGGACGAGGTGAGCCCGCCAGGAACGTCCAGTGTTAACTCACACAGCTCAAGTTTCCTCCTTACACTCACATCAGTTACTTGATAATTGAACTGTTCCTAATGTATTACGTATACTCATGCAATTTGAATAAGATGGCACTGTACATTTAGATGTCTTCCATAATTTAACATCTAAGAGCCGTTTGGTGGTGGGGTGCATTTCACATTTGAGCTAATGCAGCACTTTTAACAGATGGTACCTTTTTTGGTACTTAATTTTCTCTGTTGGTACTAAAATGTCATTATTTTGAATCACAAATATTGCAGTGAGTATTGCCTGTGGTGAGAGTGACAAGAGCTTTAAGCTCTCCATTGACTCACTGACTCACTGTGAGTTGAACAAGCTGCAGGGGCGACATAGTCATGTTAATCTTGCTCTCTTTTTTTAACTGTATTTTATCTAGTGTAAAGCGTGGGGGTTGCACCTTAATGCCAATTTCAGACTACATAACTTCAAAGCCCTTCGATCTCGAGCTTTGCCATCAACAGTGGAATGTTTTTTTTTATAACTCAGGAGAAATAACTTTATCAAATAAAATATTCCATAATTACACACTTACTTTTTTTCTCATTTTTGGGCTTAAACTCAAACTTAGCCCACGACCAAACTCATTTCTATTGTATCTCTTATAAAAGCAATATACAAAGGTCAGGGGGCCCCTCATCACTACCTGTACCTTCACCACCATCACTTTATCTTGCACTCTGATTGGCTGTAGTTGTTGCCAAGTCGTTTAGATATTTAACCGACTAGAAATCTCATCGGAGGCTGTGACAAGTTCGGTACCTGACCCTAACTTTTAAGGATCCCATGTCATTATTTTTCCTCAAAGTTGAAAACATCGATCATGTATTCATTTTTTCAGTTTTAATGAGTGCGTGAATTAAGAACCATTTCTTTTTACTGCGGCTTTTCTGCAGGGTTTCTAGTGTCCAACTACCTTATGGAAAAGGATGTGGACAGTTACTCCTACCTGAAGAAGGTGTCATCAGAAGGCCAACTGTACAATGGCTTCAACCTCATCACAGCAGAGTTCAAGTGAGTGAAGGATGTGGTGAAATGGACCTTTCACTGATAAAGCTGGGTCAAATCATTTTTAACATTTTCCGAGTCTATTCACCAAGTTTCGGTATGATATAGTCAGTGTTCTTTAAAGCGGGAAAAACATGTAATACGGCCTTTAAAGGCTGTCAGACATTAAGAGGAGTTCTTTGTTAGACTGTGTGGGTGTCATGAGGTATCTTCTTAAGGTGGACACACCAGAGACAGTGGCACATTCCTGCACACAGTAGGTTTTTAACTCAAAGAATTTTCAAGTTGTCGAGAATAAGGTTGTCACTCTGTACAGCTGAGTTCTGGCCCACTCTTACCTTGAGGCAACATCGTCATCTCATGAAAAGCTGTGAGCTGTAAAAGGGCCAACATTAAAGTTCCGATAGAAACACCTGCACATATTTCAGAGTTTCAGACAAAGAAAAACTAGACATCATTAAAAATATAGTCTTTTTTTTCTTTCTCTGCTTCACCAGCCTGAAATAACTGTATTTGGTGACCGAGTAAAGATAGAAAAATCTAAGTGGGATCAGTGCACTCTGAGATACGACCCTCAATCATCGAAGCAGATCTCAGTTTTCTCAGCGAGAGTTTGGCTGTTCAGCTCCAACACCAAAGCTGTATCCCTGCTGGGGGAGATAGAAAAAAATCATCTCATCCTCTTAACATGGCCTCAAGCAGGATCCCTCTCAAAAGGGATTTACTTATGCTTGTATATACATTCTCCTACAGGGTTAGCATTTCTGTTAGTTCTACACAGGTTTAGGGTTCATATGGTGCATTTTTAATGACAGGTTAAGGGTTTCCACAGGGTCTTAAAAAGTAAAACAAATGAATAAAATAAAAAATAATTATCTGAATTGTAGGCCTAAATGTGTCAAAATGTAACTAAGTCTCTAAATATGTTTAAGTAAGCCTTAATTATGTTAACGGTCATTAAGTGGTACTTCAGTTGCCCTTAAAAATTAATTTTCTTTTCATTCAACGGAAATGTTTTGACAGCATACGTAGTTAGCAGTGGTGGGAAGTAACAAAGTAGAAATACTTTGTTACTGTACTTAAGTAGATAAGTAAGTAAAAACAAACACTGTGTCGTGGACTACTGCATATTCATGCACACAATTCATTTTTTTTAATGGACCTCCCAAATGGAACCCTGGATAATCAGGCCCAGTTTTCCACTCACTATAATGCCAATATAATTTTTGCCAAGATATTATATATCTATATATTGCCAATTCCAATCCTTAGTCGCCCTTTGTGCTGACTCAACACAACTTAGAAGCTGTTGAGTCTTTATATATGTATTGTACAAACTGGCTAATGTGTACAACTTCAGGCAGGGTTGTGTCTTCACTTTGTCGTCCCTACAGGCAAGATACCCTACAGGTGTATTGTCACTCTGCTGGAAACAAATGCAAACACACACGCAGGCCCATTCAGTGAAGATAGTCTAATGATAAATAAACAGGCTTACATGTAGATGAGTGGACAAGCTGGCGGGCAGGTATACAGGCAGGTAAACATCCAGGCAGTTACACAATACAGCTAATAGACACAAAAGGTTCATTTGGTCTATTAGTGGCAGGTCTATTAGTGTTCTTAGGTAGAATCAAGAGGCACTTGTTTATTCTGTTGTGTTGATTCTTTGTTGTCGCTAGAAGTTCAGATGCACTTGTCCAATACTATTTTAACCTCAGCATCTTGGGTTCAAAATTTGTAAAATTATACATTATATATATAGTGTTGTTATAATTTTTTAGTCAGTTGAAATAAAATGTGGTACTTGTACTTTTACTTTTGATACTTAAGTACATTTCAACACCAGATACTTTTGATACTTAAGTACATTTAATATGAGCAACTCTAAGACTTTTACTCAAGTCATTTTCTGACGGTTGACTTTTACTTTAACCGGAGTCACTTTCAAGTAAGATATCTGTACTTTTACTCAAGTATGGCTTTCAAGTACTTTATACACCACTGGTAGTTAGTAATGTATGTATGTTGTAGATCTTTCTCAAAGACGAAAGAAGACATTAGCTATAGACTGTATATAAAGATGGACAACAGTACAAAAATTAAGATGAAATATTCTGGACATGAATCACCATGTATCTATCTAGCTGTTTGGAGCCACAGTCTTTGCAGTAGTGATTGGGGGATTGAGCTTCAATAGAGAGGTCCCATCTATTAACGCACTTGACCAATCTCGAGGCAGGCTAAGCTGTCAATCAGCTTAGTTATTAAAACCAAACTTACTAGGAACAAATGTTCACTTTAACATACATCACCATCACAACTATCTAAAATGACAGAAAATATCTGTGAGAAAAGTGTATTTAGTATGTATTTTGATGCAGTCTTTTATTACACTGTAATTAAACTACTAACAAGAAGGGAAAGGAACTGAAAATGTAGTCAAAAACCCCTGTGAGAATTGATCTCAGACAGTACACTCGGCTTGGTTGGGGGAAAGTGTATGGATGGCTACTGTCTCTGCATGAAGTTTGTGATATAATGTAGCATTTGGAGTTAAAAATGTCAGGCTACTTGACCTTCTCAAAATTTTTGGGAAGTTTAAGTAATTCTCTGATTCTTTGGGACTCTGACATTCATTTATATCTGTCACACTTGAAGTGGTCATATGTTTCCTTCATTATGGTTGTATAAATGTCTTAAGAAGGACTTAACATTTAACTTGTGTAAACGTGGCAGCAAATCATTACCTCAAAAAGGTTGCACTGTACACGATGTAGTGCATTGAAGCCATGTGACGTTCATTTTTTAGACAGATATATTTTGCACTTTCAGCTTCATGATTTAGTTGAAAGCTGCAGCCAATCTTTCTGTTCAGGTTTTAGGAGAATTTGGCCTCAGATGTGCAGAAACCAGACACAGGCACAAATAAAAACAAAAAGACAAAGAACTAGTAAGGTGTGGCAGGGTGAGCCTGAAACCAAAGGACATAGTGTATTGTCAGACTGAGCTGCTTGGTGATCTGGCTGAGCACAAAGACCTGCATGTAGAGAGATGCAGAGAACAGGAGATCACACCCAGCCAGGATCACAAAGGAGCAGCACTCATTCTGAGGCAGAGCAGAAACACACATTCTGGCAAAGCATATATGATAAAACTAACTCCCAAAGGTCAATGTTTCCAAATTGTTGTTAAATGTTAACCCAGTAAAGAAGGTCTTAAATATGGACTTGATAGCTACATACTTAAAATAAAGACTAAAGCTTAATGTCCCTGTAAAAAAAGTCCACACCAGTTGATGCTGCGAGTAGAAGCATTGTTCTTGCATTGCAGCATAGAGCTAGTTTGTCCCTAAGATTACAAGTGTGAGGAGAAATGTTCAGATCAAGCCGTTACGACGCTTGTCAAGACAAGACAAATACCTTTTTTACTCCAAAATTTAAAGGTACAGTGTATAATATACGGTTTTTAAATGCGGATGAACCCGATTTAAAAAAGACGTTGACTCCTTTCCCATTGCGAGTTTGCGCTCTCTTTAATCCCCCTGTTTGTCGAAGTGCCTTTCCCACCTGTTAATTTGGAGTGAACTAAACTGATGGAGTCATGAGGAAAGTCAGAAGGTCCGGACCACACAAGGGTGATTATGAAAGCTAATATAAAATGGTCCTTGGCCTTCAATATTGGGTTACGTTTATTTTAGAAAACAGAAACCCACTCTTAAATCCAGTTCTCTATCTTTTAATTTTGATTAAAGAAAAAACATCACGCTCCAAACTGTTTACATGTGCAGTATTACTCCTACTAGTCCTCCATGCGCACTGTTTTATCATGCAGAGAAACCATACAGTCTATGGGAGAAACCCAAAGCTGGACCGACCGAACAGTTGCTGTTTGATAGAGTTTACAAAGGTCCCAAGTTTGTAATATCTGCACAAAATAATAAGTAGTCTCAGCTTCAGTACAAGCGCTAGTTTCATTTCAGCCTTTGAAATCTCTGTGATTTCTCTTTTCACATAGGACCACACTTACCATCAGATAGATTGCTTAGATGTCATTTTCAATCAGAAAGCATAAGAATCTGCAAATGACCATATGAGAGGCAGGAGCTAAAGTTGTGCATGCACTGAAATTCCTCTTTAATGAATAAGGTGCCGCACAACGCCCATGAGACACCAGCCTAGTTAAAGACGGTCTGTGTTTATGTTGTGGTGCCTAAGTGTCGGTGCCAGTACAACTACAAATGGAGATGACACAGTAACAGAAAGCAAAGCTACGTCTTCATTGCCATCATCACCAGCCTAGTAGGTTAGAGGAAATGAGACGTATAGTTTCCTTCCAGATTAATAACTACATTCAGTGGATTTAAAGGATGATTTCTCATTCGTCTGTAACCAGAGAAGATGATTTATGATGTGGTGGTGGTGGTGCTGTCATTTTTTTAAGCATTCCGTGTCTCCACTCAGTTCTTAAGAGTTTGCGATCACCCTCATTGAAATGGATTGAAATGTATATTTAATACAAAACTTGGGACATAAAATATTTACATGATTTATGTATGACTTGTTTTTAATTGTGATACCCTTCTAACTAAAGTCGCCTTGATAAATAATCAATAACCGTGTTGAAATATGTTTTATAAGTGGATGGATGGTTTGGTCAGTGGCAGCCTTGCATTTTAAAAACATCCCACTGAGCCATCCCTCAGTGGAGCTAATAACATATATAGTTAAAATTTCATCTCACATTGGTCTCTGCTTGATGCTCTCAAGATCCATATCCAACATTTCTTTCTCTATAATATCGGGTTTTGATTCCACTCTGTGACTCCTGCTTTTAAGTCAGTGGCCAGAGATGATCCATTTTAATGAATATCTCCTCTGATGTTTGCCTACAAAGAAATGCCTCCTTTAATGCATTTTCAGTCAAGCAGAGAGAGGCTATTTTTTTAAAACAACTCTGGCTGGAAAAAAAAGCACAGGTTCATTCTCACGGTCTACAACCGTCTGGTGTATTCTTGGCAGAAATTAGTTTGAGCTGAAAAAGAAAAACAGCAGTGCAGCAGATGCACACGTTCCAGGGTATCAGGGATGGATGAACTCTCAACATAAAAAAAAGGAACTATGATGAGTATTTGTATTCCAGGCACTTGTAAGATTACCAACGAAGAAACATTCACTTTGTGCAGAATAACACATAATTTCTACTGAATAGAATTGTCAGATGCTCACAGTAATCAGCTAAAATTTTGCCTTCATTGTAATTGAGGGAATCCAGGTGCTGCAAAATTGCCCCCAAAAAATCAGTACGGTTGATTTTGGGCTTTCTACTTGTTAGCACGGGGTCATACTTTTAAATCAGAGAGGAGATCTGAATTCCACTATATTTATCTTACCGTTTAATTCTGTCTCATCTCATAAAGGCTCTTTTTTCTAGGTCAAATGAGATACAATTTCATTATTAATTACTAAAAGAACATCCTATGCTTTATTTTTCAAGTCAGAAGTCACCTTGAGGCCAAATACAGTATCTGATGTGGAAATATCAGTCTAATTTATAAAGATTAAATCAAGTTCATTGTTATGACTCCGTGCCGACGACAGCTTTGGCCGGAGGGACGTCACTCCCTCCCATTTCTTGCGAATCCGATATCTCAGAAAACCCTTTTTCTTCAAATTTGCTAAAAATGTTCACTTGGATTCAAGGGTGACATGATTCGAATTTGGAGGTAAAAAGTCAAGGATCATGATCACTGTCACCTTAAAACCAGGTTTTTGGCCATCACACAAAAATACAAAGATGAAATTAAGTGATAACATTTTATATCCAAAGGGTTAAGGGTCAACTTGACCGTGACATAATGATATTCTGCAATAACATTTTTTTTCTGGCCAATATTCAACACCATAAATCAGGAACAGAAGATGAGCTTGTTAGCATATTTCCTATTTTAATTATAAAGTAGAGCTTTGGTCCATAGACTGTTTTGAAAGTTTGCCCCCTGATGGGGCAAATGCAATATAGTTAATGAACCCTGCTTCCTCCATGTTAGCGAATGGGACATAGACCAAACTAAAAAGTCAAAATACAAGTTAAATGGATATTTCTGAAAATAGTGTCTGCTACATTAGATAGTTCTCATCACACTAATGTATGTTCAAGTGCTAATTTTTTATAGTAAGTTTGCTTTGAATTACTTATTTGATATCATAAAAGTGGGGTGAAATATCACAATTGACAGCTCGTGCACTGACATATGATTGGTCGAATGCATGTATTTCTGGGATTATGTATTTCCCATGGCTTCATCCCTCAATCATAACTGTGAAGGCTCTGACTCCAAATGATTATCCCAGTAAGATAGCAGTGTTATTATCCAGATTATTTTGGATTCATTTCGGATAGTGGGAGTTTCATCTTTTTTTACAGTCTATGCTTTGGACAAATAGTACATTTGACCGCATGATGGTGACCGAAGATACTACAGTTCAGCCTATGATCAATTTAAATACCTGTAACAAATTGCATGGTTACCCGTCCAGTGGTTTCTGAGATATTTCAATCTGCAGTAGATCAACTCACAGAGCAAATCCCTGTAGCCATATTCAGTATTATGGAGAGAAATCATTAGAAATGGACAAGCCTCAGTTTTCATTACCATTCCATTCCTGTAATACCCGTATATGTGGGTGTACATGCACAGACGTGTGTGATTGGATAGGAGTTTTAACTTTGCCATTACCGAGGAGCCCCCCTGTCAATATGCCCATCTACATTCTGAGCTGATGATGTTGAAGGCTCTTCCAGCCATCTCCAGGCAACTACACCACAGCTGGCGAGGGGGAAACTGCTCAGCCGCCTCAGCATAGAGGACTCCTTCATTAGAACGTCTCCCAGGCAGCATACTGATTACATTTCTGACTGAGATCTGAAAAAGCCATTTTTCTACTCTTCCCTCCTCGTTCCCTCTCTGCCCACTGGCCTTGACCTCCTGCTGTTCCCTCATCTTAGCTCACATCAACACGCCGTGCACCTGATGGGACTTCCGATAGTGTTGCCAGTTTGAATAGGAAGAAGTAGAGCTATCTCTCCAAAAGTCCTCCACCTGCTAGCACCGTGGTCAATTGGATGCACATTCCAGGAAAAGTGTGTTTACATAGATAGACACCAACTCTTTCTGATCTAGTGTTTGAGGCACAGTATCAATGTGGTGTTTCAGACAATGTGTTTGCCCCCAGCAGAACTAACAACGAGTAAAAACCTTTACAGACCCCTCCATTTCCTTTTAAATTACTGTGCCATCTGGTTCCCACTGAGCAACGGCTGTGTACACGCAAGTATGAGGGGAGACTGTTATCGCCCGAGTCAACACTGGCCAGTTCTGCTGTGTTCATAGGAACCGTTAGAACACAGAAAAGACAGCTTTTTATTCTGACTGTTCAGCTGGCAACAACATTGAGTTTTTTTTATATGTTTTTGTCAGAGAGACTGAACTTTAGCTCTGAGGATTCTCTCGCAGCTGCTTGGAGAAACTTTGTCCTGGCTTTTAAAAAACACCCCTCTCCCAAGAACTTTACACAAGACAGATGAGCTCTTGTGCAAACAGTTAAGAGTGAAACCGAGGCCACTGGTGTTAGGAGAGCGTGTTAATCTCTTTTAACGTGTGGCCAGGTTATGAAAGGAAGCGTGCATGTGTCGTCATATTATCCCTCTGTCCTCAGTCAGAGGTAACAATGTCCCCATTAAGATAATGTTCCGACAAATCAGATGGGATCAGGTGATGCTAAACTCAAGCTTTTTATTGTCACGTCACTTCTCTTCTTACATGAGTCTGTCTGTGTAGTTGAGCCTAAACAGATCATGAGGAAAAAAGAGATAATCAATTTACTGTCACAGTGAGGTGAAGCTTTGATGAGCATATCAACAAATTATACTTGAGTCTTGGAACAAATCGCAAGCAAAGTTACATATTCCTTATGCATCAAAATTCAAAACCAAATTTACAGAATACATTTAAAACTCACTAGCCCACTAGTAGATGAAATTCCTATTTTTCTTCAAAGAGTCTGCAACTAACTTAATTAATGATTTATTTATTTTTTCAAATATTATCTTATTGATCAAAAAGTTGTTTGGCCTATAAAACAGAAAATATAAAGTCCACATCAAAAAGCAATAAATCTTTATGTTTGAGAAATAGTGCTGGGAAATTTGACGAAAATAATATCAAATTCATGTCAATTTCGAAAAATCATCATGATAAATGTCACAAATATATTTATTTTACGTTGAAAGAAGAGTGAAGGTTGTGGTTTTCTCTTCTTTATGAGGAGAAAAGGAAAAGTACTTGATAAAAACATAAAATCTTTACAAAACTTAGGTGGATGGTTTGTGTATTGTATCTTCTCACTGTGGTTATACAATGTATGAGAGTTATATCAATGTATATCGAACATTTTTCATATTGCCACTGAGGAAAACGTTATCATGATAATTATTGATATTGTTTAATTGCCCACTGCTAGTTAATGAATTAATCAATTGTTTCCGCTCTTTACATCACATGCAAAATCTTTGTTAATGGGTTTTATGGCAAACAATTTCCACAATTTCCAATTTCCGCTGTGGTCGTTCCAATCGACCACATCTTCACCCCAGTTGCCTGATTTGTACTTTGGCTTTTAAGACCATAAAATGAAGCTTATTGCACAGCAACAGGACCGCCAGCATATTCTGCTCCTGTCCTGCCAGCTCTTGACCGGGAAACTATCCAAGTCAGATGCTGAAGCAGTGTTGCACCACATGTCAGACGGACCGATGTGACTGGGATGGATGTCATAAAATTGACATCACAAAATGTATTCTCCCTACTACTCAAAGGATCTGGTATTCACTCTCCTGTAGCAGATCTGCCATCTATTTCAGACTGATTTTTTCAGACTAAATACATTTCCTTGAAGTGAGGAGCAATCTCACACCTAAACTAAATGGTTGTGGTGGTAGGGAAAGGTGATTTCTCAATGCTAATTTGTAAGTTTTAACATTACCCTGTTGTTCCTTTAGATAAGACTTAAATGCTGCTTTCCAGGACTGCACAGGAAAGCCGTCATTAAAGAATACTGTGTGGTGCACTATTGCTATTCTCTCACACCCTGAGAACTCATTTCACATCATTCCCTCCTAAGTGCTCCTTAGAACAGCTTGCTGTATTTGGAGTTTCTGAGACACATTATGATTCTTACCACCGCTATCATAATTGGATATGAACAGGTTTAATCTTCACTAAATGCAATCTCTAATTTTCTGTCTTCCTGTGTCCCGTGTAGAGCCAAACAAGACACTGTGTGTTACTATGGTAACAGAGGCAGCCCTGAACCCATCCATCTGAAAGCAGGTCTGTTTTTAATATGGTTGCTGTAGAAACTGTTCCTTTCACATTTAACTCTCCTCTCTCGGCCTATGGTCCGTTCCTGTTGTTCAGCCATTTCAATGCTGATATTTCTCTCAGATGGATGATGTGCCACAAGGTCACAGAGCGCACTGGACATTTGTCTGTATCTTTCATGTGCTTCTCGGCAGGAATCTACGGCTTGAGTAATTCACTGCTGGAGACTCCATGGAGGAAAATGCTGCAAGGCAAGCGCCACTTCACCAGCGTTGTCAACGACCAATCCCTGTCCTGTGATGGGCTGGTGCAAGAGCTGCTCAATGTCCTCAATAATGAGGAACTGTGAGTGACCCACCCACCCACCCACCCATTCCCTTGCTATAGAGTCACACCCTCTAATAACACATCATCTTCATTTGCATCTGTTTAGTAAATAATTTTAGGTTCACAATATATTTTAGGCTTAATAATATCACACTGAGGGTGTTTACATCTATTCACCTGAAATATGTAATTTTAAGGGAAAACTTTTTGGAACTAGAGTTATTTACTCTCATACTAATGGTTAGAGGAGAAAGGAAATGCCACTATTGTGTATTTAGGATTAATAGTAAATGGCTGCCAACTTAATTAGCTTAGTTTAGCTTAGCTCAGCTTAAAGAAACACAATATAACTTGTACTGAGCAACAGCGCCCTCTGCAGCCACTCATGGTGATTAATTCTGTTGGGCTCCTTGTCTGGTGTTTTTCATGTGGTGAAAAAACAAAGTCTATCAATGTGTTGAGTGTGGCTCTGACTGTGTACTCCCACCCACTGAGCTGAAACACAACTGACCCATGATTCCAAGGTTCCTAAACCTTAAGAGCTGCTGCTTTAAAAGCTGCTGCTGTTTTTATGTCACTCTTATTTACCTACACTTTGGCACTACTCTTGGTCTTGGCTCTGATTCTGGTAACCACGACCATCAGTCAGCTTCACATCACTCAGGAGATTGTACCCACTCGCAAGAACAGACGTTCAGGGTGAGGTGTGGGAATTAAAGCATCAACTCTCCCCTAATCCATGTCGGTGTAATATCAAACTAATTTTGAAGCTCAACATAAAGTAGAGAAACATGGGGATAAAAATGTACTTGCTCCATCTGAAAGACACAAAAATTCACCTTCTAACACCTCTAAAGTTCATCTACATGTCTTTTGTTTTTGTTCCAAAACAAGAGAGGGGTTATTAAGTACTGGACTATTTTTTTTAAATACTGGCTGATCACTGATATTTTCATGACATTATGTTTCACTGTTGCTAAACTGTCTCCCTGCTAGAGGTTTCTTCCAGTTAATGAGGGAGTTTTTTCTCTCCACAGTTGCCTAAGTGCTTGCTCATTTTTAAGGTCTTGACCTTCTATATAAAGTGCCTTGAGGTACATTTCGATTTGGTTACATAAATAAAATTTAGTTTAATGGAACAGTTGACATAAAGGCATGCCATTTGTGAAGAGACGCTGTCCACTTGACAAATGTTGGCACCAGAGCCCAGGAGTGTTATATGCTGTGAAGTGATTGCTAACATGATCCTAAAGAGGTGTGTTGTGTTTGTTTTCCAGGAACGCACCTGATCCTGCTCAGGAGAACCAGGGTGAGGGCTACAGTAAGCCCATGCTCCAGGCTTTGTCAGCTGTGTTTGTTCGCTCATCTGGTTATGGCACAAGGTCAGTGTCTTCCACCCACTCTTGTGACTTTAATGATCATATTTGTCCTCAGCATTACTTACGATGTGACTTACGACATCTTACTTACTTACACAACAAGAATGCAATAGCTATGAGACGGGAGCACAACCACAATGGACCTGAGCTACAATGGATTTTGACAATGAAACTTGCAGAGCTGCTTACCAAGGACAAGTCTGCCGTTGTTTGCCGCTTGGCTTGATTGGGTTTTTCCAAACAACGGCTGACTTCACAGCAAGAAGTAACTCAGTCAACATCCCTCGCTCACTTTCACTGTGGTTGAGTTTCCATTGTGTGGCTGTTGTAGTTAATTCAGTGCTGCATTTCTATTGTGGCTTTTGCATTTGTGTTATTGTTAATGCACTTGTGTTAGGCATCTCGGGCCACCGTAGTTACTCCTGCCATCTGCATGTCTAAGTAGATTTATTTTCAGTCATTCGTTTCATATTTTGATGTGTTTGCTTGTTTTTTTTGTGTCCCTGCCCATTCAGGACCAATACAATAATCCTGATTGACGCTGAAGGGAACGTGACCTTCACAGAACGCACCATGCTCAATTGCGACGCAAGCAAATGGAGCACCAACTCTTTCCAATTCAAGCTGGAGGGATGAAGACATGATGGAGGAGATCCACTGTGTGCCTTTTTGCATTACCCTTACTTTCCTCACCCTCCTTTCCCATCACCTCCAACTGTAAAACACAGTTAAAATCAGTTAAAAAGACCTTTAAAACCCATTATATGTGAACATGAATTCTCATTTGCACTTTTTCTTTCAGGTAATGACATGTTTTTCTTGTTCATAATTTATGTTAAAATGCATCTTCTGATACATATGTATGAATTTGCAAAGTTGCCAAAGAACATTTATGATTTAGAAAATACATCTCAAAACAGGAGGGTGGGGTTGCTTGAAAAATTCCAGTTTCTATCATTAATAGTTTAAAACTGCAGTCAATGCTTTTATTGACAAGATTCTATGAATGCAATTTAATTTATTATTGATAGTGTCAGATTTTTAACTTTAAATCCATGACATGGGTGAATTCACTTAAAACACAATCTCCAGACTGCAATTTGTAGTTTCATCTATTAGCCAGAACAGTTAAAAGATATATGCATATCAATATTGCATAGGATTTTCTACAATCTTCCATAGGGTTGTTGTTTTATTAGAGAATGTTTATTCAGGTATAAAATCACAGTTATTACCATCGATGAGTCACAGCTACTTTTTTCTGCCTTAACCCTGCACAACTATTGTCTCAGTACTGATTACAGCAGTGAGTTCATTGTCAATTGCAAATAGTTTCAAGGTAAAGTGATACGTTTTACAGCTGTTTGACAATAAAAGACTTCCCTTAAACTCTCATGTCTTGTTGTATAATAATAGTTCAGAATGTGAGGAACCTTCTTTTTTAGTAACTTCACATGTTCATGCACCTGTCTGCAGATTTCTGCATTTTACTTAACCGCTGGCTAGAAATATTATACTTCTGCTTCCTGTTTCTTTCCATCTTTCCTTTGCAGACATAATGGTCTACATTTCCTCCATCTTGTGCATGAAGGCGTTTTTTCAGTGAGGAAGCACTTCATCGGTTAAGGTCGCATTTCAGATTCCTCTGAATGTTAAACAACCCACAGTTAATGAATTTTGAAGTGTATAAGCTACATATGAAGCCTCCTAAGTTAACATAAGAAGGTGTCGACTTCAGACTCTTTTTCTCTTCAAAAGTCACTTAGTCTTTTCCACTTATTCTATGATTCTTGTTTTCATTTGTATCATCTGTTCTTTTTCCTATGAAAAGTCTAAATTTGTGCTGAGAAAATGTCAGTATCCCTCATTAAGGAAAAAGAAAAGTTACAAAATGGAAAATATATCAAATGTCAAAATCGATGTGATTGTTATAAATTAGGCTTTTTGCACTGAATTAAAGACAAATATTTATCCTTGTTTTAAAAATCTCTCCAATTACCCAACTTGTTGTATCAAAAAGAAACAAATGGTAGAAAAAGACAAACAAATCTCCGATGTTCTATTAGGCTACGTCCATGTACTACAGGGGAGAAGTGAAATGAAGCTACTGTGTGTTACTTCAGACTAAAGACTATTAGTGACCCCAACTGGTAAATTGAGATATTGTGATTCACTTGATGCTGAAGCGATCTGCTGCTCCAACACCTCAGGACTATGCCATATATTCAACACATTTATAAGTGAATCTGATCAATGACGGTGAGGGTGTTTTGTGATTAAAAGGCTGAAACACCTGACTACTGAAGATTATCTGTTAACATGAACTGGTGAGGCATTAATTAGAGCAGTGTATGGGTAGAATGTACAAGGAATATTCTCTACCTTGTCCTATGTTCTAAAATGGGACAGTGTTCATTTTAAAAAGGCATAGAGGTAATGATGACTGATCTACTGAGCGGGACACATGGCTTTCATTGTGCTGCCATACAAGCCAGCAGCCAGTCAGATTCACCTTTAGCCTCAGCGTAACCTCAGGTTCAGACTGTATTGTTGATCAAAAGGCAAAAAACACTTGATGATTTATTTATTTGTTATTATAATGATTGTGTTTCCTGGATTTCAAAATCCAAGTACTTGAATTTGCTAATGTGCACAACTGAAGTTATGACACTAACTGGTGGTCCACTAACACCTGCCAACATCTGCTGGTGGTTGGCCACTTAATTTGAGCAGAAGAACTTCAAACGTACAAGGGAAATTCACCATCTTCTCTCATATTCTAAAACCTGTCACGTAAAAGATCAAACATTGACTGTAAATTAAAGATGTCAACACATAACACGAACAACAGTTTTTAAATACTTACACACTTATTTCACTCAATTTATGATTATTTTATTCAAGCACCATCGAGAGACATGGCTGACTAAGAAAATTAGTTGATGCATGTGATAAAATGTTAAACATTTCAGATGTAGAGTCTAACAAACTACAAAGTAAAAGTGTGTAGTGTTTAAAGACATTACACACACACAATTATTGTAATTTTAAGTTATGTTATTTTTCTTTAGTTAATAATATTGTGAAGACTTAAAAATGTAATAATTTGTAGTTAATTCAAAATATAAACGTACAAGGGAAATTCACCATATTTTCCTATATTCTAAAACCTGTCACGTAAAAGATCAAACATTGACTGTAAATTAAAGATGTCAACACATAACATGAACAACAGTTTTAAAATACTTACACACTTATTTCACTCAATTTATGATTATTTTATTCAAGCACTATCGAGAGACATGGCTGACTAAGAAAATTAGTTGATGCATGATATAAGATTTTAAACATTTTACATGTAGTGTCTAACAAACTACAAGGTAAAAGTGTGTAGTGTTTAAAGTAAACGACTAGTTTAAAGTTTAAATTAAAGATGTCAACACATAACATGAACAGCAGTTTTTAAATACTTACACACTTATTTCACTCAATTTATGATTATTTTATTCAAGCACTATCGAGAGACATGGCTGACTAAGAAAATTAGTTGATGCATGTGATAAAATGTTAAACATTTCAGATGTAGTGTCTAACAAACTACAAAGTAAAAGTGTGTAGTGTTTAAAGACATTACACACACACAATTATTGTAATTTTAAGTTATGTTATTTTCTTTTAGTTAATAATATTGGGAAGACTTCAAAATGTAATAATTTGTAGTTAATTCAAAATATTAACGTACAAGGGAAATTCACCATCTTCTCCTATATTCTAAAATCTGTCACGTAAAAGATCAACCATTGACTGTAAATTAAAGATGTCAACACATAACATGAACAGCAGTTTTTAAATACTTACACACTCTTATTTTACTCAATTTATGATTATTTTATTCAAGCACCATCGAGAGACATGGCTGACTAAGAAAATTAGTTGATGCGTCATGTAATAAGATTTTAAACATTTCACATGTTGTAACTAACAAACTACAAAGTAAAAGTGTGTAGTGTTTAAAGACATTACACACACACAATTATTGTAATTTTAAGTTATTTTATTTTTCTTTAGTTAATAATATTGGGAAGACTTAAAAATTTAATAATGTGTAGTTATATCAAAATATTTCTGAATTATTTGATGTTTCCTTAATTTCCAGAATAATAATTTTGGCGCTTTACATGTTGCTCGTCTAAGAAAAAAAGTCAAACGCTTGATTGGTTGAATCGGTAGAACCATACCGGAAGCTGCCCCTGAGAAGCTCTGTGATTGGCCCGCTGACCCATCAGTCATGAAAAAGCCGGTAGTGGAAGGCGGGGCTCCGGGGACGCTTTTCCGCTGTGTTTTTTTTCTCCAAGATGGCGGCGCTACCACCGAGTCCTTATGGCGGCTCTTCGCAAATACACTAATTTAGAAAGGTAGTCAGGCGCCAAGTAGGAGACAGTCGTGTCATATCTATCGGTGAGTATTCCCTCAATGTCTCACCTGACTGAGTTTAGCCTAGCTTAGCATTTCTGTGGCCGTAGACGTCTGGCTAGTCGCTAGCACAGCAGCGTGGATGATAACGTTACCAGGGCCTTGGTGCAGCTGCAGTCTGAACAGATGCTCTCATATAACATTGACTTAGCTTGTGATATGAACCGGGTTAAACATTATTAACCGTGTACCCGGGCTAAGAGACCCGGGTGAAAGTCATGTGTCAGCAGCTACATGTTAGCATCAGAATAGTCATAGGGACAATGCGCAGTCTTATTAGGCTACTGGTCATAAAGTTGTCCTGACATGTCCTCTCTCTTCTCTCTGGTCCTCTCCTCCAGCCCCTAGAAGATCCCAGTGGAGGATGATCAGTGCCTGAAAACCCATTAAGCTGAATGCATTGTGATTTCCAATAATTGAGACAGTGATTCTGAAAGCTGTCTACATTAATGAAAAGAACAATGTAGTCAGCTTAGCATTTTCTCCTCTGGTACGTGGTCTATACAGGGATGTGCTTCTGCATGAATTGTGGCATTAAATAAGAAGGAAGGTTTCTCTACAGGTCAGATTTTAAACACACTATATTATTAGTCAGTGCACGTTGTAGTGGCTCACAGAGATGAACATGGAGATAGATGATGTTCTACCCCCTCTCCCCTTGGAGCCACCTGATGATTTTGGCCGAGATGAGGGCAGAGCACCTCCACCACCTCCCCTGCAAACGTCCAGTGACGCAGAGGTAATGGACGTTAGCTCTGGTGGTGATGGATACACATACACCCCAGATGACGGGGAAGCCCAGCCACAGCAGCCCCTCAGCAAGGGCTCGGTCACTTTCTGTAGCCACCGCTCAGATGAGGCCGGTCCCGTCCCCGTGTGCCCGCGAACGGCTCGTCACGCTCCCCCGGTCACCAAGTTCCTACCAGAGCTCAAGCTGCTCAGAGATGTTAAGATCCGTGTGAGCTTCACCGAAAGCAGCAGCAGCACCAGCAGCAGCAATAGTAAAGACAGGAAGGTTCTGTACACAGGTGAAGGGCAGGAGGGAGGGAGTGTTGGTGGCTTAGACGGCCTGAACGGTGAGTTGCATGAGGCAGCTGAGGGAAGCTCTGGAGCAGGGAACATATGCAGGAGGTCAGAGGAGGCTGAGGTAGATCTGGAAAACAAGGTAGAGTATGCCGTCCTGGATGAGCTGGACGACTTCTACGAGAACTTCCTGGATCAAGACGATGGGGAGCAAGGCGGCTTTAAGTCTGAGGTCATAGCTCAGCAGGAGCACGCAGGTGACGAGGCCGTGGCTTTCTCATATGAGGTACGTCTGCTCTTGTTTCTGCAGTATCCCTTTTCATTGTCAGCTACACACCAAATTTCTCCATCCCTTTCAAACAGTAACATTATAATGATATTGTATGTACAATTTGAAAAGTACCACCCTTACAATGCAGGGTTTTATCCACCCTGTTCTATTATACAGCCTCCCCTACCGTTTCAGGACTGTGATGGCATAATAATAATAATAATAATACATTTTATTTATAAGGCGCCTTTCAGGACACTCAAGGTCTCCGCACAACAGTCAACAACACAGTCAAAACAAATCTCTAAAACCTCTAAAATGCACAAAGCAGAGCAGCAGCAGAACAACAATTTTGGCAGACAGGAACATTAAAAGTTATACGCCTGCCTAAACAGGTGGGTTTTGATGTGGGATTTAAAAAGAGCGATTGAATTCGGGTGGGGAGCAGACAAAAACAATACAAACAGAATGTCTGGAACAAAGATTGAACATGTGCTCCATTTTGGCTGCAATATAACATCAACATGCGACACATCATTTGGGCCAATCAGATATTGGCTCATATGAAAAACATGTTTTGCATTTTATGTCCATAATGGCTCCAAACAAGTGTTTCTTACGCTGCAGTTTTCAGCCTTAGGGAGGCAAAGAATCATTTTGGTGGCATTAAATTCTTTTAAGTGTTTTTTTTTGGGGTTTCCTTAATTGACACAACACTGCCATAAATGTTGTGTCTTGTACCGAAGATGTATGGTTGATCACTCTTAATCAAAAAGCACCCCAACCTGAATGTAGCAATGAAGACCATGACATAGCTTCCATGCAGCTTTATAACCCCAGTTACAATGTAACTCACTGGCATTGGGAAGGCTTAAAAAAAAAAATTACATTTGGTAAAAATCTCAATGGCCACTACTCTTTCTGTTCAAAAGTATTGTGGTAGCTATAGATAAATCAACACTTAACACTGTGCTGCTTGGTTTTCACATAGAGAACGCATCAGCTATCGTCTGACGAGGAATTAGCTTCTGGAGCCGACCGATAATTTGGGGCGTCTGGTGTAGGCAGCAGATATCCAGGCCAAGACTCTTATCTTCTGTTCACCGTACACTTTACTGTCCGACTAGTTTCATTTAGCAAACAGGTTGAATGTTTCTCCACACAATTTTTTTTTGTCTGCATAACATTTTGACATTTCTGCATTTGAATACAAACGCATTAAAAAGCAGATAGCCAATGCATTGCAGTTCGTAGCTATGCCACTTTTTCTTTCCACACTCTTTACCTGCAGGCAACCAGGGCCTGCTCAAACCTGATTAGTCGAATTAGAAACTGCATATTCACATGTATAATCTGTTTCTAGAGATTAACCCGAGGGAAACTGCCAGATAGTTCCAAATATTAAGTGCAGAATAGCGTTGTGGTGACGTATTTGAAGTGACATGATAGGCTTCTCCTTGAGATTTTCAAAATCAATAAAATAGGCTTTGTTGTTTAATAGTATAGATTATAGTTTAGCGATTGGCCCTAGTGATATATGGCAGAAAATGTAATTATGTAATTGTAAAAAATATAAATTGGGTGTTCCCTAATGGGCCAGTAAGAAAATAATCAAAACTCCACAACAATTGCTGTTGCAACACTGGGAAACCTTTCTGCATCAATAGATACAACAGATTTAATCAGGACCAATTGTCCCATAAGGTAACATACATTTGAGTTTTTCTTTGTCTTTGCTTTTTATTACTGAAAATGACAAGTGAGATACCAAATAAGGTCAGTGACCTTTTTATTTCCCCCACTAAATGCTGGATTTCCTTTTTATACAAGTTAATCAATAGTAACATTGAGGGATAGAAAATGCTTAATGCATCATTTAATCTGTGTTAGTTGTTTATAAATGTTAAATATAATTTGTTTCCAAATTCAAAAGTGGAACTGGTAATTTTTGCTGTCGTTGAAGTGTAGTTTTGTTTTTTACTTCTTCCAATGCTCAGTTAATTCATCAAATCAGGTGAAGTCTCTTCTCAGTTGAAACATAATAAATTCCTGTAAACCTGTGACCCATCCTTCCCGCCCGGCCCTAACCACTGACTCTTACAGGAGGAGTTTGACAACGATGTCGACGCTCTGCTGGAGGAGGGCATGCCAGTGCCAAAAAAGATGCGTCCATCTGATGACAAAGATGGCGTGGACAGTGATCATCCATCAGATGGTGAAGAAGGAGGTGTTCAGCCTATGATGACCAAAATTAAGACTGTCCTGAAGAGTGAGTGGTGGATCTGTCTGTTCAAGGGTTGGGCTCTATCAACGAACTTGCAGTTGAACGTAGTTTCGGGTCTGAGGGGCACAACACAACATATTCTATTCAGTGTGTAGTACATGTGTGTACTTTGAATCCAGTTGAATAGAACAGTAGGGTACGGCTGCGTGCACTGCCAATATAGAATACATCACAAGGTTTCCCCCGGGAAACTGCCTTGCAGAGGTGGTAAGACCTGCACAACGAAAGTAGGTAAGCGTTTGTTCTGTGCTGTAGTGCTCAGATTTAGTATCATAAAAAATATAGAAGTGAATTATTATGCTATAAACTGCTTGTAGTGTATTTTGTTATTTTTTTGTTAAATGTTGAGTCAACTCGCGGGTGACAGAAGTTATCTCCAAGGTGGGTTTTAACACTCATACAAGATTGTCAACCTAAAACCAAACATAAAAAAAAAACTGTTTTAACATTAATTCCAAGCCTGTCGTCTTACTAGACGCATCCCTTAACCACATGATGTAATAATGTTGTAATTTGTGCCTGCATTTGCATCGATCCATTTGCTAGGTCGAGGGCGTCCACCCACTGAGCCTCTACCTGATGGATGGATCATGACATTCCATAACTCAGGCATTCCAGTCTACCTACACAGAGAAACTCGAGTGGTCACCTGGTCCAGACCATATTTCCTCGGGACTGGCAGTATTAGGGTAAGATGCTACACACATTTCATGCCTAAATAACACATCACCCTGATGTAAACAATGCAGGGGTATTCATCAAAGTATGAGTTGCGTCCCCATCCACGTCAGGTCTCTCAACCAAATTGTTGGTTCTATATATTGCTATATATTAGATTCAATGGGGCTTGTGTGAAATTAGCAAATGCTGGCCATATTGGGCTGCTGGGGAAAAAATATGGTTCAAATCGATCGCTTAACTGAAAATTGCCATCACTGTATTTTTCTTGGTAACACATAGTCTACCATGTAGAAAACTTTTTTATCGCTCTTGCAACTTAGCCCTTAATAAAGTCAGGTATGTATTGGAACTGTTTAAACATTCTGTCCCTACTCTTCCTTCTTTTCGATACAGAAACATGACCCTCCCACCAGCAGTATCCCTTGCCTGCATTACAAGAAAATGAAGGATCATGAGGAAAAGGAGCTGAACGGGGAGATGACAACTGATGCAGTGGAGTCTCCGGTAAAGCCCATGCAGGAGGCTAATGGTGAAGAAGGAGCAGACATGTTGGATGCTACAACCGAGGAGCAGTTAGACGTCCCTCCCTCCATTTTGACTGACTTTGCCCCAAATGGAGAGGGTACCACTGACAACAACCTGCAGGTTAAAGTGATCCGACCTTTTGACATTGCCCACGGAGCCTTAGGACAAGTCAGGGCAAAGGTGGAAGTGTGCAAGGATGAGTCAGTAGGTAAGAGCTCGCCATAGTATATTGGCCCTGAAAGACTTTTGAAAGGTTCTTATGTTTTTGTGGCCTTTTCCCGCTAAGTGAACTAACTTGATGAAACCTCTTCACAGATCTTGAAGAGTTTCGTGTGTATCTGGAAAAATGCTTCGACTTTGAACAAGTCACTGTCAAGAAGTTTCGTACTTGGGCTGAGCGAAGGCAGTTCAACAGAGACATGAAGAGGAAGCAGGCGGAGACCGAGAGGCCCATCCTGCCCGCCAACCAGAAGCTCATCACACTGTCAGTCCAAGATGCCCCCACTAAGAAAGGTAACACATATAAAACTTACATATTCACACAGTTCTTGTTTTTTATTACCAGTATTTCATTGCAGATAGTATCTAATATACTGACTAATGGCTCTACCATAGAACTCCATGGTTACTCTCTAACTGTTAAAACACAGAAGATCCACACTGTGTATACAGTATATATGATGACCAGGGCAAGAATCCTTTTTATTCCTCTACGCAATCTAACAGAATAGTTAACCTCTCTTTATGTCTTTTGAAGAAATCAAGTCAAGTCTCTGATAAGTGTAATGTTGTTTGATGAATTTTCTAATTTTAAACATTTTCTTTTAACAGAATTTGTCATCAACCCCAATGGAAAATCTGAAGTTTGCATTTTGCACGAATATATGCAACGTGTCCTCAAGGTTCGACCTGTTTACAACTTTTTTGAATGTGGTAAGTTCTTCTGTTAAGTATCATCCGCTGAGTTTCTTTGTTGAATATCATCTGAAAATCTACTCGTGTTCATTCTATTGTCCTCTACATCCCATTACACATTAACATTCCCCCCTGTAGCATTTACATGTTTTCACATGTACACACATAAGTCTGGCTGTTGTTTCTTATAAATTAAAGGTCACATGTTTAGTTTTACAAGATTTTCATATCAAATGAACCAGTTTTCTTTTTGCCTCACAGAAAACCCAAGTGAACCCTTTGGAGCGTCAGTCATTATAGATGGAGTGACTTACGGCACAGGAACCGCAAGCAGTAAAAAGCTTGCCAAGAATAAAGCTGGTAATTTTTTTAAATTTATTTATTTACAGTATTAAGCAATGTGATCAGTGTCAAACAAATTATAATACTAGGGCTGCACGATATATCGAAACTCTATCAGCATCGCAATATCATCAAGCATGATACACGTTTTCTATCTCCCCCTCTCTGTTTTTCTCTCTCAGCTGAAGTCTCAAAGCCACAATATCAACACTAATAATCCCATTATGATCAATGCTTTTATTAATTAGTTAAATCTGTCTTCAGAGCAGCGCATCATCAGCCGTCCTGCTCTCTCTCTCACTCTCACACACACACACACAGTGTGATCGGAAACATGTGTTAACTCAGTCTGAGTAAAAAAAAACTAACTTGGTCAAATGAGTAAATGTATGTAGAGCTAGAGGAGATTGAGGTGTGTTGGTGCAGTGCACGGCGAGAATGATCGAGACGCAGGAAAGGATGTAAATTACTGACAGAGCCGCTAAAAATTGTAAAAAAAAAATGTTCAAACGGTCCAATCATTTATGAAAAGACCCAAATGAACACTGTAGGTGAACAAAGTGGAGCTATGCAAGGCTCCATGGTGTCTGCCCAGACTTTGTGGTGCTGTGGCCGGGCTGTGTGCCTCCTCCCGGCTGTGGAGCTCTCTGTGGTCGCTGCGTCCTTAGCCACTGTTTATGTTTATTTATCGCAAATCATATTGTCATCGCGATATTAAACAATAATATCGTGCAGCCCTATATAATACCCTTAATTAATATGAATAATGATATTCCTCTCCCCGAACAGCGAGTTATTGTGGCACCTTCCAATTCTTACTATACACAGCAGATGGTTACACTGGTCACTTGTTGCTATGCTACTTCTGTTCTCACTGGTGTTATGATGTGCACTGCAGCTCGAGCCACACTGGAAATCCTCATCCCTGACTTTGTGAAGCAGACCTCGGAGGAGAAACCTTCAGAAGGCGATGAACTGGAGGTACTTTTCTTTTTTTCTGTTTTCAAAGCAATTCATGTTCTCCATATATATTCAGTGAAATGGAATAGATGAAGCTAAAGCTCAACACACTGAGCCCGTAACCCAAGTTTAGATGATGGGCAATGCCAAGCTGTTTGACCTTAAAGTGAATGTATTTTTAAAATGACAAGTAACACACCAACCCTTCAATGTGCTCTTCCCCACAGTATTTTAATCATATCAATATAGAAGACTCAAGGGTGTATGAGCTGACCAACAAAGCAGGACTACTTTCGCCATATCAGATTCTTCATGAGTGCCTTAAAAGGTAAGGGCTGGAACACTCAAACCAACAACAACCTAAATATTGACCAAGTTTAATCATCTACCAATTTCACAGTTGCCACTTTACTGATCCTGTTCTCTGTCAGGTCCGGTTGTAAATGTTGATGAATAAATTGTCCTTTTTTTTTTTTCCTGAAGAAACCATGGGATGGGAGACACCAGCATTAAATTTGAGGTGATCCCAGGAAAAAACCAGAAGAGTGAATATGTGATGACGTGTGGGAAACATACTGTGCGTGGCTGGTGTAAGTAGATCCTCCTTTAACCACATAGTGATGATGAACCACTCGAACCGTTTTTTCAGACATGATCTGCGGGTAAAAACCGGAGAATTAGCTACAGAGGGGGCTCACCACTGAAAAATAAACCTTGCACATCACATTGCACATGTTGATATTATTACATACAGTTGTTTTTTTTCGTGAATTGTGCAGAATTGAGGAGGTTGTGATTATTATCTCAAGCTTTGAAAATATATTATAACAGAGCTTAAATTGCTCAAGGAGTAATGGACATTTTCTAAAACAGTGTCATGCCAATATACATCTCTAAGTTTAACTCTTGACAGTCATATCATAATAGAAGCTATTCATTTAGGTAAAGTGCTTACTAGAAGCAACAAATCATTATAATCAATATTTAATTGTCTCTTTTTCAACAGGCAAGAACAAGAGGGTTGGAAAACAACTAGCGTCTCAGAAGATCTTGCAGATGCTTCATCCACACGTCAAGAACTGGGGCTCACTGCTGCGCATGTATGGCCGAGAGAGCAATAAGATGGTAAAGAAGGTAGGTTCTGCATTCAGAAGGAACTGGGACGCCTCTGAGGTCGTTGGAAAATGTTAACTTTTATTTGTATCTCAAGTGGATGGTTTTGGTGAAGATGATGTTGTTTTCCATCTTTGTTGGCTGCTTGCCAACTCAAGCTGTCAAGAAGTCTTTTCAACATAAAACCCTCTCACTCAAGTTACTCGTCTCTTTGAAAAAACATCTGTATGGCATCAATCACCATTGTATTTTTAAAAAAAGAGTAATTTGTTGCAGGAGAACTCTGATAAGAGTGTGATCGAGCTGCAGATGTTTGCCAAAAAGAACAAGCCAAACCTTCACATCTTGAACAAACTGCAAGAAGAAATGACAAAACTGGCCACGCAGAGGGTGAGCAGAGATCTGTTGTGTATAAAATATTGTATAATGTATTGTTTTTCTGTCAAGTGTAAAACTTAAATCCTTTGTCCTTCTGTTTTTGCCGGTTGTTTGTTTCTGACATGTATCTTTTCTTCCATAACTAAGAACCTGAAGGGTTTACTTTGTGTACGTCAATGAAAATGTTCTCACCAGAGAGCTCATTGAAGGAAAGACAAGGTGGTAGTTTTAATCCAAATGAAGCACGAAACTTCTTCAGGGGAAATGGTAAATCTGAAGGGTCGCAATTAGTGGGACTCTGTCTTACTGCGGCTTAACTTAATGCCTGAGGCGTGGAAGACGAGTGCAGTACAATAGAAATCTTGACTGGTGTAGCCGTCAGTCCCAGCTTCACAAAATGACATTGCCACTGGCGTAATTGTACATTTCAGAATAGCTTAAAAAAAAATTGTTAATGGTAATTTTATTGTAATTTAATTCCAGGAGGAGACAAGAAAGAAACCCAAGATGACCATAATGGAGTCCGCCCAGCCAGGGAGCGAACCTCTGTGCACGGTGGACGTCTGAGTCTCGGAATCACTGAACCACGGCACTGAAAACCCCAGTCACTGTCAGACTTACCACACACCACCACCCATCACTTAATTATGCATCGCTGAGATCTAATGGCAATATAGTTCCACATAGAGCAGGCTGGTAGAACTGCTTTGCTTCCTTTGTTCACGTTGTTTTGGATCAGCTGGTAGATGGAAGGGTAGGACTAAATGCACACAACAGACCGTAGAGCAAATATCATCTACCTCTTTAGATGCACCCTTGCTATGGCACCAGGAGAAAAAGAAAAATCGCCCAGGGTGCAGAGACGTTAACATGACTCGACAACAGATGAACCACATCAAAATGAAACTGCATGCTTCTTTGACTGCAAGAACCACTACTCCGTTGGTTTTGTTTTGAAGTGTTTTAAAAACAGTCGGCGAACCTTATACCCGCCCCTCTTATTAGTTTTTGTTTGTGCTTCAAGTATTTGGAAGAGACTACTAATATTAGTGTATTTATACCATTCATTTAATTGGGAAACAAAGTCACTTGTTTATACTGTATTTTAACTCTAGGTGTTCTGGATATTTTTTGGTGAAATACAAAAAAGTTGTTTCTCCTCAGAACGGACAGTTGCTGTCTTGGTTTGCACGATATAAAATTAAAAAAATCATGTTGAAGTGATAACTTTTCAGAGCTATTGTCATGCACTTGTTTCCTGTCTGATATTTTCGTTGACTGATCATGCTGTCGGTACAGAAATAACTGCGTTTTTGGAATGTTTGGAGATGACTCCTTGTATCTGTTGCCTTTTTTTGCTTTGCTAATGCAACAACCTGACGTCCTGCTCCCCAGGCTAAGGGCCCGGTCACACATACAGGAATGTTTCAGTGGTGAACGCCTCCTGTTCACTTCCAATCTGTGGGAGTGAGGGCGCAAGTAAAGCACTCACTTCTTGTGGCAAAACAAATCGCAGCGTGGAAGTCTGACCTTTCACAGCTTTCACACACATATTTTTGACGGTGCCCTAAAACTTATGTAAACCCAAGCACACGGCCAGTGTTACTGAAAAGGTGAAAGATCGTTTACACTCTTAGTTCTTGCTAGCTTTTTCTTGTACTAAAGCCATGCACACAATATAACCACGTAACTGTTGCTTTTGATTAAAAAGAAACTCCCGTTGGCTACATGTTGCCTTAGTTAATCCATTTCATGAAGGGTTCAGAGTAAAAACAGCACATTGGACCTAAAACACCCTTCAACAGGGAGTGGAAAGACCAAGCCCCCCTTAACTTGATGAAGCATTTATTGTTTAGCCAGTTAGTATTTTTCAAAGAAGACAGCCTAGACAACGTATGTGCAGATTCTTTTCAAGACTCATCTTACTGGGTCGTGTTATTTTGTTTGTTTACGTCTCCTATTGTCATGACAACAGATCATACTTTTTTAACCATGAGAAAAACACTTTTTTTTTCAAATGGCAGCCTTGCAAAATGTAGTCGGCACACTGACATAAAAAAAAATGCGATCAAGTCGTTGAGTCCAACAGAAGCTGATGAGAACTGTGTATACCAAAGCTTACATGCTGTCTTATGCATTTATAGAAGAGTAAATGTTGCTGCAAACTGAACATTTATAACAAAGGATAATACACAAACACATAGGTTGCTGGATCAAAATAGAAACTGCTGTCAATTAATGGGTCTGTTCCTTTTTCCTTTTTTTTTTTCATGAGGACACATCAGTTTAAACACAAGGCTGTTGTGATATTGTAGTTTGCTTTAAGAACGTGCGTTCTCTGTGTGTAGTCTTGCCAAGTGTATGTAAGTGTGAGAAGACAGGAAAAAAAATAATGCTTTTATATGTGTTGCCGTTGAGTTGTACCAATGAATCGTTTGAGATGTTGCCTAGAAAAATGAAGTATGTATTGCAATCTGAGCTCCATGACTTCAGTGATATTTGTTATGCAAAAATAAAATATCTTGACTAATGACCGAAGGCTTTTTCAAATTTGTTATTTAGTCAGTAAATGATGAGAAGAGGAAATTTATTAAAGGAAAAAGCTGTTTATTCCACAGTATCCGCTTGTGCTGTATAGTCCTGGATAACAGTTGAACAAATTTTGAAATCAAATGATTTAAAAACAAACTTAATGGTCTTAAAATTCAAGAATTAAGTACAAATTATAAAAGACACAATTTAATCCCGTTATGAAAATAAAGAGGAATCATGTAGGAATAAGCAGCAAGAAGAACACATGCTCTATGAAACCCCTTTGAATGTCACCCATTCCCAAACCTTTGCTCCTCCACAAGAGACAATTTGTGGTTCTTTCAGAATAGACAATTTCTTGCTCAATCTTTTCAAATACTTATAATGTTCTGATATGATAAAAGTGCTTCTTTATTTGTGAAACTTAGGGTATTACTTAACAAGATGCACCACAATACTAATTTTAACACAGGCGACTGGGATCGATATTTCACCTCTTGAATTACACATAAAATCATGACTTAATTCTCAAAATCGATCATATTAAGACAGCCAACAATAGACATAAATTCTCAAACTGAAAAGCATGAAGCTCAGTAAAGCAAATACAGTCCAATACATACTTTAAGAAAACTGTTTATTTGAATCACTAGACAATTCCTTATTGTAACATAAGTCAACTTTGCTGTATGAGACATTGGTGAGTTAAATGATATTGTTTGGATACATTGCCTCTTAAAGAATAAGGTCATACAGGTGTTTAAACAAAATGATGTTAGCATCAATTTTGAAGGATTTTAAGAGCTGAGTGCGTGCATACATTTCTAATATGGACTGCCTGTAAGACTACGAAGCAGTTGGTTCCTGGTTGCTGCTGCTGCTGCTCTGCTGCTTCTGGGATTCGTAGTCCACTCTCTCCAGCAGCAGAATCATCTCCATGTGCATGGTCTGAGGGAACAGGTCCACGGCCATGGCTCGCACCGGACGGAACGGAGCTCCATGAACTCTGTTGGACGGTGCTCTGCACAGACTGAAAGAGGAAGATCCAATTCCATTACTTTGTAGAACCAGTCACTCTCTTTCTCAGTGATGTCTTGTTTTCTTACACAAAGCTGCTCTGAAAACAAAAATTAACTGTTACAACTCACTCGATGAAGTTGGTCATGGCCGCCTTTGCATTGCACGCCACGTAAACCAGCCTCTTCAGGTGCTGTGCTCTACGGATGGCAAGAATCACCTTGGAATCTGTGTTTGGTTAAAAGAGATTATTTTAACATGCGACACACTAAAAGTGGGTGGTGGAATCCATTTTCAATTTGTGGTCTTTTACTCACGTAGTCCTGCCCTCGGTGGATCCACGATGGCCGTGACACTGGGTGAGACGAGAGCGTTGAGAATGTTGGGGAGCACGTCCTCAGCTTTACCACAGTGAAACTCAACATTGCTTAGTCCTTAAAATATAGTCATGAGTTAATCATTTGTAGATAGATAGATAGATAGATAGATAGATAGATAGATAGATAGATAGATAGATAGATAGATAGATAGATAGATAGATAGATAGATAGATAGATAGATAGATAGATAGATAGATAGATAGATAGATAATAGATAGATAGATGATAGATAGATGATAGATAGATAGATAGATAGATAGATAGATAGATAGATAGATAGATAGATAGATAGATAGATAGATAGATAGATAGATAGATAGATAGATAGATAGATAGATAGATAGATAGATAGATAGATAGATAGATAGATAGATAGATAGATAGATAGATAGAGAGATAGATAGATAGATAGATAGATAGATAGATAGATAACTTTATTCCTCCCCGAAGGGAAATTAAGTCGTCATAGCAGCCGGTATATTTGAATACAATAAAATACAATACAATAGAATAAAATAAAAAATATTGAGGTAGAAAGAATAAAAAACAGAAGCACAAGATAAAATAAAATAGGTAGATAAGGTGCAGTGGCAAGATGATGGTAATAGTACTGATGATATGATGGTAATGTTATTGTTAGACAGTATATAAAAATAGTACAGTATATAATAGCAGTATATAGTAATAATGGCAGCAACAGTAAATATAATAGTAATAGTAATATAATGATAATAATTATAACATGTACACATGTATAAATATGTGTATATAGACTTATGTATACAAAGAATATACAGAGAGTATGATACGATATATGATATATACTAGAGGTATGAATATAAGTATTTGACTATACAATAGGTAATATAATATACTATGAGTGTAAGAATATGTAGACAGAGTGTGCAAAAGTACTAGTGCAGTGCTTGTTGTAAACCTGCCTTTTAGGAATGGACTGTTTCGTGTGTTAATGTTTTGGAGCTACTTCAGAACTAGTGCTTGTCATATGTGAGTCCTCTTTACACAGTTCTACCATGTTTCTGTCGACATTCTGATATCAAATAATGACGTCTCAAACAGCATATAACTGCCATCAGTGTGATGATAGCTGGTGTCCTACCATTGAGCTTGGCATTAACTTTGGCATCCTCCACTGCTGCCTGGCACATCTCGATCCCAATCACCTTCTTTACCCTCTGGAGACACAAATCAGACGGTTTATATATTCAGTCATGAACATTAAACGGGTCATTTATCATTCATCATCTCAAATTTCAGAGAATCCCATCACCGACATCTGTCAGCTTTAGTTTTTATAGCATATTCTCAGGCGTCAAACTTTACCTTCGCCAGAGAGATGCCAATGGTTCCCGTGCCGCAGCACACGTCCAGTACTGTGCTGTCCTGGTCCAGCTGGGCCCACTCCCCCACCGTCGAGTACAGCACCTCTGCAGCTCCTGTGTTCACCTGCCAGGTCACACACACACACACACACACACACACACACACAGACAGACACACACACACACACTTATCGCCTGTGCACTTTCTATATGGAGGCTTTACAGCTGTTCCAGAGAACCTTTGAGGTGAATCCTACCTGGAAGAAGGAGTGAGGGGATATTCTGAAGCTTAGACCCAGCAGCTCTTCGTTGATGCAGCTCTCTCCAGCTACCAGCTCACAGGGCAGGTCCTCGGGGTTAGGGGATTTCCTTCACAGACAACGACACAGCAGGTTCAGCTGAATGGATCTTATTATTCTGATGACTGTAAGTCTCTAACTGCTCCCCCCTCCCCCCCTCACCTTTGACCCTCTCTAACGAAGAAAAGAGAGGTGACGCCGCTGGCTTTCCCCTCTCCCTCTGTGAAGTGCTCCTTCATGGAGCTCTTCAGAGCGTTGAGCTCCTCTTCCTCAATTTTCTTGGAGTCATTGAACAAGAAAAAGATATCAAGGGGTGAAATCTAACAATCTGTCTAATGTTAAATTGTTTTATTTTATTCAATCAGACGGTTAGACCTGAGAACATGTGATCACCTGTGGGTGGAAGAACACTACAGCCATGGCTTGTTTGGTCCTCGTCGTTCGTACAGTCAGCTGCTTCCAGTGTCCTTCATACGTCTCAGGGCTGTAGACAGAGTACAGTGTCGTCCTGGTGGCAAAATCAAGAGTTGACGCAACAGAGGAAACATTCTGGAAAAGATTTCCTGTTCTTAAAAAACACATTGTAACTACCTAATAAACTTTTGAAACTCGCAGACCACTCTCTTGGCCTCGTCTGAGACATGACAGGTCTCTGCCGGCCCCACCACAGCACACGAGCCGCCTTTGTATTTCCCCAGACGGAAACCGATGGTCTTGTCTTCACCGTCTGCCCCGGCTGAGATGAGGAACTCACACTTGTTTCTGTAGCCGGTCTGCCACCACATGACAGGGAAATGGGGACAGGATTGGAAGTGTTAGACTTAGGGTTGCAAAGGGGCAGAAAGTTTCCAGTAAATTTCCGGAAACTTTCCACGGGAAGTTAAGCTAGGGAATTTTGAAAATCAATTGTAAAATATTTTCACAGACGATTCCAATTGTTTGGCTAACTATTTATATCTCTGGCATTGCATTAGTGTTTTTTTTCAAACTTTTTTCTCATCTTATTCTACAGAACAATGCCACGTGCACTATCTCATGTGTGGAGACATTTCACCCCATCCAATGTAGAAGGAAAGGCTGTGTACATTAGCAAATACTGTGCAAAGACCTATGTTAAGAATGACACAACGATACAGAAGAATATAGTCAAGTGCCCAAAGTTTCCTCAGGGCTCAAATCAGCCTATGACAAAACAAAATGTTTATATTTATGTCTGTATATGACAAGGTAAATACAGTTAGTATAAATTACCCACAACATTTCCAGTTTATTCCCATGGAAAGTTTCCAACTTCGAATATTCCCGGAATTTTGCAACCCTAGTTAGACTACATAAATTGAATAAGACTGAAATATTATGAAACAGTTAAAGTGAACAAAGCCACTGACAGCACGTAGATCTTTGAGCTGGACTTTACAGCCCTTTGACTGGTCATCAAGAATAGACTATAAAGTGCTTTATAACTACAGACCATTGCAAATGACTCAGTATATTTCTTAAATGTTTGACGTATATCGGCCTAACAGGTCTTAGATCTGCAGGAGCTGGTCACGTCATGGGGCCGAGAGTTGAAACTAAACAGGATGAAATGGAAATGACTGTGCTCACGGCTGGAACCAGCTCCCACTAGTTATTAAAATCTGACCCAAACATAACCTGCTATGATAACAAATTAAAATCTGCTGTATTATGCGTTATATAGTTTATGGTTTTATACTGTACTCTAATTTGTGTGCCTTTGTCTTTCTGTACAGCACATTGAATGACCTCTGTGTCTGCTGATGGGCTATTCAAATAAATCTGCTTTGTCCTGAAGCAGAAACAATTCACTGATTAATTGATCTGCTGGTTGACAGAAAATTTAAATCAGCAGGAATTTAGAATTGACTTTGTCTCCAGCTACTCAGATGGGATCATATTCTGCTTTTCACACTGTTATGTCTTTATAAATCAACAATCTTTGGGTCTGGTACTGTTTGGACTGTGAGTCATTTGGAGACGTTACCCTTGGAAAACGCTTTTTGACATTTTCTTATATTTTGTTGATTACATTATTCAAATGAGATCATGAAAGTAGTTGTATATATATAGCTGTGCAGAGGCTGATGTTCAGTAAGACCCAAGTTAGACCCGATGTGTGACTGCACCTGTGTAGGAGATGGTTGAATAGCCCCCAGGGGACAACACATTTTGTTGTATTTCCCTTTCTGTGCAAAGAGCCACGGCAGCATGGCTTTGTTGGTGCTTCCGATCTCTCTGAAAAACAAACAGTGGGACATTTATTTTGAAGTTGTTAACTGTATGATGTGGATTTTTTCCACTGCAGAAACACAGAGCTCTTTCCCCTCAATCGTGTTTTTGCAGAATCGACTTGTACGATAGATAAATCCATCAATAAAACCGACAAAATAACTTCTTGTGTGGGGAGTTGTGTTTTCCATATCATTATAAACATGGTTAAGTTGGAAGCCATTATATGCAACATGTAGCGACTCCCCCTGGTGGCCGATGCATATGTGGCTGAAGGATTATTTCGTAAAATGCAAAATATATTAAAAAACTCTCATAGTTTTATACAAAATAAGAACACATAATAAAAAGAAAAGGAGTTGATCAATTAAAAGAAAAAACACAGAATGCAAACAGTAAGTCTTCATCCTCTGAAACCTATATGCATATAGAAGAGGAGGTGAGATCCAATCACAAGTGGTCACCGTAGACACATTCCGGGAGCATTTAGATAGCGGAGGTGAACGGGTGACCTAAGAGCTGTCCACTTATGATCAGATGATAATATAAAAAGGTGGGAACCGGGCCAGTGACACCACCTACTTTGCCAGCCTCTGCAGAACCCCCACCACCTCCTGCTCCTTCCTCCTCAGCTGCTCCTCATAAGGCACATTCCACAGAGGAGTCACCACATTGGCTATCTGGACGCTGAGCGGCTCCTCCTCCTGGTCGCCCTCTGCCCGCTTGGCTGGAGGCTGCCCTCCCGCCTCCTCCTCCTCCTGCCTCCTCTTCAGGATGGGGTCAGCTTTGGGTTTGGCCAGCCGGACGCTCAGCACTTGGCCCTTCCACTGCATGCCGTGCACCATCTTCATGGCCTTGTCCCGCTCCTCCTCGTTCATGAAGGTGACGAAGGCGAACGGGTTCTTGCCAAACAGCTTGATCTTGTGCGGGTTGAGGCCGTGCCGGGCCAGGAACTTCTTCAGGTCGTTGAAGCCGACGAACTTGGGCAGGTTCCTGATCTCCACTTTGTAGATCTCGGACGTGAAAAGCTCCTCTTTGATGTAGCGGTACGCGCTCGGGTCGGCTGTTCCCTCGCTCTCATCTTCCCCAGCTTTGACGTCAGACTTTACACCATCAGTGCTGAGGTCCTGGGGGGGGACATCAGGTGTCTCTTCCTTTGAGGGGGGAGTCACAGCCAGTGGGCTGTCACTAACATCTGCCATCGCTCTGCTGGGTGGACACACAGACAACACAGTCAACAGGCAGAATGAGACATATGCTCCAAAATATGTGTGAGGAAAAAGTGTTTTATTAAAGTCCCTGTTAAACATGTTTAATCTTAGAAAAGATCAGACTGGCTCGGCGACGTCCTAATGTTAACTTAAGCAGGATATGGCAACCTTTTATTACATACCTGCTTGAACAGGTGTGAAGTTTTGCCCTATATGTCATGTACAGTATATATTGTATATATCATCTATCATTACTGAAAACCACATGAATGTTCTCACACACACCTTATGTTTTGTCTGGTTTTGTTTTATTGATGACAATGATGTCTATATATATATATTTTTTTTAATTATTATTATTTAATTTTTTCTTTTCTGTTTGTCCCCTGGGGTGGGGGGGAGGAAATTTTGTTCATTTAAGTCTGTATGTATGAGGCTTCATTTTCAATTGTGAAAACCAATAAATAAAGTGGGAAAAAAAAAAAAAACATGTTCAATCTACCTCTGTGTGTGAAATGTATAAATATAAAAACTCCCTGGCAAATTAATTGGGGGGGCAGTACTATCTCTAAACAAGCGTTTTTCCATGGGTCCATCTAGTATCAACCCCAGGTACAAAAATTCCAGGGATCCTCAGCAAAACGTTCTCAAGGATCATCTGAGAAACCCTGTCACAGAACGGTTGGACCTTTATGCATGAGCAGAAATGAGATAAGCAGTAAAGATGGATGCATGAACACACTGCCTCCAGTTATTTACTGTGAACCAAGTTGTTTAGTTTTTATTAGAGGCGTATCATCCCTCCATCTTGGTAGATGTCTGTGTTTTGACCAATGCCAGTACCAACCCCTTTAATATTGAACTCCCGTTCCCATTTCAATGTTACATTCAGTAAGTTTATCACATGTCGTTTTTTGTAAACTACTGTACAGTTCAGAGGATTGTTTTTGTTTGTTATTAATGGCTTTTCACAATAAAACGACATGATACCTGCACTATAGTTTAGTCAAACGTCAAGCTTTACGTGACGTCACGTCTGCAAAACATGAATACGTTTAAATGAGATGTAGATAAACAAACAGCTGCACTTTATAACAGGGACATGCACAGGAGCTAGTTGCATTTAAAGACGTGAGTGTTTGTGTGCATGTCACAATAAAAGCCTGCACACAAGAATACATCGTTAGCTACAGGCGGAAGTGGAGATTTTACTGAAGTCAACCAACGCCTCTTCAGCATCTAGTGTTAAAAAGTGACACTTGACAGTTTCCTCTGCTGTTAACCACCAGCCACAGTGAGCATGTGTCTTACCTCCTCTCAGTTACATGCAGCTGCACCGCTCACTGGAACACACAGGGCGCCGCCATGTTGGTTTCGCCACGTGTTTGCGTGACCTTTCAACTTTCTTAAAGTGGTAGTAGTCACTTTCCCGGGACTCGATCGTCATTTGAGCGGTTTCATTTGGTTTTAGTCCCTTTGTCGTCTGTGAATCTAGCTTCAACGATAGTAAAGCTTCTCTTGCATTGTCTTAATGTGTCTTGAAACCAGGATGTGACAATCATATACATAAAACAACACACAACATAGATAGGCAGCAACAAGTTGTATTGTATGTTGTATTTAGTGATGGCGAGATGAAGCTTCATGAAGCTTGAAGCATTGAAGTATTGAAGCTTTCCATCCAATTGCTTCACTCATGGGCCGAAGCTTCATGGTGCTTCATGTGCTCTCCTGCGCCATCAAGTGGACAATAAATGTAAAGCAGGCAGAATGATTCTAACGACACCATGGCTTTGGTGTGCGAAGCTTTGAATTGAATAAATGAATGAATGATGTTTGTGATGCCAATTCATAAATGATGAATTTATTAATATGGTGTCTGTATTTATGAGATCATATACGAGTATACGCGCTTCACAAAAATCTTCCTGGATCACTTGACAAACGCTTGGAAGCCTCGCCGCGGAAGGACACATTACTAGTTGTATGTATCTTATGAACAAAATAATATAATTACAGATGCATTAGTATAAAGTGTGTAAAGTCCACAAATAAAAAAAGTATCTAATATACACCAAACAGACCATCCCATGTGGATTACGTTATTATATATTGTATATATGTATTGTATTATTGGCCCAACTTTCTCTCTTTTTATAAACTGAAGTCAGCAAACTAAACTAAGTGACGAAGTATTGATAGAAAGATTTTTTTTTATACTTTATTGACAACTTATACACACAAAAACTGTCAATGCCAGGGGTAAACAATTACAATCAACAAAAAAAACAAATAGATAACGAAAGCAGAAGAGAAAGAAAAAATCCAGGCTTCAGGCATCAGCAGTCCTGAAGAATTTGTCGAACACAAAGTTAGATTTAATTGTAAAGAACAGAAGACAAAACAAAGAAGGGATTATTGTTTATTTAAATGTCATTGTAAATTTGGACAATTTGGTTGCTGTTTTATTGTTTAGATATATATTCACATATAAATCCTGTTAAATCAGAGCTATTGTTGTGAATAAATACTGTTTTACATTTATGGAAGTGAAATTGACCATAGAGAATCCTCAGGTTATGAAATCAGTGTGAAATCATAGTTTAAATGCCTAATGATATTTCAAATGTAACTCCAACAAATTACATTTCATATTGCAATTTGACATTGCTCTGCTGATTTGCATTTTACATTTTACTTTACTTTTGATATCTTTTATATCTTTTTATTTTATATATTGTTTCTTTTTTTCTTATGTGTGTTGTATTTATTGTGTTTTTATGTTTTTATGTTCATTGTATGCACCAACATCCGGAGGTGTAAACCTACTTTGCAGTAAATACATTCTGATTCAGATTCTGAAATTGACATCTCCAATGCTTATATTTATACCTCTACTATATATCATGTATTATATCATACTCTCTGTATATTCTTTGTATATATAAGTCTATATACACATATTTATACATGTGTACATGTTATAATTATTATTATTATATTACTATTACTATTATTATTATATATTCTGTTGCTGCCATTATTACTATATATATACTGCTATTATATTGGTATAATTACTATCATATATAAATATATATTATATACTATATATACTGTACTATTTTTATATACTGTCTAACAATAACATTACCATCATATCATCAGTACTATTACCATCATCTTGCCACTGCACCTTATCTACCTAGTTATCTTGTGTTTCTGTTTTTTATTCTTTCTACCTCAATATTTTTTATTTTATTATATTGTATTGTATTTTATTGTATTCAAATATACCGGCTGCTATGACGACTTAATTTCCCTTCGGGGATGAATAAAGTAATCTATCTATCTATCTATCTATCTATCTATCTATCTATCTATCTATCTATCTATCTATCTATCTATCTATCTATCTATCTATCTATCTATCTATCTATCTATCTATCTATCTATCTATCTATCTATCTATCTATCTATCTATCTATCTATCTATCTATCTATCTATCTATCTATCTATCTATCTATTTATTGTGTTTTTATGTATTTATGTTCATTGTATGCACCAACAACCAGAGCAAATTCCTGGTAGGTGTAAACCTACTTGGCAATAAATTCATTCTGATTCAGATTCTGAAATTGAAATTCATTTGAGGTCTTCTGAAGCAGACATTGTTGTGTCTGTGACGCAGTCCCAGTCGGCAGAGAGAGGCGGCGCGCTGACGTAGGAAAATCGACGCGCGAAAGCTGCACCCGGAAGTGAAGGTATCTGAGGGGAAGAAGCGGCGGACAGTTCGGGATTTGAATCAACCTGAACTTCTTCCAACATCTACAAACATCTACATTACTATGGCGGACACGAAGGTGAGCGCTGGCACGCCGGGTCATCTGATGCTCGGTGTTCGCTGTAAACTCTGCATTACGTGGGAAAACGTCGTATTTCAATCGTTATAATTGGTCTAAGTTAGCTGTGGGTAGAAGTGCCGAAAATGCTGCGATGTCCTGATGCTAGAGAAGCTAATGTGCTAGTTGTGTGAAGGTGTGAAGTGTCCGGATTCTGTGAACCGGCAGCTGGAGGGTTTTATACTTTCTAGATCATTTAAGTTTAAGTTTAAAGGGGGACCCGCTCTTCCTAGTGCAGCCAGTCAGCATGTTAGCATTAGCTTCCTGTCTTAAACTGAAGGAGGTAAGTGACACACAACGCTAAGATGATCAGTCGGAACTCTAGTGGTGTTTTAAACCGAGCAGGTCACGGTGGTCGTGGTGTCGACAGGCCGAAGACAACGAGGTCAGCTAGCCCCTCTGCCTTTGTCTGCCCAGCACAACAGTTGCTAAAAGGAGTTGGCTAATGCTAGCTGTGTTAGCAAGGCGCCGGAGACAGTGACTCTTGTATTCTCACGGCTAGCCGCAACTAAGCTTAACACCGGATGAAGTGCAACACACTCCAAATATCATGACACAGGATGTCAAGCTGAAATAACATGGTTCCACTCGGGGACACACACCGTGGAGCTAGCTAGACCCATCGTTAGCTCGATGCTAGCCCGCTAACAAGAGGCCTCGCTCACCAGCTAGGCAACTTCACAAAGAGTTAACTCAGGAAACACCAAGTTGAAAAAACTATTTGTTAACTTTATTGAAGTCAAATGTAACAGTCAGAGATCTTAATAAACCATAAAGTGATAGCGTTGTCTCTTTTTAAATGTAGCTAACATGTGATGGCTGAGCTGCAGAAACTTAAGCGGTACTTTCTCTAAGCTAGTAACCGGTAACGAGCTAGGAATAAGTTTGAAGAACAGGAAAATCTCCCGCAAACTTGTTATGTTAATTTGTTTATTTCCATTCACACGTTTTGTTTATGCTTTATCACAAGTCCTGAAGCTGCCTTCTTCTCTCTAGATAGATAGATAGATAGATACATTACTTCATTCATTCCCGAAGGGAAATGAAGTCGTCATAGCAGCCGGTATATTTGAATACAATAAAATACAATACAATCAAATAAAAAATATTGAGGTAGAAAGAATAAAAACAGAAACACAAGATAAATAGGTAGATAAGGTGCAGTGGCAAGATGATGGTAATGTTATTGTTAGACAGTATATAAAAATAGTACAGTATATATAGTATATATCATAATATATATTTATATATGATAGTAATAGTAATTATACCAATATAATAATAATAATGGCAGCAACAGTATATATAATAATAAAAGTAATTATAATAATAACATGTACACATGTATAAATATGTGTATATAGACTTAAAGAATATACATAACGGTAGCTGTCTGTTTCGTCACCATTTTATGAAGAAAACACGTTCTTGCCAGGTTAAAGTAAATGTTACAGATACACGTGAGAACACCAAACAGCATTAAAGACGCTTGGCTCAGCAGATGTGAACAACAAAGGGTCTGTCCAGTTCCCCCTTGACAAAAGCTATACTTCACCAATGAGCTCTTAAATCCCTGTATTGAAGCATGTGTGCTCAGTCACTTTGTTCCCGAGCTTTTAAAGAATCACTCTGGCCTCCTGCCATGATGCAACATGTCTAATCATTTTAACCGCAGATGCATGGATTTCATTTTTCTGGGGTTGACTCATTCCCTGCTTTTCCTTCTAGGACAAGGAGGAACCCGAGACCACTGCAGAGAGCACAGAGGACACTAATCATGACCCTCAATTTGAGCCCATCGTTTCCCTTCCTGAGCAGGATGTGAAAACATTAGAAGAGGACGAGGAGGAACTCTTCAAAATGTATGCTGCTTCAATAGTCGTCCTTTATTTCTTTGCATGTAAATCGTCACATTTTGCTGGCCAGCATCTGACTGCTCTACTGGTGTCTTCACTTGAAGTATCACACGGATAACTATGCTGTTTGTTTTTTACTCAGGCGGGCCAAACTTTATCGTTTTGCCTCAGAGAACGACCCTCCAGAGTGGAAGGAGAGAGGAACCGGTGACGTCAAGCTGCTGAAACACAAAGAGAGAGGCACAATCCGCCTCCTGATGAGGAGAGACCGGACCTTGAAGATCTGTGCCAATCATCAGAGTGAGTCGAGTCTCCAAATTTAATAATATTATTCTTTAATTCCATCCTAGAGAATAATATTTATAGGAAGCAAACAAACTATCACCTTTTATAACATTAATTTATAAAAAAAAACTGTTTCCTTCCACAGTAAAGTCGCAAGTTTTCTAAAGCACATATTATGTTGGCTATGCTAATGTCATTGGACCGTTTACAAATCCACTGCGCTCACCAATTCACCAACATTTTTATATTTCTGACATGAGTGCAATAATAATTGGCCTGTTTTTAATTTAATTAGTAATCTTGCATTACACTTTCATGACTAGCCTATGCAGACTCACTCTGTTCTTTGCTGCTTCCTCCAGCCTCGAACTTTTGCTGACTGCTACATGAACATGCAGAATCTAACAGTTCACTGTTTTTTACTAAAAGGCTGGTGTATGTTTGCTCTGCTACATTACAATTCAGATTTTCACAGCTGAATTACTATTTTTTTTAAACTGAGAGCAGATGTTTTCTTAAGACAATGAGTTGAAATGCAAAATAACAAGCGTGCTGAAGATGTGCAACTGACCTGTGTTCAAATTTTCTAGCTCTTCGCTCATTTCACTGTTTTACACCATAAAAATCGATTACTTTATCAAGAAATGTGCAAACTATGCAAATAAAACATTTCAAAACTGAAATGGCTGTGTAAAACTATAGTATATGACCATATATATTAACACTGTTGTCCTTGTGAACTGTAGTCATACCTGTGATGGAACTGAAGCCCAACGCTGGCAGTGACCGGGCCTGGGTGTGGAACACACCAGCAGATTATGCTGACGAATGCCCTAAACCTGAACTCCTGGCAATACGCTTTTTAAATGCAGAAAGTAAGTGCTATACATATAATCCAATGTAACAGTCAGGAGGTTTCCCAAACTGTGTATAATTTAGATTCTCTTGATCACACTACAGAGTAACTTTGGGAAAAAGTATTGCTGCTTATTGATACCATCAATTAACTCTGATCTCTTTCCAGATGCTCAAAAGTTCAGAGTGAAGTTTGAAGAGTGCAAAGATGAGGTCAGAAAAAATCTAGAGGAATCAGGTAAGTCAATCACAAATGTTTGGAATTTTTCCAACAAGGTCTAGACTGACGACAAAGGGAAAATTTGATTAAATGGAAGAATTAATCAATGCAGATGCTTCCACGCATGCAATGTACAGTTAAAAAGTAATTAACATTCAGACATATAAAGCAGACCTGGTTAATTCTGATTTGGCAAGAGAAGATGTAAGTGACTTTGAAAGAGGCTTGTGACCCAGACGACAGGAGCTTAACTGGCTGTTCCCATAGCAACAGATTTAAGACATTGCATTTAAATGGAAAAGACGTCATTAAATATGATCGAAATTGCAGTTAATAGCGTACTTTTTATGATCGTAGTGCTTGTGGAAAACAGAAGTGCAACTCTTCCTCTGAGTGTAGATGCAGGACGTGATCACGTTTCCTCGACTAAGAGGGAAGGTTCACAACTGATCAATACAAAGATTTTCAGAGTTACGATCCTAGTAAAACGTTTCTATCCTGATGAGAGTGGTCTCCTCCAGGAAGATGAAGGGTCTGTGTATGAAAGTGAAGTGATCATATGCAATGGCTTTTAAATCTGAGATTCTCAATCTTTGTATTGGATTATGTTCTCCTCATCAAAACACCAAATGTTTGAAGCCTGGTGTTCATCCCTCCTGTGAAGTTCTACAGAGATGTAGATACAATACCAACTACAGTCACTCATCTGTTGGCCTCTTAAGTTACGATAGTGAGATTTCAATGTCTTCTCAGTAATTAGGTTATTTTTATATTTTATCTACGCCACTTGGTGTTGTAACATGCCACAATCAAACAAATATCCGGGCCTGCAGTTCACAGCTGTGCTCATGATTGAGCAATGTCTATAGTGGCCTGTTTTTAATTTAATTTAAACATTTATCTTGCATGAAACTTTCATGACTTGCCTATGCAGACTCACTCTGTTCTTTGCTGCTTCCTCCAGCCTCGAACTTTTGCTGACTGCTAAATGAACATGCAGAATATAACAGTTCACTGGTTTTTACTAAAAGGCTGGTGTATGTTTGCTCTGCTACATTACAATTCAGATTTTCACAGCTGAATACAATTTTTTTAAACTGAGAGCAGATGTTTTCTTAAGACAAGGAGTTGAAATGCAAAATATCAAGCAGGCTGAAGATGTGCAACTGACCTGTGTTCAAATTTTCTAGCTCTTCACTCATTTCACTGTTTTACCACAGGCAACTCCGATAGCGCAAACAAGGTGGCAGAGAAGCTGGAGGAGCTCTCGGTAAAGGAGAAGTCACCAGAAGACAAGAAGAAAGGAGACCAAAAGGAGACTGAGAAGAAAGAAGATGAGAAAAAGGAAGATGAGAAAAAGGAGGTGAAGGCTGAGGAGAAGAATTGAGAACCAAGAACTTGCTTTGCTGATCTTCAACTTATCAGTTTTTCCTCTTTTTCTACAATAGACTCTAACTGAACTGAATTTGGACACTTGCATATTATTAGTATTTTTTTTTATTCTGTTTTGCCTCAAGATCACAAGTCCTTGATGCCACTGGGGAGAAAAAAATACAAGAGAATTTATGAAAAAAAGACGCCCTTTCCCTCCCATCTCTTCCCCCCTTTGCACCTTGGAATGCCACACTTTCCATTCTTGTCATCTACAGTTCAATATTACAATTGACAAACTGTGAAAAGTGGCTTGTGATAGTGATAATTCCCACATTGGGGTATTTTTTTGTTTTGTTATTCTGAAGCAGTTTGTTTTAAGGAGGGAGGCGATAATGTAGCCTGCTTGTAAGCAGCACAGGGTCAGGGACCAAGCATTGTGGAGATCCCATGATTCATCTCAGTGGGCACTTCTTACCCACTGTCCATGCTTCCACTGTTAGCAACAGCAAGTAAGATGAAGACTTCTCAGCGAATGTCTTGTAGAAAATAGCTCTCTCAGTTCCTCCCTGAATCAGTTCATCTGGAACTGACTAGAGGAGGAATCCCCTCCACACAGTTGAAGGGCATCAGTTGTGAGCTGCACATCAGTGTCCACTGATAGCTGACTGACAGATCAGATGCACTTAGCTAAGCTTTTTATTTCTTTACCTTTTTTGTTTTAAACCATTAAGTCTAAGTGAACGGTTCACCAGAGTTTGGCGCAGCTATGCCCCAACTTAGGTTCCACACCAGGAAGTGGTGTGTTTCATTGAGATCATAACATTCCCAAAGTTTGAAGCATGTAGAGTATATGTAACAGAGTGTGCCCTCTCAGATCTGTGTGCTCACCACCCTCTCCTTTTTCGTTCCACTAATTAAGTTCTTAACCTTGCCTCTTAAAGTGCATCCAAGTGCCAGTGCATCTGTAAATACGTGTTTATGGATGAAATGTTGCTTTTCATTTGCACTCAAATGATTTGAAATGTTTCCTCCACCTTCGAATAAAAGCTGTCAAACACCACGTTCAAATGCATTCATAAAAAAAAAATACTTGTTTCCTGGGGTAGCTAAAATCAAATAATTTTAATTCACAAGGATCTTATTCACTCAGAGATGAAAACTTTATTTAATTTGCTCAGGTCATTGGGAAATATTTCCTCTTCACAAAAATAGGAACGCATGTACATTTATAGTATATTCTATATTTTTAATACATCTTTAACTTCTATTTGAGTTTCAGAAAACATCAGCTTGTGGCTGATGGAACAGATTCATTGCAGACTGTCAGGAATGGTCCCTGACCTGCAGTGATGTCCATCCCTAAAACAAGAACATTGGACTAATGGCAGTCATCTTAAAGAGGAATGACATCGACAGTGTTTTGATATGTGGTCAAACTGGGTGGGGGGGGGGGGGGGGGTTTGTTCAGGCAGCAGCTAACGGTCCATTCAGATATATCAAGATGCTGCTGTAAGTTGTTATATTTGAAGCTCATCAGATTTGTCACATGTTATAGCCCTGTGTACCACAGCCTTAGAACAGAAACCACTTTCTAACACTTGAACAGTGTCAGGTGTCATCTCACATAACTGTATTGGTGGTAAGGCAGCTGGGTGTAAGTAGCAAGTTTTCAGTAACATCCAACTTTGTCAGAAAGCAAGACTACCACCTCACTGTTCTTTACACTGATCTCTGCAGAAACTAAACCTAACATAGGAAATGGGGGAAATAATAATTTTCTATCTAAAGGGGAATTCTGTTTTCTGCTTTCCCTTCTCAATCTTGGCCCTGTTTATAAATATTGGTGTGTAAATTAATGGTACTTGTCTAACTTTTGGAATGGGTCCAGTAGATCATCTCCCTGCTGGCAGTCGTGACACGGCAGCACTGGCTACATTGTAATGCAATGGGGCATCCAAATTTAAAAACAAAGGGCCCAAGTTGGAAAATACTGGACTTCTCCTTAAACCTAGATCACAAATCCCTTTGAACATTAGCTGTTCTTCAAGAACTTTTCAACATCAAATGAACTCAGTCTGATTTGTGTCACTTCTGCCTTTTGTTGTCTCAAGTACAAAACTAATAATTCATTGTACGTGTACAATAGTGTGTCAACCACTTACATTTCATGATTTATGAAACAGTTTTTCCTCTCAAAAGGCAACAATGGTTTATTCTTAATGCAAACATAGCTGGACTAAATAATCTACCGCTCTACGTGTTGATATATTCTGTTGATGCAAAACACAAATAAAAACCTGCCACTTATCAGTTCATTTTAATGGTCAAAAGTAAATCATGTTATGAGACTGAAAAACAGCAGGAAGCCAAAAAAGAGCAAGTCCCATTTGAACTCTGAGTGGATTGAAGCTGTACCAGACAGCTGCTGCACAAGGTTGTGATGTTTGCCGTCTTTGAGAAGTTGAGGTGGTTCATGGCCACTGATGTCTAAATCTGCCTTTACTCAGAGTCCAAACCTCGACTTGTCCACAACACATACGAGTCAAAGATTGTTTACACCTCAACATCACAAAGCTTATTACATTTCATCATATATATTTTTTACGTTGCAAGTTATAACAAGCTATATTGTTTTATTTCATTGATTTTTACCCATTATTCATGATCTCATTTATTTACTATATATATATATCAACAAGAAACTCCACTCAAAATAAAACATCCATTCCAGGCTTAAGTATCTGTATAAAAAGATGTATCAAACTTTTTTTTTCAAGGTTGGGTATATAAAAATGAAACAAACCAATTTTAAAAAACTAAAAAATAATGAATGGGTGACCAGTTATCTTTAGTTTACCACACGGGACAATGGCTTGTTTTTCTCCACCCTTCCAAATCCTATGGTTATAATAACACAAACATATTATACTAAACTATTTTCTTGCTTTTTTTACACAACACATGTAATAGCGGAGATGTTGTTTTGTTGGTGTAAGGCTGGACTCACTCTGAACTAGATGGAGAAAACATACAGTTGCGTCCAAACGTCTTCTACAGCTTTGGGGAAGTGGTCTCAGACTTTTGGACGTCACTGAACATCTTCCTGGCTCTACTGTCATATTGAACTCACCTAACTGAAACTAATAGAAGCCCCCCCATGATGTACAGCACCTAAAGAGGGATCAATATCTGCTCTGGACTGAGACAAAGAAAAAGACATTCATGATTCATGAACGTAACATCATATTCCACCCTCTCGGCTGCTTTAATCCATTCCTGAGAGAATTGCACAAAGGTGGAAGTTGCAGTTGAAGGAAACCTTTCTCAGTGAATTTGGAACGAAGCCACCAGACACGATTTAAAAATACTTTCTCACAATCCCTCGTTAATCTAACTCATCCGTCCTCAAAGCTGCACAACGCCCCCACTTGAGCTGAAGATGACTTGAACAGTACAGGTTAACGTGAAGCAGCACCTTGGCTTCTTGAGGTGAGTTGACGTGAAGTCTCCTCTCACAGCGGGCCGTGGTGAGGTGGTCAGTGTTTTATTGATTTGTTTGTTGCACGTACGCCTCATCTGAGAGACAACGGTTATAACATTGACAATCTCATTGGACGGTCCACTCTTACAACAAAGGTGACGAGCCACAAACATGTAATGACAACACTCCTTGGACATACAGCACAGACTGCAGCAGGATCCACTGACCACCCATCCCTCGGGTACTCACACACACACACACACAGGCATTTTAGCCAGACAGACCTACACAAGAGCAGACAGGTCCTCTGATTGGACAATATCTCCATAGCCACAGAGCGCTGTGTGCCCCTGACTGGCTGTTAAGCGAGACACAAAAGTAACAGAGAAGAAGTATCTCTTTGTGACAGAGTGGCTGTTGTGGTCGGAGGTGGAGGTGGGCTCCATGCTCACACTGATATCTCATACGTGGTGCCCCCTACGCCTGTCACCTTTTTGACGTTACTGTGGCGACTGGGGCTGAGGTTGGAACCCTGGCTACCCGGGTGGCAGTCCATCTGCCCGTTAACTTTCATGGCCTCTCTGAATGGAAATAGAAGAAGAGAGAAAAATTACCAATGGCACAAAGAGCCATGGACATTTAACACCAGCCCAAAGAATGAAGGTGACAACATGCAGATTTAAAGTCAGGAGTTATAAACAACAGAATGACTGTGTGAAGGATTACTTGAGATTTTACTTGATAGTGAAGCAAGGCGTGCAAATGTTAGACCAGAGGGTGAAAGCATGCAAAAGAAAAAGAAATGAGGAGTCACACAACTTTATTCATCTGACATTTGTGAAATATTACAAAAATGATCTGACTGAACTCACGAATAAATAAAATGTTGTACATACACCATAACAAATGCTACACAATGCCTCAGCTGGGATTAGTCCACTAGTGCCCATGAGTAGCTGGCTGTATCCAGCAGGGGGAGCTGGTTTGCCAGTGGGAATACATTTAAAGTCACTATTGGCTCAGTACACTGCATGCAGTCGTTAGGATTCATACCTGGGGCCCCCCATTCGAGGGGAGTCACTCCTCTCATGGGCATTGATGAAGGAGTATTTCTGATGGGCGTAGGAGGGGGATCGGGGCACGGCCGGGGAGTGGGGCTGGTGGGCCGGGGAGCGATAGAGGCCCTCAGCCCTCTGGCTGCTGTTGGTGCTACTGTGATCATTGTGCAGGGAGGTGGTGGAAGTCCTAGGGGCGCGGCCCAGCGTGGAGCCAGCGTGGCGCAGCACAGGGGTTCGCTGGCCATAGCTCAACAGCCCGACCCCCATCAGGTTGTCCCTGGAGCCTCCATAGGCTGGGGGTGTTGGGCCCCTGGAGCTGGGGCCACGAGGACCATCTACATAGCAAGCGGTGTGAGATAGACCATAGCCCCCATCAAACACAACAGAGTCCTGCGCATAGATGTGAGTCTGGGAGCGCCCATGCAGCATCTGCCGCTTCTCCCTCTCCTCTATCTCCTTTCGCTCCTGGATGGAGGCCATGATGGTCTGGGAGAGGTTATCATAGCGCACAGGGGAGGGGTCCCTCTCCCTGGGGTGAGGTGATTGCCTGCCCACCCTTCTGGGTGCCATTACTGGACTGTAGGCAGGGGCAACCTGCTGCCTCTGCATTTCAGGTTCCCGGATGTGGCACATTTTGGTGGGCAGGTAGGGCGAGTGGAAGCCCATGGAGGGCATACCACGATGGGCCATGCATTCACTGGCAGCGGCTGGGGAGATGCTGGGGTTGAGCAGGCTGTCGTAGGACAGACTGCCGTTACGGTTGGAGAGTGTGTTGGGTGAGAAGACACTCTTGTAGGGGGTGGAGGTGACTGTGTGCGGCTGCAGGGCCGGGAGCTGGCCCTTCTGCGGCCGGGGGTGACCTTGATTCAGGCTGAGAGAGCGGGAGTTGATGGGGTCGGAGTCCAGCTGGAGCGGAGAGGACTGGAAGGTGCGGTGGAGGGGAGTGTTGGTGTACTCGGGCAGGTCCAGGTTCGGCTCGGATCGGTAGTCGTGACCACGGACACCCTCTTCCAAGATGGCTGAGGTCTTCTGATCATCTGGCATGACAATCTGAGGAGCAAACAGAATGTGCATTAAGTCAGTGTCTATAACAGCTGCCTGTAAACCTTTTGCAGCACAACCTCTGGCTGAAGCAAAAGCTACTTATCCCAGTATCATAAGTCTTACCTTCTCTCCAGCAGCGTGGTAGTGGACTTTCGGCATGGTGCCGAAGGACGGCCTGAATCTGTACATGGCTGGAGTGGACGGGTGGGTTTTACCGGAAAGAGAACTCTCTACAAAACACACAGAGAAGGGAAACCAGAGTTAATGCTGTAATAAAGATAACAGAAATGGCCCTATAGAGATTTAGAGCTGAATGCCATGAAAAGAGTAAAGAGGCTGGAGGGACAGATCCTAGAAGCCCACATCATCACTGTTCCTCAAAATGGAAATGAATTGGAGTTGCTGGGCAGCCAGACAGTAAGAGTCCATTCTGTAATTGATCTATAGCACGTTCAAGTCCCGAAACTGCCGACTGTCCATCCCTGAACTACCTGAGCAAAGCCCAAAAGCCCTGAGGCACTTCTGAGCTTCTAGTTGCTAAGTGTCTCTAAGGGAGACGCAAGAAACTCTTACATCCACAAGCAGTGAGTCATCTTAATCGCTTTTATATAGACACCCAATCCATTTAGACCAACTGCAGTAATTCAACGTTCCACCAGGCTGCACTACTGCTCTATAAACGAGCAGGGAGTGTTCACTCCCTGACATAATGCACCATGACACAGGAGGTCCTCTGGAGGAAACCTTGCAATATATATTACTGACACTTCATACTGTTGAATGCAACAACATAAAGACAATGTTATGTCTGTAAAACTAACTACATAACCTAACCCATCACTGTTTCTATTTTACACAGATTCATTCCCACTGGATCTTCCTCTCCCACTCCTCCGTTTGGCAGAGCGCCAATGCTGCACACCACCACAGAAAAAAAGAGGCGGTGATTCATGTTGCAATGATTCAGTCTGAAATGTCTCCATCATAACACAAATCTGATGCTGATTCAGTAAATGGGATTTTCCTGCTCGCTGCAAATCACGCCTGCTCTGTGGCCTGGCATGAAAAAAGGCCATGGACCTGCCACTGGGACCAACATTAATCAGGCTAAACTAGCTCCAAGTGGCACATTGGGCACTGGTGATCTACAGGGGAGAGTTTGGGGATTCGTCATTCGGCAGGAAAGAGAAATGAGATTGATAATAACTGGCAGATTGACTGATGAGTCTCGTACCTTCACTGGAGATCATCTGGCCTTTCTGCTGGTTGTACCGGTCGGCTTTGGGCGGCAGCGGGGGCTGGCTTTCTTTTTCATCCAGGCCGTCCAGGCTGCTTTTGGACTACAGGGAGGAGGGGCAGGGTGTTAAAAGCATCCAGAACAGCAGCAGCAGATGAAATGGAGAAGAGAATGTGTTGGTGTTAGTGATGTGCCAACACAGCTCTCACAGGAGGTTGTGTGGTAGCAACGCTTCATTAGGCAGCTGCTTGAGCTTAAATTGATCATTTTTAGTGGTTAATAGAGTGGGAATGCTGACAGAATAGGGACAACAATTAATTTTCTAATTTTCTATCTTAAAGGAGCGGTCCACTGACTTTTAACTTTCAGAACTCCAGTTAGACACAAAAGAAAATCAGTGGAGCAGAACAACAGAGTTTGTGTCTGAAATCACTCACTCATTCACTCACTGTATAAAGAGTAACATAGAGGTGATTCTATAGAGCACTATACAGTGAGCTTATCAGGAAAATCTATGTCAGTCCACTCATATTACTTTAGGTGTAAGAGTTTATTTTCCTTCATGAATAAGAAGAAATATTTAGTGTCTGCAGCAGGTTTCAGTTATTTTTAATTCAGGCTTTTCCTTTTCTTTCCTGATTTCTATTGAGATTCTTTATTTATTTATTTTTATTTAGACATGACTCAATTTAGTTTTTTACATCATACATTCCTCTCCTCTCTACCAATTTTCTTTAATTCAGCAGGAGCGCAATGCATGATGGTATAAATTGATTGTTCATCAGTTGTACACTACTTTTCACAATGCATTATGGGATACAAATAGTCCACTGTATATAGGGTATAAAAAACGCACTAAACATTTGGACAACACTACATAATTGCAAAGTAAGTATACAGTGAATGATGAGTGATTTCAGACAAAACCGTTTTCACTTATTTTTCTTCCTTCTGAAAACCAAGTGTCTACATTACCCACGATGCAACTAGATCTCTGTCAGAGAGATTTGAGTGTGTTATGCCGACCGTTAGTCTCATGTAGAGACAGTTAGCAGACGACAGAGGTCTCACTCCATTCTATCTCTAAAGCCCCAGATGTTTTTTATTTGGAAACTTGCAGAAGCCGTTTATCAGACTTCTGCCACACAGCTCCTTCTGGGGGGAGTTTATACATATTTGAATTTTTCCTCCCCAAGACCTGTAAACAGACTTTGATGTATGAAATCAGTGGATTCTCCCCTTTAGGTTACAGGATAAATTTAAGTTGAGTTTTGCAAAATGTTCACTTAATCTCTCTCGCAGTTTACAGAGCAACTTTCACTGAACAAACTTTCACACCCGAAAATAATTTGACCTGTAGGGTTAGACTCTTGAAGGGGAACGGGATGCTTTTCTTAACTGCACCCCCACTTTGTGCTTCAGGCTGATAAGTTGAGTGTGGTGGAACATTTACTCCCAACATTGAAAATTGATTTTTAACACTAAATGGCACAAATTGAAACTTATAGAGAAGTTAAAAAATCCTTTTTGAGCATAAGGCATACTAGAAAATGGTTATTAATGTACATTTGCCTTTAAAAACACAAAACAACTCCTTGACCGGTTTAAAACAGTTTTAAGAGACTTTAGATTCACACATATAAACATGGTGTATGAAATCGATATCTCACCTACTGTGAGTCATTTGGTTTGAAGTCAGGTATCTATTCATATTCTACTCTCCATATATCTGACTTCATTTAGCTACTACATCCTCTCATTCTGCTGCACTGAGTATGAGGCTGCATGAAAGAAACTAGTAAAGGTCGTTAGGAAATAGTTAACATCAGCTGAGATAAAGTACTGTATGGGAGCTGGATGATAGGATAACAGGGAAAGAACTCACCTTGGAGCTGACGATGGTGCTGCGGATGCCGTTGTCACTGACCACGATGGTGACCTGCCGGTCGGAGAGATCTGGTCTGATGAACGGGGGCTGGACTTTGATGTGGGGCTTTTTTCTGGGGTCCAGCGTGTACCTGTGTATGGACGACACACGTGTCAGGCCACGTCGGCAGGGTTCAGTTTTCAGAATAGTCTTTCAGCATCGCCATTAGGGCTGCAAAATTCCGTGAATATACAAAGTTGGAAACTTGCCATGGGAATTAACGGGAATTAACGGGAATATACGGGAATTAACGGGAATTAACGGGAATAAACTGGAAATGTTGTGGGTAATTTATACTAACTCTATTTACCTTGTCATATACAGACATAAATATAAACATTTTGTTTTGTCATAGGCTGATTTGAGCCCTGAGGAAACTTTGGGCTCTTGACTATATGCTTCTGCATCGTTGTGTCATTCTTAACATAGGTCTTTGCACAGTATTTGCAAATGTACACAGCCTTTCCTTCTACATTGGATGGGGTGAAATGCCTCCACGCATGAGAGAGTGCACGTGGCATTGTTCTGTAGAATAAGATGAGAAAAAAGTTTCCGGAAATTTACCGGAAAGTTTCCGCCCCTTTGCAACCCTAATCGCCATTAAATATAAGGGGATAATCTACATCGGTAGAAGCCAGGATGAGAAGTTTGCATATTAGTAACACATTGTATTTCACATCAAAATTCCCACCACAGATCCAAAGGGGGTCACAGCATTGTCTCCCTGACTGAAGTAAAGTAGAACCATTGCTGCAAACTAAATTAAGTTTCTTTAAAAGCGCTTTGTCGATAATGTAACATCATCAATATCATACACTGTGTGTCAAGATGGACATGGCTGCTCTCTGATAATGAACCCAAAGTGTCTTGATTGCCCCCTGTAGGTCAGAAACCCCACTTCCTGGTTAGAGGATAGGACATGAACCAGACTAAAAAGTAAAAATACATTGGGGCAAGATGGCAGCATTGGCATCCGGGATATTTTGGGTGGCAGGAAACTTCCATCCTTATATATACAGTGTATTAACAGTTCATCTTCATTTTCAACATTGTGAGATACACAAGTCATTCTCACAAATAAATTCACAAGACTGCAAATTACATAACCTAATATATGAAACTAGTAATGTGCTACTTATTCATTTAAATCCATAATCAAAACATGGTTAGTCACATAGAAACAGCAACCTGTTATTTTACTACTGTCTTTTTTCATATACTGAACTCTGTACTGCACTATCAACACATGATGGCCTGTAGAGTACACTGATTACACGCTATGAATTGTATATCTGCATCCTCCCCTGTGGTTTGTTCAAAACAAGTATTCCTGCAACTTCAGAAATCTGTATTGAAGTGGCTCCTTAAGGGTTCCTTCATAATTTAACGAGTTATTTTAATGTTTAATGGTTAGCGTGGGACCTCAGGAAGGAAAGATATCAATCTCCTACATTTTAAAAATCCATGTTACTTAATGAATGTGAGGGATTTGGTGTCAGATTTTAAAGACTGTTCAGTATCAGTCATGTCATTGGTCCAGTAAATGTAACACCCTCCATCGGGGACAGTGAAACAACGTGAAGACAGAAGCTGGTAACACAGCGTTCCCCCCCCACCTGCTGTTGTCTCTCTGCAGTCACACTGTAAATTTTTATGGGAGGGGACTGGTCCCAATAGGATATAAAACTGGTGTTCTGGTTTGCTGTGCTGCGTGTGTATGTGTGTGTGTAAAAAGCACAGTGACTAGCTCTGCGCTCTGTTTCCCATTAACTCTACACTCTGAATCAATTCTCTTAGCCATCTGCCTTTCCCCTGGGTTCCTTGTTGCTTTCAGGCAGAACTGGATACAAACCTCCACAAGCACCTCGGAGTAAGGGAATATACTCATACACACACAAACACACACACACACAGGATGGATCGACATCTCACTGCAGTAACATGATACTGCACTAGAGCTATGCATGGATGTCATGGGCTCTGATCCGCATTGACTTGCTGAGACAAAACCACACACACATTAACACATCCATACAAACATACACAGTCTCTCAATGTATGTAGATAACAAAGCAGAAAGACAAAACCATTTATTCATCAATCATCACTGAAAAGCATCTTCTGTACACACAAACACACACACACACACACACACAAACAGGCAGTGTAGCAGAGCAGCTCACCTCGGGGCCAGAGGACTACATAAGACATACTCCACATTTCCACAGCAACCCCTGGTGAAGGGATTCACTCCTCCACGAAACTTTCCAGTCACCTGAGGAGAGGAGAAAAACGCACACACACACACACACACACACATATTCAGACTCATGGGTCCAGTGCTTGAATATAAATCAGGTGACTCATAATGAGTGTGTGTGGGGTTATTTGTGCGGGTCATTAGCATTTGTGTTACTCATTTGACTGCATCCTTAACAAGGCACATTTATTTCTCGCACACAGGATAATTGAACTGCATTATTCCACAGCATGTGCAGCTGGAAACAGTGAAATGAGCTTTACACTGATTCTCAAGATTCTCCAAATATTTCAAAGGTGCCCTAAAGCAAGACAATATGTATTGAGGCAGCTCCAGGTGTAAAAGTTGGGATCTGTGTGAATGTGAAGAAGCTCTGTTCACATTCCTAGATTACAGTTGAATAAATGTTACTTTTGTGCGTGTGTGAGTGTCTCAGGACATTGTCGCCTCACCTGTTCATTGGTTGTTCGACCTCGAGCCACGAGCACCATATGGAAGCCTGTGAGACCCGTAACTGGAATGAAGAAAAGCCCAGCTATACCCATCACCACCATACTGGACACAAAGGTCAAGGGCAGCAACAACAGCAATTCTGGTCTCAAGGACATTAATTAGATGTGCTGTAAGACTAACCCATAGCATCTGGCATCAGCTTTATGCTTCTATCATTACTCTGAAAAATTAAGGGGAAACATATTATGCTTATATTCAGGTTCATAATTTTAATTTGGGTTATAACTCGAAAAAGGTTTACATGTTCTTATATTCAGAAAACGCATCACTGTCCTCATATTGTCAATTACTGCAGCTCCTCTGTCCGAAACGCTTTGTTTTAGCTCCTGTCTTTTGAAGGACCCGCCCTTCTGAGGAAGTCTAGGCTGCTCTGATTGGCCAGCTGTCCCACTCTGTTGTGATTGGTCAACTGCTTCCACTTGCGTGAAGGCCCATGGCTTTGTTCAGGGGCGAGCCAGACTAACTGCTCGCCATTATGCAAATGTTGGGCATTGTGATGTCACATGAATGCGAACTATAGAGGACAATCAAACTGAAAAAGCATCATATGTCTCCTTTAAATACCAACCGAGCAGATTGTCCCTTTATGAAAAGAAGTGGGTGTTATCAGTGAAAGGATACGTGACGGTGGTGTGCAGCGTTCCCAGCCTCTCTCTGTGGTGAAGGACAAAGATGAGGCCGAAGGAAAAGATTCCAACCATGTGGATGGTCAGAGAGAGCAGGAAGAGGAAGAAGTAGCGGTAGTTCCTCCGTCCAATGCAGTTGTTCACCCATGGACAGTGGTGGTCAAAGTCCTGACGAGGAAGAGAGAGAGAGTTACACTTTTAGATTTGACCTATGCATGATCTCCTATACACTGGTAAAATCACTCAACTGATGTCAACAAAGTGTTCTTGGTTGAATTGGTTCAATGAAATATTCTACCTACATCTCCAATAATAACTGCCTGCAGAATAAGAGCGACATCTTGATGAGTATTTCAGAACTTTAGTAGAGTTTTGTGTTTTATTCTCCACCAGGAAAATTGTGTTTCCGTGCATCTGATTGTTAGTCAGCGAGATTTAACGAAACCTACTTGATGGATAACCACTAACCACTTGGTGAAAGGATGTCGTATGTGTCAAGGAATAGAATTTCAATTTTGATGTGGATGCAGAATTTTCTTTTTTCACTTTCTTTAATATCGTTTTTCCAGAGATGGATCTGGATGAAAACAATCTGGCATATTTAGGAGACTGATATATATGAGTGTGTAAAATTTAGTGCAGCTTGATGGAATTTCAGGGGTTTATTGGTCCTTGGCGGAGGTATCCACTTGACTGAGTCCCACTGTAGTTAGTTATGTGACCTACAATTTGACTCCGGTCTTAAATTTGATTGTAAATGTTTAATACATTTTGACCTATACATAATCTCTTATCACTGATGAGACACTAGTTACATTACTTGATTGAAGACGACAAATTGTTCTTGGCTGATTATGAGGAAGGAGAAAAGTTTAAATGAAGTAATCGATCCATAATAAACCTTTGACTCCACAAAGTATTAATAATTGTAATAATAACTTACATTTATATAGCACCTTTCAAGGGACTAAGCAACCTGTATACTTCCACATCATACCATATGTGTAGTGTTAAGAACTAAAAGAGGATTTAAAGCCAGTACTAAAAATAGTATTTTACGATTAAAACTGACAATAATTATATATTATATATATACCATATATATATGTTCAGTGTTAGTCTCAGTTTTAATTCTTGGCAGGATAGAAAAGCTTCTAAGTAAATTCAAGTGGCAAAATACTTAGAAATACATCCAATCTTCACTGTGCTAAAAGGACAACATCAGATTACTGACAAAAAATGCTAAAACTGTATCAGTCTAACCTTATACATATTTAGATGTTGCTGCCTGCATAATCTCTGAATATACTTGTTCTCTGTTTGTACATTAAGTATTCACCCACCTCCACACAGTTGTCACAGACGCTGCAGTGCGAGCACCGAGGCGGCCTGTAGAAGTGACAGGTGGCGCACCACTTCATCCGGACCTGGATGCCCTTGATCTCCACGTTCTTGTAGAGCGGTGCCCTGAAGTCATCATCCTTGTCCTCGTCCTCGTCGGCTGTGGAGAAGAGAATAGATTTACCCTCAGAGCGCGCACATTAACATTAGAGCACAGATGCATCTGGTGGCGTGTGTCATAGTACACACACACACACACACACACACACACACACAGTAAAAATAAATGGTTTTGATCCAGCTTGACAGAGGCAACTGGGGAGCTGTACTGTAAGCTGTGTGCAGAGGCAGCAAACACAGAGAGATTTGTATAGATATGAACTATTCATTCTGCTTTTAACATTAAGGCAGATTAACGAGAAAACACTGTGACTCGTGGGCAACATAAGCTGTTTGCTTTTCTTTTGTAAATATTCACACGTCTATCTGATATTTCCAGAAATCTCTTGTGAGGCAGGTGTATTGTTAAAGACCCAGGCAAGTGCAGTGTCAGATTTGGTGCGATTTGGACACATATCAATAATCTTAGAATAAACTGGCAGTAGTTGGGTCTCTCTGCAGTCTGTGGACCAAGTTGAACATGTCTTCTTCTACGTCCTCAGATTACTTACAGGGACAACACCACTCTTCCATTGAAAATCATACTGTGTACATTTAAGATTCTAATTTATACCACCGGTATATTGCTGAAATCTGTGTGTAGTCGGCATGTGTATTTTTAAGGGTCCAAGGAAGCGCGGTGGTGAATCTGGTAATGATACATTCAATATGAATAAACTTTGAACAAGCAGGTGGTTTGTTATAAACGTCAGAGATGTAGATATGACACTGCATACTTATGAATAATTCTGTTATTTTCTAAAAAAAACTGTCATAACTACATCTCTGACGTTTATAACAAACCAGACCGTTTAAAAATCGGTTGAAAATTGAGCAAGTTATGGTTATTTACCACAACCAACACAATGTTACGGGTGAGCGAGATGCCACCTAGCAAGATGGCCGCCATGTGCGGACGTCCGGCTCTGTCGAACGAGACATCTAGCCTTTATATATAAATCTATGGCGTCAATGCCGACAACAGCGCTTTCACAACAACAGGTGTGTCCACGACAACGGTAGCATACCAGTTGATAGGGAGGGTTAGGGGTGGAGCTTCACTGAACTTTGAATAAACTGATGTGCAGCTCTATGTGCAGCAGCGGTGGCGCAGCTTCACTGTTCCTCAGCAGGTTACTTGCAGTGGCTCGATAACTGCAACTCACTTCTACAGTTTCAGAAGGAAAACTTACAATGGGCCAATCAAATTGGCAGTTTAAAAACAGGCACTGCACTAGTTTAAAGAATGAAGTGTTTTTCTTTTATGGGAATTGAACCTCTTACCGGACAGAGTTCATGCCTTGCTTTATCGGACCTAAACCGATAAGGGATCCCCTCACAGATCTGAACTACAGCTTGAGTGTACAAGCTTTTCTGTCGTCCTTGGTGCGTCTCTGCACTCAATCAAAGTGTTTACGTGAAGCTTTGCACCCTCTGCCTCTGAGAGCTTTTTGGTTTGGGGAGCTTTTTGGTTTGGGGCTGCTGTGGACAAATAAAATATGTCCTCTGCTGATCAAAGGGCACTTTCTCCGACCACGAGAAGAAAAATCATTTCACCAAGCCACAATAACTGCAGGGAGATCCAGGTAGCTGAGCACCCGGAGAGAATTCAAGAGAGAGAGCGTGGAAGAGAGAAGGCGAGAGAAAGAGAGAGAGAGAGGAAACAAAAGGTAGAGCGCAGAAATAAACAGCTCCACAGCGGGAGATTGCTCTGTCATTATGGCCCTCGAGCATCTTCAAATAGAATTTTGAAGGTAAAGCGCCTGCCAAACCAGAAGAAACAAACAGCAGCTCTGCTTGCATCTCTTCTCACAACGTCTTTTCTACAAACGCTCCTAGCAGGAAGTGTTGAGCAGACAAAGCACGGGCCTATTTACTTACACTATGACAAGTTCAGTTAAGTTACAGTCAGATTTTACCTGAAATACGCTCAACAAATTCACAATAAATGTATGTTTTTTCACCCTTTACCGTTGTTGATTTGCATAAACAGCTTATTTTGGTCATGATGTCTATTTTTAGCACTGTGAGGCACTTTCACCTCATTTTAATCAGGCCTATATGTGTGTAGTGTTGGAATCTTTATCAAAACATATCTTAGGCCTAATCCTGTTATTAGCATTCATGTAATCCTCAAATTAAAATAATTTCAGCTCCTGACACCTTCCCTGATGCAATAACAGCTCCTGTGAAGGTCAGCTGTCATTTTAGTGAGATTATTGTTTACAATTAATTTAGTTTAGAGAAATAAGTCATTATAAAAAAAAAAAGTACATGCATTCTTTAGCCAGAGAAGAATCCTGAGGACATCACATCTTTGCAGGATTTTATTTAATTTATTTTCCACTACAGCATCAGCATGTACAAGTGTTGACGTGTGTATCATTCTTCATGACAGGGTGAGCTGTGTGTCGACACCAGGGAGACGACCCGCACTGTGAGTGAGGATGCGATAGAGCTTTACTTTGCTCATTGATACTTGGGCAGGTTGCTGGTTTTTTTATTTTCTTTTGCTAAAAATAGCTGCCTGCTAAAGCTGCAAAATGAGGTTGATGAGAGCAGTGAGACTGAAGAAATCAGTAAGTAAAGCTGCCGGCTGTAAAACCGATGAAACACAGCAAACTGCTCTGTAGAGCAGAGCTGCAGAGTTGGGGGATAATTATCTGTGGGTTCGAATTTATTTTGTCACCACTGCACCTGGCGTATAACTGAATTTTTATTCACTATTCACTATTTTTTACTCATTTGTAGGGGAAAAAAGAAGGAAAGGCTGTGTACATTTGCAAATACTGTGCAAAGACCTATGTAAAGAATGACACAACGATGCAGAAGCATATAGTCAAGTGCCCAAAGTTTCCTCAGGGCTCAAATCAGCCTATGACAAAACAAAATGTTTATATTTATGTCTGTATATGACAAGGTAAATACAGTTAGTATAAATTATCCACAACATTTCCAGTTTATTCCCGTTAATTCCCGTATATTCCTGTTAATTCCCGTTAATTTCCATGGAAAGTTTCCAACTTTGAATATTCCCGGAATTTTGCAACCCTAGTCACCACTGCACCTGGCGTATAACTGAATTTTTGAAGATCTGTTGCACAAAAAATAGAAACACTGAGGAAAAACCCAATTGCAGAAGAGAAACCCAGGTAATCTGCCCAAGCACAGTGCAAGTGCACAGTTTTAACACAAGCAGGGGATTTTTTTATATCAAATTATCTTAATGTCACATATTTTTGACAGAAAAATATTGAAACGCGCATAAATAAATAAATACAACATTCAACTCATTAATTTTCACTTTTGCAATGAATGAGCCTCTGAGCAGATGTCATTTAATGGTCATGTCAGTTCTTCATCTTTAATCTTAACTTCACTGGCAGCTCTCTGAGATACAACATGAAGAGCTCGGAGAACAGCTCATCCCTCAGTCGTCTATAAGAGGCAGCAGGGCAGAGGCAGCAGAAGGCCACCGCCACCTTAGGGGAGGCTGATAACCTGAGCGTTTCCACAACCTAATGATTATTACCCCTTTATGAGCAGAGAAAGCTCTTCCTAAAGACAGGTGCTTATCATTTACAAGCACATTACACACGTCCCTGGGGATGAACTTAATCATCATTACTTAACCCAGGCAGCGCTGAAGATGAGGAGTCTGCATCAGGAGCGCACAGCCAACGCCGCTCGCTTAACGGCTGAGAGACATTCAATACACCTCACAATAAGAAGCTTGTATAACATCACCTCCACCATTGTCCTGCATGTGGAGCACGTGGACTATACAGGCTGTTACAGGGAGATAATGGGGGAGTGGAACACTGGGGAGGGGGGGTGCTTTGATAAATGTAATACCATTAAAGCTGTGTTCTCTACATGAGAATTCAACAGGGAGGGAATATGTAGATGGTGTTTAAATATTACAATAGGTATTTTTAGTCTAAAGTGAGTAAAATCATCCCTGAGAAAATTGTTTTTAATCATTTACTTTGACTTTTTATTTTGGTCCATCTCCCATCCATTAACATGGAGGAGGCTATATTGCAGCCAGCCACCAGGTGGAGTTTCAACACGCTGGCTTCAATTTGGGGAGCCAATATGTCCTCCAGCTTTATATACAGCCAATGTTTGATACAATAGACTCTATATAAAGCGGTGTTTGTATCCAGGGTATTTTAGCTTTATTTATGGATAGTGAGAGAAAGTGGAGATGCGCCGTCCATCTTTATACACAGTCTATGGTTGCCACACGTCTACACAGTGGAAACCATTGTCACACACATGCCTATACAAACCTCTGGGGTAAACTCCAGGGTCCATGAAGGTCGCCATACTGAAGTTGGCCAAAACGAAGAGGAAGACAACGCCATTGTAGAGAGGCACAGCGGAGGAGATCACCTTAGTCAACCAGGGGCACCTAGAGACACAAAGGAGGAGACAGGTTTAGGTTTTGATTCTTTTCGCTGCCATGAATCACAGACATTTACATTGACATACATTTACATCACATCTGGATCATAGGTGCGTTTCTGTTGCACAAATACTAATAGTTACCACATCATTCCCTGATCATGACACATGTGTGCACTGTTTGTTAGAATGAGTGCTCTGTTCGTTTGACACTTGTGCATTTTGGTTCTTCAAGGGGATATTAATATTCATAATGAAAAACAAGATAATGTTAATCACAGCTGGGTTAACCCTGGATGCCACAACTGGTGCCTTAACAAAAAGAAACAAGATTCCCTTTCTCACCCCCTTCATTGAATCAGTTCCAAAACATAATGGGTTCTTCTTTGGCCCATACCCCACCCTTCCACTACGTTTCAAGAAAAGCCTACTATTATCAATGAAATCATAACCATAACAAACCCTCTGCAGCCTATCTGTCCATGTAGTCTGAGCTGAAGCAATGCTGATGCAATAGAAGAATTGGTTCACTGTTAAACTGTGTTTTGCATCAACTGGTTTATTGGACAACTGCACCGGATGATACTGTAACACAAGTAGGGCTGCAAAGGGGCGGAAAGTTTCCGGTAAATTTCCGGAAACTTTCCGGAAACTTTCCACAGGAATATTATCAGGTAAGTTTCTATGATATTACTCGGGAAAATATATTAGCATGCTGATTGAGGATTGTTCATCTGTTCATCTAGCCTATTTCCATTCATTTATCCATCAATTGTAAAATATTTTTACAGACTATTCCAATTGTTTGGCTAACTATTTATATCTCTGGCATTGCATTAGTGTTTTTTTACAAACTTTTTTCTCATCTTATTCTACAGAACAATGCCACGTGCACCATCTCATGTGTGGAGACATTTCACCCCATCCAATGTAGAAGGAAAGGCTGTGTACATTTGCAAACACTGTGCTAAGACCTATGTTAAGAATGACATCACAAACGAACGATGCAGGAGCATATAGTCAAGTGCCCAAAGTTTCCTCAGGGCTCAAATCAGCCTATGACAAAACAAAATGATTATATTTATGTCTGTATATGACAAGGTAAATACAGTTAGTATAAATTACCCACAACATTTCCAGTTTATTCCCGTTAATTCCCGTATATTCCCGTTAATTCCCATGGAAAGTTTCCAACTTTAAATATTCCCGGAATTTTGCAACCCTAAACACAAGTGAATGAGACTTTGGCAGTTTTGATAAATATCAGTAGTAAATTCAAGATCCCCAGAGTCGTATGTTGAATTTATTCTCTGTGGACCACACATGGCAATTCATCATAACGTTGTAAAGATATTTCAGTCTGAACCCACCAGGCCTCTAGCATGGCTATTAATAAAGCTTACCAAACCCAGAAGAGCTTTCAGGTCGGGTCAGTCTTCATTGTTTAAACACCTCCTAACTCTGCATCTCACCCCAACCCTTAGCACTCTGCTCTGCAGGTAACTGAGGCTGACCACCTCAATTCAAACCTGTCAGATATCAGTGGGAAACATTTCCTGTCCAGACTGACCTTCTCCACTGCCTGCACGTCATAACTCAGTCAGCGCTTTGAAATATTAAACTGTGGGGACACCTGCACCCACAGCCCTGCTCAGTCACCTGGACTCAAATGTCAAGACACCGTGTGCTTCCGCCATTATTCAAGTCAACTGTTTGTGAGGCCTCCCTGGAGATCATCAGAATGAGGATAACGGCTAAAGGTGGACATACTCTGAGAGAATTTATCAATCAAGAGCTATCTCACAGGAGAGAGGAGAAGGTGTTTGACCATCACGGCCACGCGTTCTTGTATAATTAAAAAAAACACACACACTTTCAACTTCAAGTCCAAAAAAATTCAATCTCCTGGTACCCATGCCCCCAGATCATCTTCAGTCCACATCTCATCCTCTGCTTCACCAGTCCCTCTTTTGCTTTGTTGAATTATTCAGAGCTGCGGCTGCACAGAGTCACTAGCAGAGAATAGAGGGGGGGCGCTGACGGAGATGAGATGGCCTCTCACACAACCTGTACTCGTCCTCAGCTCCGGGACGGCAAGACATTCTCCCAAGATTGGAAATAACAATGGGGCATATTATAATTTGCAGTTAACTTTAATAACCTCAGATGTAGCTCAAACTGTAATATTCTTCAATTATGTACAGTATATTGAGCATATTACAAACTCCATTATGTTATTATGAAAGCATTTTGTTAGTTGATAGAATCTAGAGCCGATAATAACCTTTTTGTTTTGTACAGACAGTTTAATAGCAACGCTGAGACTGAGGAATTGTAATGTGCAGTAGATTCACCAATTTGGTCCAAAGTTGAATATTTGAACAACTATTGTCTCAATGTCTATTTGAACATTCAACTTGCATATCCCTGCCTCTACTTGGAATAACCATAGGCGTCACACAACCATATATTTCACATTAGTTGGGTTATTTAAGTGTCGGTGCTGCTGATTCTGTGAACAGAGCATTAGTGGCGTATTTATGGCACATATTAGCTTTTGGAAGGTAACAACGCTCGTACATTTCAGTGAACCTGCTGTTTACTCAGCGGTCTGCAGTGAGTAGCTCCCTGATGTGTCATCACAGCTTTGGCAACAAGTCGACTAGGTACAAACGCTGCAAAGTTGATGAAAGAAAAGAAACAGCATGCACCTCCATGGTCTTACAAATTCTCAATTTCCTCCCCCGTCGAAGGATCGTGTATTTTAGCTCACAATGTGGAAGATAAGGAAATAAATTGAGTGCAGCTGACAGAGAGGCTGGGAGTAGACAGCGCAGGAGGAAGATGTGACTGAGAGAAGCCTGATTAAGGCTATAGACGTTGGTTACCACAGACTGCTTATCAAAGCTGTTTACAAGCCACTGTTACTGCTTGTGTAACCATGATTCTATGACGAGGATAGAAAAGCCTCCAGTTTGGACCAAATTTATAAAGCTGAATGGGTGTTTGCTGCCAAAAGGGCAGTAATGTAATGAGATTGGTTTCATCTAAGTTAAAGTGCAGAGGCTGGCCAAAGTGGAAGAAAGACGTTGATTCTCTCTGGTAAATAATATGCCTGCAAACAGGGGTAAGTTGATAACATTCATGCTGATGAATAAAATAAGTGAAAATCCCATAGCGTCTCCTGTCTTAGATGATGATGAAAGAGTGACAGACTACAGATTGCTCTTCAGAGCGACAGAGCAGCACAGCACCCGCTTACTAACCTTGATCAGATCGATATGAGGCAAAGGGCAAACGTTCCACAGAGCTAAAGCTTCCTCTTTGACTTCATAAATTTGTGTTATTAATGTGGAAATGAGTCTCGAGTCTATTTCCACAGCTTTCAATATGACACATGTTTTGGTGGCTGGTGATCGGTTGTGCTCATGATCGAGGACAATGCATGACCTGTAACCTTCACCCATTGGACGGTACTAGCTGTCAATCACCTGGTATTTCCCAATGTACACAGTGCTTTATGGTCTATTCTACTCTAAATGGAACCATAATTTACAAAATGAACATCATGACACCAGACACTTAATTCATTTAACACACATGTCCAGCATCAGCTCAGGGACTAAGGGATGGAATCTTAGTGTTGGGTATCTGATGGGACCCTCCGTCACTGAGTATTAGGATTAAGGAAACCCCCCCTGCTTCCTGGTGATGTAACCCAGTTGTCTGAGCTGATTGGGGCCCCCTTTAAAAAACAAAGGCATACTCTAATCCCACTGCTGTGGAAAATGTATGGAGGGAAGAGAAAAATCACTGCGCTCTTTGTAAAGTAATCAGATGTTTGATGAAGAACTAAGCTTTTTAAAATTGATCTGTTGGCACGGTTACTGCTCTAAATAGGGCTTTGATAATCCATCACATGTACCATTAAAAGCCATCTACATGGCCACTACACACTGCACATCCCCAACGATTTGAATGCTCAAGTCTTCTGGTTCATCGTTTGCCTGCTTTAGGATCAGAGCAGGAAAAGCCAGCCTCTCTTTGAAGTTGCTTTTTATCTGTTCTTCTCCTACCTCTGGGAGCTGGTGGGGATCAAAGAGAACAGAGTCAATCCAGAGAGCAGACACTGATGGGTAGCGCCTTCCTTCATCCAACATTAAGTATATTATTAGTATTTTGCATAAATCCACTATGGTTTTCTTGGTATTCAGAGTGTTTAATGTTAAAGAAGTTGTCTATAGGAACAATATATCGCCTGTTATCGGGATCAGCAATAACACATGATCTGATTGCAATGCTGGTGAGCATGATTGACACCTGCAGCATTAGATGATGCTGTAGCTGGGAGCATTAACAGTAATGAAGTCGGCACATGGGAAGAAGGCCATCCCATTGATGAGTTCATTAAGGCTGTACTCAGTGGGACACCCATGGAAGGCCTGCTCCCCTGCTGAGATCCAGCAATCCACAATATGTTGTAAGACTGGTGTTGTTTTTAACCTTGCCGGCAAAGGAATTTTCATCCTGATTAGAAAACGGGAATCGTCTTCTATAAGGGAATGAGAGTGAGGGCTCAGTTTGAGGATTTCAGCAAACTTATTGTACTCTTTGTAGGATTCTTGAACAGTTAAACACACATCCTATACTCTCCTGGGATCTCTAACACCAACACATCCCAGAGGCTCTGCATTCACACACATGACATTTAGTATTCCGCACACAACCACACACAGCAGCAAGCTCGTTGTCAGTGGAGACGGCAGCGGTGTTTGCTGGAGGCGTGGAGCGCTGCAGTTCAAGGCAGGTCAGGCGAGAAGCAGAGCCGCACAGATTGATTGAGTATCATGAAATTCACTCCATCCGGCCCTTAAGTTATCTCTCAGGGACGGCAAGCTGCACAGCTATGGGGATTTTTTTTTAGGTTGAGTTGTAAAATGACATTGAAAGTATGTATGAGATTTAAATCTTCAGCCTTCAGTCTAGAAAATATCAGAGAGTATAGGCAATTGATCACAAGTTCCCTGAGCCCAAAGTGACAGATTTAAATGGCTTGTTTTGTCTGAACCATTAGCTCTGACAATCCAGTTCAATTTATAAAGATATCAAAAAGGGAAAAGCACCTAATTCTTTGATTTATTAAGTTGGAACCACACAATGTTATGAAATGTTGCCTGAAAATGATGATCAAAATAGCTGCCAATGTATCAGTACAGTATATATTGTTGGAATAAACATTTAAGTATTTTTCAAACTCTCCAAAAACTTTGTTAAAGGAGAATTTGTTAAATAACTAGTCAAATATGTGGAGGAGTAAAAAATGTTTCAATGTAGTTGAAAAGAACACAGACACGCACACACTGAGACACGCACACACTGAGACACACACACACACACATACACACACACACACACACACACAATCCCATTACAAGTGTAAGATGCTTACATGCCCGTGACTGGCTTACAAACTAGTAGTGTCACAAAATCTTGCCTGTGCGTACATGTCTTAAACTCAAATTTAAGAGTCCACTGCAGAATTGTTGGACCCAGGAGTGAATGCTGATTGCATCCATTCCCATTTCAGACAAAGCCAGTGGAAAAGAGGCTTAAGTAAAACATATTGATTAGAGGGGTTTTTAAGTTTGTTAATTGTTTATTAGAAGTAGATTAAGTCCTGAAGGAATGGTCGATTTCACTCTAGACAACAGAACAGGACTGTGCAGCTGCACTTTAGCCTATATACCAGCTGTAGGTAATCTCAGAGCACAGTGTAGTTTGCATTTTCATAATACATAAGAGGCCAATTTGATAATAAATTAAATACTTTGCCCCCACATGTCACCCTTATTATATATTCATAACCCCCTTTTTTATAATCTGCCGAGGAAAGCAGAAAAGCTGTTCCGTGAAGAAACCATTTTTATTCCCACCGCCACAAATGCAGTTTTACCAGCTTACCACAGTAAATTACATCACACTATAAATAAGCACCATGAGCAGTGATACTATTACAAACACTGCCTGCCTCTGAGGCTCATGTTTAAAAGACAGTTTCAATTCAAATCTATATTTACAGCTGAAATGCTGTGCCAGTCAGATGAAGAAATTCAATAAACATCTCAAATTGAATTTCATAAATGCACAATGCACACTCATCCACGTGAAAGTCAGCGTTTGAAGATTCAAGGTGGTTACACTGACGTCCATTATCAGAAGAAAAAATCATATTCAGGTTAACAAGATTTCTGTCGACCTCCCTTCAGAGTTTCTCAGCGTTTTGCAGGAGATGATATCACATGTTGGATCTCACTGTGTGATCAAACAAATACTTCCATATGGGAGAGGATTGACGTCATGCTTGCAAGTGGGAGTGTGTCAAGAGGAGAGTAGGTTAGCATCACCTTTCTCTCACCACACTTCTTCTCTTCATCCTCCCACTCACAGTCTGTGTAGTTAAGCATTTAGCGTAATAAACACATGCTTTGTTAATCTCTCCTTTTATCCCCCGCACTACAAAACATGTCCTCACAGCCTCGGAACAAATCAACAGTGTGTGCTCCTATAATCAGAACAAACTAATGCTGACCACTTATCTTGATGAAAAGCAGTTTGCATTTGCATGTGCCACTAAATTCGGAAGAACACACAACCATGCGCATGAAGTCACAACCACAGTGTGTTTTGCGCGTGCTGGTGTGTAGTGGAACCAACCGGAGGGGTGATGACTAGGGTTGCAAAATTCCGGGAATATTCAAAGTTGGAAACTTTCCATGGGAATTAACGGGAATTAACAGGAATATACGGGAATTAACGGGAATAAACTGGAAATGTTGTAGTTAATTTATACTAACTGTATTTACCTTGTCATATACAGACAAAAATATAAACATTTTGGTTTGTCATAGGCTGATTTGAGCCCTGAGGAAACTTTAGGCACTTGACTATATGCTTCTGCATTTTCGTGTCATTCTTAACATAGGTCTTTGCACAGTATTTGCAAATGTACACAGCCTTTCCTTCTACATTGGATGGGGTGAAATGTCTCCACACATGAGATAGTGCACGTGGCATTGTTCTGTAGAATAAGATGAGAAAAAAGTTTGTAAAAAAACACTAATGCAAAATAGAGTTTTGAATGATTTTTTTATTGCTCAGCGTTTAATTTGCGATTTTTTTTTTTTTTTTCAAAATTCCCCAAATTCCCGAGCTTAACTTCCCATGGAAAGTTTCCGTAAAGTTTCCCGGAAATTTACCGGAAATTTTCCGCCCCTTTGCAACCCTAGTGATGACACATGTGCTGCCTGTCTGTCAGGCTCCCCGCGGGAAACTGGAAACTAGTACAGTGCCATAGGTCAGATGGAATAAGTGAGGCTTACAGGGCCAAAGACGCCGGCTTAAAACGACAAGTGCAGCGAGTGTCTGTGGGTATTTAGATCCACAGAAGCAAGGACACTCACCTCTGTCGGCGAGACTTTGGAGTGTGTGCGCATACTTAGCTCTGCCAGTTTGAAATATGCATCTACATAAATCCCAATCTTGATATTGGCTTTTGTGGGGGGATGAGTGGGTGGATTTAGCTAACATGGATGTGCCTGCATTTAACAACCACTGGGAGTGCTCACTTCAGTTGCCATGCTGGTTTGTAGCAGCAAGGCTCGACCTGGGTCTCATTCCTAGTCACTCTTAGTCTGAGCCCTGGATGAGGCGGAGAGCCGAGTCGGTTTCTGTCTTGTTCTGAACACAAGGGTTGTACAGATAATACAAATATAAAAAGGCCCCTGTGACGCTGACATGAAAGATGTGACGCCACTTTCATTTGACTTTTTAAGATGATGCGTTAATGTTAATATTGAAAGAGTCAACCTGGAACAGTTGCAGTAAATGCCTGCTTACACAGAAAGTGACACAATGAAGGTGTCTCGACGAATTCTGGGAGCTTAGCAATTTCGCTGATTAGCTTTGCCAATCATCACTATAGTGGGCATATAGTGACGTAGGCTAGAGGGCAAATAAGTTCACACAGATTGGTAAAGCAATTTATACTATGCCAGACAAAATTAGGCTATGTAAAAGTGGATGATACCACACAGCTAATAAGCTGATCGCTTCCGATTTAAACCCTTTTTTGGAGTCTCTGCTCCTTGTTTGCTAGTTTATTGGTCGACCATCAATCATGAAACACCTTTAATTTGACAGAAAATGTTGCTATTTGAAATGCTATGGGCTTTGATTTTATCTTTAGGTAAGTCACAAAAATACGGATTAATAAAATATAATTGATGTTTTTGATGGAGGTTAGGAGCTTATGAAATGTCCCACCTTATAAATATATTTTATAAGGCGTGATATTTGGGCAAACCCATACACTGATTAAGAGTTTGATAATCCAGGGAGAAAGCTAGTTGCCTTGAGTCGTGATTATTTTTGATGAAGTAATGTTCTCAAGGACAAGATGGACTCTATCCTGAGTTAAATTTTTGACAATTTTACAACTTGTAACAGTAAGACGACTGAATCCAACTTTTATGTTCCTTTTCATCACTCAACACACTTTTGTTGCTCAGTGCACTTTTGTAAATGTAGACTTAATCCCAGCCAAAGCAGAGGGTGATGATGCCAAATCCCATTCACCAGCATTAGGCTGGTCCACACTCAGCAGTTCTAGGAAGAGGAGGGGAGGAGGAAATGAGAGGAGCTGATCTGAAACCTGAGGAGGTGCTCCAGAAACACAACAGATGGTAGACAAACACACACACACACACCACACACACACACACACAATCACCAAGGCAGAATTTAAAAATCAGATAGACATAAAACCTTGAGCAGAGTCTTAGAAAGCAAGATATGTGTCTGTCCTTAGTGTCCAGGCTGTAATACTGCTGCACAGTGTCCACTCACCATGCCCCCCCCCCAACTCTATTATGTATCTGTATCTTTATCTGCAAGCGCCATCTGCAACCAGCTCCTTCCACACCAGTGAGGTCAGTCCAATTCTCTTCTCACTTCCTGCAGGAAGCCAAGTTGGAATGGGCAAGAGCGCACACACAAACATAAACACACACTAACACACACACACACACACACACACACACACACACACACACACACACACACACACACACACACACACACACACACACACACACACACACACACACACACACACACACACACACACACACACACACACACACACACACACACACACACACACACACACACACACACACACAGTCCTGTTGCATCTCTGCAGGCAGAATTGGCAGTCACTGGCAGATCAGCTACTTGCCTTCCTCCTGGTCCTGTTGATGTTTTCTGTACAACACCCACCCACTTAACATTTATCAGAATGGGTAAACATCACATAACCAAGACACCCACTTCACAAAATCTGAAGCACAATGACAGACTAACCTCAGGTACTTCAGTGTCTAACAATAATAGATTTTTTTGCATCGAGAAAATAGTATTGAGAGCATAACAGCTTTCACAAAGAGTGCAGAGTTGTGTTATTTGTGCTGAAACAGCTGGTGTCAAGACACAGCAAATTCTGGTTGGATTTTAAATCCACTTCTTGTTGATGGATGCTTGTCGGCCCCTGCAGAGCCCATCAGCCTAATGAACTGTTCATCAGTTTAAAGCGCACACGCACACGCACACACACCCAGTCCTGGCTGGTACAGATTGAGGCAAAGATGGATGGTACAAGACTTGGCTGGTGATATAACAAGGAGAAGAGTTATCCACACATCATGTCCTCCTGCCTTCAGCTTCAGTTAAATAGAAGCTGGTTAAGTTATCTAAAAATGAACTTCTCGCAGGCATGTTGCTCTATTAAGGGATACAGGTGGGAACATACTGTGAGGTTCTATGAGTCACTCTCAGAACATTGTTTTATTCAATGACAGGGCAGTCAGCATTGTGTTACTCGTACACATAGGTAGATAGGGGTGTGTGTGTGTGTGTGTGTGTGTGTGTGTGTGTGTGTGTGTGTGTGTGTGTGTGTGTGTGTGTGTGTGTGTGTGTGTGTGTGTGTGCGTGCATGCATGTGTGCGAATGGGTGAATAAGAGGCACATCATAAAAAGTTTAGGGGAAAACATCACATAAATGCAACATTGACACTATTAAAAGGGAATTATCACTACGAAGAAATTTGGTACTCCCCAAACAGGTTGCCACTCAATCACAGGACTCACACAGACACACCATTCACATTCATCCCTATGGGCAGTTAAGTGTCACCAGTCTTTGGTTCATATAGATTCTGACCCTGTAGAGGAGAGCCTTCTTGCTTTAAGAAGATTTAAGAAGACAGAAAACGACAGGAACTTGTCACAGTATCCCATCAAGCCTGTGTATACTAGCCAGGCTTTATTAGGGTTGTTGTGGAAAGAGGAGCCAGGGAAGGGACATAGAAGCCTTTGCTCATGACATAATGTGAGAGAAAGGCTTAGTATGAGCTACCTGCAAAAAAATTTACCTACTATGGCCTCTATATAGGTTATATAGGTTGTATAAAGACAAAGAAACAGTGTAAACTAGCTCACAAACAACATTTACCCTGTTACTGACTACTAGTTTGCCTGTTGTTCTTGATGTTTATACAGAGGTGAGTAAACAATTATAACAAAAGTGTGTTTTTCTTTAGTAGATGTTTTATCACACAAAGCCAAATCAACGCTTAATGGCCACAATGAGTCAGTCCTTGTTTGACAATCTGTCAGAGCACGACTCGTTAGCCGAGAGTGGAAGATGCATCACTGCAGCCGAGCACTGAAGCGCCCTCAGCAGCCGTTTATCCTTCCAGGCACTAAACACAGTCTGAGGACCCAGTGAGCATCATTACAGCACCCCCGCCCCTCCAGGCCCAGCAACACCCTCTGCAGTGGCAAGTCAAGATGATGAGGCGCGTCCTGAACTGACCTTGAGCTTGTCAACATGTGCTTTTTTCCTCTCTCTCTTTATCTCTCTCTCCCACAAACACTTATATATACACACACATTCACACACAAAAACATACACACACACAGACTTCACACAGGGACTTGCATTACATTACATATTGAATTAATTTAAGTGTGCTAATGATTACCATGAGCTTATTAATGCAAAACTTGAACGCCCTAAACATGTTGCCACCTATGGTCACAGGTCTAAAAACTAAAACAATTTTTTTTACTTGTGAGTCAAATTTAAGACCATTTACACAGTTTTGTGAATACCAGCCCAGGTTCAATGTGGCTAACAGTCACGAGACACAGAGTACCTAAAAGTGGTATGTCCTTGTTTTGAGGTTAGTATTTATTTTGTCTTTAAAAACCACAAACTTCTCAGGTCTGTCAGGAGTTAGAGTTCGTACACGACACTCATCATTGACATGTTAAAGATTGGTCAGCTAGTAATGTGCCACATTGTGTCAGTGTCTTAGGAAAACACAGTTAGAACTTTTAAAAGCAAAGTTGTGATGGTGCAACAAACACCAGAGATGAGTGTTTGCACAACTCTGCACCACTTTTTGACCATTTGACCACTAATTGCCACTAAATCCTATATCTATATCTATATATAAATATAAATATAGATATAGATATAGATATAGATATAATTTTAGATAATGAATAACTCAATAAGATTTCACACACACACACACACACACACACACACACACACACACTGAAACACTGAATCTGAAATACCCTTCGTTCAGCTCCAACATGTGCTCAGTGAAAACCCGTCTCACGGATTAATCACCTCCAGCTGTTTCATTTGGACTGATTTAGCCTTCCGCTCACCTCTAACAGATTTGACATAATGGTAAAAAGTCATTATTGTACTTTCTCTAAAGACAATGTTATTGGATATTCAGAGCAGCCAGGGTTGGAATATGAAATTCTTAATCCTAAGCGATTGTCCATATGCAGCTTATAATGCTGGACTTTCCAATTCAATACAGATGCTGACAGATGTGGAAAAAGATTGAATCCACACTCAGACTAAATATATATTTAGTACATAATAGCATGGTGCGCTGTGGGAGAGGCTGGTGCAGACCTGCTGCAGGGTACTGACAAACTATTTCTCAGAATAATACGAACATTTCATATTAAAGTTGACACAAAGAGACATCTTTTCCATATTTTTAGTTTTCACTTAATGCTCTGAACTTCACACAGGGACTTGCTGTTCAGCACAATGAACCTTTGTTCAGGAGAGTGGATGAAAACCTGCTGTCTCACAGGCTTTTATGAGTGTAGCTGATGATTTTTTTCATTTAGAGTATGGTGCATGTGTCTCATGTGTGGTTCATGGCTTTGAACTCTAATGGGAGTGTTCTGTGGTGTTGTGTTGGAATCCTCAACAGCCCACATGCCTGTATGTATTATGAAAGACCAGGCCCTGGACCAGACCCTCCTCTCCCACCACTGATGACCAGATGTGCTTCCCCAGTGTATGGTCTGGATCTGGGGCCGACCATTAGAGGTGGAAAATAGCTGGTTAGCGTAGGAGTGCATGTGTGTATTTCATTGTAAAGGTGCCAGTTATGGCCTTCAATATATTTAGTTAAATCCCTTGTGAGCTCTTTGGAAAAAACGAAAAATTATAAATGTTTGAAGCTTCAATTTCTTCATGTGTTTCTAAAAGTTTAAAGGTACAAAATACATGTCACCATTCCTGGCAGTTGGATGAGACGATCAGTGACAGTATCTGTTCAGTGAATATGAAGCTAAGCCAGGAAAGCATTAGCTCGGCTTAGCCTAAAGACTAAAAATAGGGTGCAGCCGCTAGCTCACAGACTGGATATAAAGCTGGACAACAGGTCTCACGTTCACACATATCCAGAAATTAAGCCAAAATATCTCTAAAACGAATGCCGTCATCTTGTCAGCTCAGTAGAGATCGAGAGATGGTGGTGAGGTCCCATCATTACACGCACTAGACCAATCGTGGGTCAGTCTCAGCTGCCGATCATGGTGTTTCACCACTTTTTCATGGCATCAAAAAAAAGAAAACTTATTAGAAACACTTGAACAACCATCAGTGGTGTGATAAGAACTCCCTAAAATGACATAAAGCATCTTTATGAAAAATATATTTAATGCGTTGTCTACTTTTTAGTTTGGTGCATGTCCCATCTGCCAACAGATGCTAGGTTAATCTAGCTAACCATCTCCTGGCAACAGCCTTTTAATAAACAAAAGTGAGTTTCCCAAAATGTCAATACCACTCTATTAAGACCACATAGCAGTTTTGTACCATGAACGATCATTCAAGCTATATAACAAATTTTCCCAGAATGCTGCAGCCAGCTGGCACGCCATCTAAAACCCACTTAAGTCTCAGAAGAAGCTGCCATTCAGCTTGATTCTATGCAGTGAATAGTCTCAAAAAATGAAAGTAGTAATGATTTATTGACGTGGAAATACAAGCAGCAATATTAAAGTCTCTCCATTGAAAGTGTAAATTGAGTCAAAACAGAGTTTCAGAAGTTTGAACAGAATTAAATTAGAGCATCTTTGAATTGCTTTTCAGGGCAAAACAACTGAATCCATCTTGGGACCTCCTTCCTGAATTTCATGTTTTTTTGAACATGAATTAAAACTGTCTCAGTGTCTTTCTGTCTGCACTGTACTGATGTCTGTTAACAAGCTGGTGAAAAATTTGTGAGAGGACAAAATGTCCTTCACTTCAAGCTCAAACCACCCCCCACCCCCACCTCCATCTTCCCTCTCTCAGTTGTTCCTCTTCATCCATCACAAGCCCAAGAGCTGAGGCAGGTGCTTTCACTAAACATCCCTGAAGAGCTCTTTCCCCCCCGCCATCGCCTCCTCTCTTTCCTCCTTCCAACCTCCTCATTCTCCTCCTGCCTTTCTCTTTCCACCTCCTCCTCCAAACATCTCTTCTCTCTCCTGCTGAAGGAACTCATCAGTGGCCCCTTCACATCTGCAGGAATCTTAATTGTATATTGTCAAACTGGGATTTTTTTTTTTTTATCAACAAGGGAGGTGATCTAGATCATCTGGAGGACTGTAGGGGGACCAAGCATACACTCACACATGCACACACACACACACACACACACACACACACACACACACACACACACACACACACACACACACACACACACACACACACACACGCAGCTCTACATACGCGTGGAAATCTCATTCACTGAGGCTCGGAGAGCGAAAAGCAGAACGGGAGGTCTCTGGGGAGCTGGAATATGGCAGCTCTGTGATAACACAGATCCGTGTTTCAGTAGCTGTAGGGACTGGAAAGAAATGTGACTGCCTGCTGTTCCTCTTGCAACCTTTCTGAGTAAACACGCACATATATAATCATCAGATATCTGTGCTCAGCAGGCTGCTATCACATTACGTCAGCACGGGCCAGAGCTCCACATCTTGCACGGTGGAGAGGGAACAAAGACCCCCATTGATTAACCGCGGTGCAACAAGACAAGACAATGATCCCCTTCAGCAACAGAGGCTGGCAGCATTGGGCAGAATCCCACCAGTGTTCTGTGGGAACTTGTAAACAAAGACAGGGACAGACAGAGAGTGGGAGGGTCAGTAAACTGGGTTGACCCGTCTTCAATGCAAGCGCTGTAGCTGCAGCATACAGCCAAGCACAGCCCAGGAAAACACCATGGCACATACATGACTGGGCACATTCACACCAACACTGAACTGTTGCATAATTGATGTTACATCAGTGTTAGCGTTTAACGAGACCATCAATATGTTCTTACACATGGAGTGCCAGTTCTCATGCTACTGTCCAATGAGCATTGCTCAGTTGGTTACTCTGTTGCCAGTGGACAGATGTAAATATAGGGCAATGACATAAAACGCTCACGGGGACAGTTACAGTGTCCAGGCTCCAACATCCAAAGAAGGGCTCCTCCTGTGACACAGTCTCAATTGAGCATTCATTCTTTCCGAGAGAGAATTTATAAACCTGCTGACTGAAATACAAGAGGGATGCATAAGATTTAGGAGAGCTCAGGCTAAAAATGGGTCCTGTGACAATGTGAAGTGGCACAGAGGGGGCATTCCACAGGTACAGGGAAAGCTATGGTAATTCCATGTAATAATTGACCATTCACTTAATTTATCCAATCGTAGTATGCAGCACTAAACATAACTATGAAAGGCAAACCTGAACAACATTGGATTTCTCAAAGAATATGCACCTTTAAAAAAAACCTCAAACAAACAAGCTTAAGTGTCTGCTCTAAAATGAGCCGGCAAATGTTGCCATACTATCTTACTTCTTGCAACACAAGTCAGACGTGTCATCTGGATTATATTCAACTTGTCGAACCTGTTGGTTATTCCCCAGTGAAAAAGTATTTTAGTCCTGTGACATGAAAAGAAAAATACTGCTACTTAAAATGTAATGGATACACATCTAAGTTCTGTAGTGCCTGTCCAATAACTTTGAATGAACACATGTAAGATAACCATAACAGTCCTAACCCTCCATTTTGCTTGCAAACTATAGCTCTTCTCTGCAATAATAAAAAAAAAATGTAATTCCATAGCTGGTGAGAATGGTGACGTTTTCCCTGGGGCAAAGCCTTAGTCAATATTTATAATATCATGGATGTAGCCAATTACTTTTCTTTTCTTTTACATGGCTCTAAAATAAAATCTATAACAAATATCAATGCAATATACCTGTAAATACTATATGCACCATGCTGGGGGAGCAGTCATGGGTGTAACTAACGGTAGTTCACGTCAATAGGAATTATTCTTAGGAACCCAGGAGGACTGAATTTTTACAGTAAACATAAGGATACCCAAAGGAAATGTGCAATGAGTAAGAAAATTGTTAGATATTACATGCAAATTCAAGGAGGGAGATTTACAACAATTTGACCAGGGAAAATGAAAACAATTGCCCTTTGGCTCTCTGTAGAGCCATACCAAGATTTACAGTTTCATTTGATGCAACACACCAAACAACATCATATGAAATGACAGGGGTTTTTCCGTTGAAGTGCCTGCTGCTGGCCTACTTCCTTTATTAAGGGGATTCCTCTGGATAACTCTCCTCTGACACTAGGGTTGCACCATCTGCTTCGACCTGCACCGCGGGAGTTTATTATGGAGCTGACAGCCCTGCGAATTGTGACTCTTAATGAAATTGTGGAGCAATATGGAAGGTCTGATCCGCTTATAGGGCTGTTGAAGTCTTATTCCCTGCAGCCACATTAGGAAAAGGGCTGGAGAATGAGAGCAGCGGGAGCCTTGCTGCAGACATATGCATGGATAAACACTGATGTCAGGTCACAACTGATTCAATGAGGGGGCAGCTCTGCTGGGCTTTTACAATAATAACATATTCACAGTAATAGTGTGGGATTTCATTACTGAATTGTTCGGTCATTCCTGGGCACATCTTAGGCTGAAGAGCTGGAATGAAGACTGATGGCTTTTATTACGCTAAATGTATTTTTGCTCTTTCACTGTATTAACTCCTGTTACTGTGAGAGTGCAGCTCTGGGGATGATGCGAGGAATACAGACTAGTCTACTTCTCTGCAGAGCAACACTCCTTTTGTTCCGCTTCATTACACAAGGTTTTATTCTGGATGATGCTCTAACTGCTCGTTTCACAGGACGCTAATGAGAAAAAACTGATAATAGCTGGTGTTTACTTAGAGCACAATTCAGCCCATTTAGAGCTACTAGCGGCTGTTTTGTGCCTTTGGAAAAGACGAATTCCATCTAAAAATACACATGCTAACCCAATTATAGGCGGAGTACAGTCATCTGTGATTTAGTCTTTAGATTTAGTTTGAAGCCAGCCAAAAAAAAATAAAAAAACTTGAGTAGGCTGGGTGGGGCTCACCAGTACTCTGAGAAAAACTACAGCTGGATACACTCAAAAGAAAGAATCAGAAATCTATGCTATAGGAGATTTTTATTCATGGTTTATTTTATTTTATGTGAAACTCTGATATCAAATCATAAAAGCTAAATAATGTTCCAGTCTCAAGTGGATGGCACATGTATGTGTCCATATACTATATGTGCTACCTCATCACATGTGCATCGCTTTACCAGGTCTCTGAGGAAGGTTTTCTAAAGCCTGGATATGGGCTTATTACAATACACAGTTCTGGGTTTAGGGCAGTTAAAGATTGTCGTTTGATTTATTTCAGTAAACAATCTGTGACTACAGGCACAATGTGTTCATTTGATTTAAACAGAAAACCCTAATCTTTCATTAAACTTAACCAAAGTGCTTTTGTTACCTAAACACCAACAGGACTCTGGAGTTGAGCTCAGGTCACTCTGACAGATGGAAGCATGTGAAACTTGATTAATTCACAAGAAGTGTCTCTAATTGAAACACATTCGTTTGAAAGTTGTGCTGAATATGTCCATGTACACAAATCAAAACAAGGTCAAAAAATCCAACACATCGGTCTTATTCTTCTATCCATCTATCCATCTATCCATCTATCCATCTATCCATCTATCCATCTATCCATCTATCCATCTATCCATCCATCCATACCAAGGGGGAGCTGGAGCCAATCCCGGCTGACATTGAGCTAGAGGTGGGGCACACCCTTGACAAGACACCAGTGTATCACATGGCTAAGGAGACAGACAACCATTCCCACTCACATTCACACTTATGGTCACTTTAGAGTCTCCAGTCAACCTAACCCCCAAAAGTGATGTCGTCTGATATTCTGCACCCGATTGTACAGAGTCATAGATCTCAACACCACTAATGTAAGCTAAACCTGACGGCTGATTGTACTGTTATTTATTATTTACTTTAGTCGAGAGATAATAACTCTCAGCAAGACGCCTTTCTTCCACCCAATCAAAGCTGACTTCAGGCCCAACTGTGCTCATTCTACTGTTAACAGAGCGTTTGACCTCATTGTCACCTGTTGAGAATTTTGATCTGCACTAACCAACAGCTGGCCGGCCCTTCAGCCTCCCTCCTTCCCTGCAGGAGCAGCCTCTGAGGCGGATCACATCCCTTAATTCAACCTGCGCTCATCCCATTATACACGCTTCTTCAGCTCGAGTAATTACGTTATGTAAAGGACCAGTAGATCTGCTGTGAGTGATCAGCCAGTGTTTTAATTCACAGGCATCTTGCTGGCATTTGCTGAGGAGAGGAAGAGCTTCGCCCAGTTGGTCTGGGCATCTGCACCAGCAATGTCCTGGTTTGGAGCCAACCAGCAGGAACTCACACGCCACAACCCCAAATTAAATCACCAGGATTCTGGTTCACACCCAGGCAGCCATTAGGACCCAGGGCGTGATGGGCAAACATCGCCACAAATAGAGCTCTGCTTCCTTCTAATCCCAGATGAACAGGTGCTTCTATTTAAAAGGAACAAATCCTTTCCAATCCACCCCCCTGGAATCTGAGCCGTCTCTCTCCTCTCCCACTGTATGAGGATTTTCCCTCTGCCTTTCTGCCTTCGCTGGATTATGGGTAGAGAAACAAAAGCATTGAGTCATGAATGAGATCTGGAAATCTGCACGAGGAAAACCGTTAAGGACTTTCTCCGCACCCCCCCCTGAGAGATTGCCACAGTGTTGTGACTATTTTCCAATATAAAGCTAAATTGGCTCTTGGTAGTCACTTTATTATATTTATTTATGATGTCGGTTATAAAACCTAAACATGAGGGCTGACATTAACTACAATGTATATTTTGTGCTTCGTTATTCCTCACTTGTGTCTCTCTCTGAGGTTTAAAAGGGTTTTCGCAGCCCTGCTCTAACTGAATGAATGCTAAAGTCATTAGCAATACAGACAGCAAAGAGTGGAAATTTGATATCCCAGACTAAGGAAACACCTTAAAAAGAGTTTGGAGGCAACACGGATGACAGAGAGGGGTTAGGCAGGAGGGAAGGATGATGGAGGGGGGTAGATGAGGAGGGAGGGAGAAGAGGTCCAAGGTTTGCTTTACTTTGACCCAAAGACCTTTGTAAAAAGCGAGAGGCCCTTCAGGCAGCGTAACACCTGGCGGGGACTGAGTGACTGGACAATATGCGGCGAGTCTGGCTTTGACAGCGGCCACAAGACAGATTGATTGCACTCACTGAGTGCAGGATCGTCATGGCAAAAGAACACTATGGCAAACCGAAAGCTCTGATCAAAGCGGCCGAGTTTGAGCTCTGCTAATTATAATTCTTCCCCCCCCGGGCCAGAAACCAATTTGTCTTGTTTCAATACGACCAAGTTTCCTCTATCACGCTGACAGCGCAGCTCAGGCACTGTGGCCGTAATGAAAACACTTTCTTTTAAGAAGCAGTGGGGTCTGGACTTGGCCTTGAAGAATGCAAAAAGAGAAATCCTTCCACTCTTGTCGCTGTAAGTGGGTGGGGAGGCCAGGGAGCAAGCAGACATAAATTCTATTGTCGGAGTCCAAATGTGTTATGTTGTCAAAGGAGGAATAAGGTTGACAGGCCCCTGGGGCGAGTATGGAGAGCCAGCTATTCACACGAGCACAATCACAACCTTTCTAAATATGAATTTCATACGGCCCGTGCAGTCTTGGCTTTTGTTGCGGACACAATGTGTCATGCATGGTCTGCGCCGGCTCGGCAACAGACAAAGAAAAGGAAAAGGCTGGGGGTATCTGCGTGAGGGACAAGTGTTCCTGGCTTTCTTAAAAGCCCTGCCTTTCTTCTGTGGCCTGACCTAATGAGTTCACCGACAGAGCAATGCCCAGAAGACTGGGATTGAACTGGTTTGGGAGTTTGAAGATGAACACATCTGGTTTTCTGCTGAAGCTCATGATGTCAGATATTATGTGTTAATACTTGATATTGAGGCTTGAATGTCTTCTTGCAAGAAGGAAAAGTCTTCATTGTCTCCCACAGATGGAAAACCCTGTGAAGACTTTGTCATTCTTCAGTTTTTAAACTTTGCAGAAACATTAATAAAATTACAGCTTTTGTGTTGCTTAAGGTACTGGAGACATGTTAAATATGATCCAGATTAGTTCAGTTTGTGTAAGAAAGACGTGCATCTGAAAGCAAACACATTTTACTACTTCAAACAACAGTAAAATAATCTTTCATTGTGATGGTTGCAAAGTAAACTGTAGAGATACAGTATTCACTCTACATCGCCGTCTGTCCAGAACCTTCACTTAGCCACAGTGATTTTTGAGTATGCATCTTTTTCGCCGGGGCCACCCAGCTGTCCAAGTGGACTGATGTACATCCCTGCACAAGTTGAAAAGACAAGGGATCACCAGAGTTATTACAATCCTCTGAAGACCATGAGTGTCTACACCAACCATCATTAGAATCCATCAAATAGCCTTTGAGATAGTCTAGAGCAACGGAGAGACCTAAGAAATGTATAAAAATATGTTAGAATCATGGTTAACTCCTGATACACACATGATATTCAACAAAGGACAAATGGGAGCAAACACACCCTATAATTATTATTGAAAAATATGACAACATCACAGTGAGCTAAGCTGTGCTGAGGCTGTAAGTACTCATGACATGATTCTATGAAGCGCAGGTTAAATCATCCTTTAAACTGCGTGTCAGACTGCTGAGGCAACCATCTGGACGGGAACATTTGGGACCCATTACAATCAAAACCCATCCCCACGTCCCAGGAGTGTGGCGCTGTTCACTCCATGACTTGGCAGATAATCACATCCACACTCTCCCAGGGCTGAACTTCAGTGACACAGAGAGACAGACAACCAGGCAAAGAGGAAACAGACATGGCGGTTATCTCAGTGGCGTGATGCTTCAGGTGGGATATGAAAGATTGACCCACTGATAACAACCATTCGTCTCTAGTCTGGCAACATGATTTAATTAGTATTCAAAATGATCTATTTCAGAATTCAAAAACACACAGGCTTAGATAGTAAAATAGAGACATAATCCCATTTATTTATGATTTAAAACGTTCAAATAAAATGAGTCAACCATGTCAATCATTCATATTTAGTTCAACTTAGACTTTTTGCAGGCAAATCTACGCTGTCGACCGATAGTAAACATCAGAAAATCAGACCGGAATGCAGGAAGCCATCAAAGCTGGTAATCTGTGTACCTTTTAGTAAATCAAAGCTAAAAATACACAAATACCAAACTGAAGTCTAATGAAAAACGCAAAATATGAAAACTGACGTAACAGGCTCTCGGTACAGCCTAATCGGACACTTCCTGTAGGACCACTCCATCGTGGGGCCTGTCAACATTTTAACACAAATCTGTACTTTCTACTCCTTAAATTTTCTGAACAGGCTGAATACTCTTGTTTTAATACGTTTGAGGGTAATAATTCATTATATTTCTTTGCATCATCGCCCGCTGCCTTATTATATTGAGTCATAACATTGAAATTGTGAACTCATGACACAATTTCATGTAGGATTATCTGTGCAAATCAAAATTAAATTTGTTTGCTGTGATTTTTCCATAAGGCTTGCTGCTGGAAGCTGAAAAATACAAATATTCATATAGATTCAAGATAAGCATAATAATGACAGTAAATATAATCAAGGTGAATACTGATGAAGCATTGTTTATACAGAATTTTGCACACAAGGTATAAGTTTACCTTTGCATAATGATCTCTCTCTCTCTCTCTGTCTCTGTCTCCCTCTCTCTTCTCTCTCTCTCTCTCTCTGTCTCTCTCTGTCTCTCTCTCTATCTTGCTCTCTGTGTATTTGCAAATGATTCAGTATATGAAGCAGACTGTCAAGTGAGAATTTAATCTAAGCGCATTAGTTTGCTGAGTCAACATTCTGGGATAATCTAATAATGTAGAACGAAGCCATAAAAGTCTAAATGAGCTCCAGTTGATCTGGGACACATTAGCCATTTTTCTGGAACTCTGTCGTAACCATGAATTCCACAGTAACTTTCTGCAGAGATCTGAGACTCAGCCTGGATGGACAACACTTTACTCCGCTTCAATTTGACCACCATGAAACTCGAGCGATGAATTATACCGTGAGTCAAATCCATGCAAATCTGCTCCAGACAGGCCTCGGACTGAACAGCGCATTCATTGTGACTATGACATCAGGCCTGATACCCTCGGTGTGTCCCATGACACTGCATCAGCCGGCTGAATCTCTGAAGCAGTCACCTGAGGAGCAGCCTGTGGAAAATGTGAGTGAGTTCTATAAGTGAGGCGAAGCATACATTAGAAATCAAAGAAATTACCTCAACATCGATGACAGGTAGAGAAAACATGAGTTAAGTCAGGTTCCCATAACTGAAATTCTAAGAAATCATTCTCCAGTGCAAAACTTACTTCACTGGTCTAAGCAGGCATGAGATGAAGCACATGTTGGAGAATTATACTTTTCAATTTTTCTTCAGTGAACAAAATCTTTAAAGGGTGCACTCTCTGTACTGTGATACGTCTCCACCTTTACCAGCTCTCTCTGTCCTGCAGCATCACAGCCACGACTCCATAGACATATATAAAGGCTGGATATCTCGTCTGCGTTGCCAGCCAACGGAGCCGGACGTCACCACATGGCGGCCATCTTGCTAGGGGGCAGCTCGCTCACCCATAACATAGTGGTAAATAACCATAAGTTCCTCAATTAAGTGTCATATATACATCTCTGACGTTTATAACAAACCAGACCGTTTCAAAATCGGTTTAAAATTGAGCAAGTTATGGTTATTTACCACTACCAACACAATGTTATGGGTGAGCGAGCTGCCCCCTAGCAAGATGGCGGCCATGTGGTGACGTCCGGCTCCGTTGAACGAGACATCTAGTCTTTATATATGTCTATGCACGACTCCACCTATCTTGTTTTTCCTCCACACTTCATATGGGGCAGAGAGCATCTCAATGGCTGTTTCTCAATTAAGGAGCCTTATCCTTTGGAAGCTAAATTTGAAGATTGAATGCGTCACAGCAGCCCAACTATAGGCTGTCCCATTTCAAAGGCGGCAAAATCCATTCTAACATCTCAGCGTAACAATGGCTCCAAAGGTTAGGTCCTTCTCGGGCCCACCTATTCCAGGATTCATTGAGCTTCAGCAGGCGACTAGACGTCCGATCCCTGAATATCACGCTTCAACTTAAATGAACAGCTAACTGTACGCTTGTTAAAAAAAAAACAAGGGGCATTGCAACTTTCCCTTCGTGTCCAGCTGCAGCTCTGTTGCTAGGCGACAGCAGTAGGGGCAGATGACGCCCATCTGGATCCAGCGATCCTCTGGAGACCAGACTGTCACATTTAGGTTCAGCCTTCATTGTCTGTGCAGTTCATAAGGGAAGCCGCCCCTGAATTGAGACACATGGCTCTTGAAACTTCTCACACTTTATGAAACCATCTATAACTAAACATCCTTTGTAGCCTCCTTCTGATATTTGTACCTGTTAAGTTCTTGCTTTCTTGACGTAGTATTTGCTGAAACTTCGCTGCCATTGCCTCTTGGTAAGAATCTCAGCTCACTGCTTTTAAACAGTTTATCTAACTCCAGCCACTCCCTGGCACAATGGGCAATAATTTATATAATTTTTTCCAGCCGATTTAAGCAGATTGAATCAGCAAAGGGTTGTACCTTGAAGTGAAGTATTGCTTACTGGAGTGAGGCGGCAGCGCTTGGCTTCATATCAGATATGGATGGTTAATCACAAGAGCTGCGAACGCTTGGAATACCGATGGGAATGTTAAAATTACCCTTAAGCATTGCAAAAAGGAGTAAATATGTATGATGTTTTGATTCTCATTGAATTTGTGAAGGTGGCAGACATCCAAGTGGAGGAGAGACTTCATAATGTGTCTCTTGGTTATGAGAGTTAGTGTTGGTCTGTGTGTGAGTGTGTGTGTGTGTGTGTGTGTGGCCCCTCACAAGTCGCTCTCTGTGAAGGAGAGAGAAATGTCACATGTTTCCGAGCCTTTGAAACTAAAATATTCTTGATGTGTTCCCACTACCTGGACTGGCGGACTATAAATAGAGCGCCGTTAAAATAACTTAACGTTCCACTTTCCAGCCCCAAAAAAAGATTTAATTAGATGATTATTTCTCCTGTTTACCGGCCCTGTGTTGTTGCATTCAGCAGTTTTGTGACAGTCACTAAAAGGGGTCTGCGGAGCCTATGGTGGGGCGGGGGGCTCAGGCTGGTTCTGTCTGCAGAGCAGGGTATTAATTGTTCAGCTGTCAGCCAGAGGCACTCATCTCATCCCACAACCATTAATCATAACGTGAGAGGCAGGCAAAGGGTGCAGGGCCAAAATCGCATATGCATGAAACCAATTTGCAACACCAGGAATCTGAAAAGCTCGTTTTAATTCCCGTGGTGTGCATATTGTGTTAGATTATATATATTTCCATGTCTCGTAGATCCTCAGCAGCCTTGCTCATCAGTCCATTTCAGTCTAACTAGCTGGACGGGTTTACAGTAAACACACGTGAACCAAGGATCTCATTAAAAAACGACCACAGACAGAGAAGGGTCTGTCTCTCTCCACGTAACAATGCGGCCTCTCTGTTTCTCTGGATTATGACCAGCGCCTCGTCTCTCCTGAGCCACGAAAAAAAACGAACAGTTCATGAGTCAAAACCTTTTACATCCACACCTATTCATGAGGAGAAGCGAGAAGCGGCCGTTACAGGGCGCAGCCTCCACCTCCCTCCCTCATGTCCATGAATGAATGGAGGCTCTATTGAGGCTGGACGCTCTGTTGCTTCAACCTACAGTGGAAACTATGACGATAAAGCAGCAGGTAGGAGAAGGAGGCTCCTGGGATGGCACGGCCCAGAGGTCCCACCACTAATGCTGCCATATTACACACAGCCATTTGTGTGTTTCTAAGGGACGGTTATAACCAGGGCGGCTTCACGGCTCAAGGTTAGTCAGGGTTCAGCTTGGTCCCAAGATTGAGAGATTGCTGTTGTAGCTCAGGCAACAGAGCACATGTGGAAATTGAGCCCTACATCTTTCAAGAACCCGGAGACATCACCCCGATCATACCAGAGGGAACTGGTTCTGTTATTTGTCTCTCACCACAGATCAGGAGCTTTCGAGGATCTTAGGTAGTTTTTTTAGCGGGCTACAGCTATAAACACAGCAGTAGTGAGAGTGAACGGAAACAGTAAAGTTGTGGTCCAGACTGATAAACACTGAGCCGAAGCTTTCTACAAAGCTCCACAAAGCCTAAAGGGAAGCTCAGACTAGTCTCTGCAGCAGGTACACATCTCTTTCTCAACTGTCAAACTGTTTTTACAATGTGATATGGTACATTTTGATGAATACTAATCAGATCCACTGTTAAATGAACAAAGACTAAGGCCACATCCCTACAACTACATTTATAAACTAAAATGATCTCTGTCCTAATGAGTGCTTTGGCTTCCAATTAGTTTTAATCCATGTTGATGCTAACACAACTGAAAACATATATCACGTAACAACTAACTGAACTAGGCATGCGTGTACATGGTTTGCTTGAATAACGGCTCGTCAGCAACACTTGCAATTGTTTATCCATGGTGTTCTACACCGGCAGTCGATGCTGATGCTGGTTGTTTTGTTCCTGAAGCGGATCATGTGATAGGAGTCTGATTCATCAACCATGGCTACGTCATGACCGAAAAGACCCAATCAGCAAGCGGTTGTGAATCTCTACGTCATTGTTTCAAACATATCAGTTTCGGCCCGTCCAGAGTATAACACAGCCCTGGAGTGGGTCCAAACTTTTACCGACTCTAAAGCAAAAAAGTAGTTTGGACGACAGGCGTGTCCTCAGCAGAAAACAAAAGTAGTTTGGATGTAGCCTGAGTGTAAGCTGTGAGTGGCAGCAGTGACTGATGCACAGAAGGTGTTGAGGCAGATGCAGAGTTCATGAAAAGCCAATGAAATGATTTACAGGTTTGCTGATCTACAATAAAAAAAAATTATACCAGGATAATATAGCAGAACTGGTTAATATGTCTTTTATCTGTTTACAATCTTACACACCACAAACATCATTAGACGTCTTGCTGAGTCAAGATTTACTCTGCATCAACATACATCCCTGCTTCTCCTTATTGTGTGGTTGTAATAATTTGCCCTTTACCTCTTTCTGGGTCTTTTCATGGAATTACCCCACAACAGTGAAATCAACCCCCGCTAGACGACAGGAGAAGCTTTCAGAGGCCGGCTGACAAAAGGTCGACGCAAACTCCTTCTCCTGCTCCTCCAACACTTTGACCTCAAACTTAATATTTCTTTTCATGGTGGAACAATGTCACTAGTTGAATGAACCTTACTGTTACTCTGGCCAGAGGCTAGAAATGATGTCCATTACTGTAAGGTGAAATACAGTGTCGAGTAGGTGCCTGGCTAAAGGTTATGGCTGCCGCTCATTTTCCAAAGACAAGGGCTGCAGAATGAAAGTCCTCGAGAGGCTATGAAATGTTCATTGTACCCTGGCACCTCACATAAAATACAATTCATCAAACTGCAGCAGACACACGGCGAAGTTAATGAGAGGATCAGGAGCGTTTCAAAGAACTTTCGGGGCCCTGGGCGAACAGGACCTGGGAGGCCCTACATTAACCCAAACTGAACACACACCCAGACAGCACAAAATACACATGATACCAAACCACATCGTTCTAATCTTCAAATACATTTTTAGTTTCCAAATTATAAACGAAATGGGTAACGTGCAAACACATAAATGAAAGTAAAATAGTAGATTAAAGTCAAACATTCACCACCATCCCTGGCACATCATACACACACAGTTAGATATTAGAGATTTCTAGCAAACCAGATAAATCAAAAATCGTCCTTCCCTTCAGACCATCTCTAAGAGTTCTGTGATCAGACAAGCACACAGGATCCTTAATGACCCGTCACACATTCTGTTCTCTGAATTTGACCGGTTACCATCAGGCAGATGTCACAGAGGCTATAAGCGTAAAACCAACCACCCTAAGCTCATCGCATTACTCAATAAGGAAGCATGTTGATTCTGCCATGTATCTCAATAACCTTTGCACTTTGTCTAGCACATTTTACACTTTTTAGGTTTTAATGCCATTTACCCCATCTTTTATGTGTTGCATTCGTTTAGTGTCTAATCTTTAAGTGCTTTTGGGGCAGGGGTAATATTCAACTCACTTTTACTCTGCATTTTTATTCTGGGTCTTAAATGATATGTCCTTGTGTACAATTTTTTTGTTGTTTTCACACAATGTTCTGTTCTGCAGCTGCTGCAGCACTTTGGCCCAAGACAAGTGGGGACAATAAAGTATAATTGGTTTGATTTGATTGGGTCCAAAGGAAATGATTGGTTGTGTTTATTACCGTCCTGCAAGGGCCCCAGACTCCAGCTTTCTTTATTTATTTATTGATGGCTCTCAGGACTTGAAGAGGGTTACAAGACTAAAATTGATTCAGTATTAACTGACCAACCCCAATTGCACTACTGCACAAATTTAACTATTGTTGCTCTATTTTTCTCTTCATCTGTAAAGATAGATATTTAGATATATATATTTTATTTTCTATTTTAAATTTTTGATATTCTATTTTATTGTTATTCTATTTTATTCTTTTTTATTCTATTTTATACTATAAATACGGTTGAAATTACTGTGCATTGCTTAAAGAGAGCCTGTGACCCAAGTATTTCATTGACAGTGACTGCTTCATGTTATCTCTGTGCATTTGACAATAAATATCTTGAATCTTGAATATGTCTACACACGGACATGTGATGTGGTAAGATACCTGCTGTCCTGTACAACTTACCTTTAGGGTGATCAGTTATTCTTCTCAGCGGCAAAAGCACTTTGCTGAAAATACTGAAAGCTTGAGTACAATATGTAGCTCTACAGTGAATAAGATGGCGTTCGCCTCCTCAAGCTATATCAAAACCTCAGCCCACATTTCCACATAATCCCATCATAAACCTTTTCCATGTCTTTAACATACATTCAGCTGAATGCCAAAGTTTTGATGCGTTCCAAACTGCTCTGACACAAACCATCTTTCCAAATACCTACCAGCAACAATCCATAAAGAAAGTGAAAAATAAGTTATTTTTCTTTGATGCTTGGTCTTCTTGATAGTTGTGTCTGTTGAGGGCCTTTGATGTATATATTTTTTCAGTCTATGCTCACTCCAGCTCTCTAGAGTATCTCAGTAATGACTAAGAAAATACTTGTCGTGTTAACAGCCAGAGAGGAGGGGGAGATTTTTCTCTCTTGCTATACTGTGAATGCAGTGAAAGAATCAATACTAGACATTAACATGGTGCTCATGACAACAGTTGCTGGTAATGAGCAGCTACAGTGCAGAGCTGTGGTGAGGAAGGGAGCTGTTATATCGACAGTTTCTCCAGTTCCTCCCTCTGCTCACTTTCCACCCACCTGCACACTCAAGACATTTATGCCAAGGGGCGAGTGAACAATTGCGCAGCTTTTATCAGAAGGAGGACAACGTCTCTCTCCTCTCCTCAGTGCAACAGCTCTGATACACTTTCTACAAAGAGAACAATCCCGCGAGTCACGAACTCTGCGTCTGTGAATACCAGCCGCATCATATCTGAGTGTGTGATTTACGTCACGTAATGGGCGGCCTCTTCCACAGCTATCCATCTTCACCACCAACAATTACTCATCCATTCTTTTCAAACCAAGCAAAACTGATTACTTTTCAGACACGGTGGAGAACAGGACAGGCTCCTGCTGCACCACCCTCTGTCTTTTCTTCAGCCTGAAACCATAAACTGTCCTGTTTTTTAAAATAGACATACACAATTCAAAGCCCATCATCACAGCCATTGCTCCATCTCACGGACAGACTGCTCTTGTTTCAACCGTGTAGACCAAAAAGACAAGTTTACCACTGAAAGCTGTAAAATATTTATAGCTGCAAAATGTAAGAGGAACTTGTCCCGTCAAAGTTAGACTCCTAACGTGCCATTTAGCAATATGTGACCTACACACATTGCCACAGCGCCTGTGTACATTGACCCTTGCAGATTACACCATAGCAGTATTAATACCTCTTTTACGCCAGAATCAGTGAGTATATGCAGTGTTTTAAACGCAAGTAAAATCAATACTAAAAATCGCGATTGATTTTCCATTGCCACTACAGGAGTTTGCCATTCTGTTTTTTTTTGTTTACGTCGGGCTTTGAAAGTGTTTAATTACACAGTGTAACAGCGCATGATGGTATCAGCCCATGTGCATGATATCACTTTCAACCCCCGACAACGCTTTCAGATACAAATTGATTGATGTTGTTGGTGTGACTCACAGAGCAGATCAATAATGGTCAAATTAATTCGACACTGATGACACTGTGCAGCCTGTGTTGTCTCATATAGAGCGACACACTGCTACAGCACCTATGTCTGGACCCTGCAGAAATACTGAATGGTAACGATAAAAAGTCAAGCAAACAATATGAGGGAAAACTGTAGGATTGTGCAACTTCAATATCTGAATTTGACAGTTCAATTGAAGGAATCCTCCAGGTGTCTCTGACTGCTATATCACCCTCATTTTAAATAGCAGCAGTTCCTTGAGGGTCCCATTATGAGCTACGACACCACTTTCACAACAGTGCTGGGAGCCATACATAATAATAATAATATACAATTTATATAACTACAAATCTTTTGTATTTGATTTATGTAGTCATCCATGGAGCGGTTTGTATTCTATAGTGAGTACATAGTTACATATCATGTTTTTATAATATTTATGATATCTTATTTTGTTAAATGTTATTTACAATAATCCCACTGTTTATGTTAACATATTGTTAACAGCGTATGGATCAAGTATCAGGCATGTCGACCACATTCCACTATATATCTCACAGTCGTAATAGATCATGTAGCAAACTGGTTTTGTCAGTTGGTTTAGTGAGATATGTAAATTAGAAGGTCATTAGAAGTTGCAAACATTCAAATGAACTCCACATTTGAACTGGTACCTGTGCTGCTACATCTTTTCATTTGGTGATACGTTATATCCACTTAGTAAATACTCACACAGGTAAAACTACACTCAGGACCTGAGATGCTGTAAACCAACTCTGAACGTGTTTATCTCATCATAAAGTTCCATTATTCCTGAAGCCACCATGTTAAATAAGTGTGCTCTCTACTGAAGGCACTCTGGATAAAAACACTGAGAGATCGCTTAGATATTGTGCTTTGGATAAAAAGCATCCATTAAAGAGCAGATAACAGTGTTAGTGTATAGAGCAGGACGTGCTGATACAACGGGCCGGGAGAGGAGCTTAATCGGTGTGCTGCGATTGTGTAGAGACAGGCGTTGGACTCTCACCTTGCTATGACTTCACACCTTTCTTCAGCGATGACAGGCCACAGGTCTCTTTCACACACACACACACACACACACTCACAGCTGCATCAGCCAAAAAAACTCACAACAAGCTCAAGCCTGAGTTGGGTATACCTTTCCCTCAGCTTACCCCGGCATTGTGTGCAAACAGCTTGTTGTTTAAACTCCTGTGTGTGTTTGTTCTGTCCATTCAAGCCGTTAGGTCTCGCAGTAGAAGAAATGTCAGTGCGTCTTTTGTGTTAAAATGCCTGTATTTGGAGTTTAGCACAAAGCGGATACTACGCTGCATGTCTCCTTAACGCTGACTCTGCTCCTCTCTACCTGCCTCACAGCTCACCTCTGCCCTGTGGGGTCAGTCCAATAAAACACTCAATGCACACTGCACTTTGTCATTTGTTGAGTCACGTTTCACCATCGTTTCTGCTGTTTTTCTACCATCAGAGCTGAGCTGACGTAGCCGTGACGTGGTCCACTCCACACTGGTCTGTAGGAGCCTCATTAGAACCATGGCATCATAGAGTTTGGCAGTTGTGTTGGCGCTCTGAAACACAGCAGGTGTCAGAGGAGCCCTAATGAGGATATCTGCACTTTTCAGACTGATTCTATATCATGTTTTTTTTTCAATCTTTATTCCAGAGATTGGTCTTTCAGTTTGGGATTAGAACTTGATCCTTGATTTTACCAGAGAACTGCCAGACCCCTTGCTCCATGAAGGTGTTGTAATTTATCTTCAAGCACACCTACCTGAAGCCTATGTAAGCTGTGAAGGAGATGAACCCAGGTTAAAGTAACCGCCCGTACGGGACCATGAAAGACATACACCTAACAAACCCACGAGGTCGGGACAATTTTACTTGTCTGACATTCTATTCCTTGGGGATTTTTGACCTACTGACCAAATAAAATCAAAGCGCAGATGCAAAAATCCTAGAGTAGAGGGATCAGACACTGCAAGCATGCAAAGAAGCAGCATGAGGACAAGAGCTGAAGCTGGAGCACAGCAGATTATAGTCGAGTGTGAGCACAGGGTTTTGAGTGAGAGCATTACAAAATCTGAAAGTGAAATGATTAAGTCCTGCTGTTAAAGTGAAAGATCAGCGCCTTGAATAAAAATAGGGAAACCAACCACACTGTATGTTCCACGTCAGCGCTTCTTAACACAGCACAGGTCTTTATTTTAAAAAACATCCCAGAAAAATCCCCGGCGTCCCAGAATCGATAATATACTGTCTCTTCAGACCAATCCACCATTACTCAGGAAAGATGAGGTTTATAGCAAACCGGTGACAAAAGTGTTGAGAGGGTTTCAGAGTTCACTCTAACGTCCACATTAGTGTGTTGGAAAAGAATGCAGTGTCTATCTATTAAGCCCTGTCACATGGATTTATGGTCTCTATATACTGTGTGTATCTCTCACTATATAGTGTCTGACCCCCTTATAAATCAGAGAGTGGATCATAAATAAGCCACACACTTGCGCTGGATGACGTGCTCCCTCATTCTAATTGCCAAAACATTGTCCTGGTGCCACTGTCAGTCACTCCGGCCCCACAAAGTGTGTACTCAGCTGCAGCTCAAATTAGTCCCCGACAGACGCACTCTTCAGTCCTGTTTGAGTGAAGCTTTTCAAACTGAAAGCTCAGCGGTTGAAGGGAAATTACTGAAACTTCAATGAATGAAACTATACATCTCTGGCCTGTTATGAAAGATTTCCATCTTCGGCAGGAAGCAGCGCCCTAGGGGACAAAGTGTCTTTCTATAGGATCTGTTGCCTGTGTGAGAAAGGATTAATATCATTGCTGTGCTAATATACTGCCACTGACCTTGCTTAAAATAAAAAAGGATAATAAATATGCCCAGAAGACATATATCTTTTAAATTCTCTGACTTCTGTTTGGAGCAAAACACTCGCTGTCTTAATGCAGTCGCATCAACTAATTATGCCCATCTGGCCGAGGCTGATCCGAACCCAGCTTACCTTATGAGATCAGTGTGTGTGTGTGTGTGTGTGTGTGTGTGTGTGTGTGTGTGTGTGTGTGTGTGTGTGTGTGTGTGTGTGTGTGTGTGTGTGTGTGTGTGTGTCTCTCCAGGAGCACGACAACACACAGGTGTCATCAGCACAGTCACTTCCCCACTTAAGCCTCAGACCCATCTGTTCCATTCATGCCCAGTGGAGTCAGGTCACAGCCAGGCATTACGAGTAGACTGACGATCACCAGGTGCTCAGACTGTTTGTGAATATCTAACACAGCAGCTTGTGGTATCTGCGTCAAGATGCCCAACAGACCTGAGATTTTCTCATGTTTGCACTGTCAAACGTTGAAGTGGAAGAAGATTGTGAAAAGTGTTTGTACACATGGATGCGTGATCAAAATGTCCTCTGGATATGGTTTGAAGATGAGGGCTGGCAGGCGACCAGCTCCGTGAGCGCAGGGAATGTCTCAGTCTCTCACACGAGTTAAACTCCTAATTGCTCCCAGCAGCCACATTTATATTAAAGAGCAGATTCCAGAACTGTCATGCTATTATTTTCAATATAAATGTATTCTGGACCGAATCGGAAAAGGGAGATGGGCATTGGACATAATCTTCAAGTACCCATCTATGGTCTTTGATGATTGACAGCTACCTGCCGGTTCGCCCTGTTACCCATTATGATGAGGGAGCAGAGTGCTCCAGTTACAGGGGCGAGTTAAAAATAGACCTCACTCAGTCACCACTTAGCCTGACAACGTGGAGAGCAGATTGTAAATGAGCACAGTGAAGTGCTTGAATGGCAGCCGCTGTCGCCGGCTCCCCGGGCGCCGACTCACACACACTGAATGTAAAGCAGCGGCGCACACCGCTAACGATAGAGCAGTAAACACACTTCTCATGTATTAAGGGCCTGTGTGTGCGGCACATGAGGACAACGGCACCTCTGTTGCTCTGGAAGCTTCTGAGGAGAAACGGTGCTAAGTTGTATGGTGAGGCTGAGGTTATGTTTTCATTAATGTTTGTCTGACCTTTAGCAGGATTACGAAAAAATGAATGGACTGAGTTTAACGGTTGGAAGGTGAGGTAAAGGCCAAGGAAGAACACATTACCTGTAGAAGTGGTTTCGATCCAGGATCTTTTTTTTAATTTAAAATGGATAGATTTGCAGTTTCTCTCATTCAGAGATCTTCGTGGGAAAAAAACATACATATGTAGAGTTCTACCCTTTATGAAGAGGTGCCATTCTTTGCATATTAGGATAATAATCTGGATTTTGTGAATCAAACTAAGTGTTATTAGGGGAGTGATCTTTATTCAGTGGCTGTATGGCAGCAAATATTCCTCTCGAAAATATTTTACCTGCTTTAAATAAATGAGAGCAGTTGGCAGAAAATTTAAATACGTTACATGTGTGTGATCTCAACCCATGTATATGCAATATGGTGATTAAGTGGCCAATCAGCCTTCTAGATTTTTTCGAATACATTGTCCAAAAACTTTGTTGCATTTTCATCCTGAAACTCAAAATGATCTCTTCCCTTGTAGATAAGCAGCAATGGACACGTCTCAGTGTTTGAATGATGTTGTGCGTTCAAACGTGAACAAACCCTGGTTACAGATTGACCAGCTTTGCCTGGCACAGGGGCGAGAGTGTTACTGCAAGTTTCTGCAGCTCAGCTTTGTCCCATATTATTATCTCTGAAAAAACACAAATTGAATAGCAGATTATATTCTACAGCAGTGACACATTCCACTGCAATCTCTACTATGTTTGCAAAGCCATTCACAGGTCCGGTCAATGCTGCGTCTTATCAGCTTTAAACCTGCATTAATGGATTTTTTGGGCCACTTTGGCAAAGCGTCAAGCTGTAAACAAATACTGTATCTTATCAAGTTGATGTGACTAATGTGATCACACAAAGTGGTTTATTTTCACATCCAGCAGATGCGGCACAACATTACTATTGACTCTGTGTCAGGTTCCATTCAATCAATGAAACAAGGCAAATGTCTTCTCTCAGTTTTGCTCTGGTTTGGGTCTCACTGCTTCTGAGGCGTCATGGCTAACTTTACATCTGCTGAATGTGTGTCTGACACTATGAGTGACATCTTTCACATCATACGTACTCAAATAATCCACTAGAATAAAGCTTTAATATCCACCTCCATCATGGAGGTTATGTTTTCTTTTTCACTTTTTCTCTCATGTTTATGAGGTTGTGTAATTAGGGGGCAGATCTAAATAATAATCTGGATCAAGTGGATTTAAATTTGTTTTTATAAGGGAACTCTTGAGCCCTTATTGTTTGTGTGATCTGTCGTCTACTCTTTCACAGTTTACCTTTATGACCTTTAACATTAAATCAGAGAATGTACATGTAAGTCCCTCTTTGTGTTTTCTCCTGACGTGAAAGCTCATCACATTCATGCCACTCTGCCTTCATGAACCTCCACAATTGCAGCGTCTTTATATCAGATACTAATTACCCCCTGCTTTATGCGTACGGGCCATTAGAGGCAAGATCAATACCCTCACTCATTCAGCCTGTGCTTCATTAAGTGCACCACGAGGCATCACTGGGACAGGGCTTGACAAATGTGTTGGCAGCCCCGGCGGCACTGGAGGGCAGAGCTACACGTCTGCAGACAGAAGCACACAGGAGCAAGTCTGAACTGCTCTCGCCAACCCACAGGCTCAGTCACACCAGAGTCTGACCCCACCAGCCAGGGAGACGTGATTATACAGCGATTATACTAATGAAACGGATAGAAGCGTGGCAGGTCAGCCTCAGTATATCGCACTTTCCCTGCAGTCGGGCTTAACGACCCTGCTGCTGCTATAGTTGCTCTATAAAAACACTCGGAAAGTTCACAGGCTGTGAAAACCTTTAAAAAAGTCGGATTATGTCTTTCATGTCTGAATCAAGAAAAGTCCATGTATGTGGGTTTTCTGTCAATGTAAATGTGTGTGTATACTAGGAAGGTGAAAGGTCATCCCAGGCAAGGGGGCTGATGGGAGGACCCCTCCAGTTGCCTGATTCACGTGGTAGGCTGCAGCTGATACATACTGATATCGCTACTCTATTACAACCTTTTCCACCAATCACTGACAGCCACATCTGATAAAAACTGACATGAAGCTGTATGCATGATTTCATATACTGCACCCTTCATCAGTTCTACACCAGCTGACTGTGGGAAGCTCTCAGTCCGAGGTGACTCTAACGTCACAAATATGTGTAACTATGCTGACAACCTTGTCCTGTCAATTTAACAGAGCATGGGAGTAGTGTGTATTCAAGAGGCTTTTACCGATTTACCAAGAATTTAATTATGTGACAGCACTTAGTGGTTTGCTGTAATTAAAACAATTGGTTATGGTCAATTCAGCTTCCTGTCAAAACTTAAGATATCAGGAGGAACAGATTCGCCCTACGAGGACAGAGGGAACCTTTTTTTTGTTGTGTATTATCAACATTTGTAAACTTAGTCCTTCCTTTCACTGCTGTTTTGCTACAAGCTGGTGTTTCACAGAGCGTCAGTAAAACATTGGATATTAAGTTTATCTACTATATTTATGTATTGTTTGTCATTTTTGTGTATTTTCACCACACCTTAAATAACATGTTTACTGTCTTTCCCATGTGAAAAGCTTCTTTCTGCGTGTTACCATAACAAATTCAATTTTCTGAGACCGTACACACACTGCCTTCAGTGGGGACCGGCGAATTTGTTAACGTCAACGTGACTCCACCATGACAGGCCCCTGAAATTGCGAGACAGATGCTCTGATTTATATCAGCGCTGGTCTAAAAATACTTTGTGGGAATCTACAGTAGGAGCGAGAGGCTGATGCAGGGACGAGTGTTTGTTCTTTTTCTGTTTTCTCCTCTTTACCTCAGCGTATGTGTGCTAGCGCTCTCCTGTCCCACCTGCCACCACACCTCAAGCCATGCCACATGAAAGCAGGCTCCAGGGGGCAGCTGTTGTCACATTCCCTGTCACCCCCCCTGCTAAGATTCAGGCCTTTTTTCGGCCGCTCCAGACACAACAACATCAAAACCCCCTCGCCGGTCACTGCCAGAGCTGAGCTGACGTTTTTTCTACAGTTCAGGCTGAAAGCTGACATGTCTTTACTTAGCCCAGGGAGTGAGACAGCTGTACTGCTGTTGCTTTGCACCATCCTGAACAATTGCTTGTGTGGCTGGTGCCTCCCAGGACCAGGTGTAGTGTGTGACAGCTCTGCAGTTTCTTTCTGATTCCTGCTCCTCCTCCTCCCGCAGGAAACTACTAATTTGGACTTTCAATCCAATCAGTCTCCCAACACAGGGCAGCATGGTGACCTTGTTGCACACACCACTGGTTCTACGGAGGTTGATAAAGTTGTAGCATGAGTAATTATATGTTATGACCTTGAAAAACAGTTATAGGCAGTGCAGTTCAAAGCTAATGCAGGTATGACAATGACTTGTTACATACGGGCACAATAATTTGAAAGATTAACAAGGACTCAACATCGTCTTTATTGCAGGGACATTACAACTGCATAACAATTTTAATATAGTAAAAGAAACTCTCATATCATAAATACACATATGTACTTAATATATGATTAAGGGAAAGCAACCAACGGACTCAGGAGCTGATAAACTTAGCTGTTGCAGCACATTCACAGACACTGGGCATCACATGACATACAGCTGGAGCCTTCACTGGGAGTGATGCAAGTTTGTAACACTAGTGGTTTGGAATGGCCTGTGGCGCTACTGAATGCAGCTTCTTTTCTCAAACTGCAAACTGAATTTACTCTTTTACTGTTTACGTGTGTAGTTGTACATGAGTTAGATGAGGTATTTTTGTCATACATTGCCAGTCAGCTATTTCAAAGGTCCGTTAAATCTTCAGACCCAAGTTCACATCTCTTCAAAATAAAAGCACAAAACGAACAATGCGCTTTTACCTGAGAAGTTGCTCAAGAAGTGAGCAATAATCAAATATAATTACATGTAGGGTATATGTGCTTACATCTGCTTGGGACAGATATTAATGCCGCACTTCCTCAGGCCATTAACGAATCACATGCCAAGTGTGGAGATGATAAGATGAACGGTTGTCCAGATGTACACAAACATTCTGACAGACTGACATTTGAGGAATTAGTAGGTAGACGACCAATTATCGATCTGTCAAAATCAGCTAGACACTGAACATCAAATATTTTTGGACAATTTGACCCATTCTTTCAGGAAACTGTGAAAACATAATTGGAATAAAAAATGCAAGTATATAGGTGTCAGTGTGTTCTGGTGATCAGTCCACCGTCTCTGTGAGCAGGGTGGCCCTGCTGTCAACAGGGAGCAGCATTACAACAATTGCAGGGATCATCTGGGTTTGGCTCGGTGGCTAATAGTTCCACAGCGGTTTAATCAGGACTTTAGCAATTATTCACACTGCAGAGAGAGCACATGGTGGCAGTAGTAACATAGGGGGGGGTGTGGTTTGCAGGGACTAACAGACTTCCAGAGCAACACAGTCTGCTCTTCATGTCAGCTCTGATCAAATGCTTTGCAGCCGCTGAACTAACCGGGTGCAACCAGGTCAGTGAAGTAGATCACGGCCGTGTGCACACTGGATTACGACCTAACGGGCCAACTAAGAAGCAGCTAAGATCCTAATTTGGAGGAACGTGGCACTGTCGATTGGCTGCGGTGCTTCCAGCAGTAACCTCTCATTTGGCCTCAGGTCTGTTGGTGTTCTACACATTAGACACAGCACAATTGTAGATAGTTAATGTGTGAGGTCTCAGCTTGCAGTTTAAAGTGCTTGAAACAGTTTAAAACTCTGGGTTTGGTCTGATTTCTCAAGATGGACATTTTTACTCAAGAGAAGCAGAAAAACAACCAGAAAACATCCGCAGCCTGAGAGGGAGGCAGGATAAAGCTTTCCTCCTGGGCCTTCAAGATACGGAGGCTGCAAAGCGCTTAAGTTCCACCCTCTTAGTTACTGTTGCCTCCCCGATAAAGCTTTCGGTCCTGGCACAGCACACATGGAGCGACGCCGGCGGGCTAGTTCAGGTTGAATAGCATCATCTCTGATTGGTGGAGCTCACCGTTACTGTGGAAATCATGTCTTGTTAGACGCCAGAGTGGTGATTGCAGTCGGGAGTAAAGAACATTACCATGTTAAATGTTTTTTAGTCATGATTCATCTCGTACATAAAAAGAAAAAAATGGCAAATTTCCTTCCAGAACCAGAACCATTCTAAAAGTGGAGCTCTATAAAGGGCTTTTTACTATGTGGACTAACTAATTGTTGTTTTTGCAATCTCAGTAACACTGCCAGGCAACATTTCCAAATCTGAAATAGAGGTGACATTACCCTAAACTTTATATGCCACTGGAGCAGGATGAATTTTTTTTTCTACATACCCTGCAACCATAACAACTTAATGTCGCCTTGTTAGCGATCTGCTCCTGTTAGTGTTGTGCAGCTGAATGCAAATGTTTGGGCGTCTTTGGGCAAATTCCATATTTAGTAGATTTCTACAGTGAAAAGAAGTAAACAACCCCTAAGGTAACGGTAAACACACATTAAGAATGAAGCTTTCGTCAAATGTTAACGAACTGTTACTGTTTGTTTCATTAACTTAAAAAAGTAATGATGCGTGTGCAAATCATCTCTCTCGGTTTCCTGAATGTCTGCAGGACATTATCATCCAGACTCTGCTGATGTTTAGATGAACTCATTCTTTCCTCGATCCAAGTTTCCTGTGCCACGGGCTGCAACACAATCCCAAAGCAGAATATTTCCACCACCATGGTAAAACAGTAGGAAGGTGTTCTTTTCTCCAAAATGCTCGATATGAACTTCATCTGTTCCCAGCACTTGATTCCAAGAAAACCCACTCTGGTTCATCCAGATGTTTCTTTGTAGGTAAGGTTTCTTTCTGATGTCTCTCCCATGTAGACCCAGTTTGTGCATTAATGAAACGGTGGAAAGATGCATCACCACTCGTGCATCAGTTAAACCTTCCTGCAGCTCTTGTGCAGTCACTGTAAAGTAATGTACTGTAAAGCACTTTGAGTAGTCATCAAGAGTAGTAGAGCACTATATAAATACAGACCATTTACCATTAACCAGGCTTTGTGCTGTTTTCTTGGCCGTCCAGATACAGTCCTGACTTCCACACTTCTACTTGTCTGCTATCTCTGACTGACATTTTGCACAGAGGAATTTCAGGCTAAACAAGCAGTTTGATACCTTTTTATAGCCTTCCCTGCTTTATAGTCATCACTTAGCATCAGAGAATTTACCAGTTCTTGAGTTATCGTCGATTAACCTCTCCCTATGACAATTTTTAACCTGCTTTACAAGTCCTAACGAGTCAATTGAGCCTTAACGAGATAATGAAGTCCTGAATGTTTTACAAGCAGGGAGCCGCTCAGACATGCCACACTTATTCTTTACTTTTATAAGCTGCTGAAATAAAAAGTAATTTTAGGTTTGGAGAAGAGATGGTTTTAACTCTGCAGGGGTAACCACTTCTTGTCACTTTCACTTGAGACATACTGATGATAATCCTGCCAACACACCTTTGACTCTATTCCTTACACTTGCTTTTGTGTTAATGGTTTTAGAAAGTTATTAAATAAATAAAGCCAACCCTCCTTTAAATGCAGGTATCGCCCTCACTACGGCCCCATAGACAGCTTCATGTTGGGGAGAGTTTTGATAGTTGACAGGACTGCTGTGTCTACTCCTGCTCTGATTTTGCAATCGCTGATCAGGAGACAGGTTGAGCAAACTCGAGACGAGAGGCAAAATAAACTAAAAACAGCCTCACCCTGGAAGAGATAAAGCAGCACGAAGCCAAAGCACACTGGAAGGTCTGAGGCGTCCTGAGAGCCGCTGAAGCACACTTCCTAACACAAACATTCAGATAACACTGTTAGAGTGCTCTGCTGACCCACATCACATCATCATGTGAAAAACTGGACATTGTTCGGGTGATTAAGGGTGTTGAAGACGTGATCAACACAAAACTGGAAGAATACAAATATCTCTTATCAGCAGAAAACTCTTTTAATACACCTAAGATGTCAACTTGTAAAGAAAATTAGATTTGAAAGTATTTGGTGATAAGGGCTGTAAACAAAACTGTGATTTTAACTGCAGAATTTATACATCATGTCCTGCCTCCTGCATGCTTGCTGTTGTTGTGAACGCGTCTGACTCACACAATCTCCTGCCGAGTTCTTCATTCTTTTAAGGCAAACTCAGGAAAATGTCTGAATCCAATTTTGGAGTTAATACCCAAAAAACAGCTCAATCGAACCAGGGAACAGCTTTGTTATCGTTTCTATGGTGTGATATTCTGTATGTGTGTCACTGACGACCATGTTTCTGAAGAATTGCTCACGGATCAAACGTCAAACTTCCTGACCTTGTTTTTCAGGCGTGAACTCATGATAGAGCAACTATGACTTCATCGGCTGTACATGGATGACACAAGCCGGCGTTTCTGCAGAATTCGACACACAAAGCAGTGACGCAGAAGAAATCCATAGCTCTCTGTTTTTCAGCACAAAGTTCAGAGTCCCTTCTCTGTCAAAGATGTGGTCAACAACTTCCTTCCGCCAAAATGTGAGTATTAATTCACAAGACATTTTTCATCCTATGTCAAACTGTGTCATGAAAATAACACAGCTGTCAAAGTGGGTCTTTTCCTGGTTTGAAAAAAAGCAACAACTGATCAATAAAACAATCATTGGGACTAAAATCAAAGTCGACTCAAGCACTAAAACACAAGATCAAATTGAGTCCAGATGAAAACTGTGCTATATACAAGCTCCAGACTCACAGAGTGATTTCTCTGTGTGTGGCAGGCAAGTCATTATATCAAGAGCAAGTGGGCCTGGAATCCATACAGTGTAGTGAAAGCCTTAGGCTTGATATATGTGTCCACTGTGGATTAAACCTCATTTAAAAATATCCCTGTTGTCAATGATACCATCATTTTAAATAGACGCATGACACAAAGATAACTCAGTGAGTGTTGGAGAACAAAGGTCCACCTAGTACCACTGCTTTACTTTCTGTGTATTCTAGCTGTAGTTTAAAATACAACCAGGGATTTAAAAGCTGTTTTCAAACCTTTTTAGTCCAGACTTAATAAAGCATACATTACAGGGCTGATCTTCATATTTGTATTATGAAGTATTTGAAAAGGGGGTGAAAACTACAAAGGTGGAAGGCAAACAGACACAATGAACCATTAAATGTATATGTGCATATGTGCATGCCTTTGGGTGTATATATAAAAAGCACAATCCCCTGGATGTCAGAACAAAATACCAAAGTGTTTTATAATAGGGGCTGCTGCTGAGGCGGCTGGAAGAACATTTCTATGTATGGGAACATGGGTTAGGTCGAGCTGTAATAAATATTAATATAAAACTGATGTCTATTCATAAACCCTCTAGAAAGGTGTGACATGATGGATGGTGACAGACGTGATGGGATAAGGTCACCTCCACAGTGAAGTATAAAGGGAATGGGCAAAAGTCTCACAAAAACAAGCCTGGCTGGAGACCCCTGTATTTATAGACATGCTAACATACACACACACACACACACACACACACACACACACACACACACACACACACACACACACACACACACACACACACACACACACACACACACACACACACACACACACACACACACACACACACACACACACACACACACACACACACACACACACACACACACACACACACACACACACACACTTACTAGACAGATATAGGAGAACAATATTAGCTTGGAGGAATATTTACAATTGCCCTTTTTTTGGCTAAAACCTACATCAATTGAATTTTTGGGCCACGAGGGATCAGTAAAAATGAGTTAAAAAACATAACCTTTTAGGCTCGATAGATGTTCACAGATTTGTTACTTAGTTACACGTGGAAAATACCATCAATTTTTTATCGTATAGTATTTCAATTTAATCAGAATTACTTGAAAAGTACTATAGTCACAATAAAAATGTTCACATACACAATGTTGATATCTGCACTGGTTTCAGAATCTCCGTGGTTACTACTACTGTGGAACTGCACAGGCGAATCAGCAGTGGCTTTGTGCCCTCTCATCTCCAGACTTCAATTCACTACTTCAAAAAAGTGGCAGAGATGCGGAAGACCTGCCCTCATAATCACAGAGTGGATCTGCCCGTCTCCCTCGGTGACCCAGAGACGGCTACGCTCTCGTAAACGCTGGAGGCCTCTGCCTGCTGCAGACTCTCTCGACCTCTCAGAAAGCCACAGCAGCCGACGGTGCTAAGACCAAGAGCTCTGTTTCTACTTATGACCAGTCATGGCCTCCTTCTGACAAAACAACACCAGGGGAAACAGGGTGGAGTCACCCACGGAGGGAGAGGCTGGAGGTCTAAATTAATCCCACATGTTCCCCCCGAGAGGAGACTCTCCAGGCAGCCTCAGCCCATGCAACTGGGAGGAGGGTGGAGGAGTACAGCAAACTGCAGAGAGCACCTCGCTGCACTTTTCCCGCACTTTTCGCCCACACACTGCTGTGCACTCAATCCACATGGATCCATTTAGCTCAACTATGGCATCACAAGGCACAATTAACTTTGTTGGCAAGAAGCAGAGCTCCACAAATTCAGAGTTTCAGAGAAACCAGAGGGATATTTAAATAGACACGGAGAAAGGAGCGAGTCGCAGGAGAAAAAAAAAAAGCGACTAAACGTTTCTCCAGGTCCAAAGATGTGGAGGACAAATGACACATTCAGAGTTTGGTGGAAAGAGAACAGGCTTCTGTTATAAAGCACTGATTTCTGTTAAAGCTCATTATTTACTGGAGAATCATGCAAGATCATGATTCTTAATCACCTGATGTTGCAGATTAGGGTGTGTGTGATTTTATAAATGTATAATAAGTCATCTGATAAAGAAGGGATACAATGCAAACTGATGATGAACTTGTGAAAACGAACAGTGACATTTACTTGATCCCAGAACAAACTGTTGCTCTTACATAGAGTCAGATAGGCGTATTACCGACCAGATATGGGGACTAAAATGATAGAGTTACCAAACAAGGACAACGTGCCTCAACATGATGCTTAATGACAATTTATTTTGGCACCAGTGTGTATTTTTGTGGAATGTAGTGTAGTCGCTTGCCCTGCCCAGCAATGTATAGTTCAGTTGCAGGGAGGATCTGTCAGCATTATCTCAACCTGGCTGGGATGGGAAGAGATTAGACGACCTGATCTTTATCTCTGCGTCTCCTTTACTCATCCATTCTGATAGACTGCTTTGACTTTGCTCAACCAGCAGCCTGCTGCTCATTTGAAACCTTGAAGGATGGAACACAAGCTCAGGATTACTTGTCTCCCGTGTTTTAAATTTGTCTTTATGAGCCACTAATTATACCACAGGCTGACACAAGCAGGAGAGGTGATATTTCACACCAGACGTAATTCTATTAGTGAGATAACAATAACCGACAAATGAAATGGACCACTTTATTTTTCTGCAGCTCCCATTGGAATCATTCAGAGATATTGAATGGACTCCTGGCCTGATGAGAAAAACAACTCCACCACAGCTTGACTCTGAGAAGGCACAACAGCTGGACATACCATGCCTCGACAGACAAACTGATATATGGTAGTTCCCTTCTATGGCTCACAGAACTGGTTTGTGTGTGCGTGTGTGTGTGTGCGTATGTGCGTGTGTGTGTGTATTTACATATATTAGCTGTTTGGCATTGGTTAGCACAAAAAATAGGCCCATTCAGGTCTCTTCAGAACCACACTCTGTTGGTTCGTGATTAGATCAAGACGTTTGTCAGGAGCTCACATTTGATCCCATTACTGTCAAACTGTGACTAAAAATACACGAGTGATAGAGTCTGGATTCAGACCCTTGAGTTACAACACCGTAAATTCACCTCCTTTCTTCACCGTTTCCTCCTGCACGCTCCACCCAGGCACCACCCCTCACCTCAACCAAACAGAGCAGGTCCAGAACGGGATAGATATAAATTAAGACCAGATAAAGCTGCTAGAAGAAAAGCTGCAGGATCCAGTCATCAAAATCCTTTCAATTCATCTTGATGAGGACAGAAACGTTGCACTAATTCACCAAAGTCATTGCTATTCATCCTCTGGGGACTATTAATGTCTGTATGTAAGTTTCATAGCAATCCATCCAAATATTTCTGTATAATTCAGAGTCACGGATTCATCAAATATTTGACAAACCAATCCAAAGAGCCAGGCCACTAGCACTAGTCATTAACAAAGCTTTGTGTTGTGGATATACTGTGAAAAACCGAGTCAAAATCAAAATCCTTTTCGAGGACAAACATATTGGAAGTTGTTGATTTTAGATTTGACCGTGAGTGCAACCTTTGATTACAACACTGCACTCTACCTGGGATGAGTGCAAAGTAATTCATCTGCACCGACCTTTCCATTTAGGTACTGAGCTGGAGTTATCTGAAGGACTGCTAAGTCCTCAGAGCACTAGAGTGTGGGTTGGAAGGCTATTTTCTGGGAGAACCGAGCTGAGCCTGAGAGAAAATTAGCCGAGCCCGACACAAACTGACAGGCAATCTGTTTTTGTGTCCGACCCGAGTCTGCCGTTTTCCTCAAAGAAGCTTTAAAACTTTGTAGATAGCCTAGCCAATGTGACTGAACCCAACCTGAACCTGAAATCGTTTCAGAATGTTTGTCTTAACCCGGCCTGTCTTGTTGAGTCCCTACAGGCTCAGGCTGGGTCCACATCCACATTCTACACAGCACCACTCAGGACCCGCTAGATCTACCAGTGGCATATGTGTTATTGTCTGAGTTCTGTATATACACCATATAAAACACCAGTCAGCTGCAACTTTAAAACCTGATACCTGTTTTAATGCTGTGGCTGATCGGTGTAAAGGGAAACAGCAGAACACTTTGGGATTTAAATAGAAAGACCTGAGATTGAAGCTGTGTGATGGTATCAAAGACAGAGAGAACTTAAAGGTCTCTATTGATGAAACTGGGGGATGGGACACAAGGAAAGGACTATTCGAAACTTCCCCGTTAATAGAGTCAGTCCCTCCGAGTTAACCACCACTACACGATGTGGCTGCTCTGTCAGCTTAGACACTGTGAAGCAGCAGAGTGTCGGTCAATGAGTAATAATACCACGGGTTGGAACCAAGCCCTGTGGCAAACCATAACATATAATAAGAAAGAACATTAACCATAAACCACCAAACAGGCTAAGAATATTCTAGCATAAAGCAATAAGACACTTAAGAAAAAAAAAGCTAAAGGTCAATTTATAATTCCTGCCTTATCTTCTGAATTAGCCCAAGCTGAAATAAGGTTCCTGCTTTCATTATTTCCTGCCCTCTTGAGTACTTTCTGAGAGCAGAAAGGACACAACCCTGAACTGTGATTGTCAGTCGCCAGACCTTCGCTCCACGGTGCTGATGGATGACCGAGGCCCAAAGAGGGAATTACATCGTTATCTAATCGGACAAAGCAAGGAACGCCGCACCTAGCTGCTGCTGGTTTTATCCTAAGTGAGAGGAAAAAAGGAGATATCTGTATAAACCAGCTGACTGCACCACATGGATTTGGTGAAGGGGGATGTCTTAGCTCTGATGGGCTTGTACATCTATCGACTACTTTTGTCTTTTCTTCAAAATGATCAAAGTGTGATCCTGTGTGACATGAGGACAGGATAGCTCCTTTTCCACCTCATCGGAGGAGCTGAAACCTAAAGCAGTGACAGCGTGGCCACAGAATATTTCTGTGAATGGTTCTGATGGAAAAATGGGTCGGACATGTTGAAGACAATCTTTTTGTAAAGCTTACTTGGAGATTAAAGTTGTGCAAGCATGTCAGTGAGTCCTTTTCACTAAATGCACATGAAAAGGGCAAGATTCTCGTGTTTCTAGATTTGTAAGATGCTTTTTCACAAGTGCAAACAATTAATGAGTTGTTTGGGTAAATCAATAACATACGAGTTAGTAATTCCCCCCTCCTGAGAAATGCTCTGCAATTACATCATCTCAAACTTAAGCCATATCCTTGAACACACATTTAAATAAACAAACTAAAACCAAATCAGTCCCAGTGCCATTTGAGCAATATTTAAAACAGGCAGCAAAGACGGCCTGGCCCCCGCACTGAGCATAAACAGGACAAGTTAAACCAACAATTCATTGAAGTATAGTCAAACACAGGACGCCTCGAAGCCACTAACGTCACACAGGAGGAAGGAAACCTGCCTCTAATGGACACTAATACCAAGCAGTGAGCCATAAATAATTACAGGCTTGTTAACCGAAGCCCTTGACAAGAAGACGACAGCAGCTCAGCATACATAATCATACGCAGGAGGCGGATAAGGATCAATGAACCAACATTCAATTAACTTTTTAGACCCTTAATTAAATAAAAGGGGAAAACCGTGATGTTACAGGAAAGAGAATGTATGCGGCTAAAAGGTTCAACATTAGAATCTCACAGAAAATAGAGGAAAACTGACATATTTGACGTTGAGCCAGCAATGTTGTAACAATAGGAAGTGTACGGTAACCAAGTTTGCTAGCACTGTCTTTTATTCAGACATTTCTGTTGAACTTTAACCATCTATGTTTCTTCAGCATGTATATGTCAAGCTAGTTAAAATGTGCATTAACTGTGTTATCATCTATGAATAAAGTAGGTGGCTCACCAAGCAGAATAAGTATAAGTGGTAGTATGCCTTCTCTTCCTTTTTATAAAATATTTTATTTCAAGAAAACAGCTTGGCTAATGCTAGCTAATGTTAGCTCACATTAGCCAACGAAATTTGTATCCCTCATTTTACTATTAATACTCAAAATGAGATGTATACAGCTGAATCCACTGTGGAACTCATGATATAATATAAATACTTTAAATTATGACTTAAATAAGGAGGGTGAAGAACCTTTCTTTAGTGTTGTAGTTTTACTCTAAGTGCGCCATGTCTCTCTCTGTATCTTATCTTAGATTCCAAGAAGAAGGCTACACTGCTACTATACTTCTAGGATGTACTTGGTACTATACTCCTGTACTGGTATTGGGTTTAGGGGCATATGGACATTACAGAGGAGGCCTGGATGAGCAGGGGGGAATAGAGAGTGAAATCAGGTTGAATTAATTGGATTTTGTTGGGAAAAAAACTAAAGGTTTGCTGGTGCTATTGAGCAACTTTATTAAAATTCCACTTGGATCCTTTGTTATTTGATGTTCCCCCAAACATTGTTAATGACAGATGTACATTTTGAGGGAGACAGATTGTGGGTGTTTAGTTTTTTTTAATGCCTGAAGTGGGGCATGTCTGAACTACTGTCACACTGTAAACATTTTGTTCCAGGTTCCCTCAAACATTTTACAATAAAACAGCTGCTCTGTGATGAATCATGTAAAGTGGCTCCGTATGAAACCATTTACCATATAGGTGCCACCATATCTAGAACCCACTGAATGGGAACATTTTTAACAGTGTATCGTGATTGAGTTTCAACCCCTCTTCCCATCTGTTCACAGCTTGTCACTCTCTCCACTAACACGCTGGAAATTCTGAATGGAGCACAAATACAAAACAAAGCATGCTTTAGGATATGAATGAAGACTGATTCCATGGATCCGACGTGAAAAGGAGGAAACAGATGTGGAAGCTGGAGATTAGATTCCTGTCAGGCTCTATCTCGTGCACAGCTCTGCTCTCATTCTGGTCAAATGCCGCCGTGCACTCTGATTATTTAGCCGGCACAAACACAAAACTGCTGAGCACGTAGGTCTTGTCCAGATGATCGGTGGATCGATGCATATATCTAGCCATGCGCACCCTGAAGTGTGGACTATTAAGCTTGCATCAAATGAGAGCAGGTTACTCATTTGGCATATGGTCAAGGGCAGTGATTAAGCCATTCTGAGCAGCGCCGCACTAAAAGGTAGAAGAAAGCTTCTTTAATGCAGCCATACGGCACAGGGACAGACTTATATATATAGTCAGTGCTCTAAGTTATTGATCCAGATATGACTGGGACTATATTGTGATTGCTAAACCAGGACTAGAGACGTATCTTCAGTATTTCTCTATGATGAGTGATGAGTGGTCATGCTGTGTGTACATAAATAATTCTGTACTAATGCGACCTAATTCAATCTCTGTGGAGAAACACAAACTGTCAGACATCCGCAAGCCAAACCCAACCCTGTGTGTGTGTGTGTGTGTGTGTGTGTGTGTGTGTGTGTGTGTGTGTATGTGTGTGTGTGTGAGTGTGTGTAGTGCTGACCCCAGGTCTCATCCTCCGTTGCCCACATGACACCAAGTGGCCTGTTCTGTTGACAGCAGTGAGACCTTTAACACACTGCAGCCTGGGAATAAAAAAAGATTTGTGTCCCCGACGCTCTGCTGTACATGAGAGCACATGAGGTAGTGATCTAGCTCTTTAGTTTTACTCCTGCATGTCTGCATCCAAACCACACTGGCAATATGAATATTAAAATTGCTGCTACTGTTGCACTCAGTGCATGTTATACTGATTAAGAGACGTAACACAAAAGGTCTATAACTGTTCTGTGGCTAGTGGCGTTTATGTGCAGCTCTGCAGCAGCAGCAGCCTGAGACTGGGTCCAAGATAATGGATGGAATGGATGTGCGTTTGATGATGAGGAGGATTGTCCTAGTTTGGACGTGCACTGCTCCCCGGGGGGGTTCCATTACACACAGCTCAATCCTCTGGGCCTTTTTTTTAAGAGGAAATGGAAGAGGAGCAGACTAAAGTCTTAATCCTCACCCTCTAACCATCTGCTGAGGGGGTGAACCTTAAAGTGTAGAGTGAACTCACACTAATAATTCAATAGATATTTATAAGCAACCTTTGTGACTGAATCTCTGATCCCAAATGTATACATTCATTGATTCACAAATCAGGATTTGTTTAAGCAACGCCCCGGACAGTACACTGAGAAATGCTGGGATTTTTAAAGATACATCCTACTGGCGCATCCCACAAAACACCATATGTTTCACTCGGTCGCGGTCACTGACCTGAGAGTGAGAGTGCAGAGCCGCTCATAGTGCAGCCAGAGCATTTCTCTATATCTTCATGCATTCGTCCATGTGGGCCAGATTTAGCATTAAATACATCTTGCTTACATTTTACTATTGAGATAAAAAAAATGTCATGCAGATGTGGACAAAAAGCAATTTGTAGCCAGAAAATTCACACACAACATAAGATCATCAAGAGCTCGTAACATACGACATGTAAAGAAGAAAATGCCTTAGAAAATAGATGGTGCGATTTTGGTGAATCATCACTGCGTCCAACATGTCTCTCCCATTGGTCACTGTGACATATGGTCTTTTAAAGCACTGTCAAACATCCAATCATCAGAGGGCGAGGAATCACTGCTGCAGTTTGATCCCTCTGCAGACAGGGACTCTATCCAGGAGGAAGAGTGAGTGATCTATGCTTCTTACAGTAGCTCGTCTACATCACACGTCATTCATAGAGATTTTCCGCCTCCCCCCCCCCTTCTGTGTCCTTGTCATGACGTAGATTACACTGCTAATCTGCTCACCTGGGGGCGGGTCAGCTCTGGAGGAGAATGAATGTGAGGATGATGATTCACTCTCTGCTGTCATCCACAGCGTCACCACCTCTGCATTTATGTCCCATTATTATCTCCCTCTATTATCAGGTGGAGTGAGTTGGGGGCCTGTGGTGAGAGCTTCCCTATTTGGGGGGGGTCCTTGGCAGGGATTGAGACCCTTTAGCTGATAAAACTGTGTGACTGTGTAATCATCAGCTGCTGAGGATGGAGCACTATCACCAGCTCATCTCCACACTTGAGCTGAAAGGAAATCTGCTGAGGGAGAGAGGGAGGGAGGACCTGTTGTTCTCGGGTCAGGAGACCACACATGGGGTGGGGTGGGGTGGGGTGGATTGTGTGAGTCATAGCTTTGGGACCCCCTGCAGGACCCCACTCTCCCAACAACCCCTCACCTAGAGTAACTAGTGCCTCTTGCATGTGTGGTGTGTGACACTGTAACGATCCCAAATGAGTGGGAATCAAACACAGCCGCCTACACAAACACACACAACACACACACACAGCCGCCTGCTGGCCCAACGCAACCATTTTAATTGTACCAACAACTGCCTGCAGCGTCTCATCTTGAATGGAAAGTGAGCATCTAACAGGCCCAGGAGCTGTGCTTGCTTCTTTATAAACTCACACACCGGAAGTTTGACCCTGCAGGTTTAATCCCTAGAACGATCTGCATGGGGTGGGGGGCTGCAGAGGAGAGGCTGCTCTTTGCAAAGACCCCCAGATCCCAACTGGATGAGACCCACTCCTGTGAAAACAACACTTACTCCAGTTCAGTGACTGAATCCACCCATGCAAACTTCAGATCCACTCCTATGTGTGTGTGTGTGTGTGTGTGTGTGTGTGTGTGTGTGTGTGTGTGTGTGTGTGTGTGTGTGTGTGTGTGTGTGTGTGTAATCTGGAGACACAACCCTATGCATGCACATGATAACGGGGAGAAGAGGAAAAAAAACTTACGTGAAAACGAAAAATAAAGTGGTGGACCCAACGAGCAGTGTGGCAGCAGTGGACACCGGGATGTATTTGGTGGGTTTAAATCTCTTTCCAGCGCTGGTGGGCATTCTGTAATTTCCACATTCCTCTATTAATTAATCCGATTGGAGGCGCATGTAGGAAGAAAAATTAAAAAGAGGTCCAGGTCCGGTGTGGAAGGGCTTTTTCTTGCGGGTGTGAACGATACAAGCAGTCCGTGGTGGGTTGCTACCGATGAAGCCGCATAGATCCTCAGAGAGAGAGAGAGAGAGAGAGAGGCAGGAACACACAGGGGCTGGAGCTCGCTCTCTCTTTCTCTCTCTCTCTCTCTCTCTCTCTCTGGAAGCCTGGAGATCCCACCCTCACGGTCCAACCCACTGCTGAGGTCACTGAACCGCTCGAAAAGGTGGAGCCTCGATTCCCTGGAAACCCTGCAGGCGTCTCCCAAGGAAAACTGCCCCATGTCTGCTGCTGGTTATTCTGCATTTAATAAATTATAATTTTTAAGGCATGGATCGCATTTTTTTTTTGAGAGATTTTACCCGCGAGATTCCACGATCCTTTCCCTTCATATACACTTATTATTATTATATTTACTATTATTATTATATATACTGTTGCTGCCATTATTACTATATACTGCTATTATATTGGTATAATTACTATCATATATAAATATATATTATGTTATATTATTATATACTGTATATACTGTACTATTTTTATATACTGTCTAACAATAACATTACCATCATATCATCAGTACTATTACCATCATCTTGCCACTGCACCTTATCTACCTATTTATCTTGTGTTTGTGTTTTTATTCTTTCTACCTCAATATTTTTTATTTTATTCTATTGTATTGTATTTTATTGTATTCAAATATACCGGCTGCTATGACGACTTAATTTCCCTTCGGGGATGAATAAAGTAATCTATCTATCTATCTATCTATCTATCTATCTATCTATCTATCTATCTATCTATCTATCTATCTATCTATCTATCTATCTATCTATCTATCTATCTATCTATCTATCTATCTATCTATCTATCTATCTATCTATCTATCTATCTATCTATCTATCTATCTATCTATCTATCTATCTATCTATCTTATGACTATTAAAACCCAGTGTGTATTGAATCTACAATGTGTTTTAAAGGTGTTTTAAAGTTGAGGGTAAATCTGTGTTTCTGTGATTCTTTTTTATTCTTTCTACCTCAATATTTTTTATTTTATTCTGTTGTTTTGTATTTTATTGTATTCAAATATACCGGCTGACGACTTAATTTCCCTTCGGGGATGAATAAGTAATCTATCTATCTATCTATCTATCTATCTATCTATCTATCTATCTATCTATCTATCTATCTATCTATCTATCTATCTATCTATCTATCTATCTATCTATCTATCTATCTATCTATCTATCTATCTATCTATCTATCTATCTTATGACTATTAAAACCCAGTGTGTATTGAATCTACAAGGTGCTTTAAAGTTGAGGGTAAATCTGTGTTTCTGTCGCCAGGCTCCATTCAGATTCTGCCAGTTTTACGTTCCTTCGCTCACCCACAAGTGTACTTACACACGTGACCGGTGCAGATTTCATAATATTTCACACAATATCTTCTTCAACTCTTCAGTCCGGCTTGGTCATCATTGCACATCAGTCAGCGCCTTTTCAAATAGAAAAAAATCCTGTTGTTAAACTGAACCTCTCGCTCCTCTAACCACCTCCTGCAAAGTTTGTAAATGATAGTAAACCATGTGATGATTTGTGAGACTTCAAATGTGAACCAGTGTTTCTCAAAAGGTCACAAACCTCACACTTACCTCATGTGCTTTGCTATCATTTATGTTTCTTTTGATACTATTTAAAATATTATATAATTTTTAATCTGCTGTCTTCGATTTTTATTATGTGACTAGCTATCTGTCATTTATCATTATTTTCATTATGACATGTGTGGGTTTACAGTGCCTCTTGCAGTTTTCACTCCAGATTTAGGGCTCAGAGCGCCCTCTTGTGGCACAATTAAATGCGTGTATGTGAAGAGCGAAGTGGAGGTTTTTTGTCCCCGCGGGCCCCCGTACTGTTTGTGGAACACTACATTAGCTTGCTATTTTTCATTTATCATTATTATTATTATTCTCATAATGACATGTGTGGGTTTACAGTGCCTCTTGCAGTTTTCACTCCAGATTTAGGGCTCAGAGCGCCCTCTTGTGGCGAAATGAAGTGTATGTGAAGAGCGAAGGGGAGGTTTTTTGTCCCCGCGGGCCCCCGTACTGTTTGTGGAACACTAGATTAGCTTGCTATCTTTCATTTATCATTATTATTATTATTCTCATAATGACATGTGTGGGTTTACAGTGCCTCTTGCAGTTTTCACTCCAGATTTAGGGCTCAGAGCGCCCCCTTGTGGCACAATTAAATGAGTGTAAAGAGCGAAGTGGAGGCTTTTTGTCCCCGCGGGCCCCCGTAGTGTTTGTGGAACACTAGATTGGCTTGCTATCTTTCATTTATCATTATTATTATTATTATTATTCTCATAATGACATGTGTGGGTTTACATAGCCTCTTGCAGTTTTCACTCTAGATTTAGGGCTCAGAGCGCCCTCTTGTGGCACAATGAAGTGAATGTGAAGAGCGAAGTGGAGGTTTTTTGTCCCCGCGGGCCCCCGTACTGTTTGTGGAACACTAGATTAGCTATCTGTTGTTCCGACTGTATTTTTAGTTCCTAGCTCAGCGACGCCGCCGCACCTGCACACGGCTTTCAGGCTTTCACTTTCACTCGCTCCCTTCGGACAACCAGCCGCCATCTCGTCCAACACGAAGCCGCAGAACACTGAGGGACAAGCGGCGTAGAGTGTCATTAGCGACCCGTCGGAGCTCGGCTAATTAGCTAGCGGCAGTGTGCTAGCCCCGATGGCGTACAGGAAAACTTTCCAGCTCCTCTGCGGAGTGGCCGGGGGCTCCGCCGTGCTGGTGGTCGCGGCCGCGGCTGCAGACTCCCGAGGGTACTTCGGGGGGCAGTCGGCGGGGGGCAGCAGCCGGTGGTCCGGACTCACGGTGCTCCGAGCCGCGCAGCCGGCGTGGACCCCCGCCAGCCACACGCCGGCCCCGACCGGACACGCCTGGGACGTCAACTGGGACAAGTGAGTCCATCTACCGGCGTGGGGACGGGTCGTTTCCGCCTAGCTAGTCCCGGTGCACCGCCTCCATTGTTAGCTCGGTTCTATCGATTCAGTAGCTGTCTGTATAAGATGTTATGCTACTATGAACTGGGTCAGAAAACTATATAAACAATTATCTTCTGTTTATGTTTTATCAATGTGAAAGTACCTAAAGGCCAAACGCCTATAAACCTGTATAATGCAAATCTAATTTAGGAGATATGACACATAAATGATCTACCTCATATTGTCGTTTTATTTAACAACAGTTATAATCATAATATTAATCTAAACACAGTTACAGGATGCTACACAAGATAAATGTAAAATATTGAAGGCAAACAACAGGTAACAAAGCAATTTGAGGACTACACAGCATTGGAGCTTAAATACAACAATATAAAAATGTATATTTTTCACTACATTTGCCTAGTGTAGAAAACAAGGCAAAACAACACATTGGAAAATTATTGAAATAGTAAGATCAGAACCAGAAAACAGCAACCTATAGAAATGTGTCTTTAAGAGAGATTAGATAGATAGATATATATATATATAGATAGATTACTATATTCATCCCCGAAGGGAAATTAAGTCGTCATAGCAGCCGGTATATTTGAATACAATAAAATACAATACAATAGAATAAAATAAAAAATATTGAGGTATAAAGAATAAAACCAGAAACACAAGATAAATAGGTAGATAAGGTGCAGTGGCAAGATGATGGTAATAGTACTGATGATATGATGGTAATGTTATTGTTAGACAGTATATAAAAATAGTACAGTATATATAGTATATAATATAACCTTTTATATATGATAGTAATTATACCAATATAATAGCAGCACATAGTAATAATGGCAGCAACAGTATATATAATAATAATAGTAAATATAATAATAATAACATGTACACATGCATAAATATGTGTATATACAAGAATATACAAAGAGTATGATATGATATATAGTAGAGCTATAAATATAAGTATTTGACTATACAATAGATAATATAATATACTATGAGTGTAAGAATATGTAGACAGAGCGTGCAAAAGACAATATTATTGTATAAAATGATATATACTACGACAGGCACCTGTTAGTACGGCGCCATTTATGTCAATGTAACTAAAGGTCAAACGCCTATAAATCTATGTAATTCAAATCCAATTTAGGAGATACGACACATAAATGATCTACCTCAGATTGTCGTTTTGTTTACTATTATGATTATTACTGTTATTAATCTAAACACAGTTACAAGATGCTACACAAGATACATGTAAAATATTGAAGGCGAACAACAGGTAACAAAGCAATTTGAGGACTACACAGCATTGGAGCGCGAATACAAACGTATAAAATGTCACAATAAGAAAAGTGTAAACTGAAAACAGGGCAAAACAACATATTGGAAAATGATAGAAATAGTAAGATCAAAACCAGAAAACAGCAACCTATAGAAATGTGTCTTTAAGAGAGATTAACAACAGACAAGGATTCTGCCAGCGGAGATTGTTTTAAAGAGTTTGAACCCTGACAGATAAGTCCCGGTCACCTTTGGTCCTCGGCTGGTTAAACCACAACCTTCTCTCATCTTGAAACGTAACACAAACATCAATGCAACAGTTAAATGTGAAAGTGATTGATATCCTCTAATACATTGATAACATGATTGGCCTGAACTAAACTCAACAGGTTGCTAAATGTAATAGTTTGGATGCTTGCCGATTTCTAAGGGAGGATCAAGAGGATTTGTGAGATTCATGATCCTTATTCCTCGAACTACACTAACTACTGACAAACCACACATCTATAAATAGTAAATTTTTAAATAAAGCTTAACATTGAGAATCTTCAAAACTAACTAAAAGGAACTTCCTCCGAGTTTCATGCTGATCATCATCATAAATCATAGTTGTGTTAACCCTGATCTCCATGCTTCAACTTAACCTCTAAACCGACCGGACAAATCCTAATCTGAAAATCACTGCCTCTTAACTGTGTTCAGGAGAGACCCGGCGTTACTGTCCAATGGGAAGAAGAAGGAGAGTTCCACCGAGGACCCCAGCACCGAGCAGGACAACGGCAAACCCAAAGCTACACGCAACATCCTCCTCATCAGACACTCCCAGTACAACCTGAGTGGGAACTGCGACAAGGAGAGGATCCTCACTCCACTAGGTTTGAGTTGTTTTCCCTACATGAATGGGGAACCACACAGCGGGCTGCAGAGTAGTTTCAGTCAAAGAGGTTAAAGGGCACATATTATGAAAATTCCACTTTTGTAGTGCTTCTACACGATAATTTGGGTATCTGGCATGTCTACCGTCCCAGAAACTCTGGAAAAAAACAACTCCCGTGATTTGTTGTGGTTCCTCTATGTCAGAAACGATACTCTAGATGTCGTCGAATGGGATTACGGCCAGAATATACGTCATAGGCTTGCTGATCCTTGTGGTATTTTGACCAAAATATGTTACAGACATTTCATTAAGACCCCAAGGAACCATATCCACTGTGGTAAAATGGGCATACGATGGGTCCTTTTTAATGTGTATGTTTGGGACCAACCCCATTGTGTGGGAAACGATACCTCTTCTCTTGCCTGTTGATCCAACCAAAGTTTACCGAACATCTTGGTGTCCCATTTGATAAAAAAACAAGTCCTTTGTTATAATGGCTGTGTCTCTACTTCCAGGTCGTGAACAGGCGGAGCTGACGGGCCAGAGGTTGGCGGCGCTGGGACTGAAGTACGATGTCCTGATCCACTCCAGCATGGCCCGGGCCACAGAGACGGCAAACATCATCAGCAAACACCTCTCAGGTAGTGAAGGACCCGACTCGTTCACTCAGCCTCATCACTCCCATCATTTGTAAGGTTTTGAAAAGTCAAGTGTTTAGCTATTACTCTTTTATTACAAACGCTTTAGAGTTAGTTCACCTCACTGCAGGAGTTATTTTAATGCAGATAGATATTTACATTTTTTTCTAGATAAAAAATAATATTTCCCAAAACACTGCCCTGAGTACGCTGGATAAACCCATTACCTTCAGACGCTAAACTTAATTTTCCCTTGGGGAATTTAGTTTTCACTGCCAGTTCAGTTTACAAGATTACAAACTTTACATTTCCATACTGTAACTATTATATTCATCTGACATATTCTGTTGTTGAAATTGTCTTTTGTCTCTGAATGCATGACCCTGTTGGGGGGAAAAAACATACAGTATATACTAGGGACGGGAATCGGCAGGGACCTCCCGATACGATACTATCACGATACTTAGGTGGCGATACGATATGTATTGCGATTCTGTAAGTATTGCGATTCGATATTACGATTTCCTGGGATTTCTTTTGGTTATTTTTTTTTTCAAATACTGGACCATGGAAAAATGTTGAATCATACCTTCAAATACAACAGTCAAATTCACTTAGAGCTTTACAAGTTTTATTTCAAATATTAACATTAACTTAATGACTGCCGGGCAGCCAATAGAGAAAATAAATAAAAATGTTCCCTATTATTGTATAGCCCCTGTCAACTGCACACAAACTGACAGATTAAGGAGTGTATGCCACTTAGGCTACTTTTAAACAATAAGTAAAAGGTAAATTAAATAGAATGAATAAAAGTTTACTTAAAATATAAACTTTGAAATAAACAAAAAGTAGGCTATGCTTTATTGTTGTTTGCATGTAGGCGATGCAAAGCTAGTGCTTGGGTATGTTTAGATTCTTGTGAAAAAACAAGAGCTGGTCAACATGCTCTGGGGTGATGTTGCTCCCCCCATATATCCCCCCCAGTATAAGCCAATAAATATGTTTTAAAAAAATCAATTTGGGAGGCAGCATGGCGATTTAAAATCGTCATTCACAAGAATCGCGATTTGTAACTGAATCGATTTTTCCCCCCATCCCTAGTATATACACTAGATGGTGCATTAAAGGCTGAACATCTTTAAAGTATACTTACATTTTGTCCTTGTGCTGAATGTCTTACGGGTCTAGGAGTGGAGCTGGTGAGGTGCGACCTGCTGAGGGAGGGCGCCCCCATTGAGCCGGTTCCACCCGTCACTCACTGGAAACCTGACGCTGTGGTGAGAGAGGCTGCAGCCACTCTGCCTCTGGAGTGGGCTGTAGGCCGGATTTACTGTATTTGCTTTTCCTTGTTCAAGTAACTCTGTGCCTCTCACGTGTCTGTGCAGGCGTTCTGTGATTGTTCAGGCTTACAGCGGCAAATTTAGCCAATGCATTCAGTGCAATGCAACAGGAATGGAAATAAGAAGAGTTCATTTCCAAAATGCCAACGTTACAGGGAGTCACTTTCAGTTTCCTCTACCATTGTTAGATCAACAAATGCTATAAAGATTTGGTCGGTGTATGTTCTTTATTACAAACACTTTAGAATGAGTTCACCTCACTGCAGAAGTCATTTTTTATGCAGATAGATATTTACATTTTTTCTAGATAAAAAATAATATTTCCCAATAGACTGCCCTGACTACGCTGGATAAACCCATTACCTTCAGACATTTAATTTAATTTTTCCTTGGGGAATTTAGTTTTCACTGCCAGTTCAGTACCGATAAACACAAATAGGCACTTCCAAAGATACATTAATTTTGAGTGTTTAATCGTGGGAAACTAAAATCTTCAAACATGGTATCACCATGACAGAAAGACACAAGACAATAACACTTCCTTTTACTGGATTGTACATGAAAGATTTCTTGTTAACATGTTATTCAGTAAGGCCTAACCTGAAATTTGTTGGACATAATTTGACCATTCAATTGACCAATCCAGTTCCCTGCAGGACAAATCAGCAGTGACTTAAGAAGGAGCATTTCTATCTGGTTGGTCATTTTGGAAAGAAGCTCTTTCTCCATTCCTCCCAGTGCACAGCAGCATCATGTTCTGACTGACGGGTTCTGACGGAACCTTTTTCACGTGACACTGCTGGCTTTCAACCTCTCTGCCGTCCTCCAGCAGTACCATGAAGACGGGGCTCGCATTGAGGCAGCCTTCCGCCGCTACATCCACCGGGCGGACCCCAAGCAGAAGGAGGACAGCTATGAGATCATCGTGTGTCATGCCAATGTCATCCGTTATTTTGTCTGCAGGTTTGTGTCGTCGGCGGGCAATGTGGGCTCCTGCTTTGCTAACTGTTGTGTGAATTCTGCCTCATAAGATCCTTAGATTGAATTTGTGCTTTAGTTGTGTGAAGCTCCTAAAGGGAAAACCCTGTTTAATGTATTTCTGGGTGACTGCTCGTCCCCTGCTTCTGGTCGATGGGATATTAAGTGAAGCTCGACCATACAGATTTTCCGGGAGTAAAAAAAATCTGATTTCGATATTTCGGCAGATGTAAAAGATTTTTTAAATGGGAGTGATTCCTAAGATGTCGTCATCAAAACCATATCACAAAGAAAGATAGTTGAGGTCTGTTATTTTACAGTTTAAACACAATAGAAAATAACAAAAAAGGAAAATAAAACAAATCTTTATTTGAACCTAACATGTAAACAAATGCACATCCTTTCTGCATTGTTTAGTCAGTAAAACTAAAGATTTCTTATCAGCACCATAACATAAACCGCTGATACAGATAAGTCTGTGAAGGGCTCATATTGGCCGATATGATCAATCAAATATTGGTCGGGCTCTTACAAATACTACAACTAATTACTTAGAGGAGTTTGATTTCCTCCTAATGATTATTATATTTAGTGAAGCTCCACCGTACAGATTTTTTGGAAGTAAAAAAAAATCAGATTTCTATATTTCGGCAGATTTAAAAGATTTTTAAAATGTCAGTGATTCCTAAGATGTTGTCATCAAAACCATATCACAAAGAAAGATAGTTGAGGTCTTGTTCTTTTACACTTTAAACATTAACCAAAACATTATAGAAAATAACAAAAAAGGAAAAGAAAACACAAATCTTTATTTGAACCTAACATGTAAACAAATGCACATCCTTTCTGCATTGTTTATTCAGTAAACTAAAGATTTCTTATCAGCACCATAACATAAACCGCTGATACAGATAAGTCTGTGAAAGGCTCATATTGGCCGATATGATCAATCAAATATTGGTCGGGCTCTTACAATTACTACACCTAATTACTTAGAGGAGTTTGATTTCCTCCAAATGATTATTAATCTGACAAAACTACACACAAATAAATTGCCCTGTAAATATATAATTTCCTCATTACTCAAATGTTCCTGTCTCTCTCCTGGTCTCTCAGGGCTCTGCAGTTTCCTCCTGAGGGCTGGTTACGCATGGGTTTGAACAACGGCAGCATCACGTGGCTCACCATCCGACCGAGCGGCCGGGTGGCCCTCAGGACCCTGGGAGACGCCGGCTTCATGCCCCCAGACAAAATGACGCGGACCTGATGACCCCCCACCCCCCCAAACACACACTCGCCGCAAAGTTTCTGGGACTCAAATCGGCCGCAGGGTCATTTTCTCCTTAAGTGTCTTGAAACATACTTTTGATGTTATTATTTTGTATTTGGACGACCATCATATAAGGAGAGACTGGTGGTGGTGTTGTGGTGACTTCAGTGCCATATGATACCGGAAGTGGTTAACAGCTGCACAGCAACTCCTCCTGAATGTAACTGAAGATTTTTACACGAGTGATTGATTTTTAAAACCAAAAAAGAAAATGAAAGTTGTATTTGTATAGCTGTTGTTAAACGCAAGTCGTGCTGGTAGCTTTACTTGTCATTACAGTTTACTGAAGTGAGGATTGTGTTGTTAGGTGCAGCTGAAGTAAATAAAAATATAAATTGAAGTTTTTTTTTCCACAAGTCCTTTCTCACCAATGCCACAGAAGTAAAAAGAAAAGGGAGTGGACTCGCGGCAGTAAAGTAGGAGGGATGTTTTTATTGGTTAGTTGAAAGCAAAGTAGATCTAGACGTACAGAAAGAGAATTCACCATTTAGTTTTTAAGAAAGTACAGAATGCTAAAAGTACAAGAAGCATGATTTAAGTCGATTAAGTGCATTTTTGCAAAGTTCCACATTCAGAAACATCCAGAGACCAGAGTTCGATCCGACGTCCCCTGAGAGCAGGAGGATGACGATACAATCAGCCCAGTGAAGGAGGTTGTGCTCTCAGATAAAGGATTAGTTCACACAAAAACGTTTACATTCAGAACACTTGTTTCTCTCAACCTAGTCGCAATCTGAATATTGATAATTATTGGCTTCTTTGTTCTTAAAGTAGCTGATAACTGGTACAGCAGTGAATTTATCCCCAAGTTAAAAGATACTGTAGTTTTTATACGGCAGGTTTTGAACTATTCGTTAACATGGAGAACTGGAGGGACCTGCCATGAGTTTACCACTCGCCAACTTGAGATCCATGACATTGTTCTGGATGTTAAAGCTCAATTAAGCAGCAATTTTCTCCGGGGTTTGGTCGAAACATTAGAAAACACTGAATCAAATAAGTATTTGTGAAGTGAAATGGGTCTTGAGCTCTGTGCAGCTGTCAGCTAATCAGGTGTGTTGTCTGACAGCTTTAAGGCAGTTCTGTTAACACAGCCAGTCAGTGGGATATACAGTTTATCTGCAGTTTGTTGCTGCGGAGTTAAGCCTTTCTGCCCCCTAGTGGTTTAAATGGCTTAATACAGCTTTAGGGTTTTCTAAGACTGAGCTTAATTAACTCAGATAAAAAAAAAGAGAGATGGGTGTGTGTTGTCACTCATACTAACACTGTGAGGGTTTCATGTGATTTGAAAAGATATTTCTGAGAAAAAAAAACGTGAAAATAAAAATTGCACAGTCCAAGGCTGTTAGTGGCTGAAAGGAAAAGTCAAGACATGTCCATGAACCACTGAGAAAAGATAGAAACTGTATGCATTTATTGAAGAACGAAACAAAAACATGGAAGATCTCAGTCTTTTTCCCATGTTTGCCGTAATCGTCTGTGACCGACACAAACTGTTACTTCAGAAAATTAAGGCAATTCCTGAACTGAGAAAAAAACATAGGAAATGGCAGTCGGCTTTAATACCTTTGATAAAAACATTAAAATTTTGTGCTACTGACCAACATACAAAAAAATAATTTTTAAAATATTTGACATTTAACTTCAGTGACAGGATCCTGGTTAAGGACTCCACACTAAGGTTTTAAAGACCAGCTGACTTTGGGGAGTGCGGCCTAACTTTGTGATATTCAAAAAGGTCGACTACAGGTGCTTCACTCTTGCCACAAACAACTTTACCGTCAACGCAACATGGTCACTCCCATACAGTACATAAATGATCAAGGTTTCATTTTTTTCCTTTTTAAAATTCATGAGTGTACATCACAACCCAACGTGATGAGAATTCCTGTATTACATAGTAGTAGTACCATACATCATTAATACAAATTTTCCAGACACTTGTGCATATTTCTGTTAGGTATGTGGTTTCTGAGCTGTGGAGTAGCCACCTTGGTGCAGCTGGGTTTGTGCTGGGGAGGTGAGGGGAGGGGTTATGGCCGTAGTGGTGGGAGGCGGAGGGAGGGGACGGGGTGGGGAGTTTAAAGCGATGGCTCGTTTAAGTGCTTGAGGCGGATGCGCTGGATGTAGCTAGCATTGACAGGGCTGTAGCGGCTGGGACTGAAGTCCGGAGAGGCGGCGTGCCGGGCGGGACTGAAGCGACCGCTGGGAGACATCAGGTCGCTGGCCGGGGAGCCGGGAGTCTGATGATGCATCCTGAGTCGTGGTTTTACCAGCGCAGGGCTGGGCCAGCTGGAGGACACACAACAACACACATCAGCTACTACATTTACAACACGGAGGCTTTGCTACTAAAACTGAACAGGTGGATTAGAACAGATCAAGGCTCTGTTCAGACATCCGTCCTGAGGGCTCCGATCACAAGTGGACACAAGTTCATCTGTTCACACCTGGCAGGTCCTGAATGTGTCTCATATGTTGTGAACACATGGTTGGATCTCACTCCCCACACTATTTGCAAATAAACATGCACGTCACTTCGGTTAGTGACCAAGTTATGTCGTTTTTACCCAGTCTGAGTTTACAAAAGTGTCTGCTGTCAATGTGTTTGTGTGCCGGCACGAGTGAAACTGAAATCAGAGGACCTAAGCTGAGTAGGTGGACCTTCAGATGTGGCCCAGGACATATTTGCTTTAACACAGTGAGAAGAATGTGGCCACTTGCATCCTAGACCACCTCTGAATGTAGTTTGAGTGATCCCATCTCAAGACCCATTCAGGGCACATTTGGTTGCGTTCACACATGTACTCAGTTGACCATTTGTGTAGAAGCTAGTGACATCTAGTGGTGAAGTTGTATGTTGCAGCTGAACACCCCTCACCTCAGCAAGCCCCTTCCCAGCATGAGAGAGAATCTGTCTTAGCCTTCAGTTGGAATAAAAACTTGAAAGGTGTTTGGTTTGTCCAGGTTCAACTACTGTAAAAAGCGTGGTAGCCTCCGTAGAGAGGACCCGCTCCCGATGTAAATGTGAATTATTTAAATATAAAGGGCTCATTCTAGGATAAAGAAAATAACAATTTGTATAACCATTTGTAGAACATCACATCAAGCCATGATCAGACTGTACAGATGTTACTGTATGTGTGTTTATATCAATGAAATCACAGACCTGCATTTCTCGGACCAAACGTTCTCTGAAACTAAAATGTTTCACAATACAGATTAATCACAGTATTTCAGCTTGTGATTTACTCACCACTGCCTGTCTGATGCAGAGTAGGACGTCATTGTGCTCTTCCACTTATGAATGCTGGGATACTTCAGAGGATCGACGTCTATCCCGTCTATTGCTGACAAGACTTCTCGGTCCAGCTTGGTTGGTGAATCCCTGTGAAAAAAATGGAACCTTCATCACACGTGCAGGTATATACTTATCGTCAGAGTAACATCATGAAGCTGTTTTGTGTTCTGGCCGACTGTGACATTAACTGTGTGTTAGCGTGTCTTTCAGTGTGTGTGCCTCGGCTAAAAGAAAAGAACAAGATGCCAAAAATAACACACAGACAGCGTAAGTTGATTATCGACAATTACGACATCAGATACTAGATATTAGATAGATAGATAGATATTAGCACATCATCTGGGGAAATGTTACAGGACATGTTTTTTGCAATTGGTCTAAGAATAATTCTTTCTCATTTCGATAATAAATCTGCTAGACTCACCCATCAATGAAAAGTCCCCTTCTAATGCGAGGTGGAGTCCTGGGGAGGAACTCATGGGAGTTATCCAAGGACTTATAGGAGGAGCCAGAAGACCCAGAGCTGCTCAGGTCTCTCCCCCCATGGTCCCATGACTTGGACCTAGCACAGAAGTTGCGACCCCCAGTTACTGCCCCCGTAGTCCTGCCCAGTACCTCCAGACTCTCCTCTGCTTCAAAGAACTCTTCTGAGCTGCCGCTGCTGCGCCTCTCCTCCGTCCCCTCTCCCTCTGTTCTCCAGCTTGTGGCTTCCAAGACCTCGCTGTCCTGAATGCTGTGACTGAGAGACAGGCGGCTCATCCCAGAACTCAGGTCCATGGCTGAGGAGGAGCTGAAGGCGTCCCGGGTGTCCCTGTGCCGGCTGCCACCACTGCTCCTCCTCTCCCGGCTGCTGGTGAGGCCGTCCTGTGGCTCTTGCTGTGACATACGCTCAAACTCCACCGTGAGGTTGGAGACGGGCGACAGCCGGCAGGAGGAAGGAGAGGTGCGGGGAGAACCCTTGTCTCCATTGTGAGTCTGGTCTCTGGAGGAGGAGGAGCACACCCCTTTTTTGCAGACAACCCCGGGCGACAGTAGCGCGTCGCCGCAGCAGCACAGCAGGTCCTGCTCGGCCGCGGTTTCGATCAGATCCCCCCCCTGGTAAGGAATGGGCAGAATGTGGACCTCGTGGCCGCCCACGGCTCCCTTCAGGCCGTCCTTGGAGGCAGAGGAGGTGATGCTGGTGAGTGCTGCATTCTGCCGGTTCTTCATCTCCTCCAGGCTGATGTCATCACCCTCGTCCAGGAAGGCACCGACAGAGACGGAGTTGCAGAACTTTTTGGGTTTACCTGCAACCAGGGACGATTAATAACCAAAACACACGGGAGACTCCTCACTATTATTTAGAGTGCAATATTATCATATAACTCGTCAAAGCAGAAAATGATGTAGCTCTGCAAGATGCATTGTTTATTTTACATCTCACAAGAGGCTGTACCTGATAACAAACCCTGCAATGCCAAGAACCACATAGGGTTGGGTACCGAGTCCAGTGCCTGTTAGTCCATGGCCGGTCTACCAGACCCAATCACACAGATCTTGCCGTCAATTCGGTGTCTGAGCTTTGTACTGAAATAGTTGTCCTGTTAACAGGCAACATAAACATCACAGCACGTGTCTGGTTAACATTACACTTAACTCTGATGGCACAACACTCTCTTCATGGTTCTGGCAGCACGTAACGTTAGCCTACAGTTAGCTAGTAGCTTCCTCAAACCTCAGTTAGAGATATGCTAACCGGTCAGAAGTGTGGCTGTATTTCACGCGAAACGACTCCGACAACGGGACTTGCAGCAAATATTTGTAAAGGGAAGAATACGAAAAAACTTAATGAAGCACCCGTGGACGCACAGATACATTTGAAAGGTTGGTCCGTGTTTTACTGGCCGAGTGACCTCATACAAAACACATCAGCCGGCTGTGTGGGCGTCTCTGGCCCCGGCACCGAGGAGACACTTGATGAAGAGTTTGGAGCTGAAGCATTTTTTGCTTTATTAAGCACTGAAACTGAAATCTTATTTATTTCAACTTTCAAAAGATAAAAAGGCCATTATTATCTTTGAATGTCATTTGGTTCTTTTGTTTTTTATTGGTTCTGGCACTGTTTTTAAAGTATTGATTTTGCACTGGTCTTGGTGAAAACCCAAATGATACCCAACCCTAAAAACACATTAAGTCAGGGAGGATGATCTGCAATGTTCACACACTTCTTATTTCAGCAGTTTTTACCATTATGAAAAAATATATATACTATTTTTGATTCAGGCTCCTGAGGGTGAGCATACCTGGAGATGGGCTTTTGAACCTGTTGCTGGTCTCATTCTCTCCAGCTTCTTCATGACCTCGTGGGCTGAAATCCTTCTTGCCCAGATACTCTTCCAGCTTTCGGAGCCCCTCTGTCGATGACAGATCCACAAAACTTTCCAGGAAGTCCCAGTACTCAGCCCATGGGTGACCCATCTCATGAGCCAGGTCTCTGCAGAGAGGGGACCACTGCTCTGTTAGAGTATTACACATGAAAATACACCATGTATCTGTTTGTGTTAATCAGAACTACTGGTGTTCTCATAGTTACCGGAGCAGGAACCTTACTTTAACAACTCAAAGATATGCATAAGACTGAATTTACCTGCAATTGGACCAATTGGTTTGTTTCTGACAATAACACAGTGTCAGTGACCCGTTTGTCAGATTTTTTATGTAATTTCAAATATTTGCTTATACTACAAACACTATTTAACACTGTTAATAATGAAAGACACACCCAAACCACAAATGTAGGTGTCATTTCCAGTATAAATTTGATTTATATTGTTTTATTTTGAATGTAAACTCTTATTTGTTTTGGTTGCACTTGTGAAGATTGAAGGAAATACTGAAAAAGTGGAGATGACCTGGAACAAAGATTGAACCAGATTGAACCAGATTGAACCAGATTGAACCCAGCATGTTACACATGGCTCAACTTGTTCATAATCCCCAAAGACATGTTGATCCTGCTGGTGCAAAACATGTTTCCTCCAGTCAAATCTTGAACCACAATCATCAGCAATTAGCCAAGAACTATCACCAGTCAAGAGTATTATGATATAATTGCAACGTTTAATGTATTTCATTTAACTCTCACTGGTGGAGAGCCAGGCAGGGTTTTCCAAATCTGATACATGCAGTGAGATTACTGTGTTGGATTTACCTGCCCACTCTCTCTGCCCCACGGTCAGGATCAGACTTGAGGATGTTGTGGAAAAGGTCGGCTCGGGCTCGGTCTCGGGGGGGCGTCTTCCAGGAGCGGCGGAAGTCATCTGCCTGCAGAAGGATATTTGTTTTTAGGTTATACATTTGAAAAGATGTTAACCTGTATTGATCTTTAAATATCACAACTTAATGATGTGATCTGCTTAAACACACAGAATGAGACAGTGCTAGGTTAAAAATAAATAAATAAAAATGAAAAGACACTTGCTTTCGACGGACTCAGTGGGCCAGCAAAGGCTGTGACAGTCATCAGTGGATCCTTCGGGCTTCTCGTGTGCCTCTGGATCAGCGAGAGATTTTCCGAGGACTCGGGTGACCACGAAGCCCCGATGATGGGCTGAGAGGTGTTGTCAGTTGCCCTTAACAACGGGATGTAGCAGCGATCTGTGACACAACAGACAATTTTAAGTTTAGATGACGCAGTTGGATGGCGATGACTTTCATTCAAAGGCACCACACACCAGTGGGAATCAAACCTCCATCTGGCTTCAAATCTAAATCTAATCTTGTCTTTCGTTAATGTCTGTTGCAGGTGGTGTTGTCGGGCTGTGCACAGGCCAGTGATTAGAAATAGCATGCAGAACCTCACACCAACCAAATTCAGTAACCAGTGTTACTCTCTACAGCTGCTTTCAGACATCAACTGAAAGTTTCCCCGCTGGAGTGAGGGCCTCTGAGCGTTCTGCAGACATTACGCCATCAGATTTATCCAACTTGTTTTTTTACACCCCAGAAAGAATCAGAGGGTTTAACAAAATCTCTCAACCACTCGGTTAATAAAGACTTATCAGTAGTTCATTCTGTATTGAGCAGAGGCCGCCACACTAACCCCACAACACCAACCCCAAGCTGTTTTTATTCATCCATGGGGCTCTGAGTGTATGTCCACTAAATGGTACTTGTTGTGTCATCTTTAAGGCAACAGGAGATAAGTGACAAAAACCTTTAATGTTTTGATAAATGTCCTTACCCTCCAAAAAGTCACTTATCTTCTGCTTCACTTCTTGGGTGTTATTCTTTCTGCTACAAATAAGCTGTGGAGAGGAACAATAAACAGTTTAATATGTGTGTACAGTCTTACAGCTGTTGCTGAATCAACAGAGGAAAGAATTTGCTCTTCTAACTTTAGCTTACAATGTGCACTGAGCGACTGTTGCCAAAAGATTTGAAATGCAAGCTGAAAGGTCACAGCTCTAAAAACCTGAGTGAGCATAACAGTATCTCCCTCAGCAACTACTGCCAGGAAGTCATTGTTCAGAAGCACTGTGTAAACCTGAGTAGCTCCCAGGCAGAGCTTATGTGTATGTGCACACATTCATCTATACTTTCTGTGTATACGTCTCCATCAGCTACAACCCAGGCTATGCTAAATGTTACTCATTGTGAATGCTAGGGCTGCCATGGTGGTGTTACCAGTGTTCAACGGTGGTCAGGTACATACCGATTATATAACTTGCCCACTAGCCCTATCGTCAGTTTCAATTTTTAATAGACAGAAAACTGGTTTGGTTCAAAAGTGTGTAAGAGTAGAGCGTGACTCAGGCCACATTTAACTATCTGATCGGACCCAAGCCCAACCATTATAGTGGTCGGGACAGCAATTTTGAATGATCCATCAAAAAAGTGCAACACTGCACATTGAACCATCACAGTCTGGGTAATTAGATACTGTTAACAACTGCACGTGCAGCAGAGGAGGGAAGCTGCTCACAGTGAAATCTAACATTGCAGATCTCACTCAGTAAATGCAGTACAGACACTGAGCCACGTCTTTTCTTTAAATATCCAGTGCAAACAGTAACACCTGTGTTGTCAAGGTGTGAAAATGTCCACACTGTGGAATCCATAGTGAATAAAAGGTGAAATAAGGGTTAAAAATAAAGCTGCTTACATCACAAGGCCTCTGGTCGTCCTTGTTCTTCCTGTTCTTTTCGATGTCAGGATGCGAACACAGAACGTTGACCACATCTGGGCACCCAAACTTACAGGCAAAGTGAAGTGGTGTTTCAAACCCCTGGAACACACACAGAGTAAAATACAATGTAAACACAGCTAACTCACAACATTTGGCAATAATCTAATCTAACCTGGCTGAGCTGGTATGTTAAATTAACTCACAGCCTTATCTGGAGTGTTGAGGTAAAGATCTACGATGTAGCGGACACGTTTCTGCAGCATGACTTCCTGGTCGTCTGGGTACATGAGGCGCATGAACTCTGGGTTCTCCAAGGTGTCCAGCAGCAGCTGGGCGATTCCCCCCTGGTTCTCCTTGGCCGCCACGTGCATGACGTTGTACCGACAGCCCTCCTAAACAAACAAAACAGGGGGAACAACTTCATGGATCAGGACATAATCCTCTTTAATCTCCTGCCAATGTGAGAGGACCCAAAAATTGCAAGACCTACTTAAATTATGAATTAATCATGCACTTGTATTTCACTTTTTGAGGTACAAGGGTTGGTATTTATGACACAGAATATCTGAATATTGCATGACTGATATAATGCATTAATTGCCATTTATTTCCAGGTGAATGGAGTTAACGATAAACTATAAATTAACAAGATGGGGAAACAAACACCAAGAAAACCACCCTTTAAAAATTCATGATTCATCAACCAGCATTGCAATCTACCAAACTTCGTCACTACGTGCATCTCCATCTGCTGCACATTCAATATTTTTCTATTATTTGGCTGCAAGAGCTACAGTTAGGTTTTTTTTAGGGCTGTCAGTTTAACGCGTTATTAACGGCGTTAACGCAAACCCATTTTAACGCCGTCAATTTTTTTAACTCGAGTTAAAGCAGAGCTGCAGCTTCAGTATCTGTGTTCGCCTCCAGTCTGACCTGCTCTCGCTTTTTGTTTTAATATTTCGCCACCTAAAATATATATTTTAAAGCTATTGTAGCGTCCCACAGGACACGGAACTTCTTCGTGGTTTAGTAACTGGTATTTTCCTCTACACGAACATGTGCACCTCTCGCTGTTACTCCGTCTCTCGCAGACATCAACACTTCACTTCCTCATTGATCCCCGATCCCCCCATCCTATTGGTTAAAACAGTCACATGTCCCACCCAGACCCCTTCATGACCGTCAGACATCAGAGCGCTCCTTCAACAGTGTTTTACTGAACATACGTCAAAACCAAACATAAACATAAACCCAGTCCGTTACACTATTAGGCTGCAGCTATATGTTTTTATTTATTTAAAAATAGGGTACTTCTTATTTCATACATTTTCCACAAATAAGGGGAGGACTCAAATAGCCCTACAAAGTTGTGTGTTTCATTTATTTCAAAGTAGGCCGACACCTGCCTGTGTATTTTGTTTGTTTGTTGCTTGTCTGTTTGAGTAGCTAGCTTAAAGCAAAGAAGTAGTAGGCTTACCTTTTATTGGTAACCTAACTGTTATGGTTCATTGTTTCTGAAATAAGAGGCCTGACTGCTATGTTCACAGCAAACTTGAAAAAAAGAAAATATTAAGCCATGGTTTAACTGCCCTATAGGGAGAGTCCTTGTTTACATGAAATGTGCACTTTATAATTTTATTTTGTACCGCCCTGTTTGGCAATGTTGTTTTTCAATAATATTAAACATTTGCATAAAGCAAGCCAATCCACTTTTCCATGTTGATAAGAGCATTAAAACGAAAGTAAAATTATGGAAAAATAATAAATGAAGGAACATTCAGAATAGATACAAATTTGCGATTAATTGCGATTAATCGCGAGTTAACTATGACAAAATGCGATTAATCACGATTAAATATTTTAATCGTTTGACAGCTCTAGTTTTTTTACATTCCTGAAGAGTCTTGGCACCTAGAGACACTAATTTAAATGAACTTATTACACTTGGCCAACTGTAAACTGGACATAAGCCTCAGCGAACAGGTTGGCACTGATGTGGAAAGGACCTTTATATAAATATCAACAAATGACAACATTCAAGTCGGGCTATACTACATCTATTAATAGCAAAGACTTTCAGCAGAGATTGGGATTCCACCAGAGTGCTACTTCAATCCTGTTTGTATAGTCCATATTCGCAAATCACAATTTGTCTCGTAGGGCTTAACAAAGTGCCACATCGTCCGACCTTAACCCTCAACCAGAGTAGGGAAGATAGAGATTCACTTAATGTCCTCACCTGCACAATAGTGGGATTATCCCCTGAGCCAATTAGATAGCGCGGGTTGCTCCAGACCAGGTCGCCAAATGCATCCTCGTCGCCTTTCTCCACAGCTTTCCTCAGTTTGGCATTTAGGTCCTGGGTGCGTGGGCTCTTAAAACTGTTGGCCCGCTCCCGGTTGATGGTATCGACCTCACTGTTTTCTAGTAAGGAGAGGGAGAAGAGAGAGAAGGATGGGCACCGCTGTTAAAAACTCAGTTCAAGGCTGATGTGCTCCATGGTCAAACTGTCTGACTTTGAAAAAAACGTAGAGAATGTATACATCAAATCGTTGCATCATTAGAATAATTAGCTCACAGATGCCATTTAAATCAGAGGCAGAAAAATAATAATTTAAAAAAGGAAAAAAAAATAACTGCTCAGAATAAAACCTTAATCAAAAATATGCTGAATGTCGGATTAAACACATCACAGGGGATATTATTGCAACCATTTACATAATAAAAGGTCTCACACATCTAGTTACCTCTACTAAGGACCAGGCCTGGTTTGACAGGAGACACACAGGGTGCAGATTTGCTGGGAGAAGGGAAATAGTCGCAGATTCCCTTTGCGAACTTCTCAGCATCCTCTCGGAAGGGAAAGGCTTTGAATCGTGCTCCTTTTATCAACTTTACAGCTTGAAGAGTGTCTTTCTTATCTGTGTATACATGCGGTCCCTCTTCAAAAGAAAAGACACAGAATTAGCTACTATCTTTCATTTTTTCCCACAGGACAACACATTTTTCTTGTTTTGTACAGTGAAGCGAGTTAATGTGGCTGTCAAATGGAGCGACAGATTTCCTAAAGAACTTTCAACTGTAAAGTCTTACTTGATGAGGCTCTACAAAGTGCAGTTGCTATAAAAGCTCCCCCTGACATAGTAACATTTACAGAATAGATTTTTGTAGTAGCTCAAGATTCTTTTAGATCAATATTCTATTCCAGAGAGGTTAGGCAGCCCGGATGCCCTGCTGCTCACAACCACACAAGCAGCAACAAATGCTTCCATCCACTTAACAGACAGATGTAGATGTCAGACTACAACAACAGCACGTTTTCAAATACTACAACAAATACTGAACTAGAAACACAGACTATATCAGGGATAAACAAGCAACAGGAGGATCTGTTAGGGAGAGACTCAGCTTTCAGCTCAGCATAAAAGCCAAAATACACAAGAGTTGCATTTTTTTTCATACTGAAAGACAGTAAGATGCTTGAGGAAACAATCATTTGGAAAATGTTTTCATATTTATAGTTGAACTTAAACTATATTTATATTTTCATATGTGCTGAAAATATACTGTTGTAGTAGCTGCCTTGGAGCATTTAACATTATCAATAAATATGTGAAAGCAGAAAAAACTAACTAATTGAGAAAAAGAACATTCAAAACTGTTGTTTGAAGAACCACTGATATGTCTTACTGACTGGTGTTGAATGTTACCAACTACAGCAATTATATTTACTTTATAACACAAGTCCTTACTCTTGTCATTGTTGCGTATTGCCAAAGTCAGTGGAGACAGAGTGCAGCCAATTGGTAACCATTATTATTTTGTACCCCTGTATCAAAGTTAAAAGATTCAGACCCTGTGAAAAGAGTTTTGACTTTAAAGTTATTTTTTCCAAATTACAGAAACTTTTCCTGCTGTGACTTTTATTAACTCTCAATATGGAACAATGGTATCTGTATGACACTGGAACAACAAGCGTCTTTCTTACCATTTCTCGACAGAACATCCTCCCAGGGTGGACATACTCCATAGTAAAAGGTTGGGGACACTTGTGCGAGCTTTGAAGGGGTTTCTGTTTTGGATTGAGAGTTACTGCCTTCAGCAGAGCTGTTGGCCGTTACTGAGATCTCCTCTTCCTCTGGAGGGTTGAGACCCACACCATAACCAAAGTCCATCTCTTCGCTGGCAGCATTAGAGGAGCTGCTACTTGTTGCAGCAGTGGTAGATGCAACTGCAGCAGTGACACGGGCCACAGGGTTGACATGATCTGCAACAGAGGCTGCACCATCCGAAATGCCAGCTGAGGAACCATTGTCTAATTCAGTGACACTGCTCTCTGGCCCGGCCAGGACTCGGGCTAACTTCCTCTCGAAGGTGGCTCTGGTGGTGGCTGTGATGGGGCCGCACTTCACGCCAGCTCGGGCAAACTCCTCACGCAGTTCATCGCCACTGAGCCCCCCCAGCCTGCTCATAACCGCCTCCATGCTTCAGCCTCCTGCAAAACACAACATAATACACTTCAGCAATCATTACCAGCCACTGTTAATAACCTGGACAGCCACCTTGTACTACCCACTGCTTGTCTTCTGTAATGTCCCAGATTTTCTGGTGACAAAATATCAAGAAAATAACATACAATGTATTTGTTAACACTACACCACAGTTACAGATGTTACATTCAGTCACATTTCATAAAGTCATATCTAGTTTCAAGTAAAGTACTTACATGTACAATGAGGGTGCCATCTAGTTCTGAGTGTCATTTTATATAATTTATTTTATTTTATTTCATTTTTATTTGTATTATTTTGTCTGGTTGCTTGTTTCTTATGTTTACTGTATTTGTAAGTTGCTCTTCCTTGAAAGGAAAAAAAAAAAAAAAATCCAATAAACAAATTTGAAAAAAAATGTCTGTTTTCACATGGCTAAACTGAAGTTTTATGAAAATCAGAGGGTTTTGCTTACAGCTCTAAAATCATAACTACTACCATTTATTGTACACTACAATTTGCACAGTACTCATAATACTAATATCTTTGTATTAACCAACAAGTGAAACTCGATAAAAAAAATTAAATGCAGTTTATTTGTACCTTCCTCTATACTTCTGATAGGCAATAAACAGCCTCTAATTGGGCTGTGCATATGTTAATATTATATCATAACAAGCCATAAACCGTTGAATAAAATAGAGATTTTACCACCAAATCCCTTTTTTAAACATTTCCATGAAGGCTCCACAAATCTGTTACACAGGTCATGTGCATGCTCATAAAATACGCGATTTTTGAAACATACAAGTCCATCCTATGCGATATAGCACGGGCCTCTCAAGATCAACACTCCCACATTATTAATCCAATTATCCAATATCAAATGTATTTCAACGGAACCACCTTGTCTTTTATAGTGTTCCAGGTTTTCTGGTTACAAATTATCAAGAGTAATAACATACAATGTATTTGTTAACATTACACCACAGTTACAGGTGTTACATTCAGTCACATTTCATAAAGTCATATGTAGTTTCAAGTAAAGTATTTACATGTTTTCACATGGTTAAATTGAAGTTTTATGAAAATCAGAGGGTTTTGCCTTTGCTTATAGCTCTAAAATCTTAACTACTACCATTTATTGTATACTATAATTTGGACAGTACTCATAATACTAATATCTTTGTATTAACCAACAAGTGAAACTCGATAAAAAAATTAAATGCGGTTTCTTTTTACCTCAGAATCAAAATCAGACAGGATTTATTGCCAAGTAGGTTTACACCTACCTGGAATTTTCTTTGGTAAAAAGGTGCATACATTTAGCATAAAGCATAAAAACACAATAAGTACTTCACATAAGAAAGAAATAACTGTATATAAAAAAAAATATATATACAAGACATAAAATTAAAATACAAAACAGATATATACAAGATATAAAAAAGTTAAATAAAAAGTAAAATGCAAAGCAGGAGAGAAATAGGGATGTGCAATATGCAATATACTGTAATGTTATATGTGTTAATGTACCTTCCTCTATACTTCTGATAGGCAATATACAGCCTCTAATTGGGTTGTGCATATGTTAATATTATATCATAACAAGCCATAAACCGTTGAATAAAATAGAGATTTTACCACCAAATCCCTTTTTAAACATTTCCATGAAGGCTCCACAAATCTGTTACACAGGTCATGTGCAAAAATCATACAAGTCCATCCTATGCGATATAGCAGGGGCCTCTCAAGATCAATACTCCCACATTATTAATCCAATTATCCAAAATCAAATGTATTTGAACGGAACCAGCCACACCAATAGTGGGACTAGCATCTGCTAGCTAGCCTGCTAACCAACAAGTCCGCTTTAGCAGGCTGGGGGAATTTCCCTGGAGAAGCTAGCATGTGGGAAACAGCTCCGGTGAAAACCTACACTGGCGGAGGAAAGTTGGACCAGGGGACATTTGGGATCCTGACGATCAGAACGATACATAGAACTGGATCCATCAAAACAACACTGGTCGGTTCCCTCGCACGCTGTCACGCCCAAGTACCTCAGTGTCGGCGGCTGTAACGTTACAAATGTTGATATGTCTTCGCGGTGAAGAGGACGATAAACATCAAAGTGTGCGTGTTGACATCCGGGTTCGAACGCGTGTCTGTACTCACCGAGGGACATGTCTTATTGACCCGGCGCAGATCGGTGGGAACCGGCGGGTAGTTTACACAGGGGAAGTGTTGGACAGACACAAAGCTGCTGGAGACGGTCTGGAAGAGAGTCTCATTGTTTACAACATGTTCTGCGCATGCTCAGTGGCACGGGAGGGCGCACGTTGCATTTCAGAACAGTGGGAAAATTCAACACTGTGGACGACACGAAGGTGACAGGCGCTGATAGAGAGATAGATAGATGGATAGTTGGATAGATAGATAGTTGGATAGATAGATAGTTGGATAGATAGATAGTTGGATAGATAGTTGGATAGATAGATAGTTGGATAGATAGATAGTTGGATAGATAGTTGGATAGATAGATAAATAGATAGATAGATAGATAGATAGATAGATAGATAGATAGATAGATAGATAGATAGATAGATAGATAGATAGATAGATAGATAGATAGATAGATAGATAGATAGATAGATAGATAGATAGATAGATAGATAGATAGATAGATAGTTGGATAGATAGATAGATAGATAGATAGATAGATAGATAGATAGATAGATAGATAGATAGATAGATAGATAGATAGATAGATAGATAGATAGATAGATAGATAGATAGATAGATTACTTTATTCATCCCCGAAGGGAAATTAAGTCGTCATAGCAGCCGGTATATTTGAATACAATAAAACACAATACAATAGAATAAAATAAAAAATATTGAGGTAGAAAGAATAAAAACAGAAACACAAGATAAATAGGTAGATAAGGTGCAGTGGCAAGATAATGGTAATAGTACTGATGATATGATGGTAATGTTATTGTTAGACAGTATATAAAAATAGTACAGTACATATAGTATATAATATAACATAAAATATATTTATATATGATAGTAATAATTATACCAATATAATAGCAGTATATAGTAATAATGGCAGCAACAGTATATATAATAATAATAGTAAATATAATAATAATAATAATAACATGTATAAATGCGTATATAGACTTATATATACAAAGAATATACAGAGAGTATGATATAATATATGATATATAGTAGGTATAAATATAAGTATTTGACTATACAATAGATAATATAATATACTATGAGTGTAAGAATATGTAGACAGTGTGCAAAAGACAATATTATTGTATAAAATGATATATAATATCAATATGGTTTATATTAACACATATCACATATGATGTGAAGTAAGTGTATATTGAGCAGAGTGTTGTACAGGGTACACAGTGCAAGGAGACCTGTGATGTAGTGACAACTGTCGTTCTATCCCTGAAACACTAAGTAATGACCCAACCACATGATTTGAAACATAGTGAACACCTGGATGTTGCTCTACACTGAAAGGGTCACCGCTACGCTACATCGTTTTGGTGTCATGGTCATGTATTGTCAGTCTCCTTGCACTGTGTACCCTGTACAACACTCCGCTCCATATACACTTACTTCACATCATATGTGATATGTGTTAATATAAACCGTATTGATATTATATATCATTTTATACAATAATATTGTCTTTTGCACACTGTCTACATATTCTTACACTCATTGTATATTATATTATCTATTGTAGTCAAATACTTATATTTATACCTCTACTATATATCAACTCTCTGTATATTCTTTGTATATATGTCTAGATACAAATATTTATACATGTGTACATGTTATTATTATTATTATATTCACTATTATTATTATATATACTGTTGCTGCCATTATTACTATATACTGCTATTATATTGGTATAATTACTATCATATATAAATATATTATGTTATATTATATACTATATATACTGTACTATTTTTATATACTGTCTAACAATAAAATTACCATCATATCATCAGAACTATTACCATCATCTTGCCACTGCACCTTATCTACCTATTTATCTTGTGTTTCTGTTTTTATTCTTTCTACTTTTGTATTCAAATATACCGGCTGCTATGACGACTTAATTTCCCTTCGGGGATGAATAAAGTAATCTATCTATCTATCTATATATCTATCTATCTATCTTATTATAAAACATCGCTGGAAATAATTTAGTCGTCCGTTCTCTGTGATTTAAAGATCATTCTGCTGAGATTGTATTTAAGCTGTCTGTGTTGTTTACCTACTTTCTGTGAGGTGTGGATGTAGCATCACGCTCTCCAGTAGCAGATGTGACTAATCCAAGGAAACTAACCTCATGTCATGACTTTCCTTGACTCACCAGCACCTTCACCGATTTACCCAACTAACGAATTTGTGCAAATCTAGTGTCACGACCGTATAAAATAACAATATTCCTGTTGGCAAACATCCCATGTAGACGAGCCAACCTGCTAATAAGGCATTTTGTCAGGTCAGTCCCAGGCTAAATATAACGATTCAAAAGTCAATTACACAAGTGAGTAGGGCAAACCACAGCCTGTTAAATGTGGACATATCGAAAGTGAATGACGTTAACTTGACGAGCCAGTAAGACGTGGACTTTAGCAAGCATGCTAATTCCCATTAGCTACCTAGCATGGCAGGGAACCGCTGGTTAGCAATAGCATGCGTTAATATTAACAGGTGTTGTAGAAACAAATAAGCTCCCGTATTCTTCCTGTCAACATGTAGCCGAGTGATATGCAGTAGTTTATATGTATTATTGTTTTAATTTAAGTATTCCCACCTCCTCCGCTCTCCCCGGCTGCTGTTGCTAGGTGTCTTCTTCTCACCGCGACGGTTTCAAAATGCAGAGCGCCAGGACCCCGTTCTGTCCCACACAGTGCCTGAGCAGAATAACAGCTTAAACACAGGGACACGACACAACTTGGAACACAAACTGAGCACAAGCAGGGATGACGGATGAATAGTGCAATTTTATCATCGTTTACAACCACATCTCCCAGCACAAATGATAAAACAGGAATGAATGGATTCCAGTCTTTTGAAAAGAAGAAGAAAAAACATACAGCAAGTTAATGCATAGCCTACAGCGCAAGTGCCTCAGCAAATGTTATTGTTACATACTGATTGGAGTTACAGTGAAAGTTCAAGTTGAGTACAGTTCAATCTTCAATGTTTTTGTTGTTATTAACACCAACAAGCATTTTCAAAATATGTATTGTCCCTTTGGAAATTTGGTGTTTCAAAAACAGTTTTCCTTAGCGTGGGAATGAGCACAGCAGCTGCAGCAAAATTGCATGCAGAAATCTAAACCATCCAATGACCTCTCTACAAAAGTACTCTCAGCTTCAATTCATGGTTTTGCATTTGATATCTTGTCTTTCATCTTCTTTACACTATTAAACAGTCATGAGAAAGTTACAATCATAGAAAAAAGGAAGTGTATTTATATATTAAACCTCTGGAAACAATTAACTTATCCCATTACCCATGAAACAGCAATAACACAAGAATAACATCTGATTCAAGGGTTATTTTTTGTTAATACAGTATGTACCAAATGTAATAACAGAAAATGAACACATTTCATTGCACCTGCTGATAAAAGTAACTTTTCTGCATCGTTTTACGTCTTTCTCTCTCAGTCAGTTTAGTTTTGATCACCTACTGTGCAATGTCAGTTGATGTGACCCACTTGCTATACAATAAACCATTCTTTGCGCACACAAACAATACAACACATTACATCTTGCACACACCCTCCGCAGCAATATGTTCATCCAAACTGACTTAGTCCTTTACAGCATATTAAAGATTGCTTAAGGCTTTTTTGCGTGCGAATTACTGCAGTCCATGCTAGACAAAACACCTTCATACATAACTGAGATTAATGTTTATAGAGCTGTAGGAACCCAAGGTGATATGGTAACATCCAACATAAGAAACACTGCATTTTAACAAGAGGCCATACCAAACAAAACAGACGACAGCTGTATATGACTTGGAACTTCCTGAAAAGGAGTGATGATGTTTCATCACAAGCTTTTTTAGAAACAACATGGAAGTGTAAGCATGTCAGTTAAATCATAGTCAGGCAACTTCACTCATACACAGGCACAACGAAATGGAAGAACAGTTCATTGCCAGTCTGGTGGCAGACTCAACCATTGTTTCTGTCACCAACAACACTTAAAAATAATGTCAGCCATTATTAACCAGCATCAAAGCCACCAATTTATTTTTATAAAAGGGGGACAATGACTAAATACCTTTTAGTGAGTAAAACTGCTGAACTAAGGGGAAATCTAAGAGAGGGATCCTTTTAGTGGCTGTCAAAGGAAAAGTTGCACTTCTTAAACTCTAAATAAATAAATGTAAATTTAGCAAAAACAAAAATATAAACAACCATCAAAAAAAGGAAAGAATAAAGCTATGATATATATAGTATTACTCTGCAAAAGCACCCCTGTGCCAATGGGAGAACGCCAAATGTTGGCAGCAATTGTTAAGAGAAAGATTATGAGACTAAAAGGTGCCTTTGTGGATAAAACTCCACTCTCCCTCTATTGGCCTGAGAAAAGTTCTTCTGTTATGATTGCTGCTGTTCTTCTTCATTGTTGTTGTTTACCACCATGTCGGTTTGCGGTGTTGATGATTCTGAGATGTTGTTCTGAAGTCCCAGTTCTGTGTTTGTCCATGTGCCCACTGACTCATGTACTGTCACTGTGTGTTCCTCCATCTGCTTCTGGAGGCTGTCCATCTCCTCCCTGAGGGAAAAAAACACATCATATGTATTCTGGCTTTTGGGGAACGACACAAAATGCTTCATGAAGGTACGTTGATAATGTTCAGTCATGCAGTCAAAACAATAGGCTTACTTGAGCTGCCGGAGACAGTTGTGCAGGTTGTTGAGGGGCTCCTTGTTGACAGATGCTGATGGTTTCAGTAACTCATCCAGGAGGGAGGCAGGCACTGGGCAGTCTGGGATCTTCACTGGTGTCACAGAGTTGGATGGGCTCCCCTCACTCTTCAGCTCCATCCGCTGCTGCATCAACAACATCATTACAGGGATGGATTTAGTCATCTCTATTTAGCGGGCGTTTCTTATTTGGCGTTGCGCTTACAACACTGGCCTTTAAGTCTTTGGCTTTGTGAGCATTACTCATGCTGTAAAAATGTAGGGGTACACCCACTTGGGTAATTACATAGCGGCAAGTGGCTGTCGGCTGAAATGCTGAAAATACTAACATACTTTAGTTATAAAGTTCTTTAACTGTGCCTGATGACAGCTGAGCATTTTTTGTTCATATTGTAAAACCATCATGGCAAGACGATAAAAGAGCAACTTAATGATAAAGGGTTTCAAATGATGTAAGTTACAAAAGCTGTTTTCAGACATGAACTCCATGCAATATGTGTGGAGATTTGCCTTTCACAATGGAAGAATGCAGCAGGAGATAGTAAGTCAGAGACGTTCACAACATCATGTTATTTTCCACATCATGATGGATTTCTGCAGGACATAATCTTAATTCCGCAGCATAAAACGCATTGTTTTGACTCTAATCAACAAAAGCTCTTGAATCTCGTTGTCTTTCCAAGTCGGCATCTTCGTCAGCATCTTCTGACATCTCTTTGTCATTCTGTGATATTGTTTTTCTTCTAATTTCCCACCCGTCACATATTCAAAACATCATGTACATGCCCACTCACTCGCTGTGAATTTTCTGAAATTGTTCCTGCTGTACTTTCACAAGGGCTCACACATTTTCCAGACATTTTACTTTGCTGCTTGGAAAAATGGACAAGTCAACAGATTCTAACCTTTGTTTTTTCACATGGAGCCCTCCAAAAAATTCCATGCACCTCAGTACATATCTCAAAGCTGATTCAGAAGCTTATTAGTCAAGTAGAAATGTTTGCCCAGTCTGTAGTCTGCAGACCTCTTGAGAAAACAAACTAATAAACTTGGGAAATCTTTTCAAAAAGAAGTAACAGTGTGTTACCTTCCTCAGGCGGCTCTGTTTGAGGTCCTGTTTGAATTGCTGGTTCTGCAGCAGGACAGTCTTCATGCTGTTCCTCAGTTCACCCACTTTGGCCTGCAGCATAAACTTGTCCTTCCTGGTGCCGCTCAGCTCCTCCTGCACTGACTCCAGCTCCACCTTGATGTTCTGAGCCCCGACAGATCATTTTGTTTATTATAAACCATTTTCAAAACAGGCTAGGTGATTGTAATCATAAATTCAGTACTGAATCGATTACAGTGCTCACTTCATCCTGTGTTTCCCTCTCGACTCCAATTATACTTTAGTAAATATTATTTTTACGATTTGCAAATACAACAATATTCAATTTCTTATGAACTTGACCGCTTTGTGTCCATATTGTAAAATGTAGTGAGAACTTGCCCCCAGAGCTGTCTGTAGGTTGTCCAGCTCCCTGTGATGACACTGCTCCATCATCTCCACCTGCTGGCGCTGAGCTTCAATCTCCCTCTGCCTCTGCTCCACCTCCCACTTCAGGTCTTCAACCTGAACAAACAGTCAACGTTAGTCATCGGTTAATCACCAATAACAAGTGATGGGTCAAACTGAAGTGAAACAGATTTCTAGAAAAGTGGGACCCTAAACCCTGTCGATAAAACAGTGCATGAATAAAATGTCCTTTTAAGATTAAATTCCGACAAATCCAAAATTATATAAAAATACAAACTGCATCATGTCAATTATATCAGAAGTAGATGACCATGGCTTCTAATAAAATATCAGCCTGACTCTGCTTCAGAATCAGTACCTCTTGGTGAGTGAGCGGCTGCTTGGCCAGTTCCTCGCCCAGTTGTTTCTGGAGGATCTGGAGCTGTGAATGAGCCTCACTCAGCTCCTCCTGGAACCGAGAAACCTCCTGAGCATGCTGTTCATCCTGAGCCCTGCAGAGTACAACATATGCACTGATAAATGACTGGTAACACATACAACTACGGCAGCTTTTACAACATCAAATTAGATTTAAAGTCATTGAATTATTTTTTAGAGACAGATGATCGTACTGTAGGTTGAGTGATTCCCTCTGCAGTGATTTGACCAGGTCCTCTTTGGCCTGCAGGTCCTTCTTGATCTCCGACAGCTCCAGCATGGCCGCCCTGTAGTGCCGTCTATTGTGGGCTGCCTCAGCCTTTGCTGCTGCCACCTAAAGGACACAACATATTATTACAGCCTGAAAGAAATCCAAATATTCAGGACCCTAACCCTAAAACAACTGATAAAAGCTATTGACTTCCTAAAGACGAATGTAAAAATTTTGCTTTCTAATATTTATGGTTTCTTTAGATGCTCCTTCAGATTGAAATATATTCAAATTATAGACTCCATTAAATTATTTGACTAGCAAATGATGTTGAGTTTGAATTTCAACTCAATGAGGAGAAAATCCTGCATCTTATTAGAACTCCTACCTGTTCCTTCAGGTCCTTGACTTTGGTTTTCTCTTTTTCCAAGGAAAGCTGCAGAGTTTGTACTGCCTGCTTCATTTGCTGGTCCTCCTCTTCTTTACGCTTCAGAACAGCTTGGACCTAGAACAATGAACAAAAATAAATCAACATTCTCATCATTAATCTGGTGTATATTTCTGTATTCTTTAAATACAATTAAAAATGTTTTACCTGTAAGTTGAGTTGGACAAGATCTGCTTCCCTCTTGGCGAGGGCAGACTCCAAAATGTTGGAATGCTCCCGCAGTGTATTGTGGGACTGTGCCAATCCAACCAATTTCCCTTTTTCATGCTCCAGCTCAAGTGCTAGCTTCTTGTTGGCATCTTCTAACTTCCTGATCCGCTTCTTGAAGCACCGTGACTCTTGAAGCTGTGAGATGGCAAAAATACAACACAACCTAAATGAATGCATTGATTTAAGAACATAGGGCTCACACGTACATGGTAATTTTCAAAAGAGGAAATCATATTTTCCCAATAAACCAGAAAGAGCAGTTCCAAATAAATGAACCGATTAACATAAACTGATCAATTATTTTATAGTTGTTCACCTCATCCTCGAGCTCCATCACCTTCTCCTGGTAATCCTCCAGCTCTGTGGAGGTGAGGTTAATCACTTCCTGCAGCTCCCTTTCGAGCATAGACTTGCTGCTGGTCACAACCTGCAGCTCCTCTTGCAGAGCCTTTATCTTATCCTGAATGGAAAATACAACCCTCTTAAACTGCATAGCATACCACAAAAAAGAATACAGTGCATTTACACATTCAGTAAAAGCTGTATCAAACACAATAACTCATTATTTTCCACAAGCATATCAGTTATCAAGTGTGCGTAAGATGTGCTCTCCAGTGTGCATAGATTCGGTTCTTATATATGAACAAATCCCGGATAAGAAAACCTCGGTGAATGTCAGAATCTACAAGTGGGTTTAAAGAACAGTTGGTCAATGAGGCCCATTGTCTTTCCAGGCTTCTTCCATGTTTATGGCTCCACTTTTTCTTCACAAGATATTTGCATTCTTTTTGTATGTTTCAGTTTTGAGTCTGTTACGCGTAGAAATGTCATAGTCGCCCGCTCATAGCGAATTCTCCAGATATTGCTATTCTTCTATTCTCACATGGGCTCATTCGAACTTTCCAGGGAGTTGTTACCCGGGGATCTTGCAGGAAAAACTCCAGAGCTACAGACTCTGACTTTTGTCTTCTCACATACAATCCATCCGGAACATTTCAGGAGAATACCTTATAACAAAGGAATATGAGGACTTTTACTCAATGTTTAAACGCTACACTTCTCTACTCTGAGGCAAACTTTACGTTGTTACAATGAATTTTTGAAGGAAGTCTGGCAGGCTTGAACAGTACCTGTAAGACCTGGCTGTTTCCCCCATCAGCCACCTGGGCCTTGAGTTTGACCAGTTCTGCGTCGGTCACCTCCTTTTCCATCAGGGCCTCTTGGAGCCTCCTGCTCAGGATGCCCACGGCGTTCTCGTAGGCCTTATGTTTGGCCTTCATCTCCTTCTGAGCACTGGTCAAATCCGTGCCCAGCCGCTTAACACGCACCTTCTGCTCTGAGATGGCCCTATTTGATGCATATAAGCAAATAAGTTAAAATTGTCCATAGAGATACTATGTTCACAGCTCACAGCAGACCAAACAAACACATGGACACAAGATGTAGGTGTGATGACTGTACAATCCAAATCATATTTTACTTACAGATAAAGATGACACAGAAGACACTCATGTGCTGACTCATGGGTTTATGTGGAGATCATGGATTGTGTAATCAATATCCCATATTTGTGTGTATAAATAGCACATGACTACAGAGATATTCATCATTGCTGTGGGAATCATTCAGGCTCCACAACACAATGACTCACTTTTTGGCTTCACCCTCCAGTTGCTCCACCTGTTTCCTGAGGCCCTCGTTGTCTTGCGTCACTGCTGCTAGCTGATTCTGGTCAAACTGTAGAGACTAGAACGAGAGGAAAACAGAAAGCCTAACATTACAACACAAAAAACTGACTTCTTTTTAACTTGAATTTTAAAATAGTTTGTATGGTAAATTCAGTGGGAAACGTTAAATATCTCTACCTGGACCTGCAGTTCTAGTTGACCCCTTTCATCCTGAATGGTTTGCAGATGAGCCTCCATGTTACACATCTGCTCCTGGACTCTCACCACCTCCTTCTGCAGCCGGACCTGTTCTAACTCGGCCTTCTGCTTCTCCCCCTCGACGCCCAGCAGCTCCTGCTTCAGGTCCTTCACCTCCGTCAACAGACGCTTTTTGGTGGACTTGAGCTCACTGATCAGCTGGTCTTTGGAGCTGGTGTCCCGGCGGTAAGCTTCCACCATCACCTGTGAAGTCAATGACATTGTGTGTCTCATGAGGGGTTTACATCAAACAGAAACCAAATGAAGTGAGTATTTTTCTCCTTTCAAAGAGAGTGAGTAGGCTTGCTCATGTTTATCTCAACTGAGGCAATTTCCCAGCGAACTGTAGGAGAGAGAGCTGTGACAGGATTGGAATCACACACACACACTGCATCATCTTGAGGCTCGAGTTATACATTTTACTGAAGAAAGTCTATACAGTGGCGAGAACGTGAAGCATCAGGAATAACATGCAATCAGACATATGTGTATGGTCAGTTCTTGATCTAAGTTATAATAATGAATGACACAACAATCCATTTGTATTGATAACTCAATCTATATCCAGGTAGAATTCATCATTCAGTGTAGGCCAAAAAATATTAAATAAATACAAAATAAAAACTGCAGTAAGTTAATTACAATTCAACCAAAGCTAACGGGAGTCATGATGAGGTAATTTGTTATTCATGAGAAACACGTGGTGATGTGAACAATTCTTCACAAAAAAAGACTTTTCCACAGTGAGACAAGCAGTCGATAAATGGAGGCGATACAGCTCTGCGGCTGCTCTCACTAGATGTGGACGCCCACTGCATTCTCCAAAAAGCAGTAAGCAGAATGTTTAATGAGGCAAAAATATTGAGCAACAAACAGGGTAACAGCTAAAGATTTTAAGGAATTGTTGGAGCTGATTAAAATCTGTGGCCATGACCATATGCAAATCATGGTGCATAATTGCATGGAGCACTTTCCCATACCAAGGACAGCACAGACAAAGCTTCCTCTCTCCAAAAAACATCACTTTGCACTGGAACTTCACTAAAGAGCCCTTTGAAACAACACAAGACTAATGCCAAAATGTTTTGTGGACTGATGAGACTAAAGTTGACTTGGTTGTGAGGAACACGCAGCTGTGTGTTATGTGTGATGTGAAGAGGGCACTGTATATGAACTTGACATCATCATCCCAGCGGGGAAACAGCTAAGAGGGACTAGGGAGTGCTATAATCTGGGGCTTTGCTTATGATCCACGGCCGGGACAGCTCAACATCATCGTAAAGGAAAAGATTATGAGCACATCATAAAAATAAAAATGTAAGGTTGGCTGTCTGCCAGCTGAAGTTCAGTAGAAGTTGGGTGATGCAGCAGGACAATGACCCTGTTTATCAAAACCTACTATAGAATGTACTATAGTGGAGTATCCTAGCCAGATAAGAATGAGATGTTCGATCCAGACATCCTGAGAATATATGGGAACAATAGTAGTAATAGTCTGATCCACAAGCACATGCATGTTTTAAATTATGTGTGTCTAAACAAAAGAGGTTTCTGTCAGGTAATAAATCCATGAATGTATGAACAGCTGCATAAGTGTACCACAGAAAATATAATGAAATCTGATTATATCAAACATGATTAGAAAAAAAGGACTGAATCTGTCAATTCAGAGAAAAGTCCTGCTGCAGTTTGCCACTTCACTCCTATTTATGTCAATATTTTAGATGCAATGTAGAGAAAATTGTTTGCTGATATGCAGAAAGTTTAGTACCAGAGTTACAGCAATTAGATTTTCATGGATTCCAGTCTGAATTGAATCAAAGTTGAATCTTCATCCATGATATTTAAGATGGTCTCCAAAAACTAGGACGGTATATGACAAGAAGGACATTTCTGTCATTCTGTCATTTGACTTCACCCACTTTATGACAGCCTGTCATTGTAAAATGAGCAGCATCCTCCATTGCTCAATTCACCGAGGCCTGTCAACCAGCACTTTGGGCATTGTTCAGAAATGACAGCCATCTGGTTCTACAATACATCCTCCCACGATCGCTCAGGACTTAGCTGGCTGAGGGATTTCTGACAAGTGTTTTATAAATGTATGTTAAGTCTCAACTTCTTTCTGGCTTCTACAAATGATACGTTGTAGGAGAGAGATGGACACGATCACAGGTAGGAGCCAGGGAGATGTCTTACCTTCTGCTGTTGGAACTGCTCCTTAAATTTCTGAGCTTGTTTTTTCAGGACACTATTTTCTTGTTGGAGAGTTTCAATCTGAAATAATGCAAAAATTGTATTCACTACATGATGGTGGAGAGGTAATCCATAAGGAAAAATAATCATATGCATAATACTATTTGATTAAGAATGACTAAATTACTGAATTCCAGTCCAAATTGATGTCGATGATACAAACACACATTCTACCATGTGTACATACACAATTGCTGGTCACCATGGTATCAAACCATATCTAACTCAAGCTGTCAACATTTGTAGATTGGAATATGATGATGACCAAACCCACAGGGTTATGTCAATATTTGTTGTACAGTTACTGGTAATGCATGTGATGATTTCTCCCTGCTTGAGTATTTAGTTTTAATTATTTGACCTCACATTCTCATACCTGGTTGGTTTTGACCTGGACGTCCTGTCTGAGCTGATCTAAGACATCTGATGCCACCAGAACATCCTCTCCGAGCCGCTCAGCGCCCTCGTCAAGCTGACTCTTGTCGGCCCGTGCTGCTTGAAGCGCTACCTCCAGGACAATCTTCTCGTTCTGGAGGAACTGGATGTTGTCGTCCTTTGCGTTGCCCTCTGCCTGCAGCTCAGCCAGCTGGGCATCCAGCTCCAGGTAGCGGGCCTCTAGCTGGTTGATGGACTGCTCTTTGGTTTGCAGGTTCTCCTGAGTGGTTGTCAGCTGGCGCATCAGCTCCAGATGTTCTTTCTGGAGTGACTGCAGCTGCACGTCCTTCTGGGAAAGGCTCAACTTCACCTGAGAAAGAAAGAGCCAGACAATTTAGAGAAGAATACACAAAGAATTTAACCAACAACCCAAGGATAACAACACGTTATGGTTACATTTGGCATGACTACCTGCTCAAGTTCCCTCTCCAGGGTGCTGGCTGTGTTGGCCAGTTTTAATAAGCGCTCTTGCTCTTCCTCAAACTCCTCCAGTTTGTGCTGCAGGTCGTCTTCCACCATGGTCTTTGCATCCTGGATTTGCTTGAAAGATGCTTCCTGGGTCAGCATGTCAGCCTACATCAAAAAGGTTTTAAATCATGTGGTCAATTCAATAAAAAGCATTTCTCTAAATTTGGTTATTTAAAAAAACAAAAAGTGTCTGGCTGAATAATAACTTTTATACGGGTTGTTTTAGAAATATAGACTTAAGAAAAATAATGATGGTATAAGGTCAGACAGGGATGTTGGAGAATATACCTCAATGCTCTGCAGCTGAACAGCGATACGCTCTTTTTCTTTGATGGAGCGATGTTGCGACTCAGTGAGCTGGTGAGACAGTGTCACATTCTCCAGCTTCAGATGTTCCAGAGTACCAAACTGATTCATCTGTCCAGCCTAGGAAAAAAAAGATGAAATATAGGATGTCTCATCTTTGACTTGTCATGCCATGTCTGTCTAATGTGTGGCATGATGAAAAAATTCAAAAGGCATCAACTTAGAAGCCCTCACCTGCATGTTGGCCATTTCTCCTTGCAGTCGTACCCTAGCCTCCTGGGCCAGTGCCAGCTGCTGCTGGTACCACTGTCTGACCTGCTGGAGCGAGTCGATCTCAGCCTGGGAGGTTTTCATCCTGCTCTGCAGGGTGCTGCGCTCCAGCTGAACCTGCTGCAGCTGGTTCTGAAGACCACCCATCTGCTGACGCAACTCCTGAACTGCATAAGCATGACACCAAAACACCTACTTTAACAACAGGGGTGATGGTGACAACATCTTTTGAAACTCTGCTCTCTAGGTCTCCATCAATCACCTGTATTATCTCTTATGACCACAGTGTTTTGCATCTCCTCCACCTTCCCCATCAGCCTGTTGTATTGATCCTCAGCCACCTTCAGGTCATTGCTTAATGACGCTAGACTGGCATTCTTGTTTTCCAGACTTCCCTGAAGTTCCACCATGGCTTTCTCTAGCTGGCCACAGTTCTGCCGCAGCGTTCCAACCTGTGAAGTGAGGGCGATCCGTCTGTCCTGGCTCACCTGAGCCTCCTCATTCTTCACATGCAGCTGAGCATTGACTGTAGCCAGCTGGGCCTGAAGCTCTGTCTTCTCTTTGAGAGCCTGAAGGACAGATAACTTTGGTCAGAACTTAAACAAACTCATTCTCAGTGATTCTAGTATAGTGTCATTAGCTTGGCAGCATACACAGGTAAGTAAACTGCCACTAAGCTCAATGTAATCTTTTTTTCCATGCTGTGACACATTGGTATTTATCAGCAGTACTCATTATGGTGTTACATTGTTGTAAATAATTGAAGGCAAGTTGTGTTTATGCAAACACAGACAGTCCTATTAGTGCTCTAAAGTGGGGAAATTTATGTGCATGAAAAAACTGTTTAAAAGTACAAAAAAGGAGTAAACAGCCCTGCCACCGGTACTGAGAGGCTATACTTATGCACCAGAGAACCTTGAGCACTTTCTATCATGCACACAATTAATAATGCTGTATATACTTTGTCCAGAGGCAGTGGGAAATACGATTATAGAAATCAATTTGTTATTTAACCTGATTGGCCTCCGATGACAAGGACTCCAGCTGGCCCGCAAGTCTCATTTTCTCTTTGAGCACTTGGAGCATTTCATCATGGCCCATCACTGAACTCTCCAAAGAGACACTGAAAAATATTTAAACAGATATGAACGTCAATGGAGGCTAACCGTTTTTATTATCACAATAATTACTTTAAGTGGACATTTGAAGTTTTGTTTTGTTATTCATGTGATCCATATCTGATGTTGACAAATACCTGCTGGAGAAACTGTCCCTGCGGCTCCGAGGCTCTGCTGTCCCTTCTCTCCGCTGCTCCAGATCCAGCAGGTGCTGCTCTTCGCTGGCCGCCTGCAGCACCTCCTGCAGGGAAGGGAACTGACCCATGGCCTCAGCGGCGATCTCCCTCCCCTCCACTGTGTAGGGCCCCTGCTGTCTTTCCACTGCTGCAGAGAGCATAGCGTACGTCCCCCTGGTGGACACGCTGCTGTAGGACGAGCTGTCGCTGTCGTTGCCGTCGTTCCCTGGCCTCGTTCCCGACTCGCTGCCGTCAATTTCTGAGACATTGTCCCCGATTTGGAACGGAGAGCCAGGCTGTGCATCCTTCTCACAGGTGCTCCCCTCTGACATCACACTAACCTCAGACAGCGTGGACACAGAGCTAATGGTGGACTGGAGGGAGGTCATTGTGTTGTCTGTTGTCCTTACTCCACCTCCTCCACCACCTCCTCCTCCACCACCACCATCATCATTCTCAGGAGACTTGTAGTCCGCCAAGGAGTGAATCTTGCTGGGCCGGGGTGACTTGGACTTCCTCTCCTTGGAGGGTGGAATTCCCAAGCTACCCAGTTTGGGACCACGTGGGACACTGGTCCTCATGTAGGAATATTCCGTGGTCATGGCTTGAGTGCTGGCCCGGGGCAGACCCTCAGGATGCAGCATGAGCTCTGGATCCAGTGTGCTGAAGGGCCTGGGCTTGGAGGAGGTGGGGTGAGACTAGAAAACAGATGGAAAGAAAGAATAAAAGTATGTCATGGCAACAAATTAGAGCTATATATATATATATATATATATAGGATTTTTGGATTGCAATTACCAACAGACTTCACTTGAGTTCCTACTAAAACAAATCTTCACTAATGGCAGAACCTCCCACCCAACAAATGAATAAATTGGGTCATGAACTAGAATATCTAAGATAGATAGATTTCTTCCAAATCTGTTTATTGCTAAAAATTTCGCTAACAAAATGGGAAGGCAACAAGGCTGGAAGGATGACATGGGTGGCTGAGGAAACATGAGAATATTGAAATTGAATCAATTGAAGGTTAACCTGGTTATATTTAAAGTTGTGATCAAATTTAGTGCGGTCTTTAACCCGACAGCAACTCGAGGTACTCACCCTCTCCTTATGTCTTTGGACTCTGTACTGTTTGAGCTGCTCCTCCAGGCGCCGGCGAGCATCCAGGCGAATCCTCTCCTCATTCTCCATCTCCATTGATGGCTTCTGGTTGGCTATAGCTACAGAAAAAAGAATGATCATCAAATCAGACTTCTATAAATGCACTGAATAAATGTGAAATGCATCAAATATGTGCATGTGCCATCAAAAAGAGACTATATGATTCTTTATGTAATGCTGTATAGTTTATATAGTAATGTATAGTAATGTTATGAAGCCAGAAATATCACCTTAAGGCTCAATTTAGTTATGCTATTCAAGTGTTGTGAACGTAGGAACAATGCTTTAAAATAGCACCAAAAAGGGAACATAACAGAGGGATTAGTTCAAAAATACAGCCATTAGTCCACATTCTATTCCAACTGAAGCACCCACACCAAATTCAAATCAGGATATTAAATGCCTGTGGGAGTTGAAGAAAGAAGATGGACTCAAACAACTAAAAGGCATTCCCACCGAATCCATCTGTTCAGATAATACACACAAGGGAGTTAATAATAATGTTAGCACGATCCGTAAAAAACAAAACTTTCCCACAGAAAAGTGCAGGGAGGGTTTAGTAGGGGGGATTCACTCCACATGCGTTTATGCTTACACAATTCAGTCTCCTGCATAGGCATACTGAGTCTGAGGGACTGCAATGCATCACCCGTGTGAACCGTGACCACAGCACTAGCCCCCTCAGACTTCTCTAGCATCAGGGGTTGATAAGCAGCCACACCTTGGGAGTCCTCTTGGGTCTGGGAGTTGACAGGGGAGCTGGTGCTCTGCGGTGGTGCTGTCGGGTGCAGAGACCCGTTCATACGGATGTGCCCTGTAGCACCAAAACCTTCGGCCAGTCCATCACCATTTGACATCACCCCTGAACTAACAGGACCTGCAAGAGGAATGGGAGAATTGTGACAAAAGTCACAATACGGTCTCCAGAACTAGACTAAAGTGGATGTGATTAGCTTGGCAAACTGGCTGGACAACTCTGTCAAGCTTCATTTGCATTAGTGAAAGAAAGGCAGCTATAAAAACGTGGCTACTAAAGCATCTCTTACGCTGCACCTACTCGTATTGAGGAGGACAAATACCCGGGCTCACCTTGCAAGGCAAACTGCTTTAAAGGCTCTGAAAACCTGTTTGTTATTAATTAATAAATATTTAATATTGTAATTAGAATCCAGGCTTAAAGTACAAATTCAAACATTGCGGTTACAATAATCTCAAACTATAAAAGGAATCTCATTCTCCCTGAAGGGGAAAAACAGATTCAACATATTAAACATGGAACGCACAGTTTAGTCTGTGAAAACGCTTCCATGTGCTTGTGGTTCTATTTGTGGCTTTGTCAAGTTTGTGCAGAAACCTCAACCTGTCTGATTTCACCTGTTAGGCTATAACCATCTGTAACTTCGAGAATTTGTATTCTAACCGTCTTTTGTGTGTCATCCAAATTAGCTGAAATTTCCAGTTTGTTTGTTTTGTTTGTTGTATCTTAAACGTAAACTCCATAAGATTATAGTTACCCTCTGATGATGATTATTTAGAATTCAGTTCAGCTATTTAATGCATTAGTGCAAAGAGCTGTGTAACATTGTAGAAGGCCTCGGGCTTTGTAGTAGACAGTGAAACAGGTCATGCATGGTGTTGGATAATGGAGAGCCTAGTCATATGGCCTAAAGGGGAGAAGTTTGCAGATTGGCATCAAGAGTCCAAAACAAGTATAACAAAGCATGAAGACAAACTTCTTTGTTATATTCTTGAAAGAATGTAATAAATATATTATATATGTATTAACTAACCTACAACAGTTAGCATCTTGCATAAGTTCACACAGAAAAAAGAAAAAACATATTGTAAACACTCTTTAACCATTAACTCATGCTGTCGGCAGACTCGGGACATATCACTGCATATGAGAGAAAAAATCATGACTCACCATTACAAATATTCCCTTTTGTGTTTTGTGTGTTATCCTGTCCTTGTTGGTCCAATTGTGTTTTCCCTTCTATAGTGTGGGCTTCAGTGTCTTTGGATTTTATAACTAGGTCTTCTTGAAAAACACTGGCCTCCATTTGTACTGCTTCTGACTGGTTGGTTTTAATATCCATTAGGAAGCTGAACAGTCAGAGCACTGCGGGTGCACCTCTGGAAAGAACGATTCACAAAACCATCTTGGGAGGCCGGCCAGCTGGAAGCACGTCCAACACTCGTGATCACAGGCAGCACTGAAGACAGAAAACATCCAGTTAGACAATTGACAGGAGTGTCTCCTTGCACTGTGTACCCTGTACAACACTCCGCTCCATATACTGGAACACTTACTTCACATTATATGTGATATGTGTTAATATAAACCATATTGATATTATATATCATTTTATACAATAATATTGTCTTTTGCACACTCTGTCTACATATTCTTACACTCATAGTATATTATATTATCTATTGTATAGTCAAATACTTATATTTATACCTCTTCTATATATCATATTATATTATATCATACTCTTTGTATATTATTTGTATATATAAGTCTATATACACATATTTATACATGTGTACATGTTATTATTATTATATATACTGTTGCTGCCATTATTACTATAAACTGCTATTATATTGGTATAATTACTATCATATATAAATATATATTATGTTATAGTATATACTATATATACTGTACTATTTGTATATACTGTCTAACAATAACATTACCATCATATCATCAGTACTATTACCATCATCTTGCCACTGCACCTTATCTACCTATTTATCTTGTGTTTCTGTTTTTATTCTTTCTACCTCAATATTTTTTATTTTATTCTATTGTATTGTATTTTATTGTATTCAAATATACCGGCTGCTATGACGACTTAATTTCCCTTTGGTGATGAATAAAGTAATCTATCTATCTATCTATCTATCTATCTATCTATCTATCTATCTATCTATCTAGGAGACTATGACGCAAGAAGACGATAAACATACATCACAGAGGAATGTGTGGCTCTTCACAAGTGACACCAACAATGTTATGTAAGAACGCAACTTGCTTCAATTTACACATAAGCCTGAGTCAAGGGCTAACAAGCTGGGCTGGTAGTTAAGTAGATTGAGCAGTTAAATATAGATTAACTAGCAACCAACACTAACATCACACAGAGAGAGAATAATACAAACTGTGATAACAAATGCAACAGATCGAAACTCATCTAAAGCTCAATCAGAACGAGTTAATATAATCAGTGTAGGAATCTGCTGATAAGTAGAGACCAATGTTGTGTGACCAGCTCTGAGGACGACTCATGTTGATGTAAATAGGGCTGTAGCCTGTTGTCTACCTTACTGCGGTGGGAAAGAGGCGGTGTTTTGTGTTTTAATAACGTTTCTCTTATGACATATTGATCCAGGAAGTTCCAATCTGTGAATATGTTTCCACCTTTACCGGGCTGTCAGACACAGACTCACACAAGCAATTCACTGTCAGGCTTTTTCAAATGTCGATTTAAGACTGTGGAGAATATCGGTTTCAATCAATCAATCAATCAATCGAGAGACACATGTGAGGGATCCCTCTCCCAGGACGGACAGAAGTGCAAAAGATGTCAAGTGTAGGAAAACATCATCGGGATTAAAGTTTTTTAGCAGCATCGATGAGGGTAAACATTTTTGAAGGATAACTTCAATACTATATGTCAAGTAGTCCTGCTGCAGCAGCTCTAGATCAGCAAAATATTAAGCCCCACATACAAATGTGCATCTGTCAACAAGCGATGCAGGATTAGCACTTCTGGTTTTCAGACTCTGCCACTGGAGGTGTGCGGATGAACATTCAAGTCACACTATTATCTTAAACTATTGGTCTTTAGCTTTCACAGATAACTTGACTCGGCAGTTGAGTTGCTAAATTCAACGCTTGCTATCTCCGATCGGCTCCGTGTAACATCGTAGAAACCGCTTGTGTCTCAAAAGAACGAGACAGCCATCAATAAACGTAAAACCTTAAAGCTGCTACGTAGCACTTAGGCGTTGGCTAGCTTTAGTTCATCTCTACCAGCTAACGACAAGGATGCTACATACACTGAACGGCCGGTGAATATAAATGAAGCTCGCTGATGCTAACCAGACAGCTAGCTAGGTGTGTTTACGACGGGAGCTGTCAAGCTAAATGAGCTAACATGCTAACTGGAGACGCCAGCAGTCGGTGCAGGAGCGAATTCACAAATATTCCAAGGTAATTCAACGAGTTACCCACTGGGGCGTGAACCTGTTACAAACCCCGAGTGCAAATGACCCAATGACAGCTTCGGTAAATGCGATAAAAGACATTAAACGCTCACCTTTCTGCGAGCTTCGCCTTTTACTACGTGGCTGTTTGGTTTCCGTCCCTTTAAACGTCCGACTAGAAACAGAGGGCGCGGACAATTAAGTACCTGCGAAAACAGATGAAGCTTGTGAGAGAGCGGAGGGTTTTTACTGTTATTTAAATACAAAACCTACTGTGTTCTTTCTATGAGATAGTGATGGTGCACATTTATGGCGACGACCGTAACATTGCACGAAATAAATGTTAAATTAACACATTATATCATATCATATCATATTATACTGCATTACATTGCATATTGCAATCTGACACTGTTCACTGTTTTGCATTTTGCATTTCCGATTTACTTCTTTACTTATATCTGTTATCTTTTATATATTTTTATTCAGAAATGTTTATGTCAAAATTAACGTTACTTTGTATAAATATTGGTAAAAAGTGAGTATATAAGAAGTAAACAGTGAGTAAATATATACTGGTTTCCTATTTTTTATTGCTCTCCTATGTATGTTGTATTTATTGCGTTTTTATGTTTCTATGTTCATTGTACGCACCAATAACCAGAGCAAATTCCTTGTATGTGTAAACGTACTTGGCAATAAAATACTTCTGATTCTGATTCTGATTCTGAACTATAATAATGAACGGACGTTACCTCTGCAGGGGCAAAAGGATCTGACAGCGCGTTAAGAATAGAGAATAATACACAATGCAATAACTAAATGGACATGACACTTTTTTATTGACCGAAAATATTTTATTTTAAATTTGAATCAATCAATTTCTTCTTCAGCTCATTTGTGTCTCTCTGTAAGTTTATGTACACAAGTTTTCAAAAATCAATCTGCAATTAATAAAATGATGATGACAATGATGATATTGTTATTATTCTGATTATTATTATTATCTTTGTTATTATTATTATCTACCCATCCTTAAAGATTAACTACGACTTGTTGCGTTCGCTCGGGGTTATTACATTACACTAAACTACATTTAATTTACCTGGCGCTTTCATTCAAAGCAACTTACAATAAAGGTATTCAACCATGCAGGTTATTTTGAATCAAATAAGCCAACTACAAATAGCATATGAGTCTTTGCTCACTCTGGGTGCGAAATTATAATCAGTAGTAGATAATAAAAGAAACTGTAAATAAAATAACACAGCACTATCCTGATGGATTGATAGTTGATTGAGACCACCAGAACACGTGATGTCCCAATTCCTATTATTACATCAATAAAATCAGTAAGTATGTTTTTGATGATGCTGTGGAATGTTTGTTGCCCCCTACACTGATGTCCACACATATAAAAAAAGAAAGGAACAAATATTGATGAGTATTGAAAGAGAAAATATTCACGTTTTGGTACTCTAAATTACCATGATGCAACTGATTTGACATATTTCATTAGATTAGATTAGATTTCTTTATTTATCCACACAACGGGGAAATTCACTTGTTACAGCAAAAAGAGAAAAACAGAATTTAAATAACAGTGCTGAAGCAACAATAAAAAAGAAAGATCAAAATATATATATATATATATATATATATATATATATATATATACATATATAGTAAATAAAGTTTGGCCTAAATATTTATTATCTAAGATTATAATCGAGCTGGTCAGAGGTGTATAGACCCCTGCCATATTCACATTTTCATACCCAGCAACCAGCACCCTCAACATGACAATTGCATGCCAACCACTGAAAACCCTCCACAGGCTTGACCCACAGGTCAGCTCACTCTGACACCTACATAGGGAGCAGGGATCCATGTCTAAGGTGTTAAGTGTCAAGTGAATCACATAATGCAAGTAAAAGCATAAAGTCTGGGGTTAAACGATCATTTTAATGCAAAGGTTGAATTCCAACAAGAACTGTCAAAAGGCTTTGTGAAGGATTTCAATTTGTTGTGCTCTGGCGCCATTTAGTGGTAGTATTAAGAATTACACAGTGATGGAGTGGACAGAATAAAGGGGCTGAAAACGTCTAATGAACTTGCCACTTTTTTTATCTTAATTGTATGTTTATTTTTTCCAGAAATCAATCTTAAACCGTCAGAATTGAATGAAAGACATGTAGCCTGAAGCCTTTTGAGATGAATGTCTTCTAAACTACTAATTACCTCTCATTTTCCTTGTATATTCTTCCCCTGTGAGATTTGAATCACTTTGAACTATGTTGATCTACATCAAAATTACCTGATTTAACGTGGTTAAGTTCTGGTAAAATCTTATTTAGCAGATTTGGTGCTGACATTATTGCTCTAACTCTGTATCAGAGGAATATGCCGACCTATCATATATAAAACTTTAAAATGCAGCCTCTAAAGAAGAGGAGTTGGTGCCACATTCAACTGACATTTTAGTTCTCGTCTGAAGACATTCTTCCTGTGACAGGCAGCAGTACAATTTAGAAGTGAATGTTTTTCCCCCCATCCAGACATCATCACCATCACTTCTATGCTTTTTACATCTACTGTCCTGAATGAAATATATGCACTTTTTCGGATCCCAGAAGGTTTCACTATAATGAAATAGCTCAGACAATCAAGTTAATGATTTGGAATCGGAACTATACAACTTGCATATTTACATTTGATTATCAAATAAATATTTAAAAAATCAAATCAATCAGGATGTTTCAAAACTATGGAGGCCCCCCACACACAAAACCTTGGGCCATACAATTACATTTTCATACACACAAATAAAAAACAGGCACATTTCTTATGAAGCTCTGAACAAAATATTAATCTATGTGCAATAAAACTTGTTTACATTGTAAACTTATTGAGCCAGACTAAAGTAGAATTCTGAAAAGAAAGACTGTTAATTAATGCACTTACTCGCTAAATCATTTAGAATTTAGATTTAGAATTCATTGCACAATAGGTTGGCCTAAAATTACTGGAATACAGGAATATCATAGCTAGACCTACTGATATATATATTCAGTCGACTGGTTGAAACCACATTTGTATTCATATATTAAATTGTTTTGAACAAGATGAAATAGAATGTTTCATTGTACTCAATAACTTTATTAATATCCACCAGTTTCCAGTTTACATTTACTGGTACTGCAATAATCCAACCACTGTAAAATGTTGGTGCAATTTTTCATTTTTTATGGCACAGCTTTTCTTTAGGCGTATAAGTATATATTTTTGTCTGTCTTTGCTGTCTATTACGTCTTGTTGTGTTAAAGGTTCAGTGTGTATAATTCAATGCGCATCTAGTGGTGAAGTTGCATATTGCAGCTGAACAACCCTCACCTCACACTCCACTTCCAAACATGACAGAGAACCTGTGGTGGCCTTCAATTGTCATAAATCTCAAAAGGTTTGTCCAGTTTGGACTAATGAAAAAAAAACAAAAAAAACATGGTGGCCTCCGTAGAGAGGAGCTGCTCCCGATGTAAATATAAAGTATCTAAATATAAAGGGTCCATTCTAGAGTAAAGAAAACAATAATTTATACAACTAAGATGAAAAACAGAATTGAAAACATTATAAGGATTGTTCTATATTAACTTTCTGCCAATAGATCCTTTTCATCTAAATCGTACACACACACTGGACCTTTAAGTGTACTTGTTCTGTTTGCACATGGAGCTTGTAAGGTCTGATTCCCAGTAAATATAAAGTATCTAAATATAAAGGGTCCATTCTAGAGTAAAGAAAACAATAATTTATACAATTTAGATGAAAAACAGAATTTAAAACATTATTAGGATTGTTCTATATTAACTTTCTGCTAATAGATCCTTTTCATCTAAATCGTACACACTGGACCTTTAAGTGTTCTTGTTCTGTTTGCACATGGAGCTTGTAAGGTCTGATTCCCAGTAAATATAAAGTATCTAAATATAAAGGGTCCATTCTAGAGTAAAGAAAACAACAATTTATACAGTTAAGATGAAAAACAGAATTGAAAACATTATTAGGATTGTTCTATATAAAATTTCTGCCAATAGATCCTTTTCATCTAAATCGTACACACTGGACCTTTAAGTGTTCTTGTTCTGTTTGCACATGGAGCTTGTAAGGTCTGATTCCCAGTAAATATAAAGGGTCCATTCCAGAGTAAAGATTAAAGAAAACAATAATTTATACAAGTTAGATGAAAAACAGAATTGAAAACATTATAAGGATGTTCTATATTAAATTTCTGCCAATAGATCCTTTTCATCTAAATCGTACACACTGGACCTTTAAGTGTACTTGTTCTGTTTGCACATGGAGCTTATAGGGTCTGATTCCCAGTCAGGGCCGGGTCTAGACAGGCATGTATGAGGGGGCAGCCACAAATCTTGAGGGGGCATTGTGCTTTATTATATTATTATTATTATAAATTGGGATTTAGTTTGAGGGGGCACAACATTTATTTGAGGGGGCCAGGCCCCCTCTTGCCCCTGCCTAGACCCGGCCCTGTTCCCAGTAAATATAAAGTATCTAAATATAAAGGGTCCATTCTAGAGTAAAGAAAACAATAAGTTATACAATTTAGCTGAAAAACAGAATTGAAAACATTATTAGGATTGTTCTGTATTAAATTTCTGCCAATAGATCCTTTTCCTCTAAATCGTACACACTGGACCTTTAAGTGTACTTGTTCTGTTTGCACATGGAGCTTGTAAGGTTTGATTCCCAGTATATTGACTGTGACACTTTGAGGAGAAGCGAGTCTAGGTTGGGCTGGACTGAGGGGGAGACCAGCAGAGTTTGGAGCTCGGGTCTGATCCTGAGCTCCAGTTCGCCCATGACCCCGATGGAAGCGCGCTCCCGACACTTCAGGTGAATGAGAGGGACGCGGGGCCGCGGGCGTGGACACTAGTGTGCGGGACGACCGGAGGAAGATGACTTGTGTCACGTCGCTCGGGCCGCATGTCTTCATCACCACGTATCTCCTCTTCGTCATGGGCAGCGTTGCACAGAAAGTAAGTGAGCATTTGGTCCAATAATGCAAAAGCGTTTTACCTCCAGCACACAGTGCGCTGGAGAGAACCGAGCCCCGGACTCCGCTCGGAAATCCTCTCATTTAACTATTGTTTGCTCCCCGGCAAACCTTCCCGACCCCAGCGGACACAGAGAAAGTTATTTCAAGAAAAATGATCTACCAAAGTTTACTTCGGGATATATTTTCAACAACAACACAAGACTCGTATCTACGAATTTTGAATTTAAATCTAGCTCGCCTGGTCCGTCCACGTTGTCGCGCTGCCAAAAAGCACCGTAGTAGACTTTAGTGGGGAAGCGTTCCGTAGTGTGAGACAATTTCTAAAAGTTGAGTTTTTAAAATCTTTGTAATGCGTTTTGTTTGGTCAAATGAACGCCGACCTTACTGGAATACCATTGTTTTTCTAAAAATCCTCTCATGTCTTGTATTTCAACTGAGAGAAATGTGCTAGTTGGCGATGATCTTAAAAATGTAGACTTTTTCTACATTGGGTTTTGCGTGCACTTTCCTTCGATAACATGATGGCACGTAGCGCATCTGAATCTGTTAAAGTTGTGTTGGAAACAAACTGTAGCCTATTCAATTACTAGGATGTTGAAATTGTCATGCAGTCAGTGTGTGTGTATATAACATTCAGCCGACACATGCGCCTCATATAACCTGCACACTGCTGTAGACTCAGATGCTGTTTCAAACTTATTCTAGATTTTCTATTAGAATATTCCACGTGTTTTTTGATCAGCCAAAAACTTTCAAAACTAAAAAAAAACAAAACCCTGCAACAGGAGCCACTGCCAGACTTCTTTCTGCTTTACGTCTTGCCGACTGACTTTCGTGCACCTCTGCCATTCACAACAAAACCCTGCAAGTCTTGGGCAATATTTCAAAAACGGACCAACTTGGAATGTGGCACGTTTTATCCTCTGGGGCCTTCAGATGGATGTTTTGATGTTGTGCACTTCACAGACTTGGAGAATGGCATGCAGAGTCCGAACTGCAGAAATGAGAACCACATTGAGAGCGTGTTAACCTTATGTTGCTCTTCTCAAAGCAGATTCCCATGCTCTGACTCTCGGCGTTGCAAGGTGTTCACGAGCAAGGCTTTATGTCTCTAATGGACGTGACACAAAACAGTCAGGGGTTGTGTGTTTTCCTCCCAGTTATAGGCTGTCACTCACGCTTGACATGTTTTGGCTTCTACTAAAGCTCCTGCCAGGCCAAGGAGTCTCTGGTTGAAGCCCGTAGGCTGTTCTGATGTCATAACTTGAGGTGTCATTCTGTAGTTTGGTTTATGTGGATACCTGAACCAGAAAAAGACAGGGCACGTGACTGAGGATGACGGGACTTGTTGATGCACATTGCCAGTAGCCTGGAACAGTCATGTTGACACAGACAGGGACAGGGGTGGGCCTTGACACTCGCACTCGAAGAAAATAACTGTGATCTCTCACTGCTCAGAAAATATACACTCTCTATATCATCTTTAATCTAATGGACTTGTTAAAATCACAGGGATGGATGCTTCCTATTTTATTTTGCCCTCTCCTGCCAAATTTGTCAGTCATTGTAGAAAAAGTACCCAGATTATAAATTGTGTCACCCTCTCAGTGATCCCATAGTTTGTGTGATGCAACATCATTTTCCCATGTGTAACAGACAGTGGCTGCTGTCATAACACAAAATGATTACCCCTGGCAATGGGACATGCACACAAACGTTGACAGCCAGGAGAATCTCTGTGGCTCCCACCTGTCAAGAGCTGTCCTCTTCCGCTTGCGGACAACAACAGTTCAGCACAGTTCTTAGAACTAGACAACAAAAGCCCTTGGTATATTGAATTGTCAGCCATCCCAGCTTTAGTTCCTGTGTGCATAGGGTGCTCACTATCTTTGCAATTATCTGCCTGAGGGGGCACGGTAAATGATGGCTTTGTCCTCCGCTCCCCATTTGTATTAAGTTGATTTTTGGAACAGCATAAACAAGCTTGGAATTTTACTCTATCCCCCTCAGAAAAAAATGGGAGGCATCCAAGTCTGTTGGTCCACAATTCAGCGCTGTGGGCAAGTGCATTTGATCCCTGCTTTGTTGCCCGGCTCCGTCTTTCGCAAGGTTTTTAGTTGGGATGGAAAGAGGGGACATTCATCTCTAATTGAACCGAGGGGTCGGACCCCGTGGAACTGTGAATTCCCTCATTCCTCCCATGAGTTATATCACAACAGATGCAGAGAGCCTGTCAACAGATAAACATATCACAGAGTCTGTGAGCTGTGATGGGACGGCAGAGCGTTCCTGTGCTGCAGATACAGTCGATTGTTCAGTATAAAACAAATACATTTTTTTATACTTTTTGGAAAAGCTAAAGGCTCAATAGCTGCATTGTTTAACTTTTCTCCTAAAAGTTGTTACAGCACCGTTATGTTCAGACCACTACAAAAAGTACATTATATAAAGCACCTGCTATATTAGATGATGACGATTTGCTAAGCTAGTCACGATTTACGAGCAAGGATCTAAAATCCTTTTTTTCTGTCAATGTTGTAGTCATTGCTGGTTGGTTCCTCTCTGGCATTAACATTACATTACAGTACCACGCTTCTAATTTTCAAAGAATATTAATAGTTATTTGTAAAACCATGAAAAGTTTAAAATATATTTCCAGAATCCTTACCTTTCAGCCAATATTTTCAAGCAACTGTTTTCTAACCGAACCAAAAAAGTGCATATATGTTCATGCTTGAACTGAGCACGGTGAATTAGCATTTTACTATCACTTATGTTTGTCTATATTTATTTGTATTTACGTCTTGTAATGTTATATGTTGTAAAGAAATAAGAAAAGGGAAATTCCGAGGTTTCTGGGTTGGAAACAAAGACAGAAATTGACAAACAGAATAAAATCAGTTTAATTACCTGATTTAGTCGACACAATAGTACAGTCTTTGCAGATATATCAGTATATTAAGATTATATGAATTAATTGTATTTTTAAAGAACACACTATCTATTTGTACACAATTCTAATAAACTAATGAAAACTTCACATGAACAACCTGAAGAAAATCTGAAGATAAGAGCGAAGTCACTTCATTTCAGGGTTTACCTTACAGTCGGGATTTTATTGCTTTGACAACAATTGTCACAACCTACTGTTGTACAGAGGTCATCAGTGCTGCTTGAGTTTATATTAAAAAAAAAGATTAGCTTATCTGGCAGTTTTGATTCTGTGGTTCACTTGGAAATGTTATTGTATCCATTCAGACCATTTAGATTGATTGCAGTTATTCAGCACAGTGCATCCGAGTCTACACGATAGGGCTTCTCATTGAGGTGCTGCCCAAAGACTAATTATCATGGATGCGTTCACTGGACCACATTCCAAAATCTGGAAATGATTTCACCAAACTGGTTGAAACCACCCTGAAGATAAGGTCATTCCACAGGCCTGCTTTAGCAGCTACCACAGCAACAGCATCTCTTTTAGAGGAAATATGTTAATAGGTTTTACACCACAAACATGAAAGCGAGAGCAGTTTGCCCACCCACTAACATATCTGTGTGAGTGTGAGGACCCGAGTGGTAATAATTTCCAGTGTTGCGTGTTTACATGTAGGGCAACTCCGAGGTTCCCATGATGGCTCTGTACATAAAATGTTGATCAAACATGCTTGGGCTCAAAGAGGCCTTTCATAAGTCACACATGATGCACGATGGCGGAAATCTGCTGAGCCAGCGCCACAGTGGCCAGCAAGTGAGACCCTAGACATGCCTGGGCTTAATCACGCTGCCACGCCAGTTGTTTGTAAACTCACTCGGGCTCGAACGTGCAGCCACTGACGTGAGCCCACCAGGAGGGGTGTTGATATCACAGGGGGGAGATAACGTGATGGAGCCTGGAATCGAGTATCTGTTGCTTTTCCCAGCTGTGGAGAGTGACCTTAAGGAGCTTCTGTGCATTTGGAGGGGGCTGTAGATAAACTAAAAACCCATGTTGCAATGATCCTGCACAGAGTGAGTTCCAGTCTGTTGCTTTTTCACTTGAAAATCAGTCTTTGTGATGACAGGATACAGGAAATCTGTGTACGTTAACCAGATTTAACATCGGGCTGGGTGATGTGGCAAAAAATTATATCAAGTGGAAACATTTGAACATCAGTCGATATCGATAACTATCACAATAACTGTCACAATATATCTTTATCTTAAGTGTAAAGACCGATTTTCTCTTCTTTATGGGCACAGAATGAAAAACACTTGATTTTACGAGTCCGAGGTAGATCAATTATGTCTTATACCTTTTCACTGGGCTTGAAAATGCACAGTCAATACATCAATAAATGTTGGATTTTTGTCATATTGCTATTTATGAAAATTATATTGCAATAATTATTGATATTGTTTTAGAGCCCGGTCCTAACGGATCAGTGTAGCTCAAGGGGAGGTCACTAATCTTTGCTGCACTCTGTTTACCCTGCGCGGTCCTTTTGTACAGTGTGTGAGGTCTTGTGTGTGAGCAGCTCCGTGTTAACTGCATTACTTTGTTAGCTGTTTGTGTGTCTCAGGGAAATTCCTTTGTGTTTGTTGCACAACCCCCATTATATATTGTGTATATTCTAACTGAATTAGTGACACTTCTGGTCCAGTTCAACTCAAATAGCTCCAGCTTTTATTTGATTTGTGGTGAATTTTGCCTCATGCCAATGATTTCAGGATTAGTAGGGACGAATGTCTAGCCGCATGATTTTCTCCATTTCATCCTTCTTAATGTTTGGTCTATGGGTTTGTGTCCCGGAAACTGGAAATCAAACCAAACTACTTGATTAAATAAAAAATAAATAATTGTGATATTAAACTCAGGCTACATTCTATGACCACAAAGCCTTCTGACTAGATGTTGATATTGGTCCTGACCTGAAAGATTTGAGTGCGATTGTAATACATCCTGAGTGGACTGCCGCTGCCCGGGCGCTAGCCTGTGAAGCAGTGTCACTTTTCTCCTGCAGTAAACAGGGCTGGTGAGGATTCCTGCCCCCTTTTTAGGGGCCCGCCTGCCTGTTTATGAGCCAGTCCGGAGCTGTTTGTGCATGAGAGGCAGAGTGTGTGTGTGTGTGTGTGTGCGTGCATGCGTGCGTGCGTGCATGTGTGTATGTGTGTGTGGTACTTCAGCCGAAGCCTGCTCGTGTTGCAAAGTTTTCAAAGGGGTGTCGTCAGCTGGGGCGGTTTTAAAATGTCCATGTTAGTGTTAAGCTTTACGTCAGATTGCACATTTTAGTTTTGTCAAATAAAAGGTGTTTCTAGAGCTTTAATTCCATGCTCAAACATGCATTGATAACAGAAAAGTTACATTTTTCTTTTGGTTTATTTCTCCTGTTTTTGAACCATATCCCAGAATACGTGGAGTGCAATTAAAATAATTTCTATAAAATATTATAACAAGAAACAAAGTGTTCTGACAAACAATATTCTTATATAATGGCACATATAATATAATGGTGATGTGTAAACAGCTCAGCTCCACAACATCAGTCAGCAGACTTAAAGTTGCTAATTAGACAGACCTATGAATCTCATGGTGGAATGTGAATGAAACACATTTTTTTAAAGGATGTACTAATGCAAAGTGAAAACAAAAGAACAAAACCATTTGTCAGGGGCCTCTTGGTAATGACAGGAGCTGCTCTGATGTTTCACTGAACAAGTCATTTCAGACAATTATGTGCTCAGTCGATCTACTTCTGTCCAGGGGAGCCCCTTGTCACCGGCACTACTGGGGCACAATAACCAGCCGGCTCTTATGTAAACTTTCAACTTGCTTTGTACTTATTAGCATCACTTCATTAAAATATCATCTGCCTTCCCCCTTTTGTGGAGTGGCTCCCCAATATGGCGCTGGGGCCCAATTGTTCTTCGCCATGAGAAAAGGCATCCTTAAATAATTAGCGGCCTGCCAGTGGCGCGGCCTGTGATGTAACACAAGTGAGATGTGTGGCATTATAAGAATGTCCCATTTCCATTTGACACTGTGGCACTTTGGGGCCCTTTTAATGTGTAGTCTAGCATGCACATCCCACAGGGGACCTCCCGGCTGCCTCATCGCGGTGGGAGAGATGACACAGTCTCTGTCCGTGACACAGTTCCCTTTCATCAAATGCAGGATTCACGTCGCACACGAGACCACTATTGATTTATAGATAAGCATTATTTGCAACATTTTTATTTGGACATTTTCAAAGTGTTCTTATACCTTATATTACATTTTAATGGTGGTTAAAGTGAATTTTGAATTGAGCAGTACATGTTTTATTGAAAAGGTAAATCTTTTCTCCAGGTGATTAAAAGGCTATTAGCTCAAACTACAGTGGGTGTATTGACACAAACCTTTCTCTTACTGTCTTCTGAAATATTTAGAAAATTTGTTCTCAAGATGCTTTGTTGGCATTTGATAAAATCAGTTGGGGAATATTTTATTTTTATATATTTTTTAAGAATGTTTTACATGTTCATTCGTTTTACAATGTGTTACATTTTCGATTTTTTTCATTTTAGGGTTAAAAGGATCAAAATTGAAGAGGGAACGGCAGCACCAGGATGAATAAATAAATATACATCTATTCATCGCTGGTTATTTTTGTCCTAAAAGGGGGACACACAGTCCTTCCCTTCCCCCTGTTATGCCCCCATATTGTGAAGTGGTTCCCCCTCATTGCGTAACCTCGCCGCAAACACTGCAAACCCCAAATCAGCTTATTCGCTCTAACCTCTCCTGAACAGGAATGGCATTTGGCCCGTTCAAATGTCACCCACGTAATTCTTTGCTGGAGCACATTAATTTCTAGTAAGGGTGTAGGAAGTGCAAGTGTAGCATGTAATGCATGCCCTGAATAAAAGCTACACTGGGAGGGCAGGTGGAAGACAGGGAGAGTAAAAACATTACAGATTTTGTTTTCTTGGTTCTCCTGACTGAGGCTGACTGTTACAGACTTTAAGTCAGAGGGAGACAGAAGGATGAGGCTGAATGAATCACGCAGCTCAAAGATGTAATACAACTTCATGGATTTGAAGGAGTAATGAAATAGAAGAACTAAATGTGGTGGTTAATGTTGATTTTGTGGCGGGACATTGGTGCATGGAAAACACTGGGTACTGAAAATTAGCCACATCTGTCACCTCAGCTCTCTGCATGTTACTCTGTGATTTGTCCATGTGAAGTGGTGTTTGGTAAACCATCAAACCTCTCAGAATGCTGTCTGCACAGAAGCATTAAATGTTTACCTGGGATTTAACCAACATTTAAATCAGTATTTCGTTCCCCTGGCTGCTTGCACTACTGGAGAAGCAGACTTTTTCTAGCGTGATAGAAGTGCATGCCTAATTGGAATAGACCGGAGAAGTATTTCATATAAACACTGAACATCATTAAAATACATTTTGAAGATGCAACCAGCTGCTTGATAACGGTCTAAAATAACATTTTGACTTCCTTCCTAAGTTTTGCACAAGCAATGCTATCATCCCAAATCACAGCATAACATTGGGACTGTTGAGGTTACAGATGAGATGTTTAACTCTGCAAAAACATTTACTTGAATTGGTCATCATGTTATTATCTTATCATATACCATTTTTGAGAGCAATTGGTAAATGTGAATGATCTTTGATCCTATGAGAATGTGATGACACCGACTTGTGTAACACCCAACCACATACACATACACACACATTACTTCTTCAGTTACACAGGTCCTGCTGCCCTTCTTCCCCTCCCACGTGTCTGTAATGTGCTGAAGCCTGGCTGTGACATTGTCAGCTGTATCAACTATGGAGGCGACTTGTGGTTTGATTGTGATGACCCGAGGTCAGAGCGAGGGCTCCTCACTGGATTCACATGGGGGTAGATGGTCCACGGAGCAATCAGAGGGCCTGTCTGGCTCCACAGACTTTAGCTTTCCTTGTACCCCCCCCCCCCAAAACCCATCAAAATTGCATTCTCAGAGTGATCTCCAATGCTTTTAGCCCAGTCCAAAACAACAAGTGTTGCCTGCGGGTGTTGGTGTGTTACCTGTTTGTCATGGGGGTCTGCCAGTCTGAGTCATTCCCACAGTCCAGAACTGAGGCCAACAGGAAAGCTCATAAACACGCAGGCCCCCTACAAAGGTCTGGTCCTCAGCTCCCTGACCCAGCCACACATCTGCCGCTGCTTAGGGCCTAAGTCCCCCTAACATCCCTGCACACCTGGGAAAAATTATTGCCAGCATGTTTGAAGAAATACCCTCCTTAGGGTTACCCAAGCAGGCAATAGAGGCAAAACACAGGCTTTGATATGAGGGCAGAACAGCAGGGTTGAACAGTTCAGTTGCAAGCCGGTTTATGTCGAGTTGGGTTCGCTGATATTTGCTGATAGTTACCATGGTTGTTGGTACTTTTGTCATAGAAAGTTCTTGACGTAGTGACCATTATCTGACTCGTCTCTGAATGCAATATGATACGAACAGAACACTATTACACATAATGCCAAAGAATAACATGAATGCTAGCTTGGGTGGCCCCGATGTGAATCAAAAGCCCTCACCTTGGCACTGCTTCCTGTGCTCAACCTGTTGAGCTGTGTGAGTCATGGTAATTGTCACTCTGAGAAAGGGTGTCATTAGACGACCGATATAATAAAAATGTACGATTCTTAGTGGAAATGATGTGTCATTAGAGCAGCTTTAGATTTGTGACAAAACTGACTCATTATAATTCACTTTGCAGGTGTACTTTGACTGTGGTGCCAAGGTGGATGTGGTGGACGTCCAAGGCCTCATCCTGTCTCCTGGCTTCCCCTACAACTACTCCTCTGGGACACACTGTGTGTGGCTGTTCATTGTACCTGTTGATTACCAGCTTATCCTGGAGATATTTGACTTTGATGTGTTTGAGAGCCATGACTCTGCACCACAATACTCAGCCATCTCTAATTTTGAAGAGGAAGAGGGAGATGAAGAGGCGACTGTCACCCCTGGCAGCTTTGCGGGAGATGAAACTTCATCTCCAGCTAAAGACCCTTTGCTTCAGAGTGAAGGGGATGTCACAAAGACTCAACAGTCCTCCCAAGACGGTGAGGTCAAGCAAGTAGTGGTCCAGGAACAGTCCACAAAGATGGAAATTACCAAAGTCTCCAATTCTGCCAAAAGATCTACAGATGCCTCCTCTGGCTTATCTTCAGCACCTCCTTCCTCTCTCCTCTTACCTGGGGCTGTGCCTTCAAGAGACAAGATCGTTAACTCCGCCTCCTTGTCTCACCTTAGGGGAGACCCCGACCCAAGTTCTATCCCAAGCACAGTTGAGGAGGAGACCACCCTTGCCTCACCACACACCACTGACACTCCAGCTGTGAGTCCCGAAACGCAGCAGTCAGTGCTTGACGCCTGCCCTCATGATGTCCTCTACATCTCAGACCTCATCACCTTTTCGTCCAGGTTCTGTGGGTCCAACCGCCCGCCCAGCAGCCAGCTGGTATTCGGCTCCAACCAGGAGATGGTGGAGGTCATCATGGAGCTTATCACTACAACACACTGGGGCCGTGGCTTTGCTCTGCTCTTCCACTACCACAACCTGACTGAGCCAGGAGGGGACCTCCGGGCCTCTGCTCCTACAGCCAGCAAGGTAGACTCTCTGCTGGCTGCTGTGAGCGGAGCTGCCTTCTTCGCTCTGATACTTACAAGTGCCCTCTGCATCATTTTCAGGTAACAGAAGTTCATTAACTTTATTAGGAAAGCAAACAATTTACAAAAATAACACAGCGGATCAGAGAATAAGTGCGACCATCAGATTAGCCAGTTTAATTCATTCGTTTTTGATTGACTTCTATTCGCCCTTAATGAATTGAAAACAACACTGTGACGTCTCTGGAATTGTGCTGCCTGGGTGGTATTTTCTCCAGAAAATAGCACAAACTTTAAAGTAATTTTTTTTTTTTAGAACTTTATTGAAGATAACACAAACATTCCTTGACAGCATCACAAATTATATATGACAGACTGATTAGTGAAAAATAATAAAGAAATAAAGAAATAAGTGGGCAGTTAAGACATTCCATCGTACCACAGGATTCCCCTCAGCCACCTCCTCACAAAAACATCAGACCTTAATTGTAATTGAGCAGTTAAAGCCTCCATTCCATACACCTCCCTCAGCTTCTGTTTCCACTGTGCCACTGTAGGTGGCTGTGGATTCAACCATTTTATTGTCACCATTTTCCTAGCAGTCATCAAGAGTATATGTAACAAGTGCTCTTGGTCTCTTGTGTACATGCCTTCAGGAGTTAGATCGAAAAGAAACTGACTTGGGGTGAATAGTATATTAATTCCCAAAACTTTATCCATCTCGCTCTTTATCCCCTTCCAGAAAGGAAGCATCATTGGGCAATCCCAAAATATGTGTGAGTGGTCGCCAATCATTCCACATCGTCTCCAGCAGTATATTGCCGCTGGATTATCTGCAAATTTAGAGACTAAAGTAATTTTTAAAAGCCAGAAATCAGCCACCATGTGTTGATCATGAATATTAACCCCCTGACATACTACAAACAAATCCTAGTAACTTAGATTGTTGTCCGTCTTTTCCTCTATTGCCACCAGCAAGTTGATGCTGTTGCCTTTGTGTGTTTGTAAAACTCTCAGATGATGGAGACGAAAACTGATACAAGTATTCAAAGATTCCAGTACGCAAGCCCTAATCATTATTTAACTGATCTTTCACATATTCCCACCAGCAGTTTATTTTCTCATTCTCCTGGGAACATTTTCAGCATCTACTTGACAGCCACTACTTTAAGAAATTCCTGTTCACTGGAAGATAATTCCTGATTTAGTTTTGTGAACTGTATTTAAAAAATAATTAGCATCATATGAATTCTTGAAGTATGGCCAGAAACATGTCTAGTGAGCTCAGAGTGACTGCGACATTTGACCACCAAATTCTGACATGATCATCCATGATTCCAAATGAATGTTTTTGCCAGATATATTTACAGTATATAGTTACTGATATATTGTGTTCATAAGAATGAAACAGACATAAGGTCACACTCAGGCCACTAGAATATAATCCATCCATCCTTGAGTCCAAATATTAGAGAAATTCCCCAAAAATATTCCAGAGATATCAAATTCTCGAGGGAAACAGAAAGACATTAGTTCACAGTGACTTTTGACCACTAGAATGTAATGAGTTGTTTTGAGTCCAACTGATTGTTTGTGCCAAATTTGAAGCAATCAGTCTTAGTTACCTGTGTTGCTAATCAGCAAATTATCATGCTAATAATGTTAGCACACTAATATGCTAAACTAAGATGGTCAACATAGATAGATAGATAGATAGATAGATAGATAGATAGATAGATAGATAGATAGATAGATAGATAGATAGATAGATAGATAGATAGATAGATAGATAGATAGATAGATAGATAGATAGATAGATAGATAGATAGATAGATAGATAGATAGATTACTTTATTCATCCCCGAAGGGAAATTAAGTCGTCATAGCAGCCGGTATATTTGAATACAATACAATAGAATAAAATAAAAAAATATTGAGGTAGAAAGAATAAAAAACAGAAACACAAGATAAATAGGTAGATAAGGTGCAGTGGCAAGATGATGGTAACAGTATATAAAAATAGTACAGTATATATAGTATATAATATAACATAATATATATTTATATATGATAGTAATAATTATAACAATATAATAACAGTATATAGTAATAATGGCAGCAACAGTATATATAATAATAATAATAATTATAACATGTACACATGTATAAATATGTGTATATAGACTTATATATACAAAGAATATACAGAGAGTATGATATAATATATGATATATAGTAGAGGTATAAATATAAGTATTTGACTGTACAATAGATAATATAATATACTATGAGTGTAAGAATATGTAGACAGAGTGTGCAAAAGACGATATTAATGTATAAGATGATATATAATATCAATATGGTTTATATTAACACATATCACGTATGATGTGACGTAAGTGTATATGGAGCGGAGTGTTGTACAGGGTACACATGATGAATATCTTTCTGTTTTTTTGAGATGGGCGAAGACTGTGTCTGTTTGGCTTACCCTAACCAGTCATCAGTTTTAATGCATACATTTGATCACAACCATTGCCTGTATATAAAGATGGCTGATGCCTCTCCACTTCCTCCCACTGTGCAATAATGAAGCCACAATATCCCAGAAACAGGGTTTGCAGTAGTGCTTCAATTTGCAAGTTGCAAATATCAACTCAATATCAGCTGTTAGTCATGACATCTCACCCCATATTTATCTATTATCGAAAATAAAACTTTCATTTGGACATGTATCCGTGTGGTATGAACTCTCTTAAATAAAGAAAATACAATATTCATTTAAAACATTTAATTAAAGGTGTATTGCATTTGTTTTAATTATTAATCAAATTCAATGAACAGCAGGAACAAATAACAATAACAGATTATTCCTTCAGTAATTCCCCATTCTATTGGGGCTCTTCAGGGAAAAAAACGTCCTTGCAGGTGAGAGACTATCATCATCAATCAGCCCATTGTCTTCTCCACATGTTTGGTGAAATGGCTGCAGACCACAGGAAATACAGTTTTATGTGGTTTTTGGCTCATCTAACTGATAATATGCTAGTTAGCTAACTAGTTTAAACGGACAGGGACAGACTGTGTTTACCATTAACTCCTGTTTGACACCTGCAGACCATATTCTACATTGTTTTAGTTCAGTCCCACATTATCAATCAGATTTGATAAAGTTAAACATTAAACACATTTAAAAAAAACCTCAATGTGTATTATTTTGCTTGAATACATCACAAACTTAATTTGATAACAATAACAACCATTGTCTTATTTGTATCATTAACATTAATGTTACATTTGCCCGGTCCCTTTCTGTGGCATCACCCCCCCGTGAAGTCATGTGATTTCAGTCACATGATGTCCATGCTAACCTATAGTAAAAGTCCTGTTGAACAGAATTAGTTTGAACAGGAAATAAACAGAGTGAAGCTTAGGTGTCCCAAATAACCCAATGTCCCAGATTACCCAAATTCACCCCTACAGTCATTGAACCCAAACAATGAAGGCAATGGGTACTAGCCAATCAGAGGCAGAGTAAGGGTGGGCTTTTCATCCACCTTGGGAGGGGAAAAAACCATGAGAATCACTTTAAGCACGTCAGCATTTAGCTTGAAGCACGACTGTGGCAAATCACAGCCTCACAGAGCTGCTGCAGACTCTTCGTCTTGTTAAATATCTTCAGGATCTGGTTTTCTCAGATAAATCTAATATCCTAATTCACAGGTCTTATCTTTGACTTCTCCTGATTGACAATGGGCTGGTGCGTCAGTTACCCAAAATGCAAACACACACACTCAGAACATACGCAGTCTCTCCTTTGTTATGTTGACTCAGCTGGAAGCCTTAGTCCCTGATGTGGTGACCCTCTGTGATTAGTTGGGTTTGGCTGCAACTTTGCGGCTTCCTTGATGTGGAGGCTTCTCGCCCGACACAACGGGGCATTCAAGGTAGAGCACCTGGCTTTAATTCTTGCACACAAGAGGCTGCAAGAAAGTGAATGGGTGGAGAAATGGGGGGGGAGAGGGACAACAAGGAGAAATAAAACTCAGTGTGCGGTTTGTACTGATAGCATTGTCATACAATCAAAAGGTGTAATTTACAAGCTGTTCCCTCTTCCATCAAAGGGGACAATGAACAGTAACTGAGGGGTTAACTTTGGAGGGGTTGTAATACTATCTGTTCTTACGAGCTTTAACCCAACTGATCCATATGGTCCTGGGTCCAGGAAGGTTTACATTTGCTGACAAAAATCTAAACCCTCCTAATCTAAATATTTAGCTTTCTGTGAGAAGCACTCGACTTTAACACGAAAACGTGTTCATTTCTGCTCAGTGTCTCTGTCATGACACCACAGGGTCTCGCTATTAATGACGGGGAAATTGTAAACACGTGTCCAATAAAATGAATGTTTAAGTAGCAAGAACAACAACACAAGTCATTCGGAAGCCAGGAAATGCGCCACCAGGAAATAAATGAGCAGCCTGAGAAGTTTTTTCCCTATTAATTTAAACCAGTTCACAGAAATCATCGGAAAACGAGCGCTGCAGGAGAGATCCTGCAGGTTTAAAGCAGCAGTGAGATTAACTCCCGAGGTCCCCGCTGGTCAGAAAACAGCCAAAGGTGGATGAGAGTCACAGTGGGGGTTGCCGTCGGTTGAGCGGTGGCTGGTAATGAACTCATTCAGCTGTAACAGTAATTTTTTAATAAGTGGGTACTTGCTCAAGTATTTCTGCATGGTTCACTGGTTCATATGGACTTAAGGAGAGGGCAGAAGCCCGGGACACACAGATACAGCATGCTGCCACCTTTAAGGAGGTAAATTGGTTTTATCTCCTCAATTGTAAAATAACCTAATATCAATAATCTATGTATCACTTTTTTGTTCCTTAGACACAGTGTTGTAAGTGAATTTTTTTTTTTTTAATACTCTTTTTTATTGGTTTTTAACCGTTTTATAGTACAAACATTAGGAAAACAAAATAGACAACAAAACAAACAAAACAAAAAAGTCCCACCGCAAACTAATAATGACCACTGCAATATATATCCTTACACATATATATATATATATATACACATATACATCCATGTATACACAAACATACATACATACACAATCAGCAGGATGACAGGAGACAGGCAAGGGAATAGCATGTATAAAATAAATAGAATGAAACAAAATAAAATAAAAAGGCAGTCAGGCCTCCCCTTCCAGAAAGAGATTATGAGTTATGGTTTCTGTAAGAAGGAATGCACCGGTTCCCAGATCCTCCAAAACTTGACTGATTTGTGATTAAGGTCATGAGTCAACTTCTCAATAGGAAAAAGAGCAGAAATCTGTGATATCCACATGTCGACTGTAGGGACCTGGGGAGTTGACCACCTCAGCAAAATACATTTTTTAGCCAAAAATAAAAGAATTATCAACAAAGAATTGGTGTCCGCATCAAAGAGATTGTCTAGAGTATGACTGAGGAGACAGAAAGAAGAAGTCAGCATAAATATTTTACCCATGACCTCCTGAATTGCAGACTGTACCCCCTTCCAGAAAGTCTGGATACGGTCCCATGACCAAGTGAATAAATGTACCTTTATGTATTTTACATTTATAACAAAGGTTAGAGGTGTCAGGGAACATTCTCTGGAGGCGAACAGGTGTGTAATAAGTTCTAAAAAAAAATGTTAGTTCTGTTCATGTATGGAGATTGAGGTACATTTAGGGAAAACCCCACTACAGATCTTGTCCCAGTCTATAGGATTAAACGTCTGAATTTGCTTTTAATGGGCAAATAAATGACAGCGGTGCTTCCCCACAGGAAAAAACAATGCATAGCAATGACATCCCAGTAACAACCACTGTGTGAACTGCTGGAGCTGTGGCGTGTGTGTGAATGCATCTTGCGCCATCATTCAACACCACAATACAGCAACTATTGAGGGGGGGGGGAAATAGCCACAGGTATGCTGGAGCTATTATACACTGAGTGAGGTGGTTACTGTCAGAAAGAGCCCACTTCAGTACAGTTGTTCCATTTTTCATTTCTGGTTTAAACTGTCCAGCTCGCTGCCAAAAGTGGGGGATACATTTTGAGGACATTCATAAAAGCTGACTTATCAGATATGTGTGTAATTATAAACTGAATTGCTGCGGTGGGTGCTTCATGTTTTCCAGACCCAAGCTGTGTCCGAAAAGAGCCAGCTCCTGCGCGTCCAGCAACTCCGAGGTACAGATGCCGCTGCCGTTCACCCTTTCCTCCCATCTCTCTCTCTCCCTCTGTGTCATCTCTAGGGTTGCAAAGGGGCGGAAAGTTTCCGGTAAATTTCTGGAAAAAATTTCTTTCCATGGGAGGTTTAGCTCGGTAATTTTGGGAATTTTGAAAAAAATAAAAAATACGCAAATTAAAAGCTTAGCAATGAAAACATCATTCAAAACTCTATTTTAAAGATGTATGGAATGCAGCACACGCTGCACGTTGAGTTTCAACCCTCCACTGTGCATTCTTCCATCACATGCACAGATAATTCCCAGCATCCTTCACTCTACAGCAGGGCTATTGAGGCCTGCTGTAGTGTGCAGGACTAGTCAGGTAAGTTTCCATGATATTACTGGGGAAAATATATTAGCATGCTGATTGAGGATTGTTCATCTGTTCATCTAGACTATTTCCATTCATTTATCCATCAATTGTAAAATATGTTTCCAGACGATTCCAATTATTTGGCTAACTATTTATATCTCTGGCATTGCATTAGTGTTTTTTTACAAACTTTTTTCTCATCTTATTCTACAGAACAATGCCACGTGCACTATCTCATTTGTGGAGACATTTCACCTCATCCAATGTAGAAGGAAAGGCTGTGTACATTTGCAAATACTGTGCAAAGACCTATGTTAAGAATGACACAACGATGCAGAAGCATATAGTCTAGTGCCCAAAGTTTCCTCAGGGCTCAAATCAGCCTATGACAAAACAAAATGTTTATATTTATGTCTGTATATGACAAGGTAAATGCAGTTAGTATAAATTACCCACAACATTTCCAGTTTATTCACGTTAATTCCTGTATATTCCCGTTTATTCCCGTTTATTCCCGTTTATTCCCGTTAATTCCCATTATTTCCCATGGAAAGTTTCCAACTTTGAATATTCCCAGAATTTTGCAACCCAAGTCATCTCTACATGTCACTCCCTCTCCTCCCCTACCAGTCCTCTTCTCCGTATGTCTTTATTTGTCAGTCAGACATTCCTCTGAACACAGAGCTTTATCTGTGATCACTGGAAATTTCTTTTTAATATAGTTTGCTGCTCAAGCCAACATTGTCCGCTGCTGTAGCACCGCCTCTTCACTCCCCCCCCCCCCCCCCCACCCACACACACACACACAGCCGAACCACCTCAGGTTCACTTCGGGTCACACAAGTGTAAAACAAAGGAAGCGCTGCGTGATGATGACACGGTTGTGAAATCATGACCTGTTATTTACACATGAACATAACCTGCTGTTATTCAAAACCTTGACATTAACTTCGATGACGCTCTCAGACAGAGGAGAAATATTTTATAGATTTATATATATCACCTCAAGCCTGTATATTAATGATATTGATATTTATAATGTATTAATAGATTGATTCTGCAAGAAAATCGTTTATTTTAAAGGGGATCTCAATAATTTTGCACACTAAGGTCTTTGAGAGTGATACTGTATATGTGAAATAAGTTGTACAAAGGAAGCTGTGTGAAGAGCCTCAAGTGATGTCACTTTGGTCAGCATCAGGTTTGTTTGACGTAGTTTGAAAATGAAAGAATTATGTATGCTTGTCTGGAAATATTTTGGTTCATTTTACATATTTAATCTATATTACAATCATCAAATGCGGAAAAAAACCCTTTGTGATCATGATTTACACAAAATGTTCACCCTGACAAAATGAAAATAGATTGGATTTTTTGTAGTTGTTGGGGGCGTTCTGTTCAGCCTCCAACATGGTTATAAAGTTAATTCAACACCTGCCTGCATTAGTATAACTTCCAAGTGAACTTAAAAGACGATATGTGTGATTTGAAAGGTGGATAAGGGGAATGGCACCGTGCTGTGTTGCAGGTGCCAGAGGGCGTCCACACCACCGGGGCCGAGGTCAGCGAGCTGCAACTGATGGCTGAGAATCAGACCAACCTGGGGACGACCACAGACCAAGGCAACAACAACGACAGCCCGCCACACACAGGTGAGGAGGACACACACACACACACACACACACACACAAACACACCTGTCCGTTTGCACTGTGTACCCTGTACAACACTCCGCTCCATATACACTTACTTCACATCATATGTGATATGTGTTAATATAAACCATATTGATATTATATATCATTTTATACAATAATATTGTCTTTTGCACACTCTGTATACATATTCTTACACTCATAGTATATTATATTACCTATTGTATAGTCAAATACTTATATTTATACCTCTACTATATATCATATATTATATCATACTCTCTGTATATTCTTTGTATATATAAGTCTATATACACATATTTATACATGTGTACATATTATTATTATATTCACTATTATTATTATATATACTGTTGCTGCCATTATTACTATATACTGCTATTATATTGGTATAATTACTATCATATATAAATATATATTATGTTATATTATATACTATATATACTGTACTATTTTTATATACTGTCTAACAATAACATTACCATCATATCATCAGTACTATTACCATCATCTTGCCACTGCACCTTATCTACCTATTTATCTTGTGTTTCTGTTTTTATTCTTTCTACCTCAGTATTTTTTATTTTATTCTATTGTATTGTATTTTATTGTATTCAAATATACCGGCTACTATGACGACTTAATTTCCCTTCGGGGATGAATAAAGTAATCTATCTATCTATCTATCTATCTATCTATCTATCTATCTATCTATCTATCTATCTATCTATCTATCTATCTATCTATCTATCTATCTATCTATCTATCTATCTATCTATCTATCTATCTATCTATCTATCTATCTATCTATCTATCTATCTATCTATCTATCTATCTATCTATCTATCTATCTATCTATCTATCTATCTATCTATCTATCTATCTATCTATCTATCTATCTATCTATCTATCTATCTATCTACTCATACACTGGCACTGGCACAGACAAAGGTTATTCCGCAGCTGTGTCAATGTGATCAGTGTTTGCTAAATTACTCAAATCCATAGTCTGGTTATTTCTGTGCATGATAAGCATTCCCTAAGAGGCAGTGCAGCAAGCACAAAGCCCCACAGCCCATTACTGTGGATGTCAATCATTTTGATTTATATTGACCCTTTCAGGAATGATAATAATACCTTCAGGAATATAAATCTGCCATTAATTAGTTTCGTGGCGAGGCAAAGCTCTGTTAAGATTTAGTGCACTCATTTAGAAATTGCTGCCTGAGGTTTGAGGGATGTTCCTCAATTCCTGTGCTGTTTTTGAGGAGGTGACTTGTCAATCAAATAGAGTGGGCTTGGTCGTGAAGATGGTGCACTTATTTTTTGTTTTCATTTTGCAAATAACCACTAGATTTTCCAAAAATACAAAAAACAGTCTTACAGGAGTTTTCCAAGTAAAGATTGATCCAACAGAGAGTTTTACACAAACTGGTTTTAGGTGGAATCAATGTTCTCTCAAGTTATTAGTTTAAATGAAAAATAATCTTAGGGCTCAGGGTGGGTCCGAAGGGTTTTTAAATGGAAAGGAAAATTGCATTAGAGTAGCACACAGCCTTGATCCTGGAACAATCCAAAGCCCCCCCTCCCACCTCTCTCTCTCTCTCTCTCGCCCTCTCATTCTCTCTCCCTCAGTGGGACTGAACTCAGGCTGAGAGATTTGTGGGTTGTGGCATTTAACCCACAAAGCAGCCTGGGAGTAGATTGAACAACAGGAGAACACAGCCCCCTCTCTGTGTGCCCGAGTCACGGTGTCAGGAGTTTACTCCAAAACATACAGTCCACAAAAAGGGGAAGGAGCTGAGATGAGTCCACTCTGAATGTTGTTTCACCGAACCACCTAGACTTGGCTCTACAAGATCATCAGCTCTACTGCTCTATCTCTGAGCAGCTTGCACCCATTACTCAAAGCAGTATGGCATTTGAAATTATGAATCAATGTAGAGCATTCAGATTTCAATGGTAAAGGCTATAATTATGTACAAAATTTGAATCTACACATAATAACACTCTTACCAGACTGCAGAAATGCAGCTTTTACTGAAAGCTCTGATCTTAAACTTTTTAGCAATCAACAATACAGTCCAATAAATCCATTAAAAAAAGCTTTGACAGTAGTGTTTTCAATATATATCAATATTTTTCTGTTCTGTAGTCAGTGCCTCCATCGACATTTCCCAGAATGCAGAGGTGGACCTTTCCTGCAGCGGCTTGACTGAACTGGACCTTGGTGCCGATGAGGTTTTCATTGTATCTTCAGCCCCTAGCCCAGGCAGGCTGCCCTTCTCACCTCACACGGTAAGAAGCAGTTTGGTGCTAACCCAGTTGTCTACGACGTCACCTAGTTAGGACATTACAAGTTCCAAAGCCTTTCACTCAGTTGTCCTGAAAACCTGCCTGAAGGCAAACATCAATAGCATTTAGACAGTATTGGCTGTAGAACAGTAAGATCACACCCATGAACATTTGGGTAAACCCCCCTAAAGTGAAATTTGAAAACAACTGTAGATGAATTATTCTTCATACACAGACCTGCATGGCTCCATGGATGAACATCTGTGTTGGTCGGTTGATTCAGGCAGAAATATCTCAAAATGTGTCGACATTTTGTACATTCACAATTGGCTGTGGATGTAACTTAATGAATGTAGCACCACCAGCAAGTTAAAAGATCTTCTTCATTCATTAGGAAAATATCGGGACCAGACATGCATGATTCTCAGATTATGTATCCTAATGACTGGTGACCATAAACTGTATATAAACAGTTGGTAACCTTACATTTCTATACAGCACCACATTGTAGTTTCTACTTTGGTTTCTGATGAAAAACTTGAAAATAACTACTTTGACGACATTATGTGAAAATTTGCTTTATCGCATGTTGTAACAAATATTAAATGGTGATCCCACTAATGTAGCTGCTAAACAGCATTGTCACTATGAGCATGGTAGCATGCAGATGTTTGCATTAGGCTCAAAGTGCTGTAGCTCACAGAACTACAGCCTGCTAGTCTAAGTCTAGTCTCCTCACTCTCCAGGTCAGTTGGGAAAAAGCTTTCACACAACAGTATTCCTGACGCTTCACAGTGGACAGTGAAATTGTCTGTTTCATCTCAAGTCCAAACTCCGTGGGTGATCCCCTCACCCTGGGGAGATGACCCCTGAACCGATGAACATCAGAGGTGACAGGGCATTCATCACTTTGAATCGACGCAGTGTTCCTAATAAGACTGACACCATTTTTTATTGGCGTACGCGTGGTACAGTGTAACGCTGTAACTACGAGGACATAAACGAGAAAAGAGGATAATTAAAAGATGGGAAGAGCATTGAGGACGAAGCGATGTTGGTTTTTTTCTCTGCTCTCTTTTGTATTCTCTTGGAATAAGAGTTGGCATAAAACAGCTCTGGCAGCTTTTTGAAGGACTGGCAAGCTTTTCTGCAGCCTAGGCTAATGGAGTATTATCAACAGGGCCAGATTCCCAGCTCCGATTGTGTGTGTGTTTGTGTGTCGGTGTGTGTCATGCACGCTTTGGCACACAGTGTGTGGTCTGCCTGTGTGTGTCCTCAATGCAGACATCCACGTAAATAATGTTTTAGAAATGTTAAATGGGCTAGCCGTGGCAAAGGTCCCAGAAAATGGCCAAATGCATCTTCTCGTTGTAATTGCCAGGTTATCTTTCTAGGTTAGCTTGGTTTATTCACTTCACACATCCTCAAGTACTGAATTTATATGTGCATTAAGCCATGCAGCCCAATTGAATAACACTTGAGTTGAAAGGACCACTTGAACGAAAGCTGTAAAGCAATGAAAAGACTTAAGATGCTAAGATCAAGGGAACTCCTTGATGTCTGAAATTTATAGAGATTTAATTCATCTGTTCAATTTTTTTGTTCCATGTCGAGAGTCCCCAGGGACCACAGATAGATTTCACACTCCATCTTTGGAGCCGCGGTTTGCAAGCGACCATGTTGGGTGGCTGATTTTTCACCTCATTTGTCAATCCTTAAAGTTGCCATTGTGTTTGTGGGGCTTTAGTGACCAAAAGAACATTTCATTTAAACCCCCGAGCTAATTCTTGTCTAGACAAAGCTAGCTGCTAGTGACTCTGTGGGAGGGATTATCTGGACTCGCCCTGTGTCTGATGGGTGCAACCCCTAAAACCTTCCTCCTCCTCCCCTGGTCAAAGGCAGCTGACCGATCAGGAAGGATAAAGTGGCTCATCTCACCTGTCGATCACTGCTAACCTCCAGGTTTCACAAGCAAATATGAATCTCAGCACAGCAAAATGTCCTCTTACTTAATCATGTGTTGTACTCCTCATATGCTAAGTGTTGAGAATACACAACATCCAAAATATGTCTGAAACAATTCCAAAACCAGGCCGCTTTTCCCTTGACAGCTTTAATATACTTAATAAATGACGCCTGAGATTTGTACGTGAGCCACACATGCTCGGCTGGCTGGCTGCTCGACTGAGCGCGCCGAGCTAATCAGCACAGTTCCTTCTTGTTAATCCATTAATGAAGAACACAACACAATCTGTAGGCAGGAATTCAGGTGTGGGGCGGCAGTGGAGCAGGTGCAGACTGGCAGCCTGTCAGTTCCCAATGTCCCCGAGCGGAAGACAGGATTGTTTCTCTGAGGGGAGTTGGGACTCTAATCGACAGCAGCTTAATTTACATGTTAAGAAACAACCAATACTTTTCTTACTGTTTTTACAGTTTGAGGTAGGGATGGGGGGAAAAATCGATTCAGTTACAAATCGCGATTCTTGTGAATGACGATTTTAAATCGCCATGCTGCCTCCCAAATCGATTTTTTTCAAAATTAAAAAACATATTTATTGGTTTATACGTGGGGGATATATGGGGGGAGCAACATCACCCCAGAGCATGTGGACCAGCTCTTGTTTTGCACAAGAATCTAAACATACCCAAGCACTAGCTTTGCATCGCCTACATGCAAAAAACAATAGCCTACTTTTTCTTTATTTCAAAGTTTATATTTTAAGTAAACTTTTATTCATTCTATTTAATTTACCTTTTATTTATTGTTTAAAAGTAGCCTAAGTGGCAAACATTTCTTAATCTGTCAGTTTGTGTGCAGTTGACAGGGGCTATACAATAATAGGGCACATTTTTATTTATTTTCTCTATTGGCTGCCCGGCAGTCATTAAGTTAATGTTAATATTGGAAATAAAACTTGTAAAGCTCTAAGTGAATTTGACTGTGTTGTATTTGAAGGAATGATTCAACTTTTTTCCATGGTCCAGTATTTAAAAAAAAAAATAACCAAAAGAAATCCCAGGAAATCGTAATATATCGAAGCGCAATACTTACAGAATCGCAATACATATCGTATCGCCACCTAAGTATCGTGATAGTATCGTATCGGGAGGTCCCTGCCGATTCCCGTCCCTAGTTTGAGGTGTAATTATTTGTTGATATATATATATATATATATAAAATCAATTTCTGTCGTTTCTCAAAGCTTGTGTCTCCTGACTTGACAACTAAATCCACACAGTCTTACGTTGCCTGACAGAATCATCCATCTGTCTGTTTTCACAGTGAGATATTTCAGGGCCATTGTTACAAACTGAGTCCAGCTTTTCCATTGTCGTGTATATGTTAGAGTAGATCATTTTGGTATGTGTTCAAAACATAATGACAGGCTTACGTTTATGATACCTGCCTTCTGGACTCTCGGACATTCTCAGGGAGTCCTCCAGGTGTTTACTTTAGAAGTTGTCTCCCTTTTCGAAATGATCCTTGACTTTGGGAATGACCTCTGACTAGCTAATGGATGGGTGTAGAAGGAATGTTCTTGACCAATGTGTCTTCATGTTCGGACACAAAAACATGTCCCTCTTTAAGTCAGAAATCTCATGGGGGACGGTATTTACCTGAAGTCATGGGCGGAACCAAACTCTCTATATGAATGTGTGTAAGACCCCTGCAAGTCAGACTTTCACCAACAAGAACAAGATGACACTAAAACAACTTAACAGATTTACCGGAGACTTGGTGGACGGATGTGGCACGGGTCAGGGAAGTACTCATTAAATCTTGGAAACAATTGTTGTCACTTATTTAACAATGTGGGTTATTAAGCTGTTTCTTCAGGAAATAATTTATGGATCTTTATAGAAAACAACCAGGCACATGTAAGGAACTAATATCTATGAGTTAGATACAACAACAACCCTCTATCAGTGCCCACTCCATACAGGGTCTCATATTCGTTCTAATTTTCATGTATTCTGTGTCTCCTAGCAGCGGGAGAGGTTTCTGCGACACAGTGACACTGGTCCCAGCCCTGCAGGTGATTGGCCCTCGCTAGACTCCACCACCTCACCCACTAGTGCCAGTTCTGCCAAGGACGATGGCAACGGCTGTGCCAGGCCGAGAGCCTGGAGCGTACGCACGTTCCAGGACTTCCTCCCTCCGCTGCCACAGCTGCATAAGAAGTGGTGCAGCTGGAACTCCACCAGTCCCTTCACCAAGCTCGTGGACAGCGTCAGTACTAGAAGCTTGTTGCTGTTTTCATACCCAGAGACTTTAATGACAACTTGTTAGACCTATTTGCTTGACCTAAGGATCTCATAATTGCAATGTAGAAAGTTTGGGTTTTACATAATCAACAAACACTGGTATTAGTGGCAGAAACTTGGACTTTGGGCAGAAAAGGTCTCTGGTTCGTCTCTGGTTCGACTCCACGGAGAAACAACAAAAAGACGAACCTGGATTGATCTGTCCAAAAATCCAAGAGGATTCTCCCTACCCTGTCTAGTGCCCCTGAGCAAGGCACCTTACTCCCCCAACATCTGCTCCCCGGGCGCCGTACATGGCTGCTCACTGCTCTGTGTGTCCTGCACCAGATGGGTTAAAAGCAGAGGTTAAATTTCCCTACAATTGCATGAGTGTGTTTGTGCAAATAAATGTATCTTAATCTTAATCTTTAGAGAATTCGATGTAAGGAAGCCGCAATTCCTCTCATTACACGTGTCCCCTTCGTTCTATGACAATCAATATCGATTGTGAAGAACTGCAGCTGATAAACTATTATCGTTTCAGAATCCATCCAGTTTGACAGCTGACTGCAGGGGAGAAGACAGCAGGAAGGTCTTCTCCGACATTCACTTGGACGCCAAGGCAGACACCAGCACCATCTCGGACTCATCCATCAGCAACGCCTCCTACCCGATGACACAGGCGGCCCAGCGGCAGCGGCGGCTCAGCTCCACCAGCAACCTGCGGCGCTCGCGCTTCCCGGGCCCGTGCTTCGGCCTCCTCTCCGGTGCAGCCGACCCGGTGAAGGCCCCCGGGGCTCCTCAGTCCCAGGGATCCCCCCCAGAGCCCAGCTCATCGGGCTCATCTTCCTCCCCCCAGTGTCAGATGGAGGGCGGCCAGGCCGTAAAGAGGCGTGATTTCCCAGGCGAGGGTGATCACGTCAGCGTGCCGGTGTTTGCCATCTCTGAGGAGGAGGACCGGCAGCCTCTGGTCTCAGCCGAGCACCTGGATCAGACGTCCGTCTCTGCTGTGATGAACGGACTGGCGAGGGGGGCGTACGAGGGGAAGCGGGCTGCAGACGGAAGCACCAGCCCGCAGAACCAGAGGGCCAGGCCCGAGTGGAGGCCATGGGGGAGCCAGGTGTCGGGGGGGGTTGGTCCACTCCCTTCCAACACACCAGCCGCCATGACCGAGTCCAACACAGTCAGTGACCGGCCGCTGTGCCTCAGTCAGTCCACAGCACTGTGCAGTGTGACCAACCAGATGTGAACTCTGTTAGTGCCACTTTGAAATGTGTATAACCTACTTCTTTAATTTCTGAAATCATCTTTTACAAAATTACTACATATTCTTCTCACTTTAGGTACCTGTTTTTATAAAAGTTGTATTTGGACAAAGATGGAATACTATGCTGCTTACTATGCCAAGGTACTGACGGCTGAGGTGTTATGTGCCGGAAAAATATGAATGATTGCAAACGTGAACACGAGTACTCCATAACCCGCCCCAACTCTTAGGAGCACTTTTAAACTAGATTTATTAACCAGTTTGATACTTAATACTCCAACAGTTGCACTTTGATTTCAACAGCTCATTCATTGCCCTGTGTCTATTTTCCTTATTTCTTTAATCTGCTTGTTCATGTGGTTCTTTAGCACAGGCTAATAAATGCTTATACAGTTATTATCCAAGGTGTTCTGCAGAGCATAGATCACTGAATAATGTCAATGTTGCATCTGTGTATGCATACAGTATGTACTCCTATGACTGAAACTGGATTATAAAAGGGAAATCAAAATAATGTTAAAGCATATATATATATATAAATATATATATAGCACTAATACACAATGTAGTATGAAGAGAGAAGTAGAAATCACAATAGTATTCAAATGAATTATGAAATGTTAAGTTTTAATAAAGGCTGTGTAATCCACATGTTTATCCTTGATCTGATTCCTACCATCAGTAGGAACCTCAGTCTTCGAAGAGGATCTCAGGAGTGGGACGTGAGATGTTTTTGGATCTGCACGCCTCACTCCAACATCGTCTTTGCGAGTAGTGGACATACAAACAAACTAGAATAGCATTCAATAGACCTGTAAACTTCTAAGACCCATCTTCTCCTACTGAAACCACATATAAATTCACTAGATACAGATTTTTGTTTATATTTGCACCAAATTGCAGCCCCCTAAACATGCCTGATGATTTATCAACCATAAATTATCTGGGAAATCAACAACAATGTTGAAAAATGCTGTGTCTCACATGTTCAAGAAAATGTAATATTGTCATTGATCCGCCCCAAAATGTAATTGGATTCCTGACTCGTACTACTTCCTTCCACCACGTTTTATGGTAATCCGTTCAGGGGTTTGGGAGTAATCCTACTAAATAAACAAACATAACAAAAATTGAGGAAAACTGGGATTTATTGCGATTATGTGAACACCACTTGCACTAGGTGACACTACAGACAGAAACCTTATTAAACTGCTGGACACTACTGAACCGGAGGTCGCATCTGTTAATGAAAGACCCCAAAACATAACGAATATTCACAGAAAAATCGAAAAATCTGTACACAGTTCATTACATGTTTTTACTGATGACGTTAACTACTTCTCTCGATGGGTTTGGATCACGATTGGCTTCTTCCTTTGTGATGTCACAAAATTCAGCTGACACCCACAACTCAGGTTTAAAGGTGAGCACGAGAGGCTTTTTCCATTCAACTGATGAATGTGAAAAATCTTTCTTGTGTCAAACAGTGAAACTCAAACATCCAATAGAAGTAAAATAAGCCAATCACATTTTTTAATTAAGTTTGAGGTACTGACAAAAACAATTCCATTTCTACAGACAGCTATCTCTTTAATTTGTGATGGTAGACAAGCAGATCGGATCCATTTGCATTTCAAGGGGAAAAAAAATTGCATTGCTGAAGCAGGGTGAAGAAACATTGATCAGTCTCTGAAACATAATTCTCAAACTTAAATTCCTGCATGTGCCTAGTGCTACTCTAGTGATTTAATTGGATTATAGTGGACTAATAGTTCACGTAGTGCATTGTTTACAAAGTTTACAGATTCATCGTGGCACTGTGAGATGCACGGCCAGCTCTGAACCGATGTGACACCGAGGCCTGTTCTGTCTTCCACGTTCCTGGAAGCTGTGCTGAGGTAGAATGAAACCTGCCTCTTTGCGTTACTGCTTGGTCCAGACTTTTGCACACAAGGTGAGTCAATATTTTCCTCGACATACAACACAACCCCTCACGTCCCGACCCCACGGAGAATGCAAAGCACGCCTCCAAAGCTGCTTTAATGCCAATCCCTGATTGGAGCGGCTTGAAACTGCTGTTGGCTTAGGGTGCCCAGATCTCCTGTTGGGAGTAATTAAAACCTAGCCACTCCGCCGGGGGGGGGGGATCGACCAGGCTTGTGCTGAGGGCCTGAGCTGCTGAGGAATGCCAATATGGACCCACTGTGGCTGAGGGCGGCCAAGAAACAAAACAACAAAATACACCTGCACCGCCATGCTAACACCACAAATTAACTAAGGAGCTCAGGCAGAGGCCGGGAAAGTGCCCATTCACAAATCCATGTAAGATTTGCAATGAAAATAAAGAGCTACATTCCAAAACAACACATACTGTATACATATATGACTGATGTTACTAAGACTATAACAGAAATGAACATACTTTTCTAAAAACTATTACGCTGTTAAGGATATCTTTAAGAAAGTATATTTTTCAAATGTGTATTTTGCTTTTTGGTGATGTATATCTGATTTTGGAATGAAACACTTCATGATTTAAAAGTTTGTGTTATTTGCAAGATTATTCTAAACCCACAGACCCCTCCTCCAGGATGTTGGGTTCATATCTTAAACTTTAAAAAAAGAAGCCTTTAAATGTGTGTGGGACAAATATGTGCAAATACCCTCATAGCTGTACAATATAGAAACATTAAGCAAGAGTAACTAAATCATTCAAAAAAAAAAAACAAGACCAACATTAATGTGTGAAACTATACATAATATACTAAAGCAAGCCAAGGCCTTATTTGAACATTTTCTCTTCCCTCTATTCTTCATATTCACCAGTATTTCTACCCACTAACAGTGACCCTACCAACAAAAAAACAAACAAACAAGCAACCATCAAGACTGATATTGATCCTAGTATTTCAGTATATAAGGCCTCTTGAAGTGAAAACTGTAAGAAAAGGGAAAAACCCTGCAGGCTGATTTGTAGTATCTAAATCAATACTGATGCATGCATGTCAAGCTCTTAGACTTTTACATTGACACAGAACCGTGGACCATTACACATGGTTAGCCTGAATTTAACACAACAAAACAGCAGCTCTGTGCACCTGAGGAACCAGAGAACATGATTCTATTCAACTTAAATTTTAAATCAAACTAAACCCAACCCTCTGATCCACTACAATCTCAAAAACTTCAACACAATCTGAATAAACCTCTATCAAAATGCTTGGAAGGTAAGTTACAATATATATATAACTAGAACCCAAATGACAAAACACACTCTCGTGTTTGTATTGGCACTGTGTCACCTGCAACACGTTGCATATGAAAACAAGCCCCATCAGATTCAGCCTCATTAACTGTTAGTGGTTGCTAAGAGTGCAGACGATTTTCTTCCACTCCTGGGCCGACGTGGAGTAACTGCATTTCCTGGAGGCTTAGCCCTTACTACAAGGCTCTAAGAACACGTCCCTTCTACACAACTTTAATCACTTCGGAGATGATTATCCAGAGCAAAGCATACAAAGGAGGCCCCCATGCCCTCTGACTGCATTACAACACATTGATCCCCTTCCCACAGACATGAAATCCTACACGAATATCACATGGGATTATAAATCGACCCTACTTTGTGTGAGGGGCTTTGACATGGCTTTTTGTACTTGCAAAACAGGAACCGACCATCAGAGGTGAGACCTGATCCTGTAAGAATCATATCTGCACAGAGTGGTGCCACAGTGCATTGCTTTAACTCTAATACTATTTTTCACTTCACTTTCACTGCAACAGATGTTTATGTTGACTTTCGATTTGAAGCCCTGCATCTCTTAAGCCTGTTAAAACACTAAAGTAAAATAGAAAATATGCATCAGATCCTTTAAGACTCTATAACTAAGGCTGAATAAAGATATAACATAAAACATGCATATCAACATTTGTATGTGTACATACAGCACATGGCCTTATTCCGTACAGATTGCCTCAATCGCTCTTTATCTGAGAGGAAAACATTATTGTCACACAGGCTGGAGGCCTGACATACCAGGAAGTACAATTCACTACCACCTTTAACCACCCTAACAACTAAACGACTGTCAAAAAGTGGTTGTTACCGGGTAAACTAGACAAATGCATGAGCCACAGAGAAATGATCCCAGTATAAATGGTGGCTGCTGCTAAATGCAAATACCTAGGTCTTGGATATCTTGAAACTTAACTTTAGTTCTCAAAGTAGAATTTGTGCATAGCATTATTTCAAACTTTTCACTATTGTAAATGTATACTGATTGTAATTTCTGCATTAATTTATTGCATAATGGCAGGAAGGCTACGATGGACATAACGAAAACCTAACAAGATCGTGTCTCATGACCAATGTGTGAGATGATCAGTACATTTGACACTGAGGAGACAAACCACTCTTCTGCCTCAGTTCTTGAAACGTGTCTGCTCACAAATGTGGTTGAATTTCCTGAAATGAAAACAAGAGAGAAGAAACCAATTAGGTCAAAGAATCAAATCAAAGAAACGGGATGACATGAATCACGTTGCACAGCTCTTTAAGAGGCAGAAGGAGAAAATACAAGACCATGTTTATACAAGGACTCCCTCTAGTGGTAAAATTAACAAACTACATGCATAGAGATGGCTGATAAATAAATAAAACAGTAAAGAAGAAATCCAAAGTGATTCAGTCTTTCAGCCCAGGAAAAAACAAGACCCTGAAATATCTGAATATAATGCAAGATCTCAAACCTGTAAGGACACAAAGTTGCAATGGAGACACAAATCACTTAAAAAGCTTCACTGTGACTAAATGTTTGCTCTATGCACCCACCAGGGGGCAGATTGGCTCTGAGTGCGTTTATGTGGTGTTTTGTATCCAATAAGACTCACATTGCATGATGAGCCTTCACCTGCGTACGACAGTTGCGCCCCCAGTAACAGTCGGGGCGAGATGCTACAGCAGCTGAGGAGGAATATCAGGAGAAGTCAATATAAGGGTCAGACATGTTTCGGTGAAAATCTTTAAAATTAACAAAAAAACTTTAAAAAGTGATCTCGGTGTGTCTGACCTGGCAGTTCAGAGAGAGGGATGTTCTGTCTGTACTTGTAGGCCAGCTCCTTGAACGATCGCAGGCCGCAGCAGAAGCACGTGACGGTGTTTGCAGAGATGCGGCAATCTGAAAGTCAGAAAGTCATCACTGTCAAATCAGGACTTACTTCAGCCACATTGTGCGTGGTCCATGGTAGTGAATGAGACACAGATTGTAGATCTCCCAAAGATTTCTGTATCATAACTAGGGTCGCAAAGGGGCGGAAAGTTTCCGGTAAATTTCCGGAAACTTTCCGGAAACTTTCCATGGGAAGTTAAGCTCGGGAATTTTGAAAAAAAAAAAAAAAATTAGCAAATTAAACGCTGAGCAATAAAAACATCATTCAAACTCTTTTTTAAAGATGTATGGAATGAAGCACACACTGCGAGTTGAATTTCAACCCTCCAGTGTGCATTCTTCCATCACATGCACAGATAATTCCCAGCATCCTTCACTCTACAGCAGGGCTATTGAGGCCTGCTGTAGTGTGCAGGACTAGTCAGGTAAGTTTCAATGATATTACTGGGGAAAATATATCAGCATGCTGATTGAGGATTGTTCATCTGTTCATCTAGCCTATTTCCATTCATTTATCTATCAATTTTTAAATATTTTTACAGACGATTCCAATTGTTTGGCTAACTATTTATATCTCTGGCATTGCATTAGTGTTTTTTTACAAACTTTTTTCTCATCTTATTCTACAGAAAAATGCCACGTGCACTATATCATGTGTGGAGACATTTCACCCCATCCAATGTAGAAGGAAAGGCTGTGTACTTTTGCAAATACTGTGCAAAGACCTATGTTAAGAATGACACAACGATGCAGAAGCATATAGTCAAGTGCCCAAAGTTTCCTCAGGGCTCAAATCAGCCTATGACAAAACAAAATGTTTATATTTATGTCTGTATATGACAAGGTAAATACAGTTAGTATAAATTACCTACAACATTTCCAGTTTATTCCCGTTAATTCCCGTATATTCCCGTTAATTCCCATGGAAAGTTTCCAAGTTTGAATATTCCCGGAATTTTGCAACCCTGATCATAACCCACTACTTACTAATGAACGTGTGTTGAGCTCACCTGTCAGACAGTACTTGGCCTGCTGTAAACCCTGCAGAGCCTCCTGAAGAAGATCTCTCCATGACTTCCCTCGCGAGGACAGGTAGTTCTGGTGGAAGCAAGGAAACACACACAAAAGCATCTTGACACCACGTGTGACGGTATGTGTAGACATGTACTTCAAGCATGTTGCAGTCTTAGCGTGTAAGTGCACTCTGCAGTGTTTGGAGAGAAGCTTTAGGTGGTAAACTTGGCATCTGAAGATTGTGTTTACCTTACAGGAGTTCAGTAGCTACACATTCTTAAACCAGCAATTTGAGATTTGGAGGATACACACATACATATTATGTATTGGTGTGAATTTTTTCTATTTATAATTTTACACAATTGGTCAATTTTGGACATTTATATGGACAATGATAAGCGCACAGGATTTTGTTTGCTCAAACGAAATATGCTTTCAAAAAATATTTTTCCCATGCTCAAATCTCAAATTGCTTGCACAGAAATGAGGCGCAAATATAAAACCATTTTATTTGCAGTTGAATCAACCATACGGGATACAAATAGCATTAACAAATGACTTAAAACAAGTAATATATACATATAAATACAAAAATGGTGAATAACAAGAACATATTTCCCATGAAGTCCCTCTTACCTGGAGGATCTCTGACTCATAGTTGTTGTTGTTGAGCACTCCATCCAAACATTTGTCTGTCAAATTGAGCTCTGGAAAAAAATAAAAAATTGATTTTTACTGCAGAACATTAAGAAAACTACAACTCATAAAATGTTCTATTAGTTTTACAAGCTGCTGAGGTTAAACATCTGTGGGACATTTTAATTTCATGACTATTGTCAAAATGATAGATTAATGTAGTAGCACACAATCTGCACCTCAATTAAAAGTTATATTGGTAACAATCCCACACTGCTCCAAAGCTACCAACCAGCCATAAGGGAAGAGTTTGAGATCCCCCTGGGGCTGTTTTGCTCAAACACATACATACCACTGAATCGAGCCAGACAGCCCTGACAGCCAATCCTCTGGCAGCCCCAGTACATGTGACAGAAGGGTCGCTGGCACAGCACACCTGCCAACACACAACACATCATGCATCCAGGGTTACAGAATGGAGTTTGTGCAAAAAAGTTATACTTTTACTCTCTCCGATTTTTGCATTCCTCAAAGTATGCAAATTAAATACATCTTTATTCCGATGAGCGTGACACAATTTACAGTTTACCTGGGCTGCACTCTATGATTTCTAGTTCCCTACATCAACTCCTTCCTCTGTCACTGTAGTTACATGTAGTTTTCTGCCTGACAGTATATTTATATCTGTTAGATTTGTGCAGAGGGACTAACAAGTTGGGAAGGCACTCACATTGTTGAGCGGCGACCTGCTGGCTGTTCAGCTCTGCCCGTCTGTCTGGCATCGGCTGGAGGCAGCAGGTGCAGATGAGATGGCAGCCCTGGGGGGGGCAGCAGTACTCCGGAGGAGCTGCAGACAGGGAGGGGGCAGATACAGGTTTAAGACAGAACCTGATGGAGGCCAGGAGGGTATTTACAGTGCTGCTACAGTGGTTTCTTTTAAATTGCACACAGCAATTTTTTGTTTTTGGTATTAAAAGTATAACAGCATGGCATATCCTGCTAATGTGAGAAAACTGTTTAACTATATCTAGTAATCTTCCTATCTAATCTATGCTCACCATCACCAGAGGGGCCATCAGAGGATGTGGAGGGCTGCTCCCCTGTGGACTTTGCAGAGCCTTCTTCATTTGCTGGTTTGGCTGCAGCAGGTACAGGGGGCGGAGCGGACAGACCGGCGAACCAGTAGTTTGAACCTGTAGCAAACAGCACCTGACTGCCCTCCCTCCTGTAGCCGGGACACTGTCTGCACATCAGTAGAGGCTGACTGGAGTCCAAAACACAACATGGAAAAAAATCACACAGAGAAGTTAACAAAACATGACAAAAAACTGTCTTGCACCATTGCTGACTTGTTATTTTGATGTCACAATGTTTTTATGACATTGATTCATATTTAAGTAAACCTACTGCAGTTATTCAATACATTTGTACTTGTATATCATCATTATCTCTGCACATTGTAAATATATATACATATTTTACTTATGTTTTCTATATATTGTTAATCAAATCTCAAAAATGTGTTAGAAATATACGTATAGGTTTCCAACAAATGCAAACTGCGAGACCTTTTACCTAAAGTCTGAAGAGTCACTGTCGTTGTCAGAGAGCTCAAAGAGGTAATCGGAGCCCTCCTCATCCGAGAAGTAGCGCTCCACTTTTGGCTGCAACATGTCCTGAGTTATCTTGTTACGGCTTTCCATGCTCTTCAGATCCTCCTCACTGCGACACTTTTCTTTGGGACAGAAAGGTGCACATCAACACAAACAAATCAATATCTGCTCACATTTTTGGGAAATTAAATAAAATAAGTAGATCTTGCTTTACACACAGTTAAGTGCTAATGTATCACGATTAGGGTTGCAAATGGGCGGAAAGTTTCCGGTAAATTTCCCGAAACTTTCAACGGGAATATTAAGCTCGGGAATTTTGGGAATTTTGAAAAAAAAAAACTATGCAAATAAAATGCTGAGCAATAAAAACATCATTCAAAACTCTATTTTAAAGATGTATGGAATGCAGCACACGCTGCATGTTGAGTTTCAACCCTCCACTGTGCATTCTTACATCACATGCACAGATAACTCCCAGCACCATTACTGGGGAAAATATATTAGCATGCTGATTGAGGATTGTTCATCTGTTCATCTGTTCATCTAGCCTATTTCCATTCATTTATCCATCAATTGTAAAATATTTTTACAGACTTTTCCAATTGTTTGGCTAACTATTTATATCTATGGCATTGCATTAGTGTTTTTTTACAAACTTTTTTCTCATCTTATTCTACAGAACAATGCCACGTGCACTATCTCATGTGTGGAGACATTTCACCCCATCCAATGTAGAAGGAAAGGCTGTGTACATTTGCAAATACTGTGCAAAGACCTATGTAAAAAATTCCCGGAATTTTGCAGCCCTAATCACGATTCAAATGTATCTTGATCTGTTCAAACCTGGGTGCTGGATGAGGTAGGCCTCCACAAGGTTGTTGAGGATGTGGTTCTTACGAATCCTCTCCACACGGCAGCGGCAGGTGGGGCAAAGGGAAGAACGCTCCATCCAGCCCGAGTAGCAGGCAGCACAGAAGACATGCATGCAAGGCTGCAAACTGAAGCAAAACAAGACTTTGAGTATTCAACTCAAACTCTTTTCACACTTGATGAACATGCATGAGTATCCAAAGTACCTTGCAAGACCTAAAAGTGGGGATAAAATCCCTAAACTTGGGTATCACAGCCCTTGAGATCTTACCTGACACAGTCATGCAGCAGGTCCTGGCAAATAACACATGTCAGAGACTCCTCCATCTTGTCAGTTTTAGCCCCTCCCACTGGTGGTTTGGGTAAAAGACTCCCACGACTTCCCTTTGCTGCACCGATGACTTCTGCACTGGAGGTTTGTGGCGAAGGTGAATCATAACCTTTATCTGTAAACACAAATAGTGTATATTACACCCTCCAGGCTCGGCTTCAGACTGGTGAAAAGAATTGGGGCTGGAACTAAATCTGACGAAAGCTCTCAAGAATATGTAAAACTACTTTTAACTAGAAACACACTCTCGTCTGAAAGGGTCACCCTAAACTCAATCAAATTGCACACACTCATAGATATACACAATATGGAAGAAAGTATTGGTACAAAAATCTTCATCATCGAATCCAGGTGCTTCATTCAGTCCCATTGGCTGGACTAGGCCCCTTGGTTCCAGTGAAGGGGCATCTTAATGCTTTTCAGCTTACCACATTTTGGACAATTCTATGCTTACTTACTAACTTTGTGGGAACTGTTTGGATAAGATCCTTTCTGTTCCAGCATCACTCTGCCCCAGTGCACAAAGCAAGGTTGATAAAAGCGTGGTTGGGTGAGTTTGGTGTGGAAGCACATGACTGGCCCTTACAGGGCTCTGATCTAGGGTTAACACCTTTGGGATGAACTAGAACGGAGATTGCGAGTCAGGTCCTCTTGTACAACATCAGCATCTGACCTCACAAATGGGCCTCTGGATGAAGGGGAAAAAATTCCCACAGACACGCTCCAAAATCTTGTAGAAAGCCTTCCCAGAAGAGGGGAAGCCGTTATTGCTCCGACTCCATATTAATGCCTATTGATTTAGAATGGAATGCCATAAAAGCTCCTGTAGGTGTCTCAATACCGTTGACCATAAGGTGCTTTAGTACATGTTCCGTGAATGTGCCACTTTTTTAAAAATCAAGATCCATGAATGATTCCCAGGGAAATCAATGAAAATGTAGAAATTGCCATGAAATCTCGCAATGGTAAAAAAAGTAACGCAAAAATTTCCGGAGCTGCCTCAGCACCAAAAATGAACGTCCATTTTACATTCTGCCGGGAAGTAGTGAACCATAAACCTGCGTTTTCTGGCTTACAAACAAATACAAAACATCTCAATCAACAAAGGGAAAGTGGTGAAAAGGGGGTGATAACATAACGTTCTTTGCATAGGTATTCAATCAAGGAAAACCAGGTTACAAAAAAAAACTAACCGTCATCTTTTTTCCGCCTTTTGCTTTCTGGCTCCATATAGTCCATATCTTCTTTAGCGTGGCCTGATGAAAATAGAAACAGATCAGTGGAAACATATCAGACTTGGAATGATTCATATAATGTGGATCATGGCATTTGTGTGACATCAGGACATAAACACAAGCAGTGCTTGACCAGTTGAAGCTGAAAGACAGACATCAATTAGAACATCACCAAAGTGGAAGTGAGATCTCAGAACGTTATTCTGCACCATAAAGGATCAGATTTTGCCTGTTTGTAATCATTTTGTAATTTTCCTTACTCCTGTCAGCAGCACTGGTCTGCTCTGTCCAACACCTACAACCACCTTGCAATTAAAATTAGCTTGATAACACAATGTTGAGAGAAACGGAGCAGAGGCACTAAAACCCACAACAAAGGCCATTTACTCCATCATCTAGTGCCTGTATTGACCACGAGGCCTTTGGGATAAACTAGAACGGAGATTGTCTGAGTCAGGTCTTCTTGTACAACAGTCGGTGCCAGGGTCTGACTCGCCAGATTCGATTTCATGTACGTTCACTTTGTGGGCAATTAATCAGAGCATCGTTTTTTTTACTTTCTAAGTTTCTCAATGTTGGGGGAGGTGGTGTAACTGGCTCAGTTAGTCACAATCAAAGTTGGGGTTTGGTTGGAAAAGTCAGATAGAAGCCATGCTGAAGATAGTGTGATAACACGCCAGCTAACCATGTTTAAGGCAAAACAGCCTGCACTGAGTTAAAGCTTGTTCAGAAAATCAGGTATAAACTATCATCAGCAGGTCTGCATCTCCAACAGTAACTGTAATCAATAAGTTACTAAGAGCACAGAGTACAGACTGTTTATAAAAATACACCACACCCCTGTCTGCTCATTTAACATCAGGGAATTCATGGACATACATGGACACAAGAAATCAGACTATTGACAACACTCCAGGCGTACATAACTTATATATTCCATTCATATCCATGTTATAATGAGCATTGATTATAGCTCACATCAACATTACAGCCACTAGGTCATACGTCTGTCCCTTTGGAAAATATCACCATTGTGATGTTTTGCTAAGACACGCCTACCTAATGCAATGTTTGGAATACTCCACGTCTTGATTGGATAATTGCTTATTCTGAGTATGACCTCATTCAGGTTAAGGTAATCAGAAAGTACTGTTTCAGACTATTATCTTAATAAGGTTCATATTTTTATATCGTTTTCGATATAACCGTGTCTAATTTGACTACACCAGATGAAATGTTGTTCTTACAGTTACAATACATCCGTTGTAATATCAATCCATATTTGTAAATTATGTGTTAGCAGAGAACCTACCAGAGGCCGGAGAGGCTGCGGTTGCCATGGGACCAGAAGTGAGGGGGGTCTCGATGCGGAAGTGGGAAGTTGAGGTGGAGGGTTGAGGTTCCTCCTGAGTCGGATCACAAGGAGCCTTTGTGAGCATCACAGGCTCCACGGAGAGGGACATGTCTGAAGCTGGGACAGGAGCAGGACTGTGAACTGGTCTCTCCATGTCTGAAGTACAGAAACAGGGGGGGGGTGTACTAGTGAGGCACCAGAGGTGTAAAGTAACGAATTACATTTACTCACGTTACTGTAATGGAGTCGTTTTTTTGTGTACTTTGTTATTTCTTTAGTAGTTTTTGAAATGGGTAATTTTACTTTTACGTAAGTAGATTTTGACTGAAGTATTGTAAATTATATCCGTTACTGAGAAGAAAAAAACATAGTTCAAGGCGCAAGGCAATTCTCACTGCAGTGTTAGACAGTGTTGTGCGCGAGGAACACCTGCCAGTAACGATCTTTTCCATATTTTTCAGGAAGTGCCTTTTCAAAATAAAAGAAACCATTTCAAAATAAATGTATCAAAACTTTGATTTGTTGTGGCTTTTGTTTGCAGGGTATGAATAAATAAACACGCAAAATGATCAATAATAAAACAAAATAAAAAAAACATTTATTTTAGTAATTGATACATATGAAGTACAGTTTAAGGCAAGGGGTAGTGATGGATAAAGTTCTTTTAAAAAACGGGTTAGGTCTTTCATTCTCACTTTCCACCTTAAATGAAATTAACTGAACTTGACATGTCCTCCCAAAAGTTCTTAAATGTTGTGTTGACAAACATGTTAAATGTTTAATGTTTGACAAGTTTAATGTCATTGCACTTTGCATTTGTAATGATCCATCAAGTTGTTGGAAATAACTAAGTAACTTTTACTTAAAGTACATTTTAAATGAACTACTTTTTACTTTTACTTGAGTATATTTCTAGATGGGTACTTTTACTTGTACTTAAGTAAAATTTCATCAAAGTAAAGGTACTTTTACTTGAGTACAATATTTCAGTACTTTTTACACCTCTGTGAGGCACAAGGTAGCTGAATAAAGGTGGTTGACCTGGACAAAATAAACCTACTTACCATAACAAGGTTCTGAAATAGCGTGATCCGTTTTGATCGAGTGGTAAACATAGGCAATGTCTACAGGGTGAAAAGAGAGGAAGTTGTCCAACTTAACTTCTTAGGAATTCATATAAAGCATGGTTATTATTATCACGGCAAAAATGTGAACAACTCACTTTGCTCTGGTTCACTTTTCCTATAGACAAAGTAGATGACATCACCGCTCTGCAGCATGTGAGTTTGCTTCTTCACCAGTTTGGACATGTTGATCACTGTGCCATTCGTGCTGCTCACAAACAGAAGTGCAATCATGTGTCATTGTAAAGGTTTGTTTGCTTCATGAAAGGACAAGTACACACTCCTGAACAGCTATAAAAACACAGGCTCTCTTCCAAACGTTTTAACTATTTCTTCACACAGTTTGAGTAGAGCATTAATTAGGGAGTTAACACATGATACATGCAGCAATATCTGCACTGACCGTTTATGGGAAATGATGGGTAAACATTCAGTGTACACTACCTCATGTCTTCCAGCCACACCAGGCCTGAGCTCTCATCTTGCACAATCTTGCAGTGCTCCCCTGACACCAGTTTGCTGGCTGGAAATGACAGATAACATCCTGGAAACACAAGAAAACACCATGAGAACACAGAATGGACATTTGACAGGAAACTGAAGCTCTACAAGACAGGTGCTACTCAAGGATGAGTATAGGAATAATTCAGAAATAAGTCAGAATTGTAATAGATTCATAATATTAAGAGTTAAGTTGTAAATTATAAATTACAAGCAGTGATGCCGGTAACGCGCTACTTAGTAACGCGTTACTCTAATCTGACCCCTTTTTTCAGTAACGAGTAATCTAACGCGTTACTATTTCCAAACCAGTGATCAGATTAAAGTTACTCCTCCAAGTCACTGTACGTTACTATTTTGTCTACTTTTTGTTACTTGTATTATCATCTACATGAACATGTGCACTTCTCGCTCTTACTCCGTCACTCGCACAAATCAACAACCCTTCACTTCCTCATTGCCCCCCCATCCCCAACACAACCAGCCAATGAGGGCCTGACATCCCCAACAACCCCATCCTATTGGTCCAAACAGTCACATGTCCCACCCCGACCCCTTCACTGACCCTCAGGATATCGGAACGCTCCATCAACACAGTGTTTTACTGAACATACGTCAAATCCAAACATAAACATAAACCCAGTCCATTACAATATATTTGATTTTCTTCTTGCGTCTCTGGGAGTGAAGTCGTGTAGCCTATGCAACAATTAAGTTGAATCGCCCTTGTTTCGTGCCATAATAAACAAGATCCCTACTACTGTCAATGCCGGGCTGCCTCACAGAACAGCTTTTTGTAAAACCACTCCTTGCTTCTCTAATGCTGTGAACAACAGGTACAATGTTCATAAAACATGTTGAAAAGTTACATTTATAAACAATGTAGATCATAAGTAGTACGTTTTTCCATTACAGTGTTAAAAGTTAAATATGTCAGGTCAAGAAAGACTGTCTTTATTTTAGTTTTTATTTTTTTATAAAAAAAACAAGTATTTATGTTAAGTGAAGTCAAGAAAGACTGTCTTTATTTTATTTTTATAAAAACATGTATTTTTTCAGGAAATAGTTTTTAAGTTTAACTTAAAATGTCAGGAGATACATTATACGTTGTTGTGTACATTACTGTTAAAAATGCACTTCTAATAAAGTGAGTGTTGGTAAAACCGGTTGTCATTTTTATGTTGAGGCGGCGGGGGTGTTGTCGGCAGCTGCTGAATGTAACTATTAAAGTAACTTGTAATCTAACTTAGTTACTTTTAAAATCAAGTAATCTGTAAAGTAACTAAGTTACTTTTAAAATCAAGTAATCTGTAAAGTAACTAAGTTACTTTTTCAAAGTAACTGTGGCAACACTGATTACAAGCATAAAATCATGGGGGAATATCAGAAGATCAGCCTGTTTCCTGAAGCTATACTTCAGTATAAATTTCACCAACAATAGAATACTTTATAATTCAAAAATATTTTGTTACATCAGTACTGCACTACCCTACTTAGTATGTGTAAAATTGTGTCTACTCACAGATTTGGAGGAAGTTGCCTTTTTTTTTTTTTAGGAAGTGTGTTAGTGGTCGCCTTTGAGATTATTTTTGGTTACATCTGCGTGATATTCAAAGATATTTCTCGGAAACAATGAGTGAGGTAATCAACATGTTTGATTTAGAAGGAGTGGAACGCTGGCAATATTCTCCTTGCTGCTCATTTCCCCCCAAAAAATGTTTTCTATATTCTTGAAATATAACAACTTGTTTCTCATTAAATGATGACTTAATTCTCGTATATCAATACATAATTTTGTTTTAAATCTGAATATTTTTTTCTTCTGTACCTCGCTGTGAGTATAGTGGTACATAAATGTTTCCGTTAAAGATCATGCCATGTTTTTATATTAATTTCTGTTGCTCTCATACTACTAAGATCCACCTGAAAGCGTGTTGCGTCAGATTTTTTTTTTCCCAGCCATGAATGCCCAGACATAGACTAACCAATTAAAACTAGTGCTTTGCAATGCAAACAAGGAGACCCCAAAAGTCCTCAACAAAGCAGACACAGGGGGAAATATAGGCCTAGACCTTTTCTTAAGCAAAACCCATACAGAAAAAATCTACTTAATATTCCGCACACATGTTCTCAATGGACGTCTTTTGTTGTCATCCCAAGGGGCCGTCTAAGTTTGGTGCACTAAAAAAGCTTTGTGTTTTCAAGGGGGAGGTTTTAAAGGCTCCAGACACTGACAGCAATGTCTGCACCACACAGACAGGGTTGTCTTTTGTTAGGCGGTATATACCACATTTTGAGTTTTTTTTAAAAGGCTAGCATGTGAAATGTTTTATAATAAAACAAGATTCTTATTTATCTTTTTAGTTAATTCCATCAGTGCACAAAGTAACTGACCCTTTTTCCTGCCGACTGTGCATTCCCTGTTGAAAAGCAGCACTGTCTCACTGGAGTCCACTTTGACCAGCTTCCCCCATGGGCGTCCTCTCCCACAACTGTCCATCACCTGATGCTTTTGTTCCTGGAAGAAATTATGAGAAAAAATAATAAATTTAATTAAATTAAAAAAGGCACTCATTGATAATGATGTGCCCCTGTTTACTTATGATGGCTGCAAAGAGAAAATGAAAGGAATCCTCAGCGCCATGTTTTGAAAGTGAAAGAGTGTTGCTCTGATGAATGATGACAAACTGGATACACAACTCTGACATTCAAAGTAAAAAACTATGTTCACACATTATATGTTTACTAAGTTTAAAATCATTCATCCATTCTAACTTTCCGTATTAGATTCATTACAAAAAAAATATTGTTTAATGTTTCGTCAGCCAACACAGATAGCAGAGGTGTCAAGTAACGAAGTACAAATACTTTGTTACCTTACTTAAGTAGACATTTTGGGTATCTATACTTTACTGGAGTATTTTTTTTTCAGACGACTTTTTACTTCTACTCCTTACATTTTCACGCAAATATCTGTACTTTCTACTTCTTACATTTTAAAAATAGCCTCGTTACTCCTATTTCATTTTGGCTTGTTTTCATTCCGGAGGCGAGAGGAGAGTTTGAGTTGGGTGCCCGACATTACAATAATTATTGGCAACTAGTTATCATGTCTTCCGCTCCATAATATAACATTATAGTCATTATGGCCTTTAGAAAACTGTTTTTTTTGGAGGAGGTGGGGTAGTGCACTATAGGCCCCTGAGATGCGGCTTAAGAGTTTGTCTTTAATGGGGAAAAATTCCCCTTACATGCCTTTTACTTTTATACTTTAAGTAGTTTTGAAACCAGTACTTTTACACTTTTACTTAAGTAAAAAAGCTTGAGTTGATACTTCTACTTCTACAGAAGTATTTTTAAACCCTAGTATCTATACTTCTACTTAAGTAATGAATGTGAATACTTTTGACACCTCTGACAGATAGTATAACTTTTAACATCTACATGGATTGTTATGAGTTTGGAATCGCATTTAAAAAATCTATTTCTAAAGGATATATCATGCACAACGTGAGCCGAATTGTCGAGTGCACCTTCTAGATCTATAGACGATTGTGAGCAAAGTCATTGTGCACACACACCGAGCACAACAACCAGGAAGACACACAACTGTGTGAGTTTCCAACGAGGTCTGGTAAAGATCCCTCTGAGGCTCAGTCTGCTAACGAGACGTCGCTAAGCTTCTCTGGGTTCACTAGCGAGACCACCGTGAGACCACCCGGTCCAAACCTGCCCTCCTCCCCGCTACCAGTCCCCGGTGTGGCCCCCCTGGTTCCTCTCGATTCACATTCCCACAGTTATTGTCAACACACGCAACTTCGATCAATAACAACACGAAGCTAACGCGAAAGCTAACATTAGCAACCCACCCACCGTAGCTCGCAGCTGAGAGAACACGTCGTAGAGAAGAAACCCCCCGGTGACGTGACGACTCTCTCATGTGAGGATCTGTTGGTTTTACCGTCCACGGTAGGACCAGTTCGGTGGAGGAGTTGGCTGAAGAAGAAGAAGAAGAAAGCAGCTCGGTGTCCTCATGTGCCAGAGAGACGCTCAGATGCACTTCCTGCTGCCAGGGCTGACAATACGCATCAGCTGATGGAGGAGGGGCAGAGAGAGGAGCCTGTGGAGAAAAGTTCATGTCATGTCATCCTCCTCCTCCTCCCAGAGAAGAACAAGACTCAGACTCCAACTGAGACCACAACGTGTGTGAAGACATGTCTGCAGGCTCCAATGTCAGCTGCCATCATTGTGTTAATGCAGGGGGACATAAGGAAAGTGAAACCAAACAAAATAAGTCTATATACACATATTTATACATGTGTACATGTTATAATTATTATTATTATTATATTACAATTACTATTATATATACTGTTGCTGCCATTATTACTATAAACTGCTATTATATTGGTATAATTACTATACTATATATACTGTACTATTTTTATATACTGTCTAACAATAACATTACCATCATATCATCAGTACTATTACCATCATCTTGCCACTGCACCTTATCTACCTATTTTATTTTATCTTGTGTTTCTGTTTTTATTCTTTCTACCTCAATATTTTTATTTTATTCTATTGTATTGTATTTTATTGTATTCAAATATACCGGCTGCTATGACAACTTAATTTCCCTTCAGGGATGAATAAAGTACTCTATCTATCTATCTATCTATCTATCTATCTATCTATCTATCTATCTATCTATCTATCTATCTATCTATCTATCTATCTATCTATCTATCTATCTATCTATCTATCTATCTATCTATCTATCTATCTATCTATCTATCTATCTATCTATCTATCTATCTATCTATCTATCTAATACAAACTTAAAAGCAGAAGTTTACAAGTTAGCAATCAGATCACAATCAGAATCAGAATCAGAAGTATTTTACTGCCAAGTACGTTTACACATACAAGGAATTTGCTCTGGTTATTGGTGCATACAATGAACATAGAAAAATAAAAACGCAATAAATACAACATACATAGGAGAGCAATAAAAATTGAAGTTGATCCGATGAAAGCCCTGGTACATCAAAGACAAAATGTGGAATATGGCCAAAATGGCCACTGAATGCAAAATACCAGGCTTCCTGTTGTGTTTTTCCAATTGCACCTAGAGATGTTTTTTGTTTGTCTGGTCATTATACACCTGTGTATCGATTTTTGTGAAGATCGGTCAATGTGAACACATTCCGGGGGTCTCTGGGGGTCTCGGGGGGTCTCGGGGGGCACCGTTGAGCCATTTTGCGACGCCCATTGAAAATTCCTCCAGAATACGTACATTTTCACCACTTTCTAACTTTCTGCAAATTTTGGTAAGAAGTTGAGCATGCTAAAGCCCTCAAAAAGCCAATTCATTTGCCTGAATAATAATAATAATAATAATAATAATCCTTACAATTACAATAGGGTCTCACCTGACCTTTGAAGTCAGTGCTCGGGCCCTAAATAGGATACCAGTATATATTTACTCACTGTTTACTTCTTATTAACTCACTTTTTACCAATCTTTATACACAGTAACATTTATTTTGGCATAAACATATCTGAATAAAAATATATAAAAGATAAAAGATATAAAAAGTGAAGTAAAGAGTGAAATGCTAAATGCAAAACAGTGAACAGTGTCAGATTGCAATATGCAATGTTATGCAGTATAATAAAATATGATATGATATAATGTGTTAATTTAACACATCCTAGAGGGGTGGGGGTGGAATAAAAGTCAGAGTCAGGTGGGGGTCCCGGGCCTTGTTGATAAGATAGATAGATAGATAGATAGATAGATAGATAGATAGATAGATAGATAGATAGATAGATAGATAGATAGATAGATAGATAGATAGATAGATAGATAGATAGATAGATAGATAGATAGATAGATAGATAGATAGATAGATAGATAGATAGATAGATAGATAGATAGATAGATAGATAGATAGATAGATAGATAGATAGATAGATAGATAGATAGATTACTTTATTCATCCCGAAGGGTAATTAAGTTGTCATAGCAGCTGGTATATTTGAATACAATAAAATACAATAGAATAAAATAAAAAATATTTTGGTAGAAAGAATAAAAAACAGAAACACAAGATAAATATGTAGATAAGGTGCAGTGGCAAGATGATGGTAATAGTACTGATGATATGATGGTAATGTTATTGTTACACAGTATATAAAAATAGTACAGTATATATATATAGTATATAATATAACATAATATATATTTATATATGAAAGTAAATATACCAATATAATAGCAGTTTATAGTAATAATGGCAGCAACAGTATATATAATAATAATAGTAAATATAATAATAATAATAATAATAATAACATGTACACATGTATAAATATGTGTATATAGACTTATATATACAAAGAATATACAGAGAGTATGATATAATATATGATATATAGTAGAGGTATACATATAAGTATTTGACTATACAATAGAGAATATAATATAATATGAGTGTAACAATATGTAGACAGAGTGTGAAGAAAGCAAAGATTTAGAAGCAGAAAATTCACACAATTTGACTTAACTTTGTAAACAATCTATGAAGAACAGCTAAAACACACATTCAAGTTCAAAATCAAAATATTCAAGAATAGAAAGAATCTTATCCCGAAAAAACTGTAAGCATGCAGCCAAGGTGCTCTCCCCCTTTAATTATCAACTATTTGATCAATCTAATCTAATATAAAGGCATAATAGAATGTAAAGTAAAGTAACATCTAGCTGGCGTCAGTTAGGCCTACTTGTAAAATGCATAATGTTTAACAGTAAAATCTCAATTTAGCTTGCACCTAAGTTATAACATATTTGAGTATGCTAACATTAGCAATAACGTCAGCTAGTTCGAGGTGTATGCATAGGCTAACCATTAAAGAACCATCGTAACTTTTTTTGAGCAATTAAATATATCTCTTGTTCTGCCTGTTTTCTGATATACATGCCTAAAAGGTGCCTGATATTTCTATACTGAAATAATATCGGCATTATAATTGTAAGCTATTTTATTTAATGACGTTATTGTTGAGGGTTGATTTGTATTTCCTGTTCTAAGCGGGTTGTTGGTAGTGACTCTTATTTTGAAAGGGGGTTTTAAAGGAAGTGGGTTCTGTGATGTGAAAATGTAAATAAATAAGATCTGTACAGTAAGAAATATATATGGAATATTACAGTATTAACAGGAATTGTAAGATATAAGGACGATGAATACACTATGAGCAGGATAAAAATAAAAATATATATAAATATGAATACACTATAGGCTGGGTAATACAGTAGTTAAAAAAAGTAACAGTGAGTGCAAATGTACAAATGTTCAAATGATCAGTGGTTGGAGGAGGGTGTGTGACAATAAGAAGTATATGAGTATGTGCATATTAAAGTGAAAAAATCAGAAAACACCACAATTTTGTGATTTAAAATTGAGATTAAACGTCCATTTTATTCAGTCCTTTGTGTTTTCAGGAAACATGAATGATCTTCAGTTGAGGGAAAGCTGACTATTAGCCCCAGAAATGTACAATCTGAACAGGTCAACAGCATATTACAGGGCCAACACACAGACATGTATTTGCTTTTATCATGATTATTACTATAATTAAGCTCAATTCTCTCCTCTCAACTCTACCAGATGGCCTGTTGTTGGTTTCTTACTGTAAAGTTTGTTGTGATTTGGTGGGATACAAATCAAATTGGACTGAATCTAAAAATGTAAGCAAGAAATCACATGACTTCAAAACCCCCCCAAAAAATTCAGGCTACACCTTTTACAGTGAAAACAATAGTTGTGTCAAATAAATGTATTCAACAGCCAACAGCTCCATGAAATCGCATTTCCCCAATTCTCTTTTAATTGAATACATTTAGGTGGGAATAAAGCAGTTGCAAGGTGAAGGTGAACCTGAAATAAAGAAAACTATATTACCGATTTAATTTATCTCACCTAATAACTAATTGACCGGACATATTAATGAATTAATTAATCACTTATCAATGAGATAAACCCCTCTGAAAATAAGAGAAACTATTTTTTTACCAAAATTAATTCAACACATACTTCAACCTACCTTGTTTGGTTCATATCCCATCCACTATCATGGAGGAGACCCAGCCAGACACCAGGTGGCGATCAAGAGGCTTTGGCTTCACTTTTGAAAAGCTGTCATGTCGTCCATCTTTATATACAATCTGTGGTAGTTACCAATTAAGTGATAGATTTATGATGATGCAAATCACATTAAAGGTGTTAAGTTTTTAACTGGTTAGGATATTGTCTTATTTTAACATGGCTGCCTACAACAGCCGGTGAGACAATCAGGAAGAAAATTGGATTTTTATATAAACTATTCTCAATGTCTGTGGTCCGGACTGATTACCCAGGATTTACGATCCGTTTCAGCAGAATAATTTCAGCGCGACTCACACATACGCAGAACTATGAATGCTCGGCCCCTTGCGTAGGCTGATGTGCACACCCATGGCGTAGCTGCGATGCAGAAGTATGAATCAGCTTTAAAGGCTGGAAAAGCTTATATTTAGGCAGAGGAAGAGAAATAGATGCGAGGGAAGTGAGCTGGGCTATGAGCTAGGCTAAAGGCTGACCCGTATGTACCAGCGCTTCCACGTCTCTTACAAACAAGATGAATGAGATCAGAATGACCATTTCGATATATTACCTGTTTATGAGTTGTTTTCATGTTATTCAAAAAAAGAGAAAAGATCAAACAAAGGCCCAATAATCTAAACACTTTGTATTTCTTCGTTCCTCTCCCATTATTCATATGACTCAGATTTATCTCTTTTGATCGTTTGAATTCATCTGTCCCTGTTTCAGTACCACAGGAATAAACTACCTCACAGTATAGAGTAGTTCAAACTAGCAGCACCTGTGAGTCATACCCAGGGTTATGATTCATTGGGGCCCTTCTCCTGTGGAACAAGTGCTCTCACTTAATAATAACATATAGTTGTCAAAAAATACTTATATTTATACTTTCTATTTATACATGAAGATTGATCGGAGATTGTGAAAGCAAGGTCTTAACTTGTAATGAATCTCAGTATTTATTCCACCACTTTCAGTCGGAGACCCTTCAATCAAAGAACGAACCATGTTTAACAAATGACCAGATTCCTTAGAGAAACAGAGCAGCAACACAAATTCTGTCAGCAGCACCAATGAACCCCTTCATACACATACTTTAGAAAAGGAAAAAGGTTATAGCACATAAGCAGGTTGTGGTAGTCGATGGAGACACTTCAGATGAGTGTCTCCTCCTTCAGAGACTTTAGATTAGATAAGATTAGATTCAACTTTATTGTCATTGCATAGTACAAGTACTTAAACAACGAAATGCAGTTTAGCAGCTAACCAGAAGTGCAAAAAAAGGCAGTAAAAGTGCAGAATATTGTGCATATTAAAGTGAACATGTAAATAAATTAGATCTGTACAGTAAGAAATATATATGGAATATTACAGTATTAACAGGAATTGTAAGATATAAGGACGATGAATACACTATGAGCAGGATAAAAATATAAATATATATAAATATGAATACACTATAGGCGGGATAATACAGTAGTAAAGAAAGTAACAGTTAGTGCAAATGTACAAATGTTCAAATGTTCAGTGGTTGGAGGAGGGTTTGTGGCAGTCCAAGCCAGGGTGGAGGGGGGAAGTATATGAGTATTGTGCATATTAAATGAAAATGTAAATAAATGTCCCTCAGGGCTCAGCACTGAGCTTTTGTGAAAAAGTGTGTGAGGGCTTGATCACAGACCTTCTGAGCCCATGTATGCTCACCTTCTTTCATGGAATTACCCACAGTTCATAGCAAAAAAAACGTTGTCATGTAAGTATAAACACTTTGTGCTGTTTCATATCCAGAATGTAGGTAGTTGCTTGTCCAATTATTTTTTTATTTTAGCATAATGATGCCAGATGTTATTTAAAAATGACAAATTAAGCAAGAGTCATGGACACGGTGACATCAGGCAGTCGGTCCCTCAAACACTTTGGCCCTGAAGAAAGTAAACAACATAAAATAAATAGTCCCAAACATAGTATTTAAATATGGTGCATTGTGCTGTCCCACTTCTATTTATTTTACATTCTGAGTCCTTGCTGTCTTTCACTCTCAATCACTAATCAGCAGATGTCATTAAGTCTGTGAGGGTTTAAGGTTTGAGTCCCGAGGGGACAGTCGCATAATGTTACAATAGCAACACTGTTTACCTGCAGAAATAAGACTGGATGTTACTGGTCAGATGATGAATGAGCCAATGATTAACTGATGCTGGTCAGCTAGTGAACCTTAACTGTGCTTCAAGTGTTTACACAAAGTCAGTCCTGAATGTCAAAAGAGTTTTAAATGCAAATGTCATCCATATATCGACATGCTTTTATTTCAATATGTGTATGTGTGCAATAATAACCGATATTTATTTTTCCTACTAAATGCCTTCTCCATGTTGACATAGAAAAGCCCGGTATAGCTCCAGTCTCTGCTCACATTGTAAAGGAATCACACAGCTGCTGGCTTTGCTAGACCACTGACAATTTTGATATAGGATTTTACAGTCCAATTACAAGTGGGCTGATCTTTCTTGTTTAAGAAAGACCAACATGTCTCCCTAATAGAAAAAGCAAACGAGTTCTCAATGCAGGACTAATCTCAGCACCAGCCCCCACCTCTTCCCTGGCAGTACATTATTAATGGGCAGTGTGCAGGCTGGTGAGCACAGGGGCCTCTCCTCGCTAATGTGCTCATCCCTCATTGTTATGATGTCTTCTGAGGAAAACGCACACACACTCTGCCTTCACAGAGCTCCACACCTACACGCACACACACACCAGCACAGGAAGGTGTGCCCTCCATGCAGAATATGCTATTATGTTTTTAGTTGGCAGTCAGCGTGAGCCGTGAATTCTCCACAGATCCTCTGATAAGGTCACAACGGCAAATTGAATGTGGCTTATTGAATCCCACACCCACGCTGTCAATCAGCGTTTCCTAATTGGATCAAAGATTACTTGTGGCAGCTGTATAAAACATCAAACGTGTAATTAAATGAAATAATGAGAAAATAAACCTTAATGTTGCCAAGTGGGAATGAAGGCGAGCTGAGGAACGTGATTCCGCTGTGCGCTCTGAAATTATCTCTCTCCGGCGCAGGCTAATTGCTGGAGGATGTCCTCTTAACTGAGTGTGAAAAGCTGTGTCTAATTACTGCAACATTAATCAGGCATTAGCATGTTATCACAAGGTTAACTTATCAGGAGGGGCCCATGAGCAGCTGGAGGTGCCATTTACCCACGCTGCATTGGGCCAATTGGGCCACAAGGGGTAGTGCTCGTTCTTCCTATGAATCATTACTCGGTGAAGGCAAGAGATGATATCCAAGGCAACCATGTTGGATTGGACTGAGCGAGCTTTGCGGTTTTGAGATTCCTCAGTGTCGAATGGGAATGACCAGAATCAATATCAGCCATTTCCTGCTCATTGTGGAGTTGAAATGGGAACAGTTATCCTCGGGGGATTAGAATTTTTAGGTTGTAATTTGTTAACATCTTTACCATACACTGTGTGAGGAATTACATGCACTGAGAGAATCTGCAAAATCAATGTCAAGCAATTGTGTGCTTGGTGGAGCAATTGAGTCCGATGTAATGAAGATTGACTGGAATATGAGAGAGTCCTAAATTACCCCACAAGTCAAATCTGAATACAGACAGAACATCAGACATCGCCGATGGTTGAGAAATGTAAAGCGTAAACCAATCGCCTTCAGCTGATTGAATTTATAACAGGCCTTATACAATGTGGAAATGCATTTTTGTAAGAAAATGAATTAGTGTTTTGCTTATTTTTGTAGAATCACATGGGAAAAATGTGCCAGATACAAAAAATACAAAGTTGCTCATGCATATTTGAGTGCATATTGCGTGCCAAACGACCTGCGAGTGTGTAGATTAAAGGTCGTTTCTGGCAGCAGGTTGGTCCTGTGCCCCGACTTCATTACCAGCAGCTCGGGAGCGGTCTCATCAGGATTCCAGCAGGGCAGAGAAGCCGTACCTCCAGCAGCCCTGCCAAAGGCGCTCATTTGTCAGAGAGGCATGGAGATCACAGGCCGACAAATCTCCCACGTCTCCCAGACTGTCAAGCCCTTTGCCTGCGTATCAAAGACAAAAGAACAGAGCTGGAGAGCAAGAGAGCAGAGCAGCCATTCTATTTAAAGATGGTCAGCCGTTTAAACCCCCTGAGCGTGCCCTTTGAAAATGCCTATTAGCCTGGGTGAGAGAGATTACAAGCAAATAAAATTACATTCATTGTGATATTTGATTTCATAATACCCCCGGAATTATAATTACACCGCACTCACACTTTTCATTTAAAAACCATTCGGCGACGACAAAGAGTAAGAGATGGGAATGAGCAGGTTGTGCATCCAGCGAGTGAGTGCACATTATCAGGCTTGTTTCACTAGAAGTAACAATAACGGGAGAAGAATGGAGGCACTAATAAGAATGTAATCAGCTGAGAGAGCAGGATTTAATGATATGGAACACAGGGCTTTATTTTCATATGTCAGTCTTTTGGTGCAACGACAGAAGGAGAAAGCGGAAATTGCCTTGTTGCTGGTGTTACCATCCTCCCAGAGGCTGCAATATGGAAACAGATTTTATTTTTGAAAAGGCACACCTCTCACAAACCTACACAAGGCTTAACTCACCCCCCCGCCCGAATCATATCTCAGGTCTGTCAGTCAGGGTTGCACCAAAAGCACAACGGTGTATTACAGGGGGAATGTGGGCATATGCTGTCTGGCTTAAACCAACAAGCAGAAGGGAAGAGATAAGAGGCATTCTTGGGCGGCACAGAAACGAGGAATGAGAAGGGCCAGCTTGATAGCAGTACTTGTTGTTCTGATGTGTTAAATAGCTGGCCTTCAACACTCCAATCAATCGCTGAGTGAGCCACTGTGTAGCCAAGGGTTGAGTGAGATAGCCAGATGGCTGCAGTCAATGGAGCTCTGCCTGGTTTCTTGTGTCACAAAGGGACGATCATGAATCTGGCCACACAGACCGGACAGAATACATGAAATATTGCAGCCCGAGTGTTTTCCTAGGTTGATAAGCTCAAATAGATGTTGTTTCAAAATGTATCACTGATTGAAGCTCGGTGCTAATCAGCAACAGAATAATAACAAGTGGAGTCATCCCCAAAACATTCAACAACATAGTTGGCCTTGGGTGGCAATCGGGCACATTTTTTTGTTTTGGCTTGCACGACGAGCTTGTCTGATGCGATGAGTATTACTGTAGATCTTACTGTGTGTAATGCTGCCGACCCACCATTGTGCGGTACTCCAGCCATTTGACACAGGAAAGCAGGAGGCAGCCAATATGCCAGCGTGTGCACACAAGAACGTCTGTGGGACAAGACAGGCATTTTTGAATTTTCTCCAAGACCTCCAGAGGCCTGTGTTGACTAATCTGCAAACAATCCGCTCTGCAAGCCCCATTGCAAGTGGAAGAACAAGCCCCTTAAGCTGTGACATTAACAAACACAGCGAGATAAGATAGGGTTTGTTATCTTGGTGCAACTCCTGCCCAGATAGGAGATAAGAGCCATTCAAAGCATGTTAGCTGCCAGACAAATTTCCAAAGGAGCATGGGAGGCAGGCAAAGCCAGGCATGGAATGCTGAGAAGCCCCACTTAAGCCATTCTCATGAAGAATATGATCCCCTTGCCCTTTTCCACCTTATCATAGTCTCATTTTGCATTTTTGTAACCGACCGTTATAACTTGTTGATGACATGAATACACTCAGACTGTGCTGAAAGAAGAAATAAGAATCCAAAATGCATCAAAGATCGACCTGCGTACAGTATACTACACTACACTATACAACAACATAATTGAATCAACAAGTAACTGCAGCTTTAGAGTATTAGAACATTTGATTGATGATTTAATATATTATAAAGATGTTTGGAAGCTGTCCTAAGAAGTTTCCTAATGCCACACTGACTGAGAGATTATTTCCAGATGAATATCATCTGAATCAATAGACTGAATAGCTCACTCATATTTATGTTTGTTGCTACTAAGAGACCTGGATGCTGACATTACTCTGAATGTGTTGCTTAAAGAGCTTATTTAAACTATATATCCATTTTCCAGGAAAACTGGGACAAGGTCTAAAGGTATAAAGAAGGCATGTTTAATGAATATGGCACACATACATTTGTCATTTTAGTATGATAGATAATTGTTGTTTAATAACACTAGAACATGTCTATGAATTGAACTAGATCAATGAAATGTGTGTGGGATTTAGTGGTATCTAGTGGTGAGGTTGCACAGTGCAGCCAGCTGACAACCTGAGAAACTGAAGCTGCTTTCACACATGCACTGAACTCTGCACTTTATCCGTATTGTCTCCAGAGGAGTGTGTGAACACAATTGTCTGAGTGAGATGCTCCGCAGTCTCTGGAGACTTTCTCTCCGCAGCAGAGTTAATACTCCACTTCCTGTTTGCTGCACCCGGCTGCTCCACCTCTCGCCTGAGTAAAGTGGAGGATTTGTTGCTGTTGTGAACGCATCTGTGCAGAAAACCTCCTGCTGTGTTGTGCATGTGTGAAAGGCAAACTGTGGGTAAACTCTGTCGCCAATTCTCCAAATTTGACCTGCAGGTTACATTAGGCTAATGCAATAATGCAATTCTGGAGAAACAGTGTACATGCTCCCTGTAAACATTAAGGATACATGCTAAGCTAACACAAAAACAAAAAAAAAACCTCAAGCTTGCAAAACTTTGTACTTTAGGAATGTCGTTCCCTGTCGGCAAATTGCAACGAGGAATATTTCATCACTTTTTCCACATTGTCTGAGTTACAATTGATCACTAGACTATTTCTGTCACTAAAGCAAGTGACAGAAAGGACTCAACATAAAATGTAATAATCATAACCAGCTTTAATAAATAAGTATTAGTATTAAAATGCTAACTTTAAAAAAAGCCTGCTAACTAACAGTGTAGCCAGTCACTCCCATTAAAGAAAAACAAATTAGCTCTAAAACCATGACAAGCCAAGTCATTTATTGAGCTGAAGCTAACTTTAGCTAGCTGGACATTGGTTGAGTAAGCTTTGTAGGTCATGATTTATGTGTGCATATGTTTTTTTCATATAACTGATTTATGTTTATGCTGCTGGTCCAGGGCTTGGGAACAACTGTCTTTGATTATACTTGTTGTGGGGCAAAGATATTTCATATATGAACTCATACAGAATCCTTCAGATGCTTACTGAAATGTGCCCACAGCTAAATCCAGTGTCTGGGCTGTTTCTGCTTCAGATGACTGATGGTCTCAAAGCCCGGCTCTGTGGGAACCAACAGTTTAATATCAGGGCTTTGTCTTCAGTAGAAGGACAGCACGGTTTTATGTGGAAAGATAGAATGTTTTATTTTTACATGTCTTATTAATTCATAGGCTGTAAAAACAACCTTTTTTGTCAATTTCATAATTTCACATTGGAAAGGAAATCCTCACACATGGACGCCAAGAAATAGGTATTGCGTCTCTGCCAGCGTCGAACTGAATAAATGCTTATGAATATGCCCACACCACCAGAGGGGATGGACTCAATCGTAATTCTCATTCTGCGGCTTGGAAAAAACTTCCTCCTTCCCCGGTGCCAAGCAGCTCTGAGGCGATCCCAGTGATGAGCCAGGGAACACTCTGCTAACTGAGCTCTGGAGAAATACGGTCACGGCAAGATCCATATTCAAATAAACTTCATTCTTGGCCCGTGCACACAAGCCATGTTGTCACCAGCTGGCAGTGTCTCTCACCACCCCTTCAAATACTGAGCCACTTTTGATTAACGTCTCTACGGCTAATCATGTGCATTAGCTGTGCCAAATTGGACGAGGCACGTATGGCCTCCATTTGCCTTGAAATCTCCCTCTTTTTTTTCAACCCATTTCGAAGCATTTGAGTGCTTCCCTTTACCCCACCCACCCCCTCCCCTAATTCTTCTCTTGTCTCGTGCCCATACATAGAGCAGAGAGGGTGGTGTGGCGGCACGCTGCCATCCTGTGGGTCTCTGAATGAGAGGCCCGACGCTGCCAGATGCACCCAGCTGCATAAATGTTATTCATTTTTTATGGCTTGTGTACATAATATGGCCAGTGTGGGAGATTGTGAGGTTCCACTAAAGACTGGAAAAATCCTCAAAATTGAATCAAAGTGGAAAACTTATTTTGGCTGGTGGCTGTTCTGGACCTGCTCCTTTTCCACCTCCCTTAATTCTCTCCTACTCCTCCCTGTCTCACACCACCTCTCTCTGAGGTTCCTCTGTGAGTGATCCACAGTATATTCTTTCTCCTGGGCCGCATTGGCAGGTCTCCTTGCACTGCCGTAGTGGTGGTGTTGTGAGACAGCCAGCATATTTGTCATGGATCCAGAGGTGCAAAGACATTAGACAGCACTTTGTCACCAGGGTCTGGAATTCACACCATTTGGCTGTTTCCAAGTCAGCTCCTTAACCGCTGACTGGCCTGGTTTTTGTCAGCTGCCGCTCTGTTGACATTGAGGGCTAAAAAAAGATGGCAACATGGAAGGATGTATGCCGTTAGCCTTTTTAGGTGGTCAAATCAACACGCAGTCTACAAAGAGCGCTGTGACAGGGATCCAGTGCCAAAGCCCTTGACTCGGAGCTCTCTCCCTCAGTTCACAGTTCAGATATAGTTTAGAGGTTTAGAAGGGCTCTCGTCAGGGTTTGCTACTCCCCCGCAGAGAGATGGGCTTGAACTCCACGCGGTGCCACAGTCTCCCAAATCACCAGGCCCAGCGGAGGCCCCGGCAATCTAAATGTGATAGTGTTGGGGGCCTCCCGTCTCATTACCAATCTCCATTTCAAAACAGCCTTCTACTGGGAACTAATGCATTAGCTCTCGTTGGGGGAAAAGTCTGGGGAGCCACTACATAGCGGCTCAAATACGCTTTCATACATGTTTTATCAGCGGGGGAAGAGAGAGCAAGAGAGAAAAGGAGCTTGGACCTAACCATTCATTTGTTGCCCATCTTATTAGCTTGGCGCTGTGTTATTAGCAGCCATTGTGCTCTATAAAAGCCCCTTAGGCTTGTTCCAATGTTCGCTGAATCTGGGGTGAGCTCTGTGCCAAGCGCTTTTTGGAAGTATTTGAGAGCATGAAATTCAATCCTGAACCCTAAGCGCCGAGTTTTCTCACAGATAAATGAAGAGGATTAGCAGAACAATAAAACAATGTCAACCTCAGATACCACCGTATCCTATTAATTGGGATTATAGAGGAGAAATGTGTAAAAAAAACACAATCTTGTATCACAGTCGCTTCTTTGTGACAAGCTGTTACATGAAGCCCTGTCAAAGTAACAATATTTCATCCAACATGAAATGCGTGTTAAAAAAAGAACCAGTAAATATAGAAAATCATACACAATGCCAGCGGAAAAAAAGGAGAAAAAAATCCTGAACATGAAGAATAGCCCTGGAAAAGAGCTGACAATTGCAGTCACTGTAATAACCCACCTTGGGTTGGATATGCTAGACAATGTGTCGATTGATTCCCATCTGATGATGGACTGTGTGTTGAAATAAATTGACCTCGCCAGACGATGAGTGAAATTGATGGAGCTTTTCATCTCCGGAGGGCCGTTCCACACTCCGCCGTAAAATGGATAGAGCACAAGGCACAGTGATTGAGTCGGGGGGGAAATGTAAGGTGTGTGTTCTTCTCCTACCAATGCTTGTTTGGTAAATAATAGTTACAGGAAAAATCACTATGCAGTAACTACAGGGGTTAAGTACCTTTTGTTGACTAGATGATTAGGTCTAAAAGCACACAGCCATAAAGTGAGGCTGGCCGCTGACAGATGCTACCCGTTGGAGGAATACGAGGCTCAATTACCGGGGGGGCTAAATTGAAAGTGATAGTGATTTAAGTCTTCCCAATACGCCAGCCCCATTCTGGAAAACAGTCTTTTCGAGAAGCCCTTTAAAAAAAAAGCCAGCTGGAGTGTGAGAGACAGAGGCATGCCATTGATTTTCGGTAACATCCCCTAATGACCTGGCCACGGTTTGATCCACGCTGTTATTATGGCCTGATACGGCGGGACAGGATTGGTGGGTCTCACAGCACACAGCAGCGAGATGAGTAGTTGGGGCATTATCAAGATGAATTGGCCGTCTCTGGACAGGCGGCAGGCAGAGCCGAGGTCTTGTCAATATTAGGACGGGGCTCCTCAGGGCGCCCTCCGTGGCCCACACCAGAGCGCTTTCCGGCCTCATTAGACAAGCAGATGAGTGTTGTGCATGAGGAGAAGAGGCGTACGAGAGGGGAGAAGAGCCTCCTCCTCAGCCTGCCTCCCAGGCATTGCTCCTCTTAATGAGTCCAGACCACGGGTCAATATGCCACTGGGCTGCCAGTCAATACCGGTTACCTGCAACACAAACACTCAAAACCTGCTTTCATACAAAATCAATGTCCTATTAGTCCCTCCCTGTATTGCCTTGGCCAAGTCTCATCGATCCCCTCTGAAGAGCTCTGCAGTGCATGTATGACAGATTATGTTCAAATGATCTGATAGCTTAGGCTACTCTGCCGGCCAAGTCGGTTGCCTTTGTGATTTCAAAGTAATAGCTTGACATGAGATGAGCAAATACTCTAAAAAACTGAAAAATGAGGCACAAGCATTATTGGCAAACCCATCAACCCAACATCAACATTCCACTCAGTAGGTTTGGCTTACTGACAATTTCAGTTATTGGGAGTCAACACTGACAAAGAGTACCAGAATTAAAGACATGCAAATGTATGACATTAGGTCCAAACTTTATTCCGTACATTTTAAACCATGAATGTTCATTTTCATTTTTTGCAGGCCTAAAACTCTACTTGCTTTGTATACAACAGTCTAAGAAAAACAACTGCACAACACCACAAGGTTGACAGAGAAAGTCCTTTTGCCGCCCACTAAAAAGTGTCCTTCTTTTCTGTCCGGGGCTGGTCCAGTTTGTGACTTGGAAGTCTTTCAATAATTCATCATTATTTCATTGGTAAATATAAACACATGTTAATCCAAGTTTCTCTAGGTATCCTCCACTATCGTCCGCTCCCTCCAGGTGATCTCTTCGTTAGGGTGCTGTGTGCTGCTTTGCATAGATTGCAGATGATCCTTGTAGGCCCCCTTGCAACACCCTCCTGTCGTACTTCCCATCCATTGGCCAGGCTTGTCTGTTACCATGATATTCAATGGGGACATGATTCCCCCATGTTTCATTTAATTTTGTTTTTCTAGAAATGGTTAAAAAGCCTAATAAATTTACACGGTAATTTTGCAGCGAAGGAATATCAACAAGATATTTACATCAGTTTTCTTTACAGAGACTGAACGAAGACCTCATAATATATATTTATCTGCATATCTCAAAGGCAAAACAAATGAACAAAATTCGGTAATGTAACATTGTACATTGTCATCATTGAGGATATCCTGGTACCATGAGGTTAAATTACTGAGGGTTGAAACCAAAATCCAGTCTTTACAGTGGGTCATAATGGATATGTCTCACAATCAACTGGGATAAATATTGTAAAAGGTGTGACTTATGCACAAAATACATAAAATTCATAGAAATGATATCTATACATGGAACAAGGATAGGAAATGTACAAACTCATTTCAGGACCTCTCTTTTCGCACAAAGCTGAAAAAGATATTGGATTAATATATTAATAATTATCAAATATTTAAGTCGGATATAAACATACACATATTTGTGTTCTCTGCCGACATTATTGAGCCTCCAGTCCGTTAAAAGTAAAGTCATGGCATGTGCTTGATCGGCCCTACACACCTTTACTTTTACTTTACAATCATACCCTTTCCCTTAGGGAGGTTTGCTCTCCTCTGGTGAAGAGCAGTGCATTTTGTTCACAAGAGGATTTCAGATTAGGGGGGAGGGGCTTCTCGAGTGCGTCTGGTAAGACTTTGTGCACGTTTGGAAGAAGCTACCGAGCCTCTACCTCTTTGGGGTTGCGAGATGGGGAGTAGTCCCGTGGGTCCTGTGTGTTGGTAAGGGGGGTAGTCCTCCTGGGTGAGGCTGGCCTGGCACTGCCGGCTGGCACAAGGGGTGGGGGTGCACTGAGTGCGGCAGTGGGGGGTGTTCTGTTAAGAGGGCCGTTGTGTCCTGTGGAGGGGCTGAGTCTAGGGTAGGGCATGCCGCCAAGGTGGGGCATAAAGGGGGGCATGTGGGGTAGATGGCCCTCCATGGGGGACTGGTGCAGCTGATGGAGGCGTGCTCTGTCCAGCTCCTCCCGCAGGTGGTGGCGCTCTCGCTCCTCCACCTGCTGCCTCATCCTCTCGTGCTCCCGGCGCACCTCCATCAGGTGCTCGTGGTGAGAGTAGTCGTGAGCCTCCCTCTCGCGGTAGGCCCGTTCCTGTTCGTACATGCTGGGGAAGCGATGTCCTTGCTCCGCCCTGAGCTGGAAGTCCATGCGCCGCTGCAGGTCCAGGCTGCGGTAGGCCTCTCTGAGAGGGTCCCAGGGGAAGGCTTGGTGTGGCAGGCGCTCTCTACCTGCCAGAGGGCTCACACCCATAAAGGGAGCCATGCGAGCCCGGTCCAGCACGTTGAGACTGCCCATCTGGGGCATGGCACTCATGGACAGGGGCAGCGAGTGGGACATGGGGACACCGTGCATCCCAGCTGCTGAGATGTCACTGCCACGCTGTGAGGTAAGAGTCTGCTGAGACAAAGGTGGGTGATGGTGGTGCGGGTTCATATGTTGGCCCATGGAAACAGAAAGACTTTGGGCTGGTGGGTGGGGCGCCGGCTCAGAGCTCACCACCATGACCTCCTGCTCCTCTTTCCTCTCCTCCTTAATCTTCATGTCATTTTTCACCTTGTGGAGGAGGTCTGCAGACGGAGACTCTTTCTTCTCGCTGTCCTTGAGTGTAGGTGGGGGCCCGCCGACCATCTTCAGGTTCTGCTCGTTGATCATCGCCTTGGAGTATGGAGAAGGAGAACGTTGACAAGGTTTGATGGAGTCTTCTGAGGTTCTCCTCTCCAGCATCTCCTTCCCAGGGGAGCGGCTCTCTTTCACCTTCACTTCCGACTCTCTGTGGCGCTCCAGCAGCTCCTTCTCCGCCTCACGGACCCGGTCCACGCTGCCGCTGTGATGCCGTCCCGAGTCACTGGAGTTCTGGCTGTTTGAGCGAATCAAGTTGCTGATCTGGTAGCTGACTGGTGCAGAGGCTGGCGATGAGCGGTTGGAGTGTCGGTTGCGATCCACAGAATCCCTGTCATGACAATATAAGACAATTCTGTTGGTGCTAGATAAAACAATGCAGGTTACCACGCTCTAATCTTCCGTGGTTCATGGTTTAAGCCTTAATTCTGATTGAAACCATTATGTGTTGCTTCTAAATTATCCACGGAGATCCTTCCAATTAATTTTTGACCGATAGCTTCCCTCATAGTTTAATTTTTCCTGTCGGATTTGTATCTTCCTATTGGATGCATTTTAATTCAGTTTCCAAGGATATTACTAATGCCAGAAGAGTTGTTTCCTTCCTGGGGGGAAGCATATAATACTTTGATATAACACACTGAAGTGAAGTTGTAGATCAATTTGTTTTTTTTCTTTTGGAGAAATCATTTTTACTGACCTATTTGAAAGCTGTGAAATCCTATAAATAATTCTAAAAAAGCTGAAAGACCATAATCTCACCTGTCTTTATCCTTCTCCTCTTTGCCGATGGACGATTCTCTTTTCTCTCTTTCCCTCTCCCTCTCTCTTTCCCGCTCCCGCTCTCGCTCTCTTTCGTGGCTGTTGACCGAGTTGCTCCTCTCGGTGTCTGCGGTCTTGGGCCACTGCGGTGGGGTGGGGAACGAAGGCGGGGTGCGTCGGAGTCGGTTCCAGGTGTCGTGGTGGGGGCTGCCAAACGTGGGCAGCCCTCCCGGCCCCTCCTTGGTGCCAAACATACTGTTGGGCCCTGGAGAGAAAGGGGAGACAGGCGTGGGACCCACTGTAAGTTAATTGGGCACAAAACCTTCTTGAGGACACGTAAGATGAGAAAGACTCAACAACAAAAGCTGCTTTTGTCTCTGTCTCTGGAGGTTCTCTCACTGACGCTGTTTGAAAGAGTTAGAGGTTAATGGCTCCCCCCCCACCAGTGGAAAGAAAATACTCATTTGCTTTTGGACTAAAAAGGGCTTCTCCCCCCCTCCCTCCCCTTTTTGCACGGGATGAAAAGGGGAGACTCACTTGCCCTCTGGAGTTGAGGGCTGTGAAAAGCCAAAGGGAGACCTTAGCATTCCACGGCATGCCTAGTTCAATCACATCCATTTTCACAACAGGAGTTGGCACACCGAAATAGAGGCGGGAGAGAAAGGCACAGAGAGGAGGATGCGTGGGGAAAAGAGAAAGCCCTCCATGGTGGTGCAGAAGGGGCTTGTCAAATAATTAATAGATGAATTGCCACCAAACGACAGACCTGAGAGCGCCTGTTGGCAGTGGTGCAGTCAGATTAAAGCCAGGCTGTTGGGGACATGGTTGGTGGATGAAGTGGAGGCAGGGAGGAGGTGGTGCTGTGGTGTGTTGTGCCGCCTTGTTGGGCCTCGCTGGGCTAGGGGCTGCTTTGCCACAGAAGCTAAGAGCTAAGTGTCTTCAATTTTTGTCTTTCCTCCCCTCCTGGGCTCTCCCTGTGGTCTAACTCTGTCCTGCTCTGTTATGCCACTGTCCACAGGGGCCAGACTAAAGGGGGGGAGCGGTGGAGGACGATAGGGGGCCAGCGCTTACCAAGCGAGGGGTTGCCTAATCCTCCGAAGGCACTGCTTGAAAGGTTGCCGAGGCCGCCAAAGGAACTGGAGCGACTGAAAGGATCTGCAAAATGCCAAACAGGGATTAGCAAACGGTGGGGTGGCTGGCTAGCAGTGCTCACCCCAACACCAGCCCATTCCACTCGGCTTTTCTCTTACAAGCGAGCTGTGGTTTTTTTTAGCGCTGCCACCCTAGCTCCCTGCCTGATTATCCTGCCAGGCCGTCTCCATGCTGGGTTCACTGCCCCTAACCCGCAGTGCAGTGTCCCTGACCCTGCTGGGTGCAAGTGCAACAACATTGCTTGATGGGGAAATTAGTTTTGAGTTGTTGGAGCAGATCTGAACATGGACGGTGGTAGGGGCAGGGGAATGAGAAGCTGTGGAAATGAGGCTAGACAGAGTGTAATGATTTAACCGGAGAAACAGTGTCAGATGGGATCAACTGGTGCAAAGCCCGAACTCCATAGAGATATACAGGGTTCATACACATTTTGACCAATGGATTTCCATGACTTTTCCATGACTTTTCAATAACTTTAAACCAAATTCCCATGACCAAACATTTTGTGAAATCTCGGTGTACTGTATACTTGAAAAAGTGACGAAATGTAGTATTTAAACTAACAATGAGAATTCCAAGGCATACAGTATACCTTAAATGACACAAACCCAAGTATGCCTCCTTATATTTTGAGCATATTTCTTTAAAAGCACAAAAAACTCAGCGTAAATGAACGACATGAAAATATGAATATAACAAATTTCCATGACTTTTCCAAAACTTTTGGGATGTTATTGTTTTCTATGACTTTTCCAGGCCTGGAAATACACATTTTACAATTCCATGACTGTTCCAGGTTTTTCATGACCGTAGGAACCCTGGATATAGTAACCGAAATATCAACCCTGAGAAGTCAGTAAACAACATTCATCAACTAATAATTTGCAGTGCTGTTTTAACTAAGCAAAAGTCCTTCAGGAAATGCAGACGGTATCAGCAGATTAGGGTTTAAGGATTTTCATCTGTGGAGCTTGTTAATGTTTCAGGACAGACAACAATTGAGAAATCTCCTCTGCCTCACGCATGAATTCCCCCCCGGACAGGAACATGTTGCCAAGTCTTCCTCCTCTGTGCACCGTGCATTCATGGGCACAACATGGATTGACTCAAGGGCTTATTTCATGAAATCAACTTGCCACTCTGAATCCAAACAGGGTCTCAGTGATTGAATCGTGGTGAATACACGAATGGCTAGAAATAATTCCATGCATAAATAAATACAGCAACATTAACTTTGAATTACAAACTTTGCAAGCCAACAGAAAATCAAAAAAGCGTATCATCTATGCAGCTGCACTCAGCTCGGTTTCACACAAACAAATGAGGGGTGTGGAATACAGCTGAAGATTCAACACAGGAGTTATTTAAGGCTACATTATGAATCATAGTGTCCGATTATATGATGGCTACTGCGGCAGCCGACTGACGACATTGGCCAACTGGATTCCACAGTAACCCTCCAATGAAATTTGGAAATATCTCGGTTTCACGTTACACCCCAGTGGCTTGTAATGTTTTTAAAAACAAGAGTGGTGCAAGTGAGTGAGAGAGAGAGAGAGCAAAAGGGAGGGGGGATAAATGTATCACAAAATGTTAAAACGAGGGGTTACTTACACTTACCTGCCAAATGGCTAGGAGGCAGGAAGCCGCTGGGATGTGGGGCGTGGCCATAGGGGGAGGGAGCTGGGTGGCCAGAGCCTATAAGAGGAGAACAGAATTATTATTATCAACTAAGCTAAAACAAAAAGCATCATCTTCGGGTCAAATCATTCTCTTAGAGCAGAGCCAGAGCTTAAACTGTGCATAGATGGAACATCCATCAAACAAGTAAAGGTAACCAAGCTATTGGGAGTCACCCTAGAGATGATAAACTGTCCTGGTCAAAGCATATTACAATTATTGTCAATAAAATGGGCAAAGCACTGGCTGTAGTCAGACGATGCAGAAATCACCTTACACCTGATCTAAGAATACTGGTAGTTAGATCTCTTGTTCTGTCACAGCTAGATTATTGCCAGATAGTATGGGCAAATGTTACCATGAAAGACCTGAATAGATTACAGCTAGTACAGAACAAGGCTGCACGCTTTGCTCTACAGTGTCCTTACAGAACCAGCATACAGAGCATGCATGCCAGTCTCCACTGGCTAAAAGTTGAAGACAGGATGGCTGCTGCACTTCTTTTATCAACATGGTGCCTCTTGAAGTCTAAAACACCAGCAGATCAGTATAGGCAACTAAATAAAAATGTAGCCTCACATAACTATGCCACTAGACGAGCAATAGAAGGAAGGTTTTCACTCCCCAGAGCTAATACCAATTTTCTTAAACGCACTGTTGGATACAGAGCCATGAAGTCATGGAACTTTCTACCAACAGAAATTATAAACGTGACACGTAAATGTATGTTAAAAAAGCAAATAATGAAACACTTGGGTACAGCATACTTGTGACACTAGATGGTGTTGTACTGTACATAAATGTGTAGTATTCTATTACATGGTTTGCAGTTTTCGCTTCTATGGAATTGGATATATCAGTGTTTTATATCATGACAAAGGTAAAACTGCGTAACCACTAAGTTAATTTTTGATATCTGTAATATAAAATTGTATGATCATTATTTTAATGTATTTTAACTTTTGATATTTGTAATTTAACGTATATTGGTATTGTAATGTATGATTTAAATGTTTGATATCTGTATGTATGTCTTAAATGTGGACCCCACTAAAAGTAGCTTTGTCTTAGGGTAGAGCTAATGGGGATCCTTCTAAATAAACAAATAAACAAATTATGATCCAATCAGGCATTCAGGCATGGAGGAACTAAATTCATTTTCCACAACGACAATCCTAGCTCCGACTCTTGTGATAGAGGTATTTTTCTTCCTGCAACAGCATCACAAACGTGTTGGATATACCAAACTAGATGAGATAGACACCGTTGAATAATGAGAGTTCATATTTTGACTTTATTGCAGCTGTTGCATGTCAGTGAGCGATGCTATAGCTAGAGCTGCTTATTGAGGTCACTTGCCAGGAGCTCGCATATCTCACAAAACGCTGTTACCATCATCACCCACATTCCATGAATGGTTAATGAAAGAACCAATTACAGGAGCGTCTCCTACACACCACTGCATAATTACCAGTGAAAGGCTGTTCGCCTCTCTGTTGCCCTTCAGCGCCGGGCAAATCAGTCAATTACCTAACCGAGAGTCATCCATATTCATTTCTGACTTTACTGGCAAAACATTTGCTACAAAGCTGCTACAATTAAGTGAACATTATACAAGAGGAGGGGTTGGGAGGGGTGATGCCATTTTGTTACAACGGCGGAGGAAGGATTTCGACATGTGGCTATAAATGCTCATCTCCATAAAGACAGAAACGTTGTAGGATGGATCGTAGAATAGAATAATTTGAGTGTTTTGAACGATTTGTCTCGGAAGGTTCATCGCCCTTGCATTGGATGCTGAGAGACCCCACTGACCTGTGGTGGAGAAAAGGGGTCGTGCCAGGTCATGGGGGTACGGGAGCCCTGGAAAGACGCCTGGACCTGGGGGTCGACTGAAGAGGTCCAGCTTCCCATTCATGTCGAGTTTGTGAGGATCCAGCTGCATTTGCTATAGTCACGAGAGGAAGAGAAAGGGAGACGGAGATATACAAAGGAAATTAGGTCGGTAGGCAACAGTACCAAACATTTCCAACAACAGAGTGAGAGGGATTTATGCTCAGCTACGCTGGGTGAGAGATCAGAGGAAGACAGATACATCAACAATGGCTCCATGTCTCCAATTCTGGCCAACTGTGTTATAACAAATATATGTAAGCTGATTAGGGACACTAAATCCTAGCTAACGGGCATTCAGAGCCCGAGAAGAGCTGACACCACAGGGCCAGTGGCATTAGCAGAGGATCTCCATGGCGAGGCCACACTATCCTCGGTCAGTGAGAGGAGAATTTCCACACAAGCTTTATTTGTGTCTGTGCTCACATGTTGCATTTTTGTCAACACATATTAATTCAATTGTCACTCAGAGGTGCAAATGTGATGGTTTATGATCTGCCCCTTTCTCGTTAGGTGGACTGAGCCCTGCACAGAACGTTTTAATGAGCTTTAGGGACAAACTTAACAAAAGGAGACTGGATTTTTCTTGGATTTTGTGTCGTTATTAACATTTACAGCATTGTGTTCCTTTTTCTGTCATCTGACTTTTCCCAGCAACATGATCTTTCTGAATCCAGTAACACGGTTATATTGTTTGACAGGTGAAGAATCCAACTGTGACATGATAATACTTATCTGTAAGTATGTTATTTGGGGCATTATTTCATTACCAATATACTGTATCTGGGTTTACATGACAGCAAGACATCAATATGCATCTCACGCACCTTCATTTTCTGCTGGTGGTGGTAGATCTGCCATGCGATCTGGACATGCACTGCACACCACTTGCCAGGTTTCTAAAAATTTTGAGAGAGACTGAGGTTAGCTTGCTGGCTTTGATACGGGGAGCTAAAAGTGGATTCTGGCAACACGATTTTTCTGGCCAAACTACAAAGTGGGAACTCATCCGAATTTTCAACCGGGCAACGGATTAAGAAAATCTAACCCTGACCCAATCGAGACCTCAAATCTAACTAAGTGCAGCTGCAACACGCTGCAGAAAATTTGAGTGATGTAAAGAATTTGCAGTGTTGAGACTTTGTGGCCTGGCCAGAGAGATGACAAGTTACACAAAAGATACACATGGCGAAACAACTTACCCTAACAGATGTCCTGAATGGATCTGTTATCTGTGAGAATAAACAGACGACCATTACCATCATCAATAAATAATAACACCTGGATAAATGTGTTTATAGGTAGCTACGAGGAGAAGTGTCTCAAAAAGGTGAGAATGCAAAGACATGCATTCACATCTCTTTGAGACACATGCTGCATTGTACATGTGTGGCTTTCACTGGGTGGGGGGGCAGAGCAACAGGAGCCTGGTTGGGACGCGTTCGGCCTCATGCTTACCCGTGGATCCTTGTGTAGGAGTGTGTGAGGTACTGCTCCAGGACGTGCGCCTACGTCGATGGTATTAGATGCCTGACAGAGAGAGAGAGACAGAGAGACAAAGACATACACGGTGATCAAGGGGATCTACTGTCGTTTAAAACATTTATAAAATATTTAGATCCCTGTTACATAGCTACTCTATGCAGAATAATTCAAAGAAAGTAAGTTGACCCCAATGAATAACTCTCAAACAGGGGTCTGCCATCCTCAAGGCTGTTTGGAATAAGTAACATAAGGACTAAACCTTGTGTCCATGTTGTGCCAGTAACTCTTTTCTCAAACCACTCAATCCTTCAGCTAGAGAGGACAGCCTCCCTGTAACCTTATCTCCTTCCTCAGCAGCACTATAGCTCACTTATCCTCAGCTACAGCTACTATAGAGCTGATATCATGGATAAAACAGGAGTGATGCTGCAGGCGTTGAGTAACGCACCTCCTCTCTAACTCGCTGGGGCACAAGTGCTTAGATCAGCCTTATTAATCCGTCCCTATATCAGAGCCAGGAAGGATCCAGCAGGGTGACCAGCCCACACAAACAAACACACATCCCAAGCTCCTTTCCAAGATTACTTTGCAGGGTCTTTAGACACATAAGATGGTTCCCTGAGCCACCTGGAAGGGCCTGCCACAAAAGGGGCCCCCCTCCAAAGTCTGTTGGGAATAAGGCCAGCGGATTTAGGGGAGCTTTGATTAGTGGCTTACACCGGGTCACAGCCGCTGGGCATCTGCCAGACGGACTAACACCCTCTCTCTCCTTCCCATCCCTCACGTCCCTGCCGCTCCTGCATCGTCTCTCTTTCACTCTCCTGAACAGATTTTTGCTTTCCTATCCCCGACAGGGCAAAGGTCATCAGAGCTCGGGTCATCACACACTCTGACCCTGGTTCAGGTCCAGTCGAGTCTGACAGTGTATTATCATAACAGATTCAAATGTGATGGGTAAGGTTTATAATAATCTTGTTTGATATCTTTAGGAAAGAAAGCTCTGCTGCTTTTTCACATTCACGAAAGTATATCTCTTATCAATGAATCTAATGTAATGTAAATATCCAATCTGCATAAATATAAAGTTTTTTATTTGCCATTTCTTTTATCAATATATTCTTAAAGGATATATCTTTAATGAAAAACATATAGAGCATACTTGCAGCACATACTTGCAAATTCTGCTTTTTCATCAAAAACCACAGCACCATGTTCCTGGTTACATTTGTGCTTACCAACCATAATATTGGCTTCTGTGTTTGGTGAGAATAAAAACCTACAGAAGTTGGCTCAGAGCTACTGACACAGCGTATGTTACTACACATCTGATTAAAAACTTCAGAGTGTGCAGAGTCTAGTTATTATTATCCCTTTCATTAACTTCCTTCAGTGAGTGTGTGAAGACATTTTGACAAATGCAAAATCTTGGAACTCTTAATATACAGCAGGGCATTTAAACAGCTTCTTTAAACTGACAAACGTTCACTTATCCTTGCGTGCACAAAAAAGTAAACTTGCATCTTAACATTGTGGTTGTGCCTTTGGTGTGCTATCAGTGAGCTGTTGTTTTAATGGTGTACAAGCCCATGCAACTTTAAACTCTCTGTTTGTGGATCATGGGTTGAGGGTGGGGACGTGGGGCTGACCTTGGGCTGGAAGGCTCCTTGCAGCGAGCTGAAGGGTCCTGAGTGTGGGAGCAGCGGGGGCATGCCTGGCATGGTGGGGGGGTAGGAGGGGAAGAACTGGGGAGAAAAGGGGGGTGGATGGGAAACACAGAAAGACACAAAACAAAATCATACAGAGATACGTACAAGGACTCAAGCGTATGCACACACACACACACACAAAACCACAGCCCCGATAAATGCTGTCATGGCAACATTCAAATATGTCAAATATTTGATTTGCCAAATGCAAATATAGAAAAAAAATTTGAATAACAAAGAGAGACTCACGTTTGAATGTCTGATGAATGGATTGTCCAGTTTGGGGGCGTATTTGTCGAACTGGAAGAGAAGAGAAGAGAGAATAGAATTACAAAACATACCGTAGCTAAGTCCTTCATGCAAAAGCCTTTTTAAATAAAAACATCTCATTATTTTTACATCATGAAAACATAACATGTGATCAACATCTGTAACTGGTAATACGCAGGATTTTGATCCAGGGTAATAAGCCCTGGAGTAAAGCAGCTGGCTCGCACTGGTCATGGGTTTACTTAAACTGCATGGTCAGATAGGCAGTTAAATTACTAACAATACAGCCGCTTTAGTAGACTGCCAAGATGAAGGCAGCCTGCATCATTTTCCAATTGAGCATACAGAGGTTGGGCGTGGAGGCCCAGCTTTGGGAATCAAACCGTTTTAAAACCAGACCAGTTGTTTCTATTCACTGGAAAATTGGTAGAAATGTGAATCTAATTGCCTTTGACTGCAACGATTTTTTTGAAACTACAAATCCCCCATAGTATAACTGGGAGGGGAGTACATGGAGACATATAGCATGAACTGGGTGTTAGAAAACCAGACTTCTAAAGCTATTTAGTCAGGAAAACAGGCCAATTTTCTGAGCACAAAATCATGGAAATAATATATGGAACCTCTTGTGTGAACAGTCCGTCTTTTTACGACCGAAACCGAATCAACTCGATGTAATTTGCCGTGGTCAGGGGCTAATTCAGGACAGATCAGCATGAAACTGATATAACTTTAAAACGCTGAACTGATGTGAGGAAACCGATCCTTATGCCTACCAGAATAATCTTAATTAGAATTTGCCAGATAAAAAGCAGGGTTGTTTGATGAAAGAAAGGTTTATGATCATATGGGAATCTAGTCAGTAAGCTGAGAAGCCCAAGGAGGGAGAGGCAGAACGGAGAATGTTTCTCTGTGTATGAATAGGAGCCTTGTGAGTCTGTTCACTGGCTCTCTATTTTGAAACAGGCTAATTACAAGTGACAGTAACTTATTCCTATTCCGCAAATTCGCAAACCATTTGCAGGTACTTTTTGCGAGTGTTTTCACAAAGCTCTCTTGGCAGGCGCAGACGTTTTTTTTGGGGTTTACATAAAACAAGAAAATGAGTGGGTATGAATCAGAGTTTCTGTGTGGAGCGTGTGCTGCGACCCGGGTGGTTGAAGGGGGGGAGCCGCTGGAGGGTTGGCCCAAAGCTGCTGGTGGGGAGGCTGGGTTTTTGGGTCTGGGGCCCTTTTAGTGAACCTGGGCCTTTCAAATGTGCACACGGTGTTTGTGGGCGATAATCGGCCCAATTCAAAGACAGACAGCCTATTGAGAGGAAGCGGCGTTCCAGCTTCCGAGCTCATTAAACGGCTCCTCTGCATATCTGAAGGCGCGGCCTGTTTAATGTCCGACACTGGGAGAGGGATTTTTGGCTGCTTTATGGCCTTGTAAAAAAAAAAAAAAACGGAGAAAAAAATAAAACTCTTGCCCTTACGATTTATGGTGCCTGTCACGGTTTTATGGTAAACAGCTTTGGCTAATTAAAGATTAATATTTCATCTTATAACAATTAAGTATATTCCCCCGTCCAAAGACCAGGCAGGGGCAAGGGGGCGGGGTACCAAAGACACTCAATGCTGCCATTTGGCAAGCCAGCTGCTTGAGGGCGTTAAACAATAAACAAATATAGAGGTCTCATAATTTCATTAATTACAGCCATTAGCCAAGGGCTGTTATAGAGTTGAAATGACACAGGGCATCTAGAGAGCAGGGGGAAATTAAAGAGAGAGAGACAGAGAGAGACCTCATGTAGTTTGCCTTTTCATGACAAAACAGTAAGTCAACCACAACATCATCATGAGCAGTGCTCTATGAGCTCAGCACAGAGGAGAAGAGAAACAGCATAGTAACAGAGGAGATGGAGGGAGGGGGGAGAAGGCACAAGTTAAGTATTAACACAGTTTCAATCAAAAGGAACAAAAAAGAGCAGAGGACATAAATAGGAGCAGAATCCGATGGCATCACCACAACAACAGAGGAGTGAGTGGGGGGTTACGTACATGATGGGCTACATAATGCCAGCATTAGCCAGATGAGAGCAAATCGCCTTTCATCTTCAAAGAGAAGGACTGGGAACTGGGTATAAATCGGACAATGTCAGGAACCGACTGCTGAGCAGATAACGACATGTGTGCTCGGCTAAAGGACGGCTCTAAATGGTCTCTACACTTATCTGAGACTGGGCCATAAATACCAGAGCTTTGATTTCAGATGTACAGGATGGGGATAATCTTGGGAGCAGCGGCCTTAATGGGAACACCGGCTCTGGATCGGAGGTCATGACATGATGGATTAGATCTATTAGACTAATGCCAAAAAGCTACAAATGGGGCCTCCGTCTGAATAGACTGTCAGCGATTGCTGTGCATTTAAAATAATGATGGATGAATAGTTATAACCTTTTTTTTCTTCTGAACTAATCTCCCGCCCCGACTTAATGGCAGTCAAAGCACGGAAGCAATTAGAAACATTATGAAAACAGTACTGCGGTGATGTCATCCCCCACTCATCTGCCACGGAGTTATTTGACTGGCTTTGAATTTGTCATTGGCAAGTATGGTTGCTGTTGAGCCGTGTGCACACACGTACGCAAATATACAAGTCTGCAGAAACGCACACACACGCACATCTGTTTGACGCTGCCTTTGTTAACGGGCAAATGAAAACAGTCAGAACCATTTAAAACACATCCATCTGCAAACAATTGAGAAGCCTGCCTTCAGGCAATTCCCCTTTTTTTGATCCTCAGCAAACACTGAGCAGCAAAATCTGTGTCAAAGTTAAGAAGGAGAGAGATCATTTCAATGAAATTTGGTAACGTTTGCTGGTTTGGCACATATTCCATGAGTCAGACAAGGGCCTCTGTGGAAAGTGAAGCATATGCTGGATGTACAGTTTCATATGCAATTCCTCTGTGGAGGAAGCAGTTGTGGATCATGGAAATAAATGTGTACTTGATCAGGTTCAGATAAAGCAGCCTGAGCAGCAACTAGCATGTTCCTGGAACTAGTGCTTGTGTGTGTGTGTGTTAGAATGTGTGTGTGTGTAGTGGGAGGTGACAGTCAGTGGGTGGTATCTGCCTAGCGTTTGTCCTCGTCTCAGTCGTCCCAGTGGAAAAGATGTGATGCTCTCAGACTCTCAGGCAGCAGGACAATATGTAGAAATCAAAAAGCAAAATTCAATCTGAATCAGTGTTACATTCCTGAAGGGAGGGGGTTCCTACAGCTACTGGACATGTTTGGTGAATTTGGGGTAAAGCAAAAAAAAAGGGAGGTACTGATTGAAGAGGAGATTTCAAAGGGTGACAGCTGGGCAGGTGGGTGGTAAGTTACGGGAGCTTTTCTTGTTTTTTTTACTTATCCTCACATTTCTGGCTTGGTTAGGCACCATGGGGGGTGCGGTGGGCGGTGTGAGGCGGGCGGCCGGGGGCAGACTGGCGGGAAAGGGCGTGAAGGTGTGCTGGTGGGTGTGTTGGTGCTGGTGCATGTGCTGGTGTTGGTGAAACTCGTTCCTCACGAGCGACCCGGGGGCCAGCGGCGAGGCGGGCGGCCCCCGGCCACGCTCTGAACTCTGAACCAGGAAGCGGTTGTTCAACTCTTGCCTCAGGCGGTCATGCTCTGCAAGAAAGGAGAGCGAGGGAAAACCAAAACCAAAAAAAAAAACAAAAACAAAACAAAAAGGGGGTAGGGGAGGGAGGGACACAAGAAAAAAAAAGGCACGAGCGCCCAGTCAGTCTTCACAACAAGGGTAGAAGAGGAAGAAAATAGTCACCTGGCATTCTCTGTTTCTCCAGCTCATGCTGTGAGGGTTTTCTACGTGGGGACTCATTTGAGGTGGTAAGAGAGTTGCCTGTGACAATGTGCCAATCAGAATCCCCGAATGAGGCTGGCAATACATGATTGGTTGGTTGAATGATATCAACAGGCTGGTATCTAAAGACAAGAGAGAACCAAGAGTCATCCCAGCAGAAAACACACACACACACTCTTGCCCTCGTTTAGAAAGTCAATGCACAACTGGCATAGGGAAGACATTTTACTACACTCATCATCGCTGGAGACATGTGTTTCCTTCTACTGCTGCATGAAATCACTGGTTTTGATGAACTAGTTAAGCATATTATCAAATTGCATATAATCCCATATTATTGGCAAGAGACTGCATCAGATTACTGACTGAGTTGCTGACATACTGATGTCTGTATGCTTGAGATGTCTCCAGCTGTGATGACAGTGCACACTGACATTTTTCCTGTGATGCATCTAAGCCCTCATACTGTGACCTCATCACACTTGTACAATTTCTACTACCATTAAAAATGTCTGATGTGTCATAGCACCACACATATGATGTTTGTCACCAGTGAAAAGCATGAAAGCATGTGACTATTTAAATCTGATTAATTTACATTCTCCTTTTTTAATTCTCTATTCTCTATTTTTTGTGACTCTTCTGGCCCCTAGAGCAGCTTGGGGATGTTTAATTGCAGTAAAAGGTAATTCCATCAAATAATTTATGGAGTTGGTTTTGGTATGTGTAGCTGCTTCAGTAAAGAGTCCACTTTCCTAACATTAATGGCCAGAAAATGAAAGGAATATCCTGACTTTAGAGGAAAAAGCATTTTTTTGTTTTACATCTAGCTTTAGCATATCCTGTTCCATAAACTTTTGTTTTGAAATAGATGCAAAATTATAATTTACTAGTCAATTTTAGGTGTTATTAGAAATAAAGTAAATCCGTTTGAACCTCGTCTGTTCAATGTCTAAAGTCAATCCATTACGGAGAAAATAAACCCACATAGGTTTAGTGATGAAACGTATGAATCATTAGAAATAAAAAAGTGTCTATTTATATATTGTACTGTGTGGAGTATAAAAGATTTATTTTTAATAAAGGAGCACTTACCAGATCAGCAAATCATAAATGAACAATTAAACACCATATAACACATATCATCAGGTTAAAGACTAGTTTTCCAGTAAGTTACTGTAGCATGTATACTAAACTCATATTTATTCTGTAATTCTAACATGAAAATTTAGAAGAGCTGTGGAGTTAAGTCCAGTACAACAGAACTAATTGGCCACATTATGATATAAACTCGTACTCTTACTCTCCCTACGCTGAGTATGTAATTATATATATACAGACTTCGATATATGTGTAAAGAAATGCCAAGAATGAGTACATTAAATTCTACCACTGCAGAATTTCATTATTTTGTCCAAATGTGATATAGATATTTCAATAAATATACAGCATTGAAAGCCAATGTTGTTTTTTTAAAGCTACCATTTGCCAGAGCAGTCTGTGTCTGCCCTGGCTAGCTACCATCCAGCATGCGATGTGCCTGGCTTTACCTGGGTAGGGGGTGCCGGCGGGGTGCCCGGGCACCACTAAGCTGTTGGTCGGTAAGGTCGGTGGTGGAGGCAGTGATGCTGGGCTTGCAAACATGGCCGGATGGCGATGGGCCGGGCTCCGTAGAGAGGAATAATGCGAGGTAGAGAGATTGGCTATGGACAGAGGCAAGGCAGGGGCCGAGGACGGGAGTCCACTGAGGTGGTGGTGGTGAGGGGACGGGGACAAGTGTTGTTTGGGAAGACCCACTGGACTGCTCCTGTGGCTGAAGGACACAAACACACACACACAAATACAGTTCTGTGTTAAAGGGATTGAATATATATATAAACTTTAATACAGGCTCAGGGCCTGTAGAGAAAAACAACAACAATACATACAATCAATACATTACATAAAAATATACAGGGAACAGAAGGGCTAAAATAGGCACTCATGCCAGTGTTCCCAGATCCTGGATGTTTATTTGACAGAGCTGCGGCCAGGGTCTGTCATTAGATCAATTATTAAATTTGTCGAGCGGTCCACCCAACTCATAAACTTAAAAGTTAGGTTCCTCAGCAAGGCCATGAAGGTGGTTAGACCCATATTACAAAACAACTCACTGGCTCTAGTACTCCTGGGTTTCTTCAGGAGTATCCTAAGACAGTCATTATAGTCTACTTCAACTTTCAACCTACACAAGCTCTCCTTCTTGTAATTCACCCAGAGTGGAGCTGTATAGAGAGGGGTGCAGTAGACTCTAAACAAATTAATCTTAAAATCATCTGTACAGTGGTGGAATTTTCTCACCAACATGTTAGCTTGGTCATAGAGCAATCCCCTCTGTCTGCACATGTCGGCATCATCCTCCAACGTGTCTGTAATAATGTGCCCTAAGTATTTGGTACTATTGGAGACCCCCAGAGTTTGCCCAGAAAGATGAAAGGCAGGGAACTTAACATCCATCTCATCCTTAGTCCTACAGACCATTACCACACTCTAATTGGCATTATATTTAACATCAAAATCAACCCCATAATTGGCGCAGATGTTAAGCAGCTTTTGAAACCCACTGCTATTAGGGGATATTAAAGCTAGGTCGTCTGCATACATAGTGGTTGACCAGGGAATCACATATCATACAACCTGTTCTGCATCCCCCCAGCTGCAATTCATACTATTTGATTCAGTTAGCATGCAGTAGTTTGATACATTTGATCAAAGTACTACTAACTGCACACTGCAGCTTCCATGTGTTGTATACATGTGTCTGCTTGCTTTGCTGCTAACTCAGTATGAGTCCAGCTGTATTGATGTCTGACCCTTTGCTTTGACAACATGAGAATTATTTTACAATAAAGCTTCCCACACTGAACTATAGCAAAAGAGGCGAGGGCAGAATCGGAGGGAAGGAAATTAAACTGGAAGAGGCTGAATGTGTTGTATCTGGTGAAGTGTTGCTCAGTGAAATACAGCGAATCTGACAGCTGCTTATTGCAAGTTCGTGAAGCGGAAAATCAATATCTGCTAGAAAACAGTCAATATTGTGTAGAATACAAACTCTACAGTATCTCGTCCCTTCGGATGATATTATATAAATTTGGAAATTGCTGCAGTCGATTGCTGTCTCCACCAGACAGGCAGGGAGGCGTCGAAGTGTTTGTGGTGACACTGTAATACTCTGATCTGGTACATGAGGGGAAACACAGCTCCCTGAAGAAAGTGAAGACGGCTCCCTGGATACTGAATATCTGCTTCCTTATTGTTAGTCAGCAGCTCTGAGGTCTCTGTTGGTCTTACACACACATACCTAGTTGAGTACTTGTTGAATTACACTTCTAATTCTTAGTGGTTAGACATTTCTAACCACCTGACTTGGACTTTTATTCCGCCCCCACATCTCAAGGATGTGTTACATTAACACATATTTTATATTTTATTTTATTATATTTTACTGTATTACATTGCATATTGCAATTTGACACTGTTGACTGTTTTGGTTTTTGAATTTCACTTTTAACTTCACTTTTTATATCTTTTGTCTTTTATATATTTTTATATAGATATGTTTATGTCTAAATAAATGCTACCTTGTATAAATATTAGAAAAAGTGAGTAAATAAGAAGTAAATAGTGAGTAAATATATATTGTTTTTTTATTATTATTATTGTTTTTCTTATGTGTGGTGTATTTATTGTGTTTTTATGTTTCTATGTTCATGGTATGCACCAATAACCAGAGCAAATTCCAGGTAGGTGTAAACCTACTTGGCAATAAATACTTTCTGATTCTGATTCTAACCAAGCACAAGCGCCTTCTGTCTTGTTCCGTGTAACAACATACCTGATCTCGTGGAGGCTGCTGTACTGCAGCGGGTGATGCAGCTGGTGGCTGATTACTGGCCGCGAGTGATGCTGTGGAGGCAGAAGAACACGTGGCTCCTGGTGCGGGTGCGGGTGAGGCGAGTGGGGGTGAGGGTGAGCGTGAGGGTGAGAGTGAGGGTGAGGGTGAAGGTGAGGGTGAGGAGGGTGGGGATGGGGATGGGGATGGGGATGGGGTTGCGCCCTCAACAGGGGAGGGGTAGGGACCGGGGGCAGCCGCTGCTCCTTCTTGACGCTGAGAGGAGGTGGCGTGGGGAGGCGGGCCCTGGGAGGCTGTGGAGGGGCCGCCGCTGCAGCGGGGGCCGGGGAGCCCGTGGGCGCCGAGGCCGGGGTGGGGCTGGGCACGGGGGGCGCGAAAGGCACCTCACTGTTGCTTTGCTCCTGGCTGCGCTGGAGCCCGGATACTTTGGCTGAGCTGCAAGTCTTGGACTCGGGAATCTCATTCGGTGGCACACCTGAGGAGGAAAGGAACAAGACTATGTGAGAGGAAAATCGGAAAACAGTTGGATCATCTCAAATGTCAAGTCATTTCCTAGTTGGAGTCAAACTGAAGGGTTCTAACCATAGATATCATATATAAAGGCTAGATGTCTCGTCTGCTTTGCCGGCCAACGGAGACGAACGTCCGCACATGCAGCCATCTTGCTCACCCATAACATTGTGTTGGTAGTGGTTAATAACCATAACTTGCTCAATTTTCAACCGATTTTTAAACGGTTTGGTTTGTTGTAAACGTCAGAGATGTAGATATGACACTGAATACTTACGAATAATTATGTTATTTTCTAAAAAAAATGAATAATTTATGCAGTGTCATAACTACATCTCGTCTCGACGTTTATAACAAACCAGACCGTTTCAAAATCGGTTGAAAATTGAGCAAGTTATGGTTATTTACCACTACCAACACAATGTTATGGGTGAGCGAGATGCCCCGTAGCAAGATGGCTGCCATGTGCGGACGTCCGGCTCCGTCGAACGAGACATCTAGTCTTTATATATGATATCTAAGGTTCTAACGCTGGTGCATGATCAAGCAAAACATGGCTCCCTCTCCTTCTTTATAATGTTGTCTCCACATCTTTCGCCCAAGGTTCCTCCTGCCTCCGTCTCCCTAGGTTCCATTAAGTGTTTAATCAGGTCATTTTCATGCTTGACTATAATCAGATGATCCAATTTCTTCTCGCGATCCAGTCAGTATGAATAAATCACAGCTAATTAAAGTTAAATGTCGGCCCCTATTCAGGGCTTTGCTGAGCACACAATCTGGCATGAAATAATTATGTTTCAATTCTGCTGTGAAGAGAGATCATGGCCTCTTATCTTGGCCTCTCTGCCACTGTGCATTTCTATCCCCCCCACCCCCCTCTTCCTGATCTTTCAGGGGACTTGGGGAACCGCAGCAGAGCACTCTCTGAACTTGGGCCACTTTGTCTCCAGCATTCATCAGGGGGCTTTTCAGAAGACAAGAAGCTTTTATGATCACCATTCCACCGAACAATGACTTCTCCTACTTGCACTGATGCAATTTAATGACTGCAATTACATGCTGTTGTGGCAAAGAAAAATGAAAGTGGCAGAAAATGCAGCATCTCGACACCTTTCACGTACAAAGAATCTCAAAGCACTTATGAATCTTAATGAAAAAGAAAAAAAGATGCTCGATGATCTTCCACTTCTCTCGGAGTTAAAAGAAAAAACAAAATGAGCCACAAAGAGATTGAGTCTGATGAGATGGCGCTGCTACGACTACAATAGGGAAAACAGTGCTGCGGCTTCTGAAGTATCAAAGCTGCTGGTGGTGGAATTCGTTTTTCAGCACGGAGGCATCACACGGAAAAAAAATCTGAGGAGGAAAATGTTCACACACGGATGGAGACAGATCGAGACAGAGGAGGAGAGAAGACAGGCTGGTGCAGATCAGGCTCTCCAGGCGGCTTTCATCTACAGCTAAGATGCAGCAGTACTTCAGTCACAAGGCTTACTTGCGCCCGCAATTAAAAAAGCTCCATGGGCACTCTCAACAGTAACAAAAACTGAGAAGTGCTTGGAGCCGCTGTCGGGCCGGTGAGAACTCGATATGGAGCCTACTAATGGAATATCCAGTCCCTATTAACAGCCTGCTTAATCTTTCAAGGATCCTAACACCCATAAAAAGACCAATAAAAAGGCTGGGCAGAGCTTTTATTTTTTTATTTGTTGAGCTCCCACTCACTTGCTCCCTGCGTTTTATGGGAGAACTGGGCCTGGCTAAGGTGTCACGATTTTCAAATGAATTCTGGGGTCTGGGTGTGTATATAGACCTCCAGATTTATAGGGGTCTGGTATTTGGATTAAACTGTCAGGCTCTTCCTCCTGCAGGCGAAGGAAGAATGACGGCAAAGACGGAGAGACGGGCACAGACAGGCAAACAGAGGCGAAGAAGCAAACATCCACAGTCGAAATGTCGCCGCTGGGTGATGTTGCCGTGGCAACCTGTTCTCCCAGACACAATGTGAGGCGAGTATTATGGAATGAAGTCTCGCTACGACCACTAGAAGATAGAGAGGGGGCTTCTTATACTAATGCTGGGAAGCCGGGGCCACAGCGAGCGGCGGGTTATCTTAATGATGATTCTAATGGGCTCTAATGGAGGCAGGGAGGTATCATCTCCAACCAACCCCATCCCTCATTAAAATCCCTCACACACACACACACACACAGACACATACAGAGACACATACAGAGACACACAGACACAAAAAACAATCACCAGGAGATGGACACTAAGTTGTCACAATCACAAACACACACAAATATAGTCGTCATTATAAAAAAAATCTAATAAAATTAAATTTTGCTTACTCCAGCATAATCAAATTTGCTGAAGTAAGCAAATAGTATTTACCTCAATTATGTCTTTGCTTCATGTAAATGGCAACATGCCGGTATGTATATAGAGTTATTGTGTGAAAGCTCCTTAAAATACACTTTCTTTAGCACAATGCAGCAAGTCAAGAGAAGTGAGAAAGTGATGAAAACACTCTCTATCGTACCTGCTCACTTCCGCAATTCATGCCGCAGCAGCCATTTTGAGAGCAAACCAACACACAGCGATAACAAGTTGACAGGAATACCTCTCTGACACATGTCACCTAAGGGCTATATGTAGCAAAATAAAAATCACTGCTGTTTTTCAACAAACACCGTCCCTCTGCCGCAAAACCACTCATAGCTGTCAGCTGGAGTTACAAGCATTTCAACAAACTGACATGTTTGGCATTGTTTTGTTCTTCCCTTCCTTAGTGCACGTTGCCTGCGATCACACACTGAGGAGAACAGTAGGGAAGCCACAGGCAGTCATGTGAAACAAATGCCATAGTGTCTGTACAAAAAAAAAATGTGCTGTCCTGAAGCCTTGCCCCCACAAACCTGAGCAGATGGTGGGAGTGAGTCAAGCGGGTTGGAGTGCAACCCCAACCTCCCGCCGTTAGCTGGGTTAGTGCACCAGGGGGACAGGGACGCTCCCGGGGGGGATGTTGGCAGGTCTGCTCACCAGATGACATCTCATCCCACTATTGATCTTTTTATAGTTGTTCCCGTGGCCCTGCTTACTCAGGGGAATTGGGCCCGTGCCTGGGTTTCGCAGCGATACAGGGTGGGGGGGGATCGGAGGAGCTAAGAGAGGAGGGGCACAGGGGACCGAGGTGGCAGACCGACAACAGGCCGCTGGGATTGACTGGTGATGACTGATGTGTCCAGCTGGGGAATCCGGGGTGAACGGACGTGTCACTACACAGCTGTTCCTGCCTCTGATATCCTTCACTTGTGACCCTGGTTGTCTCTGCGGAACATCTGGAGAGCTGGCACAGGTCTGGGACTCTGTGGCCCCTTATGCAGCCAGATGGCTCGGCTTGGAATGGCTGGGACCCAGTCTGGAATGGCTTGGCCCTGAGCTGGACAATGATGGGCTAATTGTCATCACCCAGGGGACTCAAGCAAAGGGTCAAATGGCTCCTTGCAGTACCAGGGTATTGTTCTAAAGCATGGTCTGATGACTCACGCTACATCACATACAGGAGCCGCAAAATACTAGTGGCAAAAACTTGGACTATGGGCAGAAAAGGTCTCTGGTTCGTCTCTGGTTCGACTCCACGGAGAAACAACAAGAAGACGAACCTGGATTGATCTGTCCTAAAATCCAAGAGGATTCTCCCTACCCTGTCTAGTGCCCCTGAGCAAGGCACCTTACTCCCCCAACATCTGCTCCCCGGGCGCCGTACATGGCTGCCCACTGCTCTGTGTGTCCTGCACCAGATGGGTTAAAAGCAGAGGTTAAATTTCCCTCCTTGCATGAGTGTGCTTGTGCATGTCTGTGCATAGGTTTGGGACAAATAAATGTATCTTAATCTTAATCTTAATACAGCACTGTACAATCTTAGTTTTACGTGCTTTGAGGTCAATACTGTAGCCTGTAAAAAGCACTCAAGTTGAATCTGTCTTTCTTTAACCGCTTCATTTGAAACACGCACATGGCTACATGCAAATAGTCCCAGAAACCACATGAATGAGCCGAGAGCCCGAGAGAATGGAATACTCTCATCAGACAAAACCAAAATGTGTACATACGCTGTGGATGCAAACCAGCGTGTGACACAAATGAGTTGCTCGATGCCAAACCTGATGCCAGTGTATACAACTGCCAGAGAAACAGAACATGTATGCAAAAAGGCTTTTTCAGATTAGATACGAGGGTATGTAAATTCTCTCGGTGACAAGGGAAGGTGGGAGGGGGGGGAGGTTGGGTGCTGCGAGAAGCTTAAGGCCACTGGATGATCTCATTTACAAGGCAAACACTGCGGTTCACTCCCTTCACGGCTTTGCCAAAGCATAAACAGTCAAGGCACTGATAAAATAAGGACATGGGACAGATAGATATATAAATAAAGTGGCATATCTGCTGAAAGACGTTGCAGGAGGATGCAGGAAGTATCTGAGAACGCACGCCGCCTTGATCCGTCTCCTGCCGGCTCGGGTTGACAGAATATTCCGCTGCTCTTGACGGTTGAGCTCACAATGATTTGGTTTTTTGTACCTCTCTAGACGAGCAATCTGCACCGAGCCAAGGCTTACCTCACGAGTGAGTGACTGAGGAAGATGGTTATAACAGATACTAGCAGAAGGCAGGAAACCGCAGTCTTGCCAATCAACACTTCATTGCCGGGAGGTACTCAGTCATGAAAAAAATAGAAGTTGCGGTTATTTCAACAAAACGATTTTTTTTGAACGTGCGGGAAAACAAAAGGGTTGAGCAGTGTTGAATCACTGAGATAATAAAATCATAGTAGAAATTGTGCAAATGCTTGCTTTCCCCTCACATGATTTAATCTGCCTGGAGCGTCTCCAAACTGGTAACGAGGGGAGCCAAGGCGACGTTTTTGCAAATCACTCAGTGTTAATGGGGAAGTGGACGAGGAGAAAGCTGGCCGAGATAGCGGAGGAGTGGGTACACAGCTGGCACGTTTCAATTATTTCTCTCTGTCTCTTCGCTGCAGCGGACAAAAGGAAGGATGGCGGCAGAGCGGTGGCGAGCGTTGTTAAGCTGTCACACGTTTACAGTCAGAGCTCAGGCGTAAATCGAGAAACCTAATGTTCATTTCAGAGAACTGGCAGCTCCACAGTGAGATGAGTCAGTTTTTCCTGTGCATATAAGACCCCAATTCAAACTCCAGCCATATGGTGCAGGACACATTTGATGCGGATGGTGGGTGAATCTAGGGGAGCAGGTCAGAAAGGACGGGGGTCTACATGTTGATTGTCCACATGTTGGCTGTAATGTGCTGCAGAGAAACAAGAGGACTCCACACTCCCTACTACGTTTTCTTTTTAAAATCTATCAACTCTACTACGGATACGCCTGAGGTCCACACAACCCCAGAGTTATAGAGCTGATAAAACAGAGAAGTTTGGAAATGTTTGTAGCTTTGAAAACTCTGGCATGTTATTCTGGATGGGCAGAAAATAAGATGTTTGGAATCAATGAGACTCACAACTGCTTGATAATTGGCTCTTGTGGGTAACGATGTACCCTTCCTCAGACTCCTATCACATGAAATCTAGAAATTAGTACATAAAGCATTAAGTACTCAAAAGGCACTTCTGGCAAGAATGAGTGTTATAATATGGGAAATATATTTAAGTGTGTATTTACAGACGTCAGTATTCATGATTGAAAATCAACAATTACTATATATTATATCACCTCAATATTAACAGCTATGAACCACTTCAGATTGTCCAAACATTTCCTTGTTCTTTCATTCTCATATTCATACAGACGACATTGGTCTTCAAATATATAACAGGCTATCTACATTTAATTGTAAAATACAATATTATAAAGTTAGAGGGGAAAGCAGCATTGAAGTCAGCAAGCGTTCTATTTTAATCCCTTAAGAGATGTAGGTCTTGAGCTTCTGTTTGATGGCACCGCAGCAGATTGGGCACTTGATGAGTGACTTTGAACACTCGCTGCAGCTGACCAGGTGACCGCATGGGATGAAGACGATAGAAATGTCTCTGTCCATACATATTTTACACTGTTTTTCCCTCTGCAGCTTCATCAGCCTATCACATGATAGGAGCCTATACCAGTTACTGGAATAAAAACAACTGGTATGAGCCTTGGCTACCAATGTATACCACTACATGGATAATCAATTACAAGAGATGCTGACCCTTTTGTGCAGTTAAACGCTGTATTTCACAAGGATACAACTGCTTACGTAGGAGACAAGCTGCAGAGACCGAAGGCTTCCTGTGTCCACCAGCACACGCACCAGCATGCCCAGTGTGAGTGGTCATGTGATATGCGTTTTTCAGTTGTGTTCGTATGGACTGGGATTAAAGTCGATAGAAATAGTTTTGTCTGAAAACACTGTTTTTAAACAAACATGTATTAGAATGGATGAAGCCTCACACTTCTCCCTTCTTCCCAAAATCTCTCCCGTGTCCCATCCCCCTGTGGAGTTGCTTCCAGCAGACCTCCTGTGCCCTGGGACAGCCATCAGTCCCAGATCCTTACGAACACAACCGGGTCGTCTAAGGTCAGTGCCACTGGGCCGTCCAAAAAAAAAAAAGGAAGGGACATCTTGGAACTTTCAACAGAAAAGATCAAGTCTAATGGTTCCTCTGACACGGCCCACCCTGCCAGCCTGGAATTTGACCCCTTTCTCTGTCACTGACCCTGGCGACCCCTCTTACCCTGAGGCCACTGTGGACAGACAGCCACAACAGGCCGAGAGAGAGGGAGGTGGAGCTTGAACTTTAGGGATGGATTTTGTGCTGAAAGGCAGGGGAGCCTTCAGGAGTTATTTGTGCATTACTGCAAGCACAAGCCTTATCATTTCATTAATTAGCATGACACGCCCGCCTTATGGACTTGAACGCCGCAGTGGCAGCTGTCTCGATTGATTACGGCAGTGGACGTGTTGCTGCAATTAACGAGGTGACTGGAGACAACGCCTGCCACTTCTAATAAAGGACTTAACTCCTGCTTCCCACAGCACAGCAGCGTGGTGAGTGGACAGTAGCAGCCTCCCTGTGTCTCCCGTGCCTCTAAGACCTTTTCAAAGTCTCTCCACGGGCTGCTGGGGAGCTCAGTGTGGGCTGTAGCTCTTGAGCAGCGAGTCAGCTTTACTTAAGCTTCGCATAATGCCTGAACAGTATCACTTTGGTGCCCCACAGGAAACCATCCTCTTTCAGCCCACCAGCTGGCTGAGAATCCACGGAGAGAATGGAAGGAAAGGCAGGCAGCAAGCACCGAAGGAGAGATCGAGAAGGAATGAGATATAAAAGACACAAAGGCTGGGAGCTTTTGCCAGGAAGCCTCAAGTCCAAGCAGAGATGGAGGAGGAGAGCGCTAAGCAATGTAAACACAGGCCCGGCTCGCCAGCTTCATTTCATGTATGAACATGCATGAAGCCCACATGTCTCTAAGTGGATATAATATTATCTTTCAGTGGCGTGCTGATTACTCCTCAATGGAAGGGAAATGGCTGGGTGAAAATCTCTCAACAAATCCTAAGTGGCATGACAGTGGGCTGAAAGAGCCTGCATGTTTTTCTTTTCCCTCCTCCTCCATCTCCATTTTCACCCCCGAAACTCTGAAAGCAAAAGCAAAGCAACAATTGGAAGCTGACAGCTCCTAACTGTTCACCGTACCTCATTCTCTGTTTTGACATGTGCAGCCATTGCATTTTAGTGCCATGAAAAGAAGGGGGGGGACAAACATCTTTGCAGACGTATCGTATTTCTTCAAGTGTTTTGCAGAGACAGGGGATTGCTGGCATGTGCATGGGTACAGGGTCAAGCTGTAGTTTCAACCAAGACGTTGCTTGATCTGCTTCATGCAAATAAAGCAGCCCTATTCATAATGTCATATAATACCTGCTGATAGCCAAGAATGCTAAGGCAGCTAGCTTTTTCCGAGTGGTGGTATTCAAAAGCGGCAACAGCTCAAATCAAATATCCATTCATCAACAAGCTTCCTAAGAGCTGGATCATCCATCAGCCACATTTCTTCTTCTTGTCATGTTTACACGTCGAAGCGTCCTGTTGGTACAGGCCGGAGCTGCTGATCCTCGCCATGCCGATCAAAGCTCAGCGCTACTTCTCTTGTCATTCAAGAGTCTGTCAGTGTACCATGTCTTACACTGTGCATTACAGCACGCCGCAGGAATTTCACTGCACAGGGCCGAGCGAATGGTAAACTCAAAACAATCACTGTTACCAACCCATTTGTAACCACAGCATTAGCACACAGCCGCAGACAAAACACTGAAGCCTTCCTGGATTCCAACTTTCCAGACTCCAGCCAACAAAACGGTTCTGTGTAATGTTTTGTTTGACAAAGATGACATCCCTCAAATTTGAAATTTCAAATGCACTCAAAACTCTGAGGCACAGCCCAAAATCCAAAGATATTCAACGAAGAAGGATATAAAACAAGGGGATTATTTAATTAGAGAAGCGGCAATCAGTGGATGTTTGATGTTTTTACTTTCAAGATGACTTTAATGATTAAAGAAATCAGTGATAATCCCCCCGTCCATTTTGTTTTTGTCAGCAGGATTAGACGAAAACGATTAAACGGACTGAGACATGGACCAAGAAACAAGTATAGGCAGGATCACAATATTTTTACATCATTTTCTTTAACGTTATGATGTGGTTTTAGATATTTTCACCAATCTCCCAGGGAATAAGCTTTGATTAATGATGTTTCCCCAATTTGAGAAGCCAACGCATGTTTGGAATTTGTGTTTGATAAAAGACCTAAATGATTGACTGATTAACAATTACAACAGTGTTAAGTACCTCCTCCGAGTAGGTTATGTTTTCACCCTTATCCGTCTGTTGGTTGGTTTGGCAGGGCTGCACAGAAACTACTGAACTGATTTCCAAGAAACTTGGTGGAGTGATGGGACACGTGCCAAGACAGAAATCATTATTTTGAAATGGAAATTCAGACAAAGTGGTGGATCCAGGATTTTCAAAATCAATTTCTGTAACATTGGGCGATTTTCACTGATTTCCCAAAGAATAATTCATGGATCTTGATGAAAAAAATCTATTTACTCAGTGACATTCTAGTTATATTCGTGATCATATCGATTATTCAGTTAATAATTTTATCAATATTCAGGAAATATAGCTTCAACTTCAACGGTCGTTATTTGACATTTTTTAAAGTCGATAGAGGATCTCAGAGCATCTCTACAAGATCTACAGAGGATGTGAATTTTGCCTCAGAGAGAGGGTGGATGTGCAAGAGCAAGATCTTAGTGGACTATTTGTCTAAAGATAGATAGCACCCCAGTGTGCATTGAAGTGCTTGGGGTTAACGTTTCACATATCTGTAGGCCCCGGGGGAAACACACTGTCCAGTATAGAGCTACTGATGTAATCAATGCCTCTTCTATAGGAGGATCCTGCTGCTGAGCTGCTCCTGGGGTGCTGCTGGGTAATTAGGCTTACAGATGGAGACCCAGCAGCTGTCCAAGACTAGACTAGAGCTGCCATTTTCCCCTTCTAATGGCTACATGCCAAAAGAGCTGGTTTTTTTTATGAACTACAAGCCTCTTTTTTTACACAGCAGTCGAGTTTGTGATATCTTAAAGTGGTCTTGCACTAGTCTGAGGATTTTTTGGGGGAGTAGTGCGATGAATTACATGTCAAGGCTGATGACACACTGAGAGGACCGAGGTGGAGATGTTTGAAATAGCTCTCACAAAGAGCTTAGTTAGACAAACAGACACAAAAGCCTCCATCACAATCACTCCTCACCACCATGTTCTCTCCCAGCGCAGCAAAACAAGGGACAATTGGTGGGGGGGGGTGCATCAGGTTCGCAAACATTCAGTATATCCTTCCTTGCACCCCATTCATCATTCGTGATTAGAGAGAGAACATGACAGAGAAAGGGGGGATAAAGTGGCCCAGACTGGGGGAGAAATTGGGAGAGAGAGGGGTTAGTTAATACGGGGAGAGAGAGCAGAGGGCAGGGAGTTGTGTCAGGTAAACTAATGGAGACAAGGCCTGGATCTTGACCTGTGTGTGGGGGGGGTGCCTGCTGCCAAACACACCACTGTCTGCACCTCTAAGCCACAAACACACACATACACACTCACACACACACTCACACACTCACACACAGATGCAAGAGAATCTGGGTCCGGCCCCCTCAGGCCTTACTGGACAGGGAACATAAAAACAGCCTGCACATTTTCAGCATTTCGCTATGGCGTTCCAAGTGTGGCAAGTGAAGGATTGATTTGTTTGGAGTGTGAAGGCGCTGTGTCAGTTTTGGGGAAATGTGTGAATGTGAGTACGTCTGTGAGGAGAGGGGGAGAGCGTGGTGAAACAAAATTGGACTCCGAAACGAGCCAAATTGCTTGCTAGATGAAACAGACTACACCGGGAAAACGAGAACAACAAAACAACAACACACAACACAAGGCCCCAGAAAAGTGTCAAGCAAGGCAGACTGGCAACAAAAGCAACACAAAAAAAAAAAAGAGAAACAAAACAAAACAAACACCCATTTCTTTCTGCTCGACATATTTCAGACTGCAGATGACAAAAACAACACCGATAGAGTTAGAGGAATCAAAATCCAATCGCCAAGTGGGTCTGGCTGTTTCATGAATCCATGTCGAAGCGAAGGCTCCACACACCATCAAACCCTGTGGATTCTCCTGGAAGCCTCCCCCTCTCCCTTTAGCAGCCAGTGCTTAGATTATTGTGTGCTGCTAAAAAGTAAGTGCTCGGAGTGTCACACTTGAGAGCGTGTTTTAAGCACCATAAAGCATCAAGACCCAGATGGCTCATCCTCCCTGAAAAACATGTCCACTCTGCCTAGGCCCCAGCAGCACCTGCTCCCAGGATTAGGTCAGTGCCAGGCCGGCACACTAATACGGCGTGCAGCAGCTGATAAGAAGCCCCGGGCACTTCAGCGCTTGCCCCACACTTAACAGCTGATGAGTCAATACCTGTATCATAAGTGATAGCAGTGACTGTATATTGATCTTTTACAAAAAAAACACAGGGAGCCATCATTTTGATCCAATTTGTAACTATTCAGCTTCAACAGATGTGGTCTTTTCTTATGGTCTGGTGGTATATCAGTGATACATTTGTACTGAGATGGCTTGACCCAAATATGTTTATATGTTACATTTAGATAGATAGATAGATAGATAGATAGATAGATAGATAGATAGATAGATAGATAGATAGATAGATAGATAGATAGATAGATAGATAGATAGATAGATAGATAGATAGATAGATAGGTAGGTAGGTAGGTAGGTAGGTAGGTAGGTAGGTAGGTAGGTAGGTAGGTAGGTAGGTAGGTAGGTAGGTAGGTAGGTAGGTAGGTAGGTAGGTAGGTAGGTAGGTAGGTAGGTAGGTAGGTAGGTAGGTAGGTAGGTAGATAGATAGATAGATAGATAGATAGATAGATAGATAGATAGATAGATAGATAGATAGATAGATAGATAGATAGATAGATAGATTACTTTATTCATCCCCGAAGGGAAATTAAGTCGTCATAGCAGCCGGTATAATTGAATACAATAAAATACAATACAATAGAATAAAATAAAAAATATTGAGGTAGAAAGAATAAAAACAGAAACACAAGATAAATAGGTAGATAAGGTGCAGTGGCAAGATGATGGTAATAGTACTGATGATATGATGTAATGTTATTGTTAGACAGTATATAAAAATAGTACAGTATATATAGTATATAATATAACATGATATATATTTATATATGATAGTAATTATAGCAATATAATAGCAGTATATAGTAATAATGGCAGTATAATAATAATAACATGTACACATGTATAAATATGTGTTTATAGACTTATATATACAAAGAATATACAGAGAGTATGATATAAAATGTATGTGTATTATTTATTATATATTATACATATTTAAAGATTTCACAAACACTAAAACAATAAAATGTACCCTGTTGCGAGTATCAATACTAATACAGTCGGAAAAAGTATTATAATCAAAATACCCCAATGTAGGTTAATGGTTTTGTAAAAAGAAACCAGACTCAAGAGGAGTGCTGCAATAAAAAGTGGATGTAACCAATAGAAAGATTATGAAGAGGTAGAACAAATATAATACAATGTATCAGTCAGATCCTGGAGGATATTGCTGCTGGAGCTCTGTACACACTCCTCCGTGGGTCATGTGGCTTTGGAGCAGCCTCCCTCGCTCCTTCCCAAAGCAAACAGCAGTGAAATCCCAGTCCTGCTGCTCACCCCTCCGCACAGCAGCACTAAATGAACAACCAGGGAGGTAGGAGCCCATGCTCTGCTGAATGGGGTATTACAGTCAGTCAGAGGCCATTAGGGGCCCCACCATGCAGGGCCCAGAGCAGGGAATTCACCAGTAGCCAAAAACAACAGCAAAACAGATGACCGCTTGAATATTTGGAAGAGACACAACTGTGTGTGTGCTTAAAAAAAAAGAAAAACACACCCTAAACTGGCCAAAATGCAGGCCCCTGTGTCTGAGCAAATTACTGCCTGTCCGTTAACAAACACTGGGACGATTAATGACGCTCACACCCGGTGAAATTCAGGACAAAACAAAAGTCGTTTCGCCAGCAGTGCGTGTCGGGTTGCTGCTTTCACCATGTGTTGAGTTCAGGGCTAATAGCTAGGCTCTGTTGCAAAACCCAGTCCTCTGTCAAACATACTGTACTAGTCCAAGCCTGCGGTAATGCTCCTAGACAGAGTGTCTCTGATAAGTCACTGATAGAAACATGGATGCTAATATGCTACCGCTGGAAAGAACTAGGCCTCAAGAAATACTGAACAAACAGTGGAAGGCCGCACATCTAGAAAATACTTGGAAAATACTTCATGTAGTTGATTTTTCTGTTTGATTTGGGATCTTAGGATCTCCTGCGTTCATCTCCCCACAATCCTCTCTGGCACATTCTTCTAATACGTAGATTTCCTTGTCCATCAAGGAATCTTAGGCATTTTTACATCTGCTCTGTTCCTGGCGATGGTTTTTCCCATCTTTATAATCCCGTGTGAACTGCTTCCCAAAATGTCCAACCCATTACAAGCATGTTTGTAATATCCATCTAGGCTGACAACTGTCCCTTCGCCAGAGATTGTACTTTATCCAAGTGTCGTGTTTGGCCACAACCGGCTCCCATCTGGCTTTGTCGATGAGCGTTACAGCCTCATCTGCAAACAACATTGGCTCTGCACCGCTCAACACAGATGAGCTTAAAAATGCACATGGAGGGAAACTGGGATCTTCAAACAAACGCAGGGCGGGGGGGAAAAAACAAAATCACTCTTGCTGGCAGGATGACTGGAGCTGGGAATAAAGGATTAAACACAAGAAAACCTGCAAGTGATCAGAGGCGACACGCTTTACATCTCAGGCCTGACAGCAGACAGCAGATAAGACGCTGGTCATGTATTCTCACAAGTAAACAATGGAAATGCTTTCCACGCTGCAGCTGGCTGGGCCTTTCGTTGGAGGAGGAGGAGGAGGATTAAGATTAGACAGAAGATGTGATGAGAGCTGCTGCTGCTGCTCTCTAGAGTTATCCTCTCTAAATTCTTTTCTTTATCCCCTCTATAAGACAGAAATAAAGAAAAACAAAATAAGAAGCCTACATCCATTTTTCCACCACTGACGCTGGAGTGGAGTTCTCACTGCAGGGGGTTTGCAGCTCATCTGCCAAAAAGTCTTCCCCTCATCGGGAAGCTTCTTATTTCCTCACTCACTGGTGGAGAATGAGCTTCCTACACCCCCCCCGCCTAAAACATTGGTTTGGAGTCAACTAGACCACGGCAACACTACGGCTGAGAGGGGCTGGGTTCGACACGCAGTGGGATTTCTGTGCTTACAATAGTCATTTATTGAATTATCATTTCTCTGCATACCTAGCAGCTTAGCCCAAAATCCTCATCATATCCAACACTGCCTCATCCTCACCAATGTGCATATGCAACTGAGAGCTGCACAAATAGAAATATGAGCTGAAGGTGCAAGTTTCACCTCTGAGCTACAGTCACAGCAAAGATGCCAATGCTTTTTCTGTGGTAAGGTGTGCACTGCATCTGTTGGTGTGGGAGCTGAGGTAAATGGTAAATGGTTTTGTATTTATAAAGCGCTTTTCTAGTCTTGATGACCACTCAAAGCTCTTTACAGTTCAGTTTTACATTCACCCATTCGCACACACATTCATACAGTGCATCTATTCGCAGCACTTTGTTATTCTATGGGGGGCCATTCAGGGTTCTTGCCCCAGGACACTTCGGCATGCAGATGGGTCAGACTGGGGATCGAACCGCCGACCTCCAGGTTGGTGGACGACCACTCTACCCCTCAGCCACAGCCGCCCAGCCGAGGTGCAGTAGGTGAGGGCATCGTGTGCATTGAAAAGGCATCACTGAGCTGAAGAGACAGCACTGAAAAGCCTCAGTAGAGCACTGGTCTCTTTTGTGCATTGAGTTGCGTTTGGACAAAATTTTAGAAAATGATATTCAGGGTTAGGTTCCTGTACGTTCAAGTCGGCTGAGCTATCAACTTGATAAATTACACTGCTGCACATGCCTGTTATCGGGGAAAACATTGTGCTTGGGTTTGGTTTGGGGCCAAAGAAAGAATGCCTGTCATTTTAGGGTCAGACTTGGACGGGTTCGGACAGAAACCTGCGACCCAAGCTGCACTCTCCTCCGTTTGAACTCTGTAATGACGCTGGTGTCAACGTGCTGTAGACAACTACTTCCACAACAAAATAACAACACGACACCCTGCCTCTGTCGGCTGCACCGCCCCTCACCCTAACATTTTTGAGTTTGCTTTGTTGTCGTGAGCACATCTGGCCAGAAACAGCCCAGGGATGACACAATTCTGCAAATGGTAACCTGAAGATTTATAGGGAAAGTTCGGCGGACACAATGCTGGTCATGCCCCAGACAACTTCACCTAAAACTCCCTCGTGGCCCGTAGTGATTTTTTTAATTGCTCCCTCACCGAAGCTAAAACTAAATCCATATTCAGTCAATGAACACTGAGCCGCACAATGGAGCCCCTAATCGCGCAGCCTTCAGTGTGACTCCCATTTTCTGTCACAATAGATGATCACCACCCATGGGCTTGCTGACACAGATGGCAGCCGCTGATAAGAGTGACTGACAGGTGTCAAGCGTTCTGACGTGGAATGGCAAACACAGACAAGAGGGAGAATCACATTGACGATCCAACACAGTTTCTATTCCAAGATTGAAAAGCTCAACCGGCGGTAACTCAATACTCCGAACAGTTAATATTTCATGCACACTGGGCCCTCTGCTCTAAACAGACACTTTTTTCTAATGGACATAATAGTGCTGTAAAGGGGCCACAGAGTGCACGAGGGGATAACATGACATATCAGCAGTGACTTTACAAGCTAGCTAATTGCTGTGCATAGGAAATCAGCGGCGTCTTTGAAAAACAGGCAGCTTGTAAGAGCTGGTGCGGTTGGAAATCACTTCCTGAATCATACAAAACCAAACAATTCCCTCTGTCAGCTTTCTAAGGTGCCAGCCCGTGGAGGGGTTGTGGGTAATGTGGCTTGGTCTCTTTGACCGTCTGCCACTCGACATAAATAGTACATGACGCTGTAATCGTAATTTAAAACGCTATAAATATTGAAGAAGAATTAAAATAATTTATGGAACACTGCAGTGTAACAGGACGTGTGTGTGTGTGTGTGTGTGTAGGAGTGTTTTGTCTCCTTTCAGTCCTCTCTCGCAGCGTATCGTGAAGCGATGGGCAGCAGCGGTGCAGGCTGGGAATTCTGTAATTGCTTTTTCTGTCCCTGAAGCAGGCCTTCCTGCTTTAAATCAGAAAAAGGCAATCTCTGTCAGTGATGGCTCAATTAATAATTAAACACATGTCTTATCTCCGCTGAGCTCCCCCTATTTATTTTCATCTCTTCGACAGGGATGGCTGCACAAACAGCATTAGCACTATCAATAAAGGGAGCATTAATATCAGCCCCTTGCTCCAAAAACAAATCACCCAGCTGCCCCAGGTCTGTGAACAGTTATAACCCCAAGATTAATAAAGAAACAAGCCTTTTTCTTCGGTTTCCTCCAATTCCTCACAAGTATTTCCTCTCCCTGAACCGAGAGTGATAACTAAACCATCTGCCGCCCGTGTTCTGCTAAGAGCTTGTACCTTTTGAATTTTTAAATCAAATTGGGAAAACAAATGAGCAAGGGTTCATGCTCTGTAACAAGTTAGCTGGTGTGAGCAGGATGATATCTTTTATGCATCCAAAACTAACCTGCAGCTCCCTTTTGTGCACAGTGTGCCTGTCGAATATGAGAACCTCAAAAGAGCAGAGCTCCGACCATAAGTGTTGTGTCAATACACTAACACTGGTCTTCTTGATCAAGAAAGCCTTTCCTGCAACCTGTCTGGACTTTGTCAAATAAATCACTGTGCTGGAGCTGGAGGTGAGATTCACCAGGCTTAGATTCCACAGCAGTGATGGCTGATTCCAGCGCTCACTAATCTGGCTGTGTGAAGCCTCAGCAGGTCCTTTGTTTTCCCAGCAACATATCTGCCCTCCAGTCATACTATAGCCGGCCAGCCAGCCAGCCGCACTCTCCATCAACCTCCACTCTATCCGATTCAGCGGCGGTGAAAAGCTGATTAGTTGGTCAGGGGGTCAACCTCCATTCATTATTTAATGGGTGAGAGGCTGCAAACAGTCAGGCGGGCCGCCGAGGTTAGTGATACATTACACTGACCCGGCCAGAGGAGAGCTGCTTGGCCGAATACAAACACGCTTTCTCATCTACTTCACTATGCCCGAGCCGCCCTCAATCCCCCCTGCCCCTGACCTTGCCGCTCCCTCTCCAATCACCATCCGTGCTCCCTTCTTTGGCATTCAGAATCCAGCAGGTGAGGCTGTGTGTGTTTCATTTTGCCGTACGCCTGCACTGCAGGAGGAGGCACGCGGCGGCTATGGCTGCCCCAGGTAACGGAAGAGGAGGAGGTGGAGGAGGCCATAGCTCTTTTATTGACACATAGCAAACAGCAGTGGCGGAACAAAGGCCACTCAGCACCTATTGAGAGAGCAGGCCTGCAGACAGGATGGTTGATTAGTGATTCGACACGGGGACCCTGGACTGTGTAGCACATAATGAGAGCTTAGGAAGCGAGCCATGAGCCGATGGGGGGGAATGAGGTACGGTGGAAGCGGGATGGAATAGGGGAGAGGCGGGGTTCAACCCTGAGGAATTGATTTCCCACAATAGCAGAGATGGATACATAAGTAAAAGAGAACCCATAGAAGAAGAAAAAAACGCAAGGATATGGCCAGATCCTAAATCCTTAAGCTACAGCATTGGTAATGTGTTTATATATAAACAGTTAGAGGATAAGCCCTAAATCCACTGCCAAGCTAAATGGTTTATGCATCTTTTTTTGTTTGTTTACTTCGATGTCAATTAAGCAAATTGGTCCAACATCCCTGACGAGCAAGGGATCTAAAGTGAGTGGATTTTGCATTCATGTCCAAAAGCTTCTATCTCTCCCCGAACACCCCAGTAACCCTGTCTTCACCTTTCATGTGGCCTCAGAGAGATGCTAGCAGAGTTCGACGTGCACAATGGGCGTTGTGTGCGCGCGCGTGTGTTTTCCTCCTCTCCGTCTGCACGCTCTCTCCTTCCTTTGTTCCACTGGTCTAATCCAGTATGTGTGGGCCGGTAAGTTTAATGGAAACAATTTATTAAGTCCGGCTTAAAATGCCATCTGCAGCTAAGCCTCCCAAAGCCGCTAAGCTCCTGGTTTCGCCCCGGAGCTTGCTGTGTTCACGCTTACTGTAATGCTCTGTTTAAAATGAGCACAACGGGTCAAAATTAATCAGGATTACAAGGGCACAAATCCACTTCAGAAATGGGTTTTCTACCAATCTTTCTCCTTGCTATCCTAAGATGCCCCAGGTTCGCTGGTAGGCAAACCGCATGGGTTTACTCTCATCCCACGGCCAGGTAGCATATAGCTCAGAGCCGCGGAGCAGAGAGCACCAGGGTGCCTTGTTGTATATAAAGCATTTACCTATTGCTCTAAAAACCCACATGTACAACATTCAACACAGCCACTGCAGATTCCAAAGTGCTCCTCTGAAATATTTCCAACCGCTGGCAGCTAAGTGATAGCTCCCCACCACATCCATAGGCGCTGCGTTGTGAAATGTCATAAGAAGGCCCACGAACTAAGTGTTTATCTGAGCCCCGTGGAGGTGCCCTGTGCTCGCTCAGCAGCTACATTTAGCTCCTCATTCGCCTTCAAGCAAGTGACAACAGCAAACTCTGACCTGCGATTCAATAAGCGCAGGCCTGAGTGGAGCGCCAGTCTTCACAGCCGCTTTTACTTAAACACGCCATCCTCCAGGAAATCAATAATTGCAGGAGGCTTAAGACAGGAAATAAACAAAAACCAATAACTGTTAGATAATGCTCGCCCTTTTGCTGCACCTTCCTACCTTGTAACCACCAACACAGGCAGACACTCTTGTGCAAGCTTTTGGGAAACAACATCCAAAGACGATTGCACAGTGTGCGCCGTGTTATTACAGATACTATTAGCTCGGGCTATTATCAGTGCTGTTAGCTTGCATCTATAACAGGTTGTCAACAGACCCGATGCGGAGATGATGAAAAGTAAACACGGGAGAAAGACGGCAAGGGTGTCTGGGTTCTGCCCAAAACCATGTTGTATGTGTATAATTACAGCCCTCTGCCTTCACTGATTACCATGTTGGTCTTTCTTCTCCTCTATTAACCCTGAACCGTTTCATTAACATGACAGACTGCGGGCCTGTGTGCAATTTGGATGTAACCTCAACTGTTTGTACAAAAATAAGGGTTCAGAGCGCCACGTTGAAAAGAAAGGGAGAGGTAAGAGAAAATAAAACAACACTGACGATCTGGACAAATGTGCAAGCCAAACATCATCACAGCGTTGTATATTTATGTGTGCCATAATGTGTGTGTGTCTGTGGTGTGTGTGTGTGTGTTTGTGCGCATATGTGTGTGCATCTGTCTGGATGTCTCCCAGCCAACAGCTCGACAGGCCTGGTGATCAGAGGGAAGCGGGCTTTTCATTGATCCCAAAGGACCGCGAGCGAGACCGGTAATGGGACACATACGCTGCATTCTAAACCAGAGGAAAACAGCCTGTGGGCCGCTCTGTATTACACACACACACACACATTATGTACACACAGAAAAACCAGTCTAGGGCCAAAAACAAACACTGTCCTGAATCCATTACAGCTCAAAACAACAACACTGGAAGAGGAGATGAGGGCTGGATGTTGGGATCTCTGCAATTGTAGCGTGATAACTTTCTTTCTTCACGTCCCCAAATCACTTCATCCAACTTGCTGAGTTCTTTGCTGCTTTGCCCTTTTCTAACCTCTTATTCTAATCTGGTGCCCTTCTTCGACATTACCCAAACAGGATCTGCTTGATCTGTGTGATAATCACAAGAGACACTGATTGGATTGTCTGGATGTAATTCCAAGGCCCTAATCCTCAGCCCTGTGTGCACATTAGCAAGATCCACAGAGGCCCTTCGTCCACCAGCTGACGTGCAGGGGAGGGTTTGAGTGAATGTGTGTTAGAGACGGCGGCTGTGCATGTGCCTGTACGATCAGCTCTCCACGGCGCCGAATGTTTATATGCAGCCATGTTCTGTACGGGCATGCGGGGGGGGAAATAAGTCAACACTCTGACAGCTGACAACAGCGGTAGTCCAGCAGCCCCGGTGGAGAATAAATGGAGTCAGACGCGGTCTAGTTGTTTTCTAAACCATGCAAGTCTGGAAGTCATTGTCATTGTGAACGCTGGTTTCATGAGGCCGACTCTGGTCACAGGCCATCTACATCACACAGCCCGGCAGGCCTGCTTTCTCTCCTCGTTGTCAGCCATGCTTTTCCACTCAGCAGTCACAGCTACTGCACTCGAGCAAGCAACGCCTCGCTATGTTAAGAGGGATTCTGCAGCAGCTTTCACAGCGGATGTTCGGATCGAGAGGTGAATAAAATGGAGGTTAACAAAACCTCTTACTTGCGAAAAGGCAGGAGGTGGATTTACAGCTCTCTTTCATACTCGTACATTTTCCTTTGTTAGACTGATTTCAAACTAAAACAATCTCTGTCCACACTAGTGTTTTGGCTCCATATCGCTCCTAATCTCCCTCTACACTAACATGCCTGGAAACCCACATCACATGGCATCATATGTACACTGGGCATGTGCAGGTCAGTGTAAACAGCAATGCATGAGGTATTTATAGCTCGTCTCGCATTTAAAAAGCTGAATTTAACAGCTTGACAACTGTTAGTAAAGACAACAGGATCCGCTCGGCTTGTAATTGATTTTCCATGTTGTGTTCTGCACTGGTAGCCAAGGTTAATGCCGGGTGTTTTCTACCCGGAAAGGGGTCAAGTGATAGAAGTCTGACAATTCAGCTAAGGCTACGCTGTGACCGAAAAGACCCAATCAGCATTGTATCCACACATATCAATCGTGTGGACGCCAGGCGTATCTGTGGAAGGCTTAATACCTTTTACAACCGAAACGTAGTAGTTTGGATGTTGGATTAAATTTCTAAAATAGAACGGTGGTCCACCAATGTCTTATTTACATATCCAATCTGTCCTGCAGAGACCCCAACCCCTCGGAAAAAAAACCCCTCCTCATACTGCCATATTTTACATTGTCCTGCACTTCCACCTCCACCTCCTTCTCCCTCTGCTTGTGTTAATAGCCCTCCTTCTTGGTTCCTGCCCTGGGGGGACGTGGTCTGCATGCGGCTGTCTGTCACTAGTAGGCTGATAGCCCCTCCCATCCCCTCCCCTCCCTTTCCTGCATTAAACAGCTTGACACCTTTCCCCCTGTTCCAACCAAGCAAGGCACACCGCATTCAGTGAATATACAGGTGCAGCTGAACTCCTGCGCCTGCATGGTATCGGTGACACGCGAAACATACTTAGTCCCGGACACGCAAATGCACAAAAATCATGTAAAGTCATATAGCAAAGACCCCTATAATCCACATTTGTGTTTATGTGAATTCAGACACACAGAGTATGTGTTATCTGGGGGGCTGACAAAGCTCTTTCTCTCTCTCTTTCCTTTGGCATCCATTATGTTCCAGGCCTGCTGTCAGAGAGCTTGTATTGCCTGAGGGGAAGTTCCCATTTGTGGGAGCATGTGGCAGGGAGGCTCTAAATCCCCTCTAATGAACCAATATGTAGGAGGGCTAAGCCTCTGGCGGGGTCGTCCAAGAAACGCCACTCGGGCAGGCAGGCAAAAAATGTATGCATATGTAGTCACCAGACCTTGTTTATGTCTGCTGACATTTAAATCTGAATGGGAGCTGCAGGATTAGAGCCGGGCACATTTGGTCTCATTCGCAGGAAAAACCCAGTTGTTGTCGTGTGTATAAATGAGGCCGAGGGAGAGAGAGAGTGAAGGAGGAGAAGAGAAAAACAGGATGGCTGCTTACCTTTGGGTGTGGTGGGGGAAAAGAGCTTCTCTGATCCTACATCAGACACCTGGAAAAACAAGAAGACAGGTCTTTAGTGGAAATGTCTGATGACGTGAACTTTAGATAATCCTATTAAAAAAATTAAAAAATACAACGTAAGACTATTTATGTAAACTGACACAAGAACCTGACACATAATGAGACTACAAGCTACAAGTCCAGCTCCCATACACTCATTATAGAGTCAATCAACAGCTTCCAATGAGCAGGAGGAGCTCCCGCTGTACCTGACGGTCCCTGGCTGACTTTTTACTGGTGGAGTAACATTAGGTGGCACTGTTGTGCCACCTGAAAACCCTCATAAGAAATGCTGTCAAAGTCAGAGGAAGAGGAAGTCAGTGAGGTGGCTCTGCTGCGGCGTGAGAGCACAAAGGCTCCTGCATACGTGCTGCCACTCAGAAAATCATATTAAGCTTTGCATGGAAATTCTGCATGAATAGAATATCGTTATATTCCAAAATACTAATTATTTTTCAGCAAATTGATAAAAAAAGAAAAAAAAAATCATTAACAGCCTCTAATGGAAGTAAACAGATGATCCGTCAATAACACAAGCATTTCCTGGCTGAAAAAAACAACCATGTGACGGTGAGCAGAGGAAACCTGGTGCACTACAGACAGAGGTTGAGTCAAATACAATGAGGCAGAAAGACATCTGACTATGAAGTGATAGCGGAGAGGCTAGACTAAACACTGCATGGTATTCTCCTCCCTCCTTTAGATGGTATGTAGATTCTGGCAGGCACCGCCTAAATCAAAACAAACCATACGTTTTTACACAAACACACGTTCACTGGCCACACAGGACATTTAAAAACACTACACGACCAAAAAACTGTAAAACCCACACAAAACCTGTGCAAAACACAGTAGCAAAAGGTCGGTGTTCTTGGGATATAATATTAACAATACAAATACCTCCCAGACTGTAATATCAGCCCATGCAGGGTCTTTGTTTCTTTGTCTTAAAGCCTCAATTTCTTAACTCCTCTCATTTGGGCGCCGCAGACGTGTAAAAAAGCTGCAAGAGCCGAACATATGTTCCACCCAAAGGGTCTGAGTGTCCTTAACTGCGGCGCTTGTATTTTACGCAGCACAAAGGGAGCATATGTAAAGAATGAGCAGTGAATCAGAGTGAGTGAGAGACAGAGACAGAAAGAGAAAGCAAACGATTTTGTAAACACAGATGGCCGTCCTTGGCACCCCTGTTAGTTCTTCACAAGTGTTTTTGAGGACGTCCTCTTCTTTCCAAGACCTCCCAATTTCTCCTTCACTGCCACTGTGTGACAGTTCTCCACAGTGTTTGTCTGTCTGTGCTTGATGTCTCGCTTCAGCTCTAATCACAACAGCCAAACAGGGAAAGTGACAACTCGACAATTTGCTTTGTTCTCAGCCCGGCCATGTAAAACACAGGTAGGAAATCCATACAAGGCAGATGGAACCAGGTGAAAGGACTAAATACAATAATTATATATTATCCTAAATAAAACTCCAAAACATGACTGCAAATGAAAGTGAACGGAGAGTCAATGATGGTGAAGAATTAAGAGGTAAAACTGGATCAAACTCTGATGATACAAATGACATTATGAACTTCAGTTTTCTGCAGAGACCTTGGCTTCTGCTTGAGCAAATGTGGCCATGTTAGTTATTAGATTTATATATACATAGAAATACTAGAGAACCAGTGCGTTTCAGGCAGTTCAATGGCCGATGCAAATGTGAGACAGGGTCAATAACAACTCTTTAGTTTTTATATCTCGGCAAGAGGAACATTCAGAGAAGGGCAAACACTCAGCTGAATTGAGAGGCTTCCTGTTTCCTCTTACAGTAGATGAGGTGAAAGACTATTGAGGAAACAGAGTGTTGTGCATTGCCCTCACTCAGTCTCCCAGAACCAGGGCGCCAGGCTACAACACAGGCTCTTTGTTAGCTTTGGACGACATTAAACGCTCCAGTACCAAGCCTCAGCGTGGCGGCAGCACAACCTCAGCCTTGAGTCCCGGCCCTGGAGGCCCTGGAAGAAAAATATGGGCTCAGAATGAAATGAAGCTTGTCAAATGGACACGGGAGCTGGCTCGGGGACTCGCTCAGTGTGGCACGGGGTCACGAAAGCAAAAGAGACAGGTTAGGTCGTGCCATAACTCACTATAACAGTTAAAACAATTGTTATGACCAGAGTGGTTATCCAGAGAGCAGCGCAGACATAACATGTTACTGAGAAAGAGAAGAGAAAAGGCTGAGTTTACCATGTGTTGACCCAGATCTCTTTACTCCTTTCTTGGCCATTTTGAGTGTGCAGCGATCTGTTTTATATTCCGAACGTCTTCCAAAGAACATCAGCAACCAATATTTAGCTTTTAATGCCGTGTTTTGCACCTGCCAAGTCTGCGTGAGTCAGTCACATAATCCACAATTACAAGGCCGGCTTACAAAAGCACTTCTTAAAAAGGCATGTCAAAGCAGAGCCCTGATTTGGGCTTGCTGTTGTTTTTGTAGAACTTTCTGGGTTTTTGCTGGTCAAGTTGACATTTTTCCACGGGGCTGTGCTGCTGGCAGTCTGAGCCGCCTGCGGTTGTGGTGTGCAGAGGTCATGTATAACAAATTCTTCACACTCTCTTTGTTGAGGCAACCCTGGGTGCCACTAAAAACAGACCGGGGACAGACGAGAAAGAGGGGAAATATGTATAAAGAGAAAGAAACAGACAGTGAAAAAAAGAGGAGCAAAGGCTAGGTTTTCCAAAAGGAAATTTAACCATTTAAAAAAATAATGGGGGGAAATTCAAGCCACATTGCCTGGGAGCCAACAGCCCTTGGAGCAGGCCGCAGGAAGCCTGACCTTTGTGGGGGCCGTCTGCTATTTGAGCCTGGGGCTTCGGGAGCCTGGCCTCATCTCTGGAGGGCCGTCAGCAGGCCTCAGCTTTCCTTCCCTATTCTATTCATTAGCCATGCTTTATGATTCAGCTTCCTCTGAGCCACACAAGAGCTCCCTGAGGAAAGAGACTGCTGGAGAGAGGGAGAAAAAAGGGAGTGAAGCTGAGGGAGGGAGGTGGGGGGAGAAAGCAAGAAGGAGGTCATAGGGCCCAGCCGGGACCCGGCTCTCAGCAGCTGTGAAATCCTCCCGTTTCCTCGGCAGTCGTAAAAGGAACGAGGGGGAGAAAGAAAGAGAAGGCGGCCCGGGGAGGGAGCCGGGCCAGTAAACCCACCATCTGAGTGCTAACTCCCTCAAGAGCCACATGCAGAACCATCATTCCCAGATTTAGGGAATGCCAAATTACAAATTACACTGCTGTTTGTTTTAAAAAGTCCCCAACTTCCCTGAACGCCGATGACTTATTGGCTGCATAAATCTCCAGATAATAGCCGAGCCGCAGAGGGAGAGCAGGGAGGCAGGAACCCTTTGCGAGCAATAAGTGAGACATGTACTGCGGAGGTTGAAAAGCATTTGCTGTCACAGCAGAGAAGCACGGGGAAAAAAAAAAAAAATATTAACACATTTCCCATGTCCACATCACTTTTACTTAACAACACACCAAGCTAATTAATTTAGAAAATCGGAGACAAGCTTAATTGCATTTTTTTAAAGTGTTAAAAAGCTTCCGCGCTTAATTTTTTTGCACAATAGGCCGACGGAGCGAGGGGGGGGGGGCGGCATAATAAACTGGATGACCTTCGGGCATACATTTATGAAAGGCATTGATCAGTTAAGGCTGTGATTTCCAACGAGACAGGGAAGTCAGCAATTACCCAGATTCAGTTAACCTCATTAACTTAAGACTGCTGAGAGACCAATTTCTCTCCCACCAATCCCCCATCCGCCAATCCCCCCCCCCCCCCCACCCGCCAATCCCCCTCCGCTCGGTATCAAACGATCCGAGCGCTGCCCGTCCACCTTTGATTACCTCCTATTGAGCGTCCTGCATTACTTGGGAGCTGAGCAGACAATCTACAAACAGCAGGAAATCACCAAGCCATAGGTTAGGTATATACGCAAACTAACCAAAAACCAAATTTGGTAAACACAATCCCATCCCGTTGTAGCAAATCAGGTAAAGCTCCTTCCCTACCCTGATGGAAATACAATTTAGACAGACTGGCAGTGGTATCACAACAGCTGTAGTATGAAAGGAAGGGAAACCTGTTCATAGTGTTTAATATCGGCTATACTTTTAATTTACTTGTGCATCATTTGGCACATCCCACTCTCTTGACAGACTGAAGAGGCAAAGCGACAAATTTTAACAACATATTCGCAAACTAAACAAATGGGAGACAGCTTCGTGCACACTTAAGAAAAAAACACAAAATAAATCACTCACAGCTTTAGTATGGAAAAAAAAACATTAAAAACACAATCCATCAAGACAGATAAAAATGAGCTTGACAACACTGCAGAAGTGTTGCTTTATCTTGCAGCACAAAGGGACACACTATGTTACCGGGCATGCTTCCTTGACAGCCAAACAAGTGGCTCGAATGTCTCGTTGTGTAGGCGAGGACACTTGAAGGTCCTGTGTAAGAATACATGGCCACTCTGTGCTGTGCTGATGTGACGTGATAACGTTACAGTCAGGCTTTGTCACGGAGCATGAAAGACGGAGATAAAGAGACAAATATGAGGAGGAGAAAGAGAAGAAGAAGAAGGGACACGGGCAGGAGGGCATGAGTCCTGGCACGGACGATCAGGCTCTCAATTACCCTGGGTGAACCCTGGCCGGGGATCCACGCCTCACACACACACACACACACACACACTGTTAATCTGCCTTCCCTACTTGGGTGTTTTATCACTGTCAACTTCCTGCTTCACTGTCCTTGCTTCCAATTCTGCATTTAGCTCTGTTCTACATCTGCACACGACCAATATCTGTTTTCTCTCCAGGCAGGTGACGATGATGTGGATTGTTTCACTACATAATAACTGTTACATTGTCTTAAGGAAATCCTCTAAATGATTTGAATGTGATTATCTGATTTGACATTATTGTTTATGGTTGTTGTGTTAAAAAAGGAAAGAAGCCACAGTTCCCCACAATAACCCAATGGAGGGGTAGAATTCAAGATATGTACAGGATGGAATACTTGACTGCCCTATTACAACTGAAAACAGAGGTTTTTAAAAACAACTGGTCCCCGATTGCTCTATTTCCATCTGATATGAGCAAAATATATATATATATATATTGCTTTTGTTTTCCCTTTGTTTTCCCTTTTGAGCAATGGACATATGCAGGCCATGCTATCTCAGAATATTGTCTTGATGTAATGTTATGTGAGATGTATTGTGTGTCTGTGGACACTGTTAATCAGTAACTTGATTCTGATATGTCGTCCTTATATCTTACAATTCCTGTTAATACTGTAATATTCCATATATATTTCTACTGTACAGATCTTATTTATTTACATTTTCACTTTAATAAGCACAATACTCTGCACTTTTACTGCCTTTTTTTGCACTTCTGGTTAGATGCTAAACTGCATTTCGTTGCATATGTACTTGTGCAATGACAATAAAGTTGAATCTAATCTAATCTAATCTAATCTAATCTAAACTAATCTAATCTAATCTAATATGTCTGGATCATGTTGGCTTGGACACGAGACATACATGGACAGTTAACTCCAGTAACCAAAGACTTGCACCCGTGACACCTAACTTCATGTTAAAAACGATGTACTGTATGACTGTATCATAAAAGAAAGAAACAGCACCCCAAGGTTCTGCAGTTGCATCTGGGGACTTAAAAATGTACATTTGTTTTTTTTTCTTTAGTTTAGTTTTGAAATTTGAAAAGAAAACTCTGACGGGCCTAAAAATTATGGCAATGAAAAGGAATTTCAAAAATATCTAGAAATTAGTACATAAAGCATTAAGTACTCAAAAGACACTTCTGGCAAGAGTGAGTGTTATAACATGGGAAATATATTTAAGTGGGTATTTACAGACGTCAGTATTCATGATTGAATTCATGACAGTCAAAAAGGAAATAAAAAGAAGTTAAAAAAAAAAAAAAAAGAAATCAAATGTTTTTTACGGTCGCAAAATGATCTTGAACAGGACATAAAGAAGGTTATTATATGGTGGGTAAAAACAAATCCCCCAAACTCTACAGCAAGGGCCTGATTTTCTCTGCTCATGTGGGAGTGGCTTGATGCTTCAACAAACTCAGCATCAGCAGCCGCTCCGGGCGCTCAACCGCTGTCACCCTTTCACCCCAGAAGTCCGCTAATGCTACTTTAGCAATAAACGCTGCATTAGCCCTTGCACAGTGGGCCTACAGCTCCCAGGCTGCAACGGGAGACACAAAATTAATTATCTCCTTCGCCATTTGTCCTCGCGTTGTTCCAGAAACTTAATGACCTCCCGAGCGGTCGTTTATTATAAGCCGCAGCAGTGCCATGCATTCCCAAGGTGGGGGAGCAGCCACCATCTACCTCACCTCCTGTTCCCACCCACCCACCCACCGCCACTGCTGCTGCTGCCACCGCCTGCTTGTCAGAACAGGTGTGGGCCGGCAAGACTGCGAAACCCCCCGGCGAGCAGGACGGGATATACAGCATGAACGGAAAAGAGAGAAACCTCCCACGCAACTGTCAACCAACAGATACTCGCTGGTGGAGCATCATTAAGATGATAATGAATTCCATAGTGACCGTGTAGAATAGAGTGGTCTCCCCTTGCACACACACACACAACACACACACACAAACCTCTTTATGTTTAGCCCGGAGATCCTTTTTTTTTACAGCCACGAATATCGCATGTGTGTGTGTGTGTGTGTGTGTGTGTGTGTGTGTGTGACAGTGGGCCAGGGATGACGACTCCTGCTCCCTCTCTCCCCCCTAGCAACAGACGCAGGGAAAACGAACGCCAAGAGAGGAGCAGGGGGGGGGGGGGGTGGGCTTGAGCTTTGTGTAAAATATTACCCTTCGTCTCGCTTACCGCACCCCACGCCACCTCTTCCTCCCTCCCCTCCCTCCCCTCCCCTCCCCGTGCCGCTGTGCAGCAGTTGCTAGCCCTTATCACGGCTGCCTGTCAGTTTAGTATACAAATTAGCAGTCTATCAGGGGAATGCAGGAGCCTGTTTCATCAGGAGGGAGAAGGGCAGCGGCACGCATTGCATTAAAGCCTCCCGCCGCCGCGGAGAGAGAGAGGGTCACAAATCAACGCCGCAGCGGGCCCACCGCCAGCACTAACCAGATAAGGAGAAATGAAGGAAAAAGGACAAGGCTTATTTCACCGGAGAGGATCCAGACCTGCTCCGACTCCCTGCCAGGGCCCAGGATAAAGGATAGAGGTGGGCGGGTGGTGGTGGTGGGGGTTATAAGGGGAGGGAGGAGGTCACAAATCACAATTTCAACCCCACAGATTACAAGGTAACAGAACGAACATGAAAACTACTAGTATTAAATAAAAAAAAAGGAAAGAAATCCCATCTGTAAAAATGTCCGGGACAGAGTCAGAGTAAGTGCTTTCCGTTGATTATCAAGTAGGAAATCGCAGGAAATTAGAGCTAGCACATTCTGGTGAAGTGAACCTGTGCATGTTAATACCGGTCGGAGACAAAACGGCTGCGAAGGGTTCTCATTAAGTGGCATAATGCAATGAGGCACAGTCTAAATTGCAGCAATAAAAGCCGACAGACAAATCATCTCGACCATCGCAATCCATTTAACTCAATTAATGCAACACCAGATCCGAGCTCAGTGGTTTAAAAGCATGCACGGCTCTCCTCCCCCCGTCAGGCTTAGGGGGGGGATTGGAGTAGTGGGTGGTGGGGGGGTGGGGGGGGACTGCACCTGAGAAAGGTTAGTGGTATCTCTGGTAGGATGAGTATCTCTTTGAGGTCAGCGTGGCACAGCCGTTGCACTTTGATTAAGCCCCAGCTTAAGAACCAGGGAAATGGAGAGAGAGGGAGAAAGACAAGAGAGATAAAGGCAACGGGAGAGAGGAAAACAAAAGCAGGAGATATCAGCAGCTCGGCTCGGCTCGGCTGAGTGTGGAACTGGGTGTGGCCTCCTCTTCCTTTTTTAATGTCAAAATGTGTGCCAGCAGCGATAACGGCCGCAGGTAATCTCCCGCTGGAATCGGGGGGGCGGCTGTTCGTCATTACACTGTGGGCCTGATAGAGATCAGAGCACTGGTGGCTTCTCCTGGCTCTCCAGGCTCCTTGGCAGCCCAGATAGCAGATAGCCCCTTTAAGACACGTCTCGCCGCTCGCCGATTGGCTGGTCAACGGCCACAACCAAATCCTGGCTCCCCCAGGGCCCGCTATGAGGAGGTGGTGATAGGACAGGTCACGGAAACTCAACTGTCCCCATATCCTTTTGTTGTAAAGCCTTTACCCCCATTGTCAGTGTGGGTGGTGGAAAGTAAAAAAAAAAAAAAAAAAGCCCTTTCTGGATGTTATTGTCTGAGAGGCAGGATAACAGACAGGCGGATTATTTCCAAAACAGCTTCCTCCCGAGCTCTCACAATGCGGCACAGTTGTTGCCGTGGAGAGGATCCTGGAGGAGATAATAATAATATTCCTAGTCAGAGCCTTTGCTGCAGTCGAGCAGCCTTCGAACAGATAGATACACACAGTTCTGACTGGCCCGCCGTGACATAATCGCCCTGCAGAGAGCTGCAGGCAAGCTTGGTAGGCAAACCACCTCTCACTGCAGCTTGTTAAGAGAAAGGTGGCTTTAAGCACCGCTCAATAGAAACTCCTATTGAACTTGTTTTTCATTTTTTTTTTTTTAAATCTCCATCTGAACAATGTCTAGGTGAGTCATAGCCCACCTCGGGCTACACGAGCTACAGTCTTCCTTTCTTTTCTTCTCTCTTAAGATTGTACTGCGCTCTTGACTTGGACGAATTTGCTAAGAGGGGAAATAAAAACAAAACTCGGCAGGATCTTAAATAATGCAGCGATAAAAAAAAAAAGAAGAAATTGGTGACCCTTTCCCTTGCCTCAACCCACACACGCTGAGTTTCTTCTGCAGAGAGAAGCCAGCAGACAAAGAGAAGAAAAGGCAGAGCTGGCACTACATGGAAATGTGTTGTAGGCATCAGGTTTTTTTTTTTCCTCTGGGCACGGACACCTCTAATGAGAGGAGAAAATGCACAGCGAAAGGCAGAGCTCACCCGTACAATGTCTGTGATTTTTGAGTAATGTGAATCACCTGCCCTCTAACACAAACAAATATTGTTCTAATACCAGTGGGAGTTTGAGGTTGACTTTGGGGGATCCAGGCTCCACACACCAGCCTCCTCACCAGTCATCCCACAGCTTCCTAAACCCTACACCGTTCACACACCAGATGCCCGTGACCCCCATGACCTTTCAGCACGGCTCTCTGCTGAGCTCGCCACTTATCAGCGTGATAGGGGGTGTGAAGTTGTTGATGCTGCTCTAGTAACAGCATCTCTCCCCCCAAACAACAACAGGAGCAGAAATGAGGCAAAGGGAATTCAGGAATTCATCTGTGCATCTCCTGCTCATGTGTCAGCTGCACCCATGAAAGTCAACCGGGCTCTCAGGGTCAACACAGCCACTTGTCCTGCGGTGGAATGAAAGGGGGATTTAGGGGAGGACAGGAGGTTGCGAGTGGAGGAGTGGAAACTGGGAATGGGGCTGAGAAGACAGGCACTTTCTGCCAAATGTCCCATTGGTCTTGCACCGACATGCCCTTGTCACTTTCAGGCACACTATCCGCCCTGCTAGCACAAACAAACATGGTATGCGCTATATAAAGGAGTCTCGGACCCCCAAAGCCCCCGGGTCATGTTGGAAAGGGATGTGGCACGTTAAGTGGAATTTACTTTTGATGCAGACATCAGGCCTCAAGTTTCTGGCAGCTGTAACCCTAGCTGATCCCCAGGGCCCCACTGCAGGGTTGGACAGGACATCCAATGCCCAGGCAGTCACCTTTAGAAATACCTTCGGCTCAGCTGCCGTTATAAAGGGAGACGAGTGGTGGTGGTGGATGTCCGGGGGTCACTGTTTCTAAGGAAATGTTTTACGATGGACAATTTGATTAATTTGAATACCAAAGAGAAGGAGGAGCGGTTGCTATCGGAAGAAAAGAGAACGTGTGTATTTTTCTAGAATTTATTTACTTCACATATAGATAGATAGATAGATAGATAGATAGATAGATAGATAGATAGATAGATAGATAGATAGATAGATAGATAGATAGATAGATAGATAGATAGATAGATAGATAGATAGATAGATAGATAGATAGATAGATAGAGTACTTTATTCATCCCCGAAGGGAAATTAAGTTGTCATAGCAGCCGGTATATTTGAATAGAATAAAATTAAAAATATTGAGGTAGAAAGAATAAAAAACAGAAGCACAAGATAAAATACAATAAAATAGATAGATAAGGTGCATTGGCAAGATGATGGTAAAAGTACTGATGATATGATGGTAATGGTATTATTGGTATTATTGAGTGTTTTGTGTTCTGAGGTTACAAAAATAATTAAATATAGAACACGGACTCTAGCAGCCCACTGTTTAGCGACAGCAAAAGATCTTTTTGACTTTGATTTTCATTGGAGCCTTTGTTTCACCTCATAAATCCTTTTGACTCAGGCATGCCATGTCTCTTTATTACAGAAAAGTGTCGCTCTAAACTGAGCTATGAGCCCCTCTGCCCACCACCCCCCCACCCTTACATCTCTTTCATGACATGGCATACGGCTTGAGCTCTTCTGTCAGCAGCGGTCCAGATGTGTGACTTAATGCCGGGTCGGGTAGGAGTGTATAAATAACCATGATGACATATCAGCGAGACATGCCGGGAGGCTTTGCTCTGTGAGGGAGGAGCTAACCGCGGACCTCCAGGGAAATCCAGCTAAAGCTAGTTCAACGCCAACACGACAACTGCAGAGGCCTTGTGAGAGAGCTTATGGCTTTAGACTTCACACTTACTGTGTAACTTCATTCTAGCAAATCACACTGTGACCTGACCTTGACTACGACCATGTTGCTGGCAGTTTTCCATTACAGTGATCATTGCTCACTGTATCTGCGTGGGAAAGAGTAATGAATTGCTTGGATTGATGATATCTGAGGCTTATATTGACACGCACAGAGTTGTTACAGCCTGTTAATAAACTACTCGAATGAGGAACAGTTTTATTAACCTTAACATGAGTCTGGATCTACATTTTCAGTATTTAGCAACATCCTAATGTGTTATAATTGAGCATTTTGTGAGCTTTGTTTCCTCTCATGAGCCCCCGTGAACTCTGTGTAAACCCACTGGCTGTTATCTCTGATAACAATAATAGCACCTGTGGAGGAATTTGATCTGGCATCCATCCGAAGGAAAAAGCCTGGATGGTGGAGAAAGCAGGATGTGGATACATTTGATGTGTTTGCAAAGCTACAGCAGATTTATGAGCAATCAGAGAGAACTATTAAAAGTTGTCGGCCATGCCAAGTGTATGCAGAGCATCATTTGCTCTGGATTAAAATATAATGAAGCAAGTGAATGCTACTTTGTCTTACATGCAACTCCTTTAAATTATTCAAGTGGAAAGAAAAAACAACAGACAAGGAATGTTCCCTGGAGCACCGATACCCTTTTCTGGGCTTGTTCATGATGGCAACAATGAATATGTTAGCGCTTGTTAAAAGCTTTGTTTTCCTTGGGAGTCTCTGAGCATATGAGCGGACTAAATGAGCAAAAAGAACGCTGAGTCACATGCAGAGGCCAGTCTTCCTCACCTCAGATACGGCTTGAGTGATATTATAGGAGTAGGTGTACATAATGCATTAGATTTATTGTTTTGCGATGCATGGGAAGAGGCAAGGTTAAACAGCTCATTACTGCACCACCACATTGACTTAACAAGTCGGTTTCCTGTCAATAAAACAAACCTTAGAGTTATACCCTCAGCCAACCCTTACATGTTGAGAAGCTGACTGTCGATGCTTTCCTGATAACTGCTTTAATTAGCAGTGTCATTTGAAAACCTGGGCTTGTTTTTTGAGGGTAATTCTATGGCAACCTCTATTTCCTTGAACTTCATTTCGACATCCTCACGTCCAGAAACACTCGGCCTGGCTAAGGTGGCTCCCGTCTGTATTTGAATAAGAGATATGCAAACAGATGAAGTCAAAGCAGAAGCTTGTGTGCTCAAGCAGCCCTTTCTCACATTTGAGAGAGTCCTTGGATTAGTTAGTTGAGGCTCCGGGGCCTTTATACTGCATGCTATTCATTCAGCAGAGAAAGAAAAAAGTTTGTTTGCATTTCACGTCTGTCAGTGGCAAAAATGTGGGTGGTTGTACAGTAGAGGCCAATGTAAGCAGTCCAAAATGAAAAAAAGGGGAACTCTACAGCCAGCTGAAACCAGATTGCCCATCGTGCAGGATCCGGAGGAGAAGCCCGTGGAGCATCTTTCCCTCACACTCACGCTGTCAGTTCATTTAAGGATTTGACTGCTGTAAATGTTTTTTAGACATATGTAATTGGAGACCTTTACCTGTGACCTCTCTCTGAATACTGAGGACATCACCCATGTCTGTGAAGATAGCGTTGGGAGGCACGAACTTCTGGTTCAGTGACCTTTAACCCACGACAGATCAATACCCTCTGTGGCACTAGTGGCAGAAACTTGGACTATGGGCAGAAAAGGTCTCTGGTTCGACTCTGGTTCGACTCCACGGAGAAACAACAAAAAGACGAACCTGGATTGATCTGTCCAAAAATCAAAGAGGATTCTCCCTACCCTGTCTAGTGCCCCTGAGCAAGGCACCTTACTCCCCCAACATCTGCTCCCCGGGCGCCGTACATGGCTGCCCACTGCTCTGTGTGTCCTGCACCAGATGGGTTAAAAGCGGAGGTTAAATTTCCCTCCTTGCATGAGTGTGCTTGTGCATGTCTGTGCATGTGTTTGGGACAAATAAAATGTATCTTAATCTTAATCTTAATCGTAATTAGAGAAGGTAAAAGAGATGTGCTCACATGCTCAATCACCTTACATCCGCTGCTTCCCTTCACAGAAATACACATGCAGATATGCTCACAGACAATAAACAGGCGTAGTTCAGCCCCATACTATCCAGACAGATTCTACAGGCGTTTGTTTGCTAGCATAGCATGGCGTCCAGCGTGCTGGGTCCCAGCAGGGGAATGCAGGGGGCATGTGAGGGCCGATGTAGTGGTGACGGCCCGGTGGAAACAGCTCTTCTGCCTCCCACCTCCTCCTCATGCTGGGAGAGACTTCAATCTGCTTCCCTGACAGTTACACTTGTTCTGTCAGCTCAGCCCCCCCCCACACTGTCACTAACAGGTGGCCTGTCCCTCACAGCAAAGTCATTTGCCTCGCGCAGCACTAGTCGTGGTGTAGCCCCGGCCGAGCTGCATTCAGGTTTCCAGAATTACAGCTCAGGCCAAAGAGAAAGGCAGCGGCAGACTGCAGAGGAAAGGGCCGGGGGGAGGGAAGCAAGAAAAACCTCCTCCGATCAAATAAATGCCACTGTAAGCACAAGTGACAAGTCTTGTTTGGGGTTGTCTCTGCTCAGGGCCTGAAAGGCCAGCACTGCCTCCTCTCTTCAGATATGTCTGCAAGCAACGTGGGTGGGTTAGGGAGGGAGAAATGTCAGATTGGTGCCAGAGCCGAGAGTGAGAGCAGCCCAATTATATTTCCTATCCCTCAAGAGCCGGTCAGCCCCCTCTGGTAGAACGAAGCTTCTGCCATCTCTTCCCTCCTCACCTCTCAAGACGCTGCAGATAGATAAATAAATGACAGGCCCGCTGGGGCTTGGCCCAGCCTCCCAGAATACATTGCAGAGGCTGGCTGGCTGCCTGTCCGTTTGCCTTCACCTGGCATTACTGCAGAGAGACAATTTTCACATTATTATCGTTGCATGGTCTCCGTTGCCCTGTTCACTCACCGAGTTGTGGTTGATGATGGCGGCAGAGGACCAGAGGAGACTGGAAGGAAATGTCTCTTGTCAAAGTCAGCATAGCCTAGCTTAGCAGAAATTTAACAAGTTCCCTGGGCTCTTTCCATTCACTCTCTGACGGAGCACGGAGCCAGGACATGGCCTGCTGACAGCCCTGGGCATGTCACTGTCACAGACTCTTGATAGGGAGAGAGAGAGGAGAGGAGAGGCAACAGGGCTCAACCCCTACAGCACCCGCATTTAACTATAAACTACACAGCTCCCTACTGCTGCTTTGCCTCCAGCCGTAAAAGCCCTGCTATTTGGAAATCTGACTTTATCCAATATAGCGCAAAAACAAACTAGCCTTAATCACACACAGACAAGTTGCCTTCCTTCAATGGCTATGTCTGGGCTGTCACAGTAAATTGCTTACAACTTGACACTGAGCCAAATATCCCAGGATGTTTGTGTTTTTACAGTAATAATCAGGTAGAAGCCGACGGTGAAATACTTGAGCTTAAACTGCGTGTGTACGAGCATTTTTCCCCCCCACACTCTCACCACTCCCCGATGGTTAAACCCAAAACCAGATGTTGTGGATCAGTGGGGATAAAAAACAAGGCGAATAAAAGCGGAGGATGGAATGGTATGCATTAACTATAATCAAAAAGAAACAAAAAAGGAGACCAGGATGCTTTAATTACTTCTCACATGTAATTTGGTTTTGTGGGGGCAAGCCATGCGCTGCCAAGAAAAGGAAAGATGAAAAGCGACTTAAATTACATGGGGAGAAAGTGCAGCGGCTTTTTACACACGGTCCATCTATTCTCCACAGCTGTAGACAAGGCTGATGACTAGCCCCAAAACCTTGCTGTAAATTGTCCATGGCTATAGGACTCAGATGGAGCCGCACTGGATTTAAATTGTTCAGCATGGCCGTGACTTTAAGAGAGGTGCTGAATTATACCGACTGACAAAAAAAAGTCAAAACTGATTCTCTTTAAAAAAGAAATGTGCTTGGTGGTGGACTAGTGGCAGAAACTTGGACTATGGGCAGAAAAGGTCTCTGGTTCGACTCCAGGGAGAAACAACAAAAAGACGAACCTGGACTGATCTGTCCAAAAATCCAAGAGGATTCTCCCTACCCTGTCTAGTGCCCCTGAGCAAGGCACCTTACTCCCCCAACATCTGCTCCCCGGGCGCCGTACATGGCTGCTCACTGCTCTGTGTGTCCTGCACCAGATGGGTTAAAAGCAGAGGTTAAATTTCCCTCCTTGCATGTCCCATGTGTTTGGGACAAATAAATGTATCTTAATCTTTATAGCGTGCACAAGACTGTGATCATCCGCATTAAAATCATAGATTTCTGTTGTTTTGCTTCACTAATAATCGTCCAAAAATTCCCCTCCAACAATGTCGTTTTAATAATTTCTCGTGCCAATCTGCCAAGTAGCTGAGGAAACGCTTGGCCACTGGAGAGAGCTTGGATGAGGCCTGAGTGAGGTGCTCCATGAATCTACTTCATAGCCGTCCTCTGTTTGCAGAGTCTCTCTTGACTCGCTGGTGTTGCCACAGTGCTAAATTGCACAGCTGTTCCGCAATCTGTGGCGGTGTTAATTACCCAAATGTGAGCGGCAGCTCGTCAGTTCCTCACTAACGAAGGGGCCTGCTTTCCAGCGAGGGTGCCGTATGTTTGGTATGTAGGCCCGTTTCCACCCGGCGCTCCCCAGGCTGCGCGCGGACCACCCGACACATCCGCATCCCGGAGAAGATGCATCTAATTAAAGCTCGGGACTCAAATCTGCTTACTAAGGGGGGGGGGGGGGGGGAAACACACGGGCTGGATTAAAAGACGCGGAGAGAGGGGTGGGGTGGGACGGGCGGGCGGGCTTTAATAGACTGCAAGTGAAAGGGGCTTAGGAGGAAATATGAGAACTCTCAATAGTAAGATCCCAGGCATGGCTGGGAGGAAACGCTGTGTAAATGTGAGCCGATCAGTCAGCGTTTGTCAGTCTGATCCCTGAGCACTCCCAAAGCCTCCAGGCAGAGACAGACAAGCAGGTTGTTTTCTAGAAAAGTGGCTTCTCAACTCCTCTGGTTGGCCCCCTCTTCCAAGGACGTGTACATCAATTCTCAACGACTACAACAGAGACTGACAGACTTCAACAGCCTCTGCCGAGTGCCAAAAACACTTAGTGATCCAACAGAGATGGAATACAAATAATGATGTACAACTTTGGTGATGTGTTACAGCAGCTGCATATCCAAAAAAACGTGCCTGTCCTTCCTCTCCTTGCTCTCTCACATGATGGCAGCACATGACAATGAAGCCCTCTCCAGTCAGACACTGTAAACTGTTAATGCACTGCTTTACTCAGTGCATCACCCCACTCCTTGCATGAGATGTTCAAAACAAAGGTGTTAAGAACTCCCCTCATGAATCATACTTGCTGGCTAAAAGCCTAGCTGCAGTGTCCCACCCACCTCCAGTTATACATGAACACCACAGCCTGAAGTAGCACTAGGAGACTACATAATGAATGCATGAAGCTAGGTGTCACGGGGGCTCGCATGGTGCACAAAACGATGGGGCAATTAGGCCCACACGACACCTCGGGATGGCGTGATGAAGGACCCCTGGGCTTGTCTCCTCCGCCTCTGTTCCTCTATCATTAAGGATTGAGCAGCCACATCTGGCTAATGGCACGCCTGGGGTTCCTGCTCAAACACTGTGCCACGCCGTGCACATTTAATTATGCCTCATAAAGGTAACAAAAGACATGGCTTGCTCACGGGGAAGCACTGTTTGGAAACGGGTTACGGGAGACGGCAAAGAGAGGGAAGACGAGGGGGAAGACGAAGAGCTGGCCAGCCGCCAGGATTACAGGTTGACCCAGGTCGGGCAGCTTCAAAAGAAGGGGGAATTCACTCGAGTGTCTCCACCTCTCCTTGAGACGGGTCCCAATGAGCAGGCTGAGAGGAGGAGATGCTCGGTGGCTGAGAATCAAAGGGGCCTCTAGTTTGTCTCCCCCGGCTTCCATTAGATCAGCGGCTGCACTGGTGCTGCTGTCAATGGCTAATTGTAGAAGGAGCGAGAGGATTAAAGGGAGCGCTGCTTTGAAATATGCATTGGTTTTAGCAGCTGTTTGAGCTGAAGAGGGACTTCTTTGTAAAGGGGGGGGGGACGGCGCGAACAACAAAAACAACATCACAGGAGAATGCGTGTAACAGCGCCGTGGCCTATAGTGTTGTGACCCACATGACTTTGCTACCTCTTAGGCACCGGGTTGCAAACAGCTCACCAAATTCAGCCGAGAGCATGAAACACATATTAGCCCCTGACTGAGTGACTGGGTGACCTATGACTTCAGTAGCACCTGGAGGTATTCAAAAGACCATGGATGGCTGCTTTGTGCGGCACACAGTTGACATTTTGAGCCGAGGAGAGAATATTTTAAAAAAGGGAGAAAAAAAAAACATGAGTGGGGACACAGCACAAACCCCAGGTCGCCCTAAAAGCAAATGCCTACATTTAGGAAACGATATCAGAGAGGACGAAATGAGGGACAAAGAGCTGCGGCTCATTGTCAGGGCCACTCCAATGTCTGGCGGTTTGAGAACTGGCTAACGCCACAGGAAAGGTCACTGGTCACTTCCATTTGGACCTGCACATAAATCCCCCGCTGTCCAGTGCAGTTAATAACACAGCCGGGTCTGAAGGAGCTGCCATGCAATAAAACGGGGAGGAAAAAAAAAAAATGCATTTTGTTTGGCCAACACCTCCCTGTCCCTTTACAGCCACTGGCCTTGTGCAGGCCTTTGCGTTATTTATAACTTAAACGTTAAAAACAGAGACATCTCTGCAGTGTGCATTAAAAGACAAGCCTGCCAAACGCCTGGCTCCACGGCAGATTCCTCCTCCTCTGTAAAGTCTCCCTCTGCTTTTGGTGTAGAGAGAGTGTTTTATGGCGAGTCCCTTGTCAGGATTAAGATGTAGATCCAAGTGCCACAGGGACAAGCATAAATTCTCCATCTCCCACTGCGGGCCCACAGGTGGTGGAGCTCGGGGAGTGTCCTTGAAGTATGAATAACATCACATGCTATGTGTCATCTGTTATACAGTAATGACATGTCCTCGGAACAATCCACATCTCCTGTGGCCCATAAGTCTAAGAATGCCAGAGAACTACTCGCTTCCCTGACGGCGAATTTTGTCAGCGGCCATAAACATTATAACAAATACAGTTCATGTTCCTGTTGTAATTTGAACACTCCATTTGCAGCGACAAATTAATATCTAGGGCAGAAGCTGTGTCGGTGGATCTACAGATATCAGATTGAGCACCAGGGAAACATCCACAATATCATTTTTAATGCAGTGGAGCGGCTATTGTCAAGGACCCGGGTTGTAACTGTTCTGCTTCCAGTGAATCAGAAGGAAACACCAAGCAAGAGACAGGAAAACACAGAGTGCTGCTTTAGTGGTTCGGGCCTTAACGGACGCACGGAATGATTGCTACGTTGTTTTTCACCTCTACAGAAAAAAACACTTTCATACGAGCAGAGTTTCTTGCAGAAGGGCGGCTTAAGTCTCAGAGTATTAAAGCCAATTTGGATTAGCTCCACATTTTAGACCGGTTCCAGTTGGGATTTACTTACTTTTTAGAACACGTTCCTCCCTAAGCACAGCGTCAACTTTAAGTGCATCAGAAACATAGTTAACTGACATCTTTCCCCCCACATTTTTTCCCCAAAGATTGTTGAATATTCAGAGCTTGACTTGACTCTGTTAAAAAATAACTTAGCAGGCTTCAGTTTACAATACACACTGATAACATTCGGAAGGTTTTACACAGTGTCATCACGACTGAGAACAGTGATGTTGCATTCAAAACGCTTGGGCTGTTTTCTTGAATGTCTTTTTCGCCTCATTTTTCAAATCCGGGTTCGTGCACGGATCCAGAATAAATCTCCATTTCTTCTTCTATCTCGTAACCAGGCTTCAGGGGGCACAAGGCATTAGTCTCATGATGCTGGGTTTGTCATGTCTTCCCCAGCTGTGATCTGCCTGAACTCTTACATTACAAATAGCTGGAGGATTTTTCACCCTCTTATCACATTTGGCAAGCAGGCCTGTCTCTTATCAGCTTTCCTCTGGAGATAAATGGGCTTTTGAAGATAGGAATAAGAGACGTTTTTGCAAGCTAATTCCAGAGACCCATCTGCAGTAGATTACAGATAGGTGCTGGGGGGAGGCGGCGAAAGATACATATATTAATACGTAGGTGGTAGAAGTATCAGGTTGAGGTGCGACTGGTATTACAATGTCATATTCGCTGCAACCCAAAGACAAGCCGAACTAACAGGAAATAACGGGAGATAATGGACTGAGAATATTTTTATGGAGACTTCATCATTGACCGCATCGGTTACACTGCTGGGGTTTGCACCAGCCCTGATGAGAACAAAATGACATTTCCAACGAAGCCTATCTGGAGCCTGCAGCTCAGTGAACGACAGTGATTGGCAGGCATAACAATGAAAACGCAGACATATTTTCTGTGCGTCTTATCAGGAGGGAAAAAGGTTTTGGAGCATTTAGCAATCAGAAATGGGATTAACTCCAAAAAAATAGATATTCGTTTACATTTTCTGCCCACAGTGCATGCAAGTCAGGGTTGGGACTAAAGCTATACATACGTCCGTCTGCCTCAGCAACAACTCATATTTCAACCTGACTATTTATAACCAAAATATAATATATTCAACAATTTACCCTATAGGAGATATAGGAGAGATCGCTATTTTTCCAATATATTGAAGAATACAAAATATATAAAAACATGCAGCGCAATTTTATACTATTCAAACTGATTTTATAACAGCACCACCACCTTAAATCAGTGAGCGTAAACTACAATTAAATACAAATGCCACAGTGTTAGTATCCAATTATTATTAGACATGGTTGTTTTTTAAAAAAACCATTGTAGGAATATTAAAAGTGATATTAACGAGTGAGAGAGTGAGGAAAAAAATACACATTTCACAGATTAACGGGTAAGCCAGTGTCACTATACTGAACACAACACTCGCAGGTCCCTATGGAAATATTATAGTAATACCCCGGGAGAGCGTAAAGTAGGGCACATCACTGTAAACTCACAATCGGGACGCGCGTCTCTAAGCCTCCATAGGATTATAACAGGGGGGGGGGGTATAGTGAGTTTCTTCTCTAAGGGACGGACTCTGAAACAATAAAGGCACTTTGGATTTTTCCAAGAGCTGAGACTGATGGACTCGCTGGTGTCACACGCGTTTGCACTAATATTAACAGGCGACATGTGATCCAGTCTGACCTTGATGGCTCGGATTGTTGGGAGGGGGGGGATGAGGGGGGGAAGCAAACCTAATTAAACAGCTCCTCCCGTGGCTGTGGGAGTCAGACACGGGACGTGGAACAGCCCCGCTGCAATAACACGACCCCGGGAACAGCCAACAGCTCCAGATCGGGACTTTTCTTATTTATAAGGATAATGCAGATAATTAGTGATGTTGCATTAAAATGATACAATTGTAAATAAATCCTTGTATTTATATTTATTTTCATCATAAAAAGGACATTAAGAGTCACAGAGGAGAGGATAACTGGTCATATTTTCCATATTTTTGTCTTTATATAACCTGATATCAGTTTCAGTGTGCCAGGAAGTCCATAAGGGATTTTTTTTTTGTTCTTTCGCACCAACTGCAAACGTGAGTCTAACAGGGACAGATTGTGTAAGAAGAAGTTAGAATTAGATCCACGCTATGACTCCATCCTTCTCACTCACGATCCGTGCGCGGAGTCTCGGGTGGAGAAATGCGTCTATACGAGAGGAAAATCCTAACAATGAAGCGCTGCTGATCCACACGTCACAACGAACCCGCTTCGACGGGAACTGTGCGTTGGATTTTTTTTTTTTTTTTACAATATTCATACCTTGAGTGAATATTTCAGCGGAAGAACAATGAAAAGCAAACAAAAAGCATCGGATTTGAGGGGAAAGCTTACCGGATCCAAATGCGCTGCGCTCGGTCGCGGAGGAGGAGGAAATCCAAATCAGCCAAAGAGCAGACACACACACGCGTTCATACAGATCTGGGACTGCGGTTAAATCCAATTTGGATAATAATGCAACAATATATATATATATAAAAAAACAGGATTGTTCACGGAATGGACGAGGAGGGAAAACTCTCAACCTGCCAGAACAATAAATCTTCACTGAGGTTTTTTTTTTTCGTCTCTCGGAAGGAGAAAAAAGCGGCGAAAAGCTTCAGGAAAACAGTGAGAGGATAAATTCAGTTTCTCCCACTTGGTTAAAGTTCAGCTGCTGGATGGAGAGAGAGAGAGAGAACCCGGCGGGTCTCGTACGATCCACACTCGGACCCGGAGAAAGGAAAGAAGAGCGCCGCTGACAGATCGTCCACAATAGATTCCCACACAAAGTATTTGTCGACCTCTTGCAATAAAAAACGCGACGAAATACAAATCCAAGAGCCGTGGGGGGGTCGGGGGTCGTCAGGGGATCAGCTGACGGTTTATCCACAAGGATCCCGGGTCGGTGAGACGAGAAGTCCCGAAAAACGCAGTGCGCTCCGGCTCCTCTCCGAGCTGCTCTCCGTGCGCAACAGAGAGAGAGACTGGGCTGCTCCGCGCGTCAGCCACGGTGTGTGTGTGTGTGTCTGTGTGTGTGTGTGTGAGAGAGAGAGAGAGCGTATGTGTGTGTGTGTGTGTGTGTGTGTCAGCAGCTGTTGAAAATGAGGACAGGACGAGACCAGAGCAATCAATGTACGAGGGCTTGATCTGATTTGTTCACACTATTCCCCCCCATAACGTAGCCAAGGTTTCGCGTCTATTTCAACCCCCTTTGTGTTAAAGTGTCTTATACACTTATACACAAGAGAATATATTATATATAATCTTTAATAGCAATTGTGAATAGGACCTCTTACAACATATTTTTTAAGATTGTAGTAATTGTATACTTAAACTATACATTTGGAGGAGAACTGCACATACAATGAATGAATAGAATATCACTTGAAATTACATGATTGAGGTATTTCTGTTCATTCATGTCATATTGTACAGATTTTTTATAGTATTCATAGCCCTATTTTTATATTTATGCTTATGCACAAATGCACCACAGCATTCACAGTGTAAACACACTTGGAAATAAACTCAGATTCTTATTCTAAGTGACATATTAGGCAGTAGTTAGTTAGAAGCTAACTAATCTTACACTCTATCATCAATCATTTTGCTGTATTAAATCTCGGGCATTACATTACATTTCATTCAGCTGACGCTTTTATCCCATGCTACTTACAATAAGTGCATTCAACCATGAGGGTTGGTATCAAACTCGTTGTATCAGGACTTAAAAATTTAAAGGAATAAAAGAAAATATGTTGTGTGGAACATCTATTTTTAAACTGATCATGAAGATGATCACTGAAGTGGTTGTAACTACTTGGCAGTAACATACACTTCAACCATGCATTCAATGATTCCCCCATATTGACCCTTCCAGACTGCAACAATTCCCTAAAACTCGGAGTAGCCTTGGGAGTATGGATTGGCATCAGTCCTGACCGAAAGCGAGGCTATCCATCTGCTCCTTTTTTTCACAGTGAAGATGTTATTCTTAAAATGTACTTTAGAGGAGAACTCTCTGAGGCTAAAGAGGAGGAGGATAGGGCTTTGACGTCTCCAACAAAGTTCGCCCTGTGGTTATACTCTTCACTCTCATGACCTGCGTAACGTAACTTAACTTGAAGTCAGGTTAAAAGAGGCTTACGCTTGCAAAATGCCAAGGCAGAGTAAAGGGCTCCTTTACAACTCTGTCTCCCTCTGGAGTTTTTTGGAGACAAGTAGAAGATTGGTGTTTACTTTCTGCCATGGTGCGTTATACTCCACGGATACCCCTGAGAGAATGGCAGCTCTGTAATGTGTAACATACCCATTTTTTTATAAAGAATGATAAATACAGTATTGTGGATGGATAAATAATACACCCCAAACTGGGCATCTACACATTTTGCCTGCAGGTCAGGCGCTGTCTTGCATGAAACAACAATAAGAGTTATGGCCGACTCTGTGGGTTTGTGTCAGGAATGCAAGACTTGTAATTATTTCCCCGCTGACTGTGATTAAAGGTCATCCCTGAGCCTACAGACTTCCCTAAAAAAACAGTTGGCATTACACACACAGACACACAAAAACACACATCAGCCCACCGAGCTCCACACACAGGTCGGTGTAAAAGGTGCTGGAGCATTTGGAATTCTACACAGAAAAGTTAGACGCCACTAATATGGACCTTGGTCAATTGAGCAATTGGCCTGTTTTTGTTTATCCAAGAAAATAACAGCTTATTAAAAGCAGCTTTATGTGATGTTAAACCATGGGAAACGTTCCAGAATGACATACGGAGCATAAAAGCAGATGTCGGATGAGCAGGGCATCCTGGGAAACCGGCATCTTAGATAATAGAGAAGGCTGAAATAGATATTGAAGCCATAAAGGCAACATCAGTCCGAAGAGTCATATTAATTCAGATTCCCTCGTCTCTCTTCCATCGCAGTGAAGAAAATCTGGAGCACACGTTTGGGATTGGATTCTCTGCTTTTGTGTCGTAAAGGCCAGTCTGCAGTTATTTCCCCTAAACCCTGATTATTCTAAGAATCGAAAACAAAAAAACTCGCGTTTGAACAGTTCTTCAAGTGGGTATTTCTTGTTAACTAAAGCATATTCAACAATACGTCTCAGATTCCTTGGGTTTTCTTCAGAGTTGCAACATTTTTAAAAAAGCTAGAAAAACAACCTAACGTGCACGGGACTTGTGAGATGCTGTGCACAGTAACTTCACACAGCTGTTGTTGGTCAGTGAACAGTTCCAGCTAATTGCACAGTAAACCACAGAGTCTTGTTGTGCATTTCTACTCGTCTGAAACACAGAATACATCTCATACGTGTCACAGTTTTCAAGACGTTGGAAAGACTCCATTCATGGAGCTTACGATGTACGACAACAATCACAGCAAAGAGTGGATTTTTCAAAGTAATCCTTCACTTTTATTTTGAAAGCCGTGATGGGAGATGAGAGATGCTCGAGTAGGATTCATTCCTAAGCTTGAGAGGCCGCAGACAGTTCGACAGGTAGGGGTCTAACCACTACATCGCCCCCTGGGAGAAAGGTTGGCTGTATTCTCTGTCCTTTAGCACTTTAACAGCCAGCTTTCGGCTTCACGTCCATTCAGTGGTGGGCCGCTAATGCTGCCAGCCTCAGCCAGGAGAACAGTTAATCTCAGGTAAGCCTGTGCTGACTGAGTGGATCTACAGGCTTGGTCAAAATATCTGCCTCGTGGAAATGGCATCTGCCATAGAATACCCTGCTCCTCAACACCTTCCTAAAATAGGTGCACATAGAGTTAAAGCTGTAATGTAAAGAGAGAAGCCAGGGGTGTAAGCAGAAATATTCCAGATAGCAGATGTTGACAGGAACTATTAATATAGAACACGAGGAGAAAACCTGTTATATTTTTATTAACCAAAGATATCTTGGAGGATGGTAATTTACTGGGAACAGCTAATCAATGGTATACAAGTTAGCTCAGCTGATTTCAGATTTAGAAGATTTCATAAGGCTACAATATTATATTTATAGTTTTTATAATCATTTTTTGTAGGAATGAACACTCACTCATGACGCATTCCCTGAACCGAAAGGCCTCATACTGTATCATATGGTATTTATAGGCTCAGCTAATTTGGTTCATAAAATAACCCCTACCTTTTATTGTTCAGTTAAACAGCAGCACCGGGCAGTTACTCTAACTAGAGTTATAAAACTACAGTGCGAGTTTGAATCTCAGCTAGCGCTACTTTGAATCCTCACCATTACCAGTAATGATGGTGGAGAGGCACCGCATCGACTGTCACCACCGAAAACGGAACACACAGTCATGTTTTATTCGCTTTTATTTCTGCTGCTGTACATTGTAATATCTATCTGGAGAGCGCCGCGCGGAATCCATGATTTATTCATTATGGGGGCTCGAGTAGCATAGACCGACGATGTGAGAACGAGCACCTCATTCAATGACTCCCATCTTTCCATACGGACAACATTTCTAGGTCATCCATTTAGAGCACTGGCGTACTCCAGAATACAAGTAGTGCTCCTGAGAACAGAGGCCACAGGATGTCAGACACTTTGAATGACTCTCGGGAGACCCAACTAAAAGTAAAGGACTTTACAGTAATAGAGGAGCTCTAGAGAAGCGCAAGCGATTGAATAAGATACAGAGAGAAAAATACTCCATAGGATTATATGTAGGAATGCATTACGCCGCTGGTAATGGATTCGAGCTTATGTGCAGTCTCTTTGCAGTCGTATTTCTCCATCTATGTATAGGGCTCGTCAGGCAGCTCATTTTGAACCATCTTGAAAGTTGTGCTCATCAAAGCCCTCGTGGCAAATGTTTCTGGAGGTTCCTGTTCGACATGAAAAGTCGTCCTGATTGATCGAGGCGATGTAGAACAAAAAGCACCCTCCGCCAGGCACATTAAAAATGAATTTTCTCTGGGATTCAAAGGGCTGCGCTGCTAGGGCAGAGCGAGATGAGAGCTGGTAACTCTGCTAGTTTGCCTCAGGAGCCCCTCTAGCAGCTCGTCCCAGCTGATCCATCCATCAGCCTTCAAGCCCACAGAGGTGAGTGACTGTTTGAAGGCTCTGCCGGCTACCTTATCCCGAGGCTTAACAATCCAATATTGGTTGTTGCCGAAGATAATTACTCTCTATTGATGGTAGAATACCCAGGGCTAGCTGCATCCATTTGCATTGCCCAATAGCACAGATCGATGAGGGAGGAAAAGCAGTTGGGAGCTGATAACAGTGTTGCGTTAGACTGGCGTTTCTAGGAGGGATGTTATGCTCTCTCTGGCTTTTATTCTCCTACACCCCCACCCTCTCGTGGCCTTCCTCCCCCACTCCCTCCTCTTTCAGTGAACAAGGCAGAGAATGGCACCCACTGATAGAATCAGCAAGGACATTGCTGTCTTTATTCTCCCTCCAAAAGCATGCACATGTCACCTTGACATTCTTTATCTTCTTCACAGTGCCGGCAGAGGAAAATGTGAAAACTAGATCTTGCTTTTGATACACAATTGTTTATGGACCCACAGCATTCATTTCCCCTCCTCCTGAGCTGTTTGGAAGATTGACGGAAGCACAAACTACACTTTGCTGCTCTTGTCTAGAAAACATGAAAACAGAAGGCGCAGCCTTGTGTGGTCTTGTTGCTGATTTGTCTCCACCAGGGTATAATTTGCACCGAGAAAAAAAGATGGAAATTGGAGAAGTGAGATTAGCAAGTAATTTATGGGCACTTAGCAGGGTGCCTGCAATAACAACCTCTGATATGCTTCGCTGCTGTGTTGCATTCTGAGAGGACAGCCATGCCACTTGCTCCTGAGTTATAGAGCCTACTACATACAGGACGACCAAACCCTACCAAATTATGCGTGAACACAGTAATCAGAGCTATCTCACGTCTAATCCCCTGCTTGGGATGTGAAACGGAAAATGAAAAACAAGTGGTGTTATTTTCCCTTGTAATAAAATTTCCATTTCTTTAACAAGATAAAAGTGAATTGTGCTCCGACTCAGAAAGTGTGAAAGACGTTTGGAGATGAATTTTTCATGCGCATTGATAATTTAATACAGACTAGCACCAGTTTATTAACTTTCTATGACTTCTCTTGTGCTCTGAGAATAATAACCATATCATCTGAGGCACTTTAGAGGGAGCCGGCATTACCGCCTGATCAGGTGGTCAAAGGTTGGGGCGGGCAAATAAAATACTTACAGTCTGAAGGCAACACTGGGAGCTGTAAGTGAATACGATTTTTTTAATAACCATATAAACGTTTTGAATTATAATAACACAAAGTTGTGATGAATAAAAAGAAAGATTGCCTACATCGTCTGAGCTACTATTATGGAGTGTTAACATTCTCTAAAACATGACAATGTGCAGGAAGTAACTAATAAGTGAGCTGTTGAGAAAAATGGGAAATGTCTGGGCCAATGGAGGCCACTTAAAAGGCATTAAGGCACAGCAAGGTGAGCGATGAGGTCCAGGTGCTGGCTGAGAACAACTTGCACAGCCAGACAAGTTAATTTATTTTAGTGCAGCCAAGTTGCAGAGATAACAGACGCTCTTAGAAATAACAATTTTACTCTCCATTCCTCTTGCATTAGAAGACAACCGATAATCGAGAGCAGACAAAAGAATTTGCAAGAGGCTCAGGTGCAACAGCGGTTTAAACATAAGAGGGAGAAAATGACAGTTTATTTGTTACCAGGAGAAACAGAGTTGCCTGCAGACACTGGAGTGAGATTAAATATAGGGTTACCACAGCAAAGGCCTAATCCATTCAGAGACAAATGCAGGGTCTCTGAAGCACATTTGTTGTGCGGCCTGGGGTTTAGCAACTGGCATTATAACTCCATTCCTCATCATTACCTCCCTGTACTGTAGCACTGCGGAAATGGGGTCGGTCAGGGAAAAAGAACAGAGAGAGTGTGAGCAAGAGGCAGCATGAATAAGAGAGGACATACATCTATATATTCCATGCAAATTCTACTTTCATATTTTGATTGTACATGTTAAAAAAAATGTGTGTGTGTGTGTTTGTGTGTGCGTGCATAATTTGCGGTCGTGCATGACTGCTGGATCACAGTTGTGCACATGCGACTTCTCCCCGGCCACCATATGCTGCCACATTTCCTGGTTGGAGGATTGAATGTGGACACAAGTGCTCCCAGCAGCAAGTCAGCGCCGTGTCAGATATGGAAATCCACCAGCATTCATGAATGATACAAGGCCTGCTCTTTTGCCCCACACGTCAAAGGATTTGCCAGGGTGGATGAGGCAGATGCTTTGACAGATTTAAGGGAACTGGGGGAGGGTCTTTTGGCTTCCCACTGCGCCGCACACTAACTCTCCAGTGTTACAGAAGTGTATAATAAGACCCCTTGAGGAAAAGTGTTGGGGAAAAAAAAAGAAGCACCCAGACTTAAAAAGGACAAAAACAACAAAATCTGATTGCATTCACGGCCTTATTAACATATCCTTTCACCAGCGGAGGATGCCACTGGTTTTAATTCAGTAAGACACAGCTGCTGGGGTCCCGCAATTTCTATTATGACTCTATGATTCAATCAATTATGGCTCTAAAACTATGGCTTAATTAACTCCATGCGCAGGCGGCTGCTTTTCACAGGAGCCATCAGGAATACAGGGAAACAAAATGGCTGCCTGCTCAAAAAAGAGGGTAAGATGGTGGTGTGTAGATTAACTATGCACTGTGCAGTTTTATTGATTTACAGTTTTGTCTCATAGGCGATGTAGAAGAAGAACATTATGCTCCTCATTGGGAGTGTACAGCCCACTCCTTCTACAAAACAATGATATGCTGCAGTGTACTGTGGCTGTGACCTTGGCCCATTTTCAGACTTGTAGAGGAGTGTTTCTAATAATGACGCTTAGGGCTAAAGATGGTTGATAAAGTTAGAGAGTCTTATGAAGCGATTACAAAACGATGTTTTCAACGATGTGGTGGGTGCAGACTGTCACAGAGTAATGTCTCAATGACATTCTCATGATTGAATCCATGAAGCTGAGTGTGGCATAGACAAAAAAAAGGAAAAAAGAAAAATAGAATAATCCGGAGTAATCTAATATTAACTCAACTCAGGGGAGGCCACAAGCTTCCATCAAAAAGGAAAATGGTCGAAAAAGTCCCCTCGGCGAAATCCAAATCAACAGCCACTAAATGAGTTTAAATTGAGTTAGGAATATCAGATTATCATGCAAAATAAAATTTCCAACAGTAGATTTCAAATTGAATTATGGCCTGAGACGCCAGCTGTTTACACTGATCCCTCTGCTTCACTGGTGGCGAACTTCGTAGCTGCTCAAAACTCCCGTCTACTTTGAAGACTCGACAACCACAAGTCCACTAATCGCAGTCAGGTGAACCGAGGATCCCAACACTGGCAAACCATGAGCCAAAGATGGAGCCAATGTAAAATCTTCAAAGAGGCCCGGCTGGAATAGTGTGTCCGTTTCACAGGCCGCGAGTGTCTGACACCACACATATGAACTATTTTTACTTCAATCAACCAACAAATCAAGCTTGTGAATCCCTCATTCATCATTACACTCTTCATATACTAGCCTTATTGTGCTCTGCTTGGCATTGCACTGAAGAATGCCCCCTTTATACTGGAGGCAAGAGCCGTCTTCTGGAATAGCATCTATATCTGATGACAAATTAATGATGAAGAGACCAAGAGAATTACACAAACAAGATTTCAACCATTTACGGCACATCACCAGAAAATTGTCTTTATTCAATCACATCTCATAATTAGATAAAGTGCAGTCTAACTGAGGCCATGCCCAAGACCACGTTGCTACTCAATATTGACTTCCAATGTGAGGACTTTGGGAAGTAACAGCGAGACGAGAAACACATTTTGCTGCTCTCAGAGTTATCAAACCTCAGCCTGTGTGAAAAAGAGTCACCACAAACGGGTTAAGACATTAACTCCAGTCAGATGGTTTCCATTTGAGCCTGTAATTGTGTGTGTCAGTACCCTAATTCCCATATTTTTAGCCTGAAGACCTATGCCCCTCCAAACTAATGGCTTCCACAGCAGAGGTTAAGGTTCTCAACCTGAATATCTTAACCTAGCAAGAGCCTTAGAGGATATGTCTTCTCAGCATTTCTTGGTAAAAACCCATTTTCTCTCTAGATCCTTATGCTCCCCCTAAACTGATAAGTTTTAATTCATTTTGATGAAGATGTCTGCTAATCTGCGGGGCCTTCTTGCATGTAATATGGATTAGGCACATTGGCTGACGGAGCTCAGTCATGATGCCAGAAAAGCCTCTTTGCTCCACACCCCCTCGTTCATCTGGCCACAGGCCTGCCATGACTTCTGACCTTGCCTCCCCCCTGGGGACATACCCTGCACAACCACTCCTTCCAGTCCCCCCCATGTGAGCTGCCCTGGCTCTCCTAATGCCAGACCCCAGCAGAGATAGGGGGGTTGGTTGATAGAAGAGTGGTGCAAGGGCAAGGGCCTTCCTCGCTAATTACACCAATACAGCTCGAGAGACAGAAGCCGGGAGCCTTTGACATCAGTTTCATATTGGTCTTTTGTTCCTTTGTTCCACTGGGCCTCTGCAGAATTGCTGCAAGGGTGTCGATCATGACTCCCTGCTCCCCGCAGCTTCATTTGATGCACTGACATGTAACTGGGTCCATAATCTCAAAGAATTCTACTGTATTGGTTGTGAAAACATAAAAGGAACGTAATTATAATTTAATATATTTGAACTAATTACTTCCTTCCCCTTACACATAGCACATGATAATGCAGCTCTGTCCAGTGAGACTTTCTATTACAGTTTATCTACATTCATCTGGACAAAAATCCCCAAACAACTAAATGCATCCTTGCTGCTCTGCATTAGAGTGATGGACACAGAAAAAAATAAAAGTATAGCAGACATCTTACTGTGCAGCCACAGAAAACATATCTAGTCTAATGAGGAATAGATCACCTCCCTATGAAAAAAACTAATCAATATATCAAACCGGTGAAGCTTTTAAAATACAAAATCTTTGGTTGGACTAAGTGTCTTAGTATTAAAGAAGGTCGGCTCGGATCTACTTTTTTCTTCCACCTTAAAGCTTTTGACTGCTCGTTCCCTTAAAGCCTATTTAATTTGAGCAAGGCTTTTCAAATTCCTGGGATTCCAGAAATGGCTTGATTCATTAAAGAAAACCTTCAAACACCGGGATGTCTCATGGCTCATCATGAGACATCCATCAAAGAGGGTTGCTTTGCAAACGTATTCTGATTGGCAAAATCAGTTCAACAGCAGAGACAGTTTACTTATTATAGCCTGCAGAGGTTCACAGAGGTACGCTATTTACTACCTCAAAAGTCCACAAAATCTGGACTTCCTCCCCTCTACCAGTATGTATTTCAGCAATAAAAAGGCTTGTTTATACAGCAATCAAGCCATGAGCTGGAAAGCAGGGGAAATCTGTGGAAGGGGGAGGAAAAAAAAACTCTACACAAAACCACTCGACCCCACTTTAATAGAAAGCAGAGCAATGGCGGCTAACTGGGTTTCCATCGTAAAGACAAACAAGCATTAACTGGGATGTTTTAAAGGCAACAACAGAGGGTTTTTATTTAATGTCTTAAAGCTTTAATTGGGCGCCTCTGTTATTTCCTCTTCAAGGGACTGGGGGTAACAGTAAACCCAGTGTCAAGGAGGAGGGCCTCACTGGCTGTGGTGACCCAGCAAGTGGCTACCCTCATTGGGCCTCTACATCTGTGATCTTTACCAATTGAGCTCAAGAGGCCGTGCTCCCCTGGTCCCCAGCTGCCAACAAGGCAGGCCTCTCAGCCGGGGCTTGGGAGCCTAATCGGCCTGGAAAGGCCCTGTCAACCACTCAGCCTCAGGGTCACATATGGAAGTGACTAGAGCTGTTCTAAGTCACCTGCGGATATTCATAAATCTCTAGACTGTTTCCTGAAGCTAATAATTGACGAGAGCCACCGCTACCCATGAGTTGGGTCTGGCAACATTATGGCAGCAATTTTGCACTTTCCACTTGCTGTCTCTCTTTCTCCCCGTCAGACAGGAAGTGGATATCTATGGTAATAGTGTTAACTAAATTGCTGCCTAAACAGCCCCAGGTTTAGGTCCCCTGGAGATTACATTTAGGGGAAACCCAACTATTGAGTTCCAGAAAATGAAGACCACCACCTCATGCAGAGGTTCATAGATGGATGTCAAAGCTACTTCCCCCAGAATAGTTTTCGATACAAAATGAAAACATTCCAGTCAATGAACTTTATGTACACTGACTGTGTCTTCCTTGTGTTAATGTGCTGAGGGTGGGATCCGGCAGACAGACTGTGGAGCCAGTAAATCTGATACTCTCCTGGAGGAGAACAAGCGCTCTTTTATGCGAACGGTTTACAGCTCCATATGTATTTTCGATTCAGATTTATTTAGTGAGGGGCTCGGTAAGACCCCTGAGGGATCCATAAGCCTTAGTGCTCCATCCTCACCTCTCTTGTTAGATTTACATCCTACAACAACACAAACAAAACTCTTGTTTCTCCCCCAGGAGCCCGGTTGTGAATCAGTGCAGCTTCTCTCTGAGCTCCACATGCAAAACAGGAAGAGAGGGAGAGAAAGAGAAAAAGCTGGCTTCATACCGGCTGGGCTGAACAAAGTAGGAGGAGGTACAAGAGTTGTCGGATGGGGGGTGGGAATCGCTGCACTGCAGAATGCGAAGATAGTTTTATGGTTGTGACACATGCAAGCCAGTCCATAATCATTTCGAGAGGAGACACAATTGAGTAGGTTCGGCCAAGTGAGGCTAAGCGGGATTGATGGAGCAACACTTCGGCAGTTGCCCAGACCGAAGACACATTGAGGTCCACTATGAATACTGAGCTCCAGCCCAGGCTCACATACAACATGATCTGGGCTTTACACAGTCAAAGCCCTCCATCCTTCCTTGCATTGTCTCGCCTGACACATTGAAGGATGTGAGGGAGTCGGGTGCAGACAAAGGCATCTCCCGACTGGCCCATTAGCCGGAGAGAGCGATGTCCAGGGCGTTGGAGCATGTCCCCTGCTCTCAGATGGGGGCTGTTTTATTAATGAGCCAATCGAACGGGTGCAAGCTGGGGGCTGGTCGCCACTGACTGGATGAAGCACCTTGGGCGGCCAGCCTGGTGGGTGAGTGTGGCTGGGAGTCAAAAGACCAATCGCTGCATGGGCCCCAGCCAGTAATGTACTCCCTGGCGGCCCGCGGTGGAGGCACATTTGACAAATGGACTCCTTTAGCAGAGCTGTGCTGGGGGGATCTGGGTCCTGGGTGTTAGCTCATGGCTGGTTTACCTGCCCACCGCCATGCTCGCTTCTTCATCTGACCGCCTCCCCTGAGTACAGACAGCTACTGGCTGATAATGAGGCCATGTACACATGAATGGATGAGCCTGGCTACCAGAGACACACAAATGTGCAAGCACTCAGACACTGAGCCTGAATGTGCTGATGAGATGAGGTTGTTAGTAGCATATGGGAATTATGTAGTTTGAACCACTGCTATGATTGATTATTGTGGGAAAAATGTAAAAGGAACCTAATGAAAAATGCAAAAATTTGTATTTGTCATATGTGGATAAATATTTGATACAAATAACTCACAATAACAGCAATTTACAAAGATTTGACACATTAATTCACTCCTGATTTCAATGTGACAAATAATGTATTTCTAAATCAGACAGAGACAGGAAGTTAGTGCTTTTGCATTTGCATCAATTTACAAAGATTTGACACATTAATTCACTCCTAATTTCAATGTGACAAATAATGTATTTCTAAATCAGACAGAGACAGGAAGTTAGTGCTTTTGCATTTGCATCAATTTACAAAGACTTGACATATTAATTCACTCCTGATTTCAATGTGTCGCATATTATGTATTTCTAAATCAGACAGAGACAGGAAGTTGGTGCTTCGGCATTTGCATCACACTCCCTTTCCACAAATTAAGCTTGTGTCGATATCTGTCGAGCACAAAGAAAATTAAACCAAAATTAAAAACCTTTAACGGACTTTCTTTCTTTTTGGAGGGCAAACAATCTCTTGTTTCCTAGTTTGGTGGCAGATGCTGAGGCGGGAGACAAGCAGCACGACAGATCAGGATGTGTGCGTTTGTATTTCTCCGTGCGGTGCAGGATTGTGACAAATTCCAGAGCAAGTCTCTAGCGAGTGCCGCTGCTTTGGTGTCAGCACTGAGCGGCTGTCTGCGCGTGATGGAGCCGAGCGGCGCTGAGCACCGCGGCCTCCCTCGGGATGCGTGCCGAACAAGATGTCGCCTGTCAAGCGGGGAGCATTTGAAAATAAATAACATCAATGATGATTTCAGTTTACTTGTCACGAGCCTGTGCGCTTTGAGAAGTGATGCCATCACTCTAGCGGGAATGCAACCCCACCCCCCCCCCCCCCTTTCTTCAGAGACAGGCCTCGGCTGCTTGACGCACTACATTTCCTATTCAGATTCAACATCAATCTGTTGGAGGCTCCAGATATCAGTCTTAACAAGCTGCTGGGCGAGACGTGTGCAGTGATCATTCATTAGAGTCGCCATAATAACTGTGTGCATCACTCAGTAGGCTCTTTCTAAATCTTTGAACATATCTGCTTTCAAAGGGCAAAGAAGGTTATTTATTTGACCCTTGGATAACCGGGATACATATGAAAATATACGGATCATGTAGCCTACATCAAGCGATTAGAACATAACATTTACGATTTACTTGAAAAGTGATACAAATGACTCAATGCTTTCTGGGAATGCGTATGTCCGATCTAATCTGTGCTATATTGCATTTTTAAGGGAAATTCAAAGCCTGAATGCTCTCAAATCTGAAATGTCAAATGGCAGGACAAATAATTACAGTCTGATTCCAGAACAATTCCAAGGACTATTTATTAGCCTTGACTGGAACTCAGTTTGTTCTATAACTCAAAGCGATAAGACAGGTGAGACCATTCATCACATACCCAAATGTGTGTGTGTGTGTGTGTGTGTGTGTGTGTGTGTGTTGTATGTATGCATGCCTCTGCACTCATTTGGCCTCAGTACTTTGGAACCAAGCCCAGCAGGGGAGCCTGAACCGATTGGAGTCTCAAAAAAGACCAAAGAGCACTTGTAACACAAAGAGTTTCATCTCAGCTCCTTAAGGAGAACCATCTGTTGTAAGGCAGCCTTTCTCTCGCTCTCCCTCTCTCTCTCCGCAGCTCTACAGTCGATCGTAGGTCAAGAGCAGGAAAACAAATGTGCACTGTGCACATGTGTCTGTCTGTCTGCCATTCCTCCAGCCAGAGATTACATATCAGAATGTTCTTTTGGCAGCCGTGCAAAACAGAGCGAGAGGGAGGAAAAAAAGGTCCCCAAGGTATGGAGGCCAGATCTGACTTCCTTAGAAAGGCATCATAAATTGTTTGCAATGTGTTCATCTTTTGAAGACTGGGGCTCGTCTCGAGTGGAAACTGTGAGGAGGGGAGGTGTTGGAGAATATACAGAGGGACTGGATGAGGTGAAGGAAAATATGGGAGACTGAGGGATGGGGGGGGGGGGGGGCTGAGCATCTGGGTTTGGCTGTTGGCTGGAGGGAGCATCTGAACAAGCTTGTTCAAGTCTCGTTTCAGTTGTTTTGTGGCGCTCTTCTGTCAAGGTCACCAGATCCCACCTGTCCATGAACACTGGGGCAAGTCGCAGCAGATGTGAGGAGACGTTACATTACATTACATTACATTTCATTTAGCCGACGCTTTTATCCAAAGCAACTTACAATAAGTGCATTCAACCCCAAAGGGTACAAACCAAGAACAACAAGAATCAAGAAAGTACAAATTCTTCAAAAATAAAGCAAAACTACAAAATGCTATAAGTACGTGCCATTGAAGTGCTACTAAATTGTTAGTTTTAAAAAATTGTTAGTAATTTTTTTATTCAAGGTATAGTCTGAAGAGGTGTGTTTTTAGTTTGCGGCGGAAGATGTGTAAACTTTCTGGTGTCCGGATGTCGATGGGGAGCTCATTCCACCATTTAGGAGCTACGACAGCAAACAGTCGTGATTTTGATGAGTGTGTAGCTCGCAGTGAAGGAGCAACGAGCCGATTGGCCGAAGCAGAGCGGAGTGAACGGGCCGGGGTGTTGGTTAGAACTCTGGCTTCTCTACTCCACCTGTCAATACGCTTGGAGACGAGGGAGCTAAGGCATATTCACCCTTTCACACACATAGATACAAACTGCTTCTATAGTACTTTTCTACCACATCCCGTTCACACAGTAATGGTATAGCCATCAGGGCTCGGTGTCTTTGGCCGAGCGTATTGACAGGTGGAGTAGAGAAGCCAGAGTTCTAACCAGCTACCTTCAGATTAGTGGATGACCCACTCTACCTCCTGAGGCACAGACGCGCATTTCTATCCATCAGCATGTGAGTGTGTGCCAAGGTCTTTCATCACCCCACCAACCCCTCCCCATGTTCTATTCCCCTAGCTGGTCTGCACAAAGTGAATCAACCTCTTGCTGTGCACCTCAGAGCCACAGGCTTCTGATGCCTCCGTGTGTTTCCCTCTCATTCAGCACATACAGTATCTGCCTTTGATTTGAGGCTGGTCCGAGGGCAGATCGATCACAGTTTAAAGGCGCCCAATCAGCAACAGGAAGGAGGAATGAGTGAAATCATACATCATGGCTCTCTGGCCGGCTGGTGGCCTTCTGCTAGTCTCCACGTTGTGCTTTCTCTCTCTTTCCCCTGTCACTCTCATGACCGGCTTCGATGTCTAGAAACAACCAGAGGTGCTAAGAAAAAAAATGTACAATGCCTCTCATGCAAATAATGGGATCCTGTTACAGAGCAATGTGTAGCATATATGTCAACTTCATTTGACCTACAGTTAGGGTTGCAAAATTCCGGGAATATTTAAAGTGGGAAAATTTCCATGGGAATTAATGGGAATATACGGGAATTAATGGGAATATACGGGAAATGTTGTGGGTAATTTATACTAACTGTATTGACCTTGTCATATACAGACATAAATATAAACATTTTGTTTTGTCATAGGCTGATTTGAGCCCTGAGGAAACTTTGGGCACTTGACTATATGCTTCTGCATCGTTGTGTCATTCTTAACATAGGTCTTTGCACAGTATTTGCAAATGTACACAGCCTTTCCTTCTACATTGGATGGGGTGAAATGTCTCCACACATGAGATAGAGCATGTGGCATTGTTCTGTAGAATAAGATGAGAAAAAAGTTTGTAAAAAAACACTAATGCAATGCCAGAGATATAAATAGTTAGCCAAACAATTGGAATCATCTGTAAACATGTTTTACAATTGATGGATAAATGAATGGAAATAGACTAGATGAACAGATGAACAATCCTCAATCAGCATGCTAATATATTTTCCCCAGTAATATCATGGAAACTTACCTGACTAGTCCTGCACACTACAGCAGGCCTCAATAGTCCTGCTGTAGAGTGAAGGATGCTGGGAATTATCTGTGCATGTGATGGAAGAATGCACAGTGGAGGGTTGAAACTCAACCTGCAGTGTGTGCTGCATTCCATACATCTTTAAAATAGAGTTTTGAATGATGTTTTTATTGCTCTGCGTTTAATTTGCGTGTTTTTTTTTTCAAAATTCCCGAGCTTAACTTCCCGTGGAAAGTTTCCGGAAAGTTTCCGCCCCTTTGCAACCCTACATACAGTGAGAGTTGCAGTATTCACGATACCTAAACACAGATGTGACATGTATCTTTCAGATGAATGGCCTCTGAGATACTGCATGCATCAAACAAGCAAATGAACGAGCCAGTGGAGAAGGGTTCATCTGTAGTTTTCCTCACAATGAAACCATCAAGAAAGACACGAGAAGAAATTTAACATAACTCGTGTGGTGGACCTTGCTTCCTCCAAGGCAACTCACCTCGGAGAAATGGAGCATAATCCATGAAAGGCAAAGAATTAGGGGAGTGAAAGAAAAGTAGTACTGAGAAAATGGAGCCTAAACCCAGGAAACCTTCTGTCACTCGCGGCCCGGCTGAGCTTTTTATCTTTGCCTTCTTAGACGGAGTCATGTCGAGAGCAGAGAGCAAGAGGGAGGGTTAATGAGCAGCATTGACTGCTATCAGCTTCAACAGTGCCCGGGCCCTTGGCCTTTATAAAAGAATCATATCCTTTCACCCTAATTAAAAGGCAATGGCTTTACCTGGAGGGTGACCCCTCTGAACCTGTCTCCTCTCTCTCTTTAACAGCCCCCCCATCCCTCTCCTCACTTTCAATCTGTCCATCTGGTGATTTATTTCCCTCTGGGTCCAGTTCCTGAGAATACCGTGGACTGGAACTACACTTTCACTTATATATCTCCACCAAAAATTAAGAGAAACAGGGGCCGCAAAACAAACATGCTTAACAGTCACAGGAAGGTGCAGTGGATCGATCTCTCGGGTGAGTCCATCCCACCCCTCCTTCCTGTCTTGTTATCAACCCCTCCACGGTGTCCGATCATTCTCACCCGTTGTGGGATTAATTGACTCGGTGCTGTGGTGTTGTGGACTCATTGCTTTGGAAGGCCATCCTATCGGATTACTGGAGAGAGAGTGGGGAAGTGGGGCCCTCTGTCCCTGAATTCCCCTTCATCTTACCACCATCTTTGTGTCTCTCCTTTCTTCAAAACACGATGCAACAAAATAACCACAGCAGGCATTATTAATGAACTGGAATGGGCGAGGAGGGAGGAGCTCATTTCTTATTTATGAGACACTAACCAACTGGCAACCTCCCTGACAGTCCTATTAATGATCTTTAGTGGCCCTCAGGCCATTCCATCTCCTCTCTCTCTCTCTCTCTCTCTCTCGCTCTCTGTACCTGTCTGGCGCCCTTGCTCACATCCTTCCAATGTGCTTTCCCCCTCTTTGTGAACCCCCCCATTCTGGCCTTTCGTCTCTTAACATGGGATTGAGGCAGGGGGGCGGGGAGCGGAGGGTGGGGAAGGGGAGGTGGTGCAGACCTGTAATTTGTGCAGGGGGATTTAGACATTACAGGGGGAAAAAGGGCTCTCCTGGGACCAGGCAGTTGATCAGCCGTGGCCCCGGTGGAGCGAGCCAGACAAATAACAAATGACAGCTCTGTGATTAAATCAAACCTTCTACTTTAAGTGTTGAAGTATCTGCCTGTCACTAACAATCTAGGGCTTGTTAAAGCTCCCATCCCCTCCTCCTCCCCCCACTTAAGAGCCCTGCATCCCTCCTGCCGCCGAGTCACATCAAGCTCCCATCCCCTCGTCGTTCTCAACTCCCCCCCCCCCCCTCTACCTTCCTCTACCCCTAAAACACATCAATCACACAGCTCCCTCCGGACACCCTCCCATCTCCTCCCTCCATACTCTTGGCTAGCCATCGCTCTCAGGAGAATGCATGAAGTGACACACACACACACATATACACACACTCCTCCTATGAGTGAAAAAAAATCTCCACATACTGATAAAAGAAGTGCTTTAGCCCGACATTTAGAAATTCATGCAAAATAGATGCAATGGTTATTGCAGCAGAATAAAACAATGAAATTATCACTATAAATCTGAAACCCACAGTCAAGCTTTATTGCACCATTGAGAGTCATACCATGCAAACCAAACAGTATGGTTATGTAGTTCAATAGCTGCATCTTCTACGATCTCACAATGGCTATTTTCTTGACAAACCAATGTGAATATTCATCAGACTAAGTGCTCATTAGGGATGGCCACTAAAACGAGGCCTGATTTAAAAATCTTTTCTTAGAATTACTGGCGTATACTACAGCAATTTTTAATCATGTTGTACTGATGAGATGCTGTACATTCAAGTTACCGGCTTTGGACTGAGCAAGATCGATGATGTTTCTGTTTATACTCTGTAGTTCAGAGTGATGGGCAAAAAGTGACGTCTTTAAATCACAACTGGACATCTCTGAATTATGTTATCAATTCAAAATAGGTGATGAAACTGAGCTTCAAGATAAAAACTATAACACAACCATGGTATATTTTTGTTTGTGAAAAAAGGACAAGAGAAAAGATCAGACTGTGTAATTTACCCCTGAAAATAGAATCCACATATTCTTCCTTTAATGGCTATGCTGCACACCCAAATCATTCACCTCATGACTTCACACACACATGAATGCAAAGCTAACAGTGCCAGCATGGACCTAGCCCTGCAACTCAAAGATATAGCTGTAGGAGCTTAGCATATTGTGACGGGAAAGGAAAATGATGGCAACAAAACAGGGTGACATTTGGACCCACTTCAAATATAACGCCACTGAGCAAAAATGTGCGTGTATGGTTCTTTCGGCTGAAAAGAAATCACAGGCAAGAAATCAAAAGCCTTTTGAGACATCACAAGCACCAAACAGAAAACTTGGACAATGTTATGTTATTAAAGCTTTAGACTTAAAGCTTTAAGGATATTGAAGCTTTTGTACTTTTAAAGCAGGACTAAGCCAATAACTAGAAGCGGTGGTGTAACATTTATTAGCATATGGGACATAGTGGTTTACCTCCACTGAACAGACAACAGCTAATCTGGCTAAGCTTTTGCATTTTTTGTTTGTGTTTTAAACACAAATGTGTGTTTAATATGCTGCCCCGTGCCAAAGCATGAACAAATTATTCGCCATGCACATTTAATAGTCAGGTCTTGTTGATTTTGGTTCCATGCCAGCTACATGTAGTCTGTTTGCAATAGTGATTGGTTAAGAAAATGCACAGCATATTTATTGTAGGGTTGTTGGGTGGTTTTCAAACCAATACCATACATATAAATTCATACCAATGATTGGTATGTATTTCCTCACCTAAAACCAGGCTAAAATAATTATTTATTTCCTAGACTGGACTAAAAATCCAAAGGATGAGATTAACTTAATGACTACAACTAACATAGACCATAGATCTAAGTGAACTCATGGACAATCAGTGATGCTGTTGTAGTCTTTGTTTCTTTTTTTGGATCCACGTCCTCTATGATGATTAACTACACAACCTGTTGTGGAGAGTCACAACATAATCTGATGACATTAAAACATGGCACAATGCGCTGCTCTCCTACCTATCTATGTGACCTTTTCACACAACATTAAAATCATTTCACCTTGCAGCCACGAAAAGCTTTCTACATCAGGGACCAACGTACTGGAAGTCAAACTGGGGCCACTGGGGGAAGGGTTCGGGGCACTGCAACATTTATGATTTTCATCAGACCCAGCGCTGCCGTCACTGCTGGCCTGACTCTATTAGTAGTTTTTATTGTCTGCTGGGATAATGGAGACGACATTAACCCCTGTGGGGAGCCCATATACTCTTAACAGTGAAGCCAACAGTCCCTGGAATAGCAAAGATTTACAAGTGCCATAACCAGCTCGAATGAATGAAGAACGGGAAGAGCTCGCCCCAAAGAAGTTACCTGACCTTATAAAATGTCTGGCTGCTCAGCTGCTCCGCTGCCTGTTGGGCAGGTTGTTGATGTCTGAACAGGGACATGATTTAAGGCTAAATTAGTATTCATCACACCAGTCACAAGCCATTAATCTAATATCCCCAACATGAAATGATATGCAAATTGCTGCCCATTGTAATGCTGCACCATGTGTCAGTGCTTCAAAATGGCCACTGCTGCATTTGCAATCGTAAGTTCTGCACAATGAAATAAATATAGGTGCCCTACCTGAGCTCCTTATAAAAATGTAGCTGGTCGCAAAATGTCTGGAAATACTTTGAATTCGATTTGACAGAGATGGATATGTTGAACATCAGGAGACAAACTGTATCTTGTAGCTGCACAGAAGCAATCGTCAACTAATGTGATTTACAAAGGCGTGGGCTGGGAAACACTGTTCACATACTGTATATGAGTGGTGTGTTAGTATAGGTGATACCCTGCCAACGTTGTATAAGCGTTAAACACCGCAGACCTGAAATATGTCTGTGTAATGGTTTGGACTTTGCTCCCTGGTGGAGAACAGTAGCTGCATTCAGCTTGGATCCAGCTGGTTACATTGAATTTCCAGAGGTCACAAGCGGATGAGAAGTTTCTCTGTTTTCTTCAAGTACTTTTTGTTATTTTGTGAAAGTCTACAGAGGACGAGTGTTTACTGTAACACTACTGTAAGATTTGAGAGTGGAATATCCCAGTAGCAACCCTGGCTGCCCATATTCTTAGTATTTACCATGTTTTTTCTATTTATTAATGCAGTTTTAAAGTTTCCACGTTGGGCCCTGTTAGACCATTACAATTTCCAATATGGCTAAAGGACTTGTGTTACTTCTGAAAATTAGTTTTTCTTAAAATCCCCAATCTTCATTCAGCACACTTTCTTGCTTTATGAATGTTTCTCCAGTATGGTGGGCATAGTGCTTTTTTGCTCCAAAAGATTTAACCAATTTCTGTTGAGGGAATAATTCCACACTTATAATATGCATATAGGATACTGTATATTAATGATTAATGACCTCACAGAGAAAAACTACTTCTGATGCAAACTTTCGGCCTGGATATTGAAAATATTTCTGCGATTTTAGTGGCCGGTTTAAAAAAATGTTTTAAATGTTACGAAGGCCTTGTCTGCACCACAGATATTTCCCCTTTGTTTCAAAACGCCTCTGTCCACACAGCCTTTGTTTGAAAAAATATCTCTGTCTAAACACGAAAACTACAACAAACACTCAAACAAGCATGCCGGGGCAGAAGGGAAGTCTGCATCATTGATTTGTCAAATATCAGAGGAGAACATTGTCGTCCAAGTAATATCAGGCAAGGCAGATGTCTGCGAATGGCGGTAATGTCAAAATTGTAATTACCTTAGTCGCACTATCCAAAAGTAGAGGAACCGATATATATATTGTGTCTTTTGTCTTTGTTGTTGTTGTTTCTGGCACATGCTCATTACACAAAGCAACAGTGGTCATGTGGAAAACTAAGCTGTGACGTCATTGTTTTCCCCAACGCTCAATTTCACACGTACACAAACATACGTTCGAAAAAATCTCTGTTTTAGTGACTTTTGTTTCATTTTTGCAAAATATCAGGACATAAATCTGTTCAATAAACAGAATCAAACCATTTCAGAGGAAAGTGGATCAGGAGATGTCAATCATTCCCACCTGCTCCATTGCACTGATATGTGCAAATTGCAACACCTGGGAGACGCTCACTAACCAATGCCACTTTGAGAAATCTGGCAAAACAAATTGCAATTTAACACATTTCCACCCACATCATATAATGTAAATATTAGTGCTGTCAAAAAATGGCCAAAGATTAAGATTGATTACTCCTCCGACAAAAGAACAAACTGTAGGTTTAAAATATTCAAATATCAATTTTGGCACATTATGAAGGCCGATCATGGCGTGTGTGGAGTTTGCATTTTCACCCCACGACTGTTTGAGTTTTCTCCAGGTAATCTGACTTCCTCCCACAGTCCAAAGACATACAGTTTTGATTAATTGGCCACTTAAATTGGCCCATCAGTAATAGATGAATGGATGAATGGATAGATGGATAGATGGATAGATGGATAGATGGATAGATGGATAGATGGATGGATGGATGGATGGATGGATGGATAGATGGATAGATGGATGGATTGATGGATGTGTGTCCTTAAGAGGGCATACCAATACAAGAGACACAATGCTTGTATAGATATATGTATTTCAAAATAAAAGGTGCCTACAGATTACTGTGTAAAAGTCAAGGTGTGGTTGTGTGAGTGGAGTTCTAGACATTAGGCCGTGCTCATAGTTGAATGCAAATTTATGGGCCTGTGCTGGAAGTCTAGGCTAACTGTAGTTTACTAAGCCTGAATATATGACTTTACCTTCAGAGTCTAAAAATGTCTCGTCCACTGAACAAAATCCAAAGTATTTTCCAAAGAGGGGTTTTAAAATAGCTTTGAGTGCAGATCATTCTCTCTGCTTCTGACTTGGGTTGTGATCCCTCTGCCACCAGTACCACACTGATGTTGTTGAATTATTCACTCATTTCAGCTTGACCTACATTTACTTTTCAATCAATGAAAGTGACATTGAGTGACTCCTGTCCATCATGCAGTGCAATCAGTGCAGCGCCTCAGTCCCATGCCAGAACTCGCAAGACAGGCCGCTGCAGCGGGGCGGCTTTTTCTCTGCAATCGAATATTACTTTCCACAATTGATTGTCAGTTTTTTTACATTTCGATTATATTAATGCATCTATATCAGTGTATGGCTCTGTACTGAATGAATGGACAAGCTGGTTCATCAAGATATACTGATGGTTGTGCGATTAGGTGCCGTTCAAACCATTGCAGAAGAAGAGTGTACAACAAGACTGCATAATTTAAAAAACCCAGCCAATCAAACCTCAAACAGTGAAACACAATGTAGAAAACACAATAGAAATATGGCATTTATGTTTGTTTCATGTATTCATTTAGGTAATATAAAAGTCTTATTATCATTCCACACACATACTTGCCTCAGTTTTAAGTCAGTGGAGTGGAAGCTTCAGTAAACGACGATTGACGTCACGATTTATATATCGTCTGTTTTTACCAGACATTGTTACATTTGCCTTTATAAACAACTTAAAAATGCTTCCACAATATAAAAAAATCTGAATTTAAAATAGGAAATTGAAAAAGTTCATAGAAATCCAACAATAAGTGTCTTTGTAATGCTGACTTTGTCTCATATCTACTTTTATGGGAATGAAATCATCTAAAATAAAGTGAGGGATATAATTTTGTCATATAGTAGACATTATTAGATATACACAATAGTAAAACACATAACACATAAGTTCTAGATGTATTTATAAAAAAAACATACAACATAAATTTTATATAAATCCAATAGTCTGCACCTTAAAGTATTACTGTTTTGAGTATTAGCTAGCTGATAGCTACATACATTGCTGGGAACTGAACCAGGATTCAAACTGCCCGATAATACATTTTTGGCTTGTTTGCTCGGTTTTTTGATACTTTCCACAAAAACAATACGAATTTTCCAAAACGTGGATGTGAGATATGTGGGTCAAAAGTACTCTCACTACTACTCTGTCTATTTTCACTATGCCTATAGTAGCTGTTGGTAGTTTTCATTGACAGTATTGATTTGGCTGTACACAGAGTATCGATGTGCTGAAGATGAGTGCACATGCCTACGGGTGAACTCATAAAAGAATGCATGGTCTTCAGAGGTTACCAATAAAGTCAATATTGCCTTCAATGGTGATTAGCTATAGACAGTGAAATACCAATACTGAATTATATTTAGACTACCCCTGTTGGAGCTCTTCATCCGTAAATGGTCCAGCATGTAAATCTAGCAAAACAAACAATATACCTAGACAAGGTCTTTTCACACCTCACTGTAGTAAAAGGACACCAGAGGACAATTGTTTCTGGCGCTGTGCCCGGCTCCGAGGCTGGGGCCGGGGTCTGAGCTGTGTCGGGGAATATGCCTGGTGACAGATGCTCGGGAGACACGGGCCACGGCAAGGTCCAGGGAGAGCAATTAGCACAAACAAAGCGGCTATGTCGTTAGCTGGTCTTTATTAGCTTCAGTGATCAGTTCAGAGGCCATTAGTCTCCTGTGATCAGAGACTTCCCTGGTTGGCTCAGCCCATTACTGGTGTTTGTGATCATGAGTGTACAGTGTTTCATTGTGGCGAGACCCGTGATTATCATTAAAAGCTAAAATGAGCCAGTTACTGGTGCTCATTTCTGATATTATGGATGTGATGCAGTTTGGCGATTACACGCCAAAGAACATCATAATATTGGGTGACATTCGAGAGCTGATAACAAATCACGTTAGTGTCTGGATTCCTCGTTAATTGCTGGTCTTTGATGATTCTGGCATATAAAAGATAGACACACGTGGCATGTATTAGCATAATCACTGGATTTATTGAAATGCTGCATTTTTATTGCTTCCAATTGTTATCATTCTTTCTTTTGATGAATCATTTTAGAGCAGCTGTGGCTCAGGAGGTAGAGCGGGTCGACCACTAACCACAAAGTCGGTGGTACATTCCGCTAAATTGCTCTAGACAGTGTGTGTGTATGGTGAGTGATAGAGGTGCTGTGTATGGAAACATTGTATGACTATGTGAATTCTACTGTAAATTGCTTTGAGTGATTGTTAATAATGGAAAAGTGCTGTCCATTGTTAAAAAGACATGTGTTTTTTACTTTCCTTTACTACAAAACAAGCAGATACACACACTTTTTTGAAGGGATAAAACAGAATTGAACATGCGAACACTACGTCGCCTTCCTGTCTAATCAAATCAGCACTTTCAGCCGGATGTCTCATTTCTGTCCATCAGAGCTGATACAAATCAGCTCTACTACAAAGTCATTTGACCTGGGAGTGGACGCTGATTGAATCCATTCCCGTTGCAGACAAAAGCCAGATGTTAGTGAGCCTTATTGGGTTTTTTGATTTTAAGATTGCTTGAAAATCGTCACAGTTGTGGCACTGAATCTTTCCCGTCTGCCACTTAAACCTCTCAACACTTGTCTTTATATAGTTTTGTGCTTTGTCTTTCAATTTAACTGTCTCACTGCTCAGGTTTTTGTTGTGAACTTTAACATGTTATATGCACATAGTGGGCAAAGAGAGTAATAATTATTAACCTTGCAATGTATTGTGAACAATCAATAGCTAACTACGTGTTAAAAATGACTTGTATATGACAAAATGCAGCAGTCGCAGTCTGTTATTCTGTTTCTTTTCCCTTTTGTTTCATGTTATTTATTTATTTTCACAACTATTTGAACTACCTAGCCTGGTGGGAATCGTAGAACAGAACGTCTTGCTCTGTACCTTGTGTGATATCATGGGCTGGTGGGAGGCTCCGAGAAGTCTTCTTGTGCAGCTTTCTTCTCTGTCCTCAGTTGCATGCTGGGAAATAGCTGCCCTGTGTGCCGTTCCTCTCCTTTGCATGGGCCCTGAGAGACTTCCCTGCTAATGTTCCCCTCCTGTTTTACAGCAGTACTTCCTGGAACAGCCCCCCTACTAGTCATCAGATGCTACATTAAGGGAGCACTCTGAAGTCTTCCTTCACCACTAAGGGCCCCTGATAAATAACTTATGGGGAGAGGATTCAAAACATCTCTCCTATTACTAGACTCGATTCATTTTTTACAGTCCCCCGGGCCCCCCATCTGTCCTGCACTTCAAACGCATCTGAATGCTCTGAGATACTTTTTCCTATTTCATCCTATGGGATCCACGTGAAGAAGGTGGAGAAGGAGGGGTGGGTAGGGATGCGAGGGGGGGATCGTGTGGAAGGGAAAGAAAAAGGAATATGACAGAGCCAGGAGCTTTGAGCAGCCGAATGTGCCGAAAGCATCTCTCCCATCACCTTGCCTTCTTCTGACTATTCTCCACGGAGGGGAGGAGAGGAAGCGTTTCAAGCTGAGGGACAGGAAGGAGGAGGGAGAGAGAGATTTGTGGTTGAAACGTCGCGGTCCGGCTCAGAGCTGCCACTCTCTGTTGAATTATAACACATCCAGCAACTCAGCTTTTTCTCATTCACAATTACAAATGAGTCAATTAGGCTGTCGGCTGCCTGTCCCTTCTCCTCTCTGTGCTGGAAGTGTGTGTGTGTGTGTGTGTGTGTGTGTGTGTGTGTGTGTGTGTGTGTGTGTGTGTGTGTGTGTGTGTGCGTGCTTGGGCCCAGAAGGATGGGCAAAGGGAGGAGAGCAGATGGGAGGGGACCTTTTCCTGGGAGGGAGATGGCAGTTTTCAAGTCACATAATGAGACAAACAAGCAAACCAACAGTTGTAATTTGATGTGATGTCGACAGTAATTGTCTTTGATGCTGCTGATAGGTGTGAGGCTGGAAAGGGGGACGGGCAGGTTGGCCTTGAAGTGGTAGTTATGGAATATAAATTGGGGCTGCCTGTTCGCTGAAGGGAGCACGGGAAAAAAAAAAAAATACAGGGCGGCGTTTTTTGTGAAGCCGTCACAAAAGCGTTTTAGTCAATCAGCCTATCAACGTAAATGGATTTTAAATTAGCGCCGAGAGCAGCCGAGAGCCAACAATACATCTCAGCTGAAAGGAGCCGGCTCTGTGTGGAGAGAGAGCCATACGTGTGACATGTATGGATTTTGATGGAGTCAAGATGGCTTTCCACTGATCCCTTTTATTGAGACCATGACTTTTCCCCAGCTTTAGAATCAGGCCTATTCACATTTCAGGCAAATTCAATTTGAGCTCCGGATCAAAGATGTGCGTGGGACCAATTTAGCGTGAGGTAATATTAACCGGGGGACAGTTATTCAAAAAGTGACAACTTGATTTTACTGCTGTAAATCCCTTAAAAACGTAATTATTGTGCCCGTTCCCTTTAATGAATCATTGTGACTTCTATCTAACATGTGCGTTTCTCAAGCTTCCAGCTGGCACCGCTGAAAGGGAATTACTGAGCAAACCCTTGTCTTGCCACATCGTCTCCAATGGGCCTAAAATGACCTCTCCTATTGCAGCATATTCTGTTGCAGATTACTATTCATACAATTGTGGGCTTCAACTCGGTAGTCGACTCACAGCTAGTCCAACTGTTTCTCCCTTCTGGCCGCTATTGCAGCCAGTTACTAAATGTCAATGCCCAGATGAGTATTCCTGCCTTGAACGGTACCCTGTGGATCTAGGTGGGAAGCAGAACCTTGAATTAATAAGGCTGCTCTGGTTTTATCACTGAGTTAAAGCTAATGAAATCATGCAGGAATTAAGTTGTTTAAGGGCTAAGTTCTGGTTCTTGGCAGACGATAATGAGCGTGCTATGTGGGAAGCCCCCCCTCCGACCCTCCTCGGCCTACATTGAGCTACTAACATTGCTTTCATCCAGACGGTGTAAAAAAAACACAAAAAAAATAACACGGACACAAGCAAGTCTTTCAAAGGACAAATACGGTGTGGGGGGTTCGGTGGAGCGAGGGTTGAACTTAACAAGCAGGGTTCTTACAGTTTTAAAAGGTACAGCTAAAAATTTATGGAGGCCTGTTTGGACCGGGGCCACGGCGAACAGCTTGGCCAGCTGAGCAGCGTCACAGCGGGACGCCTAATAAGCCCGATGCAATTTTTCACCCCATATTTTATCAATAAAAAAGCAGTTTAAACACCCCCCCCCCCGAACCGCAGCCGCTGCACTGCCTGCCATCTGGAGCCCTCTTTCATTTTATAATCCAACTGTCATTAAAATGCTTCTTGGCAGTTCACAGCTCGTTCCCCCCGTGCAGATGTGGAAGCGATCTTCAGACGGAGGGGGGGGGGCCCTCTGATCAAAGTGTTTGCTGCTGTCAGACAGAACACTTACCACCCCCGGGCTACCCTCCAGCCCGATCCGGACTTAATGCCTCTCGTTATTTATTTATTTCCACACTTCTGTATTTATCAGGTGCACCACTCCCCCAGGCGGAGTGAGGGTCAGCACCAGGAGCCTGGCAGAGGTCGCCTCCAGGTGACTGGTGGTGGAGGCGGCAGGTTAGAAAAGCTGTTAAAGGGACTCTTACCTTTGTTGCATTTGAGAATTACAGCACATTCAAATCATCCCGCCTTCCTCCAATGCCCCACCCCCTCGTTCCCATCCGCGGTGTTTTTTTGAAGAAACTTTATTTACAAGCAGACTTACAAGCTACTGCCTCCGCGCACGCACGTGAGTTTTTGTTTACCAAAGCAATGGATTCGGTAAGTTATATACATTTACATTCACATTGCCTTGATGACGCGGGCCCGAATGCGCCAGAAGAAGCAGACGGGCTTCCTATTCTGTTTCCATGCAGCAAACAGACAGGTCTGTCGGCCAATAAGGTCCTTCGGTCCGAAGAATTTTATTGGTTGAAGTTTTCACTAAATATTATGAGAGTGAAATAATTGTTTGTTTTTACTCCTGGTGGGTCTGTCTTGCATTTTAGAGTGTCATTACCTTATTAATACCAATTTAACCTTATCGAAAAAAAAGTGTAAAAATGCAACAAAGGTAAGAGTCCCTTTAAGGTGCTGTTGGGCAAAGCGAAGCGAAACCTTTTCCAAAATAAGTAGGGGAGTTCACATTAGCTGAGAGAAGATGGCTGGAAGGAGAAGGAGAAGGAGAAAGCCAAGCCACTCGGTCCGACTATTATTTTTGGTGCAACTGGGCTGAATTTAACAATTTAAGATCCAGACACAATAACAAGATTACGATCAAATTTCCACTCAGAAGCAGCTATCTATTTCCAATCCACAGCAGTCACCAGCGTTGCGAGGATGAATTGGCACCACTCGGGCCTCTTAAGAAGTGGATCATTTCATCTATAAATGTGCTTATTAGAGTGACATGTTTTCAACACAACGCAATGTTGTTCTGTCTGCCTGTGATTTACCTGATTTCATTACCAGCAGGAAGCGCGAACACAACAACACTCCGAAGACCGAAGCACGGAGCAGTCACTCAGTAATGATAACGAATATTAAAAAAAACATTGCGACATATATTATTGCCAGTCAACAACAGGAGATAGATACGGGCTTTGTAACCTGATACCATGAGCGTTCCTGGCAGCAGCCACAAAAGGTGATGGCAGCGACTCAACCCCTTTGGCAGCGTCTCTGTATCATATCACACCGCCACATTCACTGTGTGCACACGCATGACTTCGCAGGCTGCCCGGCGACCCCGCGGCCTTCTCACTGATGCGGCGTGGCGCACATGGCGTTAATGCTCCGACCGGGTGTTGATTGAGCTCCCCCGAAGCCAGTGACGCATGTTGCCTTTGTTTGGCAGCCGTCCCGGTGTAAGAACTGGAGCCATATTCCGCCTGTCAGTGCCATGTGTTCGCTCTCCTCACAGCACAGCGGCTGATGCCACTCAAACCACCGCCGCCAACCCCCCCTTCCTCCAAACCCCCCTGGCATCTCTGTGGGCACCCGAGGCCTAGCAGGTCTGCGCTAATGAAGTCAAATTAATTTAATGGATGCCCATGCCGCCCCGCGTCTGCAGTGCTTGGCAGGGGGACGGTTCTAATGCTGGTCTTTGTCTGTGGTTCCAGACCTCATTGCATTTAACCTCGTATTCACCTGAACGTGAAATGTTTTTTAGAAAACGATATTAAGTTTAAGGAACAGATTTGTTTTTTCACAAGTTAAAAAACACAGGATAGCAACCAGAGATAATATCAGCCACGGGGTGATGATGAAATTCATCTTTTCTTGCTACGTTCACGTCAGAATTGCCTCCTGCGTAATGTTTTAATAGTAGAAAATAAGTAGATGAAATGCCGCAGAGCTTTGGTCAGGAGAGAAAATCCAAATGGCTGCACAGAGCGACCTCTTCGAACGCAGCACACCTTCACGTTCTCTTCTTCCTCTTCGATTTGTGGAGTAGAAGTTCTCACCTTGGAGCTGAAGATGCCTATGTCAACTTTTCTACCACCGAAAGGAACTCTTTCTAATACCACCGACTTGATAGCTGGATCACTAGAATATTGTTTATTTTTTAAATGCAATGTATGGACTTGTTACATTGCATTTGTAACAAGTCCATACATTGCATTTAAAAAATAAACAATATTCTAGTGATCCAGCTGCACTTCTTCTGTGTGTCGGGCCTGAATCTGACAAGCGTGACTCCGTCCGTTGTGCCACTGCGCCCCCCCCCCCCCCCTGCATGACTCAGACTTGATCTTCAGTGCCCGTAAAAACAAAAGTGGCAGGGAGAGTTCCACGGTTAACTTCGGAGAAAAGGCCAGGTGTGTCTACTAATTAAAGCTTGCCGAAAAGACGAAGGGAAAAATAACTGGCAAATGAACACGAATGACAGCCATCGTTAATACCTGCTTCCCGCTGCCCCCTGAGCCTAAAAATCCCCCTGTTAACTTTTATGAAGCAGCCTTTGATACAATAATTATTTTTTTTCTCTCCTGTAATCTTTCAAGCTCTGTACCTTCTCCCCTGGCTGGTGCACATCAAAGCAGGATGGTTCTGTGCATAAGGGACGGCGGAGGCAGGGTTTCTGGCTTAATTGAAGGCAGCTGGCCCCTGTGTGTGTGTGTGTGTGTGTGTGTGTGTGTGTGTGTGTTTGGGCCGGAGCTCAGCGGGCTCTCCGGGGTTCTCAGCTTTCCACATCACACACACGTTGGCCCGTGGAAAGTTCCCTCCAGAGCCCGAGTGGGCCTGCGAAGGCTTGAGGTCTGGCAGGCGCAAGCCCGTCCACAGGCATCCGAATGTTTAAATTGACTTGGAGATGCTCAAGTGGTTTCGTGAAAGAAAGATGGAATACGTTTCTCTCGGTGGGTGGGAGAGCGGCTCAGGCTCAGAGCTCACTTCCTTTATTGTCCATCATCGCTGTTACGAGCGCCGCTGACGATCCTTCCCCGAAAAAGACGAAAGGTTGTGAAACTTGGCTGCTGTCGGGCATTTTTAGGAAAATGGAGACAAAATACAGAGCCTCAAGAAATAACAAAAGCCTATGACTTCATGATTAATGTGTGTTGATTTTCCCTAAAAAAAAAAATCTCTATAAAAAAACATGAATGGTGTTCTACATTGCTGACTGGCTTCTTTGTCTGAGCAGGGAATTGAGGCTCTCTAAACATTCGTGTTGCAACCACAGCGGACCTAAGCTCCATTTAGAGCTGATGTATTCACGGCCAAAGAGGAAGCAATGCTCCTTCAGGGAAATATTATCCACAATGGCACTGATTCCTAATAGCAACAGGGAATTCTATATTTATCCCTGATTGCATATGCCTTTTGTTGTGGAGGAAAAGAAAGTCTTCATGCATTAGGGAGGCTTGAGCAGACGAGCCAAGGCCGGGACAGACACTGGTCTTGGTGCGCCAGCTCTAAACGCACACAATGTCTGTCTTGCATTTCCAGCCAGAAGAAATGTGTAAGTAATTACAGTCCAACCATGTTTATTGAATAAAAACCCACTTAGGCATTATGTTTATACACAATCAGAAACACTCAAATCTTACATCTTGCACGTACACAAAAACATTTGTGTCTTTCCTCCCCCCCTGTCTTTAAACAGACCATATGCACCCAATATGGAGTTAATTTTACTTTTATTACTCATGTGGAAAAATGTACATAGTGCTCGGATTGTTATTCAAACCAGGACCACTTCAAAACAATGGATGGTGTGCCACGCTGCCTTAGAGCAGAGTGGACACACGCTGAGAACAGGGTTCATCAGTTTACTTGCCTGTGTAACTTTGTGTCCCACAGTTAGGCCCTGGGTTACGGGTTGTGCTTTACTTGCTATTCAGAATTAGTGTTCATGAGTTGGAGTTGCATAATTGCTCTGGGCAAAAATAGATGTCCACGGTTACTCATACAAAAATGAGGTTCAGCGTTGGTATGGCATCCAATGCATTGATACCTGATCTTACATTCCATTCCAGTGGTGGTACTGCGCAATAAAGTGAAACCATTTAAATCAAGAAGACTCATCACAACCGAGTTCTCCTATTGAACCTCTTTTCAAAAGAAGCGTCCATGTTCTTCATCATCTTCTTCAACCCCTAGGCTGGAAAGTGTTGCATGCGGAGTCAATGTGTACAGTCAGATATTTTGGGCTGCACGAAAACGTCAACATCGGATTCTGTGCGTAATCTAGACATGGGATGACAACGACATTTTTTGTCACGAGGTCCATAGCCAACCCCAGTGGACTGGCGGACACCAAAACTATCTATTCACCTTCAGAGTCCATCATTTAAAACAAAGGAGTTACTTCAGAATAAAGCATGTTTTATTTTTTTAATATTAATGTTTTGTGATATAGTTATTTTGGAGGGTAGAAGCATAGATATCATATATAAAGGACAGATGTCTCGTTCGACTGAGCCGGACGTCTGCACATGGCGGCCATCTTGCTAGGGGGCATTTCGCTCACCCATAACATTGTGTTGGTAGTGGTAAATAACCATAACTTGCTCAATTTTCAACCGATTTTTAAAACGATCTGGTTTGTTATAAACGTCAGAGATGTAGTTATGACACTGCATAAATTATTCAGTTTTTTTTTTTAAATAACATAATTATTCATAAGTATGCAGTGTCATATCTACAACGTCAGAGATGTAGTTATGACACTGCATCAATTATTCATTTTTTTTTGAAAATAACATAATTATTCATAAGTATGCAGGGTCATATCTACATCTCTGACGTTTATAACAAACCAAACCGTTTAAAAATTGGTTGAAAATTGAGCAAGTTATGGTTATTTACCACTACCAACACAATGTTATGGGTGAGCGAGATGCCCCCTAGCAAGATGGCCGCCATGTGCGGACGCTCGTCTCCGTTGGCCGGCAACGCAGACGAGACATCTAGTCTTTATATATGATATCTATAGGTAGAAGATGTTATACACAGGAGGTGTTTTCTATGTTCATATTAAAAAAAGAGTAGAAAGAGAGAGTCTTTCACTAACAGCAGTACCATCAAATATATTGTGTACAGTGCAGTATTCTACACTTAGATCCAGGACCAGTCAGATGTAACGTGGCACCACACTCACACTTCTCAAATGGTCTGGTTTGATATAATCTAGACATGGGATGACAACTACATTTTTGTCACCATAGCCAACCCCAGTGGACTGGCGAACACCAAAACTATCTATTCACCTACAGAGTCCATCATTCAACACATAGAAGTGACTTCAGACTAGATCATGTTTTAAGTTTAGTGTTAATGTTTTGTGATATGGTTAATTTGGAGGGTAGATGATGTTATACACAGGAAATGTATTCTATGTTCATATTAAAAAATATAGTAGAACGAGAGTGTATTTCGCTAACAGCAGTACCATCAAATATATTGTGTCTGAAAATAATGAAATGTCCAATAATTGTCTACAGTACAGTGCAGTATTCTACAGATAGATCCAGGACCAGTCAGATGTAACGTGGCACCACACTCACACTTCTCAAATGGTCCGGTTTGATATGGCACGCCACACTTTATCTATCACTGTATCACTGAAGTGACGAGCTCTCGAGCAGAAAATTGTGCAATCGAGCATTTCACCTGACCGTCGCTGAAAACTCTCAGGTGAGAAAAACAAGTGTTCGAAGGCGGCCGCCTCTAAAAATGGATCTGGTCGAGGTGGAGGGAAAAACACATACCGAACCGTGGTGTTCATCCAGGCAACAATAACTCCCTCAATAACAATAATGGCACGCTGTTAAACATGGCTGAGTGGTGACAGGATTTTTTCTCAAAGAGTTCGCAGGGCCCTGGTGTTTCGGAGACAGATGGGCGAGGGTGTGTGTTATGGTTTTAAACAACAAAGAGACAACTATTTGTTTTATTAACAGGCCCTGCCAACACCAACAGCTTCGCAGAGAGGAGGCAGTAAGTGAAAGAAGATTACAGGGTTGATGCCATGCTATGTTTTCACACCTCCGTTCTGAGTGGCTGCTGTGGCTTTGTTTGCGGCAACCCTTCTATTTTCATCTGCCATGCCAGCATCATCGCTAACCTTTAAGAAGGAATCTGGACCGGGCTATTGTGGTGCCACATCGATGACGCCACGGCGATGCCGACTGTCCCTGCTCGGCGGCGTGACATGCATCGCTAGTGACAAGCCGTGTTTGCTGATGTCAGCCGGCTGTCTGCTGGCGGGCCCCTGCAGAAGCTCCAAGTCTTTCTCTGTCATCACGCCTCTTCTTCCCAACATGCACTGGGGCTGGGTTTCACCGCTGAACATGCCCTTACACTCTCGACCCCTCCGAGCTCGCACACACAGACCCACACAATGCAAACTGCTAAGACTGAGGGCGTCCTTCTTCACTTCAGAGACAAATCCACACATGCTCCCTGAACACCGCATCCTTGTGTGCTTAATGCACAACAGATGAACGGCCTCACGACCATGAAGAGAAAGAGGAAAAAACATTAGCCTTCCCACACAATTTGGAGCTGACCAGAAATGTTGCAAACAGCTCAATAGAAATTAAAGGGATAAATGTTTCCAGGTTCACTGTAGCAGGCAGATGTGCGGAGCATCATGAGGACACCTGATGGAAACATGTTTATTCCTGGCTCATCCAGAATGGCACAAGTGCTCATTTCTTTCTTTTAAAAAGATAATTACAACATAAACCTTGACTTTAACCTTGAAACTTACTGGAGGCCTTAAATCCGAACGTTACCAAAATTAGGAGGGAATGATTCATCTTTGAGAAGTTTCTTATTTCACTGTTGTTCTTTCTTTAACCAAAAAGGCAGAAACTGGAGTAAAAAGATGAGAAAAAGAAAGAGGGAAGGAGGGAGGGAGAGAGAGAGACAGAGACAAAAGCAAGAGGAGAAAAATGACATCTCCATATTAAGGCCTGTGTTGCCGGTGTCAGTTCTAATTTCACAGTGCCTGTGGGGAGCCCAATGCAACCAGTCAGCTCTGGTCTCGTCTCGTTCCCTCCTCCATTTTGACTCAGGGCCGACGAATCCCAAGCTGGGAGGGAAAGGAATATTACTGGCAAATTGGTTTTAGATTAAAGGAGGTGTCGAGGCATTCTGCTTTCTCAGCTCTTTCCCAGGTGCACTTAATCTAATTTCATTAAAGAGATGAGGACGGATGATCACTTGTGTCGAAACATAAAGCCCGTCCAGTTTTTCCCGTTGAACGTCGGGGTGTCAGCGGCCTGGTGGGTGGCCTGTTTGTTATTGAATATGATGAAGCTCAGAGTCCAATCTGGATCTTTCAGAGCAGCAGGGGATGTAGCAGGGGTGGGGGCACACCTACATGAATAAATATATATGGGTGGATGACATGACGCATGATTTTTCTGTAATTAAGTGAAACAACACATGGATGTGATGCATGGTACTTTGTTTTAAACTTATGATTTTGTATGAAATATCTGTTGTGTTTTGATTATATTTTAAGGTGAATACGCAAAATGTCCTGCGGTGTGACCGTAACATAGGTGAAGCATTAAACTTACATATTAACAAAATAAACCTGGAGCAGGTAATAACTGCCTTGGCATTATATTTTATATAATGACTTTATTAATATTAGGTTTTAATATGCACAAAACTAGTATATTAGTATTTACAGCAAAATAACTTTCGTAACACAAATGCTGTCCTGTGGCGTGACATGGAAAATCAGATTTTTGAAACGGCAGTTACATGGACAACTATAGGGGCCCTTGGTTTATTCCACTACCAGGAAGCCCCCCAGATGTTGGAATGTACTGTGTATGTTGAAAGGTGACTGTTAACCTCTGATTCATTTCATAAATTTTACTCTTTCTGTCAGACAATGAATGTGTCATTTTTCGAAAGTCCTGTAGTGTGACGGCTGTAGTTAAAAATTTGTTTAAAAAAAAAGTGTGTTTTTTTAAATTGAATTAAACATATTAAGGTTAAACTGTGTTATTCTTCAGTTAGCATAATAGCTAAGGTCAGTCTTGTATAGCAATGACTCACAAGGATGAAAATGTCCTGTGAAATTACAATGAAATTATACAAAAAATCCACGGAACACTAGCAGTTTAAAAAAAATTCAGCATTTGAACATTATCATTTCATAAAACTGTAATCCTCATTAGAACTTTATTAAAAAAAATACTGTTTCACCCTTATTTGTCAACTACCCATATATATGTGACAATTTTATTCTTCCTTTTCCAAGATTCAACAGAGGAGGAGCAAAGCCTGACAACGCCCGGTATTAATCGAAAGAAAGCAGGTAGTAATTAAACGAGTAAAAGAGTGGTGGTGTTAACGGTTCCATTTAAATCCTCTCAGCAGGCTTGTTTTTTCGGTTGCAGATGCACTGCCGGCTTCACAGGGCGAACCCGCCAATACATCAGCTGGGAGGATTCCACGAGCTGACGAGCCATTACCGATAAGCCGGCAGAGGCGCTCCGACGCGGTGATATGGCATTCACTCTGCACACAGCCGAGAGATAAGGGGGGAGAGGAGGAATTAATGTGTCAATCAGAGCCTGTGCGCTGCCCTGGCAGATGAGTAGACCCAAGCCATAAAAGAGCTCATAGACAGGATGTGGTAATGGTCCTCGGAGACTCCCCCCGGAGACAGATACACTCTGCTTGGCAAATATGACCCGATAGAATTAACCGACCTGGGTGTCCTCCGCTGCGGCTATCGCCATGCAGCAGTGGCGGTGGTAATGCACCTTACACGAGGCCGGCGTGTTAAGGGCTGCATGAAATACGGGCGGCTCATGGTAATGCTTCGCGCTCAGACAGACCACGACTGTATTATTTGCACAGCCGAAAGAATATAGAGGTAACTGGATGAGCCTGCGAGGACGGCAAAGTGGGGCCTAATGGAGATAGGATGACACTTCAGGAGAGTGCATGAACAAACTGAGGACAGATAAATTCCACTCTGTGTCTGTCTCTGCCTCTCCAATGAAAGAAAATGACCGTCTTGACTTGGAGTACCTCCGACATGTCAGAGGTTGACAGGTTCGGGTGGTTGATGGATGACAGGTGGAGCAGGGAGGGCTGGAAGCGGATTTTCAACAATTGTAGTAGCTGAAAAAATGCACTGAACACTTCCCGGTGTTATGAAACGGCTTGTGGGATTTTTCAAGGCGAAATACATTCTGCTAAAACCACAGTTCAAAAACAATAATGTTAAAGCAACAGTAGGTAATTTTTCACTTAGTAACTCTGGCGTCAGAGCAGCATACGTAGCACACCAACAGCCGGAGCTAACAGCTAGCTATAAGAGACAACCAATCAGGGCAGAGCCATCAGAGAAACCTAAGAGGACATGGTCACAGGAAACAAAGAAGAAACAGACCTGGTGTTGTTATTGGACAAGTAAGACTTCACTTTGCCTGTTTGCTATGTCTTGTGCTGTTCTGTTCGCTAGATATTTGGTTGTGAAAGTGTAAGTGAAGTTGTGGACTCGCTAGTTTAACCCTTTTCAAAGAGGGTTAGCAAGTTCGGACATCGCTAACTGCGTTGGCAACTTGCTTGCTGTGTTTCACCGAAATTTAAAACACTGTCATTCTTTTCATTATGTAACTTTTTATCTCAAATGTCACCACAAATAAAACTAAAATGTCTACGTTGTCAGTTAATGTGTTTTTTGGGCTTTAGAGGTTGCCAGTTTCTTCTCCATCAGCTATAATTTCAAGTATAAACCAAAAGAAGAAGATTGAGCTGCTGCCACACTTCACGCGGCTGTGGCTGAGGGGTAGAGCGGTCGTTCTCCAACCTGAAGGTCGGCGGTCCGATCCCCAGTCTGACCCATCTGCATGCCGAAGTGTCCTTGGGCAAGATGCTGAACCCTGAATGGCCCCCCCGTAGAATAACAAAGTACTGCGAATAGATGCACTGTATGAATGTGTGTGTGAATGGGTGAATGTAAAACTGTACTGTAAAGCGCTTTGAGTCGTTATCAAGACTAGAAAAGCGCTTTATAAATACAAAACCATTTACCATTTACAAGCAGTTAAACCATGAACTTTGACATCGGCTTTAATAAACATTCAAAAGACGAATAATACCGAACCAGGCTGTATATGAAATAACACGTCCTATTCACAAATAGTTGTGATATCACCATTACACAAGCATTCATATCTGTGAAGAGCTAAAGAGTTATTACCTAATTTGGGGTTTGTAAGAACATTTGAATCAACTGACAGTCACACAGGAGACATGAGGTGGCTCAAAGTATTTGAATAAAGAATAAATCATGCTCCCAGTGTTACATCACGGCCTCAGACAGACACAGTCCTTGTGTTGCAAGTGGTGAGTTCCTTCCTGAGCATCTCATTTAGCACGGCTATTTACAAACACACCAAGCGCTGCTTCAATAACAGCAGAGACAGCCCCCCGGGGGTGCAGACGATGCAAAATCAAGGCTGTTCCTCCTAGAAATGAAATCGCTTTCTGAATACTTGTCATTGTGAGACATCATGTAATCTCAGACAACAGTCGACAGGCCTCTCGAGGAGAAATGCCAACGATCAGGACGCACGCAAAAAACCCAGAATCCCATTCCCTGTTTCCTGCAGCTGAACTGGAGGTGACCCCGGGTGACCTCCGAAGAATTCTTAGTCTGACGTGTGGTGGAGACACATCGCCGCACGCCATCTCCGGCACCGCGACTCCGCTGTTGCCGCGACGACGCGTCACTTCTGTTCAAACACAGTGTAACTGATTGCACCCCGAGGGCACACCTGGAAGCAATATTCTAATTACGTTAATCTGTGAAATCCTGACAATGTGGGTGTTCAGGTGGCTGCTAATCTGATGTGAAAGGACGCTTTGTTTTCACGGGGAAGATACGGGAGGAGCTGGCACCTGGTTCGGGCGGAAAAACGCGGCAGAAAATTATCGCTGTCGAGTTCTCCCGAGTGCGGGCAATTACAAATGACAGTGTTTGTCTTCCTCCTCATGGAACCCAATCGTTCTCCCTCCCTCTCTCTCTCTCTCTCTCTCCCTCTCTCTCTCTACCTGTAGTGACGGCCTGTCAGAGCATTTCTCCACCAGTCCTCTCGTTTCCTCCGCAAATTTGATACGGATGATTCGTAACTCTCATCACCTTCGTTGTGATAATGTGTGGTTTCGGAGGAAATGAAAAAGGTCAACGCTTCAGCTTCAGCCTTTATCCAGATGTTCTTTTTTTCCGTCTCTCTCTTTCCCCGCTCGCTCCTGCCAGATAACACGTGCAGCAGTTTTTCCAAAAAAATTCCACAACAGTGAAACTTGTTTTGGAATCATGCTGTTGTTCGATCTTGTTTCCTGTCGGCCACGGACGAAAGCTTTTCTTTGTTCAATACCTCTCCTCCTGGGAGCAAAGCACTACCATTGTAACAATAAGAAAATATTAATACTTACCTCTGGGCATCTATTTTTACTTTGATAATAAGCTGTCAAACAGGGTGTTCACATTTTATTTGACTGTTGACGTGTTGCTATGTTAGGCGTGGCACTGTTTCCAATTGTTTTATCCAATGATTTGTTGTTTTGAAAGGGATTTCATATTGGCTGCTTTGTACTGCCTCTCATAATATTTCAAAATAGAGTTCTAAATTAGTTATTTAAAGGGTTTTCTGAAGTCTTGTCTGATTTTACAATCCTTGTGTGTGTTTGCATTGAGGTTTTTGTGTTCCAGTGTTTGTGTCTTGTCACATGCTGCTCTGCTGATTTGAAGATAGCAGCAAATTAAGAGGAATATTTGGGACTATACAGTATTTCTTTTATATGATAGATATGTAGTTAGCTTGTGTGAGCTTTGTTACAGACCTGTAGTCAAGCCTTGAATCAAAACAGGTTCAAGACTGAGCTTTAGAACGGAAGAGATGAGAATGGAAACTAAGAACTGAGAGCAAAGCTTGAAGAGACACAAAAAAACACTAAGTAAAGGATGTAGGAGTGAGAGTCAGTAGTTTTACACACTGTAGCTAAGGAAACAGATTCTCTGGCTGTAGCCTTGGTTACATCTTTCTTGTTAATGTTCGCACAATGGCCGTCCAGACTTTCCCAGCACTTTGATTTTCACATTTGATGAACAGGGCAGGAGATTCTCTGGTCACATGCTTTCAAAACAACAGAGAACTCTCTCAGGCCAGCGGTGTTGCAGCAGGCAGAGCAAGGACGTTATTATTAATTCCACCGCAGAGATCACGTGTTTTTGTCTCACAGCACATTGACACCGACATCGGCCTGCATCACCAAAAGCTCTTGAATCTTGGTGTCTTTCCAAGTCGACATCTTTGCAGTCTTCTAAATTTATGGCACTCTTCTTCTTTTTCAATCTGACATGTCTGTTTTCTTTATTTTTTTCCAGTTTTGCTTCCTTCGCATATTAGAAACTTCATCCACAGGCCCACTTGCTGTTGGTGAATCTCCCGCATTATCGCCTATTTTATTCTCACATGGGCTCACTCTGACATCTTATGAACTACTAGTTCTAGGAGGATGGAGGGAGAAACTCTGGAGAGCATCCGCAGCAACTGACTCGGACATTTGTTAGGACATTATCCAGAGCTCGGTTCATGTCTGAAAGCAGCTTTGGTGATTTCCTTTTCCCTTTGCATAGTATTTTGCTGCCTTGGTTTCAATGGTTTAAGTGTCATATGTACAGTATTATAAATAGTTCACTTACAGTCCACTGAGAATGTTTCCCTCGGCCTCAATGCATTGTAACATGGAATAAAATTGGGGTTAGTAACACGACCTTGGTATTTTTCATGTATTGCACATACTGCAATAACTCTTATGAACCTGTCATATATTTACAATGCAAAACTTGTGTTTGACAAGCTAAAAAAAACACTTCAGGACTTAAGTGTGTGAGAGGAGAAGGGTCTCAATAGACATCTGGCTCTTGACAGTGGGCTGTGTAATAATTGGTACAAAATTCAACAAACATCTGAAAACTTGGCAGCCACGTCTAATAGTCCACCACGTCTTGAACTATATCCCAGTCCACCCAAACAGCCAAATATAGCTGCTGCCAGGCCCCAAATATGGAGCTGTTTTACTGAAGAGAGCGAAGCTAACACCTCAACAGCAACGTCTCCGATAAACTGCCAGCGGATTGCTTGTTTTGTTTCTCTGGTGTTTCTTTAAGTTGTGTTGTTTAGTGTAAAAAGTAGCAAACTTGTACACATTAAATGTCAAATTGTATGACATTTTGTAGAAATGTTACAAGTCTCTAGCAACTAATAAAGCGGGAGGGAAAACAAAGAAACACCGCTCGAGCTTCCCTCTTGCTTTCCTTCCCTCTCTACCCCCCACGGTGATGCCAGGGCGCCGTATGGTGACTGACAGGCCCGCTACGTGTCTCCGTCGTGTCAGCTAGCTAGCGCCCTCGGTTCCTTCCCGCTTCAATGAAGAGATTAAAGCCTATTGACTTGCCAGGCTACAGTTAATGCAAATTGGGCCTGCTATCAATGTATTATTTATAGGGAAGAGCAGCAGACATTTCCACAGAACTGGGAGCTAAGCTTACAGGAGATTAGGCATGCTATCTCATTCATTTACCAGGGAGTAATTGCTAAACTGTGGAGGAATTAGGAAACGGTTCCCCGAAGGCGTTTCATCTTGTAACCAGGTGGCTGCCATCAGCCAACCACCTCCAAGCCTGTGATAAACAAACACACAGAGGTGAAACTGATAGACTGCATCTGTCCAATTGTCAAAAGCTTATTTCCTGATGACATCACGGGTAGGACATAAAACACCGTTATGCCTTTTTTTTCCTGAAGCACACGCAGGTGCTGGTGCAACCTGCAGTTCTCATTTCCCATGTCCACTGACGACTGCTGAGGAAACATTAAGATTACACTCAATCACATTTAGCCACTAAGTAAAACTAAGAAATGCTTTCAAAGCTCATAGACCTCAAAGAGTGTCTCATAAACTGATTCTCAGTCACTTCATCTCAGCCAGAACGGAAACAGCACAAGTGAGCAGCTGTCCCTTCTGGTTTCCATCTCTGATTAGGTTAAGCTTGTGGAACCGCGTTGTAAAACACTGTCTAATCAACTTTGTTTTTAACAACCGGCTGTGTTTTGTAGATTTTTACCTTCTTTTTTGTAGGGAAACAGGAACGTGTTTGAGTGACTGAAACATAATCAGCAACGCAAAGCTCTCAAATAATGAAAAATCAAATGATAACAAGGTCAAACTGGTAGATACAGTATCGCTGTTAAGTATATGATCGAAGCAAACAGATACAAGTGAGTAGCGATTCAATTAAATACACAAGCATGCACACAAGCACAGCCAAATGATCCACACGAGATCTATTACGTTTTGCATTGACCACTGGTAGTCGAGTCATCACTTTGAAGAACCAATCAGGTCAGTGAATACCAGTGGTGTATAAAGTACTTGAAAGCCATACTTGAGTAAAAGTACAGATATCTTACCTGAAAGTGACTTCGGTAAAAGTAAAAGTCACCCGTCAGAAAATGACTTGAGTAAAAGTCTTAAAGTAGCTCATATTAAAAGTACTTAAGTATCAAAAGTATCTGGTGTTGAAATGTACTTAAGTATCAAAAGTAAAAGTACAAGTACCAAAATTAAAAATGCAAAGTGCTTTTTATAGTAGTCCTATAGAGAAACAAAACAACCCAAAATGTTTCTCCTCAAGATTTATCTCAACTGACTGAAAAATTATAACAACAATATGAATATAATATAATGTATGATTTTACAAATGTTTAACCCTGGATGAGAGAGAGAGAGAGAACTGCGCCAACCTCCGCTGCTCAAGTAACGAGCCAGTTTGAGAATGTAAGAAGTAGAAAGTACAGATATTTTTGTTCCAATGTAACGAGTAAAAGTAAAAAGTCGTCAGGAAAAGAAGTACTCAAGTAAAGTACAGATATGTGAAAAATCTACTTAAGTACAGTAACAAAGTATTTCTACTTCGTTACTTCCCACCACTGGTGAATACACACTTTTCAAACTAAATCGGCACCAACAGCGGTTCCAAACTTCTCCGTTTTAGGTGCTCGAAACCACTGGGGTGTTTTAAAACTGTGTGGATGTAGCCTGCAGCTCAGTTTGTTGCATCTGCTGCGATCAAGGCAGATTCAAGACATATTCACACATAAAATGCTCCAAAAATAATAGGTGGCATGTTGCTTTATCTTTTTTATGCTGCAAAACAAAAAACTAACACTGAAAAACCAGGTTTCTACCTGTACCACCTTCTCCTTGTCACTTTCTTTCTCTGGAAGATGCAAATGATCAGGACGGCAAGAGTGTCTTTTTTACCACTCGTCTGTTTTTACCTGCTAACGGCGCACTATGACTGTCTTTTGTCCTTTATTCGAGAGCTCAAATTTGTTATTCATAATTCTCAGCCACTTCATGTGGTGGGTGAATAAACACAGGAAAAAGCAGCCTTACCTTGTCGTCAATGTCACTCCCGCTGTCACACTGTAAAAGAAACAGAGACAGGAAATATAAGGAATTATTCATTTGCCCCCCCCACTGCCACACACAAACACACACACACACACACACAGTAGCTCATAATCAGTGCAGATGTTATTTTTGTGTGCAACCTCTCATTCACTGACAGCTTTCAGCGCAAACGGCAAAGGATGAAGAGGGAAAGGAGAGTGTGGTAGTCTAAGAGAGTTTTTCAAGTTTTTCAAAAGCAGCACACAGCCGCTCTGAATGCCATTCTGGTCTTTCTGTGGCAATTCAATGCTGCAGATTTACAAAAGACTAGAAAACGAATAATACCATACACTGGATTTATTATAAAGAGCCTGTTCAATGACTTTGTATTCAGCTGGAGCTTGTCATTTAGCCTTTTGAGGGTGCTTTAAAATTGGACGATGGTAACTCAAGGACACTGAGTGCTTAGTCTATTTGAATACTCAACACGGTGCCTATTAAGAGTGGTATTTCAAACCCGCCTTGTGACAAACTAGTCTTTAATTTGTATGTCAGACTTCTGCAGGGATAAAGGAACCAGATAATAAGAGAGGTTGTATGCTGAAATATGCCTAGTCTGGCTCGGTCAAAGGTCAAATCACCCAGACATACAAGAGCGATCAGGCTCAAAATATCTTGAGAGGAGGTTCATCTTTTAGAAAAAGAGAATAAAGTCAGACCTTGCAACTAACAAACAGACGATGGGAACACTGCAGATACCGAGGGCCACAGCCTTTCAGAAATCTCTTTTTAGAGAACAATAGAAAGAAAATGATTAGACTCACACACATACGGGAAATTACATTCACTACGTCTAAAAGAATGTGTGAAATCAAGGTAAAATCAATAACACTGCAGGCCTGGAGTTCTTGATTGACTTTGTTAGTCTTTATGAATAAAGGTGAAAATTATATTTTTACATTTGCTGCACACATCTCTGCATTCCTTCACTTAAATCCGACTCATGACATCTTTGCTTCCGTTTCTCGCACTGCCCTCGGCTGGTAACTCCCCCCTCCCCCCCCCCCCCGCGAGACAGTAGTTGGTGAAGTTGTGGAAACAGGAGTGGACCAAATGCAGGCCGGTTCCCTCTGGACCTCCCAGCAGGATGCATGAGTTGCAGAACAATTCAAGCGAAGAGCCACATAGAGAGGGAGAGGCCCCTGGTGAAAAAACTGCCTTCAATCTGTCAATTAAGTCCCTGTGGCAACATATTTAAGTGGACCCTCTTTATTTTGTTTGACTCCCTTTCAGAGCTGGGCACAATGAAAAAGGAGCTGGGTCAATGGAGGCATAGCGGCCCTTTTGTTGCAAGTGCGGTGGGTCCAAATGTATAATTAAGTAACGAGAGTAATCAGTGCAAGGGCTCAGTGGCCAAGTTCTCTCAGGAGGGAAGAGTGGATTGGGGGGGGGGGGCTTCGATGCACAATGATTCGTCCCATTCCGAAGAGACAAGGGATACAGCAGGAGTCCTCCGTGGCAAAAAACGTCTGAGTAAAAACGCCCTGACTCGACCCCTTAGGGGGGGGGTTTGTTGTTGTGTTTGCATCTCTATCTGCAGAATAATAAGAAGAAATGTCTAAGCTCCCACTGTTCACACTGAAGCAGTCTTACACCAGACAGAGAACAAGAATATGCACCTGTCATTGGAAGAATACTTTCGAAAAGATGCTTGATATTTAAGGCTTTCTACTGGCTCAAGAAACTGTTGTTAAAGCTGCTTTCAGACGTGCACTGAAGTCCGGATTATCTCCTGAAAACATCCCGGGAGGATGGATGTGACAACGCAGATGTGTGAGTCAGTTGCTGCAGACATTGTTTAGAGTTTCCAGCTCCAAGGTAAAAAATCAGAGTGATAATGTCCGAGTGAGCCCATGTGGCCTCACTGCAGGAGATTCTCCAGCGGATTCACCGCAAGTGAAAGATAGAAAGAGCCAGGGTCAATAAACTCAACATAAAAATGCCTGAATTCTGCAGTGGTATTCATACATTATGTCCTGCTGCATTCTTGATTTCCAGAACAGTATGAAAATTGCATTTTGCATGTGTGAATATTATGAAATGTGTGGTTATGTAAAAAAATGTTAGAAATACCATACAAAACTATTAAAAAGTGTTTTCTTAATCAAATATCTATGCAAAAAAAATCAAATATCTAAATATCTGGCCCATAATAGATTGACGACAAATAATACTAAAATGAGGAAATAAAATTCTCCCAAGTAAATACCCACATGCACTCGTAATGGAAAATTAGAAATGTCGGCCACGCAACATGTCTCTTTTCTTCTGGGGAATGTTTGCAAACCCTAATTTCTGGGATTTCGCTTGTCAAAAGACCTTCATTACAGAGTGCAGGGCATTAAGAAGAGAAAGTGGCTTAGGCGTCTTGTCAATCAATTCCCCATTCACGCTGCAAAGCCTGGACAAATTAATTGTCAGCCATTTCTATAGTGCTTGTTAGGGCCACATCACAACCTGTAATCACCACCCATTTCTTCCTTTACCACTCTGGCATTTTATCTGAAAGGAATCACAATCAAAATAATGTTTCTCTCCATCTGGATCCATCTTCAAAATGACAAAAAAAAGGGAAAATTGATCCAATCTCCCACTTCGCCCAGCCCCCCAGGAAACTGGTGTAAATGTATTGTTAGCATGCGGCTGAACGGATGACAGCGATTCACAGCGGTCGGGAGCTCCTCTCTATTACCAGGGACGAGTTTAAACCCCAGGTGATGGGAGATGAACAACTGGCTCGCTCTATTCCCCGGGTGCAAGCTTGGCCTTGTTGTTGTTGCAGTAACCATGACACAAGAGATGAGGCCTCACAAGACTGGGGCTGGCGAGGAGGAAAAATAATATCAAAAGAGCACAGCATGGTGCTTATCCTTTTTACAAGAAGCATAGACTGCAGCGGAGCATAAAGAGGAATACTAGCTACGGCTCAGACAGAGAGAGACACAGCCCAGCAGGGGGGAGAGAGGCAGGTGGAAAGGGGGGAACAAAACAACAGAAAGAAAAGGCAGGGGGGGGGTGCTATAGAGATGAGGGGATGGATGGATGTAAAGGGTGTTAGAGCAGGTTTTGTCAGTACTGTACGTGACGGCTCTGTTGGGCTGTCACACTTGGTTGAGTCAAAGAAAGGAATACAATGAAGCTATGGAAGTACGAGATTGGAAGAGTGCACGGGTGTTAGAGGAGGACCACGTCACTTAGCACTAGGGTTGCAAAATTCCGGGAATATTCAAAGTGGGAAACTTTCCATGGGAATTACAGGAATTAACGGGAATATACAGGAATTAACGGGAATAAACTGGAAATGTTGTGGGTAATTTATACTAACTGTATTTACCTTGTCATATACAGACATAAATATAAACATTTTGTTGTGTCATAGGCTGATTTGAGCCCTGAGGAAACTTTGGGCACTTGACTATACGCTTCTGCATCGTTGTGTCATTCTTAACATTGGTCTTTGCACAGTATTTGCAAATGTACACAGCCTTTCCTTCTACATTGGATGGGGTGAAATGTCTCCACACATGAGATAGTGCACGTGGCATTGTTCTGCAGAATAAGATGAGAAAAAAGTTTGTAAAAAAACACTAATGCAATGCCAGAGATATAAATAGTTAGCCAAACAATTGGAATTGTCTGTAAATATATTTTACAATTGATGGATAAATTAATGGAAATAGGCTAGATGAACAGATGAACAATCCTCAATCAGAATGCTAATATATTTTCCCCAGTAATATCATGGAAACTTACCTGACTAGTCCTGCACACTACAGCAGGCCTCAATAGCCCTGCTGTAGAGTGAAGGATGCTGGGAGTTATCTGTGCATGTGATGGAAGAATGCACAGTGGAGGGTTGAAATTCAACGTGTAGCTTGTGCTGCATTCCATACATCTTTAAAATAGAGTTTTGAATTATGTTTTTATTGCTCAGTGTTTCATTTGCGTAGTTTTTTTTTCTTCCAAAATTCCCAAACTGTCCGCCCCTTTGCAACCCTGTGAATATGTTCACCAGGGTGAAGGCTCTCAGCAAGCCGGCACAAGAAAACCAAGTTGTGAAAATCAAACCCCCAAACCGAAGCCTCCCTACACAGCACGCCCGGTGGTCAGGGGGGACATTGTTAAAATCGTAGCGATCCGCTCTCACTAAGCAGCCTGACAGCAGCCAGGCCCCTGGTGGTTAGTTTCTCTCATAGATGTTCACAAACCCCCAAAAAAATAAAAAACTGCCTGGGCTCTTCGGAGGCAGGGAGCAAGCAGAAACATCTGCACCTGGCAACCGCCAGCTAGGAAGTGTAACAGGGGACCAGCTTCAGCGAATGGCTCCACAGCCCTCCCTCCTGGCCCCCCCCACCACCTTCTCTCCCATCCCTCCTCCCCACAGCCAGCACATCAGACAGATGCGTTTGACATTTACATAGCTTTCAACACTTCAGAGACCGAGAGATTTATTCCAGCGGCGGTCCTGGCAGGAGCTGGGCCTCGACCTGGGCTGGCCCCCCCGACAACCCGGTAGCTCAGCCCTGAAATGAGGGAGGGCTGAGCAGTGAGGAGGGAAAAAACACAGTGGGAGGTGGGAGGGAGGAATGGATGTCTCGATTCCTCCTGGATATTTTCTCTGGCAGATTCTGATGGACGTGCAAAGGGGGAAGGCGATAAGCGCCGTGCATCCCGGAGCACGTTAAAACGCCTGGCCAAATTAATCACACAGTTCCACTTGTCACACGCCGAGGACAGTCTGCCACCAGTTCTCCGGGAGAGATAGTGAGAGAGGCCGAGGAGGAACTCGCCCAGCTACGCAAACGCTGGCTGGGCATCAACGGATGTCTGTATGAATACTGATCTCCAGTGGTGGAAAGTAATGTAGTAGAAATTCTTCGTTACTGTACTTAAGTAGATTTTTCACATATCTGTAGTTTACTTGAGTATTTATTTTCCTGACGACTTTTTACTTTTACTCGTTACATTTGAGCACAAATATCTGTACTTTCTACTTCTTACATTCTCAAAACTGGCTCGTTACTTGAGCAGCGGAGGTTGGCGCAGCAAGCTTCTACGCAGGGCACACCTCTCTCGTGTTTGCTGTCGAGAGGTTGGTCTATCCCTCCGCAGGTTCACCTTCAGAAATCTTGTTACGACTTTTACTTTCTCTAGAATAGGATAAGAGATAGTGTCTTATTTTGTGTGCCTAGATCTGGTTTCCCTTTGCTGAGTTATCATAAGGGGCATTGTGTATCACTCCTGCTACTGATGAGAGGTCCATGTTTAGTGATATTTACAGAATGTTTTAGTGGTTATACTGTGGTTTATTAATGTTCTTGGGCAGACACAAGAGGCACTTGTTTATAGTTGATTCTTTGTTGTCTCTAGAAGTTCAGATGCACTGGTCCATAACTATTTCAACCTCAGCATCTAGGGTTCAAAATTGGTAAAATTATTCATTATATACATTATATGCATATCGTTGTTGTAATTTTTCAGTCAGTTGAGATAAATCTTGAGGAGAAACATTTTGGGTTGTTTTGCGTCTGTATAGGCCTACTATAAAAAGCACTTTGCAATTTTAAATTTGGTACTTGTACTTTTACTTTTGATACTTAAGTACATTTCAACACCAGATACTTTTGATACTTAAGTACTTTTAATATGAGCTACTTTAAGACTTTTACTCAAGTCATTTTCTGACAGGTGACTTTTACTTTTACCGAAGTCACTTTCAGGTAAGATATCTGTACTTTTACTCAAGAATGGCTTTCAAGTACTTTGTACACCACTGCTGATCTCCAACCTGTACTTGCTGCAAGAGGAGTAAAAAGAAGCATGTCACTCGCAGCTCCTTCTCAAAATAAACTATGAAAATGAATAAGATGAGAAAAAATATTTGTATATTAAATTTGCGTTTTGACAATACAATTTGAGAAAGAAGATTATAATCAAAGTCATTCTAAATTGTGTAATCACCAGATTTTAATGTAATGTTTTGGATATAGCTACGTCACCAGGATATATGAAACAAATTGCTTCGTACGAGTGACTTATTGCCCTTTACGGAAATGTTATAAGTGAGAGAAAATAAAAAACACCATGAAGAATTTAAAATTGGCCACAAAAAAAACGTGAGACTGCAGCTTCTTTACTTAATCCCTTGTCCAAGCGCATATGGTGTCGGACCGATAATGCAAAAACGTCCTGGTGAGCAGGGAGAAATGGCTTCAGTTTAGAAGACATCCCTTGGGGGACGTAGACTGAGATACCCCCGATGGTAAGGGAGAAAGCACTGACAGCCCCAGATCTCCTGGTGAGAGAGCAAACAGAGGGGGTAATGGTCCATTTAGATAGTCGAGGACCAAAGCGGTGTCAGCTACAAGTGGAACAACACCAATTTCCTCCTCCAATTTCCCTCCTGCAGAGGCTGGGATGAGGTGCACGGCCGTAAGTGCTGAGGCCACTCTGATGGGGCGTGGAGGCGGAGCTTCAGGTCCACGGAGGGACCTCCTGTCTGGTCCTGGAACATCAGAAGGATATCTGAAGTTTTCTTTGGCCTCGTGGTGAAAACTGAAGCCTTGCCTTAACTTCAGCTTTCCTAATATTGTCATGTTCTGTCATTTCAGTTTGTTTATTTCAGTCTCTAAGTGTTTTGTGTTTTAGTAAATCTCTGTTGTGTGTGTTCTAGTTGTTCTCATGTCTGCACACTCTGTTTCTGTTTCCTGTCTTATTTCGTAGTCTCTGTTCCTTGTGTGTTTTTTCCGTCTTTACTTCCTATCTTTGATTGTCAGCCCTGCCCTCATGTGTTACACCTAGGGTTGCAAAGGGGGGGAAAGTTTCCGATAAATTTCCGGAAAGTTTCTGGAAAGTTTCCATGGGAAGTTTAGCTCGGGAATTTTGGGAATTTTGAAAAAAAACTACCACTACCAGGTAAGTCAATAATATTACTGGGGAAAATGTATTAGAATGCTGATTGAGGATTGTTCATCTGTTCATCTAGCCTATTTCCATTCATTTATCCATCAATTGTAAAATATGTTCACAGACGATTCCAATTGGTTGGCTAACTATTTATATCTCTGGCATTGCATTAGTGTTTTTTTACAAACTTTTTTCTCATCTTATTCTACAGAACAATGCCACGTGCACTCTCTCATGTGTGGAGACATTTCACCCCATCCAATGTAGAAGGAAAGGCTGTGTACATTTGCAAATACTGTGCAAAGACCAATGTTAAGAATGACACAACGATGAAGAAGCATATAGTCAAGTGCCCAAAGTTTCCTCAGGGCTCAAATCAGCCTATGACAAAACAAAATGTTTATATTTATGTCTGTATATGACAAGGTAAATACAGTTAGTATAAATTACCAACAACATTTCCAGTTTATTCCCGTTAATTCCCGAATATTTCCGTTAATTCCCATGGAAAGTTTCCAACTTTGAATATTCCCGGAATTTTGCAACCCTAGTTACACTTGTGTTCAATTGCTCCTGCCTTCCCTGTGTATTTAAGCCTGTGTGTTGTAACCTCTGTGGGATGGTTTGTTCTTCTCCCCTCCTGTCTTCCATGGTGCTGTCCAGATCTCCAGAGCTTCTTCATCTTTGAATCCCTGCGTAAGCTTTGTTGTGTTTTGTTTTTTTTCCAGTTTGTTACCTGTTAATGTTTTGTTTTGTTAAAAGGAACCTCTTCACCTTTGAATCCGTGCGTCAGCCTTGTTGTTTTTTTCCCCTTTAGTTTTCATGTTTGTTTGTTAGTTAAAGAGCTTCTTTAATTAAAATACCTTTTATTTTAAAATCTCTGCATTTGGGTCCATCTCCGTCATCTAAACCGTAACAAATATATCAATTAGGTAGATGGTTGGTTGCGTCCTCTCATGTTTTCATCCTTTACCGGAACAAACTTCAGAAGTCATGAGTAACAAAGGCTGAGGAGGCGGAGTGTGTTTGTACATGTGCTTACACGTGTGCACCAGGGTTGGAATCGAAATTGCCACATAAAGAAATAAATATACTGTGGACATAACTGGGGCAAAGAGCCTTTGGAGTAAGAGTGGTGTGGCTGTATTAATAAAAGGGTTTACATGACTTACATGTCACCACTGCATATGACTCTCTCAACCACACCGAGAAAAAAGTGATTGCTCTTGACCCCACTGGCCGTGTCTGAAAGCACCACCTAGCAAAGTGATTTGATCACAGGAACAAATCTATACAGCCATTTGACCCCTGACCTGCCCAGCAGGCAGCATGGGAAGTCAGCTGATTACCCTGGGTCAGCCCAGGAGCTCTGGATTAGGAAAGTATTGATCTCAGTGAAGATGTGGGTTCTAGAGGGAATGAGATTGAGAGAAAAAGCTCTGCCGGGGTAGAAATGATATCGACCAGTAGAGGAGAAGCCGAGACAGGAGACGCACGTAAAACCATATTTGAGCTCGGGACCTCGGAGGCTGTTCAAACAGAGAGACGGCTTCGGCAAAAGCTCCCATTGAAAGAGGACAGAGAGAGAGAGAAGGAGAGGGAAGGAGGATTGGAGAAGACAAGCTCAGAGAAACGCTCTTCGCATTATCCAGACCCAGAGGCCTCTGGTTCAGGGCTGACACACTTCAGGGGGAGAGTCAGCAGGGGCCATGTAAATCAAGCCGGGGTGAGGAAAGATATGGTCCTGACTCGGGGCCAAGCTAAGCAGAATTTAACATTACCCAGAGTCCATGTAAACAGCACTGGGACCTGGCAGGGCTCTGTTTCACTTCCATGCAAAGTATGTGGCGAGGTCGAAGAGGAGGAAGGTGGGGGAGGGGGGGAGGAGGTCCTCGGACAGATTGATGGTGATAGCGTCGGAGGGTAAACTTGAAGAGCTGTCCCCCCCCTTCTTCACTAAATCAAAGGACCGCCTTGTCCTTTTCCAACGAGAAATCCCTCACCCTTTGCCTTCAGCACTCGCCTGGGGTGGGGGGGTGGGGGGGACAGAGCCGGGGGGGGGGGGGCTGCCGGGGCGATCCTCGGAGGAGTCGGAGCGAGGGGGAACAACACAGACAGTAATGGCAGATGTACGAGGGGAGAGGGAGCATTTATTCAGCTCAGAGAGAGAGAGAGGAAAACTGGAAGGAAAAACCTGAAGGGACGGGGAATACACAACTGTGTTATGAATATAGTCATGGAAGAAAAATGGAGACAGAGGTAAGAGAGAATGAGAGAGAGAGAGAGAGAGAGAAACAAACCCCTCCACTGATTTATTCTCACATCTCTCTTTTATGAGACTCCCTTCAGCTTCATCTTGTCCCTGTTGACCGTGTGACTGCAGCCGGCTCGCTCTCTTGCCTTCAGAGACGAGCACACACACACACAAACACACACACACACACAATGTACACACACACACACATACACACACAACCCTCAGCACCTCCCAGTGTTCTGACACGGCCCCGGGCCCAGTGTGGCTGAGCTGCAGCAGCAGCAGACGACACTGGGCATTGGAAATTTAAGTCGAAGGCGTAGGAGAAATTAGGCGAGGAGGCGAGGAAATGGGATGTTGACTTGAAGTGGCCCCGGGGGGGTGGGGGGCTGGGGGGGCCGAGAGTCTCCTCCCTGTGCAGCTCGGCTGGCTGCCTGACAGTTTGATGGAGCGAGCGGAGGCTTCCCCGCGGCCCGAGCCACCGTCTCTAACACTGATGTAGCTCAGTGAGGAACAGATTGAGCCTCCAGGCATCGCTCTGTACTGCTGCTCCCCTCCTCTCTCGCCCCTCTCTCTCTCTCTCTTGCTCTCTCTCTCTCTCTCTCGCTCTACCAGTAGCTCTGTCGCACTCGCACTAATCCTGTCAAGCCAACACAGAGACTCGTGTACACGCAGCACATATGCATGCATGTACATACTATATGCAGTGGTGGGAAGTAACAAAGTAGAAATACTTTGTTACTGTACTTAAGTAGATTTTTTTCTCACATCTGTACTTTACTAGAGTACTTCTTTTCCTGACGACTTTTTACTTTTACTCGTTACATTTGAACAAAAATATCTGTACTTTCTACTTCTTACATTATCAAACTGGCTCGTTACTTGAGCAGCGGAGGTTGGCGCAGTTCTCTCTCTCTCACTCTCTCTCATCTAGGGTTCAAAATTTGTAAAATTATATTCATATTGTTGTCATAATTTTTCAGTCAGTTGAGATAAATCGTCAGGAGAAACATTTTGGGTTGTTTTGTCTCTGTATAGACCTACTATAAAAAGCACTTTTCATTTTTAATTTTGGTACTTGTACTTTTACTTTTGGTACTTAAGTACATTTCAACACCAGATACTTTTGATACTTAAGTACTTTTAATATGAGCTACTTTAAGACTTTTACTCAAGTCATTTTCTGACGGGTGACTTCTACTTTTACCGAAGTCACTTTCAGGTAAGATATCTGTACTTCTACTAAAGTATGGCTTTCAAGTACTTTATACACCACTGACTATATATGTGTTCGCACACAAACATCTCAGGGGCTAAGGAAGCTGAATAGTGCACAAAAGCACCTTCTGACGTACGGCCTTATAACAGCAAAAAAAACTGATCCCACTTAACTGGAAGAAGAGAGAGAGGTCCCTTCATTTAAGCATTGGTTGACTGATCTGACAGACACCTTCCATTTGGAGAGAATTCGATTTATTCTGAAAGACAAGTTGAGGGACTTTGATAAAAATCTGGCAAACTTTGGTCTCTCATCTCGATAGAGAATCTGATTGAGTCCCTAGTTGGATGCACTCCTTAGGGGGGTGGGGGGGGGGGGCATTGCTTGTTTACTTTCTATTCTTTTTTGTCATGTCCTTTTTGTAACTGCTAGTTGACTTGGCCAAAGTATTTTATTGACCAATTGTTTTATACCTTGTATTACTGTGTGTATATATATATATGCATATTTATTTCATTCCTATTTATTCAATGTATTAACTTTTAATGCATCAACTTTTTTATTGTACCCTCGGCACCATTGTAAATGAGGGTCTTATCCCTCAATGTGTCTTCCGAGGCTTAAATAAAAATTCAATCAATCAATCAATCAATTTTGTTTCATCAGTTGTGTTGATACAGGGCATTGCTTGGTTACTTGCTATTCTTTTTTGTCATTAGTCTTTTTTTGTCAGGGATTACTTTTTCACCTTCTGTAAAAAACAAAGGAAACATAACTGTCGACTGTTAATTTCTCTGTTATGTGATTGGTTTCCCAATAAACATATTTGAAACATATATCGCTAAACACAAAATCGCTAACTGTATGCACAGTAAAAAAAAAAAAAAGCCACACCCACTGAGCGCCTGGCTGCTTCCTCCTCCTCTTCCTCAGACAGGGATGTGATGAGCTCTACAGATGCTGTTTACTGAGCTCTGGCCGGCGCTCAGGGGGGAGGAGGCGGAGAGGGAGGGTGGGATGGATGGAAGGAGAGGCAGAAGGAGGTAGAGTCAGGGGGCTGGCAGGCCACAGCCGTAATGAAAAGAATCTGGCGGCAGCCCACTGTGTGCTGGTCATGAGAAGCATGTGCTGCCGGGGGGGCTCTACTGCTAATTTCAGGGGGCAGCCAAGCGTTTCACGCTCGACTTGTCATCGGGCCAGAGGGGGCATTCATACTGGGTGACAGCAATTGCGAGAGGGCGGGTAGAGGGGGTTTGAGGTGGGGGGTGCAAAATGAGAGGGATAAAGCCTCGGCTGCCCCCCCCCCACCCTCCTGCACCTCCTGTCCCCTCTCTGCAATGATCAAACGTTGTTGAAGGCAGCGAACAGAATTACAAGCGAGTGTCCTGTGGCAGCGGCTGGAGCTGGATTCACCTCTCTCTCTCTCTCTCTCCTCAGGTGGCACACCTCACCCCTCCACCCCCTGCTGTCCCTATGGGATTTAATACTTGTATGTTCCTCGTTAACATGACAATAATAATTGGTTACAAAAGCAGGCTGTTTATAATCCCACACACTCAGAAATAGAAATAGCACTTATTCATGTGGCTACACCGCATCTGGGGAGAACGGATACCGTACACATTTAATTTGATATCACAATCAGGGTTGCAAAGGGGCGGAAAGTTTCCGGAAACTTTCCATGGGAAGTTAAGCTCGGGAATTTTGAAAAAAACAAAACTACGCAAATTAAACGCTGAGCAATAAAAACATCATTCAAAACTCTATTTTAAAGATGTATGGAATGCAGCACACACTGCACGTTGAGTTTCAACCCTCCACTGTGCATTCTTCCATCACATGCACAGATAACTCCCAGCATCCTTCACTCTACAGCAGGGCTATTGAGGCGTGCTGAGAGCCTTCACCCGGGTGAACATATTCACAGGGTTGCAAAGGGGCGGAAATTTACCGGAAACTTTCTGGAAACTTTCCATGGGAAGTTAAGCTCGGGGACTTTGGGAATTTTGGAAGAAAAAAAAACTACGCAAATTAAACGCTGAGCAATAAAAACATCATTCAAAACTCTATTTTAAAGATGTATGGAACGTTGAGTTTCAACCCTCCACTGTGCATTCTTCCATCACATGCACAGATAACTCCCAGCATCCTTCACTCTACAGCAGGGCTATTGAGGCCTGCTGTAGAGTGCAGGACTAGTCAGGTAAGTTTCCATGATATTACTGGGAAAATATATTAGCATGCTGATTGAGGATTGTTCATCTGTTCATCTAGCCTATTTCCATTCATTTATCCATCAATTGTAAAATATGTTTACAGACGATTCCAATTGTTTGGCTAACTATTTATATCTCTGGCATTGCATTAGTGTTTTTTTACAAACTTTTTTCTCATCTTATTCTACAGAACAATGCCACGTGCACTATCTCATGTGTGGAGACATTTCACTCCATCCAATGTAGAAGGAAAGGCTGTGTACATTTGCAAAGACTGTGCAAAGACCTATGTTAACAATGACACAACGATGCAGAAGCATATAGTCAAGTGCCCAAAGTTTCCTCAGGGCTCAAATCAGCCTATGACACAACAAAATGTTTATATTTATGTCTGTATATGACAAGGTAAATACAGTTAGTATAAATTACCCACAACATTTCCAGTTTATTCCCGTTAATTCCTGTTAATTCCCATGGAAAGTTTCCAAGTTTGAATATTCCACAATATCAACTTATATTGTGATATAGTAAACATTTTGGAAATCTCTAATGGTCGACAATCTATGATTATCTCGTGGTACGTATCATCATCGACTAACCCGAGCCCGGCCGTGCCCTTGGTTCCTCGCATCTTCCCCTATCTCCACAGGACTGGCAATCTGTTAAAGGTGAACTGACTGACGGACGCATCTCTAATCAGTGCCATCAACTGGCCCGAGGATTTGGTGAGCACTCAGGCTTTATCTCTAAAACGCTGCTAGATAAAATGAGAGCACAAAGTCACTGGAAATCGTTAAAGGGTTGAGACCAGGGGAAGAGAAAACACAGACGGGGGGGGGGGGGAAACACCCTGTCAGCCTGACCCCTAGATTGTGGATCCAATGGAATGAGAGAGAGAGAGAGAGAGAGAGAGAGAGGGAGGTAGAGAGATGCAGAGGTAAAAAGCCGGGGCTACAGAAGAGTGGATGCTAACAGCTGGAGCCGCCTCCCCCTTAAAGAAGAGGAGGAATAAAAAAAAAAACTGTCTCTAGTCTGGCAGCCAGGAGATGGAAGCGAGGGATGAGCGGGGATGAAAGGAGGAGTGTGAGATATGAAGTCAGCGATGAAAGGTGGGTGGCTGATGGAAGATGAGTGGATGGGGAACAGGGTGGGGTGGGGTGTGTGTGTGTGTGTTGGGGGGGGGTGGGGGGGGATTTACCAGCTTGCGAGGAGAGAAACTTCTGTTCATTGACTCTGAAACAAGCCGTCACACAACAGAGAGAAAAGGAATGGATGGGAAACAGAGAAACAGAGACAGGGAGCAGTGTAGAGTGAAGGAGGAGTGAGTGAGGGAGGGAGGGAGGGAGGGAGGGAGGGAGGGAGGGAGGGAGGAGGCGAGCCACATTGCACATCTTCAGGCTGTGAATAATTTAGAGGAGCACTGGGGAGACGAGACGAAGATGAACACAAAACACTGGCAGCGTTTGACCTAGAGCTGCAGCTACATCAGTGCACATCACAGAGCGGAGAGAGAGAGAGAGAGAGCTCTCTCCCGCTCGCTCTCCCTCCCCTCCCTCTCCCTCCCCCTCTCTCTCTCTTGCTCTTCTCCTGCCTCCCTCTGTGTCAAGGAGGAAACAGCTGTACGCTATTCTTGTTTCGCCTCACATTCCATGAAACTCAACAGAATGGCTGACAACTCCGTTTCACCAGGATCTCTCTCTCTCTCTCTCTCTCCCAGCCGGCTCTGGGAAACGTCGGGCGAGCTGGAGGAGCCGAGCAGAGAGTGGATGTGTGTTTAGCTCCAGGTGATGTGGGACAGATACACCTAGGGTTGCAAAATTCCGGGAATATTCAAAGCTGGAAACTTTCCATGGGAATTAACGGGAATAAACTGGAAATGTTGTGGGTAATTTATACTAACTGTATTTACCTTGTCATATACAGACATAAATATAAACATTTTGTTTTGTCATAGGCTGATTTGAGCCCTGAGGAAACTTTGGGCACTTGACTATATGCTTCTGCATCGTTGTGTCATTCTTAACATAGGTCTTTGCACAGTATTTTCAAATGTACACAGCCTTTCCTTCTACATTGGATGGGGTGAAATGTCTCCACACATGAGATAGTGCACGTGGCATTGTTCTGTAGAATAAGATGAGAACAAAGTTTGTAAAAAAACACTAATGCAATGCCAGAGATATAAATAGTTAGCCAAACAATTGGAATCGTCTGTAAACATGTTTTACAATTGATGGATAAATGAATGGAAATAGGCTAGATGAACACATGAACAATCCTCAATCAGCATGCTAATATATTTTCCCCAGTAATATCATCGAAACTTACCTGACTAGTCCTGCACACTACAGCAGGCCTCAGTAGCCCTGCTGTAGAGTGAAGGATGCTGGGAGTTATCTGTGCATGTGATGGAAGAATGCATAGTGGAGGGTTGAAACTCAACGTTCCATACATCTTTAAAATAGAGTTTTGAATGATGTTTTTATTGCTTAGCGTTTAATTTGAGTAGTTTGTTTTTTTCCAAAATTCCAAAAATTCCCAAGCTTAACTTCCCATGGAAAGTTTCCAGAAATTTACCGGAAACTTTCCGCCCCTTTGCAACCCTAGTGTAACTCCAGGTGATCTGGGACAGATCCACCAGATCCACGTGTGTCTGCACATCCCATGACACCAGCAGGACTTTAAATGACATCACACTGCACGTGAAGGAACGTCTTCAAAAACATCAAACAGGAGTCGAGCCACTTCGCTGCTACAACTTACCCAATTATCAGTGTCAGCTTAACGCTCCACTGGTGTTAAAACAGTTAATTTTAGTTATTAATTGAGCTCAATCAAGCAAAATGTCTTATATTCACGTTCAGCCTCTTATACGTGAGAAAACACCAATCAACAGATTATTATAGCAAAATATTAAACAAGGAATAATCATATACATATACAATACTTACATTAATACATTTCAAAGCTCAGACAAATTATTCACTTTATTTATCTGACTTTAAAAATAAATGAAAATAGTATGAATGTAAATAATGTATATGTAATATTAACCACCCACTACGTGACAGTACTTTTTACTTTACTTTTTGAGAGGCGGTGGACTAGTGGCAGAAACTTGGACTATGGGCAGAAAAGGTCTCTGGTTCGTCTCTGGTTCGACTCCACGGAGAAACAACAAGGAGACGAACCTGGATTGATCGATTGATTCTCCCTACCCTGTCTAGTGCCCCTGAGCAAGGCACCTTACTCCCCCAACATCTGCTCCCCGGGCGCCGTACATGGCTGCTCACTGCTCTGTGTGTCCTGCACCAGATGGGTTAAAAGCAGAGGTTAAATTTCCCGCCTTGCATGAGTGCAGGACGAGTCAGGTAAGTTTCCATGATATTACTGGGGAAAATATATTAGCATGCTGATTGAGGATTGTTCATCTGTTCATCTAGCCTATTTCCATTGATTTATCCATCAATTGTAAAATATTTTTACAGACGATTCCAATTATATCTCTGTCATTGCATTAGTGTTTTTTTACAAACTTTTTTCTCATCTTATTCTACAGAACAATGCCACGTGCACTCTCTCATGTGTGGAGACATTTCACCCCATCCAATGTAGAAGGAAAGGCTGTGTACATTTACAAATACTGTGCAAAGACCTATGTTAAGAATGACACAACGATGCAGAAGCATATAGTCAAGTGCCCAAAGTTTCCTCAGGGCTCAAATCAGCCTATGACAAAACAAAATGTTTATATTTATGTCTGTATATGACAAGGTCAATACAGTTAGTATAAATTACCCACAACATTTCCAGTTTATTCCCGTTAATTCCCGTAGTGTGCTTGTGCATGTCTGTGCATGTGTTTGGGACAAATAAATGTATCTTAACCTTAATTCTTATTTCCCATATGGATAAATGGATGTGAGGGGACATGATGCAGTGTGGAGTGAGGGACGGAGCTGTGAGCAGTGGAGCCTGTGGACAGCAGCAGTAAATAATCGCTGCCCTGTGATTAGGCACAGAAGAGGTTAAACAGAGCTTGTTCACGCCGCCTTTGTCAAGGTGCCATGAATCATCTGACCTAGTGAAGTGTGTGGGACTGTTTGTGTGTGTGTGTGTGTGTGTGTGTGTGTGTGTGTGTGTGTGTGTGTGTGATGAAAGGACCACTGGGCATCTGTGGTGGGAGTGACAGTTGGGCGGACAGAGGGCGGTCTGATCAACCCAGAAGGGAGGGGGCCATTTATTACTGTAATTAAGGAACCGTGGGAGGAGGAGGAGAGGGGGGGGGGGGGGGGCGCAGAATGTAAAACGCACACTCATCCGCACGTCGAGTAAAACCTTTTTTTTTCCGGGAGAGACGTGATCGTGTCATGAGAGGATCGGAGAAGTGGTGTGGAGACGAGAGACACCACAGATGGAGACCAAACAAAAACACGAGGTACCTCGGTTGTTTTCTCTCTCTCTCTGTATTTGCTCGCCCTCCTCCTCCTCCTTCCCTCCGACACCCCTCTCGCCTCCCTCTCTCCCCGGCTCCTGCCCGGCCTGCGTGGATGATATTAATGGGACGTCCCTTGTTTGTAAATGTGCCAAGTTGTGTAGCACCACTGCGGGCTGTCTATTATAGCAAGCCTCTGGGGCAGCTTCTCCATATGGCACCGCATATGGCACTCAGCAGCATCAATTAATGTTGTTATAATACTGATTTTTATGAGCTCGGGTTTCACTCCTTTCCTCTCGCTGTCTACCCCTTCCTACCCCCCCCCACCCACTGTCGTTGATTCCTTTGATTCTTCAAACCGCCTCTCTTCGATTCCCCCGAAAAAAACCCTTCGACAACCTGGCTTACGAACGGCGGAGCATCTGAAACAGTTTTCCCTCTTCTGCCAAATTCTGAGAGCTCCTACAGCAGCTCTGACTGAACGCCCCTCAAAGACCTTCACTTCAACGACTTTGTTCCCGCTCTGCCGCAAGAAGAGAAGGTAACGCTACTGCCGGCGTGTCAGGATCTTTGCATCTTCCTGTGAAGCTGAGAGACTTTCGATCGGTGAAAATATTAAAAGAACACGCGAGAGACAAAAATCTAGAGATCATGTAACATGTACTTGCAAATCAAACACAGATTTTTATAGCACCGGTTGTACTTTTGGTCGCATTAGCCCAGCGCCGGGGTCTATTAGCGCGTTAAATTAGGCCTGAATATAAGCACGAAACAATAGGCAGATGGATGTAAGAACCCCCGAATCTGAGAGGCCCTTTTTTGTTCCCCTGGTGCCTTTGGTGGCGGATGTGACAGGAAGGGGAACAAGAGCGTCGCAAAAAAGACTTCGCTTAAAAAGCTCCCAGCCACACCAGGCTTGTCAGCGTCGCCACAATTAGAGACGAGATCACTGGCGCTTCCCCGGCGAGAAACATCTCACCACCACTCCTCAATGGAACTCTTTTTGTTTGAGGAACGCACTCAAAGCCGGGTTTCTAAAACGTTCCGGATGGCTAATCACTCTCAGGATGAAAGGCCCCGGCGTGTTTCGCTTGTCTCGGCGTGGGGAGCTTCCCTTGCCGTTTTCTTCTGTCTCTGATTCTGACTGTTTTTTGTTCGTTTCTTTTTTCCAGCAGGCAGGCGGTGGCGGGCGAGCGAGCTGGCAGGCAGGCAGGCGCTGTTTGAAGGTGCAGTCAGACCTGAGTGCAGGCCTGATGCTTTGTAGTGATATTTCCAGCAGCACAATCTCATTACTTTTTGACGTGGGAGATGCGTGCAGGGGCGGATTGTCATTTCACGCTGTCAAAAGTTCCGTGAGGGAATGGAGACGGGGGAATGGAACTTCAATGACCTGCATGCCTACTGGCTCATCAAGACTGAATATATTAAACCGAGTAACACAGATAAAAAAGCCGAGTGAACCAGATCCTTGAAGATTCGTGTAAAACTTAATGTCCAGTCCCTAGGGGTGCTGAGGGGATTTCTCTCTTTATCTATAATCTATAATCGGATCTGTTTCACAGCCTCCTGAACCTGTCGCTGTACATCCGCTGAACCTAATTAATCTAAATACACTGCACTGCATATATATATATATATATATATACACAAACAGGCCTTTGTGTCTTGAGAGGAAAAGTCCTGAGGGAAGCATCCCACACCTCTCAGAGATGGTGAGAGCTCCTGGACGTTTTCACAAGGGACAATCATTGGCAGCTCCCTCCTTTTAAAAAAAAAAAAAAAAAAAAAAACTGGGGGGGGGGGGGTGTCCCTCGAAGTTGATTTCACACTGAGGTTCTTTCAATGCAGAGAAGAACTTTGCTCTGTTTAAGAAGCTGCCAGGCACTGATTGAAGCGCCTGGTTACCATGCGAACCCCGGCCTGTTGCTGGGGTTACTGTCCCAAAGTGCTTCCTGGGTAATTTTCGAGGTCACTGGTTTGTGCACGCCTATGCGGTGCAGATGCGCCCACCCTCATTCAGGGCCCAGCAGGAGCTCTTTCATTAGGCCCAGTGAATGGCCTCATTCATCCCCTTCAACCACAATCGGTCACGCTGCGTCTTCGCAGAGGGCCCAGGACAAACTTTTCTCTCTCTCCGCCCCCTGATCTTCCATGCACCGCCCACCTTAGTCATGCTTCACTTTTGTTTTGGAAGCATGAGGTGGCTGGAGCTTCAGGGCTCATTTCTGACTGCAGACTATACCATGGAAGGGCGATGAACTACTGACATTGCTGTCTTTTTTTTATCTTTGGAACTTTGGAAGATGAAGAAGATGAATAAAGACATTTTTTTTGGAATTTTGCAAAATGTACTCAACGCTTGAATCTGGCAACGGCAATGTAACATGTCCTTAAGAAGAATAACATTTTATATTAGCATACCAGGGTTCATACACATTTTGACCAATGGATTTCCATGACTTTTCAACAACTTTAAACCAAATTACCATGTCCAAGCATTTTGTGGAATCTCGTTGTATACGTGAAAGTGACAAAATTAGTATTTAAACTAACAATGAGAATTCCAAGGCACACAGTATACCTTACGCATACGCTCTCATACTAACTCAGTTAGTAGGCTATGAGAGCGTATGCCTGCTTATATTTTGAGCGTATTTCTTTAAAAGCATATGAATTTTTTAAAACTCAGCGTAAATGAACGACATAAAATATGAATATAACAAATTTCCATGACTTTTCCAAAACTTTTGGGATTTTTTGTTTTTCCAGGACTTTTCCAGGCCTGGAAATACACATTTTACAATTCCATGACTTTTCCAGGTTTTCCATGACTGTATGAACCCTGGCATACATTTTGAAGGTGCACTATTGTTATCACTCATAACTACATGCAACCCCTTTTCCAGACTCCTACTTCTATCTCAGTTTTGCACAAAATCCCAGAAGATCTGTTCTAGAAGAACTCTGAGCCATTTCAACACTACATTTTTTCTCTTTCCACTGAGTCACTTCGGTAACTGCAGTGTGAGCCATGCTTGTGGCTCCTCTACACCATGCCTCTATTTAGTCCTCGAGCGAGTTTCAGCTCTGCCCTAGTGAGAAGTGACTAATTGTCCTGAGTTGTTAGTGTGCCTGGAATGAGTTCCACTCCAATCGCTGACAGGGGTGCGCAATAATTTTGTTACTCCCTTCCTCCTCCCCTCTCTCTCTCTCTCTCTCCTGTTTGCAGCAGATTTAGCCCCGGCTGCTTCTCAAGCTACTGAGCTGTAAAATTGAGTGGACGGCAGGCAGGATACAGAATGAGACCTGGCATCGTGGACACACTAACCTTGAGGAGGGCCACTGCTGCTGGCTGCACCTAAAGAGATGGAGACAGAACGTCAACCATATTGGAATGAGGACGGTTAAAATGAGGAGGGAGGAAAGTCCAAGGGTAAAGGGAAAGGTGGAGACCCTTTCTGAAAAAGAAAAGGCAATATGACAGGCTGGGTAAAAAGCAGGTCTTAATCAGCACGAGGATGGAAAAACACAACACATAGATGACAGGATGTCGACCACACAGAGAAAAAAGAAAAGGCATTATCATCCAAACTGACCTTGTCTATCCTTAAATACCTTGTTCTTCCCCACTCCCTTCTTTAAGATACATTAGAGTATGTAATGCTTATACCAGTGTACACCTCAGCTGCTGTTATTGTTCATACAACATTTGCAAATAGACATCATCATTCTGAAAAATTTTAAATTTCTGACAACATGGACATATTTTGTGAATAAAGTGTAAATTACAAACTAGCCCGGGAACCTTTTATGTTTACGAGCTGTTCTTGGTAATGAAATCAACTTGTATAGCTGCTCTTGGAACGAATCCGGGCAATCAATTACTACGAATCACAAATATACTAGTTGCGGTTTAGATGTGAACAAATGGAGTCTCAGTCCCTTACAGATGATATTAGTGCTCTGAGCTGCTCTCTCTCCACGAGAGATTAAGCAGGTTTGTACTCTCCCAGGCGGGCGGCGCACCCCCCCCCCCCAGGGTGCTGCACTATCATTTGCAGGAAAATTACTTCAGTAATGAAGAATCCAGGCCCATAAATCCTCACGGCCTTACCTCCCTTCGCCGCCCAAGTCTCACTGAACAGCCAGTAAAAAAATTCCCTTTAAAAAATTCATAGTGCAATTTTGCTCAAATCCCTCCCAGCAAGCACAATTATGGAACTTTCATCTCAATTGATTTATGTCCTGGACTCCAGGGGGAGGGGGGGGGGGAGGTTGTGAAGGGGGAAGAAAAAAACAAGTGGTAAATCATTGTTTTTAAAAGCAAAGGCATGAGGCCTTTTTGTCACGTCCCACTGCACGTGTTGTGTAGAGCAGGAGCGAGTGGGATAGAGAGGTGCGTGGATGAGGGGAGGAGGAAGAGGAGGAAGAGGACAGGCAATGTCTGAAGGGTTTGAAAGCAGGAGTGAAATGGCTGGAGGGGGAGGAGGAGGAGGAGGAGGAGGAGGAGGAGGAGGGGAGGGAGATGGGGGTGAAAGGAGCGGTATTCCACTTGATTAATAACACTAATCAAATTATACAGTGTTCCACTGTGCCCTGAAATCTGGGGCCATAATGTCCTCTAATGGCGAGGTTCATGGAGCTAAACTTCAGAGGGAAAACACGGCGCTGACTGCTGCATGCCTTAATGAAGGCAGTAAAACATCCATTTCCAGAAGCCATGAAATGAAAGGCAAGATTGTACTGTAGATGTGCACCCGGTGGCTCCCCCACTGCAAAAAAAAAAATGGAAGGCTGTTAACACAAAAGACGGTGTCGGAAAGAGAGAGAGAGAGAGAGGGAGGGAGAGAGAGAGAGAGAGAGATGCAAGGCTTTAAGAAGAGAAATGAGGGGAGAATAATACAAGTGAGGAGATTTAAAGGGCAAGAAACACCAGGAGTATGAGGATATAAAAAGAAAAAAGGATGATGAAGTGAGGATGGAAAAGAGCGATTGGTGGATGCACTCAGTGCTTTATTTCCAGAGAAGTTCTCTTCTGCCATGAAGACAATCTCTGTCTGCTGATTATGGATGAGCCGGCTTGGTTTACTGTGTCTGTTATACTCAGTGCTGCTGACAGGAGCCACAATTCATCACTATTTAGTTGCTGATGCACCTAACCACAGAGTCCTCCCCCTCATCTATCTCAATACCACTCCATTAGAGTATTCCCTCTGTCCATCCGGGCATGCATTGTGTTGATCTATCCAGCCCATCTGTATAGCCATCCATCCATCCATCCGTTCGCTCTTCAGTCCGTCCATCATACATCTGTACGTCCGTCCATCCTTCCGTACCTCCATGCATCCATCCACCCATCTATCAAACCATCCAACCTTGTGGAAATATAAAGATCTGACACCTACAACAATATTGTTCCGACCTCAGCTGTCAGCTAGATGAAGCAAGAGGTCAGATTATTTCGATTTAGATTAATAGATTTCTAAATTTCCCTCGGGATTAATAAAGTATCCATCTATCTATCTATCTATCTATCTATCTATCTATCTATCTATCTATCTATCTATCTATCTATCTATCTATCTATCTATCTATCTATCTATCTATCTATCTATCTATCTATCTATCTATCTATCTATCTATCTATCTATCTATCTATCTATCTATCTATCTATCTATCTATCTATCTATCTATCTATCTATCTATCTATCTATCTATCTATCTATCTATCTATCGATTATGTCCGGGCGTTACCTTTTGCCAAAAGGCTGTATGACTTCTGTTGGCAAGGATACACTACATGTCTAACGTCAAAATCTAAACACAACACCGTAAGATCACTATTGGCCCAAAGTGCAGTCTTACAGAGAAAGTCGGCTGCACTACAACAAACTCAGACTCCAGACACTTCTATTTATACAAAAGCATTATGGTTTGCATTTAATCTACTAAATTGCACATGCTACAAACAATCAAATCAGCCTTTGAATCTTGAATAAAGCAAATGTTGTTAGTAGTCCTTAGGGCAAAAATTTCATCTGGAGAGCGAGGGGGAAAAAAAAACAACAAAGCTGAGAAAACACAGATTGCTATTGTTATTATTATCATAATTACAGCTGTGCTTATCCTGCGAGCCGCCTCAATCAGGATGAAATACAGTTTCATTTGATGAAGCTTCCTGTTTTGACTGGCTTGAGTTTGGAAACCACACACTTGGCTGGCGTGCCAAAAACTCAATCAGGCGCAATTACATAGCCATCAGATAGAAATGTAATTGATTTGAAAGCTGACATGAGATATAACTACATTACAGTGGAGGCACAGCGGGGAGCCTCCTTGGGGACCGGGCCTACGGGGAGCTCATTACAGCCAAGCTTTGAATTATTGAGTGCTATGGCAGTGACATTGAGGAACAGAGGCGGGTGATTGGCTGTAACAACTCAGCAAGTGTTTATCTCAACTTACAGCAACCCAAGACATCTGAAGGAGTGATCGGCCAGTGCATGAATATTGCAGGGGGGGGAGAAGTTGTAATGTTCATAACAGGAAGAGTTGAGGCCAAGATAAGATTGGCATGTGTGCATTTCATTGCTCCTATTTCCCCCTGAACTATTTCTACAGAGTGCAACTACGGTTGCATAGAAATAAACCAGCTAGTGGTCGGGTCACATATTCAGTGGCTTGGTTTGCACGTAGCTTGTGAAGGCATCACATGTCTCCCGGTGTCACAATGAGAGCTGTGTTGACTTAGCATGGTGCTTTCCGAAATGTCACCTCACTTAAGAAAAATCTGCTTAGCTGGTTTTAGTGTTGTCTTGTTAGGTTATCGCTGAGCTTGCTGTTTAGGTTCATAGCTAGCAGGAAAACAAACGTAATGCCAAACATGTGTTAGTTTGTTAAAGTCTCATACTTGTCCTTTTTGATGTACTGCTTCTTTTGTTATAACCAAAACATTTCCATTTCCCCACCTTATTCTTAGCCTTACAGACACAAAGAGCTTAAATTAGGTGGCAACCTCCCTGGAGTCAGGTTTGCGAGTGGGGGGAGTGAAGTAGCACATCTCCCTGACCCTGACCACCAGCCTACAGGCCTTCCCTGAGGTACTAGGGCGGACTATTGAGAGGATAAAGATATAAGTCAGTGCAGAAGGGCCTCGGCATCCCTAAGGAACCGAGTGACTGTCTACCTCTGGGAGAGCGAATGCCCTAGGCTTCTGCCACTGATCTCCCTCTGTCTCTCTCATTCGTCTATCACTCTCCTCTCTCTCTCCACACATAGGCCTCCTGTGAGCTCTCTCACAAAAAATGAGAACTCAATTAATTCAGGCGAAATGAGGACAAAAGAGGAGGAGGTCTGGGGAGCCCAGGGAGGCAGAGAACGAACGAGCGAGCGAGAGAGGGAAGCCTGACAGAGCTGCTTGTCAATCTGCGGCCTGGAAACGGCAAACGGAGCATGAGGTGACTGTGCATGTGCATTAAGTCTTTAGCCAAGCTAATCCTGCCGGCAGTTTAAACATGGCTGATGAACGAACGCTCCTCATTACAGAGAAGGCTGCTGGGTATATAGACAGGTCAGAGCGAGGCAGACAAAGAGAAAAGAGCAAAGCCGGGAAGAGACGAAGACAGAGAAGACGTGAATAAAAACATGCTGACACTCCCTGACAATCCGCTGCACGTTGTTTATTACACGGGTGCTGTGGGGTGTCACATGTTGGCCATTTATAAGAGTTATCAGTCATCACTTGAGTTGACAGTGTCACTATTATGACACCGTGGTGACAGAGACTGGAGATCTAAACCTAAAAGTTACCACCTCTGCCAACCTACAAAGTTGCAGTTTACATCAATGTCGATCCAAACATATCGTCAAGTCTAGTGTGTGTAAGTGCATAGTGTGTAGGTTTATTGAGAGAAGCAAAATTGACCAATAAAGCTGATTCTGACGAAACACAAAGTTGTAGCCGGGACAGAGGACACCAGCTGAAGACCAATTGCGTCACGTCGGCATAACCAGGCTGTCGAATTGCAAAGGCTCCTTCAAATGCAGTCTAGAAATACATCATTTCATCTCAGAGCAAAAACGGCTGTGATGGGTGGATCCTGCTCAGGCCGACCTACACCACGATTCACCGCTCCCTTCAGTGAGGAGACAGTTTTTCTAAGGAGGCAGCAAGTGATGAGACCAAAACGCCCCAATGCTTGCACTGCACAAATTGAAGTATCAGGCTTCAATACAACAAAACAACTAGCAATATACAAGTCAAATAAAAAAATAAAAAATGTCTTGTCATGTCCAACTACAGCTCTGTTGCTAGGTAACAGCGGCAAGAGAAGCTGGGGACTCAAATTGTAGAAATCCTTGCAAGACCACCGACTCGTTTTGGTTCGGCCTTCACAGGTTACATGGCTCAAACAGGCTGCCTCCTTTGGTCCGTCAATTAAGACAAGGCTAACGTTTGATGTAAGGCTGTTGCTGCAAATAAGCTTAGAAATATAAAACACACACACACGCACATACGCACGCACAATCTCCCCTTCTCTTCTGCAGCCATGACAGTGAATAGTGGCAATAGGAAAAGGGTCTCGTAGAAAATTAAGTCGACTGAGGTTGACCGTAGGGATTTAGGCTACACAATATCATTTGTTTTAATATATTATCTTAATAGAGATATATTTGAAATTTGCCAAAAAATAGTTTTAAAAGCTCACATTGACCTTGACTTTCCACCTTTAACCTCCAGATTCCAAGTTCGTGCCAAGAAGAAGAAACCTACATGGCACCATTATCAGAAATACCTCAGCCTCGGTTTGACCTACTGTAATGACCGAATGTTAATGTGACCTTTGACCTGGGACCTTGAGAACATGGGTCCCTCGCTAAAAATGCAAAGTGTGTTCAGATGGACAACAGTCATCAATCTTGCATGTGCCCGGTCGACCTGCTTAATGCTATATTAAGGTGCCACAAGCCACCGCTCGGCTCAGCTAATTTTCTCATAGCGTTGCAGAAAAACTGGCAGAAAACCAGCTGTTGTCGGGGGCTGCTGCCAGGTTTGAGGTCACTAGCACACACAGACACACACACAGATACACACACACACACACAGACACACACACACACACACACACAGACACACTGCAGTATTTCCAAGAGCTACCTATGCTAAATGCGCTAAAAACAAATCGACACTGCAGACCCTTTTTTTTCATCTGGTTTCGTTGCTCAGAGTACACAACTGTTTTCTGTTTGTGTCATAGAGAACTAAAACAACAAATAAAAATAAATGACCCATTTTTACCCTTCGACTACTTGTAAGCTGTGAGATGTTATCTCCGCGCGACGGTGTTATGAAAGTAACCACTTCCCTCTGACAGAGAGAAAATCTCACCGTATTCTGGGATATTTTTATGTTCATTTTTGACTGCAGCGCATATATTACAATGTTTTACCAGTCCCAGCTCCAGGACCAGGCTTGTAAAACAGGCAAGTCAGACAGAGCCAAATTCTCATATGATAAATACCTTGCATGTAAGGAGACAAGGGGACTGTGGAAAATGTGTTTCCAAGAAAATCAGCCTGCCACTAGTACTTATAGTGATTGAACTGCCTGTAAACAGAAGCGGCCGACCTACTTGACGCTCTCTGGGAGATACTGATATAGTTGTGCTTGGAGGAGCTGAAGGGAGAGAAAGAGGTCGGGCGTTGAAGTTCATGAACTGAACCGTGGGTGCAGGAGCTTTTAAAATTACCCTGTCTCCGGACTTGGCCTGGTCTCTGAACTGAAGCCGCAGAGTAAAAGCACAAGACTGCTGAGCGAAGTACGTCAAGTCAGTCATAAGACACAGTCGGTCAATGGCCGATAGTGTTCCTCGGATTAGCCCAAATTAAAATTAGATCTATCTTTAACAATCTAATAAAAAAAGCCATATGATGACACTTTGCCTCATTTATGCTTTCCATCTTCTCCTCCGCAAACCTCAGAGGAGAATAAATTCTCCTTTGTTCATGGAGCTGGCAAAAATGTATTTTTGCTTAGTGAGCCAGCAACTCCCAATCTATGAAATTTATCACAGTCAGAGATCATTTTCTTCCAGATCTATTTCCAATCAAGAAAGTGTGGAGGCTGCAGATAGTCTTGTTGATGTTGCAGGTCCAATTAGTGGCAATATGAGCATGAAAATGAATTAAGCACACAAGTTAGCACTGCAGATGAAGGCATGTCTTTGTGTCCTCACCACACATCAGCTGACACTGATAATGCATTAAGCCTGAGGATATTAAACTAATAAACAACCTAAAAAGAAAGCAGCGCTATTTTACGGCATGAGTTTTTGGGCCTGCTTGTTATGAGGCGTGAAGCTTTTTACCACAAACTAAACAAAACAACATGTTTGTCATGTGAATAAAAGTATAACCAGTTATTCTGCGTCTTCCAAAGTCCTGACAGCAAAATTACTCAAACAACACAAATGCTTAAGATAAACTGCACGTTAAAAGTTGCTTCACTTTCTTGATGTCAGCCATTTAGTGAATAATTTATATTTTCTGAGACAGTGTCAATTGTCAAAAGAACTTTGAGAGGGAGGAGGGAGGAGAGGCACTGAGAGTTCACACTCTGCAGCTACAGCAGTTTGGATGTGAGCCGTTGTAAAAATGTGAGAAAAACCACAACCTATGTGACTATTGTGCAAACATGTAAAACCCACAAAGGATGCTGTGAGTTGCTCAAAGCGCAGGTTATCTGTATATCTAAGCCACAGCCCGAACCAGACTGAGGCTTTTGAAACTGAAGTTTTGTTTTGTAACTGCTGAGTCGGGCAGATCCATGAAGAGAAGAACATAATGACTACACGTGTATAAAATGGTTGAATGACTATAAGACTTTATCAAATGATACTCAGTGGTCACCAGATCTCAATCCAACGTACAAATATGAGAGATTTATGGGTCACATGTCAGACGGTGCTCTCAACCACCAGCTCCAGTAAGCAGTGAGTCATATCACACCATTTTAAACCTGGTTTTCCAGCCGCAAACCAGTTTTGAAAGTTGCCAAACCCCCCCTGTCTCCAACGACTGCAACACTCGTGATCACACAAAACCAAGTTGTGTAGCGCACAGCAATCCCACGACTATGAAAGTTGTGTTTTTAAGATGTTCCAGACAACCAGTGGTTCAATGATGTAGTGCAAAAACGTTTTGAGTTAAAAAAAAGAAACAACCCAAGAAGGAATTAACATTTACTCTGTGATTCTAAAGCTTTAAGACTAGTCCATAGATACTCACGTAAATCGCCAGACACCTGCCTCCTTCTCATCTGACCGGAACCAGAAGCCAGGAAAAAGAAACACTATGAAACCATTTGGTTTTGTTTGTCCTAATCGGGTCGTCTTGGCTCAGGGAAACCTTAGCCTGGCATCCACCCTAATCCACAGAGAATGAAATGCAGGGCCAGCCGCATACAGATAAGGCATCAAGTGATTGCATATCCGAGACAGACCACCGTAGAAGTTTTTTTTAAACCTGGCCTCTGTGACACTGCTAATTTGACGTCCCTTCTCCTGTTCTGCACTTGGCCTCAAGGGTCGCCCCCCTGTATCCATTTACATCCAGACGGTTACCTTCCAATAACAAGAGCTGCATCAAGTTAAACGGATTCAGTTGAGCAGAATTGCACACAGTTCATTGGCTATTGGCCGGCGCTGGCGGAGCAAATGACCGCGGCGCGTAGAGCTGGAGAGTATCAGTTGACCCAGACTAATTATTCATCGGGCCTTGTTGTGATGGCTGCTGCTCTGGTGAGGTCAGGCAGGTGCAGCTAAAGGGAAAACAAAAATCGTTTCCATCGAAAGCAGAGTTGACACCGCTGGGTATCTACAGGAAACTATGAAAGAAAATGCTGATGCCTCGAAATGGGGAAAAACAGATCACCGACAGTGGTGAGCTCTGTGTGTTGTAAATGGAGAGCAGTGTGACAGCTATACGTTCCCAAATGGTTGTATTTGATGCAATGGAAGATATGATTAAGGAGGGCTGGCTCTTGCATGGTGGATAGAGTTGTGCAGCTCTTTAAAAACACTAGTACACAACATGTCCACGCAGCCACAGGCAGGCATTGCCCTGAAATTTGTAATTACTATAATTGTGATTTCAACAAATGGGCGTCCAATACGCTCTTCAACGGCACAAATACAGGTTGCGTTACCCACGGGGAGTCAACCAAAAGCATCCGCCGACAAAGCTCGGATTTAAAAGCTCTTGGATAGAAAGCATTTAAAATATTCAGATGTCTGAAAAAAATATAAAAAATACTTTTTAGATGGGTCTGTGTGTTGTAAAGCAAAGCAACTTTGTGACTTCCCACAACGAAAACAGAAATTACGCTTCACCTTTCCATCCATCTGAACTTCCTTCTAACCTCTAGTTACGATTACAATTAAGCACAGAGATGTGTACCCACAAATACGCACACCGCAGGCCCACTTATACAAAGCACAATAGTGTGGCAATTAGCGGCTGGAGAGGACGAATGCTGGATCTGTTACAGTTGTTGAATGTTAATTACAGCGTTTTACGGTGCTGAGGAGATAACGAGTTAGCGCCTGGTGACAGCAGCGACACGTCCTTTAACGAGAGCCGTGGAAATTTATGAAACTTGAGATCAGGGACAATGAGGCGTTACTGGCTTGTCAGACGCGCTCCTGCTCACCCTCCCTTTGTCCTAATGAAAACAGACACTTGTTTCTTTCTGTTCTCTTCTCCTACCAGCGCCGTCAGCCTGGAATGATAATTGCTCATGGAGGAACGGTACAAACCTGCAGATTGGGATTCAGCCCATGTCCACTCTAAATACCTTATCATCTAACATCACCACTGCCATTGTCTAATCAGCTTTTGTCCAAATTTTACATAGGGAAAAAATAACCCGAAAACATGTGGACACATACAGGCCGTAGATAAACATGGGGTCATATTACAGATAATTCCCTGTCTGGGGCAGGAAGCATAGCCGGTAGCCAGACAAATGTGAGTGACCATTCTTTCCAGTCTGTCTAAATAGTGAGGGATCAAGAGCTTGGTGAAATCCGAGGGGTTAATATGGTCATGTTGTGAAGCCTGGTTTGGAATTTAGGTTAATGGAATCATTGATAGGGCTCAGCTCTCATGCCAGCCACGCTTAAGAGGATCCATACTTCATGATTTAGACAAATCCTGGGACATTCTTCAAAGTTTCCCCCCACTGACCCTGGCAAGAGTCTTTGAAACACACGCACTGAGAAGTCTGAGGATTTCACTGGGTCTGCACAGCCACTGCTAACCAGAATCCCTCAGGCTGTTTCAACAGCCTAAATGGCTTTTATCGGATATTACATCAGTTACACTGGGGCAAACATGGCCCCCAATGGAAATATAAGGCATAATAAAGAAAAGGAAAGCCTGTTTTCTCTTTTCCCTGGTAAATTACTCTCTCTAAATTACTGAAATGCGAGCAAGAAAGTACAGTAAACTATAGTATTCTTGGAATTGTAGCTGATGTCAAGACGAGTACCCTGGCAAAACAAATAACTAAGCACTTTCTAGATAAATTATTTTACCCAACCCTCCTACTTAAGTTACAAAGCATTTACTGGACTATACTGAGCCCTTTGTGGAAAAAACAGCTGCAAGAGCCATTGCCTTTACTTCTAATATCAGTCAAAGACATTGGTTGATCAGTAGACCCTAGAAAAAACCTTGTCCCTCCTTTATTTTAAGGCATAAAATCCCTTTGTTTTGGATAATTATCACCCTATTTCCTGACTGACCAATAAAGCTAAAGTATTTTAATCCCTGGTAAACAAACAGCTAAAGCACCTACTGTCTGACAATAACATTTTAATTGAAACTCATTCAGGTTTTAGACAAGGACATTATAACATGACTGTGTAAATTATATGACTGGGAGAACTCCACAGACAATTATAACAGCCCCTCTAACCGTAAAGACAGGTGTTCCTCTAGGATTTATCTTAGGACCAATTCTGTTATCTATATAAATAAATGATTTTGATGTAAGATTTAATTACCTCTACGCAGATGTCTGTTAAATAAATGATTGATATAACAAAAAAGACCAAATGTATATTTTGTGTGTGTTCCTGTTCAGCAATCACTTATTATATGGCATCTGGGTTGAAGCCAAGTGGAATTTTTGTTTTTTTTGAATTTTTTTTGAATATAAAAATGTTTTCCCTTTACTTTAAGAAGTCCTAAATGCTTTTCTGTCAGTATTAGACATGTTGATGCACCTTATATGCATTTTTTCTTTAAAAAAAAACACAGGATGTAGTCAAGGATGCCGGATTGTGGTTTGAAACTGGTGTCCGTACGCATTATTGTAACTTATAACTTCTAATAGTTCAATGGTCAATGGTAGACAGACTTATTGGCGTCTTTACCATGTCAGGACAACTGCTGAGTATCTCGGATTTCTGATTTAATTTGATTCAATATTGAATCAATTATGGATACTCCATTTTCAATACAACTTCAAGGATATTTGATTGTCTGAGAAATTATGTACTCATTGTATAACCAGCCTTCTCCCATGGTGCTTTATTAAATTATTAGAAAAGACAAGTATAGACTTTTATATTATATTTATTTTGAGATGGACACAAATAGCGCACATTAATGGCGCTGGTAATTGCGACAGACAGCAGAAGTTGTGTGGTGTGCTGTGGAGTGTTATGGTAAAAACAGGTTTTTGTGTTTTTTGTCTGTATTTTATATATATGTCTTGGTTACAACAAATTAATCCTCGAGGAAAATAAAGACACTTTGACTCTGACTTTGAATAGTGTGAATCAGAAGGGAAACGGAAAAAAGTGTATTGCGATGCAGTGTTTCTCATCCAGCTTTGGATTCTCACTAAAATGTTTGTTGCAACATGCTTCTCGTGTATTAATGAGGCTTCAGCAGACATCCTTTTCAACAGCACTGTATTGGTGCATATCCTTGAAATTAATGACAGACTCAGGTATTTTTTGGCCACAGGGAATTGGATGGTAACGTCGGGCAAATGCCTTCTACGTTGGAGGTCGTTTCAAATCAGACATTTCGCAGTTTGTGTATTTGGGTTCAGCGCTTTCAGAGATTTGTGGTATTTCCAAAGTATTTGACCTCCATTTTGCACATTTTGCATATTGGTTTGTTTGTCTACTTCTTCACTTTCTTCATATTTTTTTAATTATGAAAAAATGCTGCTAACACTAACTCTCACCTGGATCATTCAAAGAAAGATCAAATTGAATATTCATTTTATATCAGCCAGACCTACTCATAAAGTTAAAACACATATTTTAAAATCGTTTTTTGCCTTTATCGTGTGCCGTTTTATGTTTTTTTTTAACCCCTGATGTGTTGTTGGGGCTTAATCCCTTTTGTAATTTTATGTGGACTTTTTTAATCTAATTTTGCAGCCTGTCTTGACCAAGACTCCCTGGAAAAACACATATATCTCCAAGGTATCTTCCCTCTAAGATAAATAATAAATACAGAAAATTGTATCTAAAACAACATCACTCTGAGTTCACCGGAATAAACAAATGATATTAAGTAATATTAATATCAAAGTTCCTTAACTCTATTTTAATGTAGCGATTGAATAAAATCAAGGTGCAATAACAATGCTTGTGCAAATGTAAATTCACTGATTCAACTCTTAATATCCTCAGTGAAGCTGCTGACCTGTTATAAATACATGTGCTGGGAAAAAACAATAATTTATGCAGCTGCAGGAGGAGTGACGAGCCTACTGGAGAGAGCAAGAGAAGATCTTTTAAAACCACTGAAGACGAGGCGCCGGGGATGGTGTTCAGATGTCAATAAAAACAGGTGTTAACCAGCTTAGCTAAGATGTTAAGAGCTTAGATAATCCTAGCCTGGATCCAAGAGGGATCCGGCTCTGGAATACTAATGCTTCGGATGCACTGTTAAATCACACTGAGTTGATTAGGGGGGTAGGTTTGAGTGGTACTGCTGCTAAAGGCTGTCAAAGTCGAATGTGCATCATATGGCAATTACCAAAGATTGAAGAGTAAGAGATGTTCACGTGTAGAGAACACTTGGTTGTGAGAGGGGTCATCGAGGTCCACAAGTAAAACAATCTTTCTTTTAAAACTGAATATTTTACTACAAGAAGACAAAGCCAATTATGTAACATTACATAGATCAAGATATTCAGCTTTAGAGTAAAAGGCATTTTATTTTTCTCTCTCTTCGATATAAGTCATGTTCTGCTCATCCATCCATCATGGCCAGTTTTGAGGAGCTTTGTCCACTCAGGTTTCTATTCTTGGCTGACAGCAGTGGATCCTGATGTGCTCCTCTGCTGTTGTCGAGCAGCCACCTCAAAGTTATACAGGTTGTTCATTCTGAGTGACTGTTCTGCTCACCACAGCTGTAAAGAGTTGTTATCTGAGGTACTGCAGCCCTTTTGTCAGCTCCAACCAGTCTGACTGTTCTTCTCTGACCTCCCTGACCAACAAGATGTTTCTATCAAAATAACTGCTCAGTGGATTTTTCTTTTTTAGTTAACTCTGTTGGGTGTTCAGCCTTTTCGGAAATGCAGCTGCCTGACTGGCACCAACAATCACGGCACAGTCACTGAGATCACAAGTTTTCTTTCTGACGTTTGATGTGAACATTCACTGAGGCTCATTGGCCTGCATCTACAGGATTTTATGAATTGAACTGCTGCCACACGATTGGCTAATTACTAAATATGCAGGTGCACATTTAGTCCAAATAAAGTACTCGGTAAGTGTATCATTACTTAATTTGTCTTCTTGGCTTTAAGATATGTTTTAAACACTAACAGGATTTTGGTGTTTGTTATTATTACACTGAAGGACACATAAAACTGAACTGAACTAATGAAGATGCAAATTTTCCGCAAGACTTATCTGAACACAAACAGAGAGCACCAAAAGCGTATGCGCAACTGAAACTACAACAAAATAAAAAGCAGCTTTGCATGAAAATGCGCCTAAAGAGGAAACAGCATCAAATTAAGTTTCATCCGGAATATTTAACTCCAGTGTACAAACACACCCCCTCTCTATCTAACCACTCCCACACCATGAAAACCCTCATCAGTGTCAAAGATGACACCTCCATTTGGATAAAAATCTAAATAAACGCGACACTCTGTTTCACTTAATCGACTTTGAATGCACCACCTTGCCTGCTCCATACGTTCACACACTCGCTTCCATGCCACCCCATAATCTAATCAGCATCTGGTGTCAGGGTAGCTTGCAGTTTGGGGTGCTCTCATTTGTAAACACCACCTGCCAGTTCTCACTCTCCCCGGGTGACATTAGCGCAAGCGTGAAATGTGATTTAGCGTCGAAGCAAACCTCTGCACCGCGCGCATCGGAGTCTGCCCACCTGGAAAGCGGGCATGAATAATCTATGGTGACCTGAGTCGGAGGCAGATTTCATGCATAAGACACCAGCCAGACAGCGGCAGCAACGCAGTCCAGCAGGGTAAACTGTGCTGATGAGCCCATTTCATCATCGCTGATGGGAGAGGGGGGGATTTTCCTACACTAAGTTTGTCATTTCTTATTTCTCCTGTCAGCTCCCAAATCAATCATATTACCTACAGTTACAGAGGGAAATGTACAATGGAGTTGTGTGTAGGGTTGCAAAATTCCGGGAATATTCAAAGTTGGAAACTTTCCATGGGAATAAATGGGAATTAACAGGAATATACGGGAATTAACGGGAATAAACGGGAATATACGGGAATATACGGGAATTAACGGGAATAAACTGGAAATGTTGTAGGTAATTTATACTAACTGTATTTACCTTGTCATACATAGACACAAATATAAACATTTTGTTTTGTCATAGGCTGATTTGAGCCCTGAGGAAACTTTGGGCACTTGACTATATGCTTCTGTGTCATTCTTAACATAGGTCTTTGCACAGTATTTGCTAATGTACACAGCCTTTCCTTCTACATTGGATGGGGTGAAATGTCTCCACACATGAGAGAGTGCACGTGGCATTGTTCTGTAGAATAAGATGAGAACAAAGTTTGTAAAAAAACACTAATGCAATGCCAGAGATATAAATAGTTCCAGATAATTGGAATCGTCTGTAAAGATATTTTACAATTGATGGATAAATGAATGGAAATAGGCTAGATGAACAGATGAACAATCCTCAATCAGCATGCTAATATATTTTCCCCAGTGATATCATCGAAACTTACCTGACTAGTCCTGCACACTACAGCAGGCCTCAATAGTTCTGTAGTGTGCAGGATGCTGGGAATTTTCTGTGCATGTGATGAAAGAATGCTCAGCGTTTAACTTGCGTAGGTTCTTTTTTTAAAAATTCCCAAAATTCCCGAGCTAAACTTCCCATGGAAACTTTCAGGAAACTTTCCGGAAATTTACCGGAAACTCTCCGGAAATTTACCGGAAACTTTCCGCCCCTTTGCAACCCTAGTTGTGTGTCATTCTTATCAACGGATACTCTGGGCCTGACTGTGTCCTGGTGTCACCCTTAAAAACTGGGATCGATCAGCGCTCCTGCATTTCCCCCCGCTGACCACTTTATCTGCTCCACCACAAAGCTGTAAGACAAGGTCCTTGTTAATCACACACATTTAGCTATTGATGCAAAGCCTTTAAGCGCCAGGGAAACTAAGGAGATCAATCATAAGACAATTTATTTTCATTGGTCAGGTCTGGTTAATACGAAAGCCGCTTCACGCCTTCTGCATGATCACACATAATGTAATCAGATTTCCATTGATGGAGTACCGAAGCTATGATTAGATTTCCCAGTGGGGGTAAAGATATACATGTAGACATTCCCACCTCAGCACTCTACACCTGCTATACAACCGGTGCCAAGTGCACTGGAACATGGAACAGCCGACATATCACCTTTACGCTGCCAGCATCTTGCCATTTGATGAATGTCAACAAAGTGGTTAGCAGGGGAGGGAACGAGAAAAAGAGAGAGAGAGAGAGAGAGAGAGCGGAGGAGAGGAGAGGGGGGAAAGAACACACAATTATAAAAGCTTCATTTCTTCAGAGAACCATAAAGTCTCGTCCCAGAAGGGCAGCTGAGCACAAATCAATTTCTTTCAGTCGATTACAAGCACTGAGGTTCTAACCTTCATTTGTGAGTCTAATACTCCAACAGTTATGTAGAACACATACCAATTAAGCAATTCTGCCGGAATAAGAGGGCCGTGAACTGACGCGATTATGAAGGCCGGGCCCCTGGGGAGGTCGGGTTATCGGCGCAGGAGCAGGGAGAACGAGGGGAGCAGGGCAGGAGAGAATGGGGGAGAAATAAGGCAAGGAAGGAATGGGAAGCCAAGGAAAAAAGCCGTTTATTGGGTCTAATACTCTGTGAAATGTTCCCATGGTAATAAGGCGAAGAGATTGCGTTAATATCAGGGAGCCATGCAGAAAAGGTCACTCGATATCTGCGCCGCCCACCGGGGTCGCACTGATGGGAGCTGCTCAAACACATCTGATAAAGCTCTCAGCGGCGTCGCTCGATGCCAGAGGTCGAGAGGATGGGAGCTGGGGAAAAGATGCCATTTGTGGAAAATTGCACCGATGTACCACTGTGCTCTGACACAATTCTCACTGCTGGCTTTTCATGTGCAGACAGCTGTGCGACAAGTAAATGGAATAAGCGTGATGACACCCAGTCAAAGATTATCAAGCTTAAGTGTACGGCGCTGTGGTGCATTATGTTTTTTTCCGCTAAGTTTTGATTTTGCAATCATTCATCTGCACAATGACATGAGTGCACAGGCAAGGCAGCCAGCATCCTCGTTCTGATTTTCAATATCTGTTTGCACACACGCTCATGAAAGGAAACGCATTAGAGGCACTCTCCGTCTTTCTATTGTCACAAGCTAAATCTGATGCCATTTTCCTCTTGATTTTAAGAGCCTGGATGCATCTCTCCAGATATGCGGAGATCAACACATTGTCATTCACTGCTGCGGCGCACCTTAACCACCGCCCTGGCTGCCAGAAGATTTATGGTAATTCCTGATAGCATGTGATAGGATGCAGCCCATAAACTCATGTGAGGTATGTGTTTCTATGGTAACCCTTCCCTCTATTCTCCAGCCCTATGTGCCTCGGTGTTTCACTTTTTTCCCCTGCATTGTAGGCGCTGCCTATTTGGATACCAGTGGTAGGAATGAGATGCAGATTTGTGGCAAAGCAGAGACACAGATGTTTCCTCATTGCCTTTTAATCTCCTATTCCCTCAGCGCCTGCTGGGAAACACTCCCCCCTTTAGAATGGTAATTGGACGAGATGAATAATAAACAAAATGAAAACAGGCCGATGTTTATAAGGAGCATTCTAACACTTTGGAATGATCATACTTTACGGCTATTATTAGACGGAGACGAAAGCAAGTGTTGATCCTTCTGGGGATAATAAAGGATGGAGCTTTACCTTGTCTAATCAGTAGGAGACATATCAGGGTCTGGCAGAGGACGACAATGCTTTGCTCATTAAGGCAGTGCCGCTCACACTCCATCACTTAATCTAATTTGCGCTCATATCTGCATTTTGTACAACCAACCAGTCTGAAAATACACAGCAGCTTTCATGCATACAACACACATCCACATCTCCTCTCTCCTTCCACACGTAAATCACACTGAACTGAAATCACAGCTCCATAGAGTCATTGCTTCTAAATCTAAAATACTGATTTCATCAAGTCCCACCTGACCCAATGTTATACGGTGAGCACTCTTCCTCCGTCTCACATCGTAGCCGAGCACCCACTTTAATATCTGGAGGTGCTTTCTGTGTTTGTTGACAGCACTGAGATAAATGTGGATACTTCAACACCATGTGATATCAGAAAAAAACAGCAATTTGCATGAAAAGCCTGTCCCTCTCTCTCCCCGGAGAGCTTTATTACAGGAGGATATTTCAAACGCTATCAAATGTGCCAAACATTTACTTTGATAACTCCATCAGATGACTCCCCGGGTTTAATGGCAGCAATCTGAGAGTGCTGAGGCACACACCTACAGCACAGACAATAATGGCGGGGAGAAATACGAGGAAGGGATGAATAAAATCTCTTTAAAAAGTTCATAAATAATGCACCTCGCCCGCGAGAGAGTTGTTGCCTATTTAACTATACATGCCTCTTCCTGGTTTCTGTGCTGGCAGAAACACAAACACAGCATGTATTGTGGGTCAACATGACAGCACAGGAGGAGCACCACCGAGGGCTCCATCAATCCTCTCAGCCTCGGCCTCACACCCTCGTGGAACCACCCCCCCCCCACTATGACAAATCTCCTGCCACAGTATGACTGCACCACCTACTGTATTTTCTTGCTGTGCTGAAATACATAATGACAAAAGAGAAATAGCGAATGACCGACCGCTTGCCAAAATGAGGGAGAAGATTTGAGGAAATGGGAGAAAAACAAAGTGCAGGACTAATTATCCAATTAATGCGCAATTAAGCCCATGCGGGCTAATGGTCTGTGTTGGATTTGGTAATAGCTCTACCAGACTGAGGAGATTATTAAATTCACTGTCAGCTGTTGTACAGACAGACTCACACGCTGTCTCGGTGAAACGGCCCGATCCGAGGATATTATGTCTCGATCATAACCCAATAAAAAAATGCACATACATTGTATTTTCAAGCTCAAGAAAGCTGACTGCAAATTCAAAGGGAAAGAAAAAAAGGAAAAAACCCTAACACAAAATTCAACAAAGCATTCCATTAAGATTTTCATTATCGGCCATAAGCAGAGTGTGCTAATAAATGCTAATTATATTCAAGCTAATATTTAATCACACACAATTTCTCAAGTAAACTCGGTTGGAGGAAATACTAATTGTAATGAACGCATTCGCACTGCAGTTTATGAACTACAGCACGGGCAAAATGAGAGAGGAAAACGTGAATGATGTTTGAAAATGCTTTTTTTTCAACGGAGTGTTATTAGCTTTGACTAATTTCCAACCCTAATGGGATCCTCTTGGAGGGGTATTTTTGTGCAATTAATAATGCACATAGAATAATTAGATGATAAATATTTATCATGTTGTACTTCTGGTGAGTATAGGGTTTGGTGAGCACAGACAAACCTCCTGACAGAGGCGTTTATATAAGTGTAAATATTATATATGCTTGTTATCATCTGAGTGTTGCAAAATCAGGTGCACGTTTGGAGTAGTTCTGTTATCATTTGAAATCAGTTCACGTATATTTCATATTAAACTGGTAGCAATCTATAAGTGTATAGTCGAGTCATATTTTCTATTTGCCAATAATAGATTCTGCGATTTACATTAGAAGAGAGTATTTTTCTATTGCTGCCTTCTAAAGAGTAGCGAATTTAGCAATTATGATTTGAGTTGGTTTTCCTTTGCGTATGCGTGCCAGAGCAAACAGGAAGCAGATTGTACGAACAAGGAACAACAATGGTGAGAAGAAGGAATGTGGATTTTTTGTCTTGGACCAACGATGACTTTACAACATTTTGCTTCACCAGGAAGTGAATGCGGGTGACTGTGTCTTCATTTCCAAATGTTTTTACCTATCCAGACTACAGTACAATGCAGCCCTGTGGTATTAAAAACTAAACCAGGAACAACAATGTCTTCGAACTTTAGCTTTTGTAAACAGCAGGTGTAAACGAGCCACATAACTAAAACATTGTAGTGTGGTTGTAGCCTGAATCCCTCATCTCCAATTGTGCCTCAGAAAGATATTTGTTGTCACACAAATATGTCCAACTGCACAATCGCACAATTGACCAATCTAAAAATGTTTCTGTTCAATCATCTTGGTACTGTGCTTGTGATAGAGGCTACACTGCAGCAGGACTACTGATTGGGGTGTGTGTGTGTGTGTGTGGGGGGGGGTAATGTTGTTTATGTAGCTTTTGTCCGCCAGTGGCAGCTGCTGAGGAGCGGCTCAGAGACGAGGAAGACATCCAGGGCCATTGTTGATATTGGAATGGTTTGTGTTCCCTGTCGGTGACTTTACATCCACCTGCCAATGATTTTAATCTGCATTACAAGTCACTAAGAAGATTAGCTTTCCTTCGGGGAGTAAATGTTGTCAATGTTCTTGCTGTAACACAATTTAATAAAAGCTTAAGTGACTGAACTGTTTGTGTTCCATTGGGTAGCAAGGCTTGGATTCGGTCCATGAAAACAGGCTGGTGAGTGTTATAAGACTTTCTTTTTTATTACAAATGGTGAATCTTTTAAATGTCTTGTTTTGTGTTGAATCCATTAGTTAAAAACAGGAAATTGGATTTACTGACGAGTATGTGACAGGGGTTTCTAGATTAATCCTCTCTGTCTGTTGGAGCTGCCAAAGTCCAAACCTACTGTAAACTCACTGACACAGTTCTTCCACAAACATGAGAAAAATCCTCTCAGACATGTTTCTTATGCAACAGAACATCCTGTCCCTGGAGGTGCCCTTGCTTTAAAGACCAAACATACTGTTTGTGCAACAACAATTTGGTCTGTTCATTGTTATTCTGCGATCCAAAAACGCTATTTCAGTTCGGAGTTGCAGATGCTGGCGATCAACTTGGCACACTTCTAAACACAAACGTTGGCCATCTCTCAAGTGAAATAAGATACCAGCAGGAAGAAGTACAAGGTACAACTGAGACAAGGGTGAACTCTCTTTGCCCTTGAACAACCAACGCAAAAGGTAAATATTGCTAGAACACACACTCCAACATGAAAATGTAAACACATGAGGGTATAATGTGTAGCCAAACCCAGATAAGACACTCATATAAGCAAAGCATTACTCAACAGCCCTCGGCTGATTATGAACCTTCACAAATTTTATCATTATGCTGGGACAACTGTGCAAATACACTTAAAGCTGCTCGAGATCTCTCAGGGTTTAGTGCAATCATCTACCCCTTAGCTCACTTTTTGGCTCACTCGGGCTAATCCTCCAGGACCCGGCATTCTGGGCTGTGACTCAGCACGAGCCATCAGGTAGAGAGCTGCCTCCTCGGCCCGGGGAGGCCAGTGTCAACAGGATTGAGAAGAGGTGGAAAGACAATCAGGGTCGGAATGGGATTTAATCCAGGTTCAGAGCCGGCGTAATGGAGAGTCTATGTCTGGGTGAGCGATGGCTTGCGAGGCAGCGGCGTCCCCTGAGCCCCGGGCCCTCTCTGACTGCAGCCATCTGGAGTTGATCTTTGTCTTGTTCACCTCAAACCCAGACAGAAAATGGCAGTCATTTGTCCCCCTCTCTTTCCTTTTCTCCCTGGGTCCCAGGTATGTAAACAATCAGGCACACTTTGTCCAGCCATGTTTCTTTGATTTCTTGTCTCGCTGCATCTAATCAGACCTTCTACTGGTTTAATCATCCATTACTTGTGGTATTCGGCCTACCGTGATTACACTCCCATAGGTCGTGTCAGAATCCTGCAGGGCCCCTTTATCTGTGAGTTGCATTTAACCAGACATCAACCATAGAAACCGAAACTTTCATCCGAAATGTCCCGCAAATCCACTACTTGTAGCTGTCAAATTGGAGTGAGTTAATTGTGCGTTTAAGTGCCCCGAAAGGAGGAACCCATAGAGGAGAAGAAGGTTAAAGACCTCTGAACCCACGCTGACTGACAGATTTCTCGTAATAACGTTCCCCGAGGTTACAAGCGAGCTGCTTGACATAACTGTGCTCTGCTGGAGCAGGGCTAGACCAATAATGGTGACTGGGTCACAAAGTGCCTTGCAAAAGCTGGCAGCTTGTGTTAGTTATCAGACTGTTTTAAATACCTCTTTCAATGTGAATCCAATTACCGGCAGCCTTTGTTTGTTCAGACAAAAGCAGCTATGTTCAAGGCCTGTCTCTCTCTGATTTTAATCAATTCTCTGGGGAAGTGTGTGTGGGAGATACAGATCAGGTCTTGCCTATACGTCACTGAGAGATGTGTGTGTGTGTGCGTGTGTGTGTGTGTGTGTTGGTTGCTTGTGCATAGGCTTGTTTGTGTGAGAATGTCAGAATACCTGAGTGATAGAAACTGTCAGAGAATAAAAAGCATAGAAGCTTTTCATAACAGAATTCCTCAAAAAGGAATCGGATTCCGCACCTAATTCACTTCACTTTATAATTCCTACGATGCTCAACTTTACTCTGGTTTTTACTGCAACTTGTGGTTTTACTTAGACACATAGAGGCAAGGTTTGCTGTAGACAACATTTATATTAGATAATTATGACAGATCATATTGTCACCATAACTCCAACGTCTTTTTGTAATACCTAAAGGGGTTAGCATGTGACTTAGCTACAGATGTGCTCATATGCTACGACATGAGTGCATTTGGGTACAATCCACCTGCTCCAAATGGAAGCCATGCAGCTATCAGGCCTGTTGACGACGTCGACACTCACAAGAAGAATTAGAGGAGGACCCCATCGCAATAAAATGAACAAAGTCAGAAGGTCAGACTAATTTCTTTCCATTCCCTTTCAGGAGAAGAATTTGATCCCCCAACCCCCGGAAACTCCCCCTTCAACAATGCACGTGGATTTTTTTCCTTCTTTTTTGTAGTTGTTGTTCCAAAGGGTCGTGTCAACCCTAATGAATACAAAAATGGTAAGATTTGCATTTCAATTTGGTAACCTCCCTCTCGAAGGCGATAAAGTCTCCCGCCCCAAACCCCCGCTCTAAATCACATTAAGCATACAGCTATCTTTTGTAATGCCCCGCAACAATGTCACCGTGGTTCTCCCTCACCATCATTATGCCGGCTGCCTTTTGTCGGTCTGTTTACAAGCCAAATAAAAAGCTACGCAAAACATCTGGAGCCACAAAAGAGAACTCAAGTGAGGCTCTTAAAAAACAAACCGCCAAGCCAGGGGAGACCAGGGCCTGCTTTAACCTTTCCAATCAAACCACCAACAAAATAAATAAAACAAAATAAAGTTCCATTGTTTTGTTTGCAATAAAGGCGGTTAAAAGAGAAAAACACATTCTATCCCTTCTTAGCAAATGTGCTGCGTTACCAAAGAAATGTCCACAGACAATTGTGTTTATTTAAACGTTTATATATCACTCCATCTGGTCACTAAGTGAGATCCACAGTGTGATACTAGTTACCCCCACTTTTCAATGTTATGGTTTATAGTTTGAGCTGTATACTGTATATACAGCTGAGTCGTATATGTGAAGCTGGGTTCTTTTCCAGGAGCCTCAAACAATATCAATAAAAACTGTAGCCAACTATTAAATCCACATCTCTTTGGTCAGTGGTGTGGGTCAGTGATTTGGTGTGGCACTGCCCCTGCCCCTGACTACATACACTTTGAGCAATGAAATCGAATCTGGATGCCGTGTGTGAACTTAATGGTGCGCGGCCCATTCAGCCTCCTCATCCTAGAGGTCAAGCGCACTTTATGAGGTCACCATTCCCGCTTTTACAACCTAAATTTCCCATGACAGCGGCCGTTTCTTTGTGCATCCAAACAGGGAGGCTCGGAGAAATGTGTTCTGTTCTGTTGGTTTGGATTGTGACCTGGAAATGTCTCTAAGGGTATACAGCCAAGTAGGAGGTAAAGGGGAATAGGGGTTGTGTAAACATACCATCAGCTCCAACAGCACCCAGCACAATAACTTACGGGAAGTTTCGCGTCTCCATCTACGCAGGATGATAAGTCATGTTGAGAGGAGGTGCTGGTGTGATTTGTTATGGGCATACTGCTTGCGTAAGCTGCACTTCACACAGAAGATTCAGCCCAGCAGTCGGTCACTAAACCAAAAGAGATAGAGTAAGAACCACACAGCCTTCTGCAGACGGATCAGTGTGTCTGGTTGGTCATGATTCAGCCTCTGAAGACATGATTTGAAGCTCCGAATTTGGACAACAAACGCAAACTGCACGGCATTAATGTTGGCCCCATTTTCTTGCTGAACTACATTAAATGAGTGGGAAGGAAAAACAAGAAGCACAAACCCTTCTGTGCCCTCAACAAATGCTTGCTTCTAATAAGCTGTTTGCGTAGGAGCGTGAGATCATTTCAACCCTGACCCTGTGTGCCTATTTTTCACATCTCCGAGATGCAGCAATTAAACGTGAATCGTTCTTCCAGCCGCTTCAACATGGTCGTGGTGCAGGACGCCACATGGAATATTGTTAGCAGAAAAGAAGAATGCAGTAGCACTCGTAAATGCCTTTAGGAAAATGGTCAAAGTTCAAACATGCAAATGCACAAGTACAACACACTGTCTCTGGCTATAATTCTTAACATCATCTTCAATAAGACTTTCCCCAGACTACTTCCTCGTGATTGGATATAATTCTAAAAGCAAACATGCAAATATGAAAGAGAAAAACACAATTAAGTAGACACCAGACTGCAGATCGGAAATCTCTCTGCGTGAGGCAGAGACATCATCTTTCATGTCCAAAACAAAAGGTCAAAGTCTCAGGCAACCCACGTTTAGACCTAACAGCTAATCGCCTCACTCCCCCAACCCATCTGAGAGAATTACAGTGGCTGTTAAGTGTGCATAATGAATGCCATAAAGTTGGCCTATAAAGCAGGCTTTTGGCCAGCCCCTGGCAGTGAGTGGGAGCAGGTCTGAGCATGGATCTGACTCTGCACACCCTCGTGTACAGAATGATTGCTGATGGGTTTTTGCGAGGAGGGGAGGGGCAGCTTCCACATCATTAATGAGCGCTAATATTTCAAAGTAGGACGCAGGGCCTGAGCACTGACCGTTATATTAAAAATCAAACGGTGTGACCTTGTTAAGATGGATGCCTTGTTGCTCTGTCCCCTTGGTGCAGCCGAGCTGCAGACGGCGTACCACATTAAAAGTGGCTCTTTGCTTTTTAAAGCATCAGCTATGGCTGCAGATATACGGGGTGCACCGGGAGCATTACGAGTGGCATTTAATTAAAGAAAAGTAAGCTGTGGGATTTTATAGACTGGCTGGGGATTGCTTGATCTGGTAAGTAAGTGGAAATGAAGGATGCTTGAAAGGTGGCATAAATCTAACACAGTGCTAACTTAACCTTCCTATCATTGTAAAAGTCAGGGCGAGGACACTTTCAGCCCTGCCTGCTGCAGAGAGTGCTATCTCATTCAGCTTCTTTTCGCTGTAAAGGAGTTTGCTGGATGGTAAAAAAGGGGAAATTAGGGATCATACAAAAATGAAATATGAAAAATTTGATTAATTCATACCTGATCATTTAATAAAATCATAAAACTGAAAAATTCTAGACAATAACACAGCAAATGTTTATTATTTTAATAATAGTCGAAGCTTAAATACATGAAACAAGAGCAAGCAGCCAGGAGGGATCGAGGTCCTGATCCACCGTTAAGAAAACGTAGTTCCTTTCAGCTGCGGCTGGTCCAGGTTGGATTAGTGATTTATAGGCTGCTAATTAGCCCCAGATGACAATGATGAATGTGCGACACTAACACCTTTGTAGGCTGCCTTGTTTGGTAACATCTGAGAAGCCTGACAAAGCTATCACTTTACAGAAAGCTCTTAATTACCCCAGCATAATTATGAATGGACCGCAAACAGACACCCAGCTGTTTTGATGCATTGCAGTGGGAGGAGATGCGGCGCGGAGGGGAGAATGGAATGAAAGCTTCGGGTGACAGTGCTCGGTGCAGATGTGCCGCAAGACAAAAGCAGCAAGACAAATAGCTCAAGGACATTTTTTTTTGTTCCTACTCGCTCTGGGAGTCAAAGAAGCCATTTTTCTCAGGGATAATCAAAGATGGGCTGGGTCAAAAGGTGGGTGATAAAGTGAAGCGAAGGGAGGGAGGGAGAGTAGAGCAACTCGATTTGTTGCAAAGGGAGAAAGAGAGAAATAACCAAAGGCCCCATACACCGCTGGCCAAGCTTCAAGTCAAGAGCTATACATATTTAAGACATATGTGAAATCTATTTTCAGACAAAGAAAGGTGGACTACCCAGGGTTTCCAAATCAAGATTCTAATATCGATTTTCGGAATATCCCCCCCCATTAATCACAAGTCCTAATATCACAAAGTCAGTCTCCTTTAATCAATGACTTATTGGCCTTTTACTAATGTCCATATTATAGATTTTGCCACACAGATAATGCTTTATGTGTTATAGCTATAGGACATAGGTGGATTGACTGTCCAGCTCTGATTCATTACACAAGAGGAACAAGGAAGGACGTTGGTCGGATTGCTTCCCTATCACAGGCCATCGTGCAAACACTGTGAGTGCCATAAAGGAGACGCTTCCTCCTCTCTGAGGCCCCGGGTCCGTGTTGGACACATGGCATCCTGTGCAGAGAGCCAGACCTGCTCTGAAATCAAAGAACACACTTCGATAATCGCCCTGCCATGTCAGAGAGGTCAACAACACTGCCACACATTTATTTTCTTTTTTCCCCAGCTTTCCAAAATTAGAGTTTCCGTGCAGGAAGCCCATGTGGAAGGAGGAGGTCTCCAATTCATCTCCTTCCCTAAATATTTGGACGACTGGTAATTTGCTTTTTAGTGATATGAAATGATTTCCTTTCGAAAGTTAAGAATCAAATAATGGTTTCCGTCTGTCTGGAGCGCTGTGAAGTGACGCTGCCGGGGTTTGTCTGGAGTACGTATGCCCATGTGTGAGCATGTGTGTGGTGTCTGGTGGCGTGTGAATAAGAGGATGGAGTCAGGCGGAGGGCAATGTGACCTGGAAGTCTGTGAACTGAAACAGACACAACATGGAGCGAAAGAGGAAGGAACACCAGGGACCAAGAATGGACTTTTAACCAAGACAATTTGCAAGGACGATTCCTCTAGCTGGACTCGCCTCTGAACTACAACTTCAATGGTTTAATGATTTTTCATTTTTAATTCAACTTTTTGATTTACTTGACTGATGCCAAGTGTAATGGCTCTTGACGCAATCAAATGAACCCATAAGTTATGCTGAACTGTCACTTAGCTGTAACTTTTGATTAACGTCTGATTAACCGATGATTAAACGAATCAATGTCTGACTGAAAATAAGATCGCTACCCTGTTCATTTCTCAGGGACACTAAAAGTACGATTAATTACGGACGAATATTCTGTCCTTGTCACATTTGGCTGCAGTGCATCCAGCGCGTATATGCCATGTATAAATTCCGACTGAATACCGTTACTTACATCATCAAGCTCCACAACGACAATGATGTCAGTGACTGCACAAAAGCCGGAGATGATTCTCTGTGAAGAGCTCTCCAGGGGATTCTTTCAAGATATACAAATATTGAAAAGGACATAATTACATTATGTTTGACAAGCATTTAAAGCCATATGCTGGACACAGAAATGTAAATGTATGGTAATATGACTATTCATGGCTCACCATACATGCTGCAGCCGGTGATTGTCATGGGTAACATCACTGCGGTTGTTTGATCAGAAGATAAAGAGATAAATCCATCGGCAAGCACACAATCCCCTAATCAGTACGTAAGAGGCTAAGAGCCCGTAAACAGACTTCCTCATAATGGGTTCTGCTTTATTAGACAGCTCCCTAAGACAGACACATACACAAGAAATATGGAGGCACATGACAACAGCCATGAGGGGGATTCAAATATGTGGCGTTGAGTCACAAATCTTATCGCCCCCTCAGCTTTCAGGACACCCTTGGTAAGGATTAACTTAGAGGTCATCAGACACTTTCAAATTCACTCAGTGTGCCGCATGTACACGACCCAAATGTATTTCTCTAGAGTGTGTTCCACTTGAAATCCATTTTCATTTATTCCTGCGTGGGGTCTGTTTATAAAGATATAACCTACAATAGCCTCTATATGCTGTCATTGCCAATTCCATCTCTCTGTGCTGTGGGACAAACTATCGATGAGCTGTTGCAGGCCGTTAAATTAAACTGAACCACATCCACGCTAGAGGGATTGCTCCTTCAACATGAGATGACACATCCCAGGACTAGTTCAATAAGTCACGTCTTTGAATGAAACCACAGAGAGGCACAATTTCAAAAACACAATCTCAAACTTGTATGCGAGGGTTCAAGGCTGTGAATTGGTAATACGCAGTTTATATTGTGATATCAGAGCAGGTAGTGGTACTTCATTAATTTGAAGAGTTACCTCACGAAGGGGAAAGTCTGTAGTAGTCAAGGCAACACCTGAATTTACAGGACTACCTACTCTCAGGGTAAAACGTGCAAAACAATATTTAAAAAAGGTGAATGCAGAAGACATGTAGAAGACACCAGATATTTCTTATTAAATACCAGTTTACCCATCGCACAGGGCCGGCAAACAACCATTCACACACACACTCACACCGTAGAAAATTTAATTTAGGATTGGGTTTAGGTTGATAGGAGTTTCCAATCAACCTAACCCCCCCATCCTTATGTCTTTGGACAGTGGGAGGAGGCCTGAGCACCCAGAGAAAACTCACAAAGACAGAGGAAGAACAAACTCCACGCAGAAAGACCTTGGCCTCATGGGGATTTAAAACTGAACCTTCTCCCACTTGAAAGGTATTTTTCTAGTAATTGTTCCATTACTTGGATGTTTGACTTTCTCTGTGCGGAATCATGTAAATGGTCTGTATTTATATATCAGCGTTTCTAGTCTTCATGACCACTCAAGGCACTTAACAGGACCGTTTTGCCATTCAATCATTCACACAATGTTTCTACGTGCAACACTTTCTCTATCTTACATCACACAGAGCCGTCAGGGTTAAGTAGTTTGCCCAAGGACTCTTGGGCACATGGAATGGGCGATTGAACTGCCAACCTTCTGATTAGTGGACAACCCTCTCTACCTCCTGATCCATTTTGCAATTACTTTTGGAGATACTTTTGGAGCAACCTGTTCCTAGTTAAGAGCACCAGCGTGACCTGTAACCCTCCCTTATTTTTACATTTATTAAATCGTCATTGTATTTCATTTGAAACAACAAGAGGGAGAAAGAATTGGTGTATGTGTTAATTGGAGAAAGAATGTGACATGGGGAGTGATTCAAGTCAAGAGCTAACACGACGTTCCTGTCCTGTAAGGATCGTGAGATGAGGATAAGGCCGTACAGGATGTCATCTACCTTTGTCCGTTCTCTTCAGCACTATCGCTCTCGCTCGGTCCTTTTGAGCCAATGAAATGAATTATCCATTCACTTTTCAAAAGAAGCAATCACGCACAACATTGTGCACCAACAGTCCTACGTTTCCAACAAGGACAAATGATCTTGTGTCGAAAACAGCAGCAACCTGTTCTTAGAGACAGGGACGGCTCATAGAGTTCACGTGGCTGAGATACTACAATATAATGACCATGAGGTTTAATGTCCTGATCTCTGTGCCGCCCGACATTTGTGCAAACTAAGCTTGATGTCTCAAATTTTACCTTGTAAAGAATGTAGCATTATTTATACCGGGTCAGATGCACTGAATTGCAGCGCTTCTGCCAGCAGCATTTCTAAGGCAGGAGTCAATATATCAAAAATTGCACATCTATAGCATTTTTTATTCATTTCTAAAAAATGTCGGTTTATTAAAAACATTTATCAGTAAAGCAGCTAAGATGAAAACAATATTTAACCTTGGATTTAAGTGGGATATTTGTGTTGGCGCTGTATTAGTCTGTTTTCACATTCAAGTACTATAAGTGAATATGCTATATATGCTATGTTCCCATATGTGCTCCCCTTAAATGTGAGATTCATCACATCACTACAAGTGTGGAGAGCAACCATGATAAAATACACAAGATGAAAAATAGAAACCTGAATCTTCCGTACGTTCAGATTGGACACCTGAGTGAAGTAGGGCACATCTTGCATCTGAAGCAGTTCAACTTTTGAACCCAAACATATTTGCATATTTGTTGATTCATGTTTTTCCAGGAACAGTGCTTTCATTTTTTTTTCGGTGGAAAACTCACAGACCAAATATAATTAGAGTATTTTTTTAGATTTAAAAGCAGGGACTCTCAATGTAAACGCCTCCGAGAAACACACATTCATTTGTTAAAGATCGTTGAAGACTAACGGTTTATCCAGAGAGTCTTAACCTTGAACAAACTGTGTGGAAAACTACCAAGAAGATGGAAGGAATAAAAGTACTGCAAGACAAGAAATACACTTGCCCACCAGTATCACAAAGAAGAGTACAAAGGTCAAAGGTCAACATCATTGTGTACTAACTTGGTGAGAGCTACACTCTATAACTCGGTTGTCCACTGACAGGCATGTGCAGCTTCTCAGTGATCCAGGTCATGATCTCAAAGTGTCTACAACCGACAGAAAAGCCATCGATCAAACTCTTGTGTCCGATAAGAAGTCAAATATATAAATAAGAAGAGTGACCAAACCGGCTCATTGACAAGGATGTCTGTGAAAAACAAGGATGTCTTGATTGATGTGAACAATGTGAGTGTTATTAACACAACACTCACATTGTTTAAAGATAATATTATCCCATAAATTACATATTCATCATAAGTTATTAACATTTAGAGTATACTCGCACACACACACACACAAACACACTAACACACACAAACAGCTCCATGTCAAAATGTCACAGTTATGAACATGCCAGGGAGAAAAAGCACAATGCCAGACATGTTGTAGCAAGACAACCACATGGAAGTAAACAGCTAGAAACCTGCAAGTCCTGTCACAGCAGTCACAACATGAAGAGAGGGAGGGAGAGAGAGAGAGACAGAGAGAGAGAGAGAGAGAGAGAGAGAGAGAGAGAGAGAGAGAGAGAGAGAGAGAGAGAAAGAGGAGAGGGGGGGTTGGATGTTAGATGAAGGGAGGCTCCCGTCTCTAACCTGCCCGGTGGCAGCAGCTGAACTGTCATCGCCTGGCCCTGTCATTTGGAAACTTTGCTGTTTAGAGGTGACAGCCGCCCACGGACACACACACACTGTACACACAAGCGCCCACGTGCACACATGCAGCGTGTTCTGAGGAGAGGTTCGGGCCGGTGAGTGCACACTGTTTGACACTTCCATGTTTGACACTTCTCCACATCCCTCCGCATGGTGAGGCCTCCGCAGGCTGCTCTGGCTGCGTTGATGTGTCCCTCTCTACTATTGGAGGACGGGAGATCCATTCGATTGTGTGTTGGTGCAAGAAGAGGACGATACAGCTGCTGGGGTTTGCTAGTCTCAAAATAAATAAATTAAACGTGCGGGCGGGCACTTCAGACATTACGTTTTTTCGGCTCTAAGATATTATGTTCCTAAAAAACCGTTGATAAGAATAAAAACATTTTGACTTGTGTTGCAAGAGCATCCAGAGCAATTGGAGATATAGATTGGACATTTGAGTAACAGGAAAATTAGTATTTGGGTGACACTTAACTGTGTAATTACAGGTGTCCTGGGGTGTGTGTGTGTGTGTGTGCGAGGTAGAATGTGTGTGTTTGTGTGTGTGTGGGTTTGGGGCGTGTTGAGGGAGACAGACGAGCAGGAAGGGGTGATGAGGAGAACAGCAGGGTTTCTCATCAGCAAGTTGTAAATGGTCCCACCACCAACACACCCCCTCCCGCCCCCACCCAAACCAACACACCCACTTCAACACATATACACACACACACACACACACACACATTTATTCGCATGGCGGTAATTGCCGCGCCGGCTCATTTGAGCTTGTCATTTCTCCCGATAAGACTGCGGTATTAAAGATGACAAAAGATTGATACACACTCACTATTTCGCACACACACACACACACACACACACACACACACACACACACACACACAGAACACAAGTCACACGGCGCATCTCCCAGCGTCCACGAAGCCAGGCAAGTACGGCGAGGGGCGGGGCTGTTATTGCAGATTCTACAGGCGAGATAGAAGGGAAATGTGATATCAAACTTTTTGTTTTTCAGAGCTGTAATGACGAGATGTTGCGTAGAAAACAACCGAGTCTTGGAGGAGAGATGTGTAGGTGCAAATAATGGTGTGAAACCCAAAAAAAATAGGTTTAATTGTTTTATTTTGGATGAGATAAACGTGGAAAAAGTGCCGTCTGCCGAAAAAATCCTACAGATACTTCTGTCTGTCTGTTGCTGCCTATGTGGTCGACAGCAACTTGGTACAAAAAGCTTAAAAAAACACTGAGAACAGCAGGAGCAGCAGAGGGGCGTCGTGATGTCACAGCTCGTCCACAACCGGGCGTACGATACAAAATAGATTGACATTTTTCTCACTTTATGACTGGACAGTGGGATTAACTCCACGTTTCACTCAGTTATAAAACGTTGACCAAATTATCTTATATATTCTCTCTGGTGTTAAGAACAAATCAATTGAAAATGATATAAATGTATGTCACAAAACTAAAATGGCATAAAAAACGAACAGAATATATACACAAACATGGGCTTAATTGTTGTTTTCAGTCATCGTCTTCCTCCTCCTTAACCTTCTTTTTCTTCTTCTTCTTCTTTTTATTTTCTACGATATCACCTATGTGCTGAGAAAATGGAACAAATAGTCATTCTGACATTGGATATCAACGAAGGCAGGATGAGAGAGAGCGATACCGGAGTTAATTGGGAGCGGCGTACGGACAGAATAGTAATCCGCCGTTTGGCAGCGGGAGCAGAGGAATGAGCTGATGCCTTTTCTCCAAATGGAAGGAAGCAGAGCGTTCACAGTTCATTACCACTTCCCTTCCCTCGCTAATCAAAACGCAAAGCACTACAACGTGTCAACAAGGAAGTGTTGTCTTTTTGACTGAAAATATAGACTGTAGATGTACGGGTGTTTTCTTTTTGTGTGTGTGTGGAGGAAGGTGTTGTTTTTTCCCCCGAGTATGTGTATGTGTGTAACTGTGGGAGGGGGGGTATAGACAGTGTGTGGTGGTTAGGTGTTTGTGTGCACACGTGCAAGAATATACGTGTTTGTGTGTTCGTGTTCCTTAACAGGCAATTAGAGAAAACGTCAGAAATCCTAAACAAACGAAGCGAAAACACAACAAAAACTAGAATAGACTTAAAGTAAAACTGTGGCGCAGACTTGGAATGACAGAAATGTTTTTTTTGCCGTTGTACAATCAGCTTTTTCTTGTGCAGCATCACCCCTCTAGGAGAACATCCATATTTGGGCCCTTATGACACAATCAGCCTCCATCCACTGAGCCGCCTGGCTGAGCGCCTCCAGTCGTCTCACACTTCAGACAGGCAGCAGGAGGAGCCCAGGGAGGCCACTACTCATTTATGCCTTTCTCTGGGCGAACTCCGGTTATTAGCTGGAATCAAATGATCCAACATGTCTTGTGCCACAGGCAGGCCCGGCTCTGAGAAGCTCACTGTGTGTTTGAGTGTGTGTGTGTGTGTGTGTGTGTGTGTGTGTGTGTGTGTGTAGCATGAGCGAGAGAGAGAGACAGAGAGAGGGAGGGGAGGACAGAGACAGAAAAGGAGGAAGGGAAAGGAAAGAAAAACCAGCAGAGGTGCAAAATTCCATTAGAGGAATCTAAAGGCATCATGCAGAATGGATGGGCAATGATCCTCGCCTGAGAAACTGTGACGCTCAAAATTAAAAGTATTTTTCAACTCGCTTCGTGCCCTCGGAGGATCTTCATGGCCCCTGTGAGTTTTCCCTATTAAGATGGCGGCTGATTGATTGTGACTGACCCCGGTGTCGTGTATGGTGGTGTCAACTCATACTCTAAAGACTCACTAAAGGCTCCATTATGCTACTCCGAATCCGTTACGGACGGACGAACGGACGGACACTTTTTCATTTTTACTTCTCCGTGCTGAAAACAATTCACAGCCAGAACAGTAGGTGGCGCAACGGAAGACAAGCTTGGAGAAGCCTACCTCACGAGTAATCAGAAGAAGTCCACGCTGTTTATTTACTTACTCCCCACTTTCCTCACACACAGTGTAGGCTACGATGGCAACTACATAAAATAAAGTGAGCCCGCTAGCGGCGTTCTGAAAGCTCGTTATAACCGTATGTGACCGTGCACACATGTCGTCAGTGCTCTAACGAGCTACCGTCAGCCGGACAACTCCGCTGGCTTAGCACACACGTCACATTAATCGTAGAATCGTAGTTGTGTTTGGGTTTGTTGTGAAGCAGGAAGTGTGAGGTCCGGAAATGACGTCGTACGGAAATTATGTTGTTAGCGGACCAATCACAGCCAAGTGCTGTCCGTAGGCTATCCGAAATAAACACGGACAGTTAGAAAAATCAGAGGTGCACGAAAAGCTCTCTGAGGCGCTCGGAGAGGGCGTTCCACGACGGATAGGGCGGTCCTATCTGTCCGTGTCCGTCAAAACGGAGTAGCATAAAGGACTGTCTCTTTACTTAAAACACAACGCTTAACCCCACCCAAGGAGAAGAAGAAGTATAACAGTATGGGTTCAATTTGGAAAGATGTCTGCAGAGGCGCCTCTGTGAAACTATATGCAGACAAAGAGGTATGTGCTAAATGTTTAATGTATAATATTATGCATGTCCTTCATCTTAATTTACTGCTCTAGCATGCAAACAATGTATTGGGTAAGTTAAATATTCGACGTGATGATGGTGCGAGATGAAGAGTGATTAACTGTCACCCGGAGGAGAAGATATATCTCTGAACCAAATTTGGATGCAGCTCTGAAAAGTATTTGACTTAAGACCGAAAGACAGGATGGAAACACACTGGACAATTTATGTCTTTCTGTTCTGACATCTGTGTTTTCATTGTTACAGCGAAGTTGTTGATGTTACGTTTTACATAATGCGGTGCGCCACATTATAAGAAAGCCAAGATGCCATGTAATCATTTTGACTCAAATACATAATAGCGTACAACACATATACTGATTTCATGACCAAACGTTTCATGCATTCCCGCCTGGTGTGTCATTACGCCCGTCCCAACGGATTCCTGCGCCCCAAAATCAAAGCCACCTTCGGAATTTCTTCCTTGTCATTTGTGCCTTTTTGTTTCCACCTTCTCCTCTGTCAGCCGCTGAGGCCGGGCGGCTCATTTGCCCTCCAAGGTTGTTATTCCACCGCTCCTGCTCCCCTTTGCCTGCTCTCTCAGGCGGTTTTGGCAGTATCCTCGGTGAGAGCTGGCCCTCATTACTCTCTGCTGAGTCTTTTGGCCTTAAGGCTGCGGTGGCTTGTCCTCCATTCCCCAGTCGTCCCGCTCCCCCCCCCCCCCCCACACTGTCATGCTGTGGGCTCCAGCCTTATCTCCCTGGTCCACAAAGCTCCCGTGGATGTGTGCTGCTATCCACTTGCAGCATGTTGTTCCCAATCATCTCCTTCCCCACGTTGAGGAAGGCAGAACATTGTGCCGACTTGCCCCCGTAACTAGGACAGAGCGACACTGTGTGATAGCTGCTGAGCCCGCGAGAGGTGAGGTCACACGGCAGTTCCCTACATGCAGGGGCTAACTGTGTTTTTTATATTTCCCTTAGCTTCAATACGTCCAGTTTATCCGTTTGACTTTTTAAATATAAAATTATTATAATAGATAGATAGATATAGATAGATAGAGTACTTTATTCATCCCCGAAGGGAAATTAAGTCGTCATAGCAGCCGGTATATTTGAATAAAATAAAAAAATATTGAGGTAGAAAGAATAAAAAAACAGAAACACAAGATAAATAGGTAGATAAGGTGCAGTGGCAAGATGATGGTAATAGTACTGATGATATGATAATAATAAAGAGATATTTTAAATACCATTTTACACAAAGTGACATGTGGTAGAGTCTGCTCCTCATGATAGCTGCTGAATGTGATGTCTTTCCAGATAATGAAACATTTTATGAAATACACAGGTGTAAAGACATGGCTTAGTGCTCAATGGTGTACTCAAATAAATGGAAAATGGAGAAAATCAATTTCTTGCTGCACATGAAGACTTATTGTAACAGTGAAAAGCTTGCAGCCAATTCAGATTTGAGAAAAAACACTGTCACCAATGTAATATGGACACATACAGTAAATAGACAAATATATTCTCTCACAAGTTAATCTGCATTTTGCTCGGTCATTTCCCATTTGGCATTCAGCCCCCTCCAATCCAATTTAAAGAGAATGTCTGGTGTCAGAGAGAAGGGGAATTTATTCCGAGCCAATAAAAAAGAGGCGCTTGGTGAAAATCACCATCGGCAAGTCATTAAGAGCGGGAGAGGAGCAGGGTGTGTGGAAATGGCTCATCGGCTAGCCGGGTGCTGCTCACAGCAAGAGACCTGGACACGTAGTCCAGGGCCCTGATGAATTGAGCCATAAAGGTGATTGGCTGGAATGAAAGTCTGCGCCTCGGAGGCAAAAACACATCCGTGTGATTTGAATACATGACTGTGTTGAAAGGACGCTACGCGCTCAACCTGGAAGAAAATGATACACGGGCACAAACAAGAGATTTGCACAGTGGCTCAGCGTGGGTTCCGAACATCAAACCTGGCTGGCAAGTAAGACAAACCAAGCCTGTGGGATACATAAGCCTTCATTACTGCACTGTTACTGGTTGTCAGGTTACGGATGCAAGGCCCCGGGTGCAATGTGTGATTTTGGAGCAGCGGCTGGCTGCTAATTACCAACCTAGGCAACACGCAGCCATTAAAAAGGCAACCCTGAGTGTCTGCTGAGCTAATTTGTCTAATTACATCTTTGTAACTTATGAAAAGACCTAACATCACCCTGAAGGCTTGCTCTGGGAGAGGGAGCTGTGTAGATAGTAAATGAAAACTTTGCTGTCTTACTACAGCGACACACAAGTGCCTTGATAGCTGCGAGGCGATGGGAGTACAGGAACGACTGTGAGGGGGAGGTGGTGGAACCCCTGTTGTGTGATGCTGTAACCATTTCTATATCCCCCCCCACCCCAAAGATTCCTTTCCCACGGGACAGCCACCCACGTCCTGTCGACGAGCCGCCTGTTTATTTTTCTCATTATTAATGTGGTGTTTTTTCCCAGAATTTATCAGCAAAACCAATATTTGGTGCCAGTTAGAGATGCACAGACACCCAGTCAGTGTAATAGATTGTGACTGAGCCGTCACAGCAACCAGGGCCTATGGCAGCTCCCCTAACAAGCTCCACTAATAGGAGGAGGAAGGGGGAGTAGGGCATACCCTTCGTGACATGTGTCACTTTGGGGAAATTTGAGAGGTTTAAACAAAAAAAATATCTTCCAATTATAGCGATTGTGAAATGCAAATGTTTCTCCAAGCTGAGCGCTAGATTTGGGAACAATATTCACTCAAAGAATTCGGGGTTGCCGCCTTTCACATCTCACACATGTTGTTAGGCAAGTTGGATCAGTGTGTTTGTTTGTTAATAACTCAGACGCTCCATCGTGTCACCTCCTCGTGAATGACAGCGAAAAAAGAACAGGAAAAATAAATAAACGAGCGGAGATGCCAGGCGAAGTCAGGAAAGGAACAAACAGAAAGATGCCATCTACCACCTTCCTTCCCTCTTCCTCCTCTCAGCAACAAGAGCGGGTGGATAACATCAGCAGAGTAGCTCCCTGGAGCCGGGCAACTTGGACATTTCAGGGGCAAACCCTCTTTGCCTACGTGGGATCGGGCTCATCTTTCAGCCCCTGGAGTCACCCCGGTTCTCACATGGCTGACCGAAGTAGGCCTGTGTGCCAGTGACTGTGGAGACTAGTGTCAAGGTGGCACATGGTGTGTTTATGTATGTAAGAGTGTATACTTTAATAAAGCTTAAAAGGGTTACCCTGAGATAAGATTCAACCTGTTTTCAGATATGATTTTGAATTTGGAAAGTGTCCTCACAATTTGATCCGGAAGTTCTTCTGTGTTTGCCTTTCACATATAAGGGAGGCGGTGGACTAGTGGCAGAAACTTGGACTATGGGCAGAAAAGGTCTCTGGTTCGTCTCTGGTTCGACTCCACGGAGAAACAACAAAAAGACGAACCTGGATTGATCTGTCCAAAAATCCAAGAGGATTCTCCCTACCCTGTCTAGTGCCCCTGAGCAAGGCACCTTACTCCCCCAACATCTGCTCCCCGGGCGCCGTACATGGCTGCCCACTGCTCTGTGTGTCCTGCACCAGATGGGTTAAAAGCAGAGGTTACATTTCCCTCCTTGCATGAGTGCCTGTGCATGTCTGTGCATTGGTGTGGGATAATAAAATGTATCTTAAATGTATCTTAAAGCTTAAAAGGGTTACCCTGAGATAAGATTCAACCTGTTTTCAGATATGAAATTTGGAAAGTGTCCTCACAATTTGGTCCGGAAGTTCTTCGGTGTTTGCCTTTCACATATAAAGAATGCAGCAGGAGATTCTCTGGTAAGTCATGTTCTAATCAACATAGGAATCTTTGGGGCATCCAGGTGAGAAGTGATCCAACAGGCTTAAATACATTCTGCTGCGGATATCACATGTTCTATTTACAATGTATCTTCAGTATGTGTGGTATTATTTGTTTATTTTCCTGTTTTGCATCTGCTGTGTTCGACACGTCATCAACAGACTCGCCGTGAATCCTCTGCATGATCTGCTGCTGTGTTCTCACATGTAATGCTGCTCTCAGGAAGGAGAAAGCCGCATTACTGACCTTGTTTGCACTGAATGAATCAGAGAGGAAAAAGTTTGAACAATCTCTGCCTAAAATTTGCGATCAGACGATAAAGCAAAGCCAGTGTGGTTTGCAATCCGTCAGTCCTGACACGACCCACTCATTTGTTGAGAGCGTGGTGCATTCAGGGGCCGGCTGGAGATATGTGAACTGAAACCTAGACACAACCTCAGAGACCCGCCATCTCCTCTGGTTTTTTCCTCGCCTTGCCTCAACGCTCTCTCACTGCCTCTCTCTCACTTTCTTTTTTCTAATCAGGTGAGATTGTATCAGGCCCCCTCCGTCAGTAACCGCTATCGGTTGTGAAATTTCAGAAGGCGAAGCGTGTGGGAACCACAGTATCGGTTGTGCTCATCGCGCCCAGAACCTTTACAGACACGCGGGTGGTTTCTGAAAAGGCGAGAGAAAAGCTTCACAAAGGGCATATCGGAGGCCGCTTTAAACAAACCGACAGTTGAAATACTTTCATATCCTGTTCAACCTCTTCTCTCGGCTTCCTCCCTTTTCTCTACTTGTTTTCTTTGTGTATCGCCTCTGTCATCCTGCTCTGGCTCATTGCAAGATCAATTTACAACATTGAGAAAAAAAAACATCAGAGGACAGACCTCCATTCGCCTGAATCTGCAGATTAGGAGAAGAGATACCAGACGCAATAGTCTGGCTGTTTTAGAAATCCCTATCATCAGACCATTCTTATACATGAATACAAACACCTGAAGGACTCAAATGGAGCTGAATGATGGCCTCTCCCTGTGGGCCCACATTGTGCACACTGTGGCACCATTCAGTGGAAGTATATTCTTTCACAAGCTGAACTGATGCTCTACATTCAATATTGCCATCAGAGTAAATTCTTTGAACCTACAATTGAGCTGGCTTATTGAATTTCAGGGTTCTGATAAATACAGAACGTCATTAGAGCTTGCAGCGTGGATGCACCGCAACACAAAGTAATCCCCCCGGGCGCTGGTGAGACGCACTCTCTCACTGAGCGGAAAGGTAATCCAGCTGAGAAGAGAGGTGGTGATCAAAAACTTTCAGTCTCAGCATGTGATGGAAAACTGCGTGGGGCGGGTAGGAGTGAAACTTGTTCACTTGCTCAACTTAGTTTGTGAAGAATATATATATTTTTTAAAACAATCTTGAATATATATCACTATTATGTAGATTATGTTGGAAAACATTCACAGCATCCAAATGAATTGTGCAGACTAGTGTTGGGTGATTGAAACATCTTAAAATGTATTTAATCTTATATAATACGTTAACAAATCCTGGAAATAAGCATTTTCATGATCAAACAGTTGGTCATCAGATTGAAGTGGAATTATAATGTATAGAAAAAACACTTTATATTTTAGCACGGATCTGGACAAAGGGCTGGATCCAGGATTTATTTTTCTATAACATAGTAAAGTTTTCTATATGTTTTTTTTTAAATTCACCAATTTCCCAGGGAACCATTCATGGATCTAGTTGAAAACATTCAGGGGAATGATATTTATTGAATACTACATACTAAAAATCTTTCATGACGAGACTATTGGGACTTGCCGGAATTATGCGCACTACTGAGTGACATTCTGGTTTTGTAAAGTCTTTAATTGTTCATGAACTGAATTATCTTCTGGGATTTGTATGTGTAACTTACCCACTGTGTGTTATTGTTTATATTGTTTCTGAATGTGACATTTTCACTTCAGATGAGCAGAGTAAAGTTTATGATGAATGCAAAACGTACATAGAATTATTTGTAACTAACCCACAGTGTGTTATTGTTTATATCGCCAGATGTGTCTCTTTTATTCTATTGTAAACATGTCAGATGATTTTATTTTGAAACGGTTCCGGTAGAGTCGCCCTGGTAACAGCGCTACGGAAGAGGTGTTTGTTTTGAGCGACCCTCGAAGAGGCACAATTTCTTATGGTGTTTCTAAGTTGTTTAAAGTTTTATTAAGGTGTACGGTGACAAGGACGGTTCAATAAACCACCTGAACATCAGTAAAGTCTCAACCATCTTTCGGGGGATCTGCTACAGTATGCCTGTATTAGATCAGGACTGCAGAGAGATGACACGGATGCAAAGAACTCGAACAAGTTACATGCCGTTCATGGCCGGTGTCTTAACCCTTAAACCACAGAGGTGACACGTATCCTGACAACTCTGATCGTGAAGATCAACTGATTGATTCGAATCCCTGGAGCAGTAACATTATTTTAGTTCCAAACCTTCATCCTAAGGATTAATTTTGGAGTTAAGAGAGGAATTTCTCAACTGGGACTTGGCCAGACTTTCAAGTACTAATTTCTGAAAGGTGATCTGTTCATGTCCTCCTGATCCCCAGAGGTGTTGCCACCTCTTTCCTCTCCTCCTTCCAAATACATTAGCATAGCTAGCAGTGCGAGGGCGTCAGTGGCTCCATCAGTAATGTCATGGGCACTTTAACATGATGAAGCACGCCGCGGCCCCGCTGGCATGAATAATTCACATTACCATGCACCCAGAGAGAGGGAGCGAGAAAGAGAGAGAGAGAGAGAGAGAGAGAGAGAGAGAGGGAGAGGGAGTTTGACTTTGCAATGAATTGTGGGAACAGATGTGTGAATTTTAAGGCGCATGGGTCTCTGTTTTGGGTGAGCGGGCAATTTTAATTCAATTTGATATTTCTCTTTTAAAGTGAGTGGAGACCTTGAGCTCGGGCTGGGGAAAAATAAATAAGGTGGGATCAGAAGAGGGAGCTGTGGTTACGGAGCGGGAGGGGGGAGAGGGGTGGAGGTCCCCCTCGTCATCCATCACTGTGGCACTTCAATGATTGTCAAATAAGTAGCCCTGTCCAAACCCATCTTTTATCATTATGTATGAATGAATCTATCTGGGGATCGCATCATCCAGCACATGGGAAGGCTCCATCTCATATACATGATAGGGAGACGGTATGGAAATGGGATACATGATAGTAGAATGGGCTCGGATGGGGAGATGGATTCACATCACTGGATGGGAGAATGGACCGCTATCTGATCTCTGTCTATTCCGTCACACTTGGAAATAGAAAACGTACAAGACACTCCCTCCGTAACAGTAGGCACACTCTCTATGAACTGCCTCACCGATTTTTTTCAGGGATGGCTAATATCGACAGAACAGATCCTCAGGTGGTACTGAATACCTCTCCCTTCCAAAATGTCTTCCATTAAAAAGTCTTGGAAATAACTTAACATACGGTTTTCCATGCGACGTTTAGGCAGTTTGAACACATAGTATCTCTGGGCCCTTGGCTCCGAAGCTGACTTGAGAACTTTAACGTAAATAATTCAGCAAAGGTGGGTGAGAACTCCTGGCACGAGATTAAGGAAGCTGCGCCTGCGAAAAGCTGCTCTCAATCCATTTCCAAATTGTCACGGGGGCCTTCTAAGAGGCAAAACAAACCCACCTTAATCTCTGCTAATCACACTTAAGCATGAATGTTTCATGTGGAAATGCCTGGTTACAATTTGCAGGCTTTTTTTCCCTCATTCCTGGGGTAACCCCGCTTACAATCCAGAAATCCTTTTGGCCACAACAAAGACAAAATGACATGTAGAGACATCAGATGTGGTGCGGTGCACACAGCATGTAAGTGGGAGGCGGCAGATTCCCACATTACAGACACCATCTTTGTTGACTACATGAAAACGCTGCAGATAATGAATTCAGGCTGCCAAATTTCAAGATGAGCCAAACGATAAAGCTGTTATAAACAAAGACAAAAAATAAAAAAACAATGATAACACCAGTGATTGGCTGTGATTAACATCAGCCTCCTTACTTGTGTCTCAGAAATTCAAATTACAAACCCGATGTAGGCTATGCCAGGGACCAACCTAATATTATTATTATTCGAGACGGAGTATAACCCAACGGCGGGATGATTACATTTGACTTGCAATGATTTCCCCCCCCTCTGCATGAGAAAACAACAGCTTGGAAAAACTAATAGACATATTCCCCAAAGTAGCTTTGTTGCTCCTGCCTTGCTTTAAATAAATCTCATCACCGCCGCGGAAAAATGTTTTGATTCCTCCTGCATTGAGAGAGCGGATAGATAAAAGTCCAACCCATCTGTCCCTCAACTTGGTGGGGGTGGGATTCATCGCACGCAGCACCAGCAAAGTGCATCTGCATCCGCCACGCCGCTCCCGCTAGCATCATTATCCTCGTCGCCTATCACTCCCCCAGCTGAGCCCCCTTTTGGAAACGGGGGGCTGACACGTTGACGACGGGTAAACACCTTTAAAAGGATCCGACGCCGTGTAATGGGAGGGAAAAAAAAACCCACTTCCGTATTGTTGCGGGACCCCTGGCGCTGTGCCGGGCTTATGGAGGGGGTAAGCCATTGTCTGGCGTCACCTAATTGGATCAAGTTTTGTATGGAGAGCAGATGTGTGCGGCTGGCTGAGGTAAACACCCGGTCCAGAAGATGCCAGCGCTGAAATTACTTTGAGAACCGTTTCTGCCTCCATAGAAGGAGTGAGAATAACAGAGAGAAATCCACTATGAAAGAACATTTGCGGTGCACGGCAGTGAAAAGTAATAAACACTTTCCCCCCTCGGTGTGGATTCATAGAGGTTCCTATTTTCCTTTAGTCATCCGCGGGCCCGGCCGTACATCTGGGTGGAGGCGAATGTGTGGTGCACTGAGATTGGGAAGGAGGCGGAGGCAGTTAGCATGGCAGAGCTCATACCGCGAGTCATGATCCTTGGCGGAGGACAAATTATACCTTTGAAACCCGAGGATCGCTGATCTAATTAAGAGCTGGCAAAAGGTGTCACCGGGGTCTGACAGATTTCAGCCCTGAGCCTTTTCCCGCCCGCAGTGAGCCGCCGCACAAGTGAGAAACATCGGCGCGAACAAAGAGAGAGATGAAGAGAGACAAGGAAGCACCATTTCCAATCAAGCATCTGCCTCCCCTCTGACACAGCTCGATTTAACCTTGAAGAGTAATGAGATCTGACTTGCTTAAATGTTAGCATTCTTAAATCATCAGGAAGTGCCTCCGAGGAGCCGATAATCACTGTGCCAAATTGCTGTGCTCGCTAATTTCATTTCTCCCTCGCATTTGCTTGCAGTTAGTGTCGATTATTCAAGAACAGGCATTTAATGCTGCCAGGTCCCAGGGGTATTACATTAAAATGTAATAACTTGCAACATAAATGAAAACAAAAACCATTACTTTCTTCCCCCCGCAACTTCCTTCCCCTCCTCCCTCTTCCCCTGCCACCTCTCTCCTCAATCTCTCCGCACCCCCCCCCCCCCCCCCCTCCATGGTGGGAGTTCGGATCTAATTCTCAGCCCATCTGGCAGGCGTAATGAAGGCGGGCCGGGGTTTGCGATGCCCTGCTGCCATGGCTCGGCAGAGCAGGAGGCTAGCTGGCAGATTGGGCCGGGATGAGTGGAGGGGAGTTGGGGGGGGCCTGCTGAGTGAGAGAGCCGGCCCAGTTAATCTCCCGTGTGCCCCCATGTGATCGGGGCCAAGGCCAAGCGCACGCTGAGGGCACAGCGGACCGGGTCTGGAGTGTGGAGGGTTGTGGGAAGACGACTGGAGGGTGAGTCTGGCATTCATTTACATTTCCTGGCATTTCGCTGAGTCTTCTATGCAAAGTGACTTTTAAACGAGTGAAACAGCATTCGTTTTGAAGACCGCCATTAAACAAAGATCTCGTCAGGGAGAGGGCACAGATATCCAGGATTAAACTCCAACCCCCTAACCCTGTAGATGGTCCAAGGGAGGTTGTGTTTAGTTAAACAACTCAGCAGCAATAAGGGACATAAAAGAGAGAATCACATGAAACAGCCGCCTGTGGATGTGACACTGAATAATATATTTTAAATGTACGTATCATTAATCAACACGTTGATCCACAGCGTCTGTACGGTTTCTGCAGTGGTGAAGAGAGTGCAAATGACATCTTAACAAATAGAGTATGGGCCCAAGGTTGGTCAAACATATGCCAAATGGATAAGAGTCAACCAGGTAGACTCAACCCCAGCAGGTGAAGCCTCAGAGGCTACCAAAGACAAATAGTGTGTTAGCACCATCTGCCACAGACAGCAGTGCATTAGGATTTACATATGGTCAAGCATGGTAAACAAACAAGCGTGGGGTTGGGCTGCACAACACGTTTACATCTACACTGGGTTAACAAAGAGATGCGGATATAAAAGACAACGCTGCATTTTAACATAAATGTATTAAATATACGAACTAATGTTATTATTTCAGTTTGACATTCTTACAGTGAAATATGTCTAATAATCGCGTTAACTCATAAATTATTTAACGCCGACAATTATTTAATCGCGCATTAACGCAGGTTTTATTATTTATTGTATTATTGTGAAAGTCAGGCTTTTATTTTGTGAAAGTCTGTTGCTGACTGTTACGGAACCGGAAAAGAAAATATTTGGCGAATAAACAAACATTGAGAAGGGTACGGAGCTTTTACATGGCATTTTTTAATTTAAAGGTCTTCCAGACGGCGGAGTCGACAGAACCAAAGTTATTTGGTTCTGTGGCACTTTCGTTCATATGGCAGAACCTTTAAAATAAAAGTGCGCTATACACTACTTCTGAATTCATTATTGGATTTTGCGTATAATCGTGATTAATTAGGGAAATCATGTGATTAATCGCCATTAAAACTTTTAATCGTTGCCCAGCCCTAGTTATGATATACTGTATTTCCACTGTATCTCTCAGGACTGCTCCTGCTGCCAGCCAGGATCCACCAAGAGGGACAGCCACTGGGAGAGCGCCACTGCTCGACACTGGAAAGCCCGTGCAATTATGATTAAGCTCCTTTATCTAAACACAAACTCCTCTCAAATCGCTGCGATCTGTCTGCTGTGTGTGAAAGCACGTAGAGGGGAAGTGGCAAGGCAGCCCCAAACCCTGGCATGAGAACCGCAGTGGCAAATACCAGCCTGTGTATGCGTATCAGGATGTGAGTCTGTGTGTTTGTGTACACGTGTTTACCAATGTGCTCTAACAAGCCAAGCTGCTGTGACCTGCAGAAGCCATCGTTACTCGCGATGCAGTCAGCACCTGCTAGTTGAGCACATAACAGGAAATCTCTACCTGCTTAGCGCCTCTGTTTTGCCCAAAAGGAAATATCACAGCCTCGGCAGAGCAACGCAGACGCACGGCAGCTCAAAGTGAAGGCTCTCAGTGTCGCCGAGGCGTGGGAGAGAAAGAAGAAAAAACTAAAAACCTGATGGTAGACAGAAGAAAAAAAAAACAGTGAAAAGGAAGCAAGGCTGACAAAAACAGCAGGTTTCCCAAAGCTGTGCTCCGGCCTCTGGAGAAACCGCAACACTGTCATTAACAGTTACTCTCCTCATAAACACACCGGCATCAGCTGGAGGTATAATTGCCCCGGCTTCTCCTGTAATCTTATACCTTACCTGCTGTTACTGTCAGACACCTTCTCCACCGAGAGAGACGGAGAGACAGCGGTGAGACGGCGGAGAGATGGGGGGGAGAGGAGGGTGTGTGGTGCGTAGATGTGTGTGTGTGTGTGTGTGGTGCAGTTGGAGGCAGGGTAGGTGTTGCTTGTGTACTGTCAGATTCAAGGTAAGGAAAGTAAAAAAGAGGGGTGTAGAGAGAGAAAAGGAAAAGGAGAAAACATATGCCAGAAAATCAAATGCGTCGCTGAAATCCCAGGAGCAAGACTCCGGGGCTGCGATGGAGGGAAATCGTGTTCTTCTCATTGAGTGATTAGAAGACGAGTGGCAGAACATGACCTACTTAGTACAACTTTCTTTTACAGGTTTCGGAAAAGGTATTCGTGCGGGTAGAGTTGGAGAGGTGGGTGGGGGCTTTAACCCCCCGAAAAACAGATTCATAGAAACATAACAGCTAGCAGGAATAATTGCTGGAGGGTGTTTGTGAATATGAGATAAAGTCTCTTCATCTCGTGACCTCTCAAACTCAAAGAGATCGCAGTCTTCCTCCGTGCTCTGGCATTGCAGCCAAAAAGCAAAAGATGGATGCGTTTGATCCTGCAGATACACAAGGTTAACATGCAAAACAAAATATGAATTAAACATCATCTGACACCCTCTAAAGGCTACAAAAGGATGTTTTAGTACCTTTAAAAATGAAACCCAGAATGCGTGGTGGGAGGTGTGGATGTTAAAAGAGCCGGAAAAGGAGAGGAAAACATTTTTGGAAAAACCGGTTTCCTCAAAATCTGTGACTGAATATTCCAAAAGCGCTGCTTCGTTTCTCTTCCCCATTACAATCCCGTGTGGGAAACTCAGCGAGTCCATGAAACAGGAAACACTTTATCTCTGCTGCAGAAACGGGCCTGCCTCTGGCTCCTCTTAATTTCAGGCTTTGTTTGCGCGGTGTCGGGGAGCTCTTGTGGGTTTGCGGGAGACCCGCAGGCCTTTTGTCTCATCGGTAGAGTTGGTTTCTGCTCGGCGCCTGCAGCACTATGCTGTCGTGCGCCTTTTATTCTACCTCTCCATTACCCAGATTTGGCCACAGGTCGCAGATAACAGGAAACACAGCCATCACAGGAACACAGCTGTTTGTTTACCCCACAACCATCGCGTTGGCAACACTGGATCATCAAACCAGTCGGAGAGAGAGATGAGTGTTATGAAGAAGCAACGCTCGTGTTGGGAAATGACAAGTCTCGCATAAATATACTGTTTTTCAAACTTCTACAAAACAAGTGGTTAATGAGGACATACATAACCCCTGAGAAACTTAATAAATGGTCCCCTGGCACTTCAGATACTTGTGTGAAATGTTCAACTGAGAAAGGTACTTTGATCCATTGTGTATGGGAATGTCCTGAACTGGTAGCTTTTTGGAAAATGGTTGTTCAAACTCTAGGTAAAATCACAGGTATTCAGATACCATGCGTAGCAAAACTTGGTATTTTAGGGATATACCCAGATTGCTTTTCTGTCAACTCTAAGTGTAACACTCTAATCAACTTTGGCCTCCTGCAGGCGAGGAGGATGGTTGCTTTATCTTGGAGAGAGACTGAAGTATCGTCTACACAATCTTGGATTAGAGAGATGGCAATGTATGTTACATTAGAAAAGCTAACTTAAGTAATCAGGGGTAAAGCACCGGAATTTGAAGAGGTGTGGGCGCCCTTGATGGACTTTCTCAGGCAACGATAGATTATATCTATCTGTAGGGATATCGAGTGTGACATTTTTATTTTATTTTATTTATTATTGTTATTATTTTAAGTAGGTATGTATGTTTGTGTGCGTGTTTATCTTTATTTATTTATTTATTTTATTTTTCGTATGTATGTGTATGCAATGAAGTTCGTCTGCATTTCATTGTGCAACTTGTGTGGTATGTGTCAATGTGTTTTGTAGGTTCTTATTGGAAATTAATAAAAAAACATTGTTCAAAAAAAAAAAAAAAATACTGTTTTTGTATTAGGCTCTGCCAAAAACTAAAATGGATTCCTCTGCATTCTCTTCGGTGACATTGGCAACTCTGCATCGGCTGCTTCTTTAAATGACACAGACTAATATTACACTTGTGGCAGTGAATTAATAAGCTGCAGCATGATAAATCTCTAGATGTTCCCTCCAGTGTATAATCCAGTTGAATGAGAGAGGGAGAGAGAGAGAGAGAGGAACAGAGGGAGATTGGAAGAGACAGCGACATTGCTTTGGTCTGAATTGAGACACAATGGACGAGTGGACAGCCTCACAATGAGAGAGAGAGAGAGGTGTGAAACAGTCAGCTATCCAAATCAGTGGGTGTTGTGCTTAGCAGAAGGAAGGAGATTCAAATACCAAAAAGTTCAATGTGTAGCGTGCCGTGAAATATGACATACGGAACTGCCAAAACAGATATAGCAGACGTTCTCTTCTCCCTGGAAAACGCTCTCTTTCTTTTGAAAGCATGAATTCTCCCATAAGGACGGTTTATGAGACTATCACACCTTCACCGATGTCTCGTCCCACAATCCACAGGAGGCTCTCTCGCTCCCTCCCGCCTGCTTCTGGTGGGCGCCGTCGTGTTCGTTCTCTGTTCCCACATAGATGTTTGTAATTGGAGCTCTAATTTATGATCGGGCCTTGGTGCAGGATAATGATATGGAGCATTGTAATTTGCTGATGCAAATTGTACGTTATAATGGGGAGCCATAAAAGCCCCGGCAACATCTCGGAGACTTGCCAAACACCCTGAGCGTTCATTACAGCCCTCATTAAAACATCCGCGTCGGCACTGGGAGCCCTTACAAATGGAAGGAGCATGTAATTGCTGCTTGATTGTGGTATATGTAACATATGATAAAGTGGAATTACCACTTTATTTGTCTACAGTGTCCGTGAAACTTAATGGGGAGAAAGCCTGCAGTAAACAAATCCTCAGAGCATTGCTTGATTGTAACATTATAGGGCTATTTGTTTAAAGTGGGGCAAATGTGAGTTAGGGGACAGTGCATCCAGGACAAACTAAGAGTGATGATAATCAAGGCAGGGCTTAGGGGGATAAAACTAATGCTTTCACCCAGGAGAGCCGGTGTTTCATTTGGACTTACTCCAGCGTGGGTGATAGCACAGAGCTCCATCTGGGAATACATTAACTGGATTTAATATAAGAAAAGATCAGTATTGTTCTTTTTCATTACCGGGCCCCAAAGTCATCACCATACATTTGCTTTGAGGCTGGTGGAACTAGATTGAAAAAAAAGGTTTCGAATGAACCATTTAAGTCACCTCTGCTGAAAAAATATTTTTCTACTAATGCCAATTTGGGCCTTTGGGGCATGGCTCCGAGCTATTTCCAATCGTTGATCTCAATTCGGTCCTAATAAACGGGGTATGTGCAACGCGGTGGAGCTGAACGTCCCGGCTTCGAAGCCTTAAGAGCAAAGCCAAGTGGCAAAAGCAATTAAGAGTTCATTTAGAACAACTGAACTATGGCTGGGGCTGGTTTTTCTGAGGCCCCGGTCAACACTAATTCATAGTGTTCGCCTCTCTCGTCAAATGACTTCTCCCCGAGTCCCCTTTGTGTTGTTCTAACGCATCTCCATCAGAACAGAACCTGAGCTGCATTGCTGAAAATGAAGTTTGCCTCCTCGACTCTGAATGATCGCAGGCCTCCACCGTCAGAGCTGTGTGTGCTCAGCCACTGGAAAAGGATTTTCAACCGTGCCATTCAGCCGGGGCCCCTGAAGCCTGCAGCCTTTATCTGCAGACCCGCTGATTGATGTGTTGTGGGCCCTGCTGTGGTTAACAGCAATTTTTATCTGTTGCTAGCGGCAACAGCCCAGGTCCCTGGTGTGCAGAGAGCAGCAGGGCCGGGATCTGAGGCCGGACCGCACACGGGGATAAACAAATAGGTTTTTCAAGGCGGACAGCCCCCATAGAGAGGCCCCTGACAGGCAGCGCCCCCCCCCACCCCAGGGCCGGGACAATGTCAGGCCCCCGGCCCACTCACACTGGGCTGGTGGTTTCCTGCACTAATTTTCACCATGTGCCCGAGCTAGTGGTACGGAGACACCTGCACACCCGACTGAAAAGCAACCAGAGCGAGATAAACAGAGAGAGAGAGAGAGAGAGAGAGAGAGAGAGAGAGAGAGAGAGAGTAAGGGGGAGAGGGAGAGAGACAGAGAGAGAGAGAGAGAGAGAGAGAGAGAGAGACAGAGACAGAGACAGAGAGAGAGAGAGAGAGAGAGAGAGAGAGAGAGACAGAGAGAGAGAGATAAATAGAGAGAGAGAGGTTGATATACAAAGATAGAAAAGAGAGAGAGAGAGAGAGAGAGGGAGAGAGAGAGAGAAAGAGAGATATATAGAGAGTCAGAGAGAGAGAGAGAGAGAGAGAGAGAGAGAGAGAGAGAGACAGAGACAGGGACAGAGAGAGAGAGAGAGAGGTTAATATACAGAGGGAGAAAGAGAGAGAGAGAAAGAGTCAGAGAGAGTCAGAGAGAGACAGAGAGAGAGAGAGAGGTTAATATACAGAGAGAGACAGAGAGAGTCAGAGAGAGAGAGAGAGAGAGGTTGATATACAGAGAGAGAGAGAGAGAGAGATTGATATACAGAGAGAGAAAGAGAGAGAGAGATTTTTTTTTTTTTTTTAAAGGGTTTGTGAAAAATCCAAAAAAAATCAGAGAGAGAGAGAGAGAGAGAGAGGTTGATATACAGAGACAGAAAGAGAGCGAGAGATAGAGAGAGAGAGATAGAGATAGAGAGAGAGAGTGAGAGAGAGGGGGAGAGAGAGAGACACTCAGAAAGACGCAGTTACGAGATTTCATTTACTGTGCAGAGGACCAAACCAGGGTTTTCCTGTGAAAGTATACGATATAATTCACACTCCATTTCTTTCCATCGCTGTGTTTAGACTTTAATCCAGTGAATCTGTGTCGTTTTGTTAAATAAAGCGTGAAGCTTTTAATGGCTTCGATTGTAATTAAGTGACATAATCCTTGTATTCGATAAAGATCTTGTAAAAAAGCCTCATCACTCAGACAGGGAAGTATATTTGCCACAATGTGGAGGCCGGGAATGCCAAATCAATTAAAACAAGGGCTGTTTAAGAATGCACAAATGACTCTCTGTGTAGAATGTGTAGTGAAGAATGTGGAGTCATTTAGTGTTAAGAGTGATTTTGACAGCCTGAGCTGGGGAAATGAAAAACGGGTGTGTCGCAGAGCTCAACCCAAACACTCTGGAGAAGGTTTCACTCCCTGACATCTACGACATAAACCCTCCCAACACAGACTAGTCTGATTATACGATTAAGATACATTTATTTGTCCCAAACACATGCACAGACATGCAAGGAGGGAAATGTAACCTCTGCTTTTAACCCATCTGGTGCAGGACACACAGAGCAGTGGGCAGCCATGTACGTCGCCCGGGGAGCAGATGTTGGGGGAGTAAGGTGCCTTGCTCAGGGGCACTAGACAGGGTAGGGAGAATCCTCTTGGATTTTTGGACAGATCAATCCAGGTTCGTCTTTTTGTTGTTTCTCCGTGGAGTCGAACCAGAGACGAACCAGAGACCTTTTCTGCCCATAGTCCAAGTTTCTGCCACTAGTCCACCGCGTTATTATGTGCTTTGTTGAATTTAGTGCAATTATAATAAACTTGTAATGAACAGGCAACCAGCTCTCAGTAGCATCGGCAGCTGGGACTCGTGAACATAAACGTTGTTGACCACGACAGCAGCAGGTTCACGAGGAGAACACGTTCAGGACACTGCCAACGACAGCTGCTTCTCTGGTTCTTCTTTTTGTTGTTTCTCCGTGGAGTCGAACCAGAGACGAACCAGAGTCCTTTTCTGCCCATAGTCCAAGTTTCTGCCACTAGTCCACCGCCTCTCGCTGAACTGAGAGCACCGTTCCCAGCGGCACTGCAATGCTAGGTGGATGCGTGGAGAGAAGGGAGAGCAAGCTCCACATTTCTGCTCCTCTTGCCAAAAATCTGCTTAATATGTAGTCCACATATAGAGGACACATCAGATATTAAACTGATAAGAACAGATACTACACTTGATCTTAGCCAAAAGGCCGAGAAGCGATCCTGTACTCCGATACTGTCACAGACAAAGCTCAGTGTTTCTACCGTGCGTGTAAACAATCGGCCGTCGGTCGGCCTTGGTCGGTTAGAAGATGAGGATCGGGGGTGACAGAGGCTCAATCACTTCATCTGGAAGGAGAGGGAGGTGTGTTGTCTTTTTCGGCTCAGCCGGAACGTCTCCTCCTCTTTTACAGTACATAGCAGCCAAGGGGCCGTGACAGAACGGGCAGAGTTGCGGTGAGATTTTTTGTTGTTTGTTGACATTTTTCCGCATCTCTTGCAGCCCGTATCTCCCGGGCGCAGAGGGGGGGGGGGCTGGGTTCTTTATCAAGGAGCCCCTGAGAGGATGATAAATCGCCAGAGCCTGGGCCCCATCTCTCCGCTGGAACAACAAGCAGGTAGCAGCGCAGGAAACAAGGCAAAGATATCGTCTCCCAAACACGGCCGAGGATATAATGAAGCCTGCACAAAGCAGACAGGAGAGCGTCGGCCTGATAAACAATCCCTCGCCCGGTCGACCACAGGAGGAGAGATAGCGAGTCTCCGTGCAGCCGCTGCGTATCGCTGCCGGACTCGACGGCCCAGAGATTAGCTCTCGCCCCTCCTGGATGGGGGGGGGGGGGGGGGGGGGGGGGGGGTGAAGGGTTGGGTGGAGGAGCGGGCGGCTGGAAGTGATTTCACATCTCGCAATGTCATCAACTGAATCAACACACCGTGCTTTGAAAGTATATTTTACTTGGGGGTAGTTAATCGTTAGCTAAGAATGTAAAATATTTTTTTGTGAGGAAGAGGGATTTTATGGTAATTTATGTGCACACTCATTTCTTAGCTTATCTTTTATAAATGTGCTTTTCTTTATTTCGATTTTTTGAAATTTTCTTTATATTTTTGAAATCAGCGCATCATTGTTTACAACTTCTGGTGCGGTGCAGTTTATTTATAGTTATTGTGGAAATGATCAATATTTCACCAGTGGTTTTGCATATATATTGTAATACAGACCCTCGAATCCCACCTTTTTATGTTATCTTCTGTGACCCTGCCCATCATCGAATCATGTTTTATTGATGTCCTGACATTTTGCTGCTTTTGATTGTTGTTATAACTGTAAGGTGTCTTGGAATGTGCCCATGAATAAAACACATTATTATTACTTTTATATCACTGGGTGTGCCTTACGTTGAGAATGTGAATAGTTGTAGTTCCTTTGTCTGTGTTCACCTTAACAAGAAGTGAAGTAACAAGTATTATTCAGAAATAGGTATTAAGATCAGTTTCATTTAAGACACGTTGCTGAAACACACGTCACTTAAACCGCTTTTGAAATCCACTCGTTACAAATCAGAAATTAAACCAGGGAACAAAGTGTTGTGTACACTACAGCAAAGCACTTTACCACACTATGAGGGGATCTGCAGTGTCCAATATACTCTGAGGGCTCAAATTTCCCTTTTTTCACGAGTCTGGCACTAAAGCCAAGAAACTTCTATATCTTCTTGTGTAAACCAATCAAATGAGGCCATTCACGCCTGGCAGGCAGCGTACAGTGAGAGGCGGGACATATGGAAGCATAACCACCAAGAGGCGTCATCTCCCGTAGAAGAAGAAAACTAACTGTCAGGAGAGATTGTCTTTTTTTTTTTTTCTTACCTCCTAGTGCCTTGTGACAGATAACCAGCCTCTGTTCAGCCTCGGGATTTTTTTATTTTTTTTTTGTATTATAAGTGGGGGGAGGGGGGGGTCAGGCCCCGGGGGCGAGCGGCACATTCACGCTCCTGTCTGTGCTGCTGGTGGCCGCTGTGCCCGCCTCATTGACCCTCCTACACCCCCCCGTGTTACAACCAGCCCTCCACCCACATACACTGATCAGCCAGTTACTCCTCTAACACTATCTCCATCCCCCTAGCCCTTTCCTCCCCCCCCCCGCCCGCCCAGCCTCATGCCCGCTCAGCCTCTGCCTGGCATTTCCCTGGAGCCTCCCAACCCTGCGCCCCCCATACCCCGCTTTCAAAACCATCATACTGTAAAAGCCTGAAGCACTTACAGATAAGGAGACCCCCAGAAATCAAGCAGGGCCTGGCAGCCGAGCAGATTGGGAGTCAGAGCTCAGCGCCCCCAGGAGGCGCCCGGAGGCTCCACACGCTGCAGATAGGAGAGGGAGCCAGACAACCTGAAACTTCCTGCCCTTGTTACTGGACTCTGCCTCGCTTGCACAATGCCCCTGCCCCCCCACCACCACCACCACCAACACCAACAAGCACACACCCGCCATCTCCACTTCTGCCCTCTCTCTCCCTCTCTCTCCGTCTCCCTCCTTCCTCTTCTCATATAAAGAGAAGGCCCTTGTTCCCTGTCAACTCAAACTGACAGCTCGAGCCAAAGGGCTCCACAAGCTTTTTTGGAAGGTCTTGTTTGTTTTCATCCATCTGTGAGTGTGCGGCCGCTGGGGAATAGGAATGTGACATGTTCTATTAAGACAAAAAAAAAAAAAAGATCGCGCGGAGATCAATGCCTTTTGAAGTTAAGCTTTGTTCAGCGCTTTAACTGCAGTCCTTTGAGGCAGATTAACGATGACAAACCATTTATAGTTGTTTTGTTTGTCGGGATGATTGCTTCCAAGCTGCAATAAGAACTGCCATATGCCACTCATCAGCTAAAAGTAGCACACTTTAAAGAATGCTCCTCTTATGAGTTCCCTTTTAAAGCGAAGGACATAAAGGACGACCGCTGTCTCTATTACCCAGAGACGAGACACGTCGTTGAAACAATGGGAGGGAAAGAGCACAAATTTACGGTTGGAAAAACGCACTGGGGCAAGGCAACAGATGCTTTCACCGGATAAAAATAGTCGGTGCACTGACAATTTGTGAGCTACGTGTACGTTTGAAGGGATTTGGCTCACGTTTTCCAAGGCATCTCTAAATATTCCTCTCGGGCACATTTACCTTCGAACAACACTCTCTACGTGTTCCCTGATAAAGACCATCACACCGACTCCTATTAAAGCACAGCCAGTTCCAGCAAATCATAAGACACGTCTAACTGCAATGAATCTTCCTGAGGGTGTAAATGTACACGCGTTTCTCTGGTGGCGAGAAATTGTATTTATTGCATAGATGGTGGGGGGCCCTTTAAAAGGCTTTTAGGCATATTGTCTGATATGTGAGCAAATGGATCCTCCACTGACAGTCACTGGAGGAAGACATAAAACTCTTGACAGGCAAATTGCGGCGCCGTCGAATGGCGCTGATCGATGCCAATAAAACCAGGCGCTTTTCGCCAAGGTAGCACAGGACACCTTCCCGCAATTTAATCAGTCAGTCAGCCAGAATTAATGTCCCTAATATCATGATTTCTCCATTACTCTATTTAACATAATTAAAATGTCGAGCGCCGGGGCCATAAAGCGGGTCGTTGGAGATTGTAATTCTGCCGTAAAGCTATGAAGCATGAAAATGTCACTTACCGAGTAGCCGCGGCCTGACAGCGAGTGAGTGGAACTCTGTAGGGAGAGAGAGGAGAACAGGGATGACCTTTAAGGAGCGTTCCACTCGCTGACACAGACATGATGAAGCTGTGCCGCTTTAATATCAATATTCACGTTAACCTTTTAGCCGCCCTGCCATGTAACTCCCGCCCACCACACATCACTCCCATACATTTCTGGCTCCTTTCACCGAGGGGAGATGAACCACACCCGCAATAAAAGCAATCAATCACACCAATTCACTGCAGAAAAACCTTCATTATTTGGTGAAATTATAGTAGTGTAATATTGCACAATGAATTTTACGAACAGCGTGAACTGTGCGTGTGTAAAATGATGAATGATTCTAGATACCGATCACAGGATAGCTTATAAAAACGACTGGATGTTTAATGACACGTGTTCTCATCTTTGCCTGTTGACTCCTTGCAGCCAAAATAATCACTTCTGATGCTTTTATTAGCGGCTGTAGATCAGGTGTTGCAGTGCAGGTCAAGATTAAGTGTCAGCTTTTATTTGTTTGACTTCACTCCCCTCTGTGTCTTCCAGAGAGTGCTGTGTGAAATGGGGCCGACTCCATCACTTTCGTCAGTAGATGAAATGATAAAAACGCACCTTGATAAAGAAATTGTTGTTTTGAGTGTGAGTGACAGCTCAGCTTCCCTGCCAGCCGAAAATATGACGGCTTCTCTTATTCCCTCGTATAATTTTTTTAAAGTATTTACTTTGTGCTCAAAACAAACACTCGCTTCTATGGAATTGGATATATCAGTGTTTTATATCATGACAAAGGTAAAACTGCATAACCACTAAGTACATTTTTGATATCTGTAATATAAAATTGTATGATCATTATTTTAATGTATTTTAACTTTTGATATTTGTAATTTAATGTATGTTTTAAATGTTTGATATCTGTATTTATGTCTTAAATGTGGACCCCACTAAAAGTAGCTCTGTCTTAGGGTAGAGCTAATGAGGATCCTTCTTAATAAACAAATAAACAAATAAACACGAGACTGAATACGTGTAGCATCGAGAGGCTCGATAACTGAGCATATCTCAGCATAGGCATATATAATATGCAAATATAAGGCATATAAAAGACAGACGCGATAACCAAACTGCTAAATATATTCTCAGAGAAGAGGTCATATTATGTTTTTACTTTGTGCTCAAACAAACACTCACTTCTATGGAATTAGATATATCAGTGTTTTATATCATGACAAAGGTAAAACTGCATAACCACTAAGTTAATTTTTGATATCTGTAATATAAAATTGTATGATCATTATGTTAATGTATTTTAACTTTTGATATTTGTAATTTAACGTATGTTTTAAATGTTTGATATTGGTATTGTAATGTATGTTTTAAATGTTTGATATCTGTATGTATGTCTTAAATGTGGACCCCACTAAAAGTAGCTCTGTCTTAGGGTAGAGCTAATGGGGATCCTTCTTAATAAACAAATAAACAAATAAACACAAGACTGAATACGTGTAGCATCGAGAGGCTCCATAACTGAGCATATCTCAGCATAGTCATATATAATATGCAAATATAAGGCATATAAAAGACAGACGTGATAACCAAACTGCTTTATATTCTCAGAGAAGAGGTCATGTTATGTTCAACAAGACAATCCAAACTGTAAATATTGTACTTTGTCTATATAGACTTAATTAAGTGCTGATTATACATAAAGGCATAACTTGTGTGATCATAATCATTATGTTATGTTATAGCGGTTCTGTATAATAATCTCCTCAAGTATTCAGGGATGTGTTTCCTGTTTCCTGTTTCCTCAGAGAGCAGGAAGCGATGGAGAAGACCCGGGTTTGTTCTGTTCTCCGGCTCCGTCCGTCAGAGCCGAGCACGAATACCAATCTCCCCATCCCTCCCTCCCTCCCTCCCTCCATCCACTTCCACTTTTCACTTCTTTTATTCCTCGCTCCAGATTGGCAATCTCTCCCCCCCTCCCTTGGTCTCTGGAGGGGACTTTTGCTGCGAGACCAATTTCATCCGTAGGTCCACCTTCCATCCAAACGACCTCCCCCACACCTTCTCCCTTGTTTCGCACCCTCCATATGCCCCCCCCCCCCCTCATCCATTGTCCCACACCTGCTGTAGGCCTCAGCCCTCATCAACGCCTGTGTGCCCCTGTGATTCGCAGGACGGTTCCCGCGGTGACGATTAGGGAGGAGCCCTGCCGCGAGCCGGAAAGCAGGCTCTGCGGGAATCAAAAGGCTATTCCCACTCTGCTCGACCCCTCTCCTCCCTCGCCTACACCCGACCAGAGAGGAGACCAGAGAGGAGAGGAGGGGAGGAACCGAGCAGAAGGCAAAATCCGTGGATAGAAAAAGGCCAAAAGTGTGTTCCAGTGAGAATGTGCTCTGTTGTCTGTGTTCATGTTGTGACTGCACTTAAAATGTGTGCGCTTATCCATGTGTTTGTGAGTGTGCGGCGCATATGTGCCTAGGTGGTGGGAGGCCAAGGCCATGTGGAATTAGCCCTTACTATGTAGAGTTCATTCAACTTGGAGCATTCTGAGCAGAAAGAGAGGCTTATTTAAATGATAATGAGGGACAATCCATTGGATTTAGTGCCGGTGAAGGGAGGGAAAGAGGGGAGGGGGAAAGGGGGGGGGGATCCATTAAAACGCCAGCGGTTCATAAGCCATAGGGTCGGCATACAGCTAAACACTCTCTCTTAAAAGCCATTATACATGGCTCTCAATGGATTTCTGCAGCGCTTAGGACTTCAAAAGGATTTAAGAACCCGCCCCAGAGAGGCAGTGTGGGGGAGGGAGGAGGACGAGTGTGTGTGTGAGTGTGTGTGTGTGTTTCTGTGTGTGGGTTTCTGTGTGTGTGTGCACCTGCATGTGGTGAAAGGTTCTGCTAGTTGGTGGTGAGAGGGATGGGGCGGATGCTGGCGGCGTTTAAGGGTTAACTAAACAGCCCCGGAGAAGAGAAATGTTGCTAAATCCGCCCCCTAATCCTCTCCCCATTTCCATGCCCCCTCCTCCACTCTCCTTACTTACTAAAAAAAAAGGAAAGAAAAAAGAAAAACATGGCGACAAGAAGGGAGGGAGGGTCTGGTCCATCTTCTCTCAAACTCAGACTATTGGTTTTTTTGGCGTTGAACCGAGGCCAAAGAGCCAGGCCGGTCGGAGCTGTGGAGCATCAGGAGGAGAGGGAGTGAAGGGGCAGGTGGGTGGGTGGGTGGGTTTGGGTGTATGTGGGTGGGTGTGGGTGGATACAAGAGGGTGTTAGCGACCATGACGGCGCCACCACTGCCTCCCTCTCCTCCGCAGGACACAGATGCATTGGAACCCACCACCCCCCTCCACCTCCTCCTCCACCACCACCTCGCATTTCCCTAATCCCTGTGTGGCTTAGTGCCGGGCCCCGGCTGCACCGCAGGCACAATTACCTAGTCAAAATAAACAGATAAAGACCCCAACCATGGCAATGAACAAACAGCATCCCCCTGCAATTTTTTTTTTTTTTTTTCACCCCCTGCTTCCAAATTGATGCATGACTGTTTTTTTTTTACAGGCGGGCGCGTCCGCATGTCGCATTTGTCTCTATTTCCTTCGGCGGTGAGACAAGAGGAATCCATTTTACTCGTTGCCGATGCGGCGTCATTAGTTAAGAGCTCTTAAAGCCGGTGGAGCCACTTTGATGTGGTGGAGTGTGTTTTTTCGGAAAATCAAGCAGTGCGCTCTCAGTGCGGTGGCGGAGATTTCACGGAGCAGGAAAGAAAATGAAAAACATAAGGGGGGGGAGACAATGACACGGTGCCGGGGAGGAATCCTGCCAGGGGTCTTGCGTACCGGCCTGGTGCAGGTGGAGACGACAGCAGCCGGGCGGAGGGAAGGGACAGACACACAGACAGAGAGAGAGAGAGAGAGAGAGAGAGAGAAGAAAGGTAAAGACGGGCAGATGGAGAGAGAGATGGAGAGATACGGACGGCGTGGTGGCTACAGCGATCAGCGTCTGTGCACCGTTTCTTTTGGCAGCAGATTAGAGAGACATGCCACATCTAACACTGTCAGCGATTACAGCCTGCAATTTTCATTCCTTCCCCCCCCCCACCACCCCCCCATCACTGCAAGAACAACCACCTCCACCACTTCTATCCTCCGTGCCCTCCCTCCCTCCCTCCCTCCCTCTCCGTGCTTGTCGTATATCCCTGTCAGAGCTGTCGAGCGGCGTCGCTCTTTTTATCTGACAGGCCCGCCTCTTCCTCCTGACTTTTTCATTAAAAGACAGCCTTTTACACAAATTCAAGAGAGAGGGGGGGTGGAGGGGTGGCGCACAAATGAAACACAGCAGCGAGACTTGGGTGGGGGGGTAAAGAAAGAGGATAAAGTTTCTTTCTCCCTATTTTCAATTGGGGAAGCTGAATAGCTGAAAACAATGTATTTAATAAGTTCATTAAAATCTATTTCTTTCCATCGTTTCACCCCCTGATGGAGAAGGAAGCTGTATATTTCCCCTCTCTCTCTCTCTCTCTCTCTCTCTCTCTCTCTCTCTCTCTCTCTCTCTCTCTCCCTCCACCTGCTTTCGTCAGCTAAATGAATAGTCTGATTGAATTCAGTGAGGTTTGGGAAGCCTTGACAGGCATTAGTTAGGAAGCATATTTCTACATTCAGTATAAAATGAGCCACTTGGGATTTTTGCATAAATTCTCATTACTTCCTCTGTATCTAAATTGCATTATTTCATCCCTTATGCTGAACATTTGCCTTTGCTACCTTCTCATCCTGTAAATGGACGAGCATATGGTTTACCAGCGCGGCGATAATTGGAACCGTTTCCTAACTCGTTCCACTCCGGGGTCGTAAAGGTCAGCTCACACCTGGCTGATCCGCGTTAGGTCATGTCTACATTTAACCACGCAGTGCTTTAAATAATGCCAGGCCAACAAGGTGATGCTCGTTTCCTGTCTATGTGCTGCCAGCCAACCAGGTTTTTTTCTGTCTCGCGATGCACCGGAGGATTTATGAGGTGAGAGTTGGAAGCAGCAGGAGCCGCTGCACTAACTGCCCTCTGATCTCAGCTCAGTGCTGCTGTCGTCCACCCGCCTCTCTGTTACCCACTTCAGGGGTCTCCTTCCTCGTGGAGAGCCCGTCTCTGTAGGGGGTCTGTGGAGAGGGGAGAGGTCTCGTCGGGGGGCTCACCTCGCTGAGCTGCTCCTTGGAGTTGCTCCTCTGCGGTCGGCTGAGCTCCAGCATCGTCTCGTCCTCGGTGACTTTCACCGGACGCAGCACCAGAGGTTTGATCTATAGGGACGACACACAAAACCAGGATCTTCAAAACGTGAACTTCTCACAGCAAAGCAATTTAGGCAAACTGGAGGTGAGTCATTGTTTCCTCTTTAGACATGAATGATAAGTTTATATTTTAAGTAAACTTTTATTCATTCTATTAAATTTACCTTTTATTTATTGTTTAAAAGTAGCCTAGGTGGCTTACATTTCTTAATCTGTCAGTTTGTGTGCAGTTGACAGGGGCTATACAATAATAAGGAACATTTTTATTTATTTTCTCTATTGGCTGCCCTGCAGTCATTAAGTTAATGTTAATATTTGAAATAAAACTTGTAAAGCTCTAAGTGAATTTGACTGTTGTATTTGAAGGTATGATTCAACATTTTTCCATGGTCCAGTATTTAAAAAAAAAAAATAACCGAAAGAAATCCCAGGAAATCGTAATATCGAATCGCAATACATATCGTATCGCCACCTAAGTATTGTGATAGTATCGTATCGGGAGGTCCCTGCTGATTCCCGTCCCTAGATATAACTGTACAACACTTATACTTTTTACAATGACATGGAGGAGGAGTCAGTTTAATGCATATTATATGGATTGATGCTATGGATTTTAAAACTTTAGCTTTTCCAGTATTTGGCATTCATGAGCATAGTATTAGATAATTATCTATAATTGAATAATTGTACACTACCAGTAACTGATTCATTGAATGTTGTTCAATCTACCAATTGAGAATTTGGACTGTGCATTGATCTTTGAATGACATCTAATATATAAACAAGTTTATTGACGTAAAACAAGAGTTTCATAGTGACGACCAAAATTTTCAATGTAAAGATTCATTCACGACAATAAATCAGACTGCAAAAAAATAAAACCTGCTATGTAGCAACTAGGGGGCAAGAATTAAAGCTCCATCTTGTTTCCAGTCACTCACCAGCATCTATAACTGACTCCACAAGCTGGAGCAGCTATGCATAACAATAAAGCCAAACTAGAAAGTGACTTCAACTGACGTTCCATGGGCTGTGGTCCTTCTATTCTTAACCCGAGGGAAACACAAAGTCCACGTGGTGCCTCACAGCTCAATGTCAGTTTGTGCTTTGGGTAAATGCAAAGCAGAACCGGCTGTAGCAAAAACACCTGCAACTGCAAACCCTGGGCAAGCTGGTGCTTGAGTCACAGCAGCCGGGGAACAGGAGTGCTAAGCGTCATTTCAGTAAAACCAGCTGTTAACTACACGGAGAGAAATTAGTCCAAGTAACGATGACAAATGTGTGTTAAAGGATCTATGAATGAAAACAAGAGTCACAAATGTGTACATTTGTTCTGCCTTGTTCACAAATATAGTTTCCAATCCATCAACAGATACCAAACACAAGAACATCTTACGAATAAATTAATTGAAATTTGATAAAATAGCTGTATTTTGACATACAAAACTTTAAAATTATACAGCAAATAAATGTCGCTTTAGAGATTTTGTGGATATTAATATAAATATATATATATATATACATATACAACAAAAGCTTCTTAACAGAAACAAAAACATAGAAGCCTCAGAGGGAGTAGCAAGTGAAGTGCAATAGGCGACGCATGTAGCAGCCAAGGAAATAACAATATTTAAAACATTCTTTCAAAACAACAGTGTCTAAGAGAAGGAGGTGTTAAAGTATTTATGCAAAAGGAAAGTCTGACAAGAGAAGAAGGAGGCAGTGATGACTATTATAATGATAGAGGTATTTTCAATGGTGGTAGAATATGTGAGAAGGCATATTGTATATCTAAGAAATGTAGTTGTAATCATAATCCACGATTAGCTGCCACTATGATCCACAATCAAAATGCACCATTAATTACAACTAAGAAGCTCCATTGCTTTATATGGTATGGTACCACTATCCACTACACTTCCTCATATGTTGGCACTAGTGTTAACAAACTACATAAGCCCTACAACAAAATTGCAAACTCTAAACAATGCTTAACATATTTCCACATTTTCCCACCTTTAGCAACATTTTATAGAATAAAAAGACCATACTTTCATTTCGATTTAATGTCCGTTTTCTGCCCGTGACAACTTAATAAATCGAATTAATTAAAAGACCAAACAGTGGAACAAACTGCCGCCTTTTAGCAGCTTCAATGTAGAAATGTCAGTGTGTGTGTCCAGCCACCCGCATCACGGAAACCCTAATGCCAACATGGATGACTTGTTTTATTGCCGGCCATCAAGACCCACGGTTGGCGTGCGTCCAAAGTCCCAGCCAGATGGGAGGTTGGCGAGCTCAGCAAGAAAGAGTCTGCGCTGCTGCAGCTCTGGCCAATCACAGAGTCCCATGCTGCTTCCCCACCTTGGAGTACAGTGGCGATGGCCGCGGGGTGTAATCCATTTGACTAGCAGTTTGCGTGTAGCGGCTCCCCCGGTGGCTGGCCCCGGTCTCCTGATCTCCACTGTAATTTAAGCAGATCACTGCTACAATTAACCTTTCCCGGTAAATATCAATTATGGCCCCCGGCTGGGCTAGAATTAAAAGGGTCATCAGCTAATCTGACAGGTCCTGTACGCTACCACCTGGCTGGGAGAGAGGGAGGGAGGGGAGGGAAGGCAAGGCGGCAGAGAGAGAGAGAGAGAGAGAGTGTTTGTCTACCCTTGTGCCCACCAGCTCTCATGCCAAGTAGACACAATTCCCTTTTAATTACCCTGCCACTGCCAGGGCAAGCGTGCTGATTGGCCAAGGGGCATTAGCGGTGCGCCGAGGTCAACAGTGACAGAATGAGGGTGGGGATGGGGCGAGCGTGGCGGAGGAGAGAGGGAGGGAGCTACCCGCCAAGCAATCACGGTGTGGGGATGGGAGGAAGAGAAACCTGGCAGGTGGGCCTAATCAGGTTTGACTTCCACCTCCACCCGCCTCTCCCTCCGCCTCGCTCTCGCTCGACTCGACTGTCAGCCTAATCACGCCTGGAATCTCAAAATAGACGCTGCCCTTTTTTGATTTCCTTCTCTCAACGAAGGGAGCACAAAGGGAAACAGCCCTCCCTGGCACGGCAAGGCAAGGCGGGCGGGCGGGCGGGCACGGAGGCTGAGAGAGAGAGAACGCCGAGGTACAGCCTGTGTCACGCCGCCGTCGAGTGCAGCGCTTGATTACTTTGTTTACCCAGCAGCAGTGGTTGCTGACAAATTCCTGAAGGCGTGCAAAGTGTTTCCGTCTCCTCTCGGGCCCGAAGCTGCATCAGCCAGTCAGCAATCAACTCGGCTATTGATCAGAGCACAGCGTCTAATTAGGCACCTACCGTTAATGATGCAGCCGCGCGCCGGCCGTTTCCCCGAGCCGCCGTTCAACGGGACAGGAGGACAATTGATCTGGAGCTGGAATTCACCAACTCTGACAAAAGATTGACAACCCCGACTGCCTGTGATTAAGGCAGGGACTAATTTCCTGTCTGGGGAGGTGTTTAATTGGCCCTAAGCGCCCGACTGTACAGCTTTCATGTGTTGTTTTTTTCCCCCTGTTTTGGTCGACTCATTAAGGCCGATTTATGCTACTCCGTTTTTTCGGATACGGACAGATAGGACCGCCCTCTCCCCCGTGGAACCTCCTCTCCGAGCGCCTCGGAGAGCTTTTCGTGCACCTCTGATTTTTCTAACTATCAGTGGATATTTCGGATAGCCCACGGACACCCCTTGGCTGTGATTGGTCCGATAACGACATCATTTCCGTACGATTTCCGGATTTCACATTTCCAGACCACAAACTTCCGGTTTTCTTCTGGTTTTCTTCTGGTTTTCTTCCAGTTTTCTTCCGGTTTTCTTCCGGTTTTCTTCCAGTTATCTTCCGGTTTTCTTCCGGTTTTCTTCCGTATATCATAAGTTAAAATCCAAACACAACTACGATACGAATATGGATAGCGACATTGAAGAGCGTCTAGTGGAGGAGGTCCGGAGGTCCGAGCATCGACAGAGGTAAATAAACACGTGGACTTCTTCTTCCCAGAAATGGGGTAGGCTTCTCTGAGCTCGTCTTCCGTTGCGCCACCTATGGGTTTGGCGGTGAATTGTTTTCAGACGGACGGTCGTCGGTAAAAGCATAAATCAAAAAGAGTCCGTGGTGTCCGTGCGTCCCTCTCCGCGACACGGATACGTAGAAGCATAATGGAGCCTTTAATGTTGAAGGTCGTCTGGGGAGGAGTTTAATTGGCCCTAAGCTCCCGACTGGACAGCTTTCATGTGTTGTTTTGGTCGACTCATTAACGTTAAAGGACAAGGTAGTGTGTGCTTGAGGGGCGGGGCTAATGGTCTCTGCAGAGGAGTGATTGGTTTACGACTGGTGACATAGTTCAAGGTCATCATGCCTTTCCACCGCCCTTGAGCTAATGCCTTTGAAAAGCCCAGAGGGGAGCAGGTCCACCTGGCTGTTTTAAAAAAGGATTTTTTAATTTGGTGGTGCGGATTAAATTTTGTTTACATTGGGGGGTTTAACCCCATATAGCATCGGGGCAAGGTTAATCAGGCTGAACATGATTAATCTGTGTGTGTGTGTGTGTGTGTAGGGGGGGGGCAGTTTGATCTGAGATGACAGATAGAAGAGAGATAGAAAACATAGCTAAGTCAGGGCCTGTGTTTTACATGAATAATGAACTGGAAATTAGCTCCATTAGTCTCGGTATTGAACATGTCTGCCGTCCCTCTCTGGAGGCCGGCGCTCGGTGCTCTTTAATTATCTTCAAAGGGCCCTCCAGCATCTTAATTTCCCCCCCCCCCCTAAGTTGAGTAGTGTTGACTTGGGTTTGCTCATTTATACCACTCTAACCCCTGGGTGAAGACCACCCCCCCCACCACCCCCACCCCTGCTAATAGAGGGCTATTCTAGGCATGGATGGAGCCGGTTCAGTTCGTGCTAGGCTTGGCCAACTTTCGTTTTCCCTTCGCTCCTCTCTCTCTCTCCTCTCGGTGTTGATCAACCTGCAGCCTGTCAGCAGTGGGGGGGGCTGACGGGGGGGGGGGGTGATGCTTTGTTGTCTTGGTCTTTTGATCCCCCCTCCTCCTTCACCTGGCGGGAGGTTTTAAGGGGGCGATCGGACGGACAGCTGTGCGCTCGCCCACCTTCTCCCTCCTTGACTAAAAGAAGCTGTTAGTCTCGACCCCCGGCTTTTCCTCTTCCTGCTCCGGCTCCTCTCTCTCTCTCTCTCTCCGCCTCGCCCCCCTCTCTCGCCCCAGCCTGCCGTCACCTGTCAACAGCGCTCAGGGAGTCTGTGCTTCAGCCTTGTCCCGGTGTCAATCCTCATTACCCCAGGATCTTGGACCCTGTCCCCCCCACCCACCCCCCTGCCCGGGCTCTTTCTCTTCAGCTCTGCACTCCCTCACTCAGATCGCCCCTCTCTGGGTTCCCCCCCCCCCCCCATGCACAGGGCGGGAGGAGACAAGAGGCAAATGCAGGAGAGGGAGGGAGGGCTGGAGAGGACGGATACAGATCCTTCCTATAATTTGTTCTGAAAAGTGTCCGGCGCAAAGGACCCTCACCCCCATTAACCCACCGACAGGCTGCTGCTGCTGCTCAGGGAGGCCTCGGCACTGTGTGTGTGTGTGTGTGTGTGTGTGTGTGTGTGTGTGTGTGTGTGTGTGTGTGTGTGTGTGTGTGTGTGTGTGTGTGTGTGAGGCGGGCAGAGGCACCGTAGCGCTCAGTGCCGGGCTCCGGCTCCGGCACCGGCTCAATCTATCGGCTCATTATCCCCCCCCACCTTGGCCAGGGTGCAGACAAGTGCACTTTAGGGCCACAGGGCAAATTGATTCATCTGCCTTCATTTTCTTCAGGCTCCGAAGTGGCAGCTGCTCGGAGGCAGGGTGGGGGGGGAGTGGGGGGGGAGCTGCAAGACGTTGAGAGACAGAGACGAAGAGAAGGGAGGAAAGAGAGAGAGAGAGAGAGAGTCTGGGATAGAGTGAGATGAAGGAGGGAGGCATCAAGAGAAAGAGGTGTTCCTGGCTTAGTTCCCCCGTCCGTGTCTCATTTTACTTTTCCTCCTCTCTCCTCCTCCTCCTCCTCCTCCCTCTCTTCTCCCGCTCTCTCCCTCTTTCTCACTCTCTCACCTTACAGCAGAGCCGACACCTCCCTCCCTGGAAATCGCGATCAAGACATGCACTCACTCCCCCCCCCCACCAAGTCCCAAGTTGGAAATTAGCCCAAGGACAAGCGAGTGGATTTACTACAGGGAGAGCAAATGGATTTTTGCTTTTATTTTGACGAGTCCCAGTGTATCCATTACGCCTTTTAATCATACATTATTCATAGAGTTCGCCTGATAATAAATGACCACATAAAAAGGGGTACACATATTATACAAGGGCCTAAAATGCTCCCATAACTCTCTCTCTCTCTCTCTCTCTCTCCCGGTGCACTCAGAACTACATCACATTTGCGAGCTGGTTTACAAATACGAGCCTGTGGAAATCGCAGCAAGATGGCGTTTCTATTCCACGCCACGACACCAGGACACGACAGAGCAGTTGGCAGATTGAAAGCAACACGTATAAATGAGGGACATCGGAAACAGATTAGAGGGTGTGACCAGCGCCGCCGCTCCCATAACGCACACTACGCGCTGTGCGTAGGGCACCAAGTCCTGAGGCGGCACCAACAAATAGGAAACTGAAAAATCATCATAGTTCTAATAATTATGTAGCCGAGCGTTTGGTTGTATCATAGGTCCGAACTCAGCGGACAAAGAACACGAGAGCAGGTCATGCGCTTGGCACAGCACACCCGTTTATTCTCCGCTCACTTTTCACAGAATCCACTTCCTTTAAATCCCCGTTTCAAAATAAGAGTCACTACCAACAACCCGCTAGAACAGGAAGTCAACGCTCAACAATAACGTCATTAAATAAAATTGCTTACGATTATAACGCCGATATTATTTCAGTATAGAAATATCAGGCACCTTTTGGGCATGTATTGTAAAAAAAGTTACATGACAAGTCCTGTCATTGAGAGTCCATCAGCAAGTGACAATGTAGAGACGCGGATCGTGTTGAAATAGCACGGACAGGTCCATTTAAAATCCCGTCAGATTTTAATTTTCCAAGGGGACTAGATGGCAGGGCGCCTCATAGTAGCCTACAATTCAAAACACTCTCAAATGGAAAAGAAAATCCTGAGAAGTTGGCTTGTTAACTCGCAACAAAGCAAAGCTGTGAAGATTTTCTCAATACTTGAATGTGTGTGTTTTAGCTGTTCTACATAGTGTGTTTACAAAGTAAAGTAAAATTGTGTGAATTATCTACTTCTAAATCTTTGCTTTATTGAAGAAGATTGCTAACTTGTATACTTCTGCTTTTAAGTTTGTATTTATGGATGACTATTTAACTTCTACGAAGATTTTGCACATCCCAATACTCGCGTGTATGTATGTTTTGGCTGTTTTGTGTACTGTGTTTACAAAGTAGAGTTCCCTTTTTCGTTTGAATAAAATGTTTAACTAGGGGGGGCATCATAAAGGAGTTATGCTTAGGGCACCAAAATGGCTAGCAACGGCACTGGGTGTGACCTATCAGTTGCTCACCATGTGCCCTGTGCACAAAAAAATGCAGCATAGAATGCGGCACAATGTAATAACTAACCGGGGTGGCCACGGCGACCGCCCGGCACCGCAACAAAGCCGTCAACATGAAAGCTCAACCGCCTCCTCGGCCTGATTCCCAGTCAACAGGGACCTGGGGGGGGGGCCCGGGGGTCCCGCAGGGCCCTGTCTGGAACAGATGAACTCGGGAGAGGAGCCCTCCCTCTGGGGCCCCAGGTCTCTCCAATCACTCTCACCATATGCCTCCTGGGGGAGTAAGGGAACAAGGCAAAAAGAGGAGGAAGAGGAGGGGTGCACCTGCTCCCAAATATGAAACCATCCCTCAGCACCTGTCCCGGGGGGGGTCCACTGACAACCGCAAACCGACCGACACACACACACACACACACAAACACGCACCTGTCAGCCAGGACCGTAGGAGCAGTATCTGCCCTGCGCTGATAAGCACAAGGCCTTACAGCAGGAACATCCCCCCTCCACCTCCTCTCCCCCCCCCCGACTCCCACTCCGAGGCAAGCATTTCTCAGAGCTACTAACAACAATTAGGCCGATGATGTCAAAATGCTAATGATGTTATTGGAAGGAAAGCAAGAGGGCAACTCCGGATCAGCGTGTATTGCTCTTCATCGCTGCAGCCAACATTATGCAGATCTTCGTCTCTTGTTGCTCCGTGAGAAAACGCACGCCTTTTGATTTTTTTCCGAACAAACCGTTAGCGGTGAAAGCAGCGAGTGCGTTTAGCAAAAAGATTTATGCATGCTAGCCAGGAAAAAATTCAAATAGCGTTCACACGGGAGTTTGTTTTCTAATTTCTTGTAACTCAACATAATTATTTGCAAGTCAAAGTTCACGTTGGTTTTTCAAAAACGAGAGGAGGGGTGGAGAGGGGGGGGGCATTCAAAGTCGCAGTAAAACAAATTCAGGTTGTGGTACACGCCGCTGGAAATGCCACATTTGCACTTAGTGGTGAGCAAATCCTTTTGGAGAGTGAGAGAGAGAAGGATTTTATTCATTCGATTTCAAGTGTGTGTGCTGCTGTAACCTCTCAGTGCCATAATTATCTCAGCAGACCTCTCAGTCACTAAGAGTATTTTCAAGGCAGAGAAAGAAAACACACACACACACACACACACACAAATGTATGCTAAAATCGGTTTATTATACTCAATGTTTTTCGTATCTCATTTCTATAAATAAATAAAGTTTAAAGTTTCTGAGTTATAATGTTCTTTCACAGCTAATGTTGTTAACACACAACGTCATAACTCACACGTCATTCCACTTCTTTGTCATTCAAACAAATAACTGCCACTATTGTTACCTACTCCACAACATTGGAGCCCATTGGCTACTGTCTGACAACGAATTAGCCTCTGGGGGCAACAACCAAGTTTTCAATTTGTTTTCCACCTCCTTTGCTCTTCACTGTTTACCTGCAGACAACCAGAGCTCAAATGGAGTCTATGGAAATAGAAACCAGAAGACCCCAAATCTTGTCCCTTACCTATAGATTCTACATATTCACATGATGCATCTGTTTATAAAGATTACCAACAGTACAGCACCAATGATAAATCCTGTTACAGAATAAAAATAATTGAGGTCAAAGTGGCCGGAGTCTGTGTGCAGCTCCCTATCATCACGGCAGTTCTAATAGTGATAATGTTTATATTTCATATAAGTCAGAAGCAAACTTTACAACATATTATCATAGAGTATAAAAAAAGAAACAGCTCCAGGTGGAGCTTAAAGCATCAAACAGGTTGTTTTTTTGGTGATCGTAGCAAAAATTCAACCGAATAACTGATTCGATCTTTCAGATGTCTGCATGTGTGAGATAAAATGTCCCTCCACCTTTGCAGGTCAGAGTGTTTTGCTCTAGCCAACACTGTGACCATAATAAGTGCTGGTATGCTACATCAATCACAGCCCCGGCAACAGTTTCATGTGGAAAGGATTTATCAGTTATGACTCTCTACTCCTTAACCTTTACGTGGACGGAGATAAGGCCGGGCGTAAACACTTTTATCAGCTGATAAGAGGCTGTTTGCCGGACGGATCATCGGTCCAGACAGATGATGAAATGACAGAATGTGTGACTACACACTGAGGGTTTCACAAGTTATCTCACAAGTTGGTTAAATATCAAAGAAAATACGGCTCTCTGTAAATATTAAGCAAATCCAGATGTAGGTCATCAAATATAAAAATACTGACAGCGAGTATTTGGATCATTACAAAATAATTGTGAGGAACTTTATCCAGATAAACCCTGATTTAAAACACTCCACACATCATGTTTGTATATAAACAACAGGATTGTCTTTCTAACATATAACTTTGCTTTTTTATGAATACATTTTTTTACACACTGTTCACTCATAAATGCTATAACACCCTTAATTATTTTTTTAACACTTGAAAATGATCTTATTAGCATTCGAAAAAATTCCGTTTGGGGAGGTGCAACATTCACACTCTCTCCTGCGACTACACTTGATAACTTTGTCACCCTCACACGTACTTTAAGAAATGTTTAATTTCCTCTAATGTAATCTGAAATAATTATCAGCTGGAGCAGACGGATCTGCCCCTTTTAACAAGTCCACCAAACACGCACACACACACACACACACACACACACCTTAAAACTAGCTATCATTCACTTCGACATAATTAAAACACTGAAGATGAGATTGTTGGGGAAAGGAAATGAGCAAGTGATAAAAAAAAAGACGCAAGATGAAGAACAGTCTGAAACTTCCAATCTATCTTAACTTTCGCCTTCAATCACGTACAGAAATGGCTCTTTAATGGAAAGTCTGAGTAAAATCGTGACCTATTTCTAAATCATGACACGTTTCTTACACTACTGCTTTTAGTGGAGAACAACGTCCAGCGGACCAATGACCAACAGGGACATTAGAACGGAAAACTCCTTACCCATTGGTCCAAAAACCAACATCCACATCTGGCCTTTGTCTGCGATAGGAATGGATACAATTTGTGTTCAATCCAGCATCAAATGACTGCAGCAGACACAGGGTTTTTTTCGGCAGTGATAGAAACATGACACCCAGGTGAACGTGCTAATTTGATAAGACAGAGAGGTGAGCGAGCGCCTCAGTCGTGACCTCGAACAGGAAGGCAAACCTCTCTACTGGCAATGGCAAATGAATCATCTTAGATAGTGGGTTCATTCTCACTGAAAAACCAACGTATACCGGCTAATATTGGAGTAAAAGAGTAATAAGTACATTTATTTATGTTGGGTTGATTCTTTTTTGTTTTTGTAGATCATACAGGAAAAGAAGCATTTCAATTTAATGTGATTTTCTTGCTCAATCTCATGTGTTTGAATGACAGAGTCAGTCAGTGATGATCACACATTCTCAGAAACACCGGCTTCTTTGATGGCAACAGAAGGATCTGAATCCACTTCAGCTTTCAGTTATTACAGAGGTGGTAACAGCTGGTAGTATCATTACAATAGAGATCCAAAATTGCAGGCAGTTTCTTTTTAATTAATTTTGATACTCAGTAGTTGTTATCTTGGCTACAGCTTCTCTACATCGTTGGATTTTAAACCACAAGATAAGGTTATAAAACAAATGTCAGAAATGTGCTGTTAGAGCCAGACACTGGAAATTGGCTTTAAGCGAATAATAAAATGAAAAACTCACAAAACCACTCATATAATCTTACTGATGTTATTTTTTATAAAGATCCTTTTCATTTGGTTATTAAAGACTTATGACAGAGATATGTACTGCACAGAAGATTTGTCGGTCGGGATAATAAACATGTCAGTGGGTAAATTATGTAATGGCAACACAGTTTCTGGATAACATCATTATCTTTAGTGTAATGCCTTTTACTTAGCAGCTGATATACTGTATATGCCAGGAACAATATATCTGTGATATTAAAATTGGCCGATAACACTGGCCTCGCCAAAACATGCATTGCACTCTAATTAGCAAGAGTCACATGGGACACATAACGTTCTGATGTTACTCCGACATCACTATGAAATAAAAAAGTGACGATAGAATAAAAAGGAAGAACACGTGAATCCATGTTGATTTCAAGACTAATCAGGCACGGTATGGCAAAATAAAATCTATTCAATATTGGTGCAACCATGCATTTATGGAAAAACTTTGATCCAAAACTATTGTAAAGACAGTCCTATATGTCAAACATTGTAGCACTGTATGCTGGAGCTCATCAGTCGGACATAGTGTGGAGCGGAGGCATGTCGTCCGAGGAGAGGGAGAGCTTAGAGGAAAGAGACAGGTGGAGGGAGGTTTCGAGAGAGAGAGACGAGGTCGAGGCGAGAAGTCAGGAGGTAGTTTGCAGTCAGTGAGCGAGCAGAGAGAGAGAGAGAGAGAGAGAGAGCGGCAGAGACAGAGTGCTCTGGGCTTTTTTAATAGGAGGCAGATGCAACACATGTAATGAATCAGCTTCGGCTCAACGCGGCTTCCCTCTGATGTCTGAGCACTCGTCCTGCCCTTGGAAAACTTCTGGGACGTTATCTCATGCCTGCACACACAGTGCCAGTGAATTTAGGAGGAAGTGTAGGTATGGGGGGGGGGGAGGAGGAGGGGAAGAGGGGAAGAGGTAGAGGAGTTGAAATGTATGTGTACTAGCAAACTTAAGCAGGAAGATATATTCATGTTGTTTGTGCTAAAACACTAAAACACGCATATTGGAACTGCATCTTGGTTTGAATGTGCTCACATGCTTCATATACAGGATCTGCAAATGTACTATTGTGCATGTATCTGTATGTAAATAAACATTTTCTTCAACCTTGTGTTGAGATGAAATGGTTTGAACATTTTGTATATAACCATTATAGTGACCTAAATGAACACAGTTTTTTAAGTATTATAACGATATATTATATTGTGGTATTGTTAAAATGTTCTGTAAATGTAAAAAATGACTGATACACAAATTACAACAAATAAAGTTTTATATTGACATAATATATATTAACAAGAAAAATGATGATAGTATTTTCAAGGAAAATAACTTGCTACGTGGAGTTGACGACAACCCCAAATGTCGGGAAAAATATCATCATTCAGCGTTAAATACACACAATTCGAAGACAGTGGACAAGTGCAACTAACAACATTAGAGTGTTAGAGATGTGTTAAGAAATAATATTTCCTGAGTAATAAAGACATATTACCAAACTTAATTTAAATTTTGGAGCTGAATAAACTAGTAGGTTCAAATAGAGCAAATGCATCCACATTATTCAGAGTTGTAGTTTTGCTACTTTACCTTTTGTATAAATGCAAATAAATGTATCATCACATGTTCATAAAATCATTATTTATCTATATTTGAACAAGCTATATCAATGATAATTTCACTAGTTGCAGCAACTTAAACAAAAAAATAGCATATATCTTTGGGACCACGTTTCGAGATGGTTCAGAACAACCACCTGATTGGTTGGAACAAACTGACAGCACAGTGACGGAGGGACGGGGCAGACAGACAGACAGACAGACAGACAGACAGACAGACAGACAGACAGACAGACAGACAGACAGACAGACAGACAGACAGACAGACAGACAGACAGACAGACAGACAGACAGACAGACAGACAGACAGACAGACAGACAGACAGACAGACAGACAGACAGACAGACAGACAGACAGACAGACAGACAGACAGACAGACAGACAGACAGACAGACAGACAGACAGACAGACAGACAGACAGACAGACAGACAGACAGACAGACAGACAGACAGACAGACAGACAGACAGACAGACAGACAGACAGACAGACAGACAGACAGACAGACAAAGGGGAGGTTTCCCTCAAGCTCAAAGGTATCTGGATTACCACAAACTAAAAAATGCAGCTTTACTGTATGAAAGATGTATTTAAACTTATATTGAACTATTTTGGTTTGGTTTTAGTTTTACTCTGAAGTCAGGGGATGGAATAATTGTTAAACACGAGGACACAAGACACTGTGACACTGTGTTATAATCTTTCCTTTCATGCACCCTCTCTGCACAGTGCTTTCATTATAATAATTATTATTTCATTTTCTGATAGAGAGTAAAAGACAGGTACAAGTAAGGGGAAGTTTTCCAAAAAGGTCTAGTCCTCAACTAGAACCGCTCTTTCAAGTTTCTGGGACATTGTTTGAGGTTTGGAAGACACTGGTGTAAGTGCATCAACCTGCACTTATGATAGCACATAACCTGCTGGTAGACAACTGCTGGATGTTGACATATTGGTATTAGCATGTTAACTAGCACATGTTAACATGCTAACACCCTCTTTGATTGCCTTTGGATCAGTGTTCATACGGAGATGAAATCTGACCTTGGAAGACGTGGTGGAAAATCTACAACTGCCAAAGTCTGGTTCACATCATTGCCTCGAGTATTGAACATGCTGGATTACTAGAATGACTTACTGGGACACTTAATAGAGTGATATTAGTTCCACGTGTGCTTTCCCTGCAATGAAAGGTTAACATATCTGCTGTAACAAACACCTCGAGACATTAGGGTTTCTGAAACTTTCTATAAGCAACACAATTTAGCAGAATAGTTTGTGTATCCTCGCTGCAAACCAACTAACGCTTGCAACAACCAGACTTTCTATTTTCCTGTTTTTTGGATTTGCACAATTTTGCTGCACTTGTGATTTATGTCATTTCTAATTTATTTTCCTTATATTTAACAAATGGAATAAAATAAAGGTTGGAAATAATCATATGGAAATATTTAAAACATCCATCTGTCGAGAAATTCCTCTCTTTTTCGCGAGCAAAGAATCATTGCTCTTTTGACTTGCAGCAAATTGGGAGATTGGTAGTGCATCACAGTGCCGTCACACTCCCTTTTATCTTCCTCCATATGTGGGGCTGCATAAGGAATGTTTTAAATCCCTCTAACCCCTGATGCAGAGAGCGTGCAGCTTGAGCACCTGACATGCAAAAATATGAAGGCCGGGGAGAATTATGGGAGGTCAGGAGAGACAGTGGGGAGACGGAGAGGGTAAATGGAGGAGAAGTGAAGGAGAGGGAAGAGTTGATGCATTCTTTCAGTGGTGGCATCTAGGTAATACTTAGGAATATACACAGGTGCACAGTATGTAACAATATCCCTTCAATTCAACATTAATACTGTAAGTTTTGCAGGGGAAGGCATCACCACCTTTCACTTCCATTAACAAACCTGTGTGCTCTTTGTCTGTGCAGTGGAACGTGAAGCATGCACGTGTTAATGTGTTGATTCATTTGTGTATACATGTTGGCTACATTGTGTGTTAGTGTGTGTTGGCTAGCTCTCGGGATGTGTATGAGGCCGGGAGGGAATCATCCCATCGGTGTTGCACGGGCCAATGGGAAGACTGACAATTTGGATTGGGTTGATACTTTACTGGCCCTTGAAAATTGAATTTGACTAAACTACTGTATTCTCACTGACAAAATGAAATTGACACTTAAAGATTCAGTGTGTAGAATTTAATGACATCTAGTGGTGAAGTTGCGTATTGCAGCTGAACACCCCTCACCTCCCCCTCCCCTTCCAAACATGAGATTGAACCTGTGGTAGCCTACAGATGTCATAAAAACTCAAAAGATGTTTAGTTGGAACAGTCTGGGCTACTATAAAAAACACAGCGGCCTCCGTAAAGAGAACATTACTGAGATTATTTTATATTCATTTCTGCCGATAGATCCCTTTCACCTAAATCTTACACACTGAACCGTTAAAGGAGTTTGTGTCAGATTTGGAATGAGGTAAGCTAGGAGAGATAAATAGGGTAGAGCTACACTGGAGACCTCCTTCCTGTCATTCGGTTGTTTGGCTGTGACATCTGCCTCTTTGTTGTCAGTTCCATCACTCCTGCTTGAACCAGAAGAGAGAGGCTGGTGGAGGAGATCGAGCAGGAGGAGGAAGAGGAGGAGGCGGAGGAGGAAGGAGCAGAGGATTGCAAAAGCTTTGGGTTCGTATGGAAATTAGGTCTTAGAAAGAAAAAAAAAGGGAAAGAAACGACGAAAAGCAGATGGAATCAGCCGTTGACATGACAGCATCCAGCCTAGAGAGCGCAGATCTACTGCTTGTGCAATTACACGGCTGCATTTGCATCTATATGATCCCTCAAAACGCTGACATGCACTGGGATTTTCTGCCTCGCTATCTGCGAGAGCCTGTACACAATTGTGTCTGTGTGTGTGTGTGTGTGTGTGTGTGCGCCTTGTGTGTGTGTGTGTGTGTGTGTGTGTGTGTACGTGAGCATATTCACAACATTAGTTGATCTGACAGGCCCTGCTTGTCACAATGTACACTACATAAAAAGAGGATGCAGTCGGTAGAAGAGGATCATGTCCATTGTGTTAATAGGGATAATAGAGATTTAATAAGCTTACAGGGGGATTCAGTGTGCATTCTAATTGGCAAGGCCCCTCGGATGAAGCGGTTCCCTGGACCGTTCCATGTGTTCCCACTCATGGGAATGGGATAAACAAGTTCTAAGTGTAAATCTGTGAAATTTAAAGGTGTAGCGTAATCTCCAAATTCTTGATCTGGGATTATGTGATTGTGCCAGTGGCTGTTAAATAGAAAGATATACTACAATGTGCTCTTATACCTGTATGATGCTGTGCTATAAAAAAAAAAAATATGGCTATTACTTCATATGTTCTATAAAATGAAATTATTATCTCCGCTAAAACAGTTGTGTTCTGGACGGATTACCATAAAATTTGATGGAACGATGCTGTCTGAGTCAGAAACCCTTTTTGGTGCGGCTCCAGATCCGGGGGCGGATCAAGGAATTTTCTTTCTCTTTCTTTAACATTGCTAGAGCATTTTACATTTTCATAAAAATTTGTCAAAGAAGTATTCATGGATCTTGATGAAAAGAATCAGGATGTGAGTGCGTGCATTTGGTGCAGATCCAAAATAAAATCTCAATCTTGTTCATTTAAATGTGTTTTCACAACGGGGCCGGTTGGGCCTTGGTGGAGGTATGCACTCTACTGATTCCCCTTCAAGTTTGGGTTTTGTTTTTTCCCCTGTATGGATCAAGAGAATGTTTGGCAACTAGTGAAATGGAAAAATCTAAAGTATTTGGTGTGTCATCATATAATACAGTACATCTGTCTTGTCTGACAGTTTGATTTGAATGGCTTTGGATGATTTATTTCTAAGGGTTCCGTTATCTTGCAGCTTTTGTGTTTGACGACTACCTCAACTTTGAAAAGTATTTTAAAATAGACATTTTAGATGCCAAAATCCAAATCAACCATTTAACCTAACTGCCCTCTACGTCATTCATTCTGTAAAAAAAATCTTGCAGTCAACATCACTTCCTACATTATGCGGAAAACCAAAGATGGCCCAGATTCTCCACTGGCTAGATTTTCCGTTTGTTATTGCCATGAACCGTCCTCCACCTTCCAGCAGCAAACACTCATTCTTTAGAGTATCCAGACTGACACTCTGCCATTTCCAGCACGCAGCGAAACTCAAATGTGTCACCTCTGTCTCCTTCATGTACATGGGCATTTATGTCTGTGTGTGTGAGAATTGTTGAGAGTACGTACATGCACATGAGTCACTTTCCCAGATCCGCTTGATGGCAGTAACACATTTTAACTTTTACGTACACAAACACACACATGTAAAGTTGTCGAAAATACAGCATGTAAACCCCTGCCACGGGCTCACAGCAGAGGAAGTAGCTGGCAGTGCAGGAGGAGCAGGGGAAGGGAAGAGGGAGGTGAGCGCTGAATGTGGAAATGACAGGAGGATATCAGGAGGCTAATTGCCTTGAGGAGCGGCCCGGGCAACCTTGGCAGGGTGAGAAGTCAGGGGCTTTGGCCCTCCAGGGCACAATGCTGCCAGGGTAATTGTGCCACGATCTTGACCTTGCATTGCTTAAACCTTACCCTCGCCTCTTCCTCCCTCTATCCTTCTCTCTTTCTTCAGCTCCGTCTTTCCCTCGCTGAACCTAGAGAGGAGCAGGGAACTGCTCTCCACTCTAATGATGTCAGCTCCCCAGAGGAGGCATCTGTCTGCTGAATCTCAACAGCTAGCCTTCAAAGTCTCGGCCTGACCCAGAAGCTGGAGGGAGGGGTGTAAGGATGGAGGAGAGAGCGCAATCGGCCCTGTGCAACCACAACCTAAACAACCAGCGTGACCAGCACTCCTGGAGGGGTCACAGAGGTCCAGACCTGCTCGCTCGGCCTCTGTTAGTCGAGCTCTCAAACAGTCAAAACACAAACATAGGGAGGTAGTAGGAAGCAGATTCAACATGCAAATTAAAGAAGGGAGTGTAAAGATCAGCACATGAATTTAACAGTTTGCAGCATTCAACACCAACTAAGCTGCTACCTGGTGTGACGAGTGCTTTAGAATATCTCAAACACTTAAAAGAATCAGAGTATGAAGCTCTTCATATTTCAACAGTAACCAAATCTGACAGTTTTAGTTGATTTTTTGGAATGTGAACTTCATTCAAACTAAAATACTGCTTCATTTTCAAGCTCATTCTGTAGAAGTAGCATGTTTTGGAGAGACCTTGATACAACAGCTCTGCATGACGGCCACAACTGCACAGACTCTTGTGCCAAATACGTCAAACACACAAGATGGCAACTCCACAATCTGAGATATTTTGGCTTAACTTTTGTATAACTGGAGGGAGTTGAGATGCATTGTCCATCTTTATAAATAGTCTGTCATAAGAATGCAAAGAGTTGTCCAAACTCTGATAAACAAATATTTATGAAAATTATACAAAATTGTTAAGAGTTTTCTTTACCTTTACGACACAACAATAAAATGCCTGAGCATAGGTATCACATGTTTAGAATTTAAAGACGTTTTCTATCATGACATCATTTATTTCTTCACATCACACATACAGTAATAATTTGGATTTTTAGTATTTGGTTTGTTTTTCAGATGTTTTTTCTGTATTTGATTTGACTGCAATCTTCGGGGAAGAACCACTTGTGTTTCAGTTTGTTCTGCAGCTTTGTTGTGATTTGGCTTTGGATTCGAGCTGCAGTAAGAAGTAACTATTGACTTCTTTCTGTATTTATTGTCACAACTACATTATTCACACACAGACAACATACCAACATTAATAATATTGTTTGGATTTTGAAAACTCCATTTACTAGAAAGAATGACAGTTAAAACTCTTTAAATGTTTGCAGCTATGTTTATATTAATGGTCCTGGTATAATAATGAGTCCCACTGTCTGGTTTGACTTACACAAGACAAGACTAAGACTAGAACCAGAGGTAGAACAAAGAGGATCCTGGGAATGTTTTCAGACCAAAACAAACGCCTCTGGAAATAAAGTCTATTATGTAGGAATTATAATAAATCAGCAGGCACGTACATTTGGCTACTGCAATTTGTTTGAACATTTGTGTCCCAGACGCCAGAGTGTGATTGGTCCGCCCCAGGGTTTTTCTGTCGCTGTTTGATCTGGGATTGTCTTTTATTCAAATCACAGCTAACCCCACCTGCAAGCCAGGCCCGCCTCTATCTACAGAGACCACATCTGTCCTTAAGTCAATAGCAGAGCAGTGATGTGAGGAAGGGAAGGGGTGAGGGAGGAAGCCACAGACGAGGAAATCTGATTCTGCTTAACATTTACCTGGGCTGTGCTCTGTCAATAATAATAATCCAAAATAAAAAACCTTGGTCAAATACTCTCAACCCTGGATTTTTTATCTTAACACTCTGCTGCAACACGACCAAATCACAGACATAACACTGGTTCTAGTCGTGCTTTTTTATGTCCAGTACAAATGGTTTACTTAAGAAAGATGAATCAATCTCAGTTCATTTTCATGATGCAAATACTTTTCAAAACCATCACAGTGGTACTGACAATTCCCCCCCGAACATGACGAATGAGCTCTCGGACCACGTAGCTGTTTCAAGATACTCATCCACTCTTGGAGACACCCAGCAATCATCTTAAAGCTCAGGAGCACTTCACCATACGTCGCATATCAAATTTCATCAAAGGGGCCAAATCACATAAATCCATAGGCCAGCCGTAGTGTGAGGAAAAACGACTCCCACAAGACCCTACTCCTCCTCTAACTCCACCATTACCTCTGTGATTTCTTTCACGTTGCCGCTCGCTGAATTTCTGCCAGAACCATTGTCACCGAGATAGGAGATATAGAAAAATTGCCTCTCTCCTTGACCTTCCAGGGATGGAAGAAGCTTTTTATCCTCCACTTTTCTTTTATTCTCTTTCCATTATTTTATATGGCAGCAGCTGCAAGGCCATAGGCCATATGTGCATTGCATTTCATTCAGCAAAGTTACTTTGATTGCGAATCTCCTGTCAATGAAAATGCAACAAGAGAGATTTCCAGGTCACATAAACGTACAGATTTGTGTTCTGGTTATCAATCACACTACCAGAGTTTCACTATAGTTATATGATCACTGTAAATGTAGGTTTTCCTGTTGAGATTGAAGCAGTGCAACAGCGACAAGCAACAATGTGTTGCAGCCTTTTAACAGCACATGCATTCACTAAACTCTATAGTATAGAATCCATTTATTCACATTTTTCATTTACTGGATGTTAAAAGCAGAACATGGGCTGGTAATACATGTGCGTACTGATGCTGTGCGAACATGTAAAACTCACACCATGCACGGATCTAACTTCAGTCCTCACCTCAGCTTTATGCTTAACAGCGGTGATGCAAGAGGTGGGAAGGGTATCGAAACCTTTCAGAATTTTGGGAACCAGAGCACTACCTGTTCGAAACCTTCCTGTTTGAAATGGACTGTTTGCTTGGTCTGTGGTTATGCTGGATGCAGCTTTTTCTCTGAAACTGTAAAAGTGACCTGCAGTAATTCAGCTACTGCCGAACTCACCATCACCGCCGCTGTTCTCTCTACAAGGACACATGTCTGGGTTCGCTCTGACCGGCGGACCAGGTCCCACGGAGTAAAGTGCTAAATGGAAAAGCAAGGACAGTCTTTTTCAGGTCCATTCACTGTTAAACGACATCTCTAACTGGAAGAGATGAGAGACGTATATAGAGGGTTCAACTGTCAAATTGTTTGCAATGTTTCTTTGTATCAAACGACAGACAGACCATTGGAGCTATGACAACGTTATGTGACATGGACGTGCTGTAGTTGACAGTATGAAAGAAGTAGAAACAAGTGAAATATGATAGAGTTGCTCTGGACATTTTGTGTCTGAGATTACATAGTAAAAGCTGCAACTTTTAATTGGGAATTAGCAACTTTTCTGTTGACTATGCAGAAACAATGTAAAGTTACATTATGTATGGATCTGTGTCCATTGCAGAAGCCCTATGTGAGTCCATGTGACTTTCATTGACTTACGTGTGACTGGACAAGGTGACCCCTAAATAAACCAAATGGAATAATGCTGTGAAATAAAACTTCCACTACAGTTTGGACCAAAGAAAACAACCTGCTGATCTCCCTCCGACCCTTTGTCACCGCTCTATCTCTAAAGCCCTGAGTGAATATTACAAATTACCCGCTTGTGCAAACACTCCTGATAAATGGAGCCGGGAGGCCAGGCCTTAGGGAGCTAACAAAGCAAACACGACATGGTGCATTGCTCTACCTCTCTATCCCCGGAGTGTTTTTACAAGGGATGTGAACGCCTGGTCGTCTGGGTCGGATCGATGGCACATGGAGGCCCGGCTGCATTAACACTGCAGTGAGAGGGCAAATGTCGGGATATCTCCCTCTCTAGCTTTTGACATGTCACTTCAGGAAGACACCCAAGGTTGCTGTCCAGTTTATGTCGTCATCAAAATCAAATTTTCAAAGTTTTATCTTTAAAATTGTATTTAAGAAGTATTTCCTCCAAAGAACCATCAAAATGTAACACAGTGACTGACTAAGCCACAGTCCTTGAAATTACTGTTTTGTAATATGAACTAAAAAATGTAATATTTCAACCTGGTGGACAGGAAAGATGTATTTTCATATCATATTATATTAATGTATCCTTATTCAGCTTTAAGCACCTACAAATAATTCAATATGTTACATTTATATTTCATGTCAGTATTAGTACAGGTTCATTCCATTTGATTCCATTTCATTTTGGAACTAGAAGCCAGTCTTGCAAAAATATACCAGACAAAAGAAGACAGAGGAGATAGAAAGTATTGCTCGCCACAGCGGGCCACTCAGTTCACACTTCTACTGTCACCTGAGGAGAGAAGCTGTGATAGGTGCCTGCAGCTGTGGTGCAATAGAAATACAAAAGACTGACAAAGGCAATGTGTTAACCACTGCATTCAAAAGCTCAGCCCAGTGGAAAAACACCACCTAGTGTAAGACATGTCTACTGTTTGAATGATGTTATAAAAGATGCAAGAGTGAACAAGAGGTAAAAACGAGTCTGAATCTGCAAAGCCAAGTGTTCAGCTGCATCACAGGGGGGCAGATCATTTTCAAAGCAATTTTAGGCAGTGATTTAAAAAAGAAAAGAAAGCAAAAAAAGGGCAGATTAAAAAAGGGCTACACTCCAACACATCAATAGGTAACGAAAATGTTTGCTTCTGTTTTTGTGTCTGTTAATGTCAAAAATAACAACCGTATGCAGCATGTTGGCTCAATTCAACTCAGTGCTGGAGTAAAAGGCAGAGTTTTTCATATGAGGTAACTTTTGGTATGTCCGGTAATCAGTGGCATCAGGTTGGATTTCAGTTTATGGTGCGGCAACGTCATCTGAAAACATGCTGAAAGGGTTAGGGTTAGTTCAGGGCAAGTTCTCACAGGAACTTGTACCCACTCACCAAAGTTACAGAGAGCAAGAGCAGATGATCAGGGTGAGACTCTCCCTAGTCTAAGACATTGTACCATCAAACCCTTTTTGAAGCTATTTTAAGGTAAAAAACCGTTGCATTGTTTTGCTTTTAAAGCCATCGAGGAGCGGCGGTGGCAGCGGTTAACTAGAAGTTAAATCAACTACGGAAAATAGGTTATCAGTTTGTTCAGAGCTTAACTGAACTAACCTGTGCAGGGTTTGTTTTATTTGTCAAACCTACCAAACAGGCTGGAAACCAGATGGAGTGATACTGCTCATTTTCCCATGGCCCTGTGTAAGATTACAGTCAGGCGTAGGAATGACTTCCTCCTGATCTGAACTGGCATCTACTGGTCAAACCATCATGACCAACTGACGCCATTAAAACAATAGGTTCTATAAATAAAGTCTGGTATGAGCCTGCATTGCTTGATCCCATGGAAATTGACTTATCTGATCCAGTTCATACTGGTTTTCGTGATATAATCCAGTTGGCATCACGTAGGAGGTGCCAGCGTTCCGTGCCAACCCAAACAAAACTAAAATAAATATTGAACCGCTTCAAGTTGACAAAGGTAATGACAGTTCACGTGGTGGAGTTCTAAATTTAACAATCCATTCATTGCTGTGGTCAGTTGGCAACTCCTCCTTGTAAATACACACCTACAGTAGTTTACTTCCCGCTCATGTGGCCTGGCTGGATTTTCTGGTGTGGCATGTGACGAGTGACAGTGTGAGGCCAGCCTACGTCAACACAATGATACAACACCAACAGCAGTGATGCAGAGTGCGAGGAAAGATACATCATGTCTGTAAGCTGAGGAGAAAGAAGCTTTTCCCAAGCTTACAGAGGCTTGTGTGGGCTTACAGCTGCCAGCAGGGGGCTTTCTTTTATATTACTACCACTAGTAAGTTAACAGACAACAATGCATAAATAAACATAAACTAGTCTTCAGAGACAATATAAATATATCATCTTACAAAACTGGTTATGGTATAGCACATCCTGTCTATTTCTGGTATGTGTTATGCTTTGTAAACTCATGACATGCTTACTTTGTCTCAACCAAAAAAAGAAAAAAAAAAAACCTGGCTGGGTATTTGTTCCACCATATGTTATCTCTTCATCAGCTGCTAGGCCTTTTTGATGGTGGAGAGGCTTTGTGTTATCTTGACTGCTGTTCCATTTGCATTATGACCATAATTATCTGCATGTATCTGATAAGCGCTGTAATCAGCTTTATCTGTCAGGCATTTTGTCCTCTCTCTGGTGATTTAACAAGTTATACAAGAAAAACGACTCCTACCCGGAACATACGCTCGGCCTGTCAGTTACAGAAAAAAAGGAAGGCTACACATGAGCACTAAAAAAGTGACAACAATATAACTTGTCCAAGTAGTATATGTGAGATAATGTGAGCTTATATAAGGGGCCAGCACAGGACTCAGTCATTATTGTATGGACGAAAGCTGACATGTAAGCACAGTTTGACACTTTGAGCTTTTTATAAAAACACCTGCCACTGTGGTTCTGGTGGTAATCCAATAGCAGATGTAAGTCATAGGGTCTTTGCATCAGAAGGAAAGGCAAGCTCCCCAGAGCGTTCAGGCCCCTAAATAACGTTACACACGTTTGCTTTAGTTGAAACAGCAGACAAGGGCACACATAAATCCTAAGACCACAGCTCCATCAGCAGCTAGGTTATTCGGATGATCCCTTTCATCCTGCCGTGTGCCACCATGGCTAATATAATGAGAAATGACTGCAGACCCGGGGCACACTCACTTGCATTTTTCAACAAAAGTATCCTTGCACAAATGCATGTACTATATATGTATTTACATATATATTTGCATGTGCAAATGTGCATATCATTCTCATTTGCACATGCATATGCGTTTCTTGCAAACCGCATCATCAAAAGCACACATGTAGCCAATATCCCAAGTCAGACATCTGGAAAATATCTACGCCGGTGAAATGCCTGTATGAGGGCAGCTACAGTCCAACTGTGTAGGCATGTCAGGGAGACCGAAGAACAGCAGGGAGCCAGAAGGATGAGGTGAGAGGTGTAGCGAGCATGGTGCCATGTTGAAAGAAATCAGCACAACCTGGGGAGAGAAAGCTGGTACATTATGTCCTACCACTTAGCTTTCATGCTGTTATTTTTGTAGTATTTATTGCCTCTGGCACTGAGTTCCGCAGCATGCTGTGTTAACCGAGCTGCAAGATACTAAACATTAATGTTAACTTATAGTTGATGCTAAATCTTCCTCTTTATTTTTCACAAATGAGCAAATAAACAGAAAATGAATGTTCCTGCTATAATAAAACCAAGTTTAAACACGTTTTTTTTTTTTTTAGATATTGCACTGAGCTGCAAACATATTCCGTGTTTATGAAGCATCATTGTCTCAGCTGTTAAATGCATTAGGCAGCTACAGGCCTGCAAAATATATTAGGGAGACTAAACAACCTCCACACATAGTAGATCATTTAAGAGAATCAAAACAAGACCACAGGACAAGGCACTGTGCATCATGATTTACAGCCTTCAGACAGCAGAGATGTCTGGTTTGAAAGTGGTGTTATGGAGGTCACGCACATCTAGCCTTACTGAAGAGTGGTTCAGGATAGCATTGTCACTTTTATGATGCCTCCAGTGCTATCGCTATATCATAGCAGTTTAAGCTGGCACCTGAAGGGATGATGGTGGTGAGCAGATGTCAAGTCCTTGTTCAGCACAGAGAAGCTCTGGTTTGGCAGAAGAGCTTGGAGAGTCGAGGATGTTACAAATAATGAAATGTAACACAACAGGCCAATCTTACTTCTTGTTTGAACGTGTACAACAATCCATGGATGACTGAGATGAGTATACAGAGACTTTTGAGATTTTCCATTCCATCACTGACGGGATTGAAGGTTAACGTTTGACTAGACCGTCCAATCAAAATGGACGTACAGCATCAATCAAAATCTGGTTGTATTCTCATTATTTTCACTTCAACCAGAAGCTTTCTTCTGCTTCTGAACCAAGCTCAACAATGACACTTTTCATTATATACTGTGTTATATTCAACATACTCCCAAATCTAGATAGTAAAGACCCTGAAGGAACAGAAGGGTCCGCTGTAGCTTGGATTTCAGACCTTCTACTGTATGAAATGATTGTCCCAGAGGGGGCGTGGGGTGTAGGTGGGGTCTATCCTCTGAAATGACTGATGTCTGGGGGACGCAAGGTGTCAAGGGGGACTTTGGTAAATGGCAGCATGTGGCAAGGTCGCCTCTCGATTTGTCTGCCAGTGGGATGGCAAAGGGCCACTGCATAGCGGAGGCCATAGCTTTGTGACTGGCTGACAACCCCCCGCGGCCCCGCAAGCAATGGGGGCCCTCCATCTTGTGTCACTGTGGGGATGTCTAGGACTGGCGTGGTGCAGAGCAAAGTGCCCTCCCCTCCTTTTCAGTGCCTCTCTCCACCTCCCGGAAGCATCCATCACAGCATTCCCCAGTGGGGCGTGGGTAACGGATCGACTTTCCGCCGGAGCGCTAATCAATCCGACTCTCGCTGCCTCTCCCTGGGAACATTTATGGCCTGCCATAAAGCAGGCCTTTGGGGCATTACGGCACCCAGTAATCTTGCTAAGTGAGCAATATTTCCCATCTCTGGGGCTGCAGTTAGATGGGCTTGGGCCATAAATAGCAGAGTTAATCTGTGGCCATGACTTCTCGGCCAACCCTCAGCAGTCACAAACCCACTGGGGCCAGGTGGGAGCCGCCCGGCGGCCAAGGTAAAACAACTTGTGAGACAAAACGATGAGATGGCCTTCTCTTGTGAAGGCATTGGATTGACTCGTCTGAAATGTTTTTCCTCTCCCTCGTCTGTGCGGTGGAAAGAGTCACTCAGGGAGTAGGCATCTATCATGAGAGAGGGCCCAGTTGGAACTGATGCACCACTGTAGTTCCCTCCATTAGCCAGCTAGTTCATAAAGTATATATGAAGAAAAGAGTTTGTCACTGTGCATCCCAAACCCCATTCATTACATTGGCTGGGGTTTAGAAGCAGCTACCAACAGTAGGTGGATGGAATAAAGTAAGGGAGCATCCAGCTAAGATTTGTTTTCGTTTGGATCGGACTTGGCTGTGCAAAGAATATATAAACAGATGAATTTCCTTTTCATGGCAATGCTTTATCGACCTGCCTGAGGGGGGGTTCAGTGGGACGGTCAGGGTTAAAGCAGTGTTCACCCAGAGCTAATGCATGCTAACTAGGCTATGATGTGTGTAAGCTACACTAACAACGTTTTAAATAAACAGGAGGTGAAAATTATCGACTTCTTGAGGCAGTAGAGAACATTTTTATGGAGCCTGACCAGGAAGCCGCCTAACTCAAACTCACCCTTGGTCCATAACGGCTGCCAGTATCCATTATAGACATCTTCACCAACTTCTACAACTTGACGTAATGCAATTAATTTGACCCCTGAGAGCAATATGAAAATGAGGAGTGCTCACGGAACAACTACTTCTGAGGACCAAAACAAATGATGAAAAACACACCAAAAAATGAATGTTCCATTGAGAAATCGGAGGGGTCTTTGACTACTGATTCAAATCCTCTACTTTCAAGGTAAAGTTAAAGAGCATGCTGTTTAAATATACAGTGTACATACTTCATTTTATTGGATGTAAAGTTAAAAGGCAATGACAGAAGGGCAATGTGTGTTTAAAATAAGGCATAAAAAGGAAAACACTAAAGCCAATAATCCGGTTGTATTCTTTCAGCCTTCCTGCCAAGGTCAGTGAGTTCTCCTCAAAGGGGAGCCACTTCCCCATTTTATGCCCAGCTGAGTTAAAACGGATATGTCGATGTGCTAGTATTTCTTCAAAACATCTTAAAACAGGCCCTTTTCTCTCAGGGCACCAGTGGGAGTTCTGTATAGTAAAACACAGACGATAGAAGGTAAAGCTAGCCCGAGGTTGAGTGTTGCCAGAGGGCTACAGCAACCACCTCCCCTTCACCAATAACTGCTGCTGCTTGGGTTGATCCCATTTCATTTTATTTTATTCCACCCATCATGCATCAAAACGTCTCCCTGAGGTACCTCGGCTTTGAGGAGAGGCCTCTGTCTCTTTTTTTTTTCCGCTGGAAGGCCAAGTCTCTCCATCACACCACGGGTGCAGGAGTCAAGGTCCTCCAACCCTCAGCCTTCCGCAGCCCGGCTCGGCTCAGCCAACCCCCCAGGCTGCCTGCTTGTCAGTCAGGGAGGCTTTGCTGACTTTTTCAGTCTGTGGTTCAGGTCAGAAACCCGACATTGCTTTTCCCCATTCAGAGCTAAGCAGAAACATGACAGGTGTCCATGGAAACAACATTTGTGCAGATGTTTCCCGTTCTTTGAAGAATTCAGAGGATGTTTTTAACAAGTAAGGTCAGTTTTCTCTCTACGGCTGCACCTCCTGGGCGGAAAAGGGAAGATGGAATCATGATTTGATCAAACAGAGGCCACATGATGGATATTGAGACGACCATATTTTTAATATAAAGAAAATATTTAACACTGAGCTCCAGCAGTGCTTTGAGGCATTAACCACAAAAGAGAGATGGATTTAGCAATGAAGAATAAGTGAATGTTAAACCAGACAGATGTTTATGCGGATAAAAGCAAAGAACTAAAAATGTAATATGCATGTAATTCAATACATTATCCACCACAGTCCTAAATCAATACATGTAAAATACAAAGTCAAAGAACCTGGGGCAACTTGACCCTTTTAAAATATATGATATGGAAATCGTGACCCCTCACATTATTGTTGACCTGGGTTTGTACTCTACATTCTGTGCTTCACTTCAAACAGTAAAGAGACAATTTGAATACTGGCCAATTAATCAAACTTAAAGAGTAATTTTAGGCTTTTGCTTTCCGACCATCTTTCATCACCTGTTTTTTTCTTCCAGTGAATTCAGCTCCTTCCTTGTCAAACTGTGATCCCGCCGAGAGCGAGCCACAGACTCTGAGCGCCTCTGACGTCTTCTTTGATTCCTCCATTTGCTCGTTCTTCATCTCATCTTCTCCTGTCGTATTTATAGTAGCAGCTAGCATGTAGCCGTTTGTGGTTAACCTCCGCTGATGAATCTTGTCAAGCGTATTGTTCTTCTCTCCCCGCCCTGCTCTTTGAAGCAGTCTACAGAGGCCTCTTCTCGTTTTTCAGACCTGGGCACCATCCAAGAGGTCTCTCTCTCTTAGAGCGCCATGCAGCCCAGCTCGAGCTCAGTGAGTTTCTCGGGTGGTGACGGGGGTTCTGATTGATCCTGGAGTCCCACAAGTCACTGCTGTTGTTGCTGCCGAATGTTCTGGCCAAGCCTGAGTAATGCTCTGGGGCTCCCAAATCATTTCCACTTGTAGCAGGAATGAACCCCGGCTACAATTGGATTCATATGGTCTGGACGGCTGACAAGAATTCCTCTCATCTTCCACGTGTACGGTAGCTCCCCCATCAGGCGGAGGACTCTATTGCTCTTTGTATTTATGACCAATAAAAAGCTCAATAACTGATGTAATGAAAGACATTGGATACAGGGGGCTGCACTGTAGCTGGAACAGAAGATTGGACTGTTCCCCTGAAGAGATGTTATCATTCTATGGCTCAGTAACCATGAACCTGTGATCCACTCCTGCCCTGTGAGAAAGGGACTTCAACTCCCTGACAGCTAAAAGAGAAATAAGGAACATTAACTTTGTACACGCCGACTACGCCACAGAGGGGGAATTGGAAAGGATGAGGAGAAAAAAGGGGGAAACTATTCCGAGCACTGACAACGCTGCTGCACTCGTAAAACCCTTTTGCTTTATCTCTCCCAACAATCTGTCTAATTATGTTCATTGGAGGAGTCCAATTAATCCTCCATTGTCAGCCGGTGGCTAAGTGTTTCTCTGCTCCTCACACTGCCACACGCAGACACTGTGGAATCTACAATTAACACTACCCAAATTTATTTAGCGCCACTTGCCTCGGCTTCTGACTCCCTCCAATTATGCCTAATCAATTCCAGCAGGAAGCGGCGGGGGGGCGGGGGGGGGGGGGGGGAGAGCGGAGCACTAGGGGAGGTCACTGCCATTTGCTGTGACAAACCTCTCTGCGCCACCCAAAGGCCAGACGTGTCAGCGGGGTGGGTTGTCATGTGGCAAGCCATCCTCGCTGAATAGATAACTAATATCCCAGCTGCCCCGGCCCGTGGCGCCTCCACTGACTCCATTGTTGGCGTTAATTGAAAAACACGCGATACAGAGTAAAGGTGGCTGCCCTCGGTTTCCAGCGGTCTCTCTGGACGAACACGCCAGGACTCGGCCTGGCCTCGTGCACACCCTCATCTAATGGATGGTAATTAAATGCCGGCAGAAAATACTGAACCAGGGAGAGTGAAACCGGTCACGAGTGTCAGACGGATACAACTAATTGTATCTATTAGATGGAAATAGATGTTTTAAGTGCACGAGTAAACAACAAATTAGACAACGTACATTAAGGGTTGTTTATAAATCAATGGAATCAATGATTTAATCAACAACGATCAACAACTATAACAAATGTACTGATCCTACACTAGGACCTTGTGCTTTTCTTTGTGATGACATGAGGATGTTTGACGTTTTATTGCTTTTGTATTTCTCTATTTACTCTGTTTTTACATATTAAATACACTTTTATTATAATTTAAAGCCTGTATAGCACTTTGGTCAATAGTGTTTGTTTTAAACATTCCATATACACAAACCTTGACTTGACTTTACAATAACAATAATTATTCATAATCTATATAATGAAATCAACTGTGTATAGCCTCAAAATGACCAAAAAACAGAGCTATCTAAAAATGTGATATTTGCTGTAGAGCTGTTGAATTTAACTGCATCCGACTGTGGAGATCTTCCTGTTGCTGAGGTCACATCATGTAAGTCCCGTGTTGTACATACGTGACATGTGCTTCTGCATGTTTGCAGCATGTGGGTTAACATATACAGCAGCTGTATGCTCATCTGTATGCATACACGCATGTACAAGCATATTTCTGAAGAATGACAATGTATGAGGAATCTGGGAGCCACAAATGCTAATTTTATCACTATGCGTGTGTGTATGTGTGTGTGTGTGTGTGTGTGTGTGTACGTGTATGCGTGTGTGTGTGTGTGTATGCGTGTGTGTGTGTGTACGTGTATGCGTGTGTGTGTGTATGCGTGTGTGTGTGTGTGTGTATGTGAGTATGCGTGCTTGTGTGGGTGTGTGTGTGTGTGTATGCGTATGCGTGCGTGTGTGTGTATGCGTGTGTGTGTGTGTATGTGTGTATGCGTGCTTGTGTGGGTGTGTGTGTGTGTGTGTGTGTATGCGTGCGTGTGTGTATGTGTGTGCGTGTGTGTGTGTGTGTATGTGTATGCGTGCATGTGTGTATGTGTGCGTGTGTGTGTGAAGGTGTATGCCTGCGTGTGTGTGTGTGTGTGTGTGTGTGTGTGCGTGCGTGTGTGTGTGTGTGTGTGTATGTGTGTGTATGTGTGTAGGTGTATGCGTGTGTGTGTGTATGTGTGTATGCGTGAGTGTGTGTGTGTGTCTATGTGTGTATGCGTGAGTGTGTGTGTGTGTGTGTGTGCGTGTGCGTGTGTGCGTGTGTGTGTGTGTGTGTGTGTGTAGGTATTCACTGCCCAAGGCTCACAGGCCGGGTTAGCCTCTCTCCAGCTAACATTTTGTCTCCGTGCTGTCAAACCAAAGCAGCACAGTGGGCACAGACAGTGGGAAGCCGAGCCCACCGACTGGAATAACCACGTTACGAACCCGCCGTAAAACGCCACTAATATTTAATGCCTTGCTGTCAGGTCTGAAGGGCACAGGCACACGGGGAAACCTGTGCAGCCGAGTGTGTCTTCCTCTCCAAGGCTCACTGCACCCGACTGCGAGCGGAAGGGAAATCTGAACAAGAGCGTGTGTGTGTGTCTGTCTGTTTGTTTTTGTGTGGGCGTCGGCCTGACAAATAAAAAAAACAACAATTGCGATCTGGCTGCTACACAAACATCACCACCTGAACTTTTTCTGTTTTTTTTTTTTGTCTCGAGCTCACAGTATTAATATTTTCCCTGAGCCACGTCAGCTTCCGGAGCCACACTGCGATGCTTCCTCACCGCGGAACAGCCGGTGGCAAGTCCCTCACTAATCCACGGGGGTGTATCAGGTGATGGGGGTGGATCAGGTGATGGAGGCATCATCGGCGCCCTGATAACATCGCCGTGTCTCTGGCAGGATCAGGCTGAAGAGGCACCGAGTGGGTGAGGTCAGGCTAATGGCAGCCGATATCAGATCATGGCCTGTCACTGTATAAACCCGGGGCTCGTGTAATCCTCTGGAAAGAGACACATTTAGAGCCGAGGACGCTGGTGAAACTGTCAACATGCCAGCCGTTGTGAAGCTAATGAAAATCAATGTCAGAGGTGAGGTGCAGTGTGTGCATGTAGTGTGTCTGTGTGTACATGTGTGTGTGTGTGATTGATTCACTGTGTACGGCTGTACATGCATTCACATCTGTGTGTATCTGCATTTGTGAATATGTGTGGGTCTTTCAATGTACTTCTCACACATGTGTACATATGTGGAATATGAATGTTGTGCTATACTGGTATTGAAAATAACTATAGGGCTGGGCAAGTTAACTCGTTTCAATCGAGTTAACTCAAGTGATGAGTTAACTCGATTAATTATTTGATCTTGCATTCACTCAGGTTTGATTATTCATTGTTTTATTGTGAAAGTCAGGCTTTTATTTTGTGAAAGTCTGTTGCTGACTGCTGCAGAACAGGAAAAAAGAAAATAATTGGCGGATAAACAATCGAGTTAACTCATCACTTGAGTTAACTCGATTAAAACGAGTTAACTTGCCCAGCCCTAAAAATAACTGATATTTAAAAAAAAAAGGAAATATTCAAATCATTTCAATAATGCACATATGATAGTGATGGTGTAAATAATTGATTGCCTCTTAAAGACTTCAATCTACATATTCAATTCAGTTTTGTCTTTAAGAACCAATGAGCACAAAATGAAAGTTTTAATAATACAATAGTCTGGTCTCTGTTATGGTGAAATTCATTCAGATTTACAGACATCGCAGTTAAGTCTCTCCACCTTTATCGCAGTCGTGAATTCTGATGGTCCTCGTGAAGTTCATTGCAGATTGTCGGCCCAAGTCGACAAATAAAAAAATCTTTCGACAGGAGCTGCAGGGATATGGGCTTGTTTTCATTAGTTTGCTGCCAACAAATTGCAGGTGTCCCTACAATGTTCTGTCCGGGGGGGGGGGGGGGGGGTGGAGTAAAGAGAGGGAGCACACCTATTCCATGGAAGTTATTGCACAAGCTTGTATTGGTTACGTGCTTTGTCAGTCATTTACTTCGCAATCGAGCACAATGTTTTAATCATTATTTCTTAAAAAACTGATATTGTGGCAGAATTACTGTAAATCATATGAATATAATTGATTATATGTGTCTTTGAGAGCTGGGGGTGGGACGTCATCAACTACGTCATCAAAGAGCGCTTGGGTTGACTTTGTTTTCCACAAACATGCCTGCCGCTGGAGAGCTGAGATGTGTAGATGCTGCCATTGAGTCTGTAAGTTCTCCGTGTGTCCTTAAATGCTTTTTACAACACCGGCAAAGATAGTTCTTCATCTTCTTCTTCTGCTTCTTCCACCGTGTGCACTATGCGTCGCTCAACATACGTCACGTTGAGCGAAGAGGTATTTTTGTTCCTGGTGCGGTTGAAACACCCCCCATAATCACAGCCCAATGGAGCGGTCTCAGACTCATATTCTGACTAGAATCATGAGTAAGACAACGTCAGGCTAGTAAATCATATGAATATAATTGACTAGGAGGGTGGAGTAAAGAGAGAAAGCACACCTATTCCATGGAAGTTATTGCACAAGCTTTTATTGGTAATGTGCTTCGTCAGTCATTTACTTCGCAATCGAGCACAATATTATAATGATTATTTCTTAAAAAACTGATATTGTGGCAGAATTACTGTAAATCATATGAATATTATTGATTATATGTGTCTTTGAGAGCTGGGGGTGGGACGTCATCAACCAAGTCATCAAAGAGCGCTTGGGTTGACTTTGTTTTCTGGAGAGCGGAGATGTGTTCTCCGTGTGTCCTTAAATGCTTTTTACAACACCGGCAAAAATCGTTCTTCATCTTCTTCTTCTACTTCTTCCACCGCGTGCAGCTGAGTTCTGTTGACAACAACTATGCGTCGCTCAACATACGTCACGTACTACGCCGCCCTGATTGGTTGTAGGTCTATCCAATTGAGCGAAGAGGTATTTTTTTTCCTGGTTCGGTTGATAATCACAGCCCAATGGCTCATATTCTGACTAGAATCATGAGTATGACAACGTCAGGCTAGTAAATCATATAAATATCATTGATTATATGTGTCCATGAGAGCTAGGGGTGGGACGGCTGCCTCTAAGAATAGTATTGACCTCTTGACCCCGAGTGCCTGTCTGAGGTCACTCTCCAGTGTGGTGCGTTACTTTCACGCCGACAACAGTTGAAGCTCAGAGTCCAAACCCAGAACCTTGGGATGCCTTCCACTTATAACCAGCAGTGGGAGCACATTAACATTTCAAGGTATTATTTCAAAACGTGGGTGGAAATTGCTGCTGAATATTTTATGCACGCCAGCACAAGTCAAATTTATCCCTCTGCGGCTGCGGCGGTCGGGGGTCGGCGGTTTGGGATGGATGGGGGGAGGGGGGGGTGAGGGAGCGCTGGCAGAGAGGAGGAGACCTGTGGGAGATGACCTGGGCGTTCGGAACAAGACGCGGTGTGTTACGCTGCCGCTCCACGCCGCCGTGTCAGACGGGACCCCCACTTTGAAGAGCAATTATACCACCACTACCAGCTCATTAATTAAACTGAGAGCCACCAAGGCTAATTCAGCTGTGTGACCCTGGCCCGACGTGTTCACGGCTCGCCGCGCCCGCTCAGATATTATCCAATCAGTATTGCAACAACGCACCGCTAATTGGTGATGTTGTTCTGTCTGCGGCTCGGTGTCACCGCTGCAGACCGGCCTTTTGACTTCAATCACATGTCACAGCTTCCAATTACACCCTGATGTGACCCACTGAGTCCTAATCTGAGGCCCGCTGCTGAAAGAAGGTCTACCAACATCAAAGTTTCATTTTTAAATTGAATAATCTAGAAACATTAACACCAGAACCATAAAATATATACAATATAACATAATCAATCTTTATAAATGGTAAATGGCTTTATATAGCACTTTTCTAGTCTTGATGAAGACGACTCAAAGCGCTTTACAGTACAGTTTCACATTCACCCATTCACACACACATTCATACAGCGCATCTACTTGCAGCACTTTGTTATTCTATGGGGGGCTATTGAGGGTTCAGCATCTTGCCCAAGGACTCTTCGGCATGCAGCTGGTTCAGACTGGGAATCGAACCGCCGACCTTCTGGTTGGAGGACCACCACTCTACCGCTCAGCCGCAGCCGCCCATATTGTATAGCCCATATTCACAAATCACAATTCGTCTCATAGGGCTTTAACACGGTGTGACATCCTCTGTTCTTAACCCTCAGCAAGAGTCAGGAAAAACTACTAAAAACCCTTTTAACAGGTAAAAATTATATATATATATATATATTATATATATAAAATTGTATATATATATCTTAAAGAACAGAAGACAAAAGAAAGAAGGGATTATTGCTCATTGAAAATGTCATTGTAAATTTTGGACAATTGTCCAAATTGAAACATTGGTTGCTTTTTTATTGTTTAGATATATATTCAAATATAAATCCTGTGAAATCAGAGCTATTGTTGTGAATAAATACCATTTTACATTTAAGGAAAGTGAAAATTCCCATAGAGAATTCCCAGGTTTATAATGAGATCAGTGTGAACTCTCATCTTTGAAATGTGTCATGATATTTTAACAGTCAAATGTAACTCCAACAAATTACATTGCATATTGCACATTGACATTGCTCTGCTGATTTGCATTTTTACATTTTACTTTACTTTTGATATCTTTTATCTTTTATATCAATCAATCAATCAAACTTTATTTGTGTAGCCCATATTCACAAATTACAATTCGTCTCATAGGGCTTTAACATGGTGTGACATCCTCTGTCCTAAACCTTCAACAAGAGTAAGGAAAAACTACTAAAAACCTTTTTAACAGGTAAAAATATGTAGAAACCTCAGAGAGACACATGTGAGGATCCGTCTCCCAGGACGGACAGAAGTGCAATAGATGTCAAGTTGTAGGAAAACATCATCAAAATTAAAGTTTTTTTATGCACCTTATCTACCTATTTATCTTGTGTTTCTGTTTTTATTCTTTCTACCTCAATATTTTTTATTTTATTCTATTGTATTGTATTTTATTGTATTCAAATATACCGGCTGCTATGACGACTTAATTTCCCTTCGGGGATGAATAAAGTAATCTATCAATCTATCTATCTATCTATCTATCTATCTATCTATCTATCTATCTATCTATCTATCTATCTATCTATCTATCTATCTATCTATCTATCTATCTATCTAAACATTTTGAAGGATAACTTCAGTACTATATGTCACGCAGTCCTGCTGCATCATAGTCTCTGGTCAGCAACAAGATCAGGATCCAGCATCAAGACCGGATCCACTATAGTCCACAGTCATTGTCCACTGGCTCCAGTTAGGCTCCATCATCAGCCGTAAGATGACACACTTTTATTTTGGCTCTTACAAACACTAAATGTCAACCCTATTAAATGATAACCCCCTGTGCCCCCCCCGCTACATGTCAACCTGTGACATCAGCCTGAACATACAAGTTGCTTCACACCCACACATCAGTGATCCTACTTCCCCTCGGGCCATCGCCTCCGCTCAGGGACCATAGGGTCGGACCCTGACCTTCTGCTCTGGGAGGGGTCAACCACAAGAGCCACACCCCATCTGGAGACCCAGCTCCTCAGGGACGGCCCAGGGGCGTGTCCACCCCCCCAGTCCACCCCCCCCTCTCACCACCTTCGCCTCAGGGTGTACATGCTCTGTTGTGCAAAAGCAATCATTCCTAACGCCCCCCACCACCACCACCACCACCACGCTACACACACACACGCACGCACTCTCTTTGTTTTGCAAATGGCCTCTCCCCCCCCACACATCTTTTTACATACACACACACTCCAACCACGGAGCTCTGGGGACCATCCAGGAAGTAATTGTGGCTTTTGTGCTCGGGCCCTCCTCCAACCCCTCCCGCTCGCCACCCTTCCTCAAAGGAGCCGCGCCCCCTTGTCAGCTGTCATCATATAACTGCCTGCAGACCCACGGGCCTAATGACAGGATCTATAGTACATGAAAACACAATTACAGCCCTTGGTTCAATTGCTACTGTGTGAATGGCCTTTAGGAGAATCAGAGAGGAAGCCCGGCTCATATACGTCTGAACAATATCCTCTAAATCACAAACCCGTTAGAATGCACGCCGCCTCACTCGGACCCGTACAACTTAAACACACCCTGGTTAAAGCGTCTCTTAAATTGGCGTTGGGCTAATTGTCAGACGGGCAGATTTCAGACTGATAGGAACACACGTGACCTTGTGTGGCGGCGCCGCTCTCTGTTTTTAATGAGCTAATATGAAGAAACGGCTCTGGCACATACACACACAACCCACACACACCAGCTCACGGCAGCATTTCATTATCTCTGGCGATGCTGTTTTCACGGCGTTATGATGAAGCCACATTAAGCATCCATTACAAGACGCTGCAGGAAACACACGTTGATGGGACCTGCGAAAGATTCCGGCGCCCGGGCTCGATATTGCAAACCCTCCACATGCTTTACATTAGACAGTCAAAATGGCAGAAGAGGAGAAGGAGAGCCCTCCCCTTCTCTGTTGTTTCAAATGGGAACAGTGACCCCCAATGGACGTTGATACGATGCAGTCTGGCAAAGGGTTAACACAGCAGCAGCATCATCCACCAGCCTCCTCCAAGCAAAGTGATGTGGGGTGCAATGTCTCTGTCATCCAGCAGGGGTCAGTGTTGTATCACAGCAAAAACTAAACACAAGCCAGGAGAGAGCGAGGGGGAGAAAAGCTGTGGCTGCAAAGATCACATCTGTGTCTCTGTGACATCACTAATCCCATTTAATCCGTCTGAGTTAATGTCCAGCTCTGCCAGTCGCCAAGCCCACCCCCCCCCCCCCCCTCAGGCACGCCGTGGCTATGAAAACAAGGGGCAGGGGGGGCCTCCGCAGATCCCATTAATGTTCTGACCCTAATGGGCTCAAGTGGCAAAGATGACACTTACTCCGACGCCGCCAAGTGGACGAGCACTTAATCACAGCCACACACATACACACACATGAGCTCACATGGCTAAAAAATACACAGGGACATGTACACATTATTTACATTTTCACTTTAATATGCACAACACTGCATATACTTCTTATTGCCACACTCCCTCCTCCAACCACTGAACATTTGTACATTTGCACTAACTGTTACTTTCGTTACTACTGTATTATCCCGCCTATAGTGTATCCATATTTATATATATTTATATTTGTATCCTGCTCATAGTGTATTCATCGTTCTTATATCTTACAATTCCTGTTAATACTGTAATATTCCATATATATGTCTTACTGTACAGATCTTATTTATTCACATTTTCACTTTAATATGCACAATACTCTGCACTTTTACTGCCTTTTTTTTGCACTTCTGGTTAGACGCTAAACTGCATTTCGTTGTATAAGTCATCGTTCTGTGCAATGACAATACAGTTGAATCTAATGTAATCAAACACAAGAGATCGCACAGAGGCAGACACACACACAGACAAGAGAAACATGCAAATGAGACAAACACACATACGGGGAAAAAAAACAAAACACATTTTGCAAGCCAAGCAACAATTAAAAGGAATCTAATTAAATAGGTGCTAATTGAGGCGCTAATTATCTAAAACAAATTGATACAACTGTGACAAGAAGAGAATGCGGAACAATACGAGTGGAGTGCAGCCGGTGAGCTCTGCAGGAACACATCAGGCCGACGCCTGGCCCCTCTATTGTCTCAGCCCCTCTCAGACCTGTCAAAACACACAGGCACCCCCCCCCCACCCCCAGACAAAAGAGCTCTCTCACAGCTACAGGAGGCTGAGGACTGCCACCCACTCTCGTTCTCCTCGACAGACACAAGAGAGCCCAGCGTTCTCAAAGCCTCTGGTGTAACACGGCACTGCACGGCAGACGGCTGCCGGGCTCCGGATCCGCTGGTCACCAGGAAACACGAGCCCTGCCGGAGCTGGGACACAGTTCCGTTTCTAGGGTTTCACAAATGCATGATTTTGAAGGCCTGTACCGTCGTTCTGTATTAAACCTATTATTTTTAGCCCTGATTAGGGTTGCAAAGGGGCGGAAAGTTTCCGGTAAATTTCTGGAGAGTTTCTGGAAAGTTTCCATGGGAAGTTCAGCTCAGGAATTTTGGGAATTTTGAAAAAAAACTACCACTACCAGGTAAGTCAATGATATTACTGGGAAAACATATTAGCATGCTGATTGAGGATTGTTCATCTGTTCATCTAGCCTATTTCCATTCATTTATCCATCAATTGTAAAATATGTTTACAGACGATTCCAATTGTTGGCTAACTATTTATATCTCTGGCATTGCATTAGTGTTTTTTTACAAACTTTTTTCTCATCTTATTCTACAGAACAATGCCACGTGCACTATCTCATGTGTGGAGACATTTCACCTCATCCAATGTAGAAGGAAAGGCTGTGTACATTTGCAAATACTGTGCAAAGACCTATGTTAAGAATGACACAACGATGCAGAAGCATATAGTCAAGTGCCCAAAGTTTCCTCAGGGCTCAAATCAGCCTATGACAAAACAAAATGTTTATATTTATGTCTGTATATGACAAGGTAAATACAGTTAGTATAAATTACCCACAACATTTCCAGTTTATTCCTGTTAATTCCTGTTTATTCCCGTTAATTCCCGTATAATCGCGTTAATTCCCGTATATTCCTGTTAATTCCCGTTAATTCCCACGGAAAGTTTACAACTTTGAATATTCCCGGAATTTTGCAACCCTAGCCCTGATACTCAATATTTTTACACAGCACAAGGGTTAACCACCTATACATTTTCTGGGGAGGTTTTAATCATCTGTGAAACAGCAGAGACACTAACGATGCATTAAACTCACTCATAAATAAATTAAGTGACCCTCGACATTTGTCTAATGCTTAAACGAAACACTGGCACAGATTATTTCCTTCAAACTACTAATTCCAGAAATCTCTTTCTCTCAGTCTCTCTGTTTCTCACACTCATAATGTGTATTGTTAAGTGCGGTGTTAAATTGGGTGCGATTTGGACACGGGGTACATTTAATATTAATACAATTTGAATAAACAGGGAAACAGTGGCTTGATGCTGTGCAGGGAGAGAGGGGTGGGTGGGGGGGGGGGGGGGGGGGGGGCTCTGCAGTGTGCCTTCAGTCTGCGTCCTCAGATAAACTCCAGAGACAGCGACACTCTGCTCAGTCTTTGTCCGTCTGACTCTGGGTTTTATATCCGGAGAACAGTTCATCTCATCATGCAATTGTAGGGAAATTTAACCTCTGCTTTTAACCCATCTGGTGCAGGACACACAGAGCAGTGAGCAGCCATGTACGGCGCCCGGGGAGCAGATGTTAGGGGAGTAAGGTGCCTTGCTCAGGGGCGCTAGACAGGGTAGGGAGAATCCTCTTGGATTTTTGGACAGATCAATCCAGGTTCGTCTTTTTGTTGTTTCTCTGTGGAGTCGAACCAGAGACGAACCAGAGACCTTTTCTGCCCATAGTCCAAGTTTCTGCCACTAGTCCACCACGTTATTAAGTGCATTGTTGAATTTAGTGCAATTATAATAAACTTGTTATGAACAGGCAACCAGCTCTCAGTAGCATCGGCAGCTGGGACTCGTGAACATAAACGTTGTTGACCACGACAGCAGCAGGAGAACACGTTCAGGACACCGGCCAACCACAGCTGGTTCTCCGGTTCTTTCCACGGCTCAACCACTGCAGGTCACTGCTACAGCTTCAGAAAGAAAGCTGTAACATGCCACATGCAGAACATACAGCCCACAGGCAACTGCACTAGATTTAGTATATCTGTCTCATTACGCCACTGATTCAACACATTGCATTAATGCTTTTTCATTTGCGACACTTGATGCCTTTTCTGTTGTTTCCAGAGAGGATCAACCTGGTGTACAAGGAGGAAGTGCATCATCAAAGATAAATATACAAGGTAAAAAAAAACATGTCATGTAAATTACCACGCTGCACAACTGACGAGGAAAACATTTTACAGAACCAGACATTAAGAAATACTGGCAAACACACTTAGATCTCGTGTGTTATGATTTGCAATAGGAAAATGTGCTCCTCCAATTTGTAGCCATATCAGCCTCTTTTTGACATCTCAAAATAGCAAATCATTTTCATTTACGTTCACTTAAAGGCCAATATTAGCCGACTCGTGCGAATCCATCTGAAGTGACATGAAAAGCAGCCCGATGTGAGAATCTGGGCCGAACCACCTCCTCTCTAACTCTTTGTTCTGCCTTCCTGTGTCGAGTGTGTGTGTCGCTCTGCTCAGGTTCAAAGTGACACTTGGCTTCCAGTGAGAAGACGGCACCTTCACACACACAACACTTAGTTCTTTCTTGTTTACATCTGTACAAGACCTCTGTGACGGGCCTGTTCGATTTAAAAAAAAAAGCATTTCACAATAAATCCGAGCTGGCACGACTTGCAGCTCAGACAACGATGAGCTCTTTTACAGAAAGCTTTAGCAGGAAGCAGGAACACGACCCCAGACAGTCGAGATTTCCTGCGGCACATATCTCTGAACCGCTCTCTAAACATTACTGTAATATAAACCACAATGATACTGTAAATCATAAAGCACAAGGTGTAATAAAGTGGCTCTCCCTGCTGTCTGCTCTAGTTAAACATCTACCAGGGGCAATATATCTGTTGCTATAGCTACAGATTCTCTGCTAGATGCAAAACTGGGATATGAAGTAGCCTGGGAGGTCCCTCTTTAATAAATTACTGTACATAAAAAAAGGAGCGTAATCACAACTAGCCAGCGAGCATAGCACAGAGAAATAATAACCTGACAAATTTAGTATGACAAAACCCTCAGACTGCACTGAAACACAATCTGCACCTGGAAGTAAGTACAAAAACGTAGCATTGTTGTGAAATAACGCTCTTACCCTGAACAGCAACATCACACAGAATATCCAGGAGGAGTTTCTCTGTGCCGCTGTTACCTTGTCCATTCCCAGCATGCAATAGCCCCAGCTCCAGCAGAGCATGACTCTAGATCCCTGCTAATTTAATGTTCCCAGGCCTAATTGTCCCCAGAGTGGTCGCTCTGAAGTAGCCCTGCAGTATCTCAATGGCTGTGGCTTGTTAAAAGTGATGGGGATGTGTGCATGTGTGTGTCCGTGTGTGTGTGTGTGTGTGTGTGTCCTTGTCTGTGTGTGTCCGTGTGTGTGTGGACCTACAATAGAGCATCCCGGCCAGGAACCTTACATGGCCTGACATTAATCACTGTGCACTGTCCCATGCAATATTCACCTGGCTAAGCACAGCGGGTGCAGAGGTTGTCTGGGTTCGGCCGCTCTCTGTCATTCTCAACCCTTTATTTCCAGTTCTATTTCAGTCTCTCTCTGTGTCTTTCAACTGATCGCTCTCGCTATCCCTTGCTCTCTCTATCTCTCTCTTGCTCTCTTTCTCCTTGTCTACAGGGCCGGGAGGGAGAAGGAGGGGCGATGGATCTTGAAGAGAAATCCTGAGAGAGCTGAACATTCCTGGAGGTTGCACTTTAACATAATGGCAAAGTCATTTCAATGGTGTTTCTGCTACATTCTTCTGGTTTGTTGAGATATAGCTCCTATATGGGTCACATCTATCACAGCCAAATTAACAATCCTGCCTTCAGAAAATATTTGGCGTATCATTCTATCCATCTCTGGAGCATGGATTCATTTTTGACAGATCAGTCATAACAACAATATCTGCTAGCTCTGAGTTTAGCTATACAACCATCTGGGACCAGTTCAGACTGGGATCCAGTTCAACTCCAAACCTCTTCCTGACAGCACTCACAAAATCTGTGCCCCCCCCCCCCCCAGGGGCTGTTCCCTCATCCCTTTCACTGCCTTCCCCTGGCATCCTGGGCAAAGTCAACAGTGTCTAGCCCCAGTGGAAACCCAACAGGGACGAGTTTGGCTCCTCACACTAAATCCACTGTGGTCAGACCGTCTGCTGAGCAAAAATAGATGGCATTTAGGAAACTTGAAAACACACACAGGAGAAAGGTACAAGCTCCCAGACACACGTTCATACAGGAAAATCATCTCATCTCCGGGGAAGAAGGATTAAAAGTCTACTGACATTTTTGCCAATAAAGTAATTCACTTTGATTCACTCTATTATACCATTCAATCAGTGAATACTTACTAAAACAATGTTTTTTAAACTTTTTAAATTTGTAGTTCTATACGATCAATGCAAAATATGATTAATTTGTTCTTGACCTGCTGGTTTTAACTTTAGTTTGAATTCACACTGGTTTAACCTTGTCTCTTAACGGTGGCCCTATGATACTCTGCCCGATGTCAGCTCTTGAGATTCTTACGGGATGAGGAGGATTGATGAAGGATGAATGGATGGATGCTGTAACCACTTTAGGAAAACAACAATGTTGGGAATATGATCTGGATAAGGTTACTGGATCAAATCCCTGGTACAACTGGGAAGTTTATTTTGTAAGGAAAGTCATACTAGTTTATCTGCCACTGCGGTTGAGGTTCCCTGAAGGCAGCACTACAGTGGTGTGTAATTACATGCAGGACAGAGGTTTCATAATCTATAACAATATTTTTTTTTTAAGTTACAAAGTACAAAGCAATTAACAAGTTCAGCATTTTATAATGTTCTTTGAAATTATTTAGTGCCTAAAATACTGAAAACAAGGGTTTCAATTCAGCAAAGCCCATTGTGATGTCAATAAGAAACTATGCACATAAGACAGGCAATCATATTTTCTAAAATATCTGGAATTGTTTGTCAGGGAAATTATGATTTTTAGAGTCTCTCATAAGATTGTGTATATTCTTTTATTTTACCTAAATATGAATAATCTGATATCGTTTTGATTGAAAGTCTCTTGTCATTTATCTTTGTCTCACACAGGGATTTGTGTGTTTGTGTGTGTGTGTGTTCCTCTGCTTACTTTGATGTGGTAAAGACAATGATCTGCCATGTGATCGTGCATCTTGTGCATGTTCATTTCAAGCAGCTATCTAATTGATCTGTCAAGGTCTATTACAAGTTACCCCCCCTACACACACACACATAAGCACACACTCTTGCATATCCCATGCCTGCAGACACCTCTGCAGCGTAGCTCATTATCCACTCATCTAATAATGCTCTTTGTTAAATTGCAGCGTTCACCTGAGTGAAAGGAGAACAGGCCTCTTCTATCACGTTGCCTCTTACAAGCTTAATCCAACCACATAATTACATCGAGGTTTTCATATTTTAGTGCTGATCTCATTACAGGTGCAGCAGCAGATTGTGTTTCAGTTCCAAGATCAACCACAACATTAAAAGCAGATCCTAGCAAATTGAGCAAAGGGTGTAAGCCTCAGGAGAATAAGTGGAGTAAATATTTATTTGAGGTGGAGGGTAGAAAAAAAAAAAGGCTGATTTCAGTTACCGTAAATGGAAAATATATATATCTTCACTATACTGATAGGGATGTTGTTCTGATGTATCTATCAACATATGACATTTCCTGTTCTAGAGGTTTTGTGTCAAAAGAAGAATAAACGTTATTTTTTTCTACTATGAAATAAAGTCAACAGCGGTACATCGCACCTCAGTGACTTGACCAGGTGGGGATGATTCACCTTTATCTCCAGCTGAAATTGGCTGGAAGCAAGGTTAGCCAGGAGAGATATTGTCTGCCGGGGCGTCTCCTGAGCCGAGCCGCTATACCGCCCAGGGTCGCTGGTCCCCAGATAACAACCAGCCGGCTGTTATCAGTCATCCTGATCGCCTGGCCGTTACCACCGCCCCACTGCCGATGGGCATCGCGGCTCTGAGGCTGCCCCTGAACTATGCTCCAGTGCACTGTTAATGCCCCACCTAATCTGATCTGTCTCCGGCTGGCTTACTGCTTATAAACACACCTAGATATGAAGCCAGGGCTGTAATCCCACAGCAGCTCCAGTCCGACAGGCGCATGCAAGACACTGGCTCCATGTCCGCAGGCCAGTATGATAGTGAGGGCTTTGCCTGAGGGGGGGTTAGAATAATAGAGTGGAGTGTCCAGAGGTGTTTACATATACGACATTGTTAGTGGGGTGTGTGCTGCACAGGGCAAAGCAGCGCACTAATGGACAGACAAGGCAAGGTGATGTGACGTGCGTGTGTGGCTTTCAGTGTCGCTGGAGCAAGTCAGCATTATGTGTTATTCATGATTCCCAGTTGTAGCAAGCTGAAGGTCAAAGCCATGTTGCTGTGTATCCTGCAAGCTTTTTTTTTTTTTTTTCCTGGTATCCTCCAGCAGAGAATCCAGCCATCCATCCATCTATCCGTCCATTAGCTTCACCACTACACCATTAGCTATGGAGGTAGGGGGATGGGGCTGGAGCCGAACGCCAGCTGACATCTGGACACACCCAGCACAGCCACTCACGCTAACATCCAATTACTTTACATGGCCGAGTACTGTAACATTTATGTTTTTAGAATGTAGGAGGAAGCACGAGGAGCAGTAAACACAGGTGAATGTGCAAACTCCAGAGAGAAAGACCCAGAGGTTCCACAGAGGTTCCACAGAGGTTCCACAGAGGTTCCACAGAGGTTCCACAGAGGTTCCACCTTGCTGTGAGGAGACGGCACAAACCACTACCCAGCCAGGGGTCTCATTTATAAAAGAGTGCGTAGGTTTCATACTAAAAGTGTACGTACGTACAAAAACCGGAAATGGCGTACGCAAAAGATTATTCCGATTTATAAAACCGTGCGCACGCTCACATGAATGCAATGTTCGCTTTAAAAATCACAGTCCACCTGGAAACATTTGTACGTGGATCTGCCTCCAAATCCGCCCTCCACACGCCCACTTTTCACCATAAATGGTCAATGCAAAGCACGGCGTGAATATTAAATTACGCTGCTGACCAATGGGTTTCCACCGTGAGTCCTGACGGAGTCACGGCACCACGCGATGTGAAGAGGAAGTGAAACTTTCTTGCCCGTTTTGTGCATACGCAACGGTTATAAATGAGACCCCTGGTGTGGTCTCTTTTGGTTATTCACCTTAACAAATGTTATAGGAAGCAATAACCTAAAATGTAAATGACAAACGTGTGATATTACACCTGATTTACTTGTTTTGATGATGTTTTGCTCTAAGTGTGTTTGTGTGTCTTCTGTTTCCAAGATGGCTGAGGAAAACGACTATGTGTGTTTTAGCTGATGCTGACCTTCAAATAGCTGATTAGTTAAGCAGGATGTGTCTGATAACTGACCCATTTGTATGAAATTCAATGCTGAGTTTTTTTTTTTACTTGAAACTAAGATCAAATTCAACTGTGACCAAATGTTACCTCATACTGGCAACTAATAATTATTTTCATTATTGATTAATCTGCCAATTATGTTCTAATTTGATTAGTAGAAACCTAAAATACTGATAAGCTCCAATCTGTGATAAATAAAGTTGCTGATTACAGATATACACATTCACTAATTACTGCGAGCCCTGTGAGCCAGGAGAGTTAGTGTGTGTTACTCCATTGGGTCAGATCAGGGTCAATGTGTGTCCATACATCAGAGGTTACAGAGTCAACAGAGATGAACCCTGAATGCTCAAACATCTGATGTTTATTAAAAGTGATCCCAGGGTCACAGCTTCTCTCTGCCGTTTCCTTTCTGAACCGTGGAATACCAGTAATTAGCAAAAACACGTTGTTTGATAATCAGCAATTTGTATAGCTTGGTAAACAGTGAAACCAGGTTATGCTGCAACCCTGGTCCTCCTCCTTCAAAAACATGTCCAACAACATATGTGTTACTCTCTCGCTCTCTCTCTCTCTCTCTCACACACACGATCCTACATCAGTCTGGAGATCTTCTTATCGAAGAATTAAGTGTCAAACTCTGCCTTGACACAGCAGCTCCTGTCCTGTGGTGAGCTTCATTGCACCCCCGGGTGCTTTTAGCAGGGATCATAGCCTGTGGATCAAAGCGGGTGACAAGAGGTGGAGACGGCTACTGACTGGAGGGACAGCAAGGTAGAGACAAATATGGAGAGGGAAAACTGAGATGGATTCCCACTACAAGATACAAGAGATACAAGATACTTTATTTATCCCACACACAAGAACAGTGGGGGTGGGAGAGGGGGCAGCCTGAAGGAAAAAGTTTCAAAGTTTCAATGTGCACTGGTGCTGAAAGTACACATCAGCGTGTTCTATCAATAGTATCTTCCATAATGTGTAAATTGTTGTTTATTACACTCCATCTACACCAGTTCCTGTAAGAGTTTTCAAAGCCTTAAATAACCCTCTCACCTCCACTTCACATCAGATTAGAGAGGAAATCACTGTTTTATATAAACACCCGCTTTAAAGCCCAGGTGGCTGCTCTGTGTCGTCCACAGTTGAAAACAGTCTTTATGTGCCCACGGATCTACATCAGGACTTCAATTGAAAGCAGTGCATCAACACTACAATGCGCAAAGTAACTTGCTCAGCAAACAGAGCTGTGAACATTAAACAAATGCATACGCTGCAACAGAGTGTGTTGCTGCTGCGGCCAAGGCCATTTTCTATGGTCGATAATATCCACTCCTCAATGAAGCCCAGTCCATCTGCAGACGGACATGTTTATATGCATAAGATTACATCGTTCAGATACACTTAGGATGCATGAAATTATAACATTGATCTTTCTTAAGCTCTTTAACTCGGAGCACTTGCGTTTAAATAGTCACTTCAGACTTACACAGATAAAATGAAGCTTAGGAGTTTGACTTTTACAGCTGCAGTGATGACCACACGCTGCCCTGCCATCAGAGTAACAGTTCTTTGGAAGGTACACACTTTTAAAAACAGCAGCGAGTGAGCCAACACTCAATCTTTAGACACCGGACGCACTAAGAGTGAATCTATGAACACCTCCCTCCCATACAGCACAATAACCTGAGGACATGCGTCTGTATTTGTGAGGATAAACAGGAAGAAAATCAATCGTATTGATCATCTGCTCCCACAAAGGATTTGCATGAGGCAGGTTAGTAAACAGGCTCTGCAAGACCTTCAGCAGACGCTGGTTTGGTCGTGCAGTAACAAATTCCTGTTATCATGTTATAAGAGCTGGTGGTCGTGGGATAAAACAATAACTCAAGAGGATCCATTCAGCTTGTAAAACATGCTTATTCAAAAAGTGCGGTTCCACTGCTTCATAATTCATTGTGTTATCTATAATTTATTAGTTATGCAACACGATCATCTCATTAGCCTCATTAATCAGCACTGTGATTATGACTGGAACTGGATGGTGTTGTTTCACAGCGTAATTGTTGGTTCTCACAACAAAAATAATAATGAAGCCGGGAATTGAGAGTTGTAGTTAAATATTAAAGGCATATTTTAGCTCTTGTCTTCAGAGGACTAAAGCCAAGGGCAGGTTGAAAGATACTTTGCACCTTGAAACCAAGACGAAGATTAAAGCGAGCAACTGATAAAGGAAGGAAAGAAGAGATGTTAAGTGAGAGCAACAGGGAAGAACCGGGACTGAGGAAGTAAGCAGCGGTTTATCGATCAGACAGTTGGGAAGGGAGATGTCTCCGGTTATCTACGCATCACAAGACTGAGGTGTTTTTGTTTTTTTTAGGGGACTTGGAACAATGCATGGGGTCAATGTGCCTGGACCAAAGTAAAATGTTCCTCTGGGGAGCTGAGGAATCCTTCATTCACTCAGACGCTCTGCCTGAGACAATATAGCTGCTGTCACATAAAAACCACAGAGCTGCACTTTCGTAGAATTTACAGAACAGAGCTTTTTCTGTGTTGTGTTGTGTTGACCTCATGACTGCTGCCACATGTGGAGAACTGCTGCTGGGCTGTCACCGTGACCTCTTCTGTGCACTTCGAGTAGTATTTGGCTTTCCATTCCTCTCGTGTAATCTGAATGCAAGAGCATTTTTGGCCCCATTATTTCAAGCTGCACTAAAGGCTCATTAAAACATTGTTTCTCAATATGCAGTAATCTTACTTGGAAACCAAAGAAACAATACAGCATATGTAAGAACTGAGATAAAGCGTATCGGATTCTTTACTTTCATATTATGTGTTCCAGGGACAATATCTTGGGAGAAAAATAAGGAAAAACACATTGTGGGTTTTGGGCCGATTTCAAAATCTCTCTTCTATTTTAATCTCATAGGGAGCATGAGCAGTAAATCTTCAGAGGAGGTTAATGTCGAATATGAGACTCAGCTCAGCAGAGGTTCTATGGTTTTCATGACAGCAGCGGTTTGCTGATATAATGAACTTATTATCTGGAATGTAATGTAGATCTGCTTGAATTAATTGCAGCCTGCTGCCCTTACAATGTGAATGAGAGCATCAGCTAAATACATAATTACCTACTGTCTCTTAGCAAACTAAATATCACAGCCAAACTCATTTTCAGCCATGTTAACTTCCTGAGGAAATCTTATCTAAGGGAGATATTTCTGTCTGTGGAAGAGACCTCCGGGCTACACAGCCTCATTATTTAGTTTGGCTTCCTGGTTACATTTCCCCCTCTTATCCTCAACAGCACTATGGTGGATCTTGGCCTCAGACAGGAGCATAAAAACATCCTCCCATTTAAACAAACTGTTAACACATAGATGGGCTATCTCGCTGGGACAGACTCGGGGTCTGTGGGCTCAGCAGTGTGCTTGAAGCTGGGGATATTGGCAGAGCTGTATCTGCAAAAACAAACAGAGAGCCACTTCTGCAGTCAGGAGAGGAAAGAGGAAAACAAGGGTAGGGTGGCAGTCTGAACCCAACTGAAAGCTGCGTGACAACAATCCCTTCATGAAACATAAGTCATAAATGGTAGAAGGTCTGTACTTATATAGTGCTTTTTCTTTGCCATTCATCCATTCACACATTCATACAGTGCTTGTATGTGCAGCCCACAGCTGTGAAGGGCAGCTTGGGGTTCAGTGTCGTGCACTGAGACGCCTCTAACCGTGGAACAGGGGAGCCGGGGGTCCAACCACTTACCCTCTGAATAGTGGACGACCCTCCCCCACTTCTGCCCAAATATGTCACACTTCAGTAATGCCCTAATGTTGTTTAACTGACTCTTGCCCAAGTGTTTCTCTCTTTTAGCAAGTCCTTAAACTCCCCTAGTGCACCTCTGCTTTTATTCATTAGGAGGTTTGTTTATCTTTGTTTGGGAGTTAATTTCCCTTTTGGTGGACAACTCAACACACCTGACAGCGACACACACACCTGAGAGACCAAGGAGTGCAACAGCAGCTGATGGCGTCTGGCAACCCGACAGACCTCGAGTCAAGACACCACTCTGGTGATGGTCAGAGAGCACAGATTCTATTTCTTCGCATTACTAAAGCTGGCTGAGCTTGGAGCCTGGCCTGGCTGAAGTGTCGTGGTTCACTGGCCTGCTGGTGGAAGACCTCTCCCTTCTCAGATAGTCTGCCTCCACATAGGTAAGTGAGGCATACGTTTCAAGTAAATCACAAACACAGCAGGGACTGAATTACATGTTAGTTGAAGGAGCGAGCAATGAAAGTAGGCCTGGCATTTAATAATAGCAAGCCAGTTCTGTTTGTCTCATAACAACCTACTATACAACCTGGGTATTAACCACTCTGCTGCTATTGTTACAGGCTCCTGCTGTGTGTCCTCACCACTGTATTAGCTGCAGTGTCACAGCTGTGCTCGGGGTTTTGCTGAACTCTATTCAAACTTTGCTTCCCTTTAAAAATAGAACAAAGTGCTGTCACCACCAAGCAAATACATTTGTAAATAGACAAGTGCAAGAAATCCACTGGGCCTCAGCAAGTGACTGCAGGATCACATCTGGCTGTTTCTTCAAATCAATGATGTTCATATTTTTGTTTTGTTGATGTGTTCAGGTACTCACAGCATCTATGAATATGAGGTTTCATTTCAAGGACGACTAATCAAATAAGTACATTAACACCGATGCATTTTGAATACAGAATTACTAAAGATCCAGATATAATGACGCAAAAGGTAACTGCTGCTGTTGCTAATCTTGAAAATGCTGGCAAGAGCAGAATGCACTCTCATACATCCCGCCCCCCCATTTAGCCCTCTGGTCAATGCTACGCCTTACCACTTGGCCCTACCTCTTCATATTATGCATGGCCATGAAGGGGTAGTGTTGTCCCATTCTCTATGTAATGTTTGGGTAGTGGCCCTTTTGCCCTTCAAACGTAGTGCATTCAGGACCCCCCCCAAAAACAACAGAGTGGACACACATTCCTGAATGCTTTACTAACGTAGTGGGTAAAATGCTCATAAATGCAAGTATGAAATCTTGTACAATAACCATGGGAAAATGTTTAAATCCAGCGGAATATCTTACATTGATCGAGTAAACAATGAAAATGCCATTGAATCGCTGTGACAAGCCTTTCAGGAAAATCACTATTCACACAAAACAAGCAAGTATACAGTCTGAGAGAGAGTGACAAGTAACATCTGTTGCTCCCATGTCCAGTAAATAAAGTTTCAAAAAATCTTCCCTGCTCATGTTATATCAGTGCGTGGGGCAGAAGTGTCTATGGATAATGACTGACGTTGCATTGAAATAACTAATCATCCCAACTGACTGTGTTAATATGTCCCATCTGTCCTGCAGTTGTCAGATGTGTCACTTTCATAATGTTGGTTTATAACGGTTGTTATTGTCACTGTAACAACGGTTAGCTGCTGATGAATCAATCAATCAATCAATCAAACAAATTTTATTTGTATAGCCCATATTCACAAATCACAATGCGTCTCATAGGGCTTTAACACGGTGTGACATCCTCTGTCCTTAACCCTCAGCAAGAGTAAGGAAAATCTACAAAAAAACCTTTTAACAGGTAAAAATACGTAGAAACCTAAGAGACCTCAGAGAGCCACATGAGAGGGATCCCTCTCCCAAGACGGAGAGAAGTGCAATAGGTGAAGTAGGCGAGTGGTGTCCCAGTTCCTAGGGGAAGATTTTCTAGCCCTCTCCCAGTGAAGGGCCCTTCATATCTAGGGGTAGGCCCAGGGGAGAGGAATTGGGACAGGGCCTTACACCGGGTCAAACACTTCTATTACAAACACCGAGAACGATAAGTGTTAAAAAAATGACATAATGACACACATTATTCTCAAATTGACTGAGGCAATGTAAAGTCATTTTTTTGACAGTTCCCAACAGTTGAAAACTCCACATGACAGCCTTCACCAGGTGGATTTGAAGAAAGTGAGTTTCTCCTCTTTTGAACACTGATCTGTGGTTTGATCGAGGCTACTCAAGTGCTTTCAAAGAGGTGAAGTTATCTCCTAACTACTATGGTACAAAGTCCCTGCTGACACAAGAATAAGTCAAATCACACCTGACAATGGAATAAGAGACTGTCCATGCTGCTCAACTCTTTTGGAAAATTCCCCAAAGATCTTTTTTTCCGCGTTGCAGTGAATGAGGAGCAGATGTCAGCTGGATGGAAAGAATATATGTGGAAAAATAGTCTGTCCTGCTTCCTTGTTAAAGAATAGTGGAGTAAAAGCCAAAAACCATCTCATTTTATCCGAAGCACAAACCAGTGGTCCATGCATGTAACACTTGTTGAGCTTCTCCAAACAAGATTAACATGTAAATATGTGACTGACCATTTTGTTCTTCTTGGAGTACGTCTTCTTCAGCAGCCGCTCGTTCATCCTCTCCTGCTCCCGCTGGGCGTGATTGAGGAAGCCGTTCTCCAGCGGATCCAGCACGGGCTGGACATTCTCCTCTTCCTCCACCACCGCCTCCTCTTCCTTCTTCTGCCGCTTCGCCTCCTTTTTCTCCTTCCACCTCTCCTTCTTCTCCTGTGTCTTCACAACCCTGGTCTTCTTCTGCAGGAGGAAGAAGAGACCTGATTAGAAATCTAAACATGAATACATTAGAATGTGTGTATAAATATGGACAGATACATACAGATGATCCATACAGTGGAGCAGCAGCCAACGCATAAACAGCTACACACTGCTGCTGTAGTCACTTATGATATGTGTCTTTGGAATAAATGTCAAAATGATTAAAATTCAAGAAGACAGTGTTAGTGGAAGCTGGATAACCTTTTGCTCACAGACATTACTCTGGCTATTTTTTTAAAAGCCCTCATTACTTATAGGAATTATGCACTTGAGCTGCAGTGACACGGCTACTAATCAATACCACACTGACAAGAGAGAGTTGCTGCTTTTGGAGCCTCAAGGATTTCCTTGAATCTCGCGTCAAAATGTTGTTAATCAGTCCGTTAATAACATTATTACCTCTGCCAAGGAGGTTATATTTCTCCTCCTGTCTGGGTGTATATTCCTTCTGCTATGGAATCTCAATCTAAGAGATGCTCAGTGTCTTAAAGTGACTCAAGTACTATTCCTAGTACAAATTCATTGTTATTTATACTTAACTTGAGTACTTCCAGTCTTTTAAACTTGATACTTTGGAACTAGTGGCTTTATGTGACACCTACATGTTCTAGTTAATTACCTCAACCATGGAGGTTATATTTTTAAACCTGTCCATATGTTTGCTGGTTTTGTTGTAAGAACGATTACACAAGAACTACCTGACATATCATCAAGAAACGTGGATGTGGTATTGATCAGGGAAGAACCCTTTCACTTTTGTGGTGGATCTGTATCAGAGGCAGATCCAATAATTTGTCATCACTTTCTATCACATTGTGTGGGCGTTTCCAAAGAATAATTCACAAATCTTGATTAAAACACAACATATTTAGAGGACTGATATTTATGAGTGTGTGAACTTTGGAGCTTGATTAACTCTTTAATTTAATTAATAAAGGAGACCACTGGGCCTTGGAAGAGGTACCAACTCCACTCAGTGACATTCTAGTTATAATATGTTTTTATCCCCTTTTATTGACTTTTCCCTACATTGTTATCACAGCTTCTCATTGTCAGCATTTGTATTTGTTTTGTCTCATTCTTGGCCCGTCTGTCAATTGTCAACTGCACTACCCGGAATGACAGCTACCACACAAGAACAGTTGTATCGATTGATTGATTGAACCAATTGAACACCAGGTGAAACCAAGTCTGTGAAACCCCCCCTGCTGCAGCAGACAGATATCTGTCAGACCGACGGACTGGCAGGAGATGAATGTGTAAAAGAGCGGAGTGAGGTTGTGCCACAGCTGGCAAACAGTCAAGCACGCAGCCCTTTTCAATACCGGCTCATACAAAGCAAGCAAACACTCGAGCAAAGAGCAGCGACGCTCACTCTCTCTCTCTCTCTCTCTCTCTAAAAATGTTTAATCCTGTCAACAGCAGTACAATGCCTGACTGGAGCCCACAATCACTTTATGGCTCCGATATAATGAGCTTATGATATGAAGTGCTTCTTTAACACACACTAGAGAGAACATAGTTGCTGTACACTTACACTATGACCAAACAGTTTCCCCCTTTAACTAATCATTCCTTTCAAGCTTCACCTACAGCCTATATACACAATCAGTGTTTGTTTATTGGAATTCAAACACAATTTGAAAATGCTTTGACACCTCTCCTCCAGCTCACTTTACGACCAGTGGATGCTAAATCGAGCTACTTCGCTACCACTTCAATCAATTGCAATGACGCATGACCCACAGTGAATGTGTCAGAGTTCTCAGAACACTATAACATTACTTTCACATCATGTCACAACCTTGGCAGGAAAATTACAGCAAGGCACACCAGAGCACCTGGTTTGTTACTTTTGGAATACTAAAGGTTTGACTGGTTGTGGTTTTCTCGCTTTTTTTTTTCTACTTGGTGTTTTGCTTCTGGACTGGCAGCTCCACTGAAAAGCTTGACAGTCAAAAACATGGGAATCCTTCCCACGACTTCCTTCATTCCATCCTCCCACGGATGAACGTGGCATTAGTCATACAGCCGAGGTCAAGCTCTAGATTCTTTGGTAGTGTGGGCAAACTTGAGGCCAACATGATATATTGAAGAGGTGCGCAAACAAATTGACGAACATACACACACACACACACGCATTTTTGTTCAGCTATTTTAGTGAGGACACTCATTGGCATAATGCAGGGGTTTTCAACTGGTTTTGTCCCAGGGACCACCATTCTGACTAAAAAGTAATCCACGGCCCACTAATGTGCCTGTGCGTCCCCGTGCCTAGGCGTGTGCGTGCGTGCATGGATAGAAGGAAGTTTAAACCTTTGGTTTTCCATGTTGGTTTTATTTAGAAACCTCACACAAATCTATTATTCTATCTATTTTGTGGAAAATAAAAACTCCCATCATACAAACTACATCTCCAAGACCTCCTGAGAGTTTTTCTACCTAGCTCAACCGCTCTTCTACATCTACCTTTAACACGCATGCACAGGGGAAAACTACAGGCAGTTTCTAGCCCTAAGCCGGTTTCAAGGTTCCCCTCATCACCTTTATATTATTTTAGACATATTTTTCTTATTTGAGATATTTTTCACTATACTCAAGAGTAAGCTGGAAATGTGTTGAAATATCAAGGCGAATTTCGCGGACCCCTGCAATGCCGTTGCGGACTACTAGGGGGCCGCGGACCCCCGGTTGAAAACCCCTGGCATAATGCATTCCCTAGCCCCTTACCCTAACCATCCAAACTAAATGCCTAACCCTGACCCTTAACCTAATCTAAACCTAATTGTAACCCTAACCCTAAACCCGAGTCTTAACCCCTAAACAGTCTATTGAAGGGGTGTCACAAACAAAGGACCGGCTCAAATGTCCTCACTCTGTAGGTTGTAGGCTAAAACTGGTCCTCACAAAGAGAGCTGTACAAGAGCAGACACACACTCACACAAACACAGATCAGTCATCCTGTGGAAAACCCAGCTGCCTAGTGATCGAATTGTAACCTCCTCCTCCTCCTTCTTCTCTCCTCTCTCCTCCTCTGGCTTGACCGACACTCATTGGCATAATGCATTCCCTAGCCCCTTACCCTAACCATCCAAACGAAATGCCTAACCCTGACCCATAACCTAATCTAAACCTAATTGTAACCCTAACCCTAAAACCGAGTCTTAACCCCTAAACAGTCTATTAAAGGGGAGTCACAAAGAGAGGACCGGCCCAAATGTCCTCACTCTGTAGGTTGTAGGCTCAAACTGGTCCTCAGAAAGAGAGCTGTACAAGAGCACACACTCACACAAACCCAGATCAGTCATCCCGTGGAAAACCCAGCTGCCTAGTGATCGAATTGTAACCTCCTCCTCCTTCTTCTCTCCTCTCTCCTCCTCTGGCCTTCTGCTGCTGCGTCTTATTTCCAGATCTCATCAGGCCCGAGTGGAGCTGGTGCCGGCCCCTGCCTGGTAAAAGCCTGCCGCTGGATATCCCTGTGTGTCTGAGTGGCAGAGGACGACGGCCGCGCTGCTTGAAGCCGTGAGGAGTTCAAGGCTGAGGGCTGCTAGTTCACGTGTCAACATCTGTTCACAGCCAGCAGCGCTCGGCCTGACCACAGCGAGTTCAGCACCGCGTTTGAATAATCAAATTATTGGCTCCGAGGGTGGGAGGTTAGCAGATGGCTAGCACATTAGCCGAGAGCATTAGTCACATAACCGCTAATGAATGACACCTTCAGTGACAAGAGGTGAGCGCGTGTCAGGCACTACAAAAAAAAATGTACAAGTACAAGCTAAGTGTAAGTAGACATTAATTGGAAGAGCCTAACAGCACCCACACAAACACCTTCATTATGATGTTCTAGTCCAGGAGTCTTGGCATAAATGACTTTGTGCTACACTGAGCATGTTTGGAGCTGAAGAGCGTCTTTTTTCTCTTACTCGCTGGTACAAGTCCCAGGCTCCCGGGAGACGCTGTTTGGAAACACATGTATTTCTGTGAAAGAGATTTACTTCTCACTACTTAAGAGGGGAAAAAAATCGCCTTGATACTTATTTAAGACTGGATAAGACACTAGCTGACTTCAGGAAGATTGTTTTGTTGTTTTCATTGTGAGAGATAAAACTATTTCTTCCACAGTATATTAAGTAAACACTATAGACCACTAAATTACCACTAAAGGCACCGTACAGTATAGTTTTACATAAACACATTCATACAGTGCATCTATTAGCAGCACTTTTTTGTTCTATCAGGGGTCATTCGGGGTTCAGCATCTTGCCCAAGGATACCTCGGCATGCAGATGGGAAAGACTGTGGATCGAACTGCCGACCTTCATGCTGGAGGACGACCGCTCTACCCTTCAGCCACAGCCGTCAGTGACAGACAACTTCTCTACAGTTGGCCCCTCCCTCTGGAACTACTCAAAACCCACCTTTTCAGAACTGCTTTTAATGCCTGTTCTCTCAGCTTTTGATCTATTGTAATTGTCTTTCAGAATTGTTCAAAGCCCTATATAAATTACATGTGTTATCATTATAATATAATTATAATAAACGACTGCTAGTTAATTCTAAAACAATTAACAATTAAGTTCTGACATCTTACTTATCTATTTATTCAATTTGTGCAATTTTATTCAGGTGTGTCCCACTTTCTAACGTCTGTTTGTAGCATATATGGCTTATTTATTTACTTTAGAAACCCAAAAGCATTTTAAATTGTATTTGTGAGCTGGATGCTATGTTATTTAATTTTAATTATGCATCGGTTTTGTGTGTGTGTGGGTCTGTGTGTAAATAACAATAAAGTGAATCCTAACAGCAAATAAAGCTGAGTTTAAAGCAAGAATAATATCTTGCACATGCCACATGTCACATGCAAAATCTCTCATCTCCACAACTCATTCTGGAATTGCATCCAATCACAACGTGACACACTCGCCTGGAGCCAATCATCTGGAAGCTGTGTAAAATGGTCTCTCCCCCTCCTGTCATTCAAGTGTTACTTCAGTACCATGATACCAGTGTTGAGACTCCAAAACACCCAGTTGTTCTTCCTGCTGGGGTCTAGAAGCCAAAGTCCATTCCACTGTCAATACATTTCATTTCATTCTAATTTACTCATTTTCATTTGTTTCTCCACAAGTCTCTCCTGATTGAACTATGCATCAGTCTGTCCTGAGTCCAGATACACTTTAATACCAGTGTGTTTTCCGTGTGATACATGTTTTACATAGGACACAAGACTGCTCAGCTAACACAGCTGAAAGGCTGACACCGCTTTGACACGAGGATTTTGTGTCATGACACTGACATCACACAGCAGCTCTTCTCGCCTCACAAGGGCAACACATTAATTTCTCATGAGGTACCAGACGCTATTAACTGGCCACTTATCGTCCGATTCATAACCTGAGGAGCCTTCTCATAGAGCTGTTAGACAGACAAAGCAGCTCCAGCCTGACAGCAGGAGAGGCTGAGTATCAGGTGTTTCTTTTCTTTGAAGGAGCTTCGCTGAGGACTGTCCATCAATAATGATGAAATTCAGGCTTTGGAATTTGAAATTTCCCATCTGCTCACTTATTAATAGAAACATGCCATTGTGAGCAATCCTGCTGCGAGTGGTGGAATCAACAAAGTGTGTGTCGAAATGCTCTTATTAGCATTCTGGTGGGTGTCTCTGTGGTTATCAACCGTCTCATTCAGCCAAGGTGGAAAACACAGACACACAGGGACTACAGAGATAATGTGACAGCTTGACACTCTTATCTTCAGTTGAACTTAATATTTGAAAAGAGAACTGACATTGGCTTTGTGTGTGAGAATGATTTAGAGCCTTTGCATAGAGAAATCATAGAAGATGAGTATTATCTAAAGTAAAGATGACACTAATAGTGACCTCAAATTGGAATTACATTTCCCTGTATGGTCTGTAGATGGAAATATTAAAGTAAAACAAAGTTAATCTTTGTCTGCTGTTGCATTACATTTATTTATTGTGACAACTCAGTGAGCTACATCAAACATCACTGGTTTATTTTTTGTCCTTATATCATCAGTTGTAGTGTAGATATTGCTGCACAGTGCAGCACTGCTCACAGTAAGAAGGTTCCTGGTTCAAATCCGGGCTTGACTGGGTTCTCTCTGTGTCGAGTTTGGAGTGGGTTGTCTCCGGGTACTTTAGCTTTATCCAATAGTACAAAGACACGTACATTGTGTTGGGCTGATTGGAGACTAAATTGACCATTGCGAGCCCCTTGCGTGCTTGCCTTCCCCTTCTTACGTGCTTGCGTGCGTCCCCCAAATTGTGTAACTATACGACAAAGCTACGCAAGCCTCACGCAGCCCGGAAGGCTGTGATTGGTCTGCTAACTACATCCTTTCCGGAGTCATTTCCTGTTTCATGCCCCATAATACCGGCAGAAACCAAGGAAGAGTTAGAAGAACGGACCAAATAGAAGAGCGTTTGGCAGAAGAGATCCGAAAGAATGACCACTTGTATAACCCGTCACTGACGGAATACAAGGCCAGGCAGATGGCCTCCAATTCCTGGAAGGAGATCTCGGCTAACGTCGGTTTGCAGGTCGACGAGTGTACGAAGCTGTGGAGGAAGATCAGCGACAGATTTGTCCGCCAGAAAAAGACTATGAGGAGCAGCAGTGGTGATGCAAATAAAAAGTCGACGACGACTGCCACACACAAAGAAGTCGTCTCTAAGGTCGTCTCCGACAAACACGCGCAGCCCTTGGAGAACCATAAATTAAAACGAGTCCGTCGACACAACTGCGTGAAAAGCCGCAGCCGCAGTTGCAGAAGCATGTACTGGCCTTTAAAGATTCAAGTGGGAAATGTCTCTAAACGTGCAATCATGTTCCGTCCTTGTGGTTTAACCAGACTGACAAATGTAATAACTACAATATCTTGGTTTCTAAACCGGTGTGAAACCTGTTTTGCTCCTGAAACATCTCTGGGTCATCTGAGTATCACATCCAGCCAAGGGAGTACAACACTCTCAAGTCAGTTTGAATCATGTGACCTTTCATTCATAACACCACTCTACTACTTCTTCCTCCCTAACACTTTAAACTGTCTAATAAAGCACAGATAGGACATGACACCAGGGGTGTGTTTGTACAGATAAGCTATTTAAACCAGGTAGGTTGTGTTGGAGACTACAGATTGGTACTTGGAGGAGTTTTTTTTCTCTCACTCCAGCTCCATTTAACATCAGCTTGACGTTTCATTCCAGCTACAGCTGTACGCCGTTTAAAAGAATGTGAGTGTGGGCTTCGGTTCTTTCACTGCATTGCCTCTAAAAAGCTTTGACACCCCTCGTGTTTTAGGGCATTACATTGTTCGCTGAATAATTAATTTCTTCTGATGTTTTTAAGTGGAAATAATAACAGCAAATGACCTCTGCTCAGGACAAATCTGAACCAATCTTATTTTATGTGAGGAAATTACAAGCAGAGCCATCCGTGCAGTAGCTTTTGTTCTGCTGTCCCTCCGTGACCTCATGTGTAATTCTAAAACAAAACACTGGTTACAGTTCATGCCAGTTCAACAGTGCATAATATGGGTTGAGAGAAGAATGTGGGTCTGGGTGTGAGAATGTGTGTCATGCTTCTCACGCTGGGTTTGTATGTGCCAGGCTTCTATTTATTATCACGTCTGAGCTCAAGAAATCAGACTCGGTTTTGAATCTCTGCACCTGATCTCATATCTGTCTCATATCTGCGGGTTTCTCTCAGTAAAAAACACATTTTAATTGTCTATCTGTGTCATTTCCATTTATTCACAGTGCACCACACAGGCAACAGATCTATAATAGCTCCAGGAGAGGAGGGGTAATCCATCACTGTAAGTCTGCCAACAGCGTAGTTTTAGTATAATTTCCATATGCCAAAGGCCAGAAGTGTTTTTTGTCTAATGCAACAAAACATAACATGAATAAATCCATTCAGTGGAATATCATTAAGAAAGGAAAAAATACTGATGCAAGGTCGATTCTTTATTGCTTTGTTTATGATCTCAGTTAAAGTTGGTGTAAGTGATTCTAATCCAATTCACTTTTTGTCAAATTCTGTTCATATCTCACCACGATTCAGTAGCGTGTATGCTAGATTAGAAATCTGATTTATATATATATACTATACTGTATATAGCCCTGGCTCTGTATTTGGGAATCAAAGAAAGCTGGACGATCCTAACAGCACAACACTGTTCCAGCCAACCAGCAACAAGGGTATTCATGCTATAGTGTTGGTGAGATGGAAGTCTATGAACTGGAAACAGCGATTTTCTTGGAAAGGGCCATAAAAAGTGATTTATATTTATAACCTGTGGAGACATCACCTGTCACATCTCAAATGAGATAATACAATCGTTCATCTAACCTTCTGCTGTCAAGGCATGCGGCGAGAACCTGATAAAGATAGCGTACACTGATAACTTTCACAACGGAACAACTACTGTTAGCCTCTGGACATGCCTCTCTGCCTCTACAGCTGTCTCACAGGAAGTCACACCCACAATCCTTTTCACAGTAGCCCTCAAAATGCTGCACGAACAACAGTTAACCAGAAGAAGGTAACAAAATAACAAAAGGGTGAGCTGTTTCAACTGTGGCGAGAACAACAAAAGAGAAGGATAAAAGAGGATGAAGAAGTGTCTGTCTCTACTAGACAGGTGGGTAATATTCATTTTGCTTTGCTCACATTTATAAGTATAATGTTTTCCCCTTTGCAAATGTTTGTGCTGGCTAATTTCAACAGCTGAGATCAGTGGTTCAGCTTTGCAATTCCCGTGCATGAATGTGGTGGAGCACTAAAGGGAGGGGTGCATTTGTTTTGAGTTCCAATAGCAACAGTCCTCCTCCAGAATCGGTTACCCCACATTTAAGAGCTGCTAAATGGAAAAGGCATGATGTAATCTATTAACCCTCAGTGGCACTGCAACCTGAATGGTCAAAAACATAACTTTTAATCTTTCTCCATGATTTCCCAGGAGCAGTCTTTATCTTTCAGTATTAATGGGACTGCCATTCCCTTTTACAGATCTTAATTAGACAGTGATCTGAGCGCTGAATCTCTCTCATTTGACTATGATCAACCTGGGGCAAAAAATGTGACAGTGACTAAAAAGTGGAGAAGAAATGGTTTAAGATAGGATGAGCCTGAGGGATGGGGGGTGGGGATGAGGGCAGACGACAAGGACGAAGGGGAAGAGGAGAGGAAGAGGAGGACGGACGGAGCCGGGGAAACAGGAGAGACTGCTCGACTTGTTTGACCCGACCACGTTACCCTAGCAACAGCACGGGATAGCTTTGTTGCCGCTCCAGGCTGCATGGGGACTCGAGTGCGTGTGTGTGTGTGAGTGTGCATGTGTATATGGGTATGAGTGCATAAAATCCAACACAGGTTTCCATGCTGGAAACAATGAAGTGCACAGCTTTCCGTGGTTATGCCGGGGCCTTGAGATCCAGCGTGAAAGCGCATGCACATCCCAGAGGAAGGTTCATGCATTCTGCAAAGAGGAATGTCAGCAAAGCCTGAAGATTCTTGCAAAAGGCTAAAGAGGGTCTCCGTGAGGCATGCATAAACCAGCAAGGAAAGGAGTTCACAAATGGAGCCGGGTGTGCAGAAAAATAAGACATGGTGTGGAAAGAGAGATGGAGGTATCTAATGCACATCATCGCACTTTCTCCACTGCACTCCTCTTCTTTCTGAGGCCAGTAATTATTTAGCAGACACAAAGAGCTGCGCAGGGTTCACCTTCCTTGAAATTATCCAGTGTGACAAAGAGATGACAAGAGATCCAATAACTGTCTGTTTAATAAATGGAATAAAACATCTCATCATTCAACTTGACGATAAGAAAATGTGGTAGAAATGTAGACATGAACGTTTTTTAAAAGGGAATATTAGTTCCTGATTAAACTCCTGGGGATATTTAGGTCAGAAGAGAAGCAGGTAAACTAGAGATATGCAAAGTCATGTACAGACAGTGTGAATTCTCACCCTGAGCTCTAAACCTGGTTTAAACCCCGGGGGAGGGGGGGGCAATGCAAGGGAGGGGATATGATCTACTATGTTTTATTCAGAGTTGTACAGAAATAAACATGTAAAGGAATTTCGAAACATACCTTCTTGGGTTGTATTTTTGCTAGGACTGCAAGTGTATGCATGATTATGTAAAAACTATGGAACACATTTTTTGTAACTTGGGGGACGGGGGGAGTCTGGGCCATGGAGGAGCAAATTCAACTTTCATTGAAGGATAACAGAGATGGATCCAGTAATTTGTTTTCACCTTATTTAACAAAGAGAGTCATTTTTCGATAGAACTGCAAATTCCTGTTGTTTTTGAGTGGTAATTTATTAATTAACAGGAGTGGTCTTTTCTAATAAACCCTAATTGGAAAGCTATTTAAGGAGAGTAATACTCAAAAAGTAAATCCTGGACTTTTCCATCTTTCCATTCGACACGAAAGCAGCACAGTCATGTGTTGCTTCAGCTGTGTTTAGCTCCTTCTAAGCCGCCTGAGGTGTGGTTGTGCAGATTTATTGCTCAGCTGATGGACTGATTCCGTACGCATTACCGCAGCTCTTGGCATGTCAGATAAATCACTCGGACTTGTCATGATTTAGACTGGATTGATTTAATCATGCCGCGCTCGCCCGGCTTTTATAGTCCCGCTGCATGTGAAGCTCCGCCGAGACAGCCGAGCGCACACCTTCCATGTAATGCCGCTGTCAGCTACATCAAACACACCTTTGATTAACTTAGAGCCTACAATCATTTACCCAGGCTCCCTTGTTTCTCTCAAAGCATGTAATCAGAGCGTTATTGCCTCGCCGAGAGAAGAGAGAGCACATTGTGAGCCAAGGAGCTTATCAGGCTGTGAACAAGAGAAAGCACACATTTCTACAGTGATCAATGTTGCATAATTGGTTAGCACGCGGATTAAACGAACCGCATCCTTTTCACCTTTTGTTAATCGATGTGGTGTGTTTTTTCCTGTTCATTTGACTTCATGGTTAAAGGCCTAATCCTTTGTGAGGGTAAGCTAGTGTGTTGGCGGTGTGGCTGTGTGTTTTGGGAGGGCCAGGGGACTGAACAGGAGGGGTGAGGTGTTTATCCCTGGCATTTGAGCTCGCTGCTGCAGTCGTCCAGCTAACAGGAGCCAACCTGAGAGCAGGCCATCTCCCTCACTTTGTCACTTCCTTCTCTTTCAGCTTCACACGCCACTGCTCTCTTCGCGGCCGTGCCTGCTTCCTCCGGTTCGCAGCAGTGCACACGCTGCTGAGTTTGAATCATGTGAGAGAGTAAAGGCTTCAACATGAAAACTGTGACACTAGTTATAAGCCTATAGGTTACTTAAGAGTGTGATAATTATTCTCACACTCTCTCTTACCACAAGGGTCAATAAAAGATGACTAACCCGATACTGTTCAAGACATAAAACTCTTTATCTCTACAAGGATAATCTTGATTGAGTGAAGCTAAAGTAAACAAAGGTATCAGAAGTCTAAAGACAAAGTTAGAAACTTGATGGAGAATATATTTGTGTTTATATATAAATATATATATACTACAATGACCTTCAGAGAGCATTATATCCAGAGATAATTTTGAACATTCCTCTTAAATACCCCCTACTTTTTCATTTTCATGGTCAGAAAAGAAAAAAGAGGTATGAAAGAAGACTGATCCAGATACTTAACACTATTGTTGGGCAAGGCCCAGTGATCCGACTTAGAACAAAGGGTCGTAAAACCTTAGGCCAGGCTCGGGTAACCCCTTACATTTAAAAACCCAGCATGGACCCTTATCTCCATGTGGCAAAAGATCACGTCCTGGTCCCCCACGGTAAGCCCGCCCCTGGGGGCCAAATCCTGACAACTCAATTGGCTGGAGGGCCACACTGACCCCTGACCCCTCCTCCCAGGGGGGAGTCACCTGAGACATGACTTAAAAGGGCTGAGCTCACAGAAATCTCTCTCTCTTCACTCAGATGCCCAAGCGACAACAGAACCCCTCCGGGGTTCTACTAGTTAACTCGGTATTTTTAAGAGACTCTCTTTGTCATCTTCCTTTCCACGCTGCTCAAGTTGTTTTCTGACCTCAAGAGGTCTAACCACACGACTCAGTAACTAAGGAGGCGACTAGACGTTTGTTTTATTCATTTCAATTCATTTCATTCATTCATTCTTTTATCTTAGTTGACGTTTTTATTTTGAAAAGGACTTTTCCTGTTTTTAACTTGGAAAGATCAAAACAGGAAATTGCTCGCTGGACGATCTCAGACTGTTTCCTTATCCACACGGACTTTACTTTATTCTTTCTCCACACGATCTACAACGGCTACAAGCAGCCGAACGTCCCTGTGAGGCAGCACGATCTCCGCTGCTGCAGAAGAAGACGAAACCTCATCTCGCCACGGAGCACAACGGATCGGCTCCGGCCCAGCTGCGGTGCTCACGAGAGCCCGTCTGAGAAACTTCAAGCGATTCACTGAACCTCCGGGGATTCGCGCCAAGTCGCATGCAACCCACGAAATCACGGTCACAGTAAGAGGCTTATGTTGTCTGGGCAGATGTTAGTTTTAATATGTAGCGTGTTGATTTAATACTTGAGTGTATTTTGTTGATGGAACTTCCGTGTTCCATTGTTTTAGCCGGCCACTACTCCGAGCCGCTACTTCCGGTTTCCGGTTGGATCGCAATGTTTTGTGTTGCAGTAAATAGGGCCGCGAGAAGCGCCTCCGCCCGCACTGTTAACGTCTGTGTGAGTCTGCAGTGATTTCACCGATCAGAACCTCGGCCCACAACGCTCGCTTGAGGGCTGAGGGGTGAATCACTGTTAACTCATCTCAGACGTATTTTTAAGAGCTTCTTTGGACTCTCCTTACATGTTTTCTCATGTTCTCTCTCTCTCTCTCTCTCTCTCTCTCCTTCTAAACCGACCTATACACACTCCTGACCTGTATTTATAATACAGGTCATGTCACATAGTTAAATCTATGCTTAGAGAGGCTGAACACATCTGGAAACCATTCGGCCCCAAATCCAAGCAGAGATAAGAATTCTCTTTGTCTAAAATTTCCTTTGTGTAATTCATGTGACGACCACCAGTGTGCGCTCCGGCCACATGGTGTCATTAACATATTCTCCATTTTGGATAACGTTAAGTTAAACCCACCATTTTGAGTCTATTATTGCCACGCCTCCGCTCTCTCTCTCCTCCCATCCTGGCTCTAAATTCATAACGGCTCCGCCATCTTGTTTTGTAGTCAATCCGCCATTTTGAGAGTTTTTAGGCCTTGATTCCACGAATCATGATCGGCCTCCATCTTAGATGTGATGTCACTACGCGTCATCGCCACCCCCCTTCTTTTTCTCTCTCTCGCACACACACACACACACACACACACACACACACACACACACACACACACACACACACATTGATAGACACAGACAGACACACACACACACAGAGACACATAGATGGACCAGAGGTTACATGCGTGTTCTAAATTGTGATAAGCTGCTGTTGTTATCTTTGAAATATGGGAGTTTGTTAAGATGATGAATCATTAAATAACACTAACTTTATTTCACACACACACACATAGACACACACACACAGAGAGACACTTTGACACAGACACACACACACATAGAGACAGACATACATAGGTAGACCGCAGGTTGTCCATGTATTTTCTGAATTGTGATAAGTGCTGCTGCTGTGTTTACCTTTGAAATATTGGAGCTTGTTAAAATGATAAATCATTGAATAACATTATAACTTTATTTCCCCTTTTTAATAAATACTTTTGTAATTAAAGTATCTGTAGTCTGTGATTATTTGTGCATATGTATGTGATTGCAGCTGGATTATGATCGCCTGTGCTCGAACTTAGAAGCCTTCACTGTTTATTAAGTAATCGTTAATATTAAAATATTGACATTATTAATTTGACATTTATCATTATGAGACTGATAATTATAGCTTGACATCGTTGGTCCCTGGTAACCAGGGTGGTGCCCCCCTTTCTCAATTATTAATATAGATAGTATTATTCTTAAATTGATAATTTTATTGTTTTAGACTAATTATTTTCATTATTCTTGGTTGATAACCTTATCATTGTTAATTGACAGCTTGTACTTTCTAATTGATAATTCCTATTTTCTCATTAGTGGTTTTATTGTTATTTGATTACTGATCATCTTCAATTAATAATTTAATTATTTTTGATAGATAATTTTTATTATTTTAATAATCCTATTTCATGATTATTAATAATTAGCCAACGTCAAGTCTACTCCTATTGCACAACATAAATGGTGCCCCCTGTGAGGCGATCTAACTCCAGCTGTATCATAATACTGTGTACAATAATCCAGATTCTTTTTTTCCAGAAATTTGATTTTTTGAAAAATTTAAATTTTTTTTGAAATTTTTAAAAATTTTTTCAAAACTTTTCCTTTCTCTCATTTGGTATTGATCATGATTCGTTGTTGAAGAAGAAAATTATTTTGGAAATGTATTCTTCTTTGCAAAGTTTTATTTTTAATTCATTTGAACTTTTACCAAACCGGTTTACCAGTGCCTGGTGTATCCGTAATTGGCTGCAGATTGCAATCGGTGGTTGTGTTCTCGAGGCACAAGAATCATAAATAATTTAAGAAAAGAGAAAAATAATTCTAGGAATTTATTTCTCTTTGAAAATTTTTATTGTAATCCCTTTGCATCTGTCCCAAGCAGGTATACTAGTGCCTTGTGTATCCGTGGTTGGTTGCTTCTAGCATATAAGTGGTTGTGTCATCTCAATGCACAATAATTATGATTAATCTTTGAAGAGAGACATAGGTTCGAAACTAATTTCTCTTTGAAGTTTCTTTATTCTTAATTCCCTTTGCTAAGCAGACTTTTGTGTAACTTTGGTTGGTTGCTGACTGCGTTTCAGTAGTTGGTAATTTTTATTGGAGATTTTCTGCATGCTTTTTGATCTTAAGGAGAAAAACTAGATTTGAGAGACTAGTTTTGAGAAGACTAGTTGTTGAACAACTAGGTCTTAAGGATTGAGCCACCGAGCTATCCTTCATTGACACTTTATAGACACAGGGTGAAGCTCACCTGTGCATCTTGTTGTGTAGTTTTTTTAATTAAGTGTTTGACCCACTTTTTCTAAGCAAGCGTGAGCAGTCCACCAGGTGCCTTTTCGCACTCAGAAGATGAGTAGCATGTAACACCGTGGGGCAAGTGCTCCCTCAGGACCAGAGGTCCTATTAGAGACTGTAGCCAGTCTGATTAATTTTTTTTCTAATGATGCGGTGAGTGAGTTGAGTGAGTATGAAATAAGTACCTGCGATCGTAAGATCAAGAACTGTCCATGCACTCATCAACCCCACTGGCCCGCATCCGAAAATACCCCATGCTCTGGGTCAACTGACACTCCTCTACCAGCAGAGGGCCGAGCTGCAGACCCAAGAACATGCGAAGGCGCTCAGAGCCATGCAAAGCAGCATGTCGAGCGGAGCAGGAGAAAAACTCCCACCTGCGGCATATCATCGAGACCCGCAAAGAACAGGACCAGGCGGTGCAGGAGCACACGCAGGTCAAAGGTCAGCAGAAAGGGGGGCACAGTCAAACAGAGCTGTCCCCCCCTCCAGCTGAGATCCCTGATGACAGGGCCAGGAGCTGACGTCATTCCCGGTGGAGCCAGCAGAGCAGAGACACTGGGAGAACAGCTGCGAGCACAGCTCCACAACCCTCATGCAGAGGGAGCTTTGCTCTGGAGAGCCAGACACACCCAGCAGTCCACCGCTCCGACCCACTCAACACCAAAGGGGGAGCAGGACTCAACCCCTAGACGTGCAGTGACCTGGGACCGCTATGAGGCAACATCAAATGCCTGTCCAGCGGACACACAGCATCCACTCCAGCCAGAAGGAACACATCCTGCGCGGAGCCATGCTGATCCACATCACGACGACGGAAGGAATCCGTCCTGGAGGGCTGAAAGAGATTCCCAGTCTGTCACTCAGGCAGAGGCGCACCATGACTCACGGTCGCGTCCTGGATGGTCCTCCAACCCCGGTGCAAGAGATGGTGGCCACGAAGATGAGTACCGTGGCACATTCGAGTCAAAAGACACTGATGACTCAGCACCCCCTCAAAGAGGAAATCCGCAACCGGCGGCTAGAGCCCCTTGAAAAAGACGTTTATCGCTTCGACCCAGACAACCGAGGGTTCAACGAAGACGACACCGTGGTTCTGGCAGTTCAAGTCCAACTCAATGTGGACCCGGCGCTGGAAGATGACAACTTTCCCCACGCCAGGATGAACCCCAGCAAAGAGAACCAGAAACAACGACCCTTCCAACAGGGTGCCCCTCAAAACCAAGGGGGTGAGGATTTCAACCAGCCCCACAAACAGTTTCGACCTCAGCACCTGAATCCCTCTCCACAGAGAAGTAGGGGCTGTAACCAAAGGAAACCTCATCAATACCAGGAGTATAGTGATGGTGACCGAAATCCAACACATGGGATGCATCCTGGCACAGAGGAATTAATACGGAGATGTGTGGATGAAGCAATGAGAGACATTGTGCCACGTGTTCCTCCAGGCCCCCCTAAGAGACCAGACACTGAACCCCGTTGGCGAAACTAGAAGCAGTTGCCCTCCTTCTCCACTCCTAAAGATGACTTCAATGACTGGGAAGGACCGAGGCGCTGCCAGAAACCCCCTCTCACCTCCACGCCTGAAAGGGGGGGGGGAAGAAATCCCAATTTTAAAACAAAGACCGCTCAAACCACTCACTCCATCAATAGCTGCATGCTTTAGACCCTCTGTCAGTAAATTGTATAACGTATGTTCAGGTAGTGAACTCCTTAGACCTCGTTGAGGATTTTGAAGTCGTTACCACTACGGTTGTGCAGCCCTCACGGGTACAGTTGGCAATTCAGTCTTGGCAGAAAAATTTCAATATCTGTAGATTTGCAAACCTAGAAATAGGATTTACCATATATTCACAGGTTAGCGAACAACAGAACGTGACTCGCCGTTCTAAATGTTTTGGTTTGACAGAATAACACACATGATTACCTCAAAACACCAGCACCTACTCAAACATTTTCTTCTGTTCCTTTTTCCACTCTTCTTTCATTTCACTCTTCACCGAAATTCATCAGTATGTTAACAATAACTGCCGATAAGCATTATGTGAAATTGAAATGTGCGCCGTGTTTTAGAATATATGTTGTTTAGCCTCTGTCTGCCCAGACAATTACCTCTCTCTGTTTAGACTCATGCCTCAAAGACATTTATGCCTCATGATGAACTAACTTTCAATGCTTCAACTCCACTCAAGGATTACCTCTCATGGATTATCACTGGACTCTCGACCCTAGCGTGCCCTGGAAACTGGGTAACGACCCACTTCCCAGGTCAAAGGGGGACTGTTGGGCAAGGCCCAGTGATCCGACTTAGAACAAAGGGTCGTAAAACCTTAGGCCAGGCTCGGGTAACCCCTTACATTTAAAAACCCAGCATGGACCCTTATCTCCATGTGGCAAAAGATCACGTCCTGGTCCCCCACGGTAAGCCCGCCCCTGGGGGCCAAATCCTGACAACTCAATTGGCTGGAGGGCCACACTGACCCCTGACCCCTCCTCCCAGGGGGGAGTCACCTGAGACATGACTTAAAAGGGCTGAGCTCACAGAAATCTCTCTCTCTTCACTCAGATGCCCAAGCGACAACAGAACCCCTCCGGGGTTCTACTAGTTAACTCGGTATTTTTAAGAGACTCTCTTTGTCATCTTCCTTTCCACGCTGCTCAAGTTGTTTTCTGACCTCAAGAGGTCTAACCACACGACTCAGTAACTAAGGAGGCGACTAGACGTTTGTTTTATTCATTTCAATTCATTTCATTCATTCATTCTTTTATCTTAGTTGACGTTTTTATTTTGAAAAGGACTTTTCCTGTTTTTAACTTGGAAAGATCAAAACAGGAAATTGCTCGCTGGACGATCTCAGACTGTTTCCTTATCCACACGGACTTTACTTTATTCTTTCTCCACACGATCTACAACGGCTACAAGCAGCCGAACGTCCCTGTGAGGCAGCACGATCTCCGCTGCTGCAGAAGAAGACGAAACCTCATCTCGCCACGGAGCACAACGGATCGGCTCCGGCCCAGCTGCGGTGCTCACGAGAGCCCGTCTGAGAAACTTCAAGCGATTCACTGAACCTCCGGGGATTCGCGCCAAGTCGCATGCAACCCACGAAATCACGGTCACAGTAAGAGGCTTATGTTGTCTGGGCAGATGTTAGTTTTAATATGTAGCGTGTTGATTTAATACTTGAGTGTATTTTGTTGATGGAACTTCCGTGTTCCATTGTTTTAGCCGGCCACTACTCCGAGCCGCTACTTCCGGTTTCCGGTTGGATCGCAATGTTTTGTGTTGCAGTAAATAGGGCCGCGAGAAGCGCCTCCGCCCGCACTGTTAACGTCTGTGTGAGTCTGCAGTGATTTCACCGATCAGAACCTCGGCCCACAACGCTCGCTTGAGGGCTGAGGGGTGAATCACTGTTAACTCATCTCAGACGTATTTTTAAGAGCTTCTTTGGACTCTCCTTACATGTTTTCTCATGTTCTCTCTCTCTCTCTCTCTCTCTCTCTCCTTCTAAACCGACCTATACACACTCCTGACCTGTATTTATAATACAGGTCATGTCACATAGTTAAATCTATGCTTAGAGAGGCTGAACACATCTGGAAACCATTCGGCCCCAAATCCAAGCAGAGATAAGAATTCTCTTTGTCTAAAATTTCCTTTGTGTAATTCATGTGACGACCACCAGTGTGCGCTCCGGCCACATGGTGTCATTAACATATTCTCCATTTTGGATAACGTTAAGTTAAACCCACCATTTTGAGTCTATTATTGCCACGCCTCCGCTCTCTCTCTCCTCCCATCCTGGCTCTAAATTCATAACGGCTCCGCCATCTTGTTTTGTAGTCAATCCGCCATTTTGAGAGTTTTTAGGCCTTGATTCCACGAATCATGATCGGCCTCCATCTTAGATGTGATGTCACTACGCGTCATCGCCACCCCCCTTCTTTTTCTCTCTCTCGCACACACACACACACACACACACACACACACACACACACACACACACACACACACACACATTGATAGACACAGACAGACACACACACACACAGAGACACATAGATGGACCAGAGGTTACATGCGTGTTCTAAATTGTGATAAGCTGCTGTTGTTATCTTTGAAATATGGGAGTTTGTTAAGATGATGAATCATTAAATAACACTAACTTTATTTCACACACACACACATAGACACACACACACAGAGAGACACTTTGACACAGACACACACACACATAGAGACAGACATACATAGGTAGACCGCAGGTTGTCCATGTATTTTCTGAATTGTGATAAGTGCTGCTGCTGTGTTTACCTTTGAAATATTGGAGCTTGTTAAAATGATAAATCATTGAATAACATTATAACTTTATTTCCCCTTTTTAATAAATACTTTTGTAATTAAAGTATCTGTAGTCTGTGATTATTTGTGCATATGTATGTGATTGCAGCTGGATTATGATCGCCTGTGCTCGAACTTAGAAGCCTTCACTGTTTATTAAGTAATCGTTAATATTAAAATATTGACATTATTAATTTGACATTTATCATTATGAGACTGATAATTATAGCTTGACATCGTTGGTCCCTGGTAACCAGGGTGGTGCCCCCCTTTCTCAATTATTAATATAGATAGTATTATTCTTAAATTGATAATTTTATTGTTTTAGACTAATTATTTTCATTATTCTTGGTTGATAACCTTATCATTGTTAATTGACAGCTTGTACTTTCTAATTGATAATTCCTATTTTCTCATTAGTGGTTTTATTGTTATTTGATTACTGATCATCTTCAATTAATAATTTAATTATTTTTGATAGATAATTTTTATTATTTTAATAATCCTATTTCATGATTATTAATAATTAGCCAACGTCAAGTCTACTCCTATTGCACAACACTATTAATTACAATGTTTTGATCAGCCATATTTATGCCCCGCAAGGTATCGCCGTTTATATATGTATGTATATATATGTACTTGCCGAGGTCAAAATACTTTGGGTGCAACATTTCAATTCCTTCCCTTGAGATCGTAGTCCTGACTACAGCTTGATCGTACTTCAAAGCTTCTAATTGCAGTGGAATGGAGATTTTCTTCTGACCTGGCAACACTGGTGTAGGAGGTGTGTGCAGGTCGTGATAGCAGCCCCCCCCCCCTCTTCTCTTATTCCCTGCCCCCTCCTCTATTGCTTTTACACCCATTTTACAGTATTTGTCTGCACATGAAATGAAACTGCAGTTTTATGAGCCTTTAAATGCTCTTATAGCTGTGTTTCCCGCTGTTTGTTTTTATGTATTTTTTTAATATGTACTATGTATGCATGTTTATACATCTACCGGGTGCATGTGCACTTGATAATGTGTGTATATACAGCTGAATCTTCCTAGGACTTTGTATGTGCATGCCTAAAATCCCTGCTTTTGTGCATAATGCTTGGAAAACGTATTGGATCATGCAATGTAATGCATGTGCACAACTATTTCAACAAAGTAAAATCCTAAATTGTTTATGCTGCTATGAGCGTGTTAGTATGCTTGTGCATGTTTGTGTAACACACACGTGCAGGAGCTGAATTAGCTCCTGGAGTGACACCATCTGGCCAGCGGGTGCTGAGGGGGGGGGGGGGGGGGCATTGGGGGAATGCAGCGATAACAGGGCGGTGAAGCGGAACAATAAACGCCGTCTTTAAATCTGTTTAAAGCTCCTACAAACACTCGGGAAAACTAGAGAACAGAGCGACACACACTCCACATTACAGCAGGGAAAGCAGCGGGGGGGCGAGACAAAGGAAGACGAGGGGAGTTCCATCACGATCCTTCAACATTTCAAGTTTGTGCTCGTACAGGAAGTGGAGTCTGTTGCAGGGATAAGAGTTTTGTTACATCTACAGTGCATATTGTAATGATGCAGCTCTCTTTCACTGCTACTCCTACTTGTGGTATTTATACGGTATAAATACTGCAAGGGCTTGTGAGTCATTGTTACTTTTCTTCAATTCATACAAGCACAAGGTGATAGTCTTAAACTGCCCTTGCATAAAATAAATATAAAAATAATGTAGGTATAGCACTTTTTATTTGGTACATGTCACTTAATCTAATGCAGTATAATACAGCTATTGGGTCTGAGCTTCATGATGGTTATTATGCTCATTTCTTAAAACCTGTTTCACAGAAGTGTTTCTGTCATTTAGCTGATACTCAATAATATACTTATAGTAAACAAAACACAAACTACTGTTTCCAAAATGACCACAAAGTAAAATCAACACCTCCGAGACAGATCCAACACGAACACAACATGCTATACTTTACCTCATTAGGTAAGTGTATAGTAACCTGGCTACGTTGTGTGTCTGTCAAGGAAGAATTAAACATTGCTGTTGATTTGATTATTGAAATCTGATCATTTTGTGTCACAAACTATATAATAACTTTTATTGTGATATTTGATACTTTTGATTTTGCATTGAAATCTAAATTATTGATACATTTTGTACTCCTTTTGCGGATGTGGAAACACTTGATAGTTTTAATTTTGAACCTCAGTCCTGGTGACCAGCCTTGAGGTGTTAACCTCATGTGATGTTTCACATCAGCTGTAGTGTCGCCCGAGTGGGCCGCCACCAATTGAGCAGTTTATTTCAGCTGTCAAATTCACTTGCTTGCTCCCTGTTGCTGATCACTTTGCTGCTGCTGCAGCTGCTGCATCTCTCATCCAGCCAACGTCCCAGCATGCAGCTGTGGGCTTTGTTTCTTTAGGTCTCCTCACAGCTGTGAGTATTGATCTCATAGCTTCTGGTCGGGTGCTCTTATAGTGTCAAGCCAAAAAAACGGTCATGCTAAATACACTTGCTTTCAATCAAAAAAGAAATATACAATCTTTTCATTTGAAGTTTTAGAATTCTCTTTTTATCTCTTTTGTTTTTAATGGATATTTTACTATTCATTCATCACCTTTGTTTCACCAATTATCTCCATCCAGACAATAACACAAAATAACCACAAAAGCTCAAACAAGCATGCCAGGCCAGTAGGTGGCGATACATTCTCCATCAATGATCAGTCACCTACCAGAGGAGAGCACTGCGGGCCAAGTAACATTGTCCGAAGCAGACGCCTGTGAGACAGTCATGTGGCTCAGTGATGCTAAATTTAGCCGCAAAATAGAGCTATGGTGCAAATCAAATCTAAACTAGCATGGATCCATTGTTGTTGTTGTTGTCTAGTCGTATGGTCATTACACAAAGCAGAGTGCATACATGACGAAAGCTGTGAAGACATTGTTTCCCAAACACCTGTGAACACGGACACACAGAAGATCTGCACTTTGGAAAGCTTTTGTAAAAATCCCACTTTTATCTCGTTTGCATGTGGATGAGAGGATCTATCACAGAAGAAAAGACTGTTTTGTAAAATATCTGCATTAGTGTGGACAGGGCATGAATATATTAGCCCTGTGAATTCCCCCGGTGTGTGGATCAATAAAGGTTTATCTATCTTAACGGTTGAGTCCAATGCGAAAGTCAGCATGAAAGCTGTTATTTAACAAATACCAGCAATAACAAACATCATCTACAAAGCGAGAATATAAACATCTAACTCTTAGGGTTCAAATTAGAGATCATGTGCTGCCAGATATCATAGGTCTCACCTCCCCCCCCCCCGGCTCTTCAAGAGACTATTAAGTCAAGTGTCTGACAGGAAAGAGACGTTCTGCCGAGGCCAATATGTCCTGTGAACCTCCCACCCATTGTCACAGGAAGCTCCCTGCTCTCTGCTGCTCAGCCCACACACTCCAGCCCAAAATACAGCCGGGTGTCATTCCATGGGTTTCTCCTTTCCTCACACCCTCTCTCTCCACAGAGAGGAAGCGTTGCCTCGGCAACAGCTATTCCCATTGGCGAAGGAGAATGACAAATAAACTCCTACAAATTCGCAACGTCTGTCTCACACTGTCAAACAAATCAGCCCGACACATATTCTCTATCGACTGCTAATTGTATTTTTCGTGGGTAAATCTGCGGAAAAAAACACACCGGGGACGTTAACGTCAAGTTCTCTTCAAGAACAATAAACAGCGAGCTCTTGAATGCGAGCGAACGTTTTATTCCTGTCGACATTAGTCAGCGCTCGCCGGTTTGACATTCCCTCTCTCGCTCCTTTCACTGGAGAGCCAAATCAAGAAATACAAATTACAAAACGAGTTTCCTTCCCACTGCTGACTAACTCGGAAGATGGCAGAAGTGTTTTTGACGTCGGCTGAGTGTCTGAGTGCTTCCTGCTGTGAGCTGAACCGGAGTCTTCTTTGTTCGCCCAGCGGGAGGCTGACAGAGCGGAGGAATCCCAGCCGAGGACGTCTGACGTGGGGAGGAGAGAACTCAGCTCTGCCTGCGGCCTCACACTGTATCACTGCAACACCCGTCTCCCCAAATGTAATACCCTTCAACTTCACAGCCACACACGCTCTTTAAATACTTCTCTAAGCCTGATGATGATGAAACTTCATAAATCTAGAAACGGAAATTCAAGTTACAAGGTTTTTCTCCATCCTAACCTCAGCTAAACCCCTGCTGACCAAATCCAAAACTACACACCTCAGCCCAGAAGGAAGATGTGTGACCGGTAGAAACAAATTCAATGAACACCATGAAAATCCTTAAAACTCGCCAAACTAACCCATTATGAAACATTTAAATGTGACCTGGCACTGATGAATTCAACTCTTCTATCCACTGGGAAATGACGGTTCTTCATGCTCTCCCACAGAACACTGGTGTGTCAGCATATACTGTGTTTCTAAAGCAAGACACAAGTCATTCTCAGGAGGTGGGGAGAGTTCTCAGCATTGGACAACTCATTGTGTCTGCACCAGAATGTGTTAAAAGGTCATTCCATTAATATCCTCATGCTACGTTAAGCCAAAGGTTTCTTCACTTCCCATAATGCAAGTTGACTTTGCAAAGCTTTCTCCGGAGCCACAGAACATCCTACTCTTGAAAGAGGTCAGAGGTTAAGTAGAAGTACTTCTCATGATGTGTAAAATAAGTTGAGTACACTTATTTATCACTTTGTTATATTGTAGGTTTCTCTGAGTCTTGTCAACAACATAAATGTCAGATATTAATAATGACCAGTTACGTAATTTTAGAAAAGTGCACATGATTTGATAAAGGCTTTGTTCTATTCAAGTGTCTCAGTAAGTCATGACTGTTAAATGGAATCCAGTCATCATTCATGTTATTATATAAACTGCTAATGTCTAATAACTTTCATTTATTTATTTTTTGAAACAAACCCCTTCTTGCACTGCACAAGATTCACTATCTCTTCTTCCCCCTGTGACAGTAAGAGGACCCTGACCCTAACAAGGAGAAACAGCTCAAACAAGACAGGATTTTCACTCTCGTATCACTTTGCTGTTATATTAAAGTAACTTTTGAGAGTTCATCAGGACTATGATGGATTTACCGACTCTCCAGAGATAAGTGTTGAGCTATCAGTACTTAACTGGGTATCATCAATGACCTATGAGCTATGACAAGGCAGATGGGGATGATGGTTGATAGGCATCCTTCTCTATAAAAGCATAACCTTAGATTCCTCTGCCATGTCTCAGAGAGGTACTTCAAAATTGAGCCTGTTAAATCTCCCAGGGGGGTTTCCATGAGGACATGGAGTAGCCAGCCAGTGGGGGAAAGACGGCAGAGGGGAGGGTCCCAAAAAAAAAGACCATAAAAGCTATATATTGGTTGGCTCTGGTTCTTTTAAATGACACATTCCATGAGCGCAAAGACTGATTTTAATTATAACATATTTCATTTAATCTGAATACCTGATTTAAAACATGAACATTTACTCTGAAGGAAAGTTTGGTTTCTAGTTTGTTTAAGCCCACACATCCTGTATAAAGCTTTTAGTGTGCAACATTCACTCATGGTTCTGACTCTGTTCTGCCTGGTTCTTCTATCCGCTCTTCCAAAGAAAAACATGTTTGTATAATTTGTAGCAAATTAACAGGAATCAAAAAACGAAGTCACATACTGCTTCAATACAATAACGGATGACATTAAACATTGTCAGTTCCCATAGCATCAGTTCTAAAGTGAAATATCCTGCTCAACAGTTCAATTTCCAACCAATTAAAATCTGAAATGAGTAATGTGTTCATTCTAGTGTTATTGATTAACTTTCTTTTTCAATATCTGTTGATTTCCTCTTGACTCTAGCTTTCTTTTGGGTCGCCCTCATCCCATTTCCTCTCCACTGATATACTCAGGTGTAGCAGGTAAGAACGACTTTTGTCATAGGTAAACCAAAAATGTAGGAAAAGCATATTTTAACCATTATACTTCCGAAAGTTCCATTACATCACACATTATCCCGTCTTTGCAATCAATGCAGTTAGGAGTTAACTGCTAATATTAAGAATGAAGACACCACCATTCTCTATATGGGAGAATACTATCTCTCTCCTAAGCACACACATGCTCACACACACACACAGGAAAAGCAGATGGAGCAGAGAAACGTGTTTGCATTTAAAAAGAAAACACTTTTTACGATGTAGTTTGAAGAACACACCATCTTGTCTGCTACACACAACCATAAACCTGATCAATCTTCACGGGCAGGGCAGTAAAAGCTCGTGTTATTGCCCCTGTAGCTCTCTGAGCTGAAAGAACTGTGGAGTTGTGGAGTGATTTATCACTCTCTGATGCGTCCTTAAACGTGATCAATCATTTACCTCAGAAACTCCCTGTTAAAGAAAGAAACACAACCTGTCATCAGAGTGGATGTGGACACATGTGAATATCCAGACGGAAGAGAAATCACTGTGATCCTGTTTGACAGGGAGGAAAACGAGCTGCCACAGACAGAACCAGGCATTGTGCCGAAGTCAACAAAAAGAAGTTGGTGCTAAAAGCCGCCCCAGAGCGCCCCCCCCACCCCTGAGTCAGCCGTGAAGTGATGGCGTCACACTGCTCGCTCCATGAACACACATATGTTTATGTGAGCTTCCACACGTGTGCTTCATGTATACTAACACTCTGCAGCCTTTCACATGTGACTGCCAACACACACACATTTCTTTTTTATCGCAGTAGTTCACTTTTTTCTTTGAAATTCACTATGTGTTTGAGAACATGGCTGATTACATTGCATATTTGAATATTTGCACTACTGCGCAAATTGAACATTCATCTGTAAAGATTTATATTTAGATATATATTTTTTGTTTTCTATTTTAAATTTTTGATATTCTATTTTATTGTTATTCTATTTTATTCAATTTTATTCAATTTTATTCAATTTTATTCTTTTTTATACTATTTCTATTTTTATTTTATTGTTTGGGGTTGAAATTACTGAGCATTGCTTAAAGAGAGTGTGTGACCCAAGCATTTCATTGACAGTGACTGCTTCATGTTATCTCTGTTCATTTGACAATAAAAAATCTTGAATCTTGAATCTTGAATTTTGATTCCACTTCCACCTACACACGGCCTCTCAATGCGCACTTCAGCAGTACTTTCTTTTGCCACACACACAGACAAACACACACAGAGATGTAACCCTCTGGAGTGTCTCACACCATCTCTCTCCTCTTCAGCTGTCAGTCTGACATATCCCCACATCTTCTCCTCTTCCTCCTCTTGACTGCTTCAGGTGGTCGACCTTGCCACCTCAGAGTGTGTGTGTCATGTAATCGAAGACAAAGGCCACGCTCCTGTTCTCTCACGAAATGTCTGTTGGGGATTATTCTGACCAGTATTATAATTATTGTCTACAAATTAAATCACAGGTCTTCATCTGTGGTTCATTCAGATGTTCCTTAAATTCCTTAAACGGTTTTTTTGGTATTTCCTTTTATTGATTTCCCACTCCTCCCCTTCCCTAGCATCTACTCAGAGCACAGTTGACTGAAATCCTGAAGCTCAGCAAAGAGAAACATCCTTTAATCAACAGGAGAGTCCTCTTCATGCTGATATACTATTTCTATATCTGCGGACTGCTACGTTTTTTTAGATTTCTCCATTCCCGTTTTGTCTACTCAGTAAAGACAGCCCTAATTACTAAAACAATTTCCCTATTTGTTCATGCTGTATGCTCTCTTGCTGTGATTTCTTACAACAACAGGTGTATTGTATGGGTTTATTATACTGTTCATTATAGAGCATCTATGCACATAAGGCAAAGTTGTTGAATTGGTCTTTTGCCTACTAATCCCTGTTGGTCTGCTGTCCTCAGGTGGAGCTACAGTTGGGTTAGTCTCTGTTTTTGAAGAGGCCGAGGGTCTGTGTATGTGTTGGTTTGAGGTATGTGTACGTCCGTACTGCTAACAGCAATTTCCGGCTACTTTGACTCTGTCTATTCTTGATGTTTCATGTTACTGGTTGATCAGTGATGTGAAATAAAACATGGACCCTCAGCTGCATGGGGGGAGCATTTAGGATCATAATGTGGAATGTGCAAATTTGATGTCCTCTTCACAAATTTGATGTCCTATGCACTAATGTGTGTAGAGAGCATAAAATGAAGAGGGCTAAAGTAGTTGGCCATCTGTCCTCACTCTCTGCTGACGTAATCTTTCTGAAAGAAACACGCATTTCCAACAGAATTGGGGAGAAACTGGATCAAATACATCAAGGAGGCTTAAGTGGCAAAGGTGGAGATGAGGCAGTTCTGATCAAGGGTGTCCCTTTTACTAATAACTTCACTCAAACAGGTCCTCATGGCTGATTTAACTTCATAATTAAAGTTATTAACTCTATTAATTCCAGAGTTTATATAGCTGAAAGTATTTGGAGGTTACTTCAACTCCTCAGTCTCACTGGATCCCCTTTGGGAGCAGTTGTCTGAGTTTAATCAGGTAGATATATGGAAAATCTAAATCAAGATGTTTTCATGTATTGATTGCTTTCTCCTGGACTCTAAACTAATATCATCTGTAGAAAAGACACAATATCTCGCCACGGCAAAATCTTATCATGCTACTCTGTGTTTCTGAAAATAGGAAAATTGAAAAACAGCAGAAGCATATGGAACTTCTACGAAGACTTAACAGGTTATATACAAGAGCAAATCTTTTGATTTTAAAAGAGAAAATGATCCAGTTGAGAGGAATGATGCTACTCTGTGGAGTCCCCGAGGGCATTAACTCAAGGGCATGCTAGTGCTTATAACTCACAAGAAGAAAATGCAATCCTGGAAAATCTCACAAAACTATAATATGAGTATTCTCTAGAAAATCAAGCCCCAATTTCATATATGGATCAAAGAGTTTGCTAATATTCTTCACCTCTAAATACTTTGAAATACCTTTGCCAATAGGAAGAATATTTGTTTATGGGCAACTTGTTCTTGACTGATGGAGGTAAACTACAGGAGCTCTACACAATCCACCTGATATGTGTCCACTGCTGCTCTCTGGCTTCTACAATTTCTTGTATCCTGACAATTTCTTATTTATCATAACTCAATGTTTCTCAATCTGAAACGGAGAGTTCATTGGGTTTTAGCCCCCAGAGATCTTTTGATTTTAAAAGAGAAAATGATCCAGGTGAGAGGAATGATGCTACTCTGTGGAGTCCCTGAGGATATTAACTCGAGGGCATGCTATTGCTTTTAACTCACAAGAAGAAAATGCAATCCTGGAAAATCTCACAAAACTATAATATGAGTATTAAACAATCCTGACACCGCAACATGCATCGTTGTTCTTTAAAAGTAAAACGTTACAGATTACTGGTCAGACATCAGACAAGTCACTAGATGAGAAATGAGAAGTGAAATTATCAAATCATTTGAGTAGTGTTAGGAGTAATTAAAGTACGCACATCAAAACTCCCAGCTACCCTCATTAGATGAGTCTGCCACTAAGGTCTTTGATTCACACATTATAGAGCAGATGAAAGCTTCCATCTCTTTACTTCCAACAATAAAGCCTCCGAGCTTGATTCTATAAAACTTAACAGTCCAGTCTGGCTCCTTTACTTCTCTGAATTCTCAACTATGCCGAGGGAGAGCTTTCCCATTCACTTTGTTATGCAAATAATACTTTGATACTTAAAAAGGATCGAGAACCACCACGAATGTTTTCCTATAGTTTAATCCCACTTCTTCAGATGTACTTTGGTTTACAGACTCTCAAAATATAGAGCTCGTCCATCCCCAAGCTGTCAGGTTTTCTGCCAAGCTGCCATATTTACTGTGATCTCTGCAGTGTTTTTTAACATCATGTACCACAAACCAAAAGACGAGACAGCAATAACCTTTAACACCCAAATTCAATTCTGCATTTCTCTAAAGTACTGAGCTCTCACAGAGATTTAGTCTTAAAAGCGTGATAAAGTTGCTCTTGCTCACCATCTCTCTTACATTATTCAGGATGCCTGCCTGTCAGATAAGATCATAGGTCAATATTATAAATATAATATCACTATTCATTGCTCATCCACCCCCCCCCCCCCCCCCCACTTCAGCTTACTGAGCTCTTTGGAAGCCTCTCTGGTTTGAAAATAAATAAGGGAAACCTCTACGATCGAATAGAAAATAATCCAGACACAATGAAAGGCCTGTATTCTAATGGCTGTCTGGTCTCCTTTCAACACAGAATGAAGAGCTTTAAAATCTGCAAAAAAAATAATATTACAATCATTTTGGGACTGAGGGAATAACAATTTTTCCATTTCAAATTCACTGATGGAAAAATGATGATGTGATTTGGCTGCGACCTGAAACAAACAAGCCTGTTCGCTTACATCAGGAGAATAAAAATTGCAGCTATCTCAGTTGCATCATGATGCATCACTTTCAGAAAAACACAAGCTATCAACAGCTTCTCTCATTTGGATCTGCACTTGACCATATTGTGATTTACATAAAATTGTGCTTAATTAAACAGCACTAACAGACGTATAATTGAGCATCCACACATTATCCACAGATACCATCGAATACGGAACTACTTTCTGTCAAACATATCTACACACCACTTAGTCAAGCATTAAATGTTAAATGAGATCATTCAGCATCAATCAGGCTTCAAGGTCCCAGTTACTTTCATCATGATTTTCTATAGAAACATTAAAAAAACACGTAATAATCAGAGTTGAACAGGAACTGCCTGCCATTTTTCTGAAAGAGGAAACAGGTACATGTACAGCTTTGTTCCGGTTCAAAACTGAAACCCTTCTGTCAAAAAAGCATTACTCCAAACCCAAAGGTGGCAATATTTGGCCTAAACTCTAATCTAGAGGCAATATTGTTCTCTGTTCCCTTTTGGCCAAGCATTTAGTTCTGTAGAAAATCAAGCCCCAATTTCATATATGGAACAATGAGTTTGCTAATATGCTTCACCTCTAAATACTTTGAAATACCTTTGCCAATAGGAAGAATATTTGTTTATGGGCAACTTGTTCTTGACAGATGGAGGCAAACTACATGAGCTCTACACAATCCACCTGAGATGTGTCCACTGCTGCTCTCTGGCCTCTACATGTTCTTGTATCCTGACAATTTCTTATTTATCATAACTCAATGTTTCTCAGTCTAGAACAGAGAGTTCATTGGGTTTTAGCCCCTAGAGAAGAAATGTTCAGGTATATATACACAATGTAAAAGGGAATAAGTGTTGGTTGCCTCACTTTACCATGATGAAACATTGTCAAACATGATAGGTGTTATCTTTAGTGGGGGTTTTTTATACTTCTTTGTCCATAAATGTTTACATATATATAAACTTTAAAAAGATTAGCAAAATAAATCAAAAAGACAGCTCTGCACTTGACAAAGGTCAAGTGCTTTCCAAATTGTTCGATCTCACTCAACAGCTTGTTAAGACATTGTTGATAATGAGTGCAATCCTGTTTTTTGTCTATCACCAAGACAGAGAGAGATTTGCTCTATTTCAGAGAGTAATTACTACACAATGAATCTTCTAATGGTTTGAACGTTTTAAAGTTACTGCCTGACAAATTACAAACTAATGTGTTTCTGGCAGAAGAAAGAAAGGCAGTAGAAAATGAAAATAGCAAGTTTTAAGAATAACAGCCAGGAGATAAATATAGTCTGATGTGAATAGTGTCTGGCACTCTGGCTGCGCTGCGTGTCGTGTCCTGTCGTCCTTGAACTGTGTGTATCAGTATGTGCTGCTGTCACTGTGCTGCTGCAGCACCGTCAGCAAGACAAATTCCTCGGCGTTTTAAACACCGGACAATTGAATTCACTATGGCGCTGATTTGGAAACGCGGCGGAGAACTGCGCTCCGAGTGTGGTAAAGAATAACATAGGACACCGGGGGCAGCACGGCATTAGCGGAGTAACATATTTATCCTGCCTCCTCTAACCACACACACACGAGCAGAAACAAAATGCATACACCAGCCGCTCGCTCGTCCCTCATTTGCCCAGCGCAGATCCTTGACCAGGGTGCTTGTTTGAAAAACCAGAGGTCAAACCGTAAAGCAATTACGCTGGCAACTCATCAACCAAGAGCTGACAGCAATACAATTACCTCCAGGCTGCTACAGACAAGTGCAGAGAGAGAGAGGGAGAGAGAGAGAGAGAGAGAGAGAGAGAGAGAGAGAGAGAGAGAGAGAGAGAGAGAGAGAGAGAGAGGGCTATGTTTAACTCTGGATGTTAACAATGCTCGCTGTGTAATTGCACCCTGCCGAGTGCACTTTAATTCTGTGTCTAACAGGTAGAGAGCAGTGCTGAGGGGGTGAGCAACAGAGAGAGGGAGGGGTCTATTAGGTGTTACCTGAGGCCTTGGAATCAAGCCACTTCACCGGGAGGAAGATGGAGAGCGATGTGGAAACAGTGTCAGGAGAGAAGAGGACTCTCAGAGTGATCTCCCAGCAGTCAAGGCTGGCCATACAGCTGCCTGACAAGTCACTCCTGAGGGAGGTAAATAATTACTGAAGATGAAGGGAGAGGGATGAAGGCTGCTAGCATGGCTCACGCACCCTGACACCAGTTACTGTATGCTGAACTTGAAATATTGATAAGTAATGTAGATATGCAGCACTCACTTTTATTTTTCACACTGTTTGAAAGAAGACTGGGAAGATTTTGAAAGGTATATGGGCTTTTCATGTTCATATTAAATCACGCTTGTCTCTCGTCTCATGGGGAAGACAGATTCACGTACAGCTCTGCAAACACAAAAAGTGGATCTGATCCTGCAGCCAATCCCTAAGGCTCTTTGAATCCATACGAATAACAATAAGAAGTTATACTAAAACAGTTATCATTGCAGATTTGGTTATTATAATGAGGCAATTTTCAAGATTGTTCTCATAGTATTGATTTTTCGCTCTGAACAAATCCCTTGAACTATCCCTTTAAAGTATAAATCCACTTCCATCTTTACAACTGCCCCCCAGATCTATATGTGGAAAGAACTAATTCCCATCAGTGCATATCTGTAATAAAGACCAAAAATCCTGTATGTCCCCTGAAATGTTGTTATTCATATATCAAACTATCCTTATTTTACTTCTAATATGTCCTTGTGTTGTAAATCACAGTTCTGTTCTGTTTAATCTACATTCATTGGCTTAGCTTCCATTTATATTCTCTATTTCCTACTCTCTTAAAAGTTATTTAAATGATTTCGCTGCTCCAATGACCCAATTCCCCGACAGGGATCATTAACGTTTTATCTTAATGTGAAAAACTCTCCCTGCACTGTGGAGTAGAAAGTGAAGGGAACTTCTTTAAATGTATAAAGTTCCAATTACAGAGGAATCTTGCTGTTACAAATTAGAAAAAGTGACTTTTAATGTGATTCCCGGCTGTGTTTCTTTTTCCTGATTTGGACGGTAGAGAACACAGTCTGGGTACTTGTGTCATTAATGGGTTTCAGAGAGAAATATATGTGTTTTCAACTTGAACCTCTTCTGTAGGAAAGTAAAATGTGAACACTTGTATTAAATGGTATATTACACTTTACTCTGCGCCCCTTGTGTGAACCCAAACAGCTTTGAGAGGAGGCTCGATCCAAATGCAAATCCTCAACCCAGAGCGCAGCATTCACATCGGAGATATAAACAACGCTGCAGAAAGATAACATTGTAAGCAGACTGATTAATGAGAAAGCAGATGGGAGGAGGCTGCGTGGCGGAGGAAGTAATCAACACAAGTCAGCAGCAGCAAGTAGCAGGCGAGAGGCACAGGGAGGAAAAGACGAACAAACACAACTCAGTTTGTCGGGAGAAAACAGGCGTTTCGGCTCCGGATCAGTTTGAATCCCCGTCCATACCAACCTTTCTGTAAAAGCATATCACATGACCACTCACATACACTGGGCATGCGATGCTATTCTATTATAAATCATCTCCTACCTATGTAAGCAGTTGTGTCATTGCAAAATGCAGAATTTAACTGCACAACAGCTTTTAGCAAACACACCAGGGGCAGGGATACTTGTCACACTGGGTCAGAGGAGCTTGAGGAATCGGCAGGGACCTCCCGATACGATACTATCACGATACTTAGGTGGCGATACGATATGTATTGCGATTTCTGTGGGTATTGCGATTCGATATTACGATTTTCTGCGATTTCTTTTGGTTATTTATTTTTTTTAAATACTGGACCATGGAAAAATGTTGAATCATACCTTCAAATACAACACAGTCAAATTCACTTACAGCTTTACAAGTTTTATTTCAAATATTAACATTAACATAATGAATGCCAGGCAGCCAATAGAGAAAATAAATGAAAATGTGCCCTATTATTGTATAGCCCCAGTCAACTGCACACAAACTGACAGATTAAGAAGTGTATGCCACTTAGGCTACTTTTAAACAATAAATAAAAGGTAAATTAAATAGAATGAATAAAAGTTTACTTAAAATATCAACTTTGAAAGTAGCCTATTGTTGTTTGCATGTAGGCGATGCAAAGCTAGTGCTTGGGTATGTTTAGATTCTTGTGCAAAAACAAGAGCTGGTCCACATTCTCTGGGGTGATGTTGCTCCCCCCCCATATATCCCCCCCATCCATATAAACCAATAAGTCCCTACGAATCAGACGTGCCCAAAAGACCCAATCAGTAAATGGTTGTACGTAGGCACGGGAATCGGCAGGGACCTCCCGATATAATACTATCAGGATACTTAGGTGGTGATACGATATGTATTGCGATTCTGTAAGTATTGCGATTCGATATTACGATTTCCTACGATTTCTTTTGGATTTTTTTTTTTTTAAATACTGGACCATGGAACAAAGTTGAATCATACCTTCAAATACAACACAGTCAAATTCACTTACAGCTTTACAAGTTTTATTTCAAATATTAACATTAACATAATGACTGCCAATAGAGAAAAGAAATAAAAATGTTCCCTATTATTGTATAGCCCCTGTCAACTGCACACAAACTGACAGATTAAGAAATGTATGCCACCTAGGCTACTTTTAAACAATAAATAAAAGGTAAATTAAATAGAATGAATAAAAGTTTACTTAAAATGTTAACTTTGAAATAAACAAAAACTAGGCTAGGGTACAAATTTATAATCATCTGAATTCCCATCATGTTCTGTATGAATTGACTGTGATGAAAACATATCCATCCACTTGTATGGATAAATGCACCAGCTTTACTTCAACTGTAAAACATATCATATCGTGGTAGCTCGTGTTTAATTTATGCTCCGGAAATGTATACAGAACGAGATCAGGTCCTCTCATATCTTGTCAGGCTATAGTGCATATTTTTAAATGATAATAGAAACGGCTTGTTATTGTTGATATACTGAAAACTACCATCAGTACAACATCTAACAAGGAAATTGAAATAATGTAAATGTCCTAAATCCATTGTTGTTTGCATGTAGGCGATGCAAAGCTTGTGCCTGGGTGTGTTTAGATTCTTGTGCAAAAACAAGAGCTGGTCCACATGCTCTTGCTCCCACCCATATATCCCCCCCATCCATATAAACCAATAAGTCCCTACGAATCAGACGTGCCGAAAAGACCCAATCAGTAAATGGTTGTACGTGTCTCTATAATAATTTCCAAAACAGGTTCAGTCATGTTTCCGAACTTTTTGCGGCTCTGCGTGGATGCCAGGCGTGTCCCTTGCAGAGTTGATGCACATTCAAACGAAAAACACTGTTGTGTGGTTGAGGCCTGAACGCTCTGTCACTGAGAGAAACCCCACACCTAGTGTGAACCCTGCTCCCCCACAAGCTGCCTCCCAGCAGGACCCAGCCTGTCAGTCACCCAGTGGGGCGTGTGAAAGCACAGCACCGGCAGCCCGGTGGGATGAGTCCGGTGGGTCTGAACCATGTCCCGTCAGCTGCCGTGGTGTCGGAGCAGCGGTGCACGGCAGCGTTAGCGTGTCGCCTGCTCGGGCGCTCCGGCCTCTGTGCTCTCAGGTGCGGTGAAACGCGACCGGAGCAGGTAACGTGTCTCCGGGGTCAGACAACGGAGGGAAGGCTGCGTCGGAGATACATCTGTTAACTTAGTTCAGAGGTGGAAGCAGATGAGGAGATGTAACAGGGGAGGTGTACAAGCTGTTGGGCCGACAGCAGTCTGGGACCCATGGGTGAGGCCAAGACACTCGGCTGTTTGGTTTTCTTCTACTTCAGGATTTAGTTGTTATGCACCCTGCTTTAGATGCTGGACTATCTGCCAGGCGGGTGCTCTTATAGTCCAGGCAAAGTAGCGTTTTTACGATTTTACGCATTATTTCTATGAGATGTTTTTGTCATACATATGAATGGTGTTTCTGCCTATGCAAATTAGGACATATTCAATACGTGTGGAGCTTATGTACATATTCAAATTCATTTCAAAAGAGACTTGTAATAGAAAAAAAGTACTTTTCATAAATACTTTTACCATGTAAAGTTTTATTGTGGTAGGAGTAAAGGAAAAAATTTGTCCTATTTGGGTGTATTTGGGGCATATTGGATTAGTGTATAGCTCACTTGCGTATTAAAATTCATTTTCAAAGAAACTTGTAATACAAACAATTTTACATTTCATGGTTACTTTCATTTTGTAAAGTTTCATTTTGATAGGAGTAAAGGAAAAAATAGTCTTTTTGGGGTGTATTGTTGCCGGGCCTTATATGCACACATTGATGAGAATTAAACATATTTCCTCAACTAGGATTTCTTAGGACTTTTAGTATGTTGTTCTGGACACCTCATAGAAATAATCTATGCTGAAAAAAATTATTTTACAATTACTTCTATTTTTGGCTCCAAAATGGGCTACTTTGCCTGGACTATAATGAGTGTGTGTGTGTGCAAGTGAACGGATTCATGGTACACACACACGTAGATCTACGTCAGACCTGCTTCCACTCAATATGAACAAACAGCAGCAGTGGGCTGTGCGCCTCTCGTCTCCCTGGCTTCCCTGTAATGAGGAGTGATCCATTCACCTCCTGTGGAGGAAGGACATGTTTATACAGCTCCTGCTCACAGGCACCGAGAAGAGAAAAACAGATTACAGAAGCACTCTGGTCAAATGTCAACACAACACCGCACAAGTAGCAAAGACAGACATCAAACGCTGCAGCAGGAGTGTGAACAGACGGCCGGCGCTTAGTGAATCAGCTAAAAACAAACAAACCTTTTGAGTTTACAAATAGAGGCATTTCCTCTGCGCTGACCCTTGCTCAGCACCCGGAGAGGATCTAGTTTGTCCGCCCGGTGGTGCTTTAAAATGGGAAGCTGAGTCAAGCCGCTGCCTCAGGATCAGCTCTGACACAAAAAAGCAGAGCTCGCTGAACACGGCCTCACAACTGGGGAGAAATGAAACAGCTGCCAACTCATCTGGCAGCCCTGCGAAGGCCCTGTGTGACAGAGGAGCAGGATTGTTGCAGGGGCAGCAATTCATTACAGGAGCACCCCCCCCCCCACCACCACTCTGAGGAAATTAAGAGTGGAATCAGAGCGGATGGCTGACTGTGATTCATCTTGCTGCATTTTTTTCCTATTGGGCACAACTGCTCGCAGGATGAAATAATCACAGTGAATAGGCACTCCTGCACAGCGTGGCACCTGGGACTCTGGATGCTGGAGGCAATTGGCAAACGCACGCAGGAAGGGAGATCCGGCCCACCTGCTGTGCAGCGAGGGTCACTCTGTCTGGCCGTCAATAAGCACGTGTGAAATTAACGGTGTGAACGCAAAGCCGTCGTATATCCACCACGCTAGTTGCCCTCGGTCAAGACGCAGGATCTAAAGGCCACACACCGACTGCCAGCTTCTTCCCGGCTGGACAGACATGCTCTCAGCGCTCTGCAGGATCTCGTGGAGGAACTTTCTCTCGCAGAATCAGAATCAGAATCAGAAAGGATTTATTGCCAAGTAGGTTTACACCTCCCTTACCTATCTTTGGTAAATAGGTGCATACATTTAACACAAAGCATTAAAACACAATAAGTACTTCACATAAAAAAGAAATAACTGTATATAAAACACAACAAACATATTTACAAAATATAAAAAAGTTAAATAAAGAGTAAAATGCAAAACAGATATAAAAAGACACAAGATATAAAAAGTTAAATAAAAAGTAAAATTAAGATTAAGATACATTTATTTGTCCCAAACACATGCACAGACATGCACAAGCACACTCATGCAAGGAGGGGAATTTAACCTCTGCTTTTAACCCATCTGGTGCAGGACACACAGAGCAGTGGGCAGCCATGTACGGCGCCCGGGGAGCAGATGTTGGGGGAGTAAGGTGCCTTGCTCAGGGGCACTAGACAGGGTAGGGAGAAACCTCTTGGATTTTTGGACAGATCAATCCAGGTTCGTCTTTTTGTTTTGTTGTTTCTCCGTGGAGTCGAACCAGAGACGAACCAGAGACCTTTTCTGCCCATAGTCCAAGTTTCTGCCACTAGTCCACCGCCTCACTAGTGGCTTATTATCACCAAGGCCCGGGACCCGCACCTGACTTGGACTCTTATCCCGCACCCACGCCTCAATTCTGTGTTACATTAACACACATAACAGTATATTGCATATTGCACATCCACATTTCTCTCCTGTTTTGCATTTTACTTTTTATTTAACTTTTTATATCTTGTATATATTTTTGTTTTGTTTTATATACAGTTATTTCTTTCTTATGTGAAGTACTTATTGTGTTTTAATGCTTTGTGTTAAATGTATGCACCTATTTACCAAAGATAGGTAAGGTAGGTGAAAACCTACTTGGCAATAAATCCTTTCTGATTCTGATTCTGCGAGAGAAAGTTCCTCCACGAGATCCTGCAGAGCGCTGAGAGTGGGGGGGGGGGGGGGCAGAGTGAGGGATGAGGGGCATGGGAAGGAAGGAGGAGCACGTGAAGACAAAACAGAGAGGTACGCTCGAGTCGGTCCAGCCAAAGGTGGAGCGCCTGGGCAGATGCCAGATCACGGACAAACTAGGCACCGGTGACAGATCTATTCCCCCCCGCTGCCTCCAGCCAGATGTCTCTGCAGATAAACACAATGGGCTCCTCTCTCTCTCTCTCTCTCTCTCCGACAACAACACGCTGTAATCTGGAATTGACGGCTGATTCTGACGGAGCTGAGGCAAAGACACCGTGAGTCAATTAACTGGAGGAGATGAATTTTCCATTTGGAATGTGGGCGGAGTGGAAGGAGAGGAAATGGTAGAGAGCAACAGGAACCCCAGGTGAGGAGAGAAAGTGAGATCACATTTTTTACAGTGCTGTGTTACAAAGGCAGACTTAAGTATGAAATGCTTGATGGTTGATTGATTGATTGATTGAATATTTATTTATTGTTTAAAACACATTGAGGGATAAGACCCTCATCTACAATGGTGCCGAGGGTACAATAAAGAGTTGATACATTGAAGAGTTAATACATCGAATAAATAAGAATGAAATAAATATGCATATATATTGTAACGTCCTCGCTTAGAGAGGACAGGAAGCTTCTTCGTCGTTAACAACTTTTAGTTAACCTTAACACGAACATGTGCACTTTTTGCTTCACTCGGTAACTCGCCCTCATCACAACAACCTCACTTCCTCCTTGACTCGCTATCCCCGCAAAACCAGCCAATGAGAGCGTCTCTTCACCAAAGAACCCATCCTATTGGTCTTCACAACCACATGTCCCACCCCTGACCCCTTCACTGACACTCAGGACATCAGAACACTCCTTAAACTAAGTGTTTTACCGAACAACATCAAAATCACACATAAACATAAACCCAGCCCGTTACAATATATACAGTAATACAAGGTATAAAACAATTTGTCAGTATAAAATACTATGGCCAAGTCAACTAGCAGTTACAATCACTGCAGGAGAAGTCAGCTGTACATGAGACCAGACTCGAGAACTCCGTCAATGAAACAAATGAGCACAACCTTAAAGATTTCTGGACCTCATTGGGCAAATCTTACTGGGATCAAACACAAGCTTGTGGGTTTACCCAAAATCCAGAAAATACAAAGATCCAATCCCTCAACCGCAGATCAGGTATTCTGTTTGTATTCTCTGATCCGGCTCTGCTCCCAGTCCCAGCAGGTTCTGAACGAGGTGGCCTCCACCCAACAACTCCTTCAGCACCGAGGTGTGACACCCATCCAGTGACACATTCCCTCCAACCACAGCCGGCTGCCAGGAGTTTAAAGCTTTGTGTGAAAACGCTGCCCGCGCAATCACTTTATGTGGAGCAAACTGCGTCGTTAGCCTCCAAAGCGTTGGCACTGCCAGGTTTCTCTTCAGTCTTTCCACGGGGCGTTACGCACAGAGCAGTGGATCAGCGGCTGTGTGCTAGTTGTGACTGCGTGTTTACGTTTTCACTGGGAGAGCTGGCAGCAGCTGTGAGTCTGGGCATGCCAGCACAAGCGCAGGCCTCAGCTGACCCGGATTTCTGTCTCTTTGCACAAAAAACTTTTCACAGCCTCTATAAAAAAGAGGAATATCACACATACACATTCAAGCTCACAGACGATCAAATGAAGGAGACATATATCTTCACTGACTCTCTGCGGGAACCCCTCTTACCCTCATACAATCATTCTCTCCCTGCCTGTCTTGGCCTAGTTAATGACACCAGGGCACGGACTTTTTAAGAGGTCTATTCCCTTTATGTCCAGAAACGTAATATTCAAACTGTCTTATAAAAACCAGTGCGGCCAATCCTGGCCCCATTTTTCAGCCAAATAGCACCTCATTTTATCCCGATCACATTCTGCAGGAATGATGTAACCGCCCGCCTCCCATCCCCAGAGCCCCCTCTCACAGGCAAGCAAGTCATCCATTCCTTGCAATCTGCTGCTCTAATCATAAATACCTGGATAGTTGACCCCTGTCAGACTTATTGCTGCAGATTCAGCCCACAAATCAATGCTGCGCAGATTAAACCGAGCCCTCATGCACCATTACTGAAGCCGGTAAAGTCATTTTTCCGTATGTAGCAGCTTACTTTGCAGACCTGGGTCAAATCATCGGAGTTAGTTTCAGACTGCTTGGAGTACCTGGGCAGGATTGGCCAGCCACAGTGCAGCAACTGTAACAGATTATACAAAATATGGTGATTTGGCTATGTGATTGGCTATACTAGCCCCATGCACGGACTTTACCACTACATATTCTTATATATTTATATATGTATATATTTTTGTTGTTTTATATATATATTTTATTTAGGGCTGGGCAAGTGAACTCGTTTCAATCGAGTTAACTCAAGTGATGAGTTAACTCGATTAATTATTTTATCTCGCATTAACTCAGGTTTGATTATTTATTGTTTTATTGTGAAAGTCAGGCTTTTATTTTGTGAAAGAACAGGAAAAAAGAAAATAATTGGCGGATAAACAATCGAGTTAACTCATCACTTGAGTTAACTCGATTAAAACGAGTTAACTTGCCCAGCCCTAATTTTATTGTACTTTCCACTCCAGCAGCACAAGAACACTTCCCTACTGGACACTGACACAATCACATCATTGAATCCCATTCCTGTATCTGTATATATATTCTCCGTATGTGATTTATGTCTGTACGTAAGTGAGGTGTTTAAGTTTTAACTGTATAAGCTACTGGATGATCTGAATTTCCCTCAGGATTAATAAAGTATCCATCTATCTATCTATCTATTTACCTATTATTTTATTACTGAACGGTTGTCATGAACACATCTGGCCTATTAAGGTTATGTTTTAATGTGAGTGATTAACAAATACCATCGCAGTTTATCATTCTTGTTGGAATAACTGTTTGTTGGCTTTCTGACATATGATTGCTTCCTCACTTCATTAATTTCCTCAGATGCCAGGAGACACTTTCTATTCAATTTCCAGGAATTAATTTCCTCTGTGGCAACAACACGCATTACATTATCCATCAGAACAGTAACTCTGTAAACTCACCATGTTCGCAACATTAACAACTCACCATGCAACACTCTTCTGATTCTAATGCATTCACTCCTATCAAAGAAGGAATCTACCAGGGACAATGTGTAAATATCTACATGAATGCAGCTTTTTGAAATTGAGCTGCCAGAAAAAAATACTCTCATACGTGGGCGATCACTGTTCAATAAGTGATTTGTCCTTTTGACAGCACCATGAATCTAATTCTGTATATGAAAGGTGCTTTGTATATAATATTGCCTGTCTTTTGACATCCTCCAGTTAAAACATTCTTAACTTTTCAATTTCATCTAATTAGTTTTAAAAATAACAATTAATGACAACAGACTTGTGATAACTTGTCAGTATCAGTATTAAGATATTTAAGCAACGCATCAGTCATTTTTTTTGTGCATCCAATCTTCCTCCCAAAGGGTTTAAATGTCAATATTATTAATTTTGCCACGATTCGTGTGACCCTGTTTAAACCTCCAGCAGCTGAAAGCAAACACAGACTTTATTAAGATGCAATCTGAGGCAGCAGTGTTCTTAGGAGTTGAAGGTGTATTACAGAAGAATGTGTGAGAGGAGCTTTATACCAGAGATATACTGTCAACAAAGATTTAGCAGCTACTGAAGATGTCAGGATCCACGAGCTCTGTAAGGAAGGCAGAGGATCCCTACAGTGAAAAGAGCAGACATGTAATATTGATCGCACATTGCCGACTCAGAACGTCTGAATGGCTGACCTTCCCGAAAGTTAATGGCAAAAACACAGAATCTCTCTTCTTCAGCACAGCTTTATCCGGCTGATAGTTCACAGCTCACACAGATTACCGGCTCAGCAAGTTATTCCTCTTTGTTTACAAAAGAATAATGATGATAATGATCACATTCGTCCCGATGGTGTATCCCCACCCCCCCGCTCACCAATCCCCCCCAAACAAAAACAACTTAACCTTCTCATCCTCTTCTCATGGATCGGAAGCAGCCGTGACACTCTGACATTTACCTCGAGTCAAAACGCTGCAGCTCTCTGACCGTCCTTTAAGCAAACGCTCCTCTATTCTCCTCCAGACTCACTCGCTTTAAATGTTACCCTGGGTTTCCAGGAGGAGGTCATGCACACAGTGTCTTTCCACCATTTCCTCTGAGCGCTGATGTGCGGTGAAGATGCCTCACCTAGAGCCAGGAGTCTCTGTGAGCCTCGTTAAACTCAACAGGCATCCTGCCAGGAGAGATTGTATTTGGACTGAATCAAAAGAGACATAAAATGCAGTTGTAAGCACGAGAGTAGCTGATGTTATGGGAGCTACAGTATATTGCCTGTATAAAATGTCAGACACTCTTGTCCAGTTAAATATCTGAATATATTCCAGAAAATCCCTCAAAATAGAATCAACAATTACCATATCGTCTTGTTTTATTTAAATATGTTAACATTTCTGCAGTGCAAGAATAAAAGTTTAACCAGTGCCCAATGCAAATCGACTTGTTTCAAGGGTTCTGTCTGATAGCAACACATTTTTTTTTCCATGTACCTCCTACGTTTAAGAATGGCACTCAGTAAAGGGCACACCCCGGCCAATCAAGCTGCACCGAATTTTAAGCACACATAGATATCAGTTCCCAATTTTCAATCAAGAGCCATGAATTATTCCTCCGGGAAATTATGTAAATGTAAAAAAAAAAATCCCAATCACGCAAGGTTACAGAAAGTGATAAAATAATTCCTGGATCTGCACAAAAATTGTAATGGTTTCTGCCCTGACACATACAGCATTCTTCCACCAGGTTTCGTGGAAATCTGTTCAGTTATTTGTGTGTAATCTTGGTCACAAACAAACAAAGAAAAACAAACAAACCAAGATACAAATGGACAGGGTTGGAAACATGATCTCCTTGGCAGAGGTTAAAAGTTATTTTTTGTAATGTACAGTCTAGAATCACCTGTAAATATTCCGAAAATAAATGTGTCTTGAAATTGATTTTCAATCCAAGTGATTTCAGTCAAATCACCAGAGCTGCGTGTTCTTCTCATGTAAGGCAGCTGAGTGTAAACACGGGAGCAGGCACACGCTTCAGACACATGATGAGGCCTGATCCAGGAAGAGAATGGACAGTGATGTGACGGCAGGAGCGAAAGGTCAGGGCGACCTCTGAGAGAGGAGAGCGTGCACGTGGAGATGTCTACGTGTTAGCATTCTGTGTGTGTGTGTGTGTGTGTGTGTGTGTGTGTGTGTGTGTGTGTGTGTGTGTGTTTGTGTGTGTGCACGTTCATCTAACACTATGCCACTATTCTTGTCATTTGTCAACCGGTCCAAGAAGGTAATTACTGTTACGAAACATTGACTCATTACAATACGGAGACAAATGGCTCGTCTGTTCTGCCTGAAACATTGACAGTGTAATGCCAGACCATCTGCCCCCCACCCCCCACACCCCCGGCATTAAGTGGTCCACATTCATCATACAGTACGGAGTGAGTCCATGTAATTCATGACACCAGTTATTTTACTAACAAATCAAACGGATTGTGATGTCTCGATTAGTGAAAGTAACCATGATGGGGGGAGTGGGTGAGATGACCTTTGAGAACCATTGACTGGAAGCCAAACAGAAGTCAACTGGGCCGCCACTTATTATATTTTAATCTTCCACATGTCAGGAGGCCCTAGCATTATGGATGATAAAGGAACTGTGTTTAAGAGCAGGATCGTATGTCATGTATTGTAATTACATGGAACTCAAGGCAGAAAAAGGGCATCTCCTGGAGCTGTAGTCACTTCTGTGACTGACAAACTTTTTTAACTCCGCCCTCACAGACCTGCCGTCACGCCCCAGGAATTTGCATCTTGTCCGAAACTCCGCGGTCATTTTGTGAGTGAGAACGACTGCTGGTCTCAAGAGCCGAGGATGCCATTTGGAACTGGAGCTCAATTCACTAACATGGTGTATAAAAATCCGCTCATGGATCTCGCCATTTGTTTGGGGGCTCCAAGAAAAATATGACAGGAATGCAGGAGCACAGTGCTGTTATGTGGCCGTGTGGGATTTGTACATGTGTGTGTGTCTGTGTTTGTGCATTTACAACTGCATAAACTAAGCTTCATGTGTGTTCTACGCACATGTCAGCTTTCCTGTCTGCCTTCATCTCCATCTTGCCTGCCAAGCTGTCAGTCGCTGCATGTGCAGAACGAGCCCGGCACTTCCCTGTGTGGGTTGCAGGCATCTGTCTGTCAGTGGCTCTTGTTTTGTCTCTGTATTTTCATGTTTGCCTGTCAGCCAACCTGCCAGTCCGACGCGTTTGTAGAAAGAAAGAAGCCATCTTTCCCAGCTGGAGGACTCCCCACAGAGAGAACTGAGAAGCCCATCCATCTCAGTGGGTATTTGTGATTGCCAGCGGAGTGATAAGATGCCCCCGGGGCAGCGCTCTGTGCTCCGGCAGGCAGGGATCTTACACTGTGCTGATGAGCGCTGTCTAGAAGCTTTATCTGGGACAAAAGCGGCCTTGTTAAAGCTCAACACCAGCGCTTAAACTAGCCGTGAAGAAACAGAGAGCGAGGAATTATGGGGGGAGCGTGAGGAGAGATGTCTCCGGGCTGAATATAATTACCTAGTTCAAACGACGCTGAATATGGTAAGTAGCACTTATCTCCGCGACCTTCCAAGTCTGTGCATTCCACTGTCATGGAAACCTAATAGAGAGAAAACTAAGTAATTGTGCTGCTCTATGTGGCAGTGTACTTCATCTGTAATGTAAGGTAGCCGATAGATGAAGTGCAGTCCAGGCCCAGTCAAAACAGTGTCAACTTAACGCCACTAAAACAACAGCGATTCACACAGTCTCTTTAAAGAACGCAGCATGAGAAGTCAAAAAAAGGCCGAGGTACTGCTGCCTGAGCCGGTCTCATCAGGAGAGAGAGAGGCTCGGTTCAGCGTCAGGTCAAATGTCGATTAGCTGACAGGAGCCGAGCGCCAAACAAAAACGTTTCTGTCAGAGAAAAGTACAGGAACAGTTTGAGCAGAAAATGAAAATTGTCGTATTATCTACTCATCCTCACAACGTGTGTGTTTGGGAATCTTTCACAAGGCGGTATCTGCAGAAGTTTTATGTCAGCGTTCATCAAAGCGCCTCAGCTGAGAGGAAGTATTTAGCTCTCTACACTATCTAAACCTTGACACTGCAGTGCAGTCTGTAGTTACAGCAAAGTGCTGTCTTGTTATTGTGCACAAAACCTCTGTGTGTATATATCACAGAATATACTTAACGCTTAAAGTTTCCTCTGCAGTTCTGAATGAGATCCAAACATTTATGTGGCACCAAATCACGTCAAACGCTATTTAATTGAAATGATGTGTCATCTCTGCTCGAGTACTAGAAACAGCCTGAACGCCAGCCAAGACACTCACGTATTTGGCAATCGACACTATAGAATGAAGCCATAAAAACAACAGCTGTCCAACACAAACACTTTAAAAATACTGTGTATGTGAGATTTACACAACCCATCAGCAGCAGTAGAAGTCCTGCGGATTTATACAGTGATATGCCAAAAGTGGTCTGTGTGTGATTTCTACAACTCCTTTCATTTTAAAGCAACACAAAATCTCAAATGACTGCTTTCTTTTCTTTGGATTTTCCCTGAATGAAGTTTCACTTTCAGTTTAGGTATATTTCTCTTTTTTTTTTGTACCAGTCACGACTGCTCGACCAAAACAAGCTTTCAAGAAAACAGGTAAATCACTTAATGTGTTCCAGGACATTCTTCAGCTGCAAACATAACAAATATCTTTGGCAGTTGATGCAGAAGCTTTTCTGAACGTGTTGTTCTAACAGAAAAGGAAAATGTGCTCGTTTGGATCTGATATATCTTTAATCAGAGTTTCTGCAGGTTTCAACAGTCTAGATTTTAGACCTGAACAACAACCATGATGGGTGAAATTTAAAACCAATGTCAACTAAGACATTACTTACATTTCCCCCTTATTATAGACAAGGTGAAGGAATGTCAGTTATATGCATCAATATTTGTATCAGTGAGAAAACGCTCTGAGACATTGGATGCCACCAAAATACGTCAAAACTACATCAATATATCTAAATTCAAGTTAAATCAACATTAACTAAATTAAGACCTAGTGGAGAGGATATCATAAAATAAGATAAAAAGTGTTTCAGCAACAATTTATCAGCTCTACCTTTAGGCTAAATTTATGACTTTCAGTGTGTATCAGTGACCCTGTAAATTCATGTTTCCATGTCTTTCCAACAGGATGCTTTTCAGACAAACCTGCACGTTCATCTTAAACAGACATTCAATGAAGAAGAGGCAGTAAAAGGGATTGAGTCAAGCTGTGTGAGAGACTGATTTAGAAAACATCCAGTATTACATGACATAAAATCCTTTGCTCTGTTGAGCCAGTGAAAAAAAAAACTGAATCCTTTTAGTGTAATGTCTGTAGCATGACAGACTGATGGCAGTGTGAAGGGCTGAGGATCCTCTCGGACTCACACACACACACACATTCTGCTTCAAACATAAGACCCTATATAAAAAAAAAACCTGAGTCATGGGGTTTCTATGTCACTATCAGTGTTTGATGCATTACAGACACTGGAGTATGTTGCTGTGCATTGTGTAATTGCCTGTGTAAGTGAGTGGAGGAGGAGGAGAAGGAAGAGGAGGGAGAGGAGGAGGAGGAGGAGGAGGAGGAGGAGGAGGAGGAGGAGGAGGAGGAGGAGGAGGAGGAGGAGGAGGAGGAGGAGGAGGAGGAGGAGAAGGAAGAGGAGGAGAAGCAAGAAGAGGAGGAAGAGGAAGAGGAGGAGGAAGAGGAAGAGGAGGAAGAGGAAGAGGAGGAGGAGAAAAACAATGAGGGTGAATGAAAGAAATGTTTCAGTGTTTTCAAAATATGTGAGTGTGTGCGTGTGAGAGAGTGTGTGTGTGTGTGTGAGAGTGAGTGTGTGTGTGTGTGTGTGTGTGTGTGTGTGTGTGTGTGTATGTGTGTCTTCACCCCTTATTATTCAGAGCCTCTGCTGTTTGTCCACACGGCTCAAATCTGGAAAATCCAAGGTACTGTAAATACTGACATGGAGCCAAAACAAGAGAAGCCTCTCCAAACCCCCTGGTGACAGTGAAGGATCAGAGGATCTACTGTATGTTGTATTACCATATATCCGAGCTCCACATGGCTGAGGAACACGAGTACATTTCCCTCTCGTACTGACAGCCGCGTTGCATCAGCGTCATGGCCGACTCATTCAGAGCAGGCTATCATCAATTTTTTTACCGCTGATTACATCATTGAAGTTGGGGAGATTACACTGTTGTTCATGCTCCCATCGCAGCACTACAAATGAGCGGCTTGCAAGCATCCAGCTGTGTACCTAATAATGCATTCTGTTTAGGACGCTCATCTCCTCCATCAGCAAGCCTCTTACGTGTTTCAACAGCTAACAGCGCCAGGCTGGCAGTTTACATCGGCCACATAATAGGGGAAGTGGAGCCAATATGTTAACTGATAGGTTCAGACGCTGGCGGGGTGTGAAATGCTTGGCACAGCAAACAAGCCTTAAGAGTTTTTTCCTCCTTTCAGGTTGAGGTGCATTGTGGGTCTTTTTTCTTTGTGTTGATACCAAGCGGAGTGCTTTGCCATGACAGCAGATCATACAGACGGAGTGGAGGCAGCGTAATCGGCGCAAAAGGCTGTGTAACTAAAAAGATTGTCTACAGGAAACACAATGGACTTCCAGTACCCGAGAGTACATTAGCTGAAAATAGGCCACAGGCATTTTAGTCCATAAAAGAAGATGAGAAATGAAAATCATCCTGCAGCAAAGCAACTAGGCAGCCTGTAATGACAACAAAAGGATGTCAACAAAGCAGACAGTTCAGAGAGTGCTCTAATCAGCGTCAAGTCGACATTGTTCAGATCATACGAGACCACTGAGAACGCTGCGTTTGACACAACTTAGAAAGAGCAGGATTTTGGCACTAATATAATTTAATTACAGTGCTACTCCACGCAGCTGGTATAACAGCTCACGGGCTTGGCAAAAAGCAGAAACGAGCTTAATGTGATTAATTGCTGCTTTTCCTATTTCTATACGGAAACTGTCACTCAAGGATCATGATAGGAAATTAGGTTAATGGTAGAGTGACATATCACATATAGCTTTGTTCCTCTATTCATGGCTCCAGAGATGTTATTAGGAACTGGATTAGCACTTGGCACGGGAGTGAGACACTTTGCTTCACAAAAGAAAAGAAAAGTAAGAGCTTAAATGTCAATTACAGATCGGCACATGTAAGTCAACTTAATTGCTCACTTCAGATAATTATCAATTGGCAGTTTTTTTCAGTCCCAAAAGTAATCCTGATATAAATCTAGGGCTAGTTGTCATGGAATTGATGGTAATAATAGCTAATGGCCAACAACTAGGACCAATTATATTAAAATTCAAACAAATAGGCTATAACCGAGCCCACAACCAACTGACTGACTCCATGGCAACAACAACCTCCTCTTTGCACTCCCAGCTGTAGCTAGGTGACGCATACTGTACTCAAAACAAAATGACCAGTAAAGTTATGGACTGTATTTATATGTCATGCTTCTATATGCAGCGCTTTTCTTTTTTTCTATATTGTTTCAATTGATTCACAATTCATTGTTTTCTAGATAGTTACATGACTTGTTGGTATAACAGTATAATTGTATTACTCTTCTTTTTCTTAACTCCCATGTTCCCATCTCTCCCGAGCCACAACACACTTTTTTTCTATTACAAACCATCCATACATTGCCAGAGATCATTTGTTAGTAGTTGACCTGCTCTTTCCCCTAAGCCACAGCCACCCAATAGAAGCAATGACAACAATAACAATAAAAAAAATCCATCAAAAAGTAAAAAGAAATGTGGACATCATTATAGTTCACACATGCCACATTAACCTCATAAAACGGAGTATAATTGATGTCCTTAATCAACCCTCTCAGAACAAGAAGGGCTCCCTGGCACCTTCCCAGTAAAGGGCCAAGAAGAGTCAAACAAAGTGGCCCGCATCCTGGATGTGCAGCTCATGTCTTATACAAATCCTCCCTTTGAAGATTTGCTGTAGCTCAGCCGCTGAACATGCCTGAGCTCGGCAGCCTGAGCGGAGGCACACAACAGTTTTACATTTCGCTGGATCCCTGTCAGCCCTGTCACTACACCTCTCTGTGGCCAGGCTGCTGCTGCTGCTGCTCTGCCTCTCCCATATCATCACTTTTACAATTTCACACCATTGATTTGCATTGCACAGGGCAACTGCAGCTTGTTTGCACCTCTCTGTGTACAGCCAGTCACATAAAATTGATAGAGAACTTATCTCGCGTGTAGGCAAATCACAGTTGACATCACAATTAAGACAAAATTGAATCAAACGCGCTGAATGGAATGCTGAGCAGTCAACCCACCAAACAAAGTCTTAAAGGAGCAGGTTTCCACTTTGGGAGATAAACCTATTTACTTTCATCATCTTGTTTTCACACAAGTAGAACCAGACTAACCGTTCCCTATACTGGTTCCAGTAGTTATGCTAAGCTAACATCTCCTGGCTCCACAGTTGACATCACAATTAAGACACAATTGAATCAGATAGATAGATAGATAGATAGATAGATAGATAGATAGATAGATAGATAGATAGATAGATAGATAGATAGATAGATAGATAGATAGATAGATAGATAGATAGATAGATAGATAGATAGATAGATAGATAGATAGATAGATAGATAGATAGATAGATAGATAGATAGATAGATAGATAGATAGATAGATAGATAGATAGATAGATAGATAGATAGATAGATAGATAGATAGATAGATAGATAGATAGATAGATAGATAGATAGATAGATAGATAGATAGATAGATAGATAGATAGATAGATAGATAGATAGATAGATAGATAGATAGATAGATAGATAGATAGATAGATAGATAGATAGATAGATAGATAGATAGATAGATAGATAGATAGATAGATAGATAGATAGATAGATAGATAGATAGATAGATAGATAGATAGATAGATAGATAGATAGATTACTTTATTCATCCCCGAAGGGAAATTAAGTCGTCATAGCAGCCGGTATATTTGAATACAATAAAATACAATACAATAGAATAAAATAAAAAATATTGATATTGAATCAAACGCGCTGAATGGAATGCTGAGCAGTCAACCCACCAAACAAAGTCTTAAAGGAGTAGGTTTCCACTTTTGGAGATAAACCTATTTACTTTCATCATCTTGTTTTCACACAAGTAGAAGCAGACTAACCGTTCCCTATACTGGTTGCAGTAGTTATGCTAAGCTAACATCTCCTAGCTCCAGTTTGGCACTGAAAAGAGGAGATGGGTCAATTCACTCATACGACTCTCGGCAAGAGGTCGAATAAGGTTATTTGTTTCAATGTAAATTTATTCAATAAACATTCACTGTGTACTGACAAACAATTCACCATCATATGAAAACAGAATGACTTATTATTGGTGGATTCTCATTCTGCTTTAGGCCCGTGCTGACTTAAACAATAAACCATTTAAAGACTGTGATGAGAGCAACACTATGAACTGGATTAGTGTAACTCAGAGCACGCAGCTTTAATCTTTTAACAGTAACTTTTTCTTTCTTTTTTTTTTTTTTAAACAATTACCATCCAATTGTAAATACAACTCTGCTCCTGAAATCATAGCTGGAAGGCAGAGCGAGTCATGAAGCCGTGAAGAGCAGATCAAATGCCCTACAAAACAGCTGCGGCTCATTTGACATAGTAGTCTGCCTTCTGTTGGCTGAGTTTCCTGAGCAGACCTTTCAATTCCCCTTTCCCTGGGCAGGCTTGGGTAATGAAAGGCCGTGGCGGGCTAAAGGTAGTTGTGGGGTTCATGCATTCCTCTTCCTGTCTTCCCACACACTGAAAAGCAGGGTGAGCCTGATCCTCATGGGCTTTCTTTTTCTTTCTTTCTTTTTTCTCTTTCAGAAAGGCTCCATGCTCTCAGCGGCCACATTCATCAACAGGAATGTTTGGTTTGCAAACTGAAAGGCCTCCCGCTACAATGGTAAGGTTTGGCGCTTCCCTTGTGGTGAAATTAGTGTTTTTTTATATTCAGTGATGTTGATACATGGTAAGCTGCTGCCGGGTTCATAACCCACTGACTCACGGTGAGATGGGTTTAATGGGAGATGGCAGACAGGATTCTCTGAACTGCAATAACTCCACCAAACCAGCACCCTGGAATATTTGCATATTTGCACCAGCACCATAATAAGCATTGTTGAATATTTGCACTACTGCACAAATTGAACATTGATCTGTAAAGATATATGTATATGTATATATTTAGATGTATATATTTTATTTTCTATTTTAAATTTTTGATATTCTATTTCATTGTTATACTATTTTATTCTTTTTTATTCTATTTTATACTATTTCTATTTTATTTTTTTGGGTTGAAATTACTGAGCATTGCTTTTAGAGAGTGTGTGACCCAAGCATTTCATTGACTGCTTCATGTTATCTCTGTTCGTTGTTCTCATGCTGTTTGTGGGAATTTTTTTTTTTTGTACTGTGAAATCATTTCCTGCGAGCATGCGAGCTTCACACGCTGTGTATGTAGGTGTGATAATGGGAAACAATGCGATCTTTGCATTCATGCTGCAACCGGCAAATTCACAATGCAATCTGCGTGTTCTCTGCGGCCATCTCGCTGTTTGATGTGGGTCATGAGGCTTTCATGAGGCTACTGCAGCACCGAGAACTGACAGGCGTTCTCTCTATAACAGGAGAGCGCCAGGAAATTGGTCTGCATCGACTTTGAAGGTCGGAGATGTAAACTCAACCCAACAAGCTGCGTGTGATGTAACGGCTCTGCTGAAGGTAGACACTAACAGAGGAGGTTCAAAGAATCCTCCCTCTTCAAGCACACACACACACACACACTCGCCTCTGATTAACAATAAAAGGTTGTCAAAAGATTTGAGGTGAAGCATCTGAGGGTAATCACATCTTGTCCAATTTTAATAATGAAAGTCAAAATGAAGGGAGCGTGCCAGCAATATCTTTTTAGAGTATCTCTATTGAGCGTACATCTCTCCCGGCGCCTGGAGCTCTTGGCGTTCCCAGCCCGATGTGGAGCCTCAGCTGTAAGACGTTTCAACGAGCTCTGCCTTCCTCTCTATAAAAGGCCTTAATCAGGAGGCAACAATGGCAGCCGAAAGTCATCCCCACCCCTACAATACTGCTCTTTCAAAGGAGGCTGCCATTAATTGGTGCACAGCACATTCCACCCTGGCAATTACACTCTCGTCTCTTGTCTCCAGCACCGCCTGTTTCAAAGGGCCAGGAAGCGGAAGTCCTTCTGGTGCTAAAAGCACAGCAATATCCTGACTATGTCTGGCCTTGACTGGCAAAAGCCTGCAATATTTATCACGGGAGGGAAAGAGAGTGTCGTTCAGTGCCAGTGAGACAGTAACTCCCCAGTAGAATGTACTGGAAGAGGGAGCCGGGATCACACGTGGCTGCAGTTGGGAGAAATGAATTCCAGCTGCTGAAGCCACTGGTGGTGGGTCAACATCTGGGCTACGAAAACAAAACTCGGTCAAAGAAAAAAAAGAGCAGCAGAAAATGTGATATAACAATCATATCTCTATTCAAGGTTGAAAACTGTCCAGGTCTAATCCATTTGTTTAAGTTTGACTCCCTCTCACATTCAGGCTCTTCTGTCGCTCGCCTGCAGGGCATCTGCTTCTCCCTCCTAGTGAAATTTCCCCTGCAAACTAAATAAAAAGAAATACCGCAGAATTTGTTCGCAGCAGTTGTCTTTCACCTCGGGCTTCGACATCCTCTGCAGCTACAGGTCAGCGTGGGGTCAACACTGCTCAGTGACAGGCAGCTGACCCGATAACAGGAGCAGAAATGTCCCTTTATACACGGAGCACTTCTCAGTATCAACCATGGACTTAAGCTAAATATGCTAAATATCATAAACGCATTTATCCATTCCTAAACAAATAGGTTAATCTCCCATTTGCATTACTTCTGCCAGGCTTTTGTGTCTTTACCAAAATTATTCTGGTATATGCAGTATTCTCCTGACAAATCGTCTGGGAATCAAACCTCAATACTTTTTGACAACAAAAACTTTTCCACAGCATCTCAGATTTTATGATTTTAACATTTTTCACATTGTTATTTGGGTATTTTATGGCCTTCAGCTTCAGTGTCTTGGTTCATCGCCGCTCTTATAAGCTATTATTCCAAGCAATTGTCCAGCACCAAAAGGAGCTAAAAGTAGAATAGAAATTGCAGTAAAACAAATGTCCTGTATCTGTTGCACTATATGTTAATGAGGAAATGTTAGCTAACCTGTCCTAATACTAACTTAAAGGGACTCTTACCTTTGTTGCATTTGAGAATTACAGCACATTCAAATCATCCCGCCTTCCTCCAATGCCCCACCCCCTCGTTCCCATCCGCGGTGTTTTTTTGAAGAAACTTTATTTACAAGCAGACTTACAATCTACTGCCTCCGCGCACGCACGTGAGTTTTTGTTTACCAAAGCAATGGATTCGGTAGGTTATATACATATACATTCACATGCCTTGATGACGCGGGCCCGAATGCGCCACAAGAAGCAGACGGAAAACCTGCATGTCCATGCAGCAAACAGACAGGTCTGTCGGCCAATAAGGTCCTTCGGTCCGAAGAATTTTATTGGTTGAAGTTTTCACTAAATATTATGAGAGTGAAATAATTGTTTGTTTTTACTCCTGGTGGGTCTGTCTTGCATTTTAGAGTGTCATTACCTTATTAATACCAATTTAACCTTATCCAAAAAAAGTGTAAAAATGCAACAAAGGTAAGAGTCCCTTTAAATGGTGATAAGTTGCCAGTGTTGTAGTTACTGTTTTTATCTCCACTCCCACAAAACCAGTAACAGCAATGTCACCCTATGTCACATAATGTTTTCTAGAAGGACCCTCAGTGTTTGTCGTCCAGCTAACTTCTAACATGTCAATCTGCTGTGGAGCAAGGTTTTGGATGGAGGCTCCTCTCTGCAGATGTAAAATACCAGACATCTTCTGATGTTTCCTGCCTTTGTTACAAACAGGACAAAGAAGGGATCATGGAAAAAATGTGCATTGCAGACCTCTTGGGGCTTTTTCTAAAAACCCACTGCAAACTCAGTTTCCTCAATCATCTAAGCCCTACCACATGGACTGGTGTACCATACAAACCACTAAAGGCTTCCCTCATACTTGTCCAGCCGCAGCTAATTCAATCTGGTCCTAATCTGTGCAGGGTGCAGCTCCTATGCCCTAGCAGCTTGCCGTGTGCCATTAAATAGAGGAACAAGCATCTTGTTGATCTGCCTAATGTCAGCGTCCAGTGGTTCATTGCTAATTCCTATCATTAGCGCATATTGATGGTGTACTGCCTGGGGGGGGGGGGGAGGGTTCTGTCCAAAACAACCAGCAGCCAGCAGAGGAAATGAGGAGGGATTGATGGTCACTTCCTGCATCGCTCACTCTGCTCCAGAGGCAGCTGACAGCGGCTTCCTGTGATTTCTGTCAGCCGCTGGGAGAGAGGGACAAACAGATAGAGCCGGATAGAGAGAGAGAGAGAGAGAGAAATGGCTGAAGCAGTCCCGGTGGCAGCGCACATCCACTTGAGGTTCAGACAAACAGGGGACAGGAAATTCATCAGACGTGCCGTGTATGGAACGTCTATTTCCTTTCTTTAATAAAAAGGATTCAAACTGTGACTTCTGTTTTAAATAGTTGTTAGATATACAATGGGTGGGGTTAGATTGTGAGAGTAAATTCAATCTGACACCGGACTGTAAAATCTCACCTGTGAACACAATACTTAAATCTAGCTAACCTTGTAAAAAGGGTTAGGGTTAGGGTTAGGGTTAGCCCTAAGGGCAGAGGATTTCGTACCTTGTTGAGCCCTATGAAACTCATTCTGATTGTGAATATGGGCTTCACAAATAAAATTTGATTGATCGATTGATCGCAATGTTGAGCTCGGCACATCATATGGCATCATCACGTCTGGCGAAGCTTGCAGCCACAGCATGAGGAAGTCATAACATTGAAACTACTGGAGGAAGTGGTTTATAAACGGCTTTTGCAACAAACCGCAAAATGCAGCAGATCTAATACGTTCAAAAGAACTCAGCATGGTATTTCAAACTAAAGGGCAGAGAAGCCACATGCACTTGGTTTGTACACAGCGAGAGATCCAGGATGGCAGCCAGTTCGCGGCTTTAAGGGTAATTTATACTCAGCCTTATATACATATCTGGATTCTGTCTGTATTCTGTGCCAGGGTCCTGCACTGGGATGGGTACCCACACGTAGTAAGTTGTGTCACACACAGGTAAAAATAAACAAAACACAGGAAGGCAGTAGATGAAACCTGAAGTACGCTTTCTATCTGGAGAAATGAGAGATCCAAATGATTGCAGAGTATTTGTTATATCTAAATCAGCCCTTATGAAGCCTAGTCAGTCGTATGGATTTGCTTTATTGTGAAAGTCTATGACACCAGGTTGACCCCTTCACTTCCGCTCAGATAACTGTCATTACAGATGTTAAATATATGTTCTCAGTGACTTTGCTGCTTGTAAAAAGTGCCAAAAAGCCTTAGCTTAGGGTAGCCGAAAGCTAGGCAAGTCGTCACTGAGGAAACACGCTGACGGCTGTAGGAGAATGTGCTGAGATACTTTTTCCAAGAACACAACTCAACCACCAAAACGAGACGACAGGGAGGCCGTAACAAATTTGATGTGAGTGACTCTGTATGTAGCATGTGTGTTAAATAAGGGGTGTCGGTTTGGATTGCGGGTCATATGTTAACAGGTCCTATCCGGGTGCAGGTTTGCAAAAATGGGCTTGTCTGTATTTGTGCACTTCTTCTCAAAGCCTACAGATACAGAAGAAACATACAAAATGGAGCAGTACCACCAGAAATCATGGGGGGCAGTTTAGCCATATAATTCCATCGATACGATAACAAGAAACAAGGTGGGAATTTCAACAATACTTGAACCTCTTTGCTGAGAGACTCTTGGTAAGTTGGACCATGGCTGTTAACAAAATGTCTGCTTTTGCCTTTTTCTTAAGAGGCTGTTGTTGTCGCAAACTCTCAACTCTGTGCTGCCCTCTAGTGGATGCATTGCTTAACCATAATGCCAACATAAACGATGCATGGAAGTATGTGACGGCTACATCATTTGAAACCGACCGTTTTTATACAGCCGACATTAGGCTATAACCTCTCTGGTGCTTGTGGGACTCGTGGTTAATCATCAAACAGCGATAAGAAGAAGTGATTGTATCTACACAGAGTCAGTTAATACTCTGCAGAGAAAATACATTCACATCTGTTAAACTCTCCACACAGGATATTATCAGTTTTATTCAATGCTCCAAATTCTGTTCAGTGGAATATTTGAACGAGTGCCTTATAATGAAAGATGGAGAACAGATGACACTTTGAAAGCTGAGATGCACTGAACGCTATTTAGCATATTAAGTCATCAAGCTCGCCACAGCATATTTTCTCCTGTCATCTCATGAATTGAACTCTTAAGCCTGACAATTCCACTGGTGCCCGCATCCTCTCTTCCTATCCCCTGTCACTTTCCACAATCTAATGTGATACCATATCTTATTCACACCGAGGGACACGATATCCTGGTCAATGCATCTTTGCTGAAGGAGATGAGAGCTTTTCACAGTGTATGCAATCAAGGCGTATAGTTAAAATTTAATGCGGGGGGCCTTAAATATAGAGGACGGGCAGGAAACCAGCACAAAGAGCATGTTAAGCAGCCCGAGCCAATCATGGCAATTTTCTCAGCACATTATGGATAGTCAGGTGATTCAGTTATTTTTAGGCTATGTGAGGTTCTTGCAGTAACCTGATATCTTGCAGGTCCTGTGAATGAGAACCCCAGATCTCCTTAAAGACAGGTTTCTTGGGTGCATCATCTAATCCAGCAATCCATAGCTAAAACCAGGGTGATCTCTTCTCAAGGAAGAGACTCTAAGCTCCTCTAAAAACCTCTCTTTAGTCTCCAGTATTACAACTCTCTACTGTTAGCACACGGCTGCACCCTCACAGAAAACTCACTGGCAGATCAGATGATTATCAGCTGAAATGAGAGTGATAATAAATTGAGCCAGATAAGATCTTATCATAACATACTGTACGTGCATTTCTTAAGGCAACATGCCAGAGAGGGCGAAGTCACAGCCTATTAGTCTCACTGTCAAACCTACCCGCAGCACTGAGACGCTGTAAAAACACTCTGTTGACTAAGGAGTGCTGTTTAAACAAATGCATCAGTACAGTTGTGGTGTTAAGCAAACAAGAACGGCCCATTGCTGAAATGAAAATGATTTTTCTTTTACTTTGTTGGCCCATTATCTCAATTTCAAACATTTCAGCAAAAAAGGATTTTATTTTGCAAGACTAGTGCTGCTAATCTTTGAGGTATGACTTGCACATGCAACACCATGCAGTGCAGTTGTTATTAACAACCATAACAATTACAAGGTGACACACAGTTGCTCTCAGTTGTTGACTTAGCTGTGCTGCATGTTGTTCCTCTAGCTCCACTACTTTACATCGCAGGAAGTCATTTACTACATAGATTTTGTAACTGTGCTTAAGTACATATTTCCTGTATCAGTACTTAATTTGTCTGATTACTTTGACCATTGATTGACTTCCTTAATTTTTACACAATCCTCTGACTTTCTTTAAAGCTTTTTACTTTTGTTTATGGCATTAGAGGGGAATTGTCTTTTTTTTATTATCACATTCGAAGAATAATTTAGATAACGGTCTTTGAACCATAGTAATCAGACACAATACATGTTTTGCACAGATGCAGATGATTGAAATTAACTGCAGAGTGAAACTTTTTACTTTTATACTTTTTCATTTCAGAGCCTGTATTTAATGATACTTTAACTAATGTAGTGTGATGCAATATACTTATGGTGTCAAAAAAGTATGATGGCATGAATGAGTAAAAAAGACAGAAGTGCTTAAGGAGCCGACTGAGAAACTACAAACTTAATTTGACTATAGGTGAAATCCTTTATATGTGGACATTGCTCTGAGAAGACAAGTTAAACATATTTCAGTGAAAAACAACAGAGCTTTGAATTTATAATGAATTGGAATATTTTAACACTAATGCTATTGCAGCGGTTGCGTTTCAGACAAACCAGTTGCAACCTGAACGATTTCTCCACATCGCAACTTCCAAAGTGACATGAAAGGCAACAGTGTGGCAACTTGTGGTTTTGTGTACGTCGTCTCAAAACAGCTTTTTGTTTTCATATCACATCACCATGGCTGCATCCTTGGAAGAAAGAAAGGATGAGTCACTGTCCTGGAGGTAGTGAAGTACAAAGAGATGTTGTGATGTTGTGCTTGATACTATGAGCAGCCTTGTCCCACTTTGTCTTCCAGTTTTAGTTTAGATATGTGCAACAAAAAAAAACAACTTAAAACTACTTTATCGTCACACTTGAACGCAACTTCTTCGTTCACTTAGAAATACACCAAACCCTAGAACTGAAATGAAATACCACATCTAAAAATCATATATCTCTCAGATTTGGAACTTCAGCAGTTCTCATTCCTGACTTGATGTAATCTGATATACACCCCCATTTCTTCCCAGCATATAAACTCTGAAGCAATGTAACTCAATGTAACTCAAGCAGTGATGCCACAAAGTCCTACAGCCCCTTAACAGCTCTCAAAGCAGTCTGGCCAGTACAACAAGCACACTCCAGCGGGCGGGGTCAAGAGGTTAATAATTATTTCTGAGAGTGACAGCTGCAGGGGCTCAGCTGGAGTGGGCCGACGTGCCGCGGTGTGCAGCCAGCCGCGGCCTGGTTCTGGCTCGCGGTGTCTGCAGAGCCCCCAGACAAGCCCGGCATTAGGAAGAGTCCACTGTGACTCACTCGGGTAATGGCTGTTAAGGTTTTACTATCCCAACCCAGCCCCTGCTCCGAGACAAGATCAGAGCCGCCACAGGAGGAGTCCCCGGGGACGACTCCTTACCCCCCCTCCACTCCACCGCCTCCTCCTCCTCCTCCTCCCCCCCCCCCTCCGCCTCCCACAACCATGATAAATGACTTCACACTTTCCACCCAGCAGCTGTCTTATTTTTCCTCCCTCTCCTCTATCAGGCTTACAAGGGCTGATATTTTACCAGGGAGAGATTGAGATTTGCAAGATACACAGTATGTGCAGCTACAGCTAAGTGCAAAGATCACATGATAGTGCAGACAAGAGGTGGAGAACAACCCCCCCCCCCGTCCTTGGTGGAAATGAAAAACATTTCAATGCGTTTACAGTCTTGACATGAGACGGGTTTCAGGAACTTACTAAGATGTGTTTCGGACTTATCTTTAATTTAACTGATACAGCAGATGTGTGGGTTGGAGACTCTCACTTAAGATCGACTTTAACTCTGACCCTGAGCATATCTGTACGCTTCAAGTCTATTATTTTCACATCAATATACGATCTTGACATTTTAACCTCTACTTATTCAACACCACACAGTATTTATAGTAGTTTTTCTCACACTTGACTGATCGAGGCACGTGAGCTGGTAGGCGGCTGTCAAAACATTTTGTTCTTCAGACCACTGTATTCAGATCCAATAAGGACACCTTCTGACTGGCTGAGGCTGGATAGGAGTCACCCTTCATATAGCTGATGGTATGTCAATATTGGCCATGCCTCCTTTCTTATAAAAGAGAGAGAGATATATATAAGCCTCCAAAGAGAACTAGGCAAACAGCACTACACCTACACCTGTTGACTCAGAACAAAAAGGAAGATATTTTAATAACTTTCTCTTGTAGGAGTCTGTTAAAACTGTGAACTCACCACTGAGTTCATATGCTCTCCTTTCCTTTGCTTTACTTCGAAGTTGTTGATCCTCTAAAATCTAGCTAGAGGAAAGGGCCAATGGGAGGGCCTGCTCAAAACTATGTCACCAACACATGAAAGCTCTCTGCCTGAAAACTGCTAGAAGCCGACTTTACCCTTACTCGGTCGCTAACTTCTGGCTTTCATCTCTGCTTCAGCTACTTATAACTATCAAGACTCTGAGCATGTGCAGTGAGAGCACTGGCAGGCTCACACAGGCAGGCAGGTTGGAGAGCGACAAACAGGTACATCAGCAAATCATTTAATTCAGTCTGAAGTCAGTCTAAAATGAGTGTTGGTGTTTATTACACTCATGAAATGTTTTGCTTTTAGCATTTCACTTTTTACTTCACTTTTTATATTTTTTATATAGTTTTATTCAGAAATGTTTATCTCAAAATAAATGTTACTTTGTATAAATATTGGTAAAAAGTGAGTAAATAAGAAGTAAACAGTGAGTAAATATATACTGGTTTCCCATTTTTTATTGCTCTCCTAGGCATGTTGTATTTATTGCGTTTTTATGTTTCTATGTTCATTGTTTGCACCAATTACCAGAGCAAATTCCTTGTATGTGTGAACGTACTTGGCAATAAAATACTTCTGATTCTGATTCTGATGTAAGGACCCATGGATTTTTTTAATTGATAGCTATCAGAACGTGAATAAGCTTCCAACAAATAAGATGAAAAAGTGTTTCAGAATAATTAAAACCCTACTTAAGACGTATAAGAGCCCAGGTGACATGAACACAAATGTTTCAGAGGCAAACCTTCACCTTCTGTTCACTTCCAATCTTTGTGAGCAAGGAGGTAAGTAAAACGTGTACTTCCTGTGGTTCAACTTTACATTCATGTGACGAGGCCCAAATACAAAAGTGTGAATAAAGTAATGAATTACTGATATACATTAGGTCTGTAACTCATACTTATTATCCTTGTAAGTTAATGTTCTGATTTATTTTGGATTAATCACACATTTATCCTGTGGTCACGTTTGATCAGAATGTAAAAACTTGATTGTTACATAACCTCAGCTACATATATAAGACTCCAGTTTGGCTGTTGGCATTGTCAGTGACGCATAGCTTTAACTTAGACTGTACTAATCTTGCACCTGCTCTAATTCCCTCTGGATGAAAGCATCTGCTAAATGTACGAGGCAGCAAGGTCTCTAGTATTACATAAATCACTGCTGCAGGCCAATACACTATCTTCTAACTGTTAAGTGTAACTCAAGCCTTGGTATTGTCTATTTCAGAAAAGGCAACACAAAACACAGCGAGATCACAGCACTAGAGCTTTAGTCACCACAAATGATTATGGTACTCAAACCGAAGTGTGCTTTGTCCTGCTTCAACAAATCAATGATCTGGGGCTAATTCTGCTGAACTGACTACAACATGTATGAGGATGAAAGACAATTACTCCTATAGATGAAATGGAAACACATGGGGACTGGTCCTGTGAGGCATTTTGTTCTGCTCTGTCTGACAGAGCACCAGCGTTTCCTGCTGCAGGGTCACTTAGTGCTGACTCATTCGGTAGAAAAGTCCCACAATTCCTTTTCACGCCTACCGCTACTAGCTCTGGAGACTGTAATAGCTGATGCTTACTGCTACGAGAAACAAAAAGATCTTTGCAGCAGCTCAGTGAGTGGGCTATTTCTGCTGCTGTTTTTCTCATAATGAGTTCATCATTTGGACTCTTTATAAAGATAGAAAACATATCAGCCACGGACAAAAGAAAATTGTTTACCACCTTGTAAAAAAATGAGTTAACACACAAATTAATTTGGTTTTGTCAAATTCAGGCCAACTATATAACTTTCAGTGGAACAAACACAACTGCTCTGTGTGATACCAATTAAAGTATGTTTTGAGTACATTTTTCTGTGTAGAATTAACATTGAATTTCCACTGTGTGAAATACTGAAGGGACAAAACAGAGGTTGACTGATGGCCTACTTTCAAGTAATAATGTGAAAAAAAAATGAAAAGATGAAGTTTCTACTAAATTAAAAAAGGATCCCATCCATCATGTGGAGAGAGCACATTAAAATGTATAGTTATGCATAGAAAGTCAAAAGGCAAAACCGCAGACTCCCGGGGAAACTAACTGCACAGATGTTCATGATATTACATTTGCCCTCAAATGCTCTTGTGTGGTTACAAAGGTGAAAGATGGATACCCGGTCTTGGACAGCCAAACCGGAAGAAGTCTTATTTTACTTTCGACCAAAAAGGGGAAATTAAAAGGGTCAAGTTGAAGAATATCTCTTTTAGGAAGTAAAATAGTTTGCCCGGAGCAACAGCAACTTAAAGTGCTTCTCAAGATGAGGATGTGATTATTACACTTTGAACTGTTACACTGGTGCATAACAACAGATTTACTGCACTCTGTTTACAGGCACACTGAGTTATTCCCAACAAGGAGGTTTGCGGAAATGAAAAGAGATTTATAGGGAGTTTATTAGTTATTAGAGTTTATAAAGAGGTCAACTCAGCAGTTAAGGGATTAGCAGAGTCACTGAGCAGGGACAGCTGAGCCTCTCCACCTGATGAGGAACAGCGAGCTCACTCGACACCAGACACTAAATATGTATTTCGCTAAATCAGCAGTCGGCAGGAAGAGTCTCGGGGGAATGGGCCGTAGATTTTGTAGATTTAGAGACTTGCTTTTTGACAATCCACAGGCAGTGAGGAGGTGCAGAGGATTTGGGAGGATAGCTTGACTCTGCGCTGCGCTTAAATACGTTTAAGTAAGTGCAAATAAAAACTCATTGCACATGAACTGTGCCTGTGAATCAGTGGAAACACGTCCACTTACACGTCAAATGAGACTGAGAATGAGCCATACTCAAAACCAGTCTGCTCAGTGCTCCGTGAAAAAAAGGAAAGTCAGCCAGTAATGGAAAGCAAAGAGAAGGAAGCAAAGGTACGGGTGAAAAGAGTGTTTGCTAAATTGCTTTTGAAAATACCTTGCTCTCACAGAGAGGCTGAAACAAGTGGTCTGCTTGGCAGCATTTGTTTTTGGTCAACAGATCCATTTTTCAACAGGTTCGATGCGCTACCGGAAAAAACATACTTCGCAATTGCAACGTTTTCCACTACACCCCCTCCTCTCAATTACTGCATTCCAAAGAGGCTTCCTCAAAGCCCATCGTATTGAGCTGAGCCCAGCTTTATTGTACATGGCACATCCTGGAAAGGAGCCATTGTGGGCTGATGAGTGTATTCTCATTTCATCCAACTAAGAGGAAATCATCAGGTCCGAGGAAGCCGAGCACAATCCAACTCTCTCCTGGGGGACCGCCGCGGGGTCACGGGGTCAACCCCTCTGCTAATTGAACCCGTTGCAAGTGTTATTGAGGCAAGGGGAGTGAAGGAAAAGGGTGACACAGCGGAGGAGGTTAGTATTTCAGATTGTGTTGGTTGTGTGTGTGTGTGTGTCTGTTGTGGTTTCCCAGGACCCAGCAGGCCTGGGGGCAGGGCATATGGCTGGGGGGGGTGAAGTCAGGGCGAGACAACCTTCAACGAGGCGCTGACCTACATGATCCCACTCGTGCTCCTTGGGGAACGCCGTATTATCACGCCAAAGACACTGCATGTGTGATCAGGGTAATTAAATAGAAGCTATTGGTCACGGGTGATTGAGCATTTCACAGTTAACGTGTGGACACAGACAGGGGGGGGCAAACACGCAGCTGTCAACAAGAATGTGCTGAAAAGGCATAAAAGAGCATTCAGTCAATTATCAACACAATGAACAGCAAATAAATAGACACAAGTTCAAATTAATTTAATGACAATACTCTGAAAACTACTTGTGGACATTTTAAATATGTTTTTGAACTTTGCAGACCAAGCCATAAACTGATAAATTACAACATCATCCTCTTCGAAGCTTAAGTCGACACAGGATTCAGAGATGTGAAGCAGTGTGTCCTTTTCTCCGGGAGCTAACATTAGCTTAAGCAGCTAGCTACCGGGCACACTCTCTGAAATGTAGCATTAAATGGATGATGTTGTGTCAACAGTCTGATATCACAATCTTGATCATTAATAAATATAATACCAATATCCATCCCTACTTCAATTCAATACATTTATATTTGTATAGAGCCAAATCACCACATACATTATCATGTACATTAAGGAATAGTAAAAAACTAAAGACAAACCCAACAATTCCCTAATCCAGATATGAAGCCGAAGTTTACAAAATCTACCATTTAGGCATTTGGATCCACAGCCTGCAGCGATTGAGGGTAAAGATGACTTGGCTGTCGACCACGACATTTCAGTCTGTTTTAATTACATCAAATAACAAATTACAACCAAACATACCAGGAAAAGGAACACTTAAAAATACACCAGATCTAGCTAAAATGCCATAAACCTTCTTCTAAACAATCTTCTAATCTAAACTATCATCTGTCTACTTGGACTTGCAAGTTGGGTTTATGACCTATACTACGCACAGCCAGAAGGGGGCGATAACAATGCTTTGGCTTCACTTTTGGGGAGCAATCATGGCAGCCATATTTATATACAGTATATGTTTTACCCAAGTTAGCAGCATGGTTTATCAATGCAGTGTTTTGATGGCTTGTCCGACAAAGATGCAAAAATCACGTCAAAACCAAAACCTTTAAAAGAAATTGACAAAAAACTAATATTTATAGTCGAACATCCTAATTTAATATCTACCTGCCTAACACAGCATTACACAGTCCTTCTTTACCCCCAGACATTATACTCATCATACTCTATAAACAATGTCCCAGGGAAATAGAAAAGCTGTGTTCTACCCAATCTTACCCACTGCAGCCAGTTGTAACAGAGCTTGAGTGATTCTCTTCTGGCTCTGACAAAAGACTTTGAAGCCAGTGTGCAAATCACCCCGACTCCCCCCCCCCCCCATCCCCCATGTTTGCCAACAAAAGCCAATTGTGGCAGCCATAAATACTTACAGATACCAGCGTTACAAAAGACCCTTGGTTTCTCTCTGCTGCCCCAGTGAAAATCTCTGCTCCACGAGACCGACCGAGTGCATTCAGTGCTTCTTCACTTTCTTAACCTGGAAGAGCGGGTTGGTAAACAATCCACTTCATTGACATGTCCCAAACAGCTGAGGACATAATGTGCCTGCAGATTTAGAGCTCTCCAATGTGCTGTGATTATACAGACATACAAAAAAAAATTGACTTTTATGCTCGGCTTGGTGGGGTTCTGGACAATTGAGCATAGTGTATTCCATTAAAGCGACAAACGCCACTGCTGGACGCTGGGTCCTAAATCGTCCGGCCCTGAGAACAAAACAAGCCTTTCACTGGCTAACTCTGCAAAATTGATTATTGCTTTCTCTTTCAAGTGGCACTGCCGCTTTGTGACTTCAGAGCACATGACTTGGCAGGAAAGGGACAGCTGGCTCTCCATTCTGGGTCTTATTCACATGACTGGTGTCCCACAAAAGGAGGGAGGCTGTAAGGCTGCAGGCTGGGCTCGATTTCACTCACAGAGCTGGGCCGTGGGTGACAGTACAACTGCTTGATCTGAACTTACAAGAGAAAATGGCTAACAAGTCTCTGTTGAATATCTAATAACTAATAAATAAGGAGTAACATCTCCTGCAAGTGACAAACAGTGCGCATGTACATAATGTAATGACTGCGGAAAATGGCTAAAATCCAATAAATTGTTCCGGCTTTCAAATATGACAGGAGGTGATATGTGTTCCTCTTTATAACCTCCCTCTAAAATTGAAATCAGCTTTATGCCTTCTCTTACTATTAACATTTGCTCGGAAGACAAAGCATAGCCTTGAGCCTCAGCTGAACCAGACTACATTAACATCTAAGTGTGAGCCAGCCCTTCATACTCACACCCACTCATTATTGTCATCCAGGCAACTCAATGCTCATTACAGGTTATGTGATATTTCACGTCTCCCCTGCCTCGCTACGTGCGCTAACAACCCCTTTAAACTGATGGAACGCTTTATTGAGTATCTCCTTGAAAAGACCTAGCAAGAGGGGTAGAGAACGCACATCTTTACGGCCTTCGAGAGCTTCAGCCAGCTTCACAGACCACTAAGCCTGGACTCACAAATCAAGACTGGGTCAGCTGCGTGTTTGAAGAGAGCTAAACAAGAAAGCTGCGTTCCGGCTGTCATATAAAATAACCCGGCTTTCAATTTGGCCTCCATAGGCTGGTGATTAATAAGACCCACCAGCAAGAGAAGAAAGAACAACAAAATCAAAAATCTGTTATTGCAGGAACAGCAGATCGGCGACAACCGCTCGTTGTTCGCATTTGATGTTTGAGTTATCTTCTTAATTCCCAAAATAATTGCAGTTCTCCTTGTTTAGCAGCATGTTGCTGCTTAGCCATGGGAGGCGGGAAATGAGTTGGAAGCCGGTCCTTTTAATTATCCTTCAAATGCTTCCTGCGCACAGCAGATGTTGGGCTGCAGGGCAGGCAGCCGAGCAGCAGGGCTGTCTAACACTGCACACACAGATCAGGACTTGGCTGCTGACTCCTCTGCTCCTCAGACTGGGTGGCACGCTGTACCATTTGAAGAATATTGCTATGCATATATACGAAATGCATTTCCACATTAGGATCAACAATAATGATTTATTCCTCATTGCAGGTGATTTGTAGCGATCTTTTAAATTAAAAAATTGCAGCAGAATTGAAATATAATAAATTGGAAACAAGCATTCCAAACTAGGGATGGGGGAAAAAATTGATTCTGTTACAAATCGCGATTCTTGTGAATGACGATTTAAAATCGCCATGCTGCCTCCCAAATCGATTTAAATAAAAATATTAAAAAAAAATTTTTTTTAATATTTTAAAAACATATTCATTGGTTAATAACGGGGGGATATATGGGGGGAGCAACATCACCCCAGAGCATGTTGACCAGCTCTTGTTTTTGCACAAGAATCTAAACATACCCAAGCAGTAGCATTGCATCGCCTACATGCAAACAACAATAGCCTACTTTTTGTTTATTTCAAAGTTTATATTTTAAGTAAACTTTTATTCATTCTATTTAATTTACCTTTTATTTATTGTTTAAAAGTAGCCTAAGTGGCATACACTTCTTAATCTGTCAGTTTGTGTGCAGTTGACAGGGGCTATACAATAACAGGGCACATCTCATTTATTTTCTTTATTGGCTGCGCGGCAGTCATTAAGTTAATGTTAATATTTGAAATAAAACTGGTAAAGCTCTAATTGAATTTGACTGTGTTGTATTTGAAGGTATGATTCAACATTTTTCCATGGTCCAGTATTTAAAAAAAAAAAGAACCAAAAGAAATCCCAGGAAATCGTAATATCGAATCGCAATACATACAGAATCGCAATACATATCGTATCGCCACCTAAGTATCGTGATAGTATCGTATCGGGAGGTTCCTGCCGATTCCCGTCCCTATTCCAAACAACCAGAGTATGTGTGCAATGCTGCTTGTGTTGTTTAAAATTCTAGAAAATAAAAAAATCCTGTCCTCTTAATGACACTGTCCTCTTTTCTTGGCTCTTTTGGGTTTTTGTTGTTACTCATATCCTTCTCCACTCGTCCCTCACCACTCTTTGTTTGGCTCGGCTCTCGGCCTCTGAGTCACCCTTGGCCTTCAGCACACATCTACCTCTAACCTGCTCCTTGTGTCTCGTGACGGTGGCATCCAGTGTGTTGGGGGGGGGGAAAGGTGAGTGGAAGAATCTGATGAAGAATATAGGGCAGATGTGTGTTGAGGGAAATGCATGACTTCACACATCAAGTGCAATCAACAAAAAGGCACTTTAAATAGAGGCAGACATATTGACATGTATCTTTAAGGAAACTCGATATCATATACACACCCTAGATTAAGAACAATGTCTATTTCCACTGTAAATCAAATACATAAATGTCTGGGGGCCATTGAATCCAAGAGACAGACTTTTTCCACAGGTCCCATTGCATCTTATTTCCATTTAGAGGAGCCAGCAGAATCAAATATGGCAAACGCACTAACGTATGCTATGTGAACCAGTGTGCTCCTCAGTGCAGCCGCTCAAATTTGATGAGCCACAGTGACCTCGACTGTAGCAACTCAAACCCCATGTAATGATCTTACAAGGAGATTCTGATACTCCTGCTAAAGGCTGGACTGCAATTTCCATTAAAGATGTAGAGTATTAGACTTTGGCTTTGGCCCGAATGGAACCCCGATCTCCCCCATGGGGCCGACCGCTAACATGATAGCAACTTACCAGCGACTGCAAGGTGCAGCCGTGGTGTCTGCACCAGGTCAGCTGCCATGTGGGTCCACATACTGGAGATGCCAAATGAAGCCGTTCCTGACAACCACACTTTAACTTGTGTAGCTCTGTGTGCTTTGGCAAAACAGAGAACCTCTTTTCAGCTGGGAGAAAAAATATCGCCTGAGGTTTTGAGAGAGCTGAAAGGCAGCCAGTTGTTGAGTTCATGGGTGAAGCAGCTGTCATTCAGAAGATAAGTCTGTGAAACGCTGAATAAATACCACAGGCCTCATCTAGCGCACTGTTAATCCAGTCTGACTGGGCCGGTTTTCCATGTTGACCTGTTGTCAATGAGCTGGTTTTTATCTGGTAACGTGTTTTGAATCGTGAAGTGAAGTGAAGTGAAGTGAAGCATGATGCTCTTCAGTGTGCAGCCTATCTTCTGTTTTATAACAGTCACATGTTATTTATTCATCTGTGTATTATTTGAGGATAGTTTAATAGAGTTATTAACAAATGGCTGAAGGCGACTTCTTTATAATGAAAATGAAGATTGATCCGAATGTGGGTTAATCTTCTGTCGGCCAATTTACTGGTGAAATCATCCGTTTTACATCTGTCACGCATACAGAAGGTTATTAAGAGGAAGGTTGAAGCAGTGACAGATCAGTTTACTCAGCGTAAAAATCTGTGGACTTCCATCTTACCTTCTGAGCGAAGGGGCATCGGATAAGACAACCTGATTGATTCAGTCTGGGAACGGCTGCTCTGTCGGAGCCGCTGCTGGCTACCGGTGACAAATTGAGACACGGGGTTTTATCCCCCCTGCTGTGAATACATGACACCGTCGTCGCTAACGATCTGATGGCATCTCGAAAGCCACCGGGCTTAGATTAATCTGAGAACAAACATCACCCCCGTGTGCAGGAACTTCAAATGTAGCAAAAGCAGCTCTGCCAGAGAGAGAGAGAGAGGTAGGGGTAAGGGGGGGGGGTTAGTCAAAGCCTGATCTGAACAGACAGGCAGTCTCTCTTTTTTTGCAAGTCAAAACCCAGCAGGCTCACATTTGGCTGAGGTGCGGTTACTGCTCCATAAACAGGTGGTGCAGTAAAATAATTAATCCTAATCATGACATTTTTTTACAACTCATTTGCAATTTGACACCGCCTCTACTGTTGGAATATGCTAAACGCTCTCACCGTTTTTTTCCAGAGAGGGTGACACAAACTGACAAAGGTGCCACTTGTATTTGACACCTGCTTTGTTAAGGAGTGTGTGCATGTGTGGCTGTGTGCGCGTGTGTGTGCACGTGCAGCTGCAGAGTCGCTGAGCCACACAGCAGTAGCTCCCTGGAGCAGCAGGGAACTTAGGCAGCATGGAGGTAAATCAGTCTATTACCAACACTGCACTCGCCTGGAGGAAGGCTCCTGGGAGGCTGCTGACAATACACACGCCGCCTGCCTGCTGGAGCATTCATCCGAGGCTGGATAAACATACACACACACATACACAACATACTCACAGCATCACTGAGCTTCTGCAGACAAGCACATATGCTTATGAATATACAGTGGGGAGCCGGCACGCATGTGCTGAACATGATCATCCGCACATTTGACAGAAAACTAGAAGAAAATGAGATGAAAACCTGCTAATAAAAACACATTTATAATGATCACTTTGCTTTTCGAGGGAAAAAGCCAAATCCTCTCTGTAGATTTTGGATTGAAGATATTTGAGGGTTTGTTGCTATCTAATGTTGAATTAATTGAAAACGAATACAACTTTGGGCTCTGGATTATTGACCAAAACAAATAATCTAATTTAAAATGTCACTTTACAAACAAAGGATGTTGTGATGTTTCTACAATTTCTGACATTGAACCTGCACAAGTGGTCCAGACCTGTTGTATGTAAATATGTTGGATAATATTAGCTAACTGCTGATTCAAAAAAAGTACAAGACACTGAAGTACAGAAATGGGACAGATGTTTATAATCGTCGTTCTATAGTTTGTTCACCAGTAAGGTTTATTGTTGCTATTGGTGGTGTATCGACTGATTGATCAATGTTATGATGTCTTGAAAATATCAATATTGGTATTGGCTTCATAAATCCTGTAGTTGTGTACCAGCCAAAGGATTTAAAATGCTTCAATCCCCCCCAAAAAGATCATATATAATCCAGAAATTCATGGCAATAAAGACCCCAGGGTCTTTCTGCAGGTCACTGTCAGACGAGACAATGCAACCTTAGACAATCTAACACCACTTATTCTCATTCTATATTCTCCATCGCTACAAATCCATTCCATCTAATCAATGGTTCACTTGTAGTTTTTACCATCTCAGTTCATGTTACACTATTCCTTCTTTATTTATGTCACAGTGAAATGCTTACATGACAAGGTTTTAACAGCTTAATCAATATTTTCCAGATATTACGTGTAAGTTTGACAGTGTGACACTTAGTGTATACGATCTGTCTGCTGATCTCCGGCACCAGGAATTGATGTTGCTCTTTTTTACTCCTGGGTAACATTTCTGTGCATGAAACTTGCCCGTGACTGAAGCAGAACGAGTGCCCTTAGAAAGCAACTAGGGACGTTGATTATGCAAATGATGAAATCCAATGAAAGGACACGTTCTCTTTCAAATGTGCATTCATCAGGCTGAAACAAGTAATTAAAGAAATTTACGAATCGGATCACAAGCAAAGATGAAAGATGAAAGAAAGACAGGTGTAGGAGGGAAATACAGAGGCATGGGGCCAAAGCTCTTCACAGTAATAAAAAAAATATGGAGACTAGAATAGCACTTAGTAGAGCGTGAACCACAGAGAGTATTCCCTTAAAAATAAACCTAATCTCGCAATTTGATGAATACAATTCCTGGATTCTCCTTAAAATTCACTGGGTCCTTTCTTGATCCTTGTCCCATTCTTCCACCAAGTCCTGTGAATCTACGTCAAGAGGTTTTTGTGTAATCCTGCTAACAGACAAACCATCCACCAAACAAACAGAACGCTCAGAGGTGAAAACATAACCTCCTTGGCAGAGGTAGTAGCAGCACACTGAGCCCATTTACAGACTCTAAATCAGCAGCGCAATTAAGCAAACTAAGCAGACGTTAAAATATGTCACTTTATACAACAGTTTTATTACCTCATAAGAAAATATGTTTGTCTCTCTGCCAAGCTCACAGGGAGAAATCAAACACAAACAGGGAAAATGCCAAAGCAGCAGCCCTGGCAGGATGAAGTCCCAAGCAAAGTGCACACAAAGTTGTAATTACACTGAGTGGGGGGCAATTAGATGGATCAGGGGCTAGCCCATTTAAATCACACTTTGGATCATTCATTATGCTCAGAGCCATAAACACATAATCTGTCAGATGTCCTGGAAAACCCGCGTAGAGCCTCCAAAACTGCATGGTCATCAGATCTGCCTCTGACCCCCTTCTCTGGCGCCTGTAATCAAATGAGGCGCCGTGTGAATCATGCAACGTGATACACACTGTGCAGCCGGAGCTGCAGCCGGCAGTTTCCAGCACAGAGCACATTACCATCATCATAATGGGAATCCATACTGCAGCAATGATTGTGATTAGTTGAGGTGGCTCCTGCAAGCTCAACAGGCAGGAGAGAGACCACTGATACTGAGAGCACTACAACCCCCCCAACACCACATAGCCTATATTACTTAAGGAATTAAGCCTTTCGTTGAGTTACATGCAAATAGGTTCAAACGACACATATAATTTGCTCCACTGAAGCAATTTCTATTTGGCAGGGTCGAGGCGGTCAGCAAGCCTCCCGATTTTCTTCCTTCAGCCTAATGCTAAATGACGGATAGGGAAAGCGGAGGAACCCTGAAGAGTCAATTTGGAGCTGGAGTGGCATTTCAAACCCTGCCACTAAAATGTTACAGAGAGGAGGGAAAAACGGCGTTCAATCAGACGCCACGCTCGGCTCCGGGAGCTCTCCTCCGAAAGAGCAGAGCAGCTTTCCCTGAGATGGTGTTCGGTGACTGAAAACGATATGCGGAACCGAGCGGGTGTTGAACGAGCCTGCTGAGCCTGCTGATGGCTTTTTTAGTGTAAATGCCAGCACAAATTAATCATTCAACCCTGTTTGTGTGGGTTAGGATTCATAGCTCTAGAACAAGGACACATTTTTCATTGATACTGTAAAACAATAAGTTGATTTATAAATGAATCAAGGGGCAGATAATTATTACGTCAAAAATAATCATTGTAGAGTTTTTCATGATCCGAACATTTTCTCCAAACTGTCTTTGGGTTTTGGAAACATGTGTTGGACACAACAATGACCGTGAAGACGTCACGTTGGGAGCTGGAAAACTTCAACAGGGAAGTTTCACTATTTTCTTCAGAACAAGATTTGTTACAGAGAAGATGCATCCGTGACCTTTTTACCATGACGTTGTTCAAAGAATAACTTTGTTACCTCTGCAGTGGAGGTCATGTTTTCACCAATGCCTGTTTGTTGGTTGGTTGGTTTGTATGTTTGTTATGTTTAACAACGATTATGTCAAAAAGTACTAGAATTGACTCGCCACAAAACTTGGTGGAGGAATGCATTTTGGGTCAAGGTGTGGATCAAGGAGTGTTTTTTTTTTTAATCACTTCTTTTAATCACTTCTTTCTCTTTCTAGAACAAGGGCAAATTTTACATTGATACTATAAAACAATAAGTTCATTTATAAATGAATCAAGTGGCAGATAATTATTACGTCAAAAATAATCATTGTAGAGTTTTTCATCATCTGAACATCGTCTCCAAACTGTCTTTGGGTTTTGGAAACATGTGTTGGACACAACAATGACCGTGAAGACGTCACGTTGGGAGCTGGAAAACTTCAACAGGAATGTTTCACTATTTTCTTCAGAACAAGATTTGTTACAGAGAAGATGCATCCGTGACCTTTTTACCATTACGTTGTTCAAAGAATAACTTTGTTACCTCTGCAGTGGAGGTCATGTTTTCACCAATGCCTGTTTGTTGGTTGGTTGGTTTGTATGTTTGTTATGTTTTACAACGATTATGTCAAAAAGTACTAGTCTTGACTCGCCACAAAACTTGGTGGAGGAATGCATTTTGGGTCAAGGTGTGGATCAAGGAGTGTTTTTTTTTTTTAATCACTTCTTTTAATCACTTCTTTCTCTTTCTAGAACAAGGACAAATGTTACATTGATACTATAAAACAATAAGTTGATTTATAAATGAATCAAGTGGCAGATAATTATTACGTCAAAAATAATCATTGTAGAGTTTTTCATGATCTGAACATCGTCTCCAAACTGTCTTTGGGTTTTGGAAACATGTGTTGGACAAAACAATGACCGTGAAGACGTCACGTTGGGAGCTGGAAAACTTCAACAGGAATGTTTTACTATTTTCTTCAGAACAAGATTTGTTGCAGAGAAGATGCATCAGTGACCTTTTTACCATTACGTTGTTCAAAGAATAACTTTGCTACCTCTGCAGTGGAGGTCATGTTTTCACCAATGCCTGTTTGTTGATCGGTTGGTTTGTATGTTTGTTATGTTTTACAACGATTATGTCAAAAAGTACTAGACTTGACTCGCCACAAAACTTGGTGGAGGAATGCATTTTGGGTCAAGGTGTGGATCAAGGAGTGTTTGTTTTTTTAATCACTTCTTTTAATCACTTCTTTCTCTTTCTAGAACAAGGACAAATGTTACATTGATACTATAAAACAATAAGTTGATTTATAAATGAATCAAGTGGCAGATAATTATTACGTCAAAAATAATCATTGTAGAGTTTTTCATGATCTGAACATCGTCTCCAAACTGTCTTTGGGTTTTGGAAACGTGTTGGACAAAACAATGACCGTGACAACTTCAACAGGAATGTTTCACTATTTTCTTCAGGAAATCAATCTATAAATGTATGTGCCCTATTTAAGTCCTATAATAGTCAGTGTCTGCTGATAACAAGTTGGATCACAGCCTTCTAACTACTGAAAGTTGAGTAAATAAGTGCCTGACACAGAGACAACGTGACTGCAAACTTTTAAATGTGGCTCATCTTATTTTTTCATGGGCTACCAAATCCAAAACCTACAGGTCCTGGTTCAGAAATATTTAAATGATTTCATGATGCATTCAGAGAGAAGATGAATCACACACAAACAGGGGGACAGTGGTGTTAAGGTGTGGAGACTCTTCCCTCACAGATGATCTTTGGCTGCATTCAAACTCACTTTTCATTTCCACTTTAATTGCAGCCTCACATAAATAACGTGTGCACGGGTTCATTTGTGGCAGCGTGCATTCGTCTGTGCATGAAATTCGAAACTGACTGTTTGAAGTTCTTAAGATGAATGCAGAGGTAAATCACTGCTGCTGGTGAATGTGCAGCAAAGCGTTCACCACCACCGCACCGAGCTGTAACCCAATGCTTGACACTGGTGTTCACCCCGAGCAGCATGAGCAACATCGGGAATCTCCGACCCCCGATTCCCTCTCCCGCTCCTTCTCCCTAAACTCCACAGTGACAGAGGAACTCTCCTGGGGCTCGGCTGCAGCAGCTCGCTACTGGACTGTCATGTTGACGTCCCAGTGGAGCGTTTGCACCCCATGTAAACACAAACACTCGCAGTCCTGTTCATTCGTGTGTGCATAAAATGTCCACAGGTAAGCATGAGCACACACACACACGCACACTTAGCATACCTGCTGTGTCTGCTTCAAAATACACCAACAAATAAAAAGTAAAGTGCACTGGTTTCTCTGCATGCGTGTAATCCCACTGCATTAAAATTCCCTCAGCAGCCCACAAAGCACATGCACGTACACACCATGACTTCCTAAACCGAAACACATGTGGAGGGTAATGCGATTACATGGCTCTTTGACAGGAAAACACTTCCTTGCTCAGCTAAAAACGCCAGCAGTGACGCAATAGGAGGAGAACGGGAGAACACTCAACATCAACAACAACAAACAGAAAAGAAACACCGCAGCAAGGTCGGACAAGTATTCCGTCACCTAGATTAAACAAGTCAAGCCGGGGAGCTGGGGAGATGGGGGGGGTGCAGGGGTGCGGGGGTGTTAAGAAAATATTCCAGCCATTTTATCCCTCCTGCTGCCATCCAAACTCATTCTGTCAGCCTCTGAGTCACATTATTTATAAGGCAGGGAGACAAACTATTGACCTCGCCTCTTTTCTCCACGGCATCAGCTGACTCTGACAAGGACGCTCGGGGGGAAGAATGCAAGATGGGTGAGTGTGAGGAGAGAGCACAAGTGAGAGGGAGGGGGAGAGAGAGAGAGAGAAAGAGGCGAAGGAGGGAGAGAGAGGGACAGAGACGAGAAACGAAACATCTTGTTAAGATTGTCAAGCAGAGGAGCTGGCTGCAAACGCCGCCTCCTTTCAACAGATAGGAGATTTATATCAAAATATTTGTTTCATACACCAATGAGTGAGTGGCCTGAGGAGGAAGTCGGAAAGAATGTCTTCCTGCAATTGGAAAGAAATTCTCAGGGGGAAAATTAAGGGTTTCTAAAAACTTCCAGTGAGGCCTGGGTCTACGTGCTTAGCTGCTAATGGATGAGCAGATATAAGAGGCAACAGTTCAATAATGTTGGGATCTCTGATGTCCGGCTAATGATTCTGTAGTGCTTTCGAAAACCTGAAATTACTTTAGGGATGGGCAATAAAAGAATATCAATTATAGCAGTATTATTTTCACCAATAGCAATAAAGGAAAAGTATATATCTCTATATCTATATAGCTATATATAGATGTATTGCTTCCACAGTTCAGTAATGAACAGTTTGTCACGTCTCCAAGTGGCTAAACACTGCATGGGATACAAGAAATCTCTTTTTATTTGTTCACTTGAAAATAGGACAAGACGATTATGATGGAATTTGACAGAGTCTGACATTCAACTTCCAACCTTCACATCGGTATGTGACCTGAAAATTGATAAATAAAAACAGGGGCTGGAACAACAGACAGCAGGGATCGAATGGAATATCATCTCCAACATATGGAGCACAAACCCTCCAGAGAGATATGGGGAATCTTAAGGAAAGTATAGTGTCAAAGACATAACATCATGACGTTCATTTGGTAAAGCACCCTTAACCCAGTCAAGTCACAAGTGCTTTACAAAAGTATGATTGTTAAAAATAAGCTATAAAAGAGCCAAACAATAAAACATGAGCACCGGAATGTAATACTAGAGTGTTAAAGAGCAGCCCCAGGCCAGTTGAATAAGTGAGTTTTCAGCTGCTTTTTAAAAGGCGTCAACTGAGACTGCAGATCTTATTTCCATAGGAAGGAACTTTATTCAGCATCTGAGTCACATTCTGGGTCATTAAAACATACTCGTTACTTGTATAACTTATTAGTTTAAGCACTCATTAGTGTTTCATATACTTTGTAAAGATTTTAAAATTGATTTGATAGGATTTACAAAACTTGATCAATGCTAAAGAGAAAACATTTGAACAAATCTGGTGAAATTATGCCAAAAGGCCAAATACAGTAGTTGTCACCATCTTGCTGGTTGGAAAACATATCTGAAAGGCTTTTTATTGAATGTGGTACAAACTAATTCAGAAGAAAGACATTTGTTATGGTGACACTTGGCTTCAGACTCCAGTGTAGGAGCCAAACAGATTTGACACAGTTCGCTCCCATCTGTTGGAATGATTCCCAAATAATCCTGACAGAAATTTCCTGTTATGTTTATGGGTTTTCTTTCGTCGGGGTGCTTTAAAAAGTCTCCAGTGTCATGACAAAGCATGCCATGTATTGTGTTTTATGAACCCGGATCATTTTTAATCCTGCACTTTTCACAGTGTTGTCAGTCAACCAGACAGACACAAGACAGTCTCCAGTTTCACCACAAACCCACATCACCAGCATGGCTCTGGAAAAGTGATTCCCAGCTCCTCATCTAAAATAGTACTGCTCACTAACAACAGCGCTTCTACAGTGTGGGAAACAAAAGACAGCACCGGCAGCAACAACAACATAAAAGTTGCCATTGTCACAAAGCACAAATGAGGCGAAATAATGAGATGATGCTATTATCACAGGATATGCAAATGACAAAGTCCACTTAAGCCACAAGTGAACATAAAACCGAGGCCTTGAATAACCCAGAGCCGCCACAGCTGCAGCCTGAAAGCCGCCTGCTCTGAGGAGTCGGCAGCAGCAGACTGAACAAATTTAATTAGCTGCTTTCCATTGAGTTAACACCATAATATTTTAAAGGCACAATAAAACTCAACATAATGAAGCATCTTAAAAGCCCACTGTACCAGTGTTTGGTCAGTAAGAGCAAACTTACACTGTGGAAAACAATATTGTAATACAAACGATGACCCTTGTAAAGAGCAAAAGGTTTTCAAATATGTCAGGGGACTTTGGATAGAATAAAGAACTGGATATATATGAATTTGATGTTGCACCCTCAAAAAACATGCCTTAGAATATTTGTCATTCATTATAATTATCATAGAGCTTGAATTAAGAGTTAAAACAAATATATATTTCCAACCTTAACTTCTACTTCATGAGAAGTAAAAGTAGATAACTGGTACTGGATGATGAGGGGTTTAAGAGCTCCTTCATACATATCAGTTTAAAAATGTCGAAAAAAGTGATTAAAAAAAAGAACACTCCTTGATCCACACCTTGACCCAAAATGCATTCCTCCACCAAGTTTTGTGTCGAGTCAAGTCTAGTACTTTTTGACATAATCGTTGTAAAACATAACAAACATACAAACCAACCAACAAACAGGCCTTGGTGAAAGCATGACCTCCACTGCACAGGTTACAAAGTTATTCTGTGAACAACGTAATGGTAAAAAGGTCACTGATGCATCTTCTATGTAACAAATCTTAGAATCCGATGTACTTCCCCAAGCACAGTAACAGTCCTCTAGGAAATCAAACTAATACAAATAATAAGTAAATCAATTTGTCTTTATAATTACAGAGTTGTTTGTATCCAGAACAAATCTGATTATTAACTCTGGATGAAAAACCTGCATCATTTTGAATATTTCATGTGTAAAACGACACCTCCATTAGGTAATAAACCCTCCATTCCCACAGCGCCTGACAGACACTGCCGGGGACTCTGGCTCTGGCTCCTGGGTTGAGGTGTAGTGTAGCAGTTACACCTCTGCTTTGTGTTAATGACTTGTTGCTGTAAAGCAAATTACCCTTCAGGGATAATAAAGACATACAACTGAACCGTGCTACCACCGCGGCTCTTTATCTCCCACATATCTGTGCAGGTGATCACAGTACCAGCATAAAGCAATATGACCCTTTCACCACATCACATCCAGCAATCAAACCACTGAAACATTTCAATAAGATCAAGAGCTGGCAGTACACGCAGGTTCCATCTTAGAAAAGGCAGGTTTTCATTGCTTTTATTGCAGGTTTGTTTGTCTGACATGTGGATGTTGTAAGGGACATTTTTTTTGTGTGTTTTAAACAGTGTTAATCTCCACATGGGTTTTTTGTTAAACTACCACTCATCTATTCAGTGCTCCATATTTTTTTTAATCTGGTCTGTATCCTGTGCTCCGCTGCTGTGATGACCCAATTTTCCCGGAGCGATCATTAAAGTTTCATCTCATCTAATGGACTTTATTTCATCCTTTGTAAATCACTATTTTGAACAGTATTAAACAAATTGTTGTCACGATTATGTCCTCTTGACTCAAATTAAAATGTGCATGCTGATACATATATTAGTGATGCTAGATTGAAGCCCTGTTAACATCAACATAATTAATTATCTTTGAACGTGACAATTGTGATGATTCTTGCTTATTTTAAAACAGTATTCAGATCCCAGCTATCCTCTCTGAGTGTATAATGATATAATATTGTTATTGGAAATTAATGTATATTAAATTCATACTCAGGGTTTCCAATCAAAAACGGTGGTGAATGATTGTACAACAAACACACAAACAATGGAAAGAAAGTCAACCCAGGGTATATTACACTGATGGGGCAACCATCCAGACAAAGTTAAGTAAACAAGGTCATAAGTTTTTCAAACACAAGCTGTAACCTGCAGAGGAGCTAGTTTGCAGATCCTGTGTGATGTTATGGTGAGCATAAACAAACATCGCAATATTGCAATGTGCAGCTTAAAAATAAACATTATTCATGTTTAGATTTAATAAGAGGGGGCCTCAAATTAATCCGTGTGGGACACCTCTATCAATTTCTTTAAAACTTAATCTGAAACCACAGGCCACATCAGTCTAAACTCTAGAGTAAATATATGTATCACTCACTATAAACACATTCAAATAATATCTCTACAGTACATCTGTAAAAGATGGGGGGAGGCAGTGTCAATGTTCACAGTAATAGCACAATAGTGTAGAATTAGCTGGAGACTACCCTTAGCTCAAAATTACTGTTGACTATAATTCATAACAAGTAAAAATATTTCTTCAATTTGTGTTTCTTTCAGATCGCTCATCTCCTGAACAGCATGGAGCTCATGTTTATATATTGTTGAGCAATAATCCCCAGACGATGAACAATAAAACAAATACACCAACATTATTCAGCCCTGGCAGAGTGACTGCTGGGTATTATTATGATGCCTCTCATTATTTTGTCTTCATTATAACTGCCTCTGCATCTGCATATTACATTGACTCAACGTCTCCTGGTATTTCCACACATAGCTGTAATCCACAGTTATGGCTCTATGAGCATGGACTAATGCCGGTGCTCTGCAGCCCGGCCTGCTTACAATTACAGGCTGATTAACAGCAACACAAGGAGATGTTTCAAAAGGAGGAGTGTGGGGGGGGGGGGGGGTGGCTGTTTCTGTGAAGCCAACGGTGACCTGGTGGATTCGGTCCTTTACACATACAAACTCACACAGCTACCTGTACAAACACAGTAGATCTCAGTTCGGAGCTGCGAGTTGTTGGCACTGCTCAGCCGTGTCATGGGGACATCTACGTGCAAGCAGGCGAACTATCGGCCTTCGCTACACACTAGTGCGCTGTTCAGTCTCCAGCTGATGGCGACAATTCCTCGCACTGCGGCCACAGCTGATTGAAAACCACTTAAAGTGTGCCGCTTTGCCTACTCCAGGTGAAGGTGTGATTAATGAGGGTCATGAATGGCTCAATACTACACACGTTCCTCGCTTCACTCTTGCTTCATAGTTTACATACCAGACATTTAGTACATGCTGGTATCCTCAGCAACTAAAGCAACACAACTAAGGATACGTGCATATGAATGTGTTTCAGTTTTACAAGCAAAACCTTCTCTTGGTCCAGACAAACATTTTAGCTTCATAACAGACGTAATCTTCCTCCATACTTACATGCCTGAAAACCCATATTAAAGGAACACTCACAGACAGGAGGGAGATTGTCTATTTGCAGTTGGGTGATGAGTTATGGAAAACACATTGCATGAACAAGGTAAAACTGTTACTGAAAGTAAATGTTAGCAACGCTTTGCATTCCCCGTAGGTAGTAAAGTCTTGACTGATAAAACCCAATCAGAAACCAAATGTGGGTGACTGCATCATCTTTCCAGATGTCTCAGAGTCTTCAAACTAAAATAGAACCACCAGCTCTTAGTTGTAGGGCTTGAAAACTCTTTAGTAGTTTGGACATAAGGCGTTGATGTAGCAAAAATGATGCACGTGAGAACTAAAATGTATATGTGTGGATTTAGCCAAATAAGTCTTCCTCCATGCCAACAGCTAGATTTTGAGCGAAATGCTAACTTTAGCATGTAATCATGTTCACAATGGTAATTCAAACATACTAATGATCAACTGTTCACAACATTATCTATTATGCTTCACTAATCAATAATAAACACAAAGTATTAACTATCTGTCTGGTGGTGCTGCTGGAGGTTAAGTCAGGGCATCATCGAAACATTTATATTCATCCTCTGGAGACAATGAATATCTGTCCAAAATTAAATGGCAATCGGTTCATTAGTTGAGATATTTTATGTTAGAGTGGTGGACTGTGCAACAGACAAAAATCGCTAGCATGGCTAAAAGGACTGTGACAGTTCAATGACAATGTCCAATGTCAACCTCATGTCAGTGGTATTGTTAGTAATGGACCGAATTCCCCATAGTGAGCACTGCTTGACTTCGCTGAAGGAGATACATTTGTTAGAAGTGGTTATCCGTTTGAATGTCCTTCCTTTCAGCTTCACTAGAAAGCTTTTTTTGAGTTTGCAATGGAATTGAATGTAGTGTGTCCTGTGGAAGGCAGTGGAAGTAACAAGAACCAGACAGGAAAAAAGACTTCCTCCTTCTCATTTTTAGTCCTCTTGTAACAACACTGCAGTACAAAGACGAACTGGGGAGAAGCAGAGGGGGGGTGGGGGGCAACAGTTCATCTTGTTTGAATAAACGTCTTCAGGCAACCAGTCCCATTAAAGCTCCCGCGGAAGGACTGCGGCACAGAACTGTATCTTTGCAAGTTCAGTCAGAGACACCATTAACCGAGCCTTCATTGATGACTTGCCAGCAAAACTTGTATTTCCCCTTTTTTACATGCACTACAACATGTATGTGAGAGTTTGTTTCCCTGTCTTTGTCTCTGTTGTGTGTGAACCGCTCTGCAGTTGGGATGTCTGCTTTGAGCTGCTCGTTGCAGGCTGATTAACTCTGACAGGCTGCCTCTCAGACCCACCACAAACACAAGCAGTAAAGAAACCAGGCAGCATTTCACCACAGGACAGTCTGCTACAGCCTGGACTTGTTGCTGTCCAGATTTGGGCGATTCTAACAACTAATCCAAAACTAGCCAGAACTAAAAAAAATCATTATAATGTTAAATAGGTTCCTGAAGCAATACTGTCTTTGTTAGTAGCTTGATGCCATGCTATATTCATGCCTTAGGACTCTAATAACAAATAACATAGATGTCGATACTCAATTAGCCACAACTGGCAACAGGTTTACAAACAAAAAGAGCGAAAGAAAGTCTACAACTTTTTCTGTGAGGATATTTTATCCAAGCACTGTTGGAGTATTGAACTTATATCTGTTACTGTTTGTCTAATGTTCTCCTGAAGACTATGTTCGTTTCTCAAGGAGCAGGCAAAGCTGAATGACTCCTTATCATCCATCCAAACTGTGTTACCTGTTAACTTAAGCCCCTTTTCCACTGGTCAAAAAAAACATCTAAAACCCACAAACATCTGGCTTTTGTCTGGAATAGGAACGGATACAATTGGCATCCACCCTCGGGTCAAACACGTCTGCAGTGGACATTGGTTTTTATTGGCTCAAGCTCCGATTGGCAATGTTGGAAACATGAAGCCAAGGTGAAGGCGATCGTTTATTTGTCTTTGTTTTGGCAGTCGAAACGCTGACACAGCATTTTTTATGCATGATGTTATGATGCGCATTAAACTTTGTGGCTATGAAAGTTGCGTAACAAGTTTTTTTAAAACTTGGAAACATGCAACAGAAATGTTTTGCTTGTTTTGTGGAAGATGGAATACTGGCAAGAGAGCGAGGGGAGACAGGTTCTCAGTTTCCGGGAAGTTTGTGATGTCGAACATGACTCACTTGGGAAAAGAAGCTAACCACCTTTTTCTGCCAGCTTTAACCGCATTTAGAAAGCCCTGTGTATACCCACTAATTTCGGTGTAAAAGATGTATTGCAGAGCTGTGATTTTAAGCCATGTACTGTGTGTAAACAGAGTGTGAATGGTAAAGACCAATACAACAGCAGATAAAACAGCCTCAACCTGTTGCGAGCGCAGTGAAGGAATCTCCAGAGACAAAGGATTTCAAGTTGTTTATTTTATTTCATTTTACTAACATCCGGCAACGCCTGCTGATATTTGTGTTATATAACACTACAAGAGAGCAGAGTATAACACTTAAAGAAACTTAAGTCATAGTAGTGATGCATGAGAGCTGAATTTCATTTGGGCAAGTGCAGGAATCTAATGCATCCAAATGTTATTTGCTGGCAAAACCGATTGAATTCAACAAATCCTTTCTGTGCAATTTCAAGCTTTAACAACTCTGAGATATGAAGCAGCAGCAAATAAATTATGTGTCAGTGCTGGGTAACCTGCAATCGAATCAATCTTTCCACCGGCGTATTATGAGGTCACACTATAAATGAGAAGAGGGCAATTTGAATTTGAACTTTGTTTCAGGTGGGATTTAACCTTTTCCACAAAACCTTCAACGTAGTATATTAAGTGTTCTCTAATATACTGTAGATCCTGTACTACTGCATAACAGAGCAGAGGAATGATAGCCTGTGGTCATGACAACATTTCTAGCAATGCTTGTGCCTGAGGCTGTACAAAACAGATGGAGACGTATGCCAGCTAACAGTAGCAGTGGTGATAGTTGCAGTGGTCTGTGCTCTTTCCTAACAATGTAGGAAGGTTGTGTATATATCGTTTTTAAGACATAACCAGGTTCATTTGTGGATATATGAAAAGATGGAGGAGAAACAGAGCTGAGTTGCAGCACTAATGGCTGAAGGACTTATATTAAATTCAGGACATTTAACAAAATGTATTTGACTGTCTCCAGCCGCAAGAAAAGGCCAGCAGTAGGAGAGCATCTCCAGTCCTTGACCTTCCACATGCAAAAAGAACATGGGCACAAAGGAAAGAGCTTAATGCACGGTTATTTAGATTCTAAGTTCCAAAAAGGATTCAACAAAGCCTCTTTTCCCACTAACATCTGGATGCAATGTGAGTGGATTAAATCTGCATTCTCTCCCTGGTCAAATGACTCTGCAGTAGATACAGGTTTCTAAATCGGCTCCGGCTCCCGTGGGCAGTGGTGAGAAGGTGAGACCCGGGTGAACACGCTGATTTCACAGGACAACGAGGTGAGAGAGCTCCTCATTCAATTTGTAAGATCAAACATGATGCACAGAGGGGGGGGGGGGGAACTAAGAGATGCCAATTCTTCTACTGGTAATGGAAAAGGAACCGATCTCCTCTTTAAGTGAGTTTATCCACTTTTTAAAAAAACTAATTATGAGAGTTCATTTCGGTATAAAATAGGTATTAGATTGAGGGCTTTCAGGCAGATACAATTTTGAGTAAGAGAGCTCAACACATATTCAACAACCTACTTAACACAAACTCAATACTGTACATCAGTGTTGTTTTCTGCCTCTTAGACTTAAGCTAGATTTACAGTGCAATAAAATACGACAAATAATATAATTGTAATAAGATATAAGTCAGATAAATAACTCTTGGGATTAAAAACTGCTCTAACTCCACACTGCCGATTTGCCAGTATCACGCACGGCTCTAACAGGTTGCTCTGTGGGCACGTGCTCCCCCCGCCCCCCCCCCTTCGCTCCCTCTTAACACCCTCACTTTCCTCTGCTTTGACAGGCCTTCACTTGTGCTGGTTCTCAACAGAAACACCATTGTGCCTTTCCACTGCAAACAAGGCCTGCTGTTTCGCCGAGGGGCCAGAAAACAACACATTAGCTCACTTTGCCTCTTTTGTCTGCCCGTGGTTTCGAGACACGGCTCTGTTTGCAAGGCCAAGCAAGTGAGTAAGAGAGGACTGTTAATGACAGTTCAGGGAATGTCATAATGTCAAGTGCGTAGTGGGGGGGCTGAACTGCTCTGGGGCAAGACCCTGACTCCCTGCCAAGAGTTGGAGGTGTTGACCTGCACCTTGATCTGTCTGCGGACAACCTGAGGCAGAGGGAATTGAAAAACCTTCTCCCTAAAACCGAACAACATGGTCTGAAAAACACATATATCATAACCCAATGAAGGCTAACCACTGGGTTTCAACACAACTTATTTGGACACCTTTATTCGCATATAAAGTAATGCAAGGGAGGCCTGACTCTACCTTTTTATAAATCCACAGCAGTATATCTCAATTCAGCAGCAGCAGCACAGACACTGCCGAGCCTGCCCTTGGTTTTAACATTCCTGCCTGCAGCTATAGACGCATGGAGAGGCCTCCAGAGGTATGTGACCCTCAGTTACATTTATATGCTTCAGAAGTGATAAAGGCGATGCCAAAGGCTAACAAATGACTGGCATCTACAAGAAATAAAGGCTTGTGCTGCCAGTCATAAAACACAGTTAAATGGCATATCAATCAATGGGAGGGTGGGGTGTAAAAAGGAAAGACAATGCAGGAAGTAGGAATTTGATGTTGATGAATTTGAAGCCGTACGATAGATTTCACTAACGAGCTTAGTGGTGACCGATTTCAGCTTCGGACAAATTAACCGACTGTTCAGTTTGGAAGGCAGCGCCCGGTATAAGCATGAGGAAAAATGAAACCGACTGACGCCCACTACGCCCATGGTGTAGTCTGTCTGTGTGTGTGTAACTGTTTTCCACCTCATGCGTTATTGTGCAAATTGAAAACCTGAGGAGAGCCATTCACGCACACCCAGAGAGGTAGTGGTGTGTGTGTGGGTTTGTGTGATCAGTGGGAGTGGGGGCTGGCGGGGGGGGATGGTGCCGCCATCTCCCTCTCAGCGTCTTGGCAGGCGGGAAGGGGAAATATGATTATCCGGCAGGGGAATTGTTTCATCAACACCTGGAGCAGATAAATGAAAATAGGAGGATTTATGTACTAGAACAAGCTTACCTCTAGTGCCAGGAAGCAATTAAGCAGAAAGCTAGAATACCACCCCCCCACACACACACACACACGCCACACTCTACCCCTTATGCTCTTTCCTTTCTTCCCACGACACTGTTGCTTTCCAACTCTTTACCTTCCCTTATTGTGTCTCCCTCCCTCTCTGTATTTGTACGCCCGGCGCTCACTTCACACCGGTGGCGCAGTAGGAGAACTAATGGCGAGCCGTAGGGAAGGCCAGCTTGAAGAAAGGGAAGGTATTCATTCCTTCCCACAAAGTGTCTCATTAAAGGCTGATAACAAAGTGGCTGTGAAGTGTTGTGATCTCATTTGACTCTGTGTTGGGGGGAGCCGACGGATGCTCGCCTCCCGTGTCGCGACAGATAGACAGCGCAGCTTGTCTCGCCTTCCCGCTGTGAACTCCGAGCAGGAAGAAATTCTAAATGTAATCATCTGAGGGATGTGTGGTTCACTCTTAAAAAGTGGTGTTATTCTTATTGTGTTGCAAAGCTTCGGCCTTAAACACCCAAGACAAGTGTATTTTTGCAAATATAATTATTGTTGCATCTAAGTTAAACAGATCTAGGGTTTGCAATGACTAATGCTGGGTGTGTCCTTTTCGATGAGGACTTGATTGGATTGACAATGGCATCACAATGAAGCCAATTAAAGCCAATACAAAAGGGAATACAAAAAAATATTCTACAATAATATATATAACAGTCTGTGTGGTATTCACATTGCTATAGTTTGCCTGGTATTTTGTTTGTAGATAATATGAAGCTATGACAAGTAATGTACACAAGCCGCAAAAATCCATCAGTGACCAGAAATAATTTCTAGGCAAAACAGAGATTGAGCTGATGAATGTGCCAAAGTCCTCTAAATGATATATGAAACCTATATTCAGAGAGTATAATGAAACGTTGGCACATTGACACAACAGACTACATCTGCAGTTTAAACACTTGTGCTTTGTTGGAGACGGTAGTTGTCTTCAGAGGTTGATATAAGGAACAGCAGCCTATGTCCATTCACCAGATGTATTGAAAGGAATCATGGGGCCATAACATAGCAAAGTTCAGAAGTTGTTTTCCTCTCAGGAAAACCGGTACAGATTACACTCAGGAAGATTTACTATGTTATATTGAAGATTCCTGCACTGTGATGACAGTTACATCTGCTGAGCAGGAGTCTGCAAACTCAGCAAAGCCTTTAAACACGGGGAGGGAGGATGGTGGAATATCTGGGGTTAATTAAATTGAGACTTGTAGCGACTAATATTGAGAAATCACTTTAACATCATACTGAAAAAGCTCCAGACTATCACAGAAGCTGTAAAATTGCTGCAAAATGTCATTGGAGAGAGGATTCCAAAATTGCCCTTTTAATGCAATTGACCAATTTTCAGTTCTTCTTCTTTACATATAATGTCTTTGAATTACATCAAAATCATCTCATTGCCTCTCGTTGATAAAGTAGCTCTGTCTGGTGCTTTTGTCATTCAGGACGTAGTACGACTTCAGAAAACCTGCATCAATTTACAAGCAACAAAAATAACACTCACAGCAACTCTGAGGTCGAATAAAGCTGATAAGATAAGATAATCCTTTATCAGTCCTACTAATGGGAAATCTGCCGTGTTACAGCAGCAAAGGGGGTAGATAAAATATAGACAATAAGGAAAAGTTATAAATGAGTAAAACTATAGGGCAAACATAAATATAATGCAATATAAAAAATATATTCTACAATAATAGATATAACTGTCTGTGTAGTATTCACCTTGCTATAGTTTCCACAGCCTGGTATTTTGTTTGTAGATAATATGAAGCTATGACAAGTAATGTACACAAGCCACAAAAATCTATCAGCGACCAGAGATCATTTCTAGGCAAAACAGAGATTGAGCTGATGAATGTGCCAAAGTCCTCTAAATGATATGTAGACCAATAACAAAGATTAGGTATCAGGGTCAACTCCAGGCTAACCTCCTCTCTGTGAACCTGGCTGATACTCAGGCCTGGCTCCGCGCTCAGTGCTGGCAAGCATCTGTCATGCTGATGTATTCTGGAGCCAGATCCTCTCAGTTGAATAAATAGAAATTATAGTATGAAAATTAAGTTGAGTGTGGTCTGTCCTTATTCACAAAACCAGATACAAGCTTCATATTAACATTGAAATGTGCTTGACCCAGAAAAGCACTCAGTCAAGTGTCTCCATCACGGAAAATCCTTGACTGTATCAGTTTTAAAAAATGATTGACACCTTATCATTATTTTCATGAATGCATTTGCAGGACGCATTACCAACACACTGTCAAAATCAAATATATTACAACTCCAAAAACTCTGTAGTCAATGCCTACCCAAACGTCAATAGTGGGAAAATGCCTTTAGGACTCAGATATACATCCAGTCTACCACTAGTGTTGGTACTAACATACTATTGACAAAATCATACATTATTCATACAAATGTACAGTTTCTCTATATATTCCATGCAAGTGTTTCCACTGTGAGTTGCTTCGGCAGCACAATATGAAATCAAACAACCTGCTCCATGTCAGTGACTGGGTTGTATTTACTCCTTAATTAAAAGCCATACAGTCAATTCCTAATAGCACAGTGGCTGTGAGTGGTGTGGCGCACAGAGCTAAAGCAGCTGCTGTGCGATGAAGCCCAGAGATGTGGAATGCAAACAGTAGCTTGGCAGAGTTCTGTTTATGTTCCCTCACTCTCACACGCTGCCTGTTTTCTTTATTGACTCAACAACTGGCCTTGTGCTCGGGCTCCAAGCGTGTGTGTATGTGTGTGTTTTGTGTGCGTGTGTAACCTGTTTAGGACCTTTTCAGGACCAGGAGACCTGATTGGTAGCAAAGCTCGGTACGAATGAGGCAAGACATAATTTCTGAGCTCCTGGTTAAGGTAAAGGTTAAGATGTGAATTGTGGTTAGGGTAAGGTGAGGCTTAAGAATGAACTGGTCGTAACCTGGGGATATCGTTTTGGTTTAACTGTCCATAGTGAAAGGAAGTCGATGTAGAGACCTAACAAGCATAGCTGTGCAAAAGTGTGTGTGTAATTTTGATCTCATTCCATGCATTGGGTAAAGCCCTGCTGGCTCTTGGTGCATGTCCTGGTTTCAGACACACTGACAAAGTGGTCTCTCTGCAATGAGTCTCTCTGTGTGGCCCTGTTTGCAGGAGCAGATGCACATTACTGCCTATGATGTATGGTAAAAGAAACAGTGGATTTAAAAGAAAACATAACTGGATGCCCATGCTATCTGTGCAGTATATAAAACAGGTTGGCAGTTCAGAGTGAGGAGATAGACAGAGACAGAGAGTAGAGGAGACAAACTCTGACAATCCTCTCCTTTGGCAGATCTGTCAGGCTCCTCTCACTGGGTGTGACAGAGCTTGTCTTGCCCTTGCAGGTTTTTTACTGCAGCGGCTATGTTACACACACCTTATTATATATCCCATTATATTTCAAACACTTTCCCCCTCTTCACTCGGCTGAGCACAAGGCTGCAGCGTTTACTTTCCCAGATTCATGAAGTGAGGAGAGTCTGCGACGGCAACAGGTCGAACCTGTTAAAAACTGATGATACAAACTGTGGGGGAGACTGAGGTGTAAAATCTGCTTCCTGAGCAAAGGTTTGACCAATGTAACGACCTGAATTCCAATACCCAGATTTATGGAAGGTCTTTTTGCACACACCACACTTATACTCACTTAAAATATATATATTATGCCAAATAAATGCATAAACATACACAAGGGTTTAGTTGCTGCAATATAATCTTTGCAGGGTCAACAAGCCTCTAAACAGCATATAGACCAAAAGCCTCTTCTACAGTTTATACCACTATAACAATAAAAGTATTATGACATAGGCAATAGATTTGGATGTTTTCTTTAGTGCATCTTGAAACAATATTTAAATACAGTCATATCATATGTTAAAATTCTCTTGTTGAGAATGCTCTAGTTGTCCTGCACTGCAAGGATTCCACCCTGTGACTCTGTCCTGACGACATAGCTTCATATTTTCAGAGGAAACACCGACTATCCATAATCCCTTGCGTTTAGGTTAGTGATTCCGACTCTGACTTTTGGGAAACAGCTCATCTCTGTGAGGAGACCCAGACCCAAAATAATTGTCCATTACACCGAGTGTATGGCCCAACTCCAGCTGCCTTTTCCTAATTGGGCCTGTTTGAAATGATGCTTTACAGGTTCGATATTTACTTAGTACATTTCTCAAGGAGGCCGACCCTAATAGTAGCTGTGAAAGACTAAAAGTGAAGGAGGATTAACACTACAATGCTCATTCTATACAACAATCTAGTTCAAAGACCAGACAGAGATAATAAGCAGTAGCCAAACTGAATGGTTCTCATTGTCTTGGCAGTCACATGTGTGTTAGGAGGATCCCTTGCTCCCCTGTGTGAACATCATCAAAGCACCAACAAACACATGACTCTGTCAGATAATGCTGCTGCCATACAGGTTTTCAGTATTTACTTTGTCTTTGAGTAATCACACTTTGTCCAGCAGTTCAACATGCTCCGTGACTAAATGTGCCCATTGCACCGGTAAGAGGTGTGATTCAGAGCTGAAGAAAAACTACTACTTGTTTCTGTTGTTAGCAGAGCACATAATAAGATTTCTAAGCTGAACAGTACTTTTACAATTGCAGTTAGCTTCTGTCTTTTTTTATCTCTCTATTATTACGTACAAACACATGTACCTTAAATCATCAAAGAAACAGATGCGCTAGGATCTGGCATATGTTACCCTTACACTGATTATTGACCAGGAAAGTGAAAAAACACAGTACAGTGATCCAAAGCAGGAAGCCGCAGCTTTCACTATTTGCCACAAAACAATTTGTATCGTAAAAAAAAGACTATGTTTTATTAAATATGTTTTAGTTTCTCCACTTTGCAACTTTATATACGTGGAATATTACTGCAGTAACAAAAATGCATCTGTTTGAATGCAGGTTTTGTTCCCACTTCACCATCCTTCACTATTAATGACACTTAAACCATCTGTGATATATTTGAAGAAAACAAATGCTATCTCCAAGGAAAAGCTGTGACAAGATAATAAATCCAACTATCTTTTCTTTTCTATAAAATGTAATTATATGTTCTACATAAAATACATCCTATCTCATATAAACACGACCAGCTGATGCATACATTGGGGAGAGAGGGTAATAATCAGTCTGATACTCTGACAAATCTATAGCTGCTATGTCAGAAATGACAAACTCCCCCTCATGCGCTCAACCTGCCAAACGGTGATTCAGATTCCATGAGTGTGGACGGCTGACAAGGTGTTTCATTTCAGCCGAGAAAACTGAGCATGGCAGCTCAGCCCTGAGCTGACAGGCAAATATCATTCAGACAGTGAATGGAGCAGAAGTGGCAATGGGAAAAAGAGAAACACACACATTGCATAACAAACCTTTTATCTAAGTTCTATTATCTTGGCCACGGTTTGTTACATGGCTGCCAAAGCTATCACACAAAAGACTGAAGCAACAGTCCTTATTTGGTTTCACCCGCACCCAAACATAAACACATGGAAAAGGCTAAATGCTGCGAATGCAATCATCATGCTGACAAACATTGAGCTGTGGTGAACTACGGACTAACATATCACTGTATCTTATTTTACACAGGGAGCTGAGCACTGAGCAATTATTGTCAGCATCACTTGGTCTATAAAGAGTATTCCCCTCAGAGCTGGTGTTTGTAGCGAGTGTCGGTAGAAGAAGAACATGTCGACAACTGTTAACGCTAATTGCTTTCGCACCAAGAGCGATCTATTAAGCAAACATACAGCAAGACTCGGCGCAATGTCACGACTGTGTGAGTCATGCCTCTGAAACCGAGGCCCTCCTTAAAAAAACATGACCACAAGGACTGGAGGCGGATTTGTAATCTGCAGTGTTTTGATGACTTTTGATTTTTGCCAGCATTACCATGACGCAGTTTTATCGCTGGGTCTATAAAGTTCTTGAATTTTATTATCTAACTCAAAGCTTGGATCCAGCCGAATGTTGTATTTCAGACTGAGTTGTAGGGCTGTGGCATCTTTATCCTCTGTTTTGGGATGTTATTCAGTTTTGAGGCTTCTATCTCATTCTATCTGGAAAAATATAGAGGTTTTCCAACATGTTGAAATGTGACTTCAGTAAGTGAATTCCCACAGATATGTCTAGTGTTTGAGCCAGGATCGTCCTGAAGGAAGTCAGACAGGACCATTCAGGTTTTTTGACGTCACTGATTCATCAAGGCAGAAACATTAGTTTGGGAACTCTACACTTGCTGAGGGCTACGCAATGATACATGAATTGATATGTTATTGTATATTAGACATGTTTAGTTTTACAAAATTGTAAGAACATATGGATTAAAAATAGGATCAGAAAAACTTCCCTTCTCAGCAACTGACAGTACTTTGAACCTGTGTTACTTGAAGTCACTTTACGCTCAGGCTAATTTCTTGAAATCATATTCGGGTTCGGATCTGGTTCTGTCACATTGACTATCATCTGGACTATCTACTATGTTGTCCATGAAAAAAAAGTCTGCTTCTAACACACAAAAAACAGAATGCCTACTGGGTTTGGCTCTGCTAATTTCCACTCAGGCTCAACCGAGTTTGAACAGAAAATGACGGCCCAAGCTGAACTCCAGTAGGCAGTTTACGCAAGATTATTTGTCACCTGACTGACTCTGTGTCTGTCTTTGAGAACATCAGAAAAACGCAATCACCAGCTCTGGAAATGATCAAAATAAAAAATACATATTTCTCTCTTTAAATGATACCCCTGTGTCCAGACATTATCTTCAAATGCACATTTATTAGTCACTTTGTAGCTTAGTTCCTCACAAAATAATGTTGAAATCTAAAAATCAAATGCCTGCCACCAACTCTGATTCAGCCCACACAACTGGGTGAAGGGAGATTCTGGTGAAGATACATTTTGTCTTCAAAAGGGGTCGTTGTCACAATAGTTAAACTTCAAACATCTACAAATGTAATTTGTCTCCCTTTTGGTAACATGACCAAGCGAACCACTTTATTGTAAAGTGTTCTCCTTGGTTTGCAGCAGAGCATTGTTCAAGTGACTATTAATACTTCCCCCCACACGCACGCTGCTCAGTAAGACTAGTCAAAGCACCTTTGTGCTGAGCGAGACTGCAGAGCTGGAAAAAATGACCTGCCCTTGCATGCAAACAAATTGTTGAAAAGGGATTCAAGTGATGTGAAGGTTGCAGTAAGCTAGACTCTCCGAGGTTTCTCTTTGCTCCCTCTCAGCAAAGGACATGACTGAAAGGAAAAACAGCCATTACTTAATGAGCCACTTACAGGGTGCCCTCTCTATTTAGGTTTCATTATTTTTCCTGTAAATCCTTCACAGCTTTCGTCTGCAAGTCATTCATCCAGAGCGGCTGCGTGCGCTCGTATATGCTCAACAAAATAAAAGGGGTTTGGAAAATACCTCCAGCTGAATGATCAAATGTGATTACGGTGAAGTTATCCGCTAATAAATCCTTTTTTTCTTCAAAGTGCTCAAATGAAATGTCTTTTGTTAACATTGTTTAATAACACGCATTCATCAAGCAGTTGAGGAACCGGAAAGGGGTTATGAAAGGCAAAAAGGGAGAGGGGGTGGGGGGGGGGGGGGGACAAGTGAGTAGTGGATAATTAGCGGGGGAACGTTCTAACAGTGCAGCTCCTAATCCATCGCAGGCTCAGAGACAGCATCTTAATCACAGCGTAATTACATCCTGTCATTCACCGGAATGAAAACACTGAGACAGGAAGATGGAAGACGGCTTGGGATGACAAGCAGGAAATGGATATATACGTACGCCGGCAACAAGCTACCCACATGCTGATGTGTGTCACTTAATATGTGTCAGCGATGTGGTGCTGCTCAGCAGTTCCTCACAGTTCACGATACCTGAACACAAAGAGGCTCTAACTCGCATGTTTTGTTGTGTTGGTACATTCAGTGTTAAGAGTGATACCTCGATATTCACAATGGACAGCACAGCAAACTCTGTAGGGCCAGCGTGCATTCATCCTGCTCCCTTCCAAAAAGCTAAACTAGTGCTGCTGGCTGAAAGAGGACAACATACAGACACATCTCTTTTCTGTGTGGTCTCTACTAAGGCTGCATGGGTATAAAACTTCATTATTGTTTTTAGCATTGACAGAAATGTGTCCTTGCCACAGACTTTGAAACCTGCCAAGTACCAAAAGCTGGCATCGAATGTGTTCTCAGATTAAAACTCTATGAATCGACTTATTTGATTACACAGTAACTCATTTAAATCACAATGCCAATAACTCTTAAGACGAGAATGAAGAGGAAGGATAAAAGGACGCTGGTGTTAATGTGCTGTAAACAAAAACGTGTGATTTCCACAGCAGAATTTTAATTTTTTTATCCTACCCCCTGAACGCTTTACCCAGGCACCACCTCTCACTTGAATGCTCCGGACATTTTCCTGTTGTTGTGGACTCATCTGACTCAGACGATCTCCTGCTGTGTTTTCTTGTAAAGGAAAAGCTGTATCCAAACATGACTGCCGGGAAACGTCCGGAAAATTGGGTTTGGAAATGTTCCATTGTCTGAAAATGGTTTTATAGTGTAATTTCAAGCACTAAGCCCATCTCCCAGATCTCGAGGCTTGGGCTACGGGAAATTGTCAAAGATATTGTCTACTTTTTATAGACATTTGTATCTATGGACTACGCAATTCATTTATCAGCTAAATCAGTACTCTTTACAAAAGCATTTTCTCTAATTTTCTTTGTGTGTCATCCTCCTTACCTGAGGGAAAGTGTTAAAATAGAGAAAGCAGAGCACGTCCACATGAACAAACCTCAACGACACATGCACCTTCCTCAGATGGATATATTTAGGTCACTGGTCAATGGCTCGAACAGATTAACAGTAGAAGTTCAACACTGTGTGTGTGTGGGTGTCGGTGTAGGAGAGAGACAGCTTTTAGAATGTGACCATGCATTTATCAGCCATGCTGTCGCCTACAATGTGTGACAGCTAGAGAGAACCAGGGCCGGGGGACGTCCCACTGGCATTAAGAAAGCTCTCTCCGTGGGATGCGTCAGCCAATGAGCAGCAGAGCCTCGGGGGGGCTGCCTTGTTAATTAAAGCCGGAGTTGTTTGTCAGCGCCGGCATATGATGCACAGCACTATCACCATCGGGGGAAAGAGGAAAAACACAAAGCCTGATTGCTGCAACCCTTGCAACAAATCTGCTGCCTCACCATGGAGGCAAGACGTCTTACTACAGCAACGACTGCTGTGGCTGTGAGTGTCAGTATCGGTTTGCACTGTGTTACTCAACTGGAAATCAGATACTGTATTTGCAGAGCAGAAGCACACAGCTGACCACAGGGGGAAAGAAGGGATTTGCAAAACTACCAAAGATTGTGTCTAACCTGTTCATGTCAAGAAAGCATTAACTCTCCAACACAGGACGCGTATGAGAGAATTAGCAAACCCAAGGAATGTTTGGGGACTTCAGCTGGAGGTAGTGTAGAAAATAAAATATAAACCTTTCTTCGAGGTTGCGCATTTTTTAGGGCTTCATCGGAACACTGATGAAATACCGAGACACAAACTTGTAACTGGCTTAGATCGACACACCAGCTGGCGAATGGCGAGAGGAGAAAGTGAAGCAGCAGCTCACAGCTTCCATAACAACCACCATCAAGCTCCCCTTGGGCAAGGGACTTAATTTCCTCATATTGCTTTGCAGGAGCTGTTCAGTGGCCAACAACCGATGATGATGGCAGTGTAAAACTGTTGAGGATCCAGGGCCATGCAGAGAAGAAGCTAATGTGTTCAGCAAAATAAATAAAAGAAAAAAGAGAGACAAACTCTAGAACTCATCACACAAGCTTCAATATGTGAAACCCAATTTGCCTGACTGACCTTTTAGCTTCCTGCCCTTAACACTGTTGTAATATCACTCAATCAACCAAATCTAAATCCCCATTACAGTGAATTTAGAAACTCATGCTGCGGAACGAAAACGCCAAACAAATCCAAATTCATGTCAAAGCAGATGAACAGAAGGATTGTGGATTAACAAGAGGGGATTTGCCTCTCCGACGTCACTCACAGAGCAAATGGAGCAAATCAAACATCTTATTAATACTGTGACAGATGAATAATTGTGTCATTTTAATATCTGCCTCCTTGTTCAATGCCCCAGGGGGAGACTTCTGCAGGGTTTGAACCACAGCGGGTAATTGTTTTGTGGCACTGCTGTCAGGTGAAAACCTTCTATCTCTAGGAAATCGACCTTTCAGCAGCTGGGAGCGCTGCCAAATGCCAATCATTCTAATGTTAAATCTAAATGTGCTGCAGTTAGTTTTAATATATCGCCTCGAAGAAACAAGCAAGACTTGAAACATTCTCTCAACTGAAGTGATGATTTAATCCTCCACTTTTCTCCTTCAACAGCCCACGATCGGGGAAGTGCTTGAATCTAGCTAAAATATCCCCGGCATTTTTCCTGATCGCGATAAGGCGCCCGTGACGAAACAGGACGGCTGGTGTTTGTACAGTCGATTTGAGCAGGTAAGTAAGCGGCTTTCCTGTGAGAAACCAGGGGATTCAAAGCGCATAAACACGGCGTAATCAAATGTGGCCGAGGGTGCAAATTGCTTTCGGCTGTAATGACACAGGTTTCCGGGGAGCGGGCGAGATCAACGTACAGCCTAAGCCCTCATCAGGGGAGCCAGATCCTATCAGCGCAGAGCTGGAATATCAACAACACCAAGCGGCCGAGTGCGTTTCGAGTCAAAGTGCTGTGGGAGAAACCCATAACCCTCAGGCTCTTATGAACAGACTGTAGCAGCTGTGCACAAGTTACAGACTAAAATAGGACAATCAAACGGCAGTGGCAGCAACCCAGAGGTGACATGGATTTTATGAAACCTAATCATCCTGATGTCCTGTAGAGAACAGCAAAAGTCTTAGATTAGAGATTGAAACCAAACAACACGGAGATAAATATTGGTTTGTTGGCCACGTGAGCTCATTGAACCAAGGGAGGATGGGACATTGCATTGACGTTGGTAGAATGCTAATGAGCACGAGAACCTCACACCCTAACGCGACCATGCCGGCCATCAGTCACTGCAGAGAGGGCAAGAGGACCACGCACTCCCTCCGACAAGGGTGTGTGAGCTTATCAGAGCATGACGCAATAGGTCAGAGCTATTCCCTGGCAAATGCTGCTGTGTCCACCTCATAATTGATGAGCAATTAGCACAGGTAGCATAGGTCACGAGTTCCACTCGAGCATACAGTAAGTAGTGAAAGCATGAGCCATGACTGATCAGGAGGCATCCAAGCATTCAAGCTTATTAACAGAAATTTTGTAGGTTTATTGTTTTCATTTACAGGAAACAAGTATCTGAGATTAGAGAAAAGTCAACACGTTCATTTCAGTCAGCACTTGTTGGGAAATCAAGAGGGAAAGCACAACAAAAAAACTGTTCCTGTGTACAACCCTTCATGTAATTGTACCAGATCCACCAACATCATTTAATAAGCACAGTCCATTTGCATGCAAATCAGACCAATTACCAAGTAGCTGGCATGCGAGTATCATTTCACATAGAGGCGTATCATGCCTCATTTGCCTAGCCTTGAAACATAAGCCTCTATGTAGAGCACACAGTTTCCTCTGTGTTCACTCAACATGGATTTAGCACTCGAGTAAGAAAACTATTACTGCTGGGTGGGTGCAAAACAGGAATTATAAGGATAATTGTGTGACTTAATTTCCCTCTCAGACACAAAGAGGCATAATTTCTATTAAGATAGAGGATCTTTGTGTTGGACCATTTGACATGTAAACTTCATAGCAATGATGATGCCTTTCGTAAAACATGGGAACCCTTTCTGTCATATGTTGGTCTGAATGTTTCCACCATCCTCACAAGAGGGTTTGTATCATAGCTCAGAATGCTCTGCCTCGAAAGAGAGACTCTGTTTTACCATTTAATCGATTTACTTTAATTTCTGTATACTTTTATTTTACTTATCTGTTTTTAATTTCTTCTTACTTGTATAGGATGTGACCCCTGAATCTTCTGCCTGTATGGATTTGAATATGTGTGTGAGCCAAATGTTTGTCTTGTTTTTGTTTTGTTTTGTGCTATATTACCTGTTGGAAAACTAATAAACATATATGAGAAAAAAAAAAGGATCTGAAGAAAAACATTTTCTAGAAACCAACCTGCACAACAGCAACCATCCGGACGACAACAGTAACACGTGAAACAAAAAATGACTTCTAACTGCATCAACATCCCACAAATAGGGGAAATACCTTCTGTAAGTCAGTGGGCCAGGACACTGTGTTGACAGCAGTGGAGACACCAGCAAGCTGGGAGAAGATCCCAGTATAAGAAGCACTTTGCTGCTATGACATCTTCAAAGTCTTTCCCAGTCAGCAGCTGTCAGAAGTGGCAGCCAAGAGCAGCACAAGGGGCAGAAATACTCACACACTCAACATCACAGCATGCTGCACTCGTGCAAATCACCAGGACAGAGCGGACGCACTCTTTTTATGCACATTTGATAACACGTAACAAGCTTATCTCAGGGAGGCACTGCTCCAGCCTTTCCTGTGGTAGCAACTGGGGGGAAATTGTCCAGCTTTATACAGATATGGTTTCCTGGTAGGGATTTTGAGAGGTGTGATAGTTTTAATCCACTTTGGCTACATAGTTAGTGTTTAGTTCCTTGAGATAATAATAGGATTACTCTGGTTCTTAATGCTAAGTGTTCATGCACACATCATCCTGACAACTCACCCCCTTCTCCTCCTCTATCTGCTCTCACACCCACTCTAAGCACCATGAAGGGCCGAGCTAAGTAGAAGAGAAACATAATTTACAACCCATGACCCGGACAGGTTAAACCTTTTAACAGATGGAAGTTGGCAAATTGATGATCTTCCATTCTGTGTTTGAGGGTGGACATTATATTCCATACCACATATATGCATCCAACCATTATACCCACTAAGCACTGTGTAGGAGGCAAGTGTCAATGATAAGTGATTAATACTGCTGCTAAGCCTACATGGGTGGTTTTCATTGGAATGAGGCGGCCTGTGGCACGGAACACCATCTCAAAATACATTCGGACCTCAGCGGACATCTATTACATGAGCTGTGTTTATTAAAACTTGTCATTTGTAATCAAACAACAGCAGAGCTTCCTCTCCCAGAATGAGCCATTGAATCAAAACAATAACAGAGCTGCCTGTCTTGTCAGTGTAACATCCCACAGGGAGCGATGTTTATTTGTCTTTTGGAAACGTGACAAGATAAGAGATAAGAGGATGTCACACGAGAACGCTCTTTTCTTCCTGAAATCGTTCCTCTGACATCAGACGCACCACGCGGTAATGAGAGAAACAGTTATCGGCACACGGCGGATTTCAGAGAGAAGAGTGCTGCAAAAAGGCTGTTTATCAAAGAGCAAAAATGTTAAGAGCGCTGTGACAACTCGTAGTGAATCAGAACATTCAAAAACAACACAAGGGCAGGGGCTGTTCCTGACAGAGCCACACTTCTTTATCATCCTCTCAGCCATCAATGTGCTGCCAATGATTCACATCTAATTCACGATGCCGTTTTCCAAAGGGACTGTCTGGGACCATGTCAAATGTCCAACTCAGACATTCTGCAGAACTTTTAACTAATAAAATGTTTTAAAAAAAAGTCAGAGTGAGAACTCAGCAGGGACATTTCCAAAACATTTACAGCGAGCAAGTGGACGTCATGATGATGTTTCTAACCGACAACAGACCCATTTATGAAAAATATAAACATAGATAATAATTATTATATAAAATGATATATCAATAACATTTTAAAGGAGATAAAAAGGTGCCATACACATGGACGAAGATGCCAACTTGGAAATTTAAGGAGATTTGAGAGCTTTTCATAAAAAAGGACGATGCTTGTGTCGATTTTCTAGTGGAATTTATACGCCATGTCTGAATGTTCCTGAAATGTTCCTGTGGCTGTGAGAGCATCTGACCAGGACAATCTCCGGCTGTGGTCTTCATATGTGCTGCAAAAAGGCTGTTTATCAAAGAGCAAAAAATTTTAAGAGCGCTGTGACAACTCGTAGTGAATCAGAACATTAAAAAACAACACAAGGCAGGGGCTGTTCCTGACAGAGCCACACTTCTTTATCTTCCTTCAGCCATCAATGTGCTGCCAATGATTCACATCTAATTCACGATGCCGTTTTCCAAAGGGACTGTCTGGGACCATGTCAAATGTCCAACTCTGACATTCTGCGGAACTTTTAACTAATAAAATGTTTTAAAAAAAAGTCAGAGTGAGAACTCAGCAGGGACATTTCCAAAACATTTACAGCGAGCAAGTGGACGTCATGATGATGTTTCTAACCGACAACAGACCCATTTATGAAAAATATAAACATAGATAATAATTATTATATAAAATGATATATCAATAACATTTTAAAGGAGATAAAAAGGTGCCATACACATGGACGAAGATGCCAACTTGGAAATTTAAGGAGATTTGAGAGCTTTTCATAAAAAAGGACGATGCTTGTGTCGATTTTCTAGTGGAATTTATACGCCATGTCTGAATGTTCCTGAAATGTTCCTGTGGCTGTGAGAGCATCTGACCAGGACAATCTCCGGCTGTGGTCTTCATATGTGCTGCAAAAAGGCTGTTTATCAAAGAGCAAAAAATTTTAAGAGCGCTGTGACAACTCGTAGTGAATCAGAACATTAAAAAACAACACAAGGCAGGGGCTGTTCCTGACAGAGCCACACTTCTTTATCTTCCTTCAGCCATCAATGTGCTGCCAATGATTCACATCTAATTCACGATGCCGTTTTCCAAAGGGACTGTCTGGGACCATGTCAAATGTCCAACTCTGACATTCTGCGGAACTTTTAACTAATAAAATGTTTTAAAAAAAAGTCAGAGTGAGAACTCAGCAGGGACATTTCCAAAACATTTACAGCGAGCAAGTGGACGTCATGATGATGTTTCTAACCGACAACAGACCCATTTATGAAAAATATATATATATACATAATAATTATTATATAAAATGATATATCAATAACATTTTAAAGGAGATAAAAAGGTGCCATACACATGGACGAAGATGCCAACTTGGAAATTTAAGGAGATTTGAGAGCTTTTCATGAAAAAGGACGATGCTTGTGTCGATTTTCTAGTGGAATTTATACGCCATGTCTGAGTGTTCCTGAAATGTTCCTGTGGTTGTGAGAGCATCAGACCAGGACAATCTCCGGCTGTGGTCTTCATATGTGCTGCAAAAAGGCTGTTTATCAAAGAGCAAAAATGTCAAGAGCGCTGTGACAACTCGTAGTGAATCAGAACATTAAAAAACAACACAAGGCAGGGGCTGTTCCTGACAGAGCCACACTTCTTTATCCTCCTTCAGCCATCAATGTGCTGCCAATGATTCACATCTAATTCACGATGCCGTTTTCCAAAGGGAATGTCTGGGACCATGTCAAATGTCCAACTCAGACATTCTGCAAAACTTTTAACTAATAAAATGTTTTTTAAAAAAGTCAGAGTGAGAACTCAGCAGGGACATTTCCAAAACATTTACAGCGAGCAATTGGCCGTCATGATGATGTTTCTAACCGACAACAGACCCATTTATGAAAAATATATATATATATATATAATAATTATTATATAAAATGATATATCAATAACATTTTGAAGGAAATAAAAAGGTGCCATACACATGGACGAAGATGCCAACTTGGAAATTTAAGGAGATTTGAGAGCTTTTCATGAAAAAGGACGATGCTTGTGTCGATTTTCTAGTGGAATTTATACGCCATGTCTGAATGTTCCTGAAATGTTCCTGTGGCTGTGAGAGCATCTGACCAGGACAATCTCCGGCTGTGGTCTTCATATGTGCTGCAAAAAGGCTGTTTATCAAAGAGCAAAAATGTCAAGAGCGCTGTGACAACTCGTAGTAAATCAGAACATTAAATAACAACACAAGGCAGGGGCTGTTCCTGACAGATCCACACTTCTTTATCCTCCTTCAGCCATCAATGTGCTGCCAATGATTCACATGTAATTCACGATGCCTTCAAACTCGAGCTGTACAGAGTTGGGTTCATCAATGGCTGTCAACCACTTTCATGAGGAGGACCTGGCTGACCCTGGGGGACACGTTGACCTGCAGCAGCTGTCTGGAGGTTTCATATGAGGACAATCACACCCTGGACTGATCTGGGACACCTTGAGGTAGTGGTAGGGGGTCTTTATCTTCCTCAGCCATCAATGTGCTGCCAATGATTCACATCTAATTCACGATGCCTTCAAACTCGTGCTGGACCGAGTTGGGTTCATCGATGGCTGTCAACCACTTTCATGTGGAGGACCTGGCTTGACCCTGGAGGACACGTTGACCTGTAGTAGCTGTCAGGGGGTTCCTATGAGGACAATCACACCATGGACTGATCTGGGACACCTTGAGGTGGTGGTAGGGGATTCTTTATCCTCCTCAGCCATCAATGTGCTGCCAATGATTCACATCTAATTCACGATGCCTTCAAACTCGTGCTGGACAGAGTTGGGTTCATCGATGGCTGTCGACCACTTTCATGAGGAGGACCTGGCTGACCCTGGAGGACACGTTGACCTGCAGCAGCTTCACATGAGGACAATCACACCTTGGACTGATCTGGGACACCTTGAGGGGGGGGGGGTGGACCTCTAGGAATCTACACATGAGTACAAGAGTCAACATTCTCCCTATCCAGACTGTAATTGGTGTCATCTCAGGTGAATTAGAGACAAATTAGACTGGTTCTCCTGGTGTTGAAGGGGAAGGGGGGCGTTCAAGGACCCCCCTCCAGCTTGTGACAGCCCCTCACTCCACTGATGAGGAATGCAACGCGTGCACGCCCCTCACACACACTCACTCACTCACTCACTCACTCACTCACTCACACGCACGCATACAGGTAACGATCCAGCCTCTTACCTCCAGACGATCCAGACTGATGAAGCCGGCGATAGCAAATCCATCAATGATGTCCTCCTCCTGCGAGCTGGACTCCCGTCTCTTCCTGCGGGGGGGGCGCGGGGCTCTGGCGGCGGCTGCGGGGCGCGGCGCCTGTTTCCCGGGCAGGCAGGCGGCGGCGGTGTGTGCCCCCCCCCCCGGGCTGCGTGCCTCCTCCCGGTCGGAGCAGGAGGAGTTGGGGTTGGGGCTCCCCGCAACCTCCCGCAACCTCCGCACCCGCTCCCGCTTCTTGGGGCGACATCTCCGACCCGGCTTCAGCTTGGCGTCCATGGTCGCTGGAGGGGAGGGAGGGAGGGAGGGAGAGAGGGAGGGAAGCTCGCGGGGTCCAAACAAAAAAAAAAAAAAACCCGAAAATAGAAATGTAACTCCACAGACCGGAGGTGCTGGCTCCTGAACGCCCCGCTGTTATTACCGTGTAATAACAACACAACACACAACACACACACACCGGGACCGACTGCGCTGTGTAACCGTGAACGCAGCGCTGCGTGTGCCTGCGTGCGTGCGTGTGTGTCAATAACAAGGCAAATAGAAAGCCTTTACAAACACTCAATGACCTTGACTATAAAACCTCCCCGATCTCCATTATTACAATAAGCAAAAATGTTCAAGTATCCCGCAGGAGGCGAGACCCCCACGGAGCAAAAAGCGACGCGGATCCACGCGTGGTTTTTTTTTGGTCACGAATCGGCGGCGTGTCGACGCGAGATTTCAGGTGCAGGTGCAGAACGACACAACGGGAGGAAATCCACGCATTCCACTCGCTTCGTAACTTTTGTGGCATCGGCACCAGGGATCGGGCTGCGTCGGGAGCCTCAGCTCGCTGCATAGCGCAGACAGCTCGGCGGAGGAACCATGTCGCTGCTGCTGCTGCTGCTGCCCCTTGTTGTTTCCCAGCAGCCCATGATCCAGGGCTGTCAAAACCTCCACGGAGAGAGAGAGACTAGACTAGACTATCCGTCCGGAACCACAACAAAAACCCGCCTGGTTGAACACACACACACACACAGCACGGCACGGCAACGATCGCGGCCGTCGGATGAGTGGAAGAAGAATGAGAATAATCCAGAATGCCCGTTGAGTTTGTGTTTTTTTAAGCCATGCTCCCTCTCTCTCTGCTGCGCTTCAGGGGCAAAGAGGATCCCAAGTCTGAGAGCTACTTAACGCACGATATTCCCCCTAAATGATCCGAGGCGTCCGAGTGAGACAGCCATCCGGTGTGGTGATCCAACTCCATGCGGCGATGAAGCGGTCTATTCCAGCTCGGATCATGTGGAGTTTCTCTCCCCTCCTGTAAATCCACTCCGGTCCGTCCCCTGGCTGCTCAGTTGCTCAGTTGCTCAGCGGTATTTTCTATTCGCATAATAAGGCTTTGATAAGTGTCCTTAAAGCGACAGGAGTGATTAAAATCTCCTCTCTCTCCCCCCCACTCCTCTCTCTCTCTCATTCCCCTTCTTCCGAAATTAAGAGACACAGTCAGTCAAGCTTCGGAGAAACCCACAGAACTGACGTATTTCCGCCACCTCTGGCCTACGATTTACCATAGGAAGGAAGCTGGGGTTTTTTTTGTAATCATTCTGTCTCACTGTCTGTCGGGCACTACTTTGTCACATCGGGCACTACTTTGGTCTGGTTGTCTGCCCAGAGCTGAAGCTGCCACATCATGCCTCTCCCACTGTCACTGCTACAAACACACCAGTCCAGACGTCTTCCAAAGGGACTGTCTGGGACCATGTCAAATGTCCAACTCAGACATTCTGCAGAACTTTTAACTAGTAAAATGTTTTTTAAAAAATGTCAGAGTGAGAACTCAGCAGGGACGTTTCCAAAACATTTACAGCGAGCAAGTGGCCGTCATGATGATGTAGTTATGAAGCAGTTATGGTGCAGTGCTGCATCAGGTCTCACTGTAGTGTAGTCTATAAGCAAAGACATTTATACATATAGTTAATGTAACATTTACATTAACTATATGTATAAATGTCTGTGGTTGCTCATGCTTTCTTGGACTTTTTAAATCACAGGAACAAATTTAAAGATACACTGCACACTTCAATGTGTTTTAACTGTAAACTTAATGATATTACTCTACTTCACAACCATTTCTGACACAAAAGTCAAAGAAAACCTAGATTACTTAGCTTTAGCAAGCTAATTGGTATTTCATATGTGTGTGAGTATACGTGGAGGCGTAGGTAGGACTGTCTGGGACCATGTCAAATGTCCAACTCAGACATTCTGCAGAACTAATAACATGTTTTTTTTTTAAAAGTCAGAGTGACATCACTGACACATTTAAAAGAAGACTTTATCAGACACTTGCTTTTTGTGCTAGAAAGTGTATTCTTTTGAATTGGATCACAGATAAAGCTCCATCTAAGGCTCAGTGGCAAAGGGTTGTATTTGAATATGTTGTGTTGGACCATTTGACATGTAAACTTCACAGCAATGATGAACATGGGAACCCTTTCTGTCATATGTTGGTCTGAATGTTTCCACCATTCTCACAAGAGGGTTTGTATCATAGCTCAGAATGCTCTGCCTCAACAGAGGCACTCTGTTTTACCATTTAATCGATTTACTTTTATTTCTGTATACTTTTATTTTACTTATCTCTTTTTAATTTTTTCTTACTTGTATAGGACGTGACCCCTGAATCTTCTGCCTGTATGGATTTGAATATGTGTGTGAGCCAAATGTTTGTCTTGTTTTTGACTTTGTTTTGTGTTGTATTACCTGTTGGAAAACTAATAAACATATATGAGAAAAAAAAGTCAGAGTGAGAACTCAGCAGGGACATTTCCAAAACATTTACAGCGAGCAAGTGGCCGTCATGATGATGTTTCTAACCAACAACAGACCCATTTATGAAAAAAAAAAATATATATATAATAAATATTATATAAAATGATAGATCAATAACATTTTAAAGAAGAGAAAAAGGTGCCATACACGTGGACGAAGATGCCAACTTGGAAATTTAAGGAGATTTGAAAGCTTTTCATGATAAAGGACGATGCTTGTGTTGATATGTGTGGAATTTATACGCCATGTCTGAATGTTCCTGAAATGTTCCTGTGGTTGTGAAAGCATCTGACCAGGACAATCTCCGGCTGTGGTCTTCATATTTGATAACCAAACTCCCGGAAACGTCTCAAAAATTTAGCACGATCCTGTTTGGCAAAAAGCTACAGTAAATTTGCTTTGCTATCCTTGTTAGGACATTGCATTGTCTACCATTAGTTGAGGACAGCCTAACACAACCCCTAGCACTGACCATGACCCAAAACCTCACCCTGACCTCACCCATTCAAAACAAGCATTGATCCACAAACTAAACCCGAGCCCATCAGCTGCTTTGCTTTCCCAAAATGTCCTCACTTCAATGTTCTATGAATAAAAACCACAATGATTCTCACAGTCAATAGCAGTACAAGTGTACAACTTCAAAGTCAGATAACCTTCACAAGTCTAGAGTAAATATTGAAAAATGTCTTCCCCCAGCTTGTTAAACGCTGGAGCTGTGTCAGTGTGTTTGTCAGTCTGCAGTGTATGGACCTCCCTTTAGGAGTTCCTGGGAGTCATCTACAAAGTAAAGCACTTCGATTAGCTGAAATTAGGAGCAATGGCCTTTTATAATCGCTGTATTGTGTAACAATTATTTCCATTATAGGTTTCAATGCCCCAACTGTGCCTAGAATTCCAGCTACACTGATGAGGACCCTCACTCAACCCTTTCTGAATGTATACAAGTGTTCTCAATGAGGCTGTTAAGCTTGTGTGGTGTTAAATGGTATTGATCCATGGGGTCCTTTATACGCAGAAGTGTGAAGACCACCACAGTGAACACAGTATGTATTATACAGTTTGTAATGAATGCTGATAGAATTTAATCAATACGTAAAAATAGGTGGGAATGATCAACTTTCTTCTTCATAGGACAAATCACTGTAACATTATCCCACATTTCAGGGTATGTATATAACATATACATGATAAAACAGAGTGACAGAAGGAAGGGAGAAGTGACAACTGCATAAATGCCTGGTTGCTGTTTGTTTAATGCTTTGTTTAATAGGAACTTGCCATCTTGCTCATAGCTTGAATGAACAAAGTCTACCTGCTGCCTTTCACTGTCTTCCATGTTATATTCCTGCTAAGATTATTTCTAACTTTACCAGAGAATATACAGTATCCTGTCATGCTGCATGTGACTTAATGGGTAAATCAGACTGTAGCAGAACCTCAGGACCACCCATGTTTCACAGTCTACACCCTCAGAAGGCACTTTATTTTACGAAAATACAAATAAAATTGCCAAGAAAAATGACAAGGTATAAAAAGTAATGAGGTGTACTCACACCCTGTTTGATGCAAATTCAACCATACTGAGTCAGCAGCTTATCCTATTGGCTAATCCAATAAGAACGATGCATATGAAGTGCATCATCACTATTTGCAGTTCTTCTAAGTAAGACTGGGAAGAAGCAGCGATGATGAACAGTTAATATCAGAGGCTTAGGTAATGATCTCTTATGAAGCCGTGCGCAGCGGAGGAGAAATTACAGTATTCATCCAGTGTGAAATATTTCATATAACAATTCTCTCGCTGGTGATTTGATCTCCACAGCACAGGAAGCAGTGAGAGCAAAGCTGCGAGAGCCAAACTGAAATATTCAGGCAGTCAGCGCCGTGGTTCAGGTGTGGGAATTTGTCTTTACGGTGAGAATCATCAATGAAACTGCAAAGCAACACGTCAAAATGCAAAATGAAAGTGCTTTTATGCAAATATAGTGTGCAGTGAGGGGTAAATTATCCAGAGCACTGTATGTGATTTAACCAGGGACTGCACAGTGTAAGTGAGCATTATGAAGCAGTTATGGTGCAGTGCTGCATCAGGTCTCACTGTAGTGTAGTCTATAAGAAAATATCAAAATGTTACATTAACTATATGTATAAATGGCTGTGGTTGGTCATGCTTTCTTGGACATTTTTAATCACAGGATCAAATTTGAAGATACACTGCACACTTCAATGTGTTTTAACTGTAAACTTAATGATATTACTCTACTTCACAACCATTTCTTCCACAAAAATCAAAGAAAACCTAGATGACTTAGCTTAAGCAAGCTAATTGGTATTTCATATGTGTGTGAGTATGTGGAGGCCCAGCACTGCATTCTGAAGGCTTTTTTTTTGTATTTCCAGGGAGAGACATTTCACACAAAACGTATGAGTGAAGTTACACTTTAAAGATGGCAGCAGGCATATTTTATCTGTATGTTGCTTCGGAGGACAATATCCAACGGATCAGTGCATCAATCTTTGAGCGAATGGACCTTCAGGGAGCTTGAGACATTATCATTATCATGTTCCTTTAACCTCTGGAACCACTATGATAAAAACCCCCTCTCTGTTTGAGCAGCTTTGCAAGAACTAATTCAGTAAGGAGATTAAAAAAGGGGGGACCAGGTATGGTGAGAGGGCCGTGGAGGAGAAGGAAGAGATTACCTCTGTTTCTTCCATGCTTCCATTTGCTGTGAGGTTAATCCATAGCTACAGTCTCTGAGCTCCCACATCGCAGTCATTCAAACTCGAGTCTTTTTGAAACGCTTAGCCCCGGCTGCGCTGTGAAGCTAAGGGGAGGGAGTCACTCAAGCTTTTATGATGTTTAAGCAGCACAATTGTTTTTCTTTGCCTCTGCCACCAAGATAAGGATTCTTTCGATGTGGCTGGGGTCAATGTGCCTCTTGCCTAAAGGGCTGTTTTCCGTCGAGATGGTTTTAAGAGTGTGCTGTGTGGTGCAGACATGGGACTGAGAGGTGAGGGATCTGAAGAAAACAATAGAAAAGGATCTGTCCTCAAGTACACACCATATCCTTTAAGAATATGGCCCCACAGAAATCAATAAGCCTTGATTTCACAGTACAACACCAGGCAGCTGTAAGACACAAATCCCTACACTGCTGTAGAGAAAAGAAATGCTGTTGGTCTCACAACAGGCTGTTATTTGTGCACTCTCAGTACATTAGGACTAGAGTCAAATAGGAAGCCATCTGTGCTTTTTCAAGGTATGTTTATGGTTTAACTGGTGGATTTTATTTATCTGGATGGGCTCACGAATGTTCACAACTCAGATATCGCCTACGTTTAATGAATGTTCTGGTCTGGCATTCTACAACATCTGTCAAGGACAAGTATGTCAGGGTGAGATGTTCAAGATACTGTATGATGGTTGATATATATTCTTTGAGGGATGCAACACTGAAGGTCATGTACACACTGAGGTTACAGTCAATAAATATGCAAACATGTTATATCAAACATGTCAGATACAGTGCATAAGATACAGAATTGTTCAATGCATATAGGAGTTTGTACAAAACTCAGCTATAGAGTCTATGTAGAACAATGTGTCATTATATTGTCATGACTCAAACTGTTTAATCTGGCAATAAATACGATTTTTAACTATTTTTATGTTTACTGGTTTATTTGATTTACTTTGACATGGGTCTCAAATCAGAAAAGAAGACAGCTTAACTTGTTGTCTGTGGTTATGGTTTGTTTGAGCTCAAATCGCAAATCGACTTGGTTAGGGAAACGAGCAAATGGATTAATATAGCCAGCTAATTTGGTTTATAGGACGTTGGTTCACAATGATAACATTAATAATATTTTTGATCCACATTTTAAGCTACACACTGGCCTGTTGGACACTATGTAATTCAACCAGTTTAGATTAAATTGAAATAGTTCAACAGGTATTTGCTGGATTGCCACTGAATTAAATAACATGAAATCATTATCACCAGAATGAATGCTATGGACTTTGCTGATCCTCTATCAATTATTGTAAATATCTCAAAATCTGAGTGACAGAAAGGTTTGTATAGACACGGTTTACACATAAAGATTAACAGTTGATGACCGTTGACCTTTCCTCTAACACCCCCGTGATGTTGATATTTGATGTTTTAAGTGAAATGTCAAAACAACAATAGGATGGCTTGGATTGAAGTTAGCAAAGACTGTGTTGTTATCACTTTTTCATTCGGCAACATCATCAGTTCACCCGGTTTTTAACCAAATACCAGCAACACTAATGGCATTCCAATCAGCCTCAAGTGCATGTTATTATTAGTGCTAATTAGCATATGTAAGCATGCTGACACGCTCGACTTCCATGGATATCATGCCAACGTTAGCATTACCTCAAAGCACCACAGTGCACAAGATCTAAAAAGCCTCACAGAGCCACTGGCATGGTAGAATGTAAGTCTTAAATATGCAATTTCCCTGACAAATTATCTCAATATTTTCCCTAAAATGAATTGCCACTGTTTGTTAAACCAGCAGCAGCGTGCTCATTTATTCAATCCGTCAGAAACCAAAGCAGAAATGGCAACCAGCTGTTTTGAATATAGAGCTGTTGGACTCTTACTTTGACATCTCAATTTGCTGCCCTAGCTGTCACAGAGGAACTGCTGTGAGGGAAAACATAAGTCCGTGGCTTTATGCCTATAGGGCTTTCAGCCTGTGTGACACATCATGGAGTAATTCACTAGTTTGGTGGCCATTTACAGGCAGACTCAACAAGAAACCCGCTTGGGGGCCTCGAGCAACAAGCTCTCTCTCGGGAAGCAGTGACCAGCTATAGGATCGGCTAGGCCGTGCCAAACCGCCGCATGAAAAATTAACCTGCCCACTCCGCAGACAGAGCTTACACATCCTCCCTGCCTGAGAGCCTTGCTTACACACTCCCTTCATCTCCTGCCCTCTTATTCTCTCCCACTGTCTTTCCCTCAGCCTTTCTTCCTCTCGTCTCTCTTCCAGCGTTCTATCTGCACAGAGCCAGCTCTCTGTGCATCAAAGACAACAGCTGCTTGTTTTATGTTGAACACAGACAATTATTTATAGACGCGCAGACTTAGCGTGAGCCTGTGGAATATTTCATGTGCTATGTAAACGTGTCCATACCCCACTGCCATCAAGAGCGAATCGCGACAGAATAATTGATCACAAAGTCGAATGGAAGTCGTCGACTAAAATAAGTGAGGTAACTACACAGGATTAGTGGAGAAACTGATAGCAAAGGCAGTGAGGTGTCAATAATTTAACTGAGTCGGTTGCAATTCTATGTGCCTTAAGATATTTCATACCACTGGGGAGCAAAGTTTAATCAAACAGAAAGATAGGCCCCAGAGCTGTGAGGGTGAGAGAACTGAATTTATTGGCAGCCCTGGAACAGGCAGTAGGGTTTTTATTACAGGCATCTTTCAAGGAAAATTAGCAATGTGACCTGCTATTTTAGTGAAATAAATTGAGTTAAGAGATTGATGTGGCTAAATGTCACGTTAAATGTCATCATAAAAGACTGTTTCTTGGAATTATTGTAAGGACCACGAGGGGATATGTTTCTGTTCCCATTCTTTTTTTTCTCTCTATCCTTTTTTTTCTTCCACTCAGAGAATCCTTCAGTCAAGAATTCCCACATTTCTTGTTTTTGGTTCCAGGCATTGCTCAACATTTTGAGCGAAATGTCGTAATGGATTTTATTGATCCTTGATGTCTGGTGCCTCCTCTGACACTAAAGTAACAATGCTCTCTGCTTCTGCACATCACATCAACAGATGTTTGGACAGTGGAGCTTTTCATAAAAGACCCTGAAGCCGGTCGATACTTTCCCGGAACTGTGCTTCGATTTCTGCCGGTTGGTGGAAGGGTAAAGTGAGGATGTCATTTGACTTGATCACTGTGACGACTACACTTACTACACGCCTGAAAAACAACCTACAGTCCAGCAGTGTTACCTTTCATATAGGCTATTTTCTCTCAGTGGTGGGGGTGTATATTAAGAAATAGAATATAAAATGATTGCATAGAGAAAAAATGTTACACTTCTACACATCTACACTTAGTCCTATTATAGAGAAATCAAGCAGCAACATTCCAGATACCAACGCTGTCATGTTGCACATTTGGAGCCAGAGTCTGTGCAGTAGTGATTGGCGGATGCAGCCGTGGAACCCAGGTCCCGCCGATACACTTGCTGAACCAATCACGAGTCAGTCTCAGCTGTCAATCATCTAACCTAGTTTTTTATAGCATCAAATAACCTCAATAACTAAAATGAGCCCTTGGGCATACATCAGTGTTATAAGAAATATCTACAATGATAGACACCATCTTTAGGAAACATTTAGTTGACTTTGACTTTTTGGTTTGGTCTATGCCCCTTCCATTAACATGGAGGAGGTGGGATTTGTGTCTAACAGTGCAGCAAGCCCTTATGTGGTTATGGAGATCCTTTGGCTTCACTTTTGGGGAGCAGTCCTTTTGGCCGTCTTTAATTTGAGTCTACGATTAGTAACATTTTGGCAGCAGTGTTTATTTGTTATAATCTTTAAACAGAGCCAGGCCTGCTGTTTACCCTGTTACCACTCTTAATGCTAAGCTAATTGCTACATTTCTCCAGAGGCATCAAAGTCTCAGCCCTTTAAGAGAGAAGTGTATTTCACAGAAGGTAATAAGCTATTCCTTGCACTATGCAGTTTTGTGACCACTGGAGCACCCACACTCATTTCAGCAAAGTTTAATTAATTAGAAAAAGTGCATTTGCTAAAAGGTCAGTACTTTGCTCCGAGCAAAATGGAGTGGATTATATAAAATATTATTTTTTTCAAGTATCTTGTAATATATTTTGCATGATTTGCCTGACAGGGTACTGCTGTGTGACCTGTGGCTAAGCTGAGAAGCAGAGTCAAGAAGGGGGAGGTATACTCCCTCAGGAATTAGTATCATAGTTTCACAAAAAGAGAGGCAGCTACGGATATAGCATGAGTAACTGTAACTGTTGTTCATTTAATGCCCGACCCCAGTTTACAGCATAGAACTCTCTAAATAAGCAGAGACTGATGGGGTGTGAGTGGTTTCTTCGGCGTATGCAACGTCTCATTTCTCTGGTGCTTTGTGCGAGACAGAAATGCATTCCCACTGGTCACGCTGCAATTAGCTCCCGAGCCACCAAAACCCCAGACACTCAAGCGATCACTTGTGCCAAGTCCCCAAACAACCTCCTCCCCAAACCTCATTCTGACACACACACACACACACACACACACATACGCATTTCAACATAACATGGTTCTCACTCTGGGTTTCTCCAACATGCAGCCATGTGGTAATGCACCCTCTGTTCACAAGTTGTGGATACTCGACCTCCAAGCCTCTGTCACACAAAGCCACATTAGCAGAGGTGATGTTTTCTCACTGGCACTCAATAGGCTGACACAATGTGACAAACTGCCACAGGGGAGGGCTTCCCCACCCAGGACTCAGACGTTAGAACGCCTGAATAGGTGAGCGAGTGACGAGAAAGGGAGAGAGAAAGAGACAGAGAGACTTCTGTCAGCCTGTTTCCGTGCATTTCTGCAGCTACGCAGTATAATGAGCACAATGTTAACAGAGAGGGTAAACAGAGCAGGCAGCACGAACAGGCTGACTGCAGACAGCAGTGAAGGCTGTCTGTGTTGTTTCTGTGTAATGAAGGAGCTGCACTGATGAGCCTGCATCTGTCCTCGTGGTCTGGCGAACATATAGACAGAGAACCATGGTCACTTAATAGAGCAACTGAAGCCTCTTTTTCCACTGGTCAAAAAACCCACTAACACCCAGTAACATCTGGCTTTTATCTTGAATAGGAAGAGATACAACTTGGCATTCGCCCCTGGGTCTTGTCTTTATCAGCCCTGATAGGCAGTGAAGGAAACAAGACACCCTGGGCTACTTTCTTCTTTTTCTTTATTATGAGCAATCTAAACGGTAACGCACCACCTTTTCTGGTGCGCCAATCTGACGGGCATTGAACTTCCGGGTGCCAATAAACATTTGTGCAATACAAGCAAAGAGGAAAAAGCCTCTCAATATCCGATACGTTGTCACGGTGGAAAAGAAAAGAAAACCACCCCTGACCCCCCCAAAAAAACTGGAAGACAAATTCCTGTCTTGGCAATGGGAGAGGAGTCAATCTTAGATTTTTAGCGTATTTATGCGTATTTAGCAAAAAAAAGCATAAACCAGCAAATTTTAATGCAAATGACGTGTTTGAGTCCTGGTGGGAGAGTTAAATGACCTTTTAAATCTCCATCGCTGCAGCACATTCATCCAGGATTGACCACTGAGCAGTTGTTAGGGCTGAAGTCTTTGCTCAGCAGCCATTCATTAGTACCTGTAGAAGGAGAATGAATGATGCATCACATTAACATCCGCTTTTTCTCCAATCATGTTCCTCGAGTAAATAGGGATTCCGATGTCAATGTCAGATATTCATGCTGATAAATGTACTGTTTAACTCCAGGAAGGTTGAGGATCTAAACATTGAGTCAATGGCCTGTCACTTGTTGAGAGAGAGGAGACAGCTCTTTTTTTTTTCACTGTACTATTTCTCTTCTTGACACAGGCAAGGAGCTTTTAAAGTGGATTAATATTTAGTTGAAACATAACACCCACCACATCGTTATTCTTTCATGCCAACCAATGATGCTGCAAAGCTACGAGTGCTACAAATCTTTACAAAAATCTAACCCTCAAAAAATGCTATTAAACTCCGCTGATATGCTGATATATTTTCTCAAGTGCTAATATGATGCATATACGATCATTTCCACAGCGACTGAGAGGCTCTTGGAATCACAAATGAATGGGAAGAACACAAAATAGATGCCCAGGCAGATTGAAAGTTAAAAGGCTGTAAAATGAGTGTGTTTTCAAATAGAAAGAGAGAGAGAGAGGCTGTGAGCAGGCGTATTATACTCCTATAAGGCTCCCCTGGCTTTCACAAGGCTCTTGATTAGCAAACAGCAACCCCCGAGATAAAACACACTCATAGTCACGGACTGGATTTGCATGTAAAGAGATTCGGGAGCTTTTCATGCATGCGCGCGTCTACTCCAGGCAAATGAGAGAACACGGTGCTTTAGATGCTGCTCCCTCCTGCAGGAAGGCCTCTCTCATTCCTTCTTTTGTTTAAAGTCTTTATGGGTCAACTATTCTTCTTACAACACTATATTTTTAGTGCCTCTAACAAGTTACACTGAGTGTAAAACAGTCGTGTGGATGATTCTGTACAGTACTGATATATGTTGTATAGTACAGTCATTATTTTGTGACTTTGCAGGTTCACTTTGTGAAATGTTACTGTTAGGATGACGCTTGGTATAGATTTATGACTCCAGCTTCTTATCAGAAGTCACATTTTTCAGATCGCAGTTGATTACTCATTTGAGGTAAAAGTGATAGATGTATAATAGATACATTTTTAGATAATGGTGACTGCATTCTGTAGCCTTATTAATTAATATTTGTACAAGCTGGATTTCCACTCATGCATTATGTAATTCCTTAATGTTTACATGCAATGTTTGCAGGCATGTACAAGGCAAACAAACAAGACATTTAGCGCTGCAGCTGCACACATGACTCCACTCCACAGCGTTTATCGCTAGCATGTGCTCAGACAAGATGTTTATAATAAAACAGAAGGGCTGATTAAAAAGTACCTCAAGAAAATCTGCATAAGCTGCGAGACGCTGAGAGTGAATATATGGATAATTTGGTTTATAAATGAAGACATGCTGAGGCAACGCAGCTTATTACTTTCATGTAAGAGAAGCAGTCGCTTCTTGACTTCACCCCTCGTAATGACTTGGTTAAATATAATTTATGACTTGCATCATAAGTTATTCAGCAACTTGCTGATTAATTATGTAAGCCTGAAATGTAATATCTCTGATTATGTGTGACAGTAGATTTTCATCGTTACAGATGGAGGGAGTTTCTAACAGCGGGTTTATGCTAAGCAGCTTTCTTTTGTAAATTGATATAGATGCATTTGGGTAAATGTGGAGAAAGTGTTTATCCTCTTGCTTAATGGTATAACACAGAAGGATTTTCTTCTGCAATTTTATTTATGCATCCATTAAAAATCCTTACTTTAAGGTCATCATTTAATCCCTCTAAAATGTAGAGGATCCCGTCTGTAGACACTAAGCTGATTTTGCTCTACTCTCCTTTTTTAAAGTAAATGCCACTTCTCTTCAAATGATTGAATCTCATTTTTTAATAGAAGCGAATTTATAGCCCTGGAGCAAAGGAAAGTCGTTCTATAATGATAACATATACAGCGAAAGGATATGGTCAAAACCTTTCATCCATTTTTCATGCTTGTTTAACTTTTCCTCTGCAGCCCACTAAATCCATTTTCCACAGGAATTTTGGAGAGCCTTAGCCCAAGATTTGTGCAGACAGCTTGTTAAATATGTATTGCCTGAGCGCAGGGCAACCAGCAGAAGTGGCAGTGTATCTCATCTGTAGTTGAACACTTGGAGGAAATTCATGATAAATCCAGTGAATCTGAAATTGCTGTAGCCTTTCAGAAAAAGGCTGGTGTGACACTTCTCAACATGTGTTATTGCAAAATATGTGATATTACACTGATGTGACCTAGGCCATTGCAGTAAGGCTGCATATGCTAGCAATGCTGTAATATCTCCATGAGCATTTATCTGTTTTGGTTGTTTTCCAGGGGGAAACCACATATGTTTTATAATTTCTGTGACATTTGGAGTGACACAAATTAAATTTCTCCAGCTGATTGCAATATGTCCATTGTAGCAAGTATACCTAATAATGTATAAGTAATAATGTTTCCTTGAATTTCACCCTCCACATTATGATCTTTATAGAATGACCCTTAAGGCAGCTGACCTCAAGGCGAGATGGTGGCATCTGTATCAGCAATTTCAACTTCGAAACAGGAGGAGATAGCTATCTTATCTATCTTTATATACAGGCTACAGACAGAGCTATGAGCATCCTCTGTGGGAGGATCTACTGGCAGCTACTAGCTTGTGTTTGATGTGACGACAGCAGGACACATCTGTTCGGCACCACAGATGTTAGCAAAGATGCTGCAATAGAATCAGATTTAGCCGAGACGGAGAGTATCTCTTCACTAAGAGAAGAGCAAAGAACTTAACCGATGTTTTTTCTCAACGTTCAACATCTTTTTGTTCATCTCCAGATTGGTCTAAGAAATCGAGACACATTGACAGACAGATGGTTCATCCAATCATCTGACAAGTATCGATTGAAAGCAGGTTCCTCTTTCCAAACAGTTTCCAACATAGTCAAAGCTCTGAATGATAAAACCCTCTGGTGCGGCAGGTTGCTGTATGTGTGTTTCCCAAACAGTTTTGTCATATCATAGGATGCCCAACACACAAACAGTGTCATATGTCATCCCCAGTTTGCCTCTCTGTCTCTGTTGCTGTTTAGTCAGTCCCTGCCTCTGCAGTGCTGTCTCCCAGCTGATCTGTAGTTAATCTCTCAGTGGTCTCTGGTGGGAGGAAATGATGAAGGGAGGAAGAGAAGGAGAGAAAATGGAGTGACTCTCTGCTGCAGCCTGATGAGCTTCCCTCAGCTGGTGCTCCCAGGGGGGTGTTCAAATATTCAAAACCCTTGCAAGGCTTCACCGACTCAAGTCATTATGGTTATCGTGTGTGTTTACGTGTGTGGGCTCGTGCTCAATGTTTACTTACAGACTAAAATATACTTGAGGATTCTGACATTTCCGTCTCAATGTCCCACAGTCTACCCACAGAGCTGAAGGGAGCTGATGGGTTTCATTAAATCAGACTGATTTTAAAGCATCAACGATTAATTCTACATTCAAGGAACTGCGGCCTGTTGTTGAATCTGTGCTTCAGTTTCCTCAAGCCTTAAAGTCAAGAGTGTCTTTTTTTCTTCATGTACAACATCAATCTGTTAAAAAATCAATAACTTTTAGTGAGTTTGTTTCATAGAGAGAAGGATGACTTCTTACTGTTGGGGAGTTTGTCAAACAAAGAACTTCTCAAAGTCAGTCAACAAGTGGGGCCCAAAGGATTGAGGAAACAACTCTGTTACTTGAGATGCTTCTATGTGGTGGGCGTCCAAGTGGCAACCAAGCTGACAAAGCTGGGCTGCTCCGCTGTAAGCTCTGATGTTCTTCTCTTTCCTGGGATGTGGTTCGCCTCCAAGCAAGGGAGATGTGCCTCGAGAGAAAGACAGAGAAAATGTTTTTCTCGACTTTTCGTCAGCTGATCGTGTTTGTGAAACAGCGAGCAAGATGAAGATCAAAGTTTCATCCGATCATAAGTGAAAATAGGTAGATACACATTCATAGACCCAGCTAACGCTTTCACACATGATAACCCAGGAACGCATAGTTTCTCAACCCACTGTACGGTACCTACAGGAGTTTACACAGTTTGTACAAGATGAGAGAGAGAGCAAGAAAGAGACAAACTGACAGAGAGCGACTGGATACATCCACCTGACTTCAGTTCTCGCTGGAACCCAGAGGCTTCTCCAAAGCTTTTAGTAAAAGGGGGGAAAAGAAGAAAAACAAGCGGCTGTGTGATGGATCAAACAGCCGCAGCAGCAGCAGCAGCCACTTCCCAACCTCCCCAGCAGACTCCTGGCTTTGATATTTCAGTCACTATCAGCCCCTGTGTTGTGTCTGTTTTACACACTGCCGGGTAAATGAATCTCTTCCTTTGGTCCTCACTTCTCCTTCGACTGCACCGTCATTCCCCCTCCATCACCCCTCCTTACGCTCCCACCCCCGACCACCCTCCAGCTACCTCCCTAAGTCATCCCCTGTCTCTCTCTACAATTTGCTACAGGCATCCCCCTTCTCTCCAAGATTGACTGTTAGTAAAGCTCGCTGTGTTTTATGCTTTGGTCCGGGCTAAAGGTGAGCAATGCATTTGCCCCTGCAATTACAGAGAGCCCTGTAGGCAGAAGGCAATATCGGCTTTCGGTCACTTCATTTGAGAATGTCTCCATATGTGGAGGAGGAGACTTTCCATTGAAGCCACTCACTTCTTCCTACCCCTCCCGCATCGGGGAAAACTTATCATGACATACATTGGTTTCTTTGCTCAAATGTGAAGATATGCTAGATGAGTTTTAATTTCCTTTACCAGTTTATGGGATAAGAGTTTGAAATGTGCCTTGGACGGCAATCTGGAGCAAAACACCAAAATGTAGTTAGACCAAAAGAACTTGTCTCCGACCGATCAAACTGAACAACTTCTGGGATAGTTTGGACTTTTGGACCAATGGTTGGAAGTGGAGAGAGCAAACAATAGAAGAAGAAAAAGAAGCTGAAGATGACCAGGCTCACAGGATGACTTACAGTCTTCGCATCTGACAACGAAAATGTTCATTCGGCGAATTTGAACTAAAGACCAAGACTGCACCTGAAGGTGGGGATTCAGAAATACTATGATATGACAACAAAATGTATGGAATGACAAGTTATTTTGCTGCACCTAAACTGAAAAGCTATTCCCCACAAATTTGAAGACATGCAGTCCATGTAGGCGATGATAACAGTATGCCATACAAACTCCAACCTTAAAATCTAATTTTAAAGTCAAAACTAACTGGATCAAATGGAAACAATATAAGAAAGATGTGAGCCTTGGTTCAGTCGGGACTTTTAGTTGAAAATAAAAACGCCCTCAATCTCTTGCCAGTGAGGAACATGTTGATCTTATTTTCAATACATCTTTTGACCGAGTCTGAATCTTTGATGTCCCCTTTTAATTTAAGGTCCACAGAAACATTGGTATTAGAGTAACACAGATGTGGTTGTGTAGGCCCCTCCATTGTTCTCTGTACATGGCTTTAGATCCCAACAAAAAGATAAAAGTGAAATTATGGACCTTTGTCCAATCTCCATATTTGGCTTGGTTGGAAGCTCATATTTTCAATGGATTGAAGGTCGGCATAGCTTTGGCATCCAGATATTTAATGTGGAAATTCAATGTAAACTCTTTGACATATTATTGGCATTGAGTGCATCATGTTGAGCCTATTCAGACTGTGCAGTTGAGCAGTGTGTTCCAAGTCTAGACAAAGAGACGACATTACACATATTTATATTGCAATTGTTTTGTTTTTCATGGTTTTCCTAAAATTTAGTATTTTCTGAAAACTTATTTTGGACAAAAAGCAAAGAAGCACTTCAGCAATACCAAGAAAAAAAACATACTGTACTACCTTGTTAGCCTGGTCTACTTTAACACCTTACCCTCTGTTAGAGCTGTAGCTCAGCTTCAAACTGTGCAGCAAAGTGGAGCCAGGCTGCTAAGAACAAACACTTTTCCCATAGCACCCTGATTTTAGCTTCTCAGGACTGGTTGCCAGTTTCTCTTGGAGTTCATTTTAACCTCTTACTAACCACATACAGGGATTTAAATGGCAAATACATCAGAGAGCTGCTAACTCCCCACTGTCCCAGAAGACCAAACTAGAGCCAGGCTGGAGTCCAGGTTAAAATGAAGCAGTGATTAAGGTTCTGCTGTGCTTGTACCTTGGCTTTGGAACTGTTTTCTATTAAGTCTGCTGGCAGTGCATTTACATTCAGCCTCGGAATGCAATTTTATGGAGTTGTCCTCATGAAAAGTTAATAGATGTTTCTTGTTTAAAAAAAGACTGCTCTGTAATGTCCCTACCATGGACAGCATGAAAGGATTTATGACACAACGGCTCCTGAAAAGTTAAGTCAAAGTACTGAAACATCCCCTGGTGGCCAACTGCAGTATAGGTCAATAACCCTGCCTCCTCCATGTAAGTGGATGGGTCATCGATATAACAAGAAAGACAAAGTACACCTCAAATATGATTTTCTGAAATATTTTTTCTGTCATTCTAGTTGGTTTTCATCACACTGAATCACTGAATCACTACTGTGCAGACTCCAGTTCCAAATAACGTCACTGGCACAAGATGGCAGGGTTCATATCTGGGGGATTTTCGCTTTATTTCTGGACAGTGGGAGGAAGTGGACGTGTCATCCAGCTCTACACACAGTATTTGGTCCCCACTAGTCTTGGTGACTCATTCAGTGTTCCTCTTTATCTTGTTTATAATTTCTATGAAAAGTCTTTTAGACCATTTATATTTGCTTGTTTTATCCTTGTATGAATTGTTTTTACCTTGTTTCTGAGTCATTGCCATTTTTTTCCGCTTTTCATGTTGATGTTGTTCTTGTACAGTCGTGCCATTAATCTTGATAATGCCCTTTGTTTTAAAAGTATTTTGGGGTCTTAGGGCAGGCTTTCAGTTTAAAGATGATATATTTGCATATTTAAAAAACCTCTGTGTAATTTGTGGTTATATAGGATAAGGTGCAAGCATATGCTTCAAAAGGTGTTTTTGAAACACTATATTTACCCAGGGATTTCAGGCGTGCTGTGCAGGCATGTGTGTTTTATGTGCATACATCTTTATCAGCAATTTCCAGCTTCATACTCCGTGACTTTAACACCTGGGAGCTGTCCAATACAAACACACATTCACCTCAGGCAAGACACTACCACTCTCCTGCCAGGACTGAGGGCTGGATTTCAACTGAGACAAGTCATAAAATGTGGATCTACACACCTTTAATAAAGCATATTGTTGTTTTATTATTTCAATCCCATGTGTCTGCTTTAATAGCCATTGTATTTGTTTATAAGAGTGGTATGTTGACTTGATTGTTTCTTTAGTAAGAATCATATGGGGTAAAATTATGCATGGGTCCAAACAAATGGGTCTATGATTAAATACTGAGGCGTCAAATGACAGTGCAAAGAGAATAATTACATCCTGACAGAAGACAAGTGGCATCAATGTCAGCAGAACTGAGAAATCAGATGTGATTCATGCAGCACATGTGCTGTGCTGAAAAGGCAATAACGTAGAGCTTGTTTCAAACCCAATTACACCAAACATCACCCCATCAATGATGCCTTATCTCACAGATTTGCTACAAGGTAACAATTGGAGAGTAATGACCCAGGGAAATTTGCCTTGTATTGTCACAACCCCTTGCTCTCTTTATTGCTTGCTCTCTGGAGCTCTCTTTCAGTCAGGAGGCAAATTTGCACTCAGGGTCAACCTTTCAACATCCGGCATTTCAAAGAGCTAAATGAGACTCTGGCTGTGGCCCCTGCCATCCTATTGATCCTGCTCTCTAGTGCTCCAAGTGGAGTTTATGTACTAAATTTAGTTTAGTGCAATGCCTCCTCGTTAATAATGGATCCATCAGCGGGGGGGAAAGAGGGGGATCACTGATTAATTTCAAACAGTGAGAGAGGGAGTGTGTAGGAAGGAAAGAGTCAGAGCAAAAACCACAGAGACAAGAGATAATATCAGGTTAGTTTACGTGAGTCACATCCCCACATTAGTCTGAGTCAGCTGTACTTTGCGCTGCCTCCTACACACACACACACACACACACACACACACACACACACACACACACACACACACACACACACACACACACACACACACACACACACACACACACACACACACACACACACACACACACACACACACACACACACACACACACACACACACACTCTGTACAGTACACGTCAGCAGTGCATACATCCATCAGCACTTTCATCTTCAAATTCCAGCCTCAGATTCTTTATGCTGAATATTTGGTGAATACGATTAGAGATGAACGTAAATGCAGCAAGAAAGCGACTTGGATAGAGGCCTGTGAAATGCTGAAGGGGCAACACGATTATGTAATGTTGCATGCAAAAGCACCTTTTGTGATTCTTACATTTGCCAACAGATGGGATGCAAATTCAGAACAGACATATGTTCCACCCTACAGCAATTGCATGGTCGTAACAAGCCTGTTGACCATCAGTCACAAACTGGCACGGGTGGAAAGTGCACTGGAAAAGTATACTTCAGTATGCTGATAATATAATATTTATGATGAAACTATTAAAGTCAAGCACATCCCTATACTTAAAGGCCTGTGGTGTGGAAATCAACATGTAAAATCCAGTCAGGTGCTTGTAGCCTGTGCACACAACTGATCACAACAAGTGTGTGAACACCACTGTGGCTGTAGAAGTCTCACCTGAAGGATCCATCGTCAGTATTTTAGCATTCACCTGTTATGTTTAACACTTTTTTATTGGTTTTCTTTGGGAACTCAATACAATTATACAATTATAAACACAAATCTGATGGATATACCCCTACCAACAATACTACCCACCCACCCTAGGCCAGCCTACCCCATGCAGCATAGAGTACATAGAATGTATATATATATATATATATGTATATAGGAATATTAGATTATTACAATACAATACAATACAATTGCATACATCACTGCTGCAAGACAAAGCAGAGGAAAGAAAGAAAGAGGACAATTAAATTAAAGAAAAAAAAAATTATTATTAAATAAATAAAATAAATAAGTAAATAGGTAAATACAATTTTAAAAGAAATAAAAATAAAAGAGGGGGAGGGGAGGTAGGGGGGGTTGCCATCTAATCTTCCTCTTGTAGTGGGCTTTGTTTGCTCTCATAGTACGACAAGAAGGGGGTCCAGGTTCTCTCAAAGCTCTGTATGGAACCTTTCAGAGTATATCTGATTTTCTCCAGTTTCAAGAAAGACATGGTGTCTCTAATCGAGCATTCACCTGTTAATCACGCCACACGGTTGCTGTGTTTGATTTGGGGAGCTCGCTGTGGTCGCAGCTTGGTGCATTAAATCAGCAGCCTTCTGTCTGCTGCAGCTGCTCATTGGAATTAATAATATTGTTTGTGCTGTTTCAAGATGTCACTTGGGCTTTAAACTCAAATCACGCAGATACGATTTTGACACTGATCAAAATTATGTCATGCAATGCCAAACACTGTATTGGAAATGTAAACTAATGTGATCAACATGAGAAAAATACATGTGTTTCAGGATTACAAGCCTCTGATTCAACTGACAATCATTCTGCAGTTTATTACAGACAATAAAGACAGGATAGATATACTGAATGAACGTTGTAACTAACAATACTCACAATAATAATAGCAGATATTAATTCCTCGTCAGCAAGACAAGGTAAATTATAGGATCAACTACGGGCTTCCATTCCCCGACAGTTTAAAAATAATGAATCACATGTTACAATGATTAATTTGAAGACCTTCAGAGATACAGAGCTGTTTGCTGATGTCATGTTTCTAATCTGAGCCTAAGAGCAGCCTCCTGTGCAGTGTTGGCTGATGGACACTTTGATAGCTAGTTTAATAAGTATTTACTGTAGATATTAACCAAAATGGAGCAGCCTGGGTTTAGGTGGGGCAGCCAGTTGTCAGAGGGGATCTTATTTGGATTGGATGTGGCTGCCTTGCCAGAGGGTGCAGCTATAATGACAGGCCTTTCAGCAGCCACACAACCACACTGAGCATGGCTCATCACAGACAGCAGCCCTACAGGGGAATTATGTGGAGCGACCTGGCACCACAGCACTAGATTTTCCAGCAGAATGCCTCTTGGGTTGTGTGGACAGTGAGTAAGCCTTGAATTTACTCTGCCAGTCAATAAATACCCCCCCTCACCAAACCGATGGGAATTGATGGATCATTGGAGGTGCTCTTTTCTTCCTGTATGTTGCACTTGTTTTAAGGGAAGTGCATGCTGAGCTTGGTGTTGTCTGTGTGTGTGTGTGTGTGTGTGTGTGTGTGTGTGTGTGTGTGTGTGTGTGTGTGTGTGTGTGTGTGTGTGTGTGTGTGTGTGTGTGTGTGTATGAGCATACACCTGTAAATCCAAAATAATAAAACAGGTATGCTAATGCATGCAGCCTTCAGGTACAGAACACAAAAGATAACAAATGTATCTTGCAATTAAGATTTTTGTAGACACCTTTACTCTTTCAAATATTTTTATGTTGAGGCCTTATGCTAAATAAGAAAAGGAAATAGCTCTTAATGATTAAACAAAAACATTGAACCCTCCACTATCTGTACCTATTGGTCTTTAAGGCCGAGTCACAGATCTGGGGAATGTTTTTCTTCACATCATATGTGATATGTGTTAATATAAATCATATTGATATTATATATCATTCTATACAATAATATTGTCTTTTGCACACTCTGTCTACATATTCTTACACTCATGGTATATTATAGTATCTATTGTATAGTCAAATACTTATATTTATACCTCTGCTATATATCATATCATATTATATCATACTCTTTGTATATTCTTTGTATATACAAGTCTATATACACATATTTATACATGTGTACATGTTATTATTATTATTATTATATTTGCTATTATTATTATATATACTATTGCTGCCATTATTACTATATACTGCTATTATATTGGTATAATTACTATCATATATAAATATATATTATGTTATATTATATACTATATATACTGTACTATTTTTATTTTTATATACTACCAACATTACTGTCAAATCATCAGTACTATTACCATCATCTTGCCACTGCCCCTTATCTACCTATTTATCGTGTGTTTCTGTTTTTTATTCTTTCTAACTCAATATTTTTTATTTTATTGTATTGTATTGTATTTTATTGTATTCAAATATACCTGCTGCTATGACGACTTAATTTCCATTCGGGGATGAATAAAGTAATCTCTCTATCTATCTATGTTTTGCATTGTTTTTTTTTGCTGCACTGAAGATTCCCAAGATCCACATTGGCCTCCATGACTGTTGAATGGAAGATGTTTGAAACAGCCTTTCTAAAGCCTGTCGCTTGGCTGAGCAAATGAGCAATCTGGAGAGAGGGGTCCAAAAGATGACCAAGAACCCAATGGTGACTCTGGCTGAGCTCCAGAGATGCTGTGTGGAGATGGAAGAAACTTCCAGAAGGTCAGCCATCACTGTAGCACTCTACTGATCCGAGTGGCCAGACAGTGAAAGACACTTTAAAACAATTTAAGGACTCAGACAGTACGAAAAACTTAAGTTAATGTGATATTTAGGTTTTTCTTTTAAATACATTTGCAACCATTTCTGTATTTGCCTTATCCTTATGGGGCATTAGTTGTAGATTGAGTAGAGTAAATGTATTTTTAAGATTAAAAGCTGCAACATACTAAGAAGTGAAGGAGGCCTCAATACTTTCTAGGTGTACTGTACTTTGTACAAAAGAAATGTACACATGTGGATATGGTGCATCAGTGGTTGGCGTCTGTGTTTTAAATCAAGCCCCACTTTGATTCCCATGACACCTCAATCATCACAAAGGCATCCACAGCAACATGTTCATGTGTGTATGTGTTAGTGGTTGAAGCTGTTGGAACAGTGGTGTTGAACCAATCCCCAGTTCAGCGCAGCAGGAGGTGAGCTGCGTTTGTGCTTCTTCACGATCAGCTGCCTGCACAGAAAAAAACCCACCGACTACATCTCATTTCCCTCTCTGTCTCTGTAGATAATACGACACATGCTGCTTTAATTCACAATAATGGGCTGACTGGTCAGAATTATTAAACTCCTCGAGAGTTAAAAGTACCGTACAGCAGAGGTTTGTACGAGCCTGGTGGGGAGCCGCACATTCAAAAGCCACACATTTGATTAAAGTACTGCCGGGCGTTCCGAGCCGAGGCCCCTGAGTTCAGATTGTTGAGCAATTACGTCTGTGTGAACACTCCGAGGTAATGCAGCGACTGGTGCCGGTTACAGCTGTTCTCTCTCTGAGCGTGACAGGTGTCAGCACAGATCTCAACCTCGCAGATCTGAAACAGCTTGCCTACCCGCCATTTACCAACACATCACACCGCCTGCTGCGGCTCCCCTTTGAAAAGAGAAGGAGTGTGTGGTAGACGAGAGAATAGTAAAACCGAAATTTAAGTGATGTGAATAGAATAAGAGCATGAATAGTATAATGTCGGTGAACAGTTTCTAGAGTTGCTGTCCTTGATTTTACTGTATTCATTTCACACAGAGCGATACAAAGCCCTGTTGAACTGACCTATTTGGAAACACACTCCTTAATCCCAGCCTCCTTACAGAAGTACAGTCAAGTTGAATAGTTCTGCAGTGCATCTCACTGTACGTCTAACGCCGACGTTCAGAGCTGATTCAGGAACCTGGGTGATGTTTATGCAGCAGAGCAAAAAGTAAGGACGTGGAGATGTGTTAGCCTCAGGCACCACAGGCTTTCGTCAACATCCTGTTTGGTGAGTGGGCTGCCTCCTTAGACAAAGCTCTTCCAGATCTTGTTGTGCTGATGCTACAATCTTTAGTATAGTCTTCTGTGTACACATTTAGAGTCTGCAGTTTGAAGTGCGTATAGTGGGTTGTGTTTGTGGAAGTCATGTTCAGAGATTTTCTGCCTTGAGGCAACATTATTTGAACAAACTGTCAAAAGCTTGTTCCTGATGAAAAAATAATAGCCCCATTAAAAAAAACAGCAAAAACTAAATCAACAGCAGCACCTTTGATGCAAGCAGCAATCAAACATCCTGTTTAGGCAGGAAACACATCAAGTCTGCTACCTTGCATGAACTTCAAATCCTCTTACTTAAATTAGAGAAAAGATTCAAGGAAATTGAAAAAAGCAAATCTATTTCAAATTTTCAGGGTGAGAAGGTGAGAAAAAAAAATTGGGGATTTCAACGGACCAAACCGTCATTAGTCCATGCTGTTGAAATGAAAAACGCCCCTCGTGAGACCTCAGAAGTAATGCACCAAAATTGACATTTTTCTAATTTACACTCCGAATCCTAACCTTTAACTGATAAATCGTACACGGGCCGTTAATCCCCCCCCCTCGTTACGTCATCAGTTTTTTATTTACAGTGACGACTAATGAACCAACGCAAAACTCCCCTGGTACCTCGTGGGAGGGAGGAGGGGGAGAGCTGCCTCTCCAGGGCTGCAGCAGGGCTGGCTGCTCTTGTCAGCTGGCTGTGTTAAAAGTGTCAGCTCGGCTCCCTGGATCAGCTTGCCTTTCAATGGCACCACCTCCCCTCTAATCCCTGCCTGTCATTCCAGTGCATTCACAGCCCCGGCCCTCCCCTGCACAAGCCCTAAGCGTAACAGACTTCTCAGTGTACTCACACCATCCATCTGCCTCTCTGTCCTGCTCTCTCTTTCCCACTCAGCTCAGTTCAATTCAGTCTGATTCTGCCTTTTTTTTTTAAAAGCTTAAATTTTTGCATGCTGCTTCACAGAGACAGCGCTATTTGATTTCACAGGGTCGCTTTATAAGCAGCGGGCAATTAAACAAAAAGCAGCAAGCATATTAACGAATCAATTCAAAGTTCAGTCGATTCAAGTGTTTCCCACTCTGTCATACTACTCCCTGCCTTTCTCACTTCCCTTTAAAGTCTCAATTTGCTCACCACCATGATTGAATGTCATGCCAATGAAAAATTTAAAAACGCGAAAAGCTCTGGTTGCAGAAAAACGATATGTGACCACATTTCTCTCTCCCTCTCGTATGGTAATGTGCATTCCTGCCTGGGTTCAGCTGCCATGACAACTCCTGGGTCCTCTCCTCATGCAGGACCGTGGGACTGGAGGGAATCTAACATGAGTACGTCCTGTACTGTAAAAAGTAAAACGCAGACGCCTCAGCCGGGGGAAAAGGCCTGTTCACGCGCCAGGCACGGAGGCCATTATGGAACAGGTATGATGCTCGCTCTCCGTGCAATGTGAAGTGACATGTGCAGCGTGTCATGTGATGATTTTTTTATGTTTTGCTCACAGAGTGGAAGATTATGTGCAGTGACAGAGTAGTGGATATTTCATAGGAGAGGGATTTATCCTGTGTTCTGCTGTGGATTGTTTCGAGTGTGTACTTTGCAAGATGTGGTTTTATAATAGTATGGATGCTATTTTGGTGCCACTGGTCTTGGATCAATGACATTGCGGTTCAAAAATATTTCTGGCACTTCTGACAAAAAGTCAATATCGAATTTGTAGAGATTCAGCATAAGACCTGCAGATATATTTATTTATTTTTGAGGGGTTATTTTAGATTTATTCTTTTCATTTTTTTTGCAGTGTAAACAGATACACTGGTCTCACTGGATCAATGGTGAATGGGATCATTTTGTTCATGTGAAGTGAAAGCTGTTTTTTACTGCTGAGACAAAGGGTTTAGGAAGCAGGTAAACAAGGAAATTAAAGACGTAACAAGCAATTTCCTTGCATCTGTCCATTGCAGAGTAATTTGTAACTGTTAACCAAGTTTCTTCTGATAAAATTATTACTTTGTATTTGAGCTTCTGGTCTTGTAAATCAACAACTTTATTTTTGTCACAACATAACCCTCCTCACCAGATGGTGGGAGAATGAGTGAATGTAAGATATAGCACTAATTGATAGAATAGCTGCTTGGTTTGTGTAAAAAGTCTTCACTTCTGCAGGCTGCCATGATGAGAGTATTGTGTCGCTTTGCAGATCACATATATATATAAATATGTGAAATGTGTGTCAAAATCAGGCTACAATTAACAAATATTTTAGATGAAATGTTAGTTTTTTTAATATTTCAGGTTTGCAGTACACTGTATTACTGAGTCCGAACAGAACACATGTAAAAAAGTGTTGAAACTTGTGAACACGGCTGATTAAAAACCCCAGTGTGTGTGTAGAGTTTGTGTTACTGGCAGTGCTGCTGCTGCTGAATGTTCGATAAATCCATCGCTTTGGATTCCCAGCTGGTCTGGCGGCTCCATTAGCCGTTTAAGAGCTTCTGCAGTGTTGGCCGACGGCTGATTCAGTCAATGTTGCCTTAGATAGGTCTGTCAGTGTGGCAAGGTGACTGGGGCTGAGAGCGGAATGGGATTGACCTTTGACCCTCCAGTTACTCAGCTGTGATAAAATGCTGACACGATGGACTTCCACCCCCACTCCACCCCCACTCACGAGTGTCTCTCTCTTTCTCTCTCTCTCTCTCTCGCTCTCTATTTATCTCTCTCTCTCTCTCTCCTCCAAAGTCCAACCCCATGTATTATCAAGTTGGTTTAAGAGCCAGCTAATTAAATCACACATCGTAAACACACACCTCCTGACTTCTGTGTGTGTCTCAGTGTGTGTGCGTGTGTGTCTATCTTTAAAACAAACCCCACACACTTGGAAAGTGGCCTACTGTTGCCTGCCAAAGACATCAAGCAGTGAATCTAAACTTTCTATGTGTGTGCGTGTGTGCGTGTGTGTGTGTGTGTGTGTGTGTGTGTGTGTGTGTGTGTGTGTGTGTGTGCGTGTGTTAGTGTCCATCTGCGCTTGCAACCCGTGACTACGTGGGGCTTGTGAGCTGCAGTCTGAACGAGGCGAGTGGAGATTCTTGGCGGGGCGATGTCTCTGTGATTAACAGCGGTGCAGATGGTTTACAGCTGCCTTTTACCAAGGGAATTAACTCTTAATATTTACAATGAGGCCAATGCAAGGCACTTGGCAGATGCTCTGCAGTGCTCGGTACCAGGAATAAGTACGACTGTGCAGAGCCTTTCCCAGGGCACAGATCAGACCCCGACCTTTGAGCCGGGTAGATTTTAGCGGATGAGTAATGATCATATTCCTTTTTGTTTTAAAGTTGAGCCGTGAGCAGCAGCAGCAACAAGCAAAGCCAGAGATAGCAGTTTCTGTGTAATTACCTAATTAGGATTAAATCTTATGTAATGGACTGGAGAGGGTGTACTATGTGTCAGATATACAGTGAGAAATGTGCATTTTGCTTTTAAAATAAGCTGAGGAGATGTAGTTCAAGTAAACATAGTTTCCCTCTGCTTATTATTCATTGTTATCACTGTTCTCTACAACACATAGTTATAATGGGATGCCTAATGGTGAGGTATGCTCAGTGTAGAGACATCTGGGCAGTGCTACAACCCAAACGCTGTTGGAATCAACACACCACTACAATTATATAGTGCAGCTTCTCATAAAAGACTTACTAGATTTGTAAGAGTGTGTAAAGTCATTAAATGAAGCGCCGCACTTTCCAAGTTGGCCAAAGTGTGTAAGCTGTCTTGTTTAATTACTGCTTAATGCTGAGCTCACAGTGTAGAGGTTTGTTTTTTAGCCACAGAACAAATTCAACAGTATCGAATGCTGCAGGATAAATTCTAGAAGTTAACAGGACGTAGACTTTGCCTCTGACCTACTGGCTGATTTAAATGTTAACATCCTGGTGTTTAGCAGGTGTAATTAGTTATGTGTTGCAATTGGCTCCCGTGTGACCTTTAAAGGATAAGCAGTATCGATGGATGGATGCTAATTTGTTTGTGCACACTAAACACAAATAGAGTGGCATTATTCTGGTGTTTGAAACTAGCTTGTCGCCTCTTCTAGTGAACAGAACTAAAACATTCACTTTCTATCTAATTCCCACTTTCACAATGTTAAAGATAGATATTTAAAGTGGTATTTGCTCAAAAAGAATGGGCTCATGCCCTTACCCTTCAGAAAATGTCATCCAGTTATTTTTGAGCAATTCCTCCTTCCCTCTCTCTGTCTCCCCTATTTTCCACCCACCTCTCCTATTGCCCCCATTTTATCACCCTGGCAAGTCGAGGCAGATTGAGTCTGGTTCTTTCTTGCTAGATAGAAAACATTTCTCTCCACAGTCACCAAAGTGTTTGCTTGTCGATATCTCTATAATACTTAGTTAGGTGCCTTGAGATAATTGATGTGCAGATTTGGCGCCATCCAAATAAAACTGAATTGAAATCTTGCTGACAGACAAATACAAAAGTGAAGGAGATTATGAAAACCCAATGAGCCTCAACTATTGAAATGGTACTTCAACTTCCCTTTTACTTCTAATTAATCTATATATTGTACACACTCCAACTACCTGTTGCTTTGCTTGAGTCACATTTCAGGTTTTTGTTATGCCACTACGGGTGCAAAGCTTAATATATAAAAATGCAGTATAGGAATGGTGCAGACCAAAATGTCCTTATTTCATCTTGTAACACACTGAGTCCTAATGTACAGAGTTCTGAGAACTGCTGGCACTGAAATATAGCAACCTGTGGGTGTGTTACAGTCACACTGGGCCCATTGTGTATGAACTGTTTAAAACGTCAGCTGGAGAGCCATTAAAATGCAGCTCGGCCCACTGACCAACCTGCTGGTATATTACTGCGAGGAGGGAATATGTGCTGAAACCTGCAGTGTTGAGGCACGTGTCTCTCATGTTGTCGCCCTCTCAATCAATGGAATATCAGTCAGGAATATACAGAAAAAAAATACTGACAACTCACTCATGCCTGTGGATGGTAAAAACCAGTGACGCTAGTGACAGGCGAGCACAGTGTAGCGGTCGTGCGATCTTTCAATGACACCCGCTCCTGTCACCACACTCCCTCGGAGCGTGTAACTGCCGAAACCAAAAGGCGACGGGGAATTATTAAGTGCAAATCACCGTGATGTGGTCCTGCTGAGAGCTGCGCTAATCACAGTAAATGATGACTTTAGCAAAACACACAGCGTCTGTTAGGGCGGGAAGGGGGGGGTTAGGGTGGTGGTGGTGGTGTGGTAATGGTGTACAGTTGCGATGGGGTGGAGGGGTTAAGTAGGGGATGCAGTATATCGCTTTAATATTCCAATGAATTATTAGTTGGCCGGTTGCAGATTGAATGCAGCACCATTGCGATCAAATGGCTTCACCTCAGAAGGCTGAGTGCACATTGGAGCTGTTATTTATCGTGTGTGTTTTCACATCAAATCATAAAATCTGCTTTTGCATGAGTATTTTCCATAATTAAATAAATGCCGGTATGTGTTGTGCTGTAGGTGGGTACTGTATATATGTATATATTCGTATACCTCTGCCACATGCACTTCACTCGATGTTATTTACAGTAAATGTGTTTACAATGTGCAGTAAATATTTATGACTGCAGTTCCGTGTGTGTGAGTGTGTGTGTTATCTATAAAAGAGAAGTAGAGTGGAGAGAAGACATGATACCATCTAGATAAAGACAAGTAGTACACATACACTCACTCACACATACATACAGATTAAAAACAAGAACAAGATGCAGATTATTTGTCTTTTAGGTGACTCAAATTGCAACAAACACATATTAAAGCTACAAAGTCCTTCAAAGGAGGCAGCAGATAAAAAAGCTCCAGATTAAACCGTGACATGTAAATCATCCTGAATACTATATGAGGCTTTATAAAGTCATCAGTCCCAGACCCAAAATTTATGAACTGTCCAAGAATATAAGCCCTAAAGCAAATGAAGTGTTTTAATGGTCGTTGGAAAGAAAAAGAGAGAACTGGGTGAGAGCGGGCCCAGAGTTTTGTAGTTTCCAGATAAGCTCCTCAGAGAGTCTGAGAGGGACCACTTCCTTATCTGCCACTCTTTTATTCATACACTGCTGTATATTCGCTGCTCTTCACCAGAGACAAGCTGAGGCTGCAGAGAGAAATGGGTCACTTTGAGACGCCACTTTGGAGACAGAGAGGAGAAAGTGAGGAGGCCTTTGTTCTCTGCCAATTTTCTGTTGGACTTTTTTCCCCCCCTTGCTATTTCTTATCAGCTCCAGTGACCTCAGTGGCAGGGCTGTTAATCAGAAACAGGATAACCAAAGCCGAGCCATCGCACGAGAGTTGAACAAGCTGCAATCGAAAAACATGCATCCTTTTCCTCCAGAGCTACCATAAGGCCTTGGGTCATGATGTGACAGTATATGTGCTGGTCTGTTTTACAGCACTGAGAGATCTCCAACCTCTGTCAGTGAGTGTCTGTCTGTGGCAGATATTGGAAGGAGTGACAACCTCTAACTCAGTGTACCGCTGTCGAAAGTTAAAGAGTATTCTGCCCGGTAGTCAGCCGAAGAGCTGCAGCTCCCAGAGTGAAAGACAAAGCTGTGAGGAATGTCCCTCAGCTCAGTCAGAGCAGAGTGGTGATGATGATAGCAATAATGATAATGATTGAGATCATGAATCAGAGCGCTTCGAGAGCCCAGGCGAAAGCGGGGGAGTTTAGCACGTCTATTATTCTTCTGGATCAGGACGGTGGCTCGGCTCGTCCCTTCTCCCCCTGACACCGAGTGTCTCCCCCTCTCCATCAGAACCACTGTGTCTTTATGAAAGTGACACATCAGACGGCCAGAGGGTTTACAGCTGCCTTAGAAAGTTTATAACTACGTCAAATGTGACTAAAACAAAGCTGACATGCTTATTTTAATAATGTATACATAATAGAACCGCAAGACTCATGGCTCAAAGGTGACAAATTCAATTCAATCTTGGGTTGTGTTGTCATCCAGCTACTGATCTGATGAGATTCAACAGCACATTAGCTGCTCAGGTGTGATTTATGAAACTAAAGCAAGCTGTCATATAGTGAGTGCTTTGAGTTCATTTTGTTTCTCTAAAACTGAGCAGAATATGAGGTGATATGAAAAGTGAAGAGAAAAGAAAAATGAAGTGAGTGAGTATATATCTCGACAGGGGACCTGCTGCTTGTATGCCTTAAATATTCATCCATCAGGTCACAACGAAATAGATATATATATAATATTACTGGTATGGAAATCTGTAGCGTGCAAGCATCCTGATGCATGTACCAAACAAACAGATATCAAAAGAAAAAAAATGGTCCAGTCAAATACGTGGAACTACAGTAGAAAGGCACTGTCATGAAGTGGCTCACAGTTCAGACACGAACAAAAATAGGATATAGTTATGCACTGTTTAGAGAAACAAAACAAAAAAAACTTGAATTACCCCACTGCGGTTGTATGCCTCCGCCAACCAGTGCAGTTTCCATGTACATATTTCAAAATTTATTTCACTATGACCTTGATCTTTGACCACCAAAATCATTTAGTCCAAGTGAACATGTGTGTCCAATGTGTTTGAGAGGCCAGATTGGTCTTTGACCCCCAAAGTCTAATCAGGTCATCCATGAGTCAAAGTGAATGTTTTCACCAAATATGAAAACAGAAAAAACTCACAACACTTTCAAGATATTGCGTTCACTGAAATAAGACGGACAGAAAACCCCAAAACATAATGCCTCTGGTCACTGGCTGATGATGAAGGATTTTTTATGCCTTCACGCCGACATAGAAAAATCCTTGATCTCTCCCCTGGCCCATACCCCACCCTCCCAACAAGTTTCAAGAAAATGTATTCAGGAGTTTTTTCAAAATCCTGCAAACAGTCAGAGAAACGATGAAAACATTACCTCCTAAGCAGCTGTAATGAATTCACAATCAGAATTGTACATATGTTAAGTAGTTTTAACAGCAGCGCAATAAAAGTAAAAATACAAAACAGCAAAATCCTGACATCCAGACAAAGAGACATCATAAAATATTAAGAAGGTACAACAGTGGTGTCCTGATGTCTCAGTGACAACCAGTGCTACATGTTAACTAGAGAGCAGGTTGGGACTGCTGCACATGTGTGTGTGTGTGAGCAGAAGCAGCAGTTTAGTGAGCAGCATCTGTTCAAGCACGACAATTTGGTCCAGATGAAACAGTAGATCAGTCCAGGAGAGGAGGATAATTTGAAATCACATTTGAGAAGTGAAATTAATGACATGAATATTGAGCAGTGTGGCGTCTCATTAAGTGGGAGTATTGTTAGTTTTTGTTTTCCTGCCTCAGCAGAAGCTTTGTCAAACAGAGATGAGAATGTGTGAGTGGCTGTTACGTCCACTGCTAAAATTAAAGAGATAATAACATGACAATCAAGAAATTATGAAGTCAGAGGAAGATGTGAAAAATATGAAAATCTTCCACTAGAAACAAAAAAATACAAAAAATAGGCTGAACTGATAAACAGTACAAGAGGGCCACCAACCAATTAACCGAGTGTTTCTTACCAAAACGTGATCTGGCAAAATGTACCGGGCACCCCAAACCTAACCAAGTCCTCCAACACCTCCAACCACAATTACAGGTCAGACCAGGGGTGGAGAACCTTGTTTCTATCAAAGGCCATTTAAATTGTCATACCATCCTTTACTGCCAAGCTAAATTATTGTTTATCATTAACACATAAATCACACCAGGGCTCCAGACTAACTTTTTACATTGGTGTCACTGGTGTGCCAAACTTCTTCATTATGGTGCACCAGCACATAAGTAAGGTGCACCCAAGATCTTTCACTGGGTCTTTTTGGAATGCAATAATACACATATTAAACCTTTCTTGACAGTTCCCATATTCAGTGGTAATCTCTTAATTAGAGCTGTATCTCCACTGATTTCCCATTTTGTTGGACGATATATTGCCCTGGAAAATATTGTGATGAATGAGGTTATTGTTATCATTTTAGAACCACTTTATACCACTGATAAGGAAATAGCATGATCATGCAAGCAGGCTGCACCCTTTCTAAGAGCAATTAACTTAATCCTTGAGAATATTCATTGTGACATTTCAATTAGAATACAAATATTAAAATATCCAAAATACATAAAACTTTAATATAATAAACCACACACACACACAACTAAAACAATAACTAAAATACCTCTCTGTCTCTGTTAACAAAAATAGCTCTTGAATTAATAATACACATTTGGCACAGGATATATGTTACCAGCTCAGCAAACATGGTTATGAGCTTTTTAGGTTTGTAATGTGGTCAGTATTCCAGCGTTTCGCCTATTTGTGTGTGTGTGTGTGTGTGTGTGTGTTTGTGTGTCTGTGTGTGTGTTTACCTGTCTCGTGAACTCTGGAGCGAATCAAACAAACACACAGTAAACGTCAGCACAGCTCAGGTCCTAATACTGTAACTCATGATGAGTGTCTGTGTTTATTGTCAAGTGTAAAGTGAGTGAGGTCAGCAGGAGTGTGGAGGGAGGTCACTCACACTGAGTCTCAGTGCAAACCAACCGCATCACTTTCTGTTTCTCCCTGTGTGAGTGAGTGGACCAGTCCGGGGACAGTGTGTGTGTGTGTGTGAGTGCAAACTGGTAGGAGCATGTGCAAATGTTTATTTTAAATGTACAAATGGCCTTGCAGAACGGACGTTCCCCATCCCTGGGTCACACTAACAGCCAGACCTCCAGAGACGGACGTCTTCAGGTGTGCTCCTCATATTGAGGCGCCTGGATGTTGACTGGCCAGCTGGGAGTGGGGGGAGGCAAAAGGCAGACTTTACAGGTGGGTGGGTGGGCACAGTACGATCAGGCTTGTTAGCAGCTGGAGAGAGACACACGGGGGAGCAGAAAGAAAAGAAACATGCCGGGCATGTAACAGTGGCTTTGATGTTTCTTTCAAAGTTGAACAAGGTCTTTCACTCTCTGACAGAAAGACATATTGCATTTGTCTTTATCACCGTCATGCAAAGTCAGTTATTTGAATACCCTTTTTAGACCATGTTCCTTTTATTACCTTTTCCCAGTTGCTTGCACTTATTCTGTTTTGTTTGCACTTAGAGTTTTATTGTCTCTTGAACAGGAATATGTGGAATATGTGATGTTAAAACCAAAATAGCTTCTCCAGTCAGAGAGGGTCACATAGCAAGTTATTTTAAAGTGAAAAAAGATTTTCTTCATTCACAGTTTCAATGAGGAACAGTTATAATGTGTGATTTCAGTATAATTTTGCATGAAGTAATAAAAAGCTCCACATGAGGTTGAACCTTTTAGAATTCTTGCAGCGTCTGTGACTGTTACAGTTGACTGGACCATGTTGTAAATGGACCCAGACGCTTGACAGCTTGTACATAGGTCCAAAGACAATAATTACTTTTTTATGACAAGAGTCCAGACTTTCAGGTGAGAGGGAAAGGGAAGGCGTGGTGTTGGGGTAGCTCAGGTGAGCACCTCCGGCTGCAGCAGGAGGGGGATTAGCTAATCTAGTTAATCTATATGTCTGCCCCATTAAAAGGTCCAGTGTAGCATTTATGTGAAAGAGATCTGTTAGCAGAAATTTAATATAAATTAGTGCGTAATCATCTAAATTGTATTAATCTTTGTTTTCTTGACCCTAGAACGGACCCTTTGTATTTAAATTCTTTATATTTCCACCGGGAGCGGGTCTTCTCTATGGAGGCCACCATGTTTGTTTTCAGTAATCCAAACTGGGCAGACTAAAGACCTTTTGTGTTTTTATGATAACTGTAGGCTACCACAGGTTCTCTTTCATGTTTGGAAGGGGAGGGTGAGGTGAGGGGTGATCAGCTGCAACATGCAACTTCACTTAAAGATGTCACTGAATTCTACACACTGTACCTTTAAGCAGGAGAGTGATTAACCAACTGGAGTCGACTAATGCTAATCAGCCGGAGCCCACAGTGAGGTGAGCGGATACTGTGTTGACAAGACTTGTTGGAGAGAAGCCGTGCTGTGCACAAGAGACTTTATGTTTGAGTTGATTTATGTTAATAAAGTACGGTACCAGTAAGCGCCTGTCGTCTGGTTTGTGTTGGAAAACACAGCAGCAGGGGATTTTGCTTCAATGCCCTCAAGGCATAAAGGCAAACTAAGATCCCATTAATCTATATCTAACATTATCATTGTTTTTAGACCAATGTCCTATTAAAACACACTCCTGAGGTGTTGCTCTCAAATTTCCAATTACATGAGAGAAACAATAATGATCACACGCAATTTATCAATTCAGTAGCCCATGATTCGGCACAACAGGATTGCATTAAAAGCTTGCAGGCAGCACAGGGCGTACATACATCTAAGCAATGTCTCTGCCTCTATATAAATAAGAGAAGAGAACAGGATGGCTATTTACTGTTATGAAGGAAGCATAACAGTAAACACACAACATGCTGCCCCGACCTCCTCAGAGACAACGAGCTACACAAGAATACTTAACCTGAGTGCTGCAGACATTATTCACAGACACTCCTGCTGCAGTGTTCTGGCTTTTAAACAGCCATTTGCAAATGAGAACCCCACTCATATATCTTCAAGATGACTTGTGAGGTTCAACCGTCTGTTTTTAACTTAAAGATCTTTCATCGGCTCAGCTGTGATCCATTGTGCTCCTCTTCTATGAGAACGCCATTTAAACTGCACCTTTCAAAGCTGCAGAGGAGCTGTCACGGTGGGACAGATTTCCTCAACCCTGTTATCTCACAATCACAATCTTAATTATCTGGTTGTCTCCAGATAACAAGCTCTTCCCCTGTGACCACATAATTATTATCTTGTCATCCTGAGATAACAAACTGTGTATCCTTGTGTAAAAGAGGAGCAGCTTCATAAAAGCACGTCTTCACATCTGGCATCCAGCTCCAACAGATACAGATTGTTATTGACAGATTCCTTTGTTGTCGTTGCACAGAGGACAGCAGAATTTGTAGCAATCCACAGGTGCACTGACGCAAAAGACAACAAACTCTACTAATCAAAGTGTACAAGACAAAAGACAATATCAAAAGAGAAACAATCCAATACAAGCTGAATTATTGCACTTGGGGTTTTGCACGTGTGAGAGATGAGAGGGCAGGTGGTTTCATAACAAAACCAAAAACTCTAAATATATCTTCATTGCATCAAACAGCAGAGTGCAGAGCCAGCGTCTGGGTGCATCTCTAAATCCCTGAAGTTATACACACTTTAGTACCGTTGAACAAGTTAAAATTTGTTATTGTAAATAATTCATTTATTGAAACACATTGAAAAATATAAAACATTCCCAACATCTTAATGAACACATGAGGAATTAGGGGATGTTGGCACGTTTTGCGCCAAACAAGTCCGGAGCTTAACCTGGGGTTGGGTGATATCGCTCTATTCAACAATCTCTTTGCATTCTTCATAGGTGAAAGACAAACGTTATGTCTGTAACTGCTCCAGTGACTCATGTCTGATCAGAAAGTGGGGTCCTGGCTGTGAGGACCTGTGAGGACCCCTGTCCCCTTCAGACAGGCAGCTCCTCCCGGGGGCCCCGGCATGCACGAGCTGCTGAAGCTGCAACAATGAGGAGGCAGGTCCCCAGCAGCAGCACCAGAGGCCATTATCCCAACGCATTGTTTGATCATGTCTGCAAAAAGAGAGAGAGAGTGTGGTCTGGCTATGCGTGTGTGCGTGTGTGTGTGTGTGTGTTCATACAGCTGACCATTGTGTCTTCTCCTTATAATTGACCACCTCCCAGCCCTCTTTGCCTCCTATAGAAAACGCCTAAGTGATCACTTATAGTTGCCGTGCTAGTGCACAGGACCTTGATTAATGGTGTTTAGATAGACTGCCTCGGTCGGTTCACTTCACTAAATCATAGGGCAGGGGAGGCTTTATTAAGCAAACCAGAGGCGAATACGAGTTTAATGGTGCAAACTTGCAGGTTCATGAACACAACATGGGGTGGCTGTGGCTGAGATGGAGGAGCGGTTGTAGATCGGTTGCCCTCCAATCAGAGGGTCGGCGGTTTGATCCCAGTCTTCCCCATCTGCATGCCGAAGGGTCTTTGGGCAAAATACTGGACCCTGAATTGCCCCTGATAGAAAATAAGAGCTCCCCATAGATGCACTGTGTGTCTGAATGTGTGAACGGAAATCACCTGTACTGAATAGTACTGAGTGCCTTTCAAGACTAGAACAGTGATGTGAAAATAGAGACCATTCACAACATCTGCTTTTCTGTTAATCATTTAAGCTGCAGCAGGGCAGTAACTAAAAGTGCTGATTAAATACACAGTTAAGAATCTGTGCACATCTAAAGTTATCTCAATTAAGAAAAATGTAAGAACTCTTCAGTAATGTTGAAAGATTTATCTGCAGGAAAAGCAAACAGCATTTCTTCCTGCTGGAGTCTCCAGTGTGAAATGTGTCTAGTGAATGCAGCATGTGATTGCTAATCAAAGTCAGTCAAAGAAAACCACAAGCTTGAGGCATCGTTTCCCGCACTGCTTCATGAGGTTATTCTAGGTGCATCTTGAGGTGTAAGCCACTTATTTCATGTTTCCACTCTGCCACTGAGAGATGTCATTATACTGTCAGTCTAAAGCTTTAGCTGTGGCCATTATTTTTGCAGCAATAGTGTCTGTCCCTGACTGAGGCAAGAACTCATGAGTGGAAGCAAGTTCACTGATAAGAAGCTTTTGGATCAAGTGTTCTCTTTTTTTCCCTCTCCAGATAAATGACAAAGCACAGTTCATGAGGGGACATATTTGCAGTGTTGTGCGATGGATGTGTACTTTTTACTCCGAGGTGTCTGCACACTTGTCAGAACGTTGGCACACGTATTCCATGAGGGCTGATTAAGGCTTCATTTGCATTTGCTGCTGAATCTTAATCAGCCATGAATGTGGGGTGTTGTCATGACACTTAACTGTCATGAATAAATAGGACGGCAACTGTTTACACTTTACAATATGTCGAGGAGGCCATAGAACACCTGAATGAGAACCGCTGGATCTTCCAGTGCAGCAAACCAAAAGGTTGTGAACCACAAGCTCTGGTATCACTGGGGGATGAGCTGATTCATTGTATTCAATGTTGAAGCTTTTCTGACTGAGCTTGTGGGGCAGGACCATGTCACAGTATGGGTTTAATATAAATCAATGATGGTTCGCTTCACATTTGCGGAGAAGTCATGTGGCCCATCGTTAAATGCAGTGTATGGTCAGGACGTAAGAGCAGACCAGAGCTCCACAAGTGTTATGGGCTTCAGCACTTTAGATGAAGATCCTCATCAGAGCTGTTCAATACAATTATTTATCAGAAATCTAAGAATAACTAGCTTAAAACAGATTAAAGAAATCCAGCACAAGTGTATTAATTTGCTTTCTGCTGATATCGCTTGAAACGCTAATCAAAATATTTATTAGAACCACATTTCATGTTTCGTATTTAGTCAATTATGGCTCCTTTCTTCTCAGAGGATGGGATAATATTCCTCTTGCAATTTTTTGATTTGCATTTTACATCTGTTCCTCGGATGTTGTTGTTGTTGTTGTTTGTTGACTTTCTGTCACACTTGCTGTTATTAGCATTGCTTTTTAGTACCACATCAACATGTTACTTAGAGGAAATCCCAAATTAACTTTCAGTTGGCATTGCTCTCACACTGTCACTAAATGTTGAATGCAGTGTACTAAATATAAAGTAGTACTTCTAAATCTAATTTGGTGTTAATAGCTTCCTTTTACTTTATATTAAGTTATCTTTATATTAAGTATATAAAAGTAAAGGTCTAGGTTGTAAAGGTGTTAGGAGGGTAAAGTCCTTGACATATTCTAGACTGACTGTATTTTCAGATTTTCTGAATTTCTGACTTGTCATGAATTTAGAAAATGGTCATTACTTCCCCATCAACATCCTCAATATGAGTTGTATAATTGCCCTTTTCACAGCCTCTCCCTTGAGTCGTACATTTTTGTATTTAATGACAGATTCTTGGCACTTGATTCCTGTTCTACAAGTGGTGCACAATGCCAGCAGTGACAAAGATGGAGATACAGAGTTATTCCAGGACATTTGAGAATATGTGGGCCTATTATACTGTGGAGCAATAGGCCGACTGCTCCACTCATCTCCTTTCGCTTCCATTATTTCCCACTGATAAATGACTGCTGCAGCTGCAGCTGATAAGAGCCTCCCCTGCCTATTCATCAGCTCTCAATTCAAGGCTTTAAACTCGCAGCAGAGAAGGATCTACAGTAGTGGAGCTGGTGACTCATAGTTCACTATCAAGGAATGAGTGTTGATACAGACCAGCTGCATGTAACCAGGTGCACACAAACTCCCTCAGATGTATATCAATGCATTCTTTCTGTGCCTCGATGCAGATTGTGGTATCACGCTTTTATTTGAAATTTGAATTGTAAAAAAAAACAAAAACTTCAATGTGCCTAGAAGTGGTTGCAACTGATTGATACAGTATTTTAGTACATTTTCTTTGAAGTGTTTATAGCAGCAAAGCTCTAAAAATGGCACCATCAGGGTGTTTGCCGTGGTCTAGAGATTGAATTGTTACAATGAACATTTGGATGGAATGTCATGATATTATGTACGGGCATTCATGGTCCCCACAGGATGAATTGTAATGTCTCTGGTAATCCTGTGATCTTTTCTTCTATAGCCCTATACCAGCAGGTATCTTGACTATTGGAGTTGAAATTCAGGACAAAAATTCATGCTCCCCAGTCCCCATTTTGATGATCTGCTTTTCATCTCAGATCAGACAGATTTTCTCTCAGTGTTGGAGCGGCAAATATCTAACAGTTAGGTCGTTAAATTCTCCACAGATAGTCATCCTTAGGGATAAATTCCAATGACAGACCATTGCTCTAGTTTTCACTTATTCGTAAAATAGCTTGATAACTTCGACATGGATATTTCGAGAAGAAATATTGAATTATATGCATCTTGGTAAAGGTCTGATTATTTTTAAGCGGAAGGATAACATCCATGTTTTTAAGTATCCCTGGCTCTCACTCCCATTCTTTGCAAAACTACCTTTTAATGTACAGACACCTGAACTGTTCTGGGAAAGGAGCCTTCCCCAAGTCCTGACTCCCAATGTTTGCATTAGGAGTAAACATTTAGTACATGGCAGTGTGAGGGGGTGGGCAAGTTCTTTGAGCTCGGCTTGCCTCCTCCGACACAGCCAAGAAGCAAACGCCTTGCAGCCTGACTCACTGGTAATCCAGGATGGAAAGCGTGTGAGCGACAGCCTGTATCTGTGCTGTCACATCCCATCGCTCAGACAATGTATCACTCCATTCATGGCACAACTGCGCTTTGATGTGCCTTGATACACCCAGTAACACTGTCCTCTTTTAAGCTGGTAAGTGGGTGGATGTTGCTGAGTCTTAATCTGTATATCTACATGGTTCCCTTCTCTGTGATCAAGCTCGCGAACTTCAAATATGAGCTGCGGGGCCCGTAAGTGTGTTTGGCAAGGGAAGGGCATGGATTTATGAAGCATAATTACCGTTAATAACCTTAGGCCTTGCAAGGTTTCTTTTCAACACTGCTTATGTAAATATTATCTTAAGGCACTCGATAAATTAAACAGCTCCACTCGTTGGCATAGCCTTGTGCAGACGTGCGAGGAGCCAGGAAGAAAGAGCCAGATTATTGTAGAACAGAATGACGTGCTCGCTGTGGACAGAATGAAAAGATAATCTATTGTTGTAGCCGGGCGAGACGGTGCTAATACCTTCACAGTCTGCATGGCCTATATTTTAAGGCGAAAGGAAATAATGAACTTAGATTAATGATTTTCTCCCAAAGCAAATGTGTATCATTTCCAAAATGAAGTCTGCCTGTGTCCCATTAAGAGAAAGAGGTATGTGTGCCTGCCTGGTTTGGCTCTGGGCATGTGAAGTCATCTGTATGCTATTTTGAGAGCCCAAACAAGATCAAAATTATGGCCTAAACGCACCGTGCAATAATGTGCGTGCTTCTTTTCCCCAGAGTTATGCAACTAGTTTCAGTGTATAAGGTGGAGTTTGTGGTTAGCACTCGGTATTTAGAGCCAACCCGGCCTGCAGACAATAAAAATGTATTTTAATGTTTACATGAAACGGCCCTGACTGTGTGTTCCCTCTAAATGCCGTCTCGCCAGAGAAAGATCAATAGCTTTACTGTTCCTATTATTCCGACTCAAGCATCTGGGATGTATGAAGATTGAATTAATGAGCACGACATGCAACATTCTACGCTGCCCCCCCCACCCCCCCACCCCTGCTCACCATTGATTTAAGCTCATCAAAACCTCATTGTGAGAAAGTGTGGTTAGCTTCAAATGATCTCAACTGGCTCCAGTCAATTAGGCTGCGAATAAGCCTTCCTGTGGCTGACACTTCTTCTTGTTAAGATGACAGTGATGACAAGGGCCATCGAATAAAAGATATTGATGAAAAGCAAGTTGATTAATACGTTAACAGCCGGCTGGTAAACAATAAATGTCTGACTTTTGTTGCTGGCCCCGTGTGCATTCATCTGTTGTGAGAAAATGTGCTGAATCACCAGAATTTGATTTTATCTCAGCACAGCAGAAGTGGCCGCAAGTGAAAATAATTCAGATTTCTTAGAATGTAAGGACTTATTCCCCATCACCACTGCAACTGTTCTCAACCTGTCTAAGTTGACATGCTGCAAACTCTTTCAGAATAACTTTGTTTGGTTCGATTTACCAGAAAAAACACATCTGACAATAACACAATACAGAGGAACAACAAACAAAAAGCTCCAACTTGATCAAACTTGTATAAACTCCTCTCTGTCACAGTTTCAACAAAAACATAAAAAGCCTCATAATGGTAAGATTTATTTATTTATTGCGTTAACTTTAGCTACGGGTAAAATAACTGAGTAGAACAGCAGTAGAAAATAGCAGTCAAAGAAAGGAAAGGACACCAAGAAATGTTTAATCCTGTGCCTATTAATTACCTTGCTGAATAATCTATATATAACTAACCCTTTTAGCTTTTGCTTGGTTTCATACGTAGTATGTGTAATAGAGCCCACAGATCTTTAGATAACTTTTGCGACAACAACTTTGTTTAAATAGCCTGTATTAATTTCTCATCCTCAGACCACAAAGAAAAGACAAGCATTAAATATAGTAAGAAGGGAGTTCCAAAAGAAAAACATTTTCTTTAAAAACATAAAGGACACCAAACTTAATATGAGTGGGTTACCATCATTTAAAAAAAAACCTGCATTAAGATGTTGAGTATTTCCGGCAACATGACGAATGTGGTTCAATGAGGACTCCACTAAAGTTCTAGGGTGATGAAAAGACCGTGACCTCACAAATACATGAAACTACCTGTAATGTTTCCATCAGGTTTCCTTCATTGTTTGTCACCGTCTAAGATTTGACAGGAACTCGTATCACGACACCTCCCTGCATCCTCCTCTACTGTTATCGTTGAACTGCATCCAACTGGAAAACTGGCATCACCAGCTGTTAACAAACCAACCCCTGGTGCATTTATATCCACTATATAAATACATTGAATGGAACAATAGATACTATGTTTAACAGCTAAAATCCAAACTCAAGTTTCCCATTGACACTGTTCATGATAAGGTTAAGCTCCATGTTACACAGAGGCATGTGAGCTGCTATCGCTAAAGGCTGTGCAGAAGATAATAAATAAACAGAGCGTTGAAACAACACTCAGGATTGAATCGACAGGGCAATTTAATTAATTAAATAAATGAAAACAATTATTTGCATGAATTAATTCACCAAATTGAGAACACCCCATGTGCTAAAACACAGGCTCTAACACACAGCTTACATCCTGCATGCTTCCAAGTAATTGCGTGAACTCAACTACCAGTAAATCCAGTTCCTGCTGCTACAATAACAATATTAAGTCAAGCGAGCAATGATGAGTGATAAGTGATGTTTGGCAAGCACAAAAACACGAGGACAATGGGATAAAATGGTTCCTACAAGTTATTTTCCACTCCCATCTCAACTTGTAAAGCATTTTAATTACAATCCAGACTGTGTGTTGTCAAATTATTTCCTAATTGTACCTTTTTAGTTTTAAAGGGAGGAGGTCTGACCTCTAAACACAACATCAGCAGTTAGAGAATGAGATGTAAGCTGAACGCGGGAAGAAATGTACAAAAAAAACAAAAACACAAAGCAATTCAGAGAGTGCCCAGGGAAACTACTACCTCCCTTTCCCAGACGCATTTGTCTCCAAACAAAACAATAAAACCAGCCAGCCAGTAGCTGTTAATTTCCTCTTTGCTTCAATTGACTCAATAAGCCTTGCTCTCCCCTCAGAGACAGCAGCAGCAGCAGCTACTCCACAGGTGAAGGCAGAGGAAAGAGGAGGAAATGGAGGGAGGAAGAAAACAATAGGATTGAGTGCCAGAGAGAAAATTGTCTGAGGACTTGACATCTTCAGGGTCTGTGTGAGGCTGTAACAAGCAGGTTTTGTCAAACAACAGACAAGTGGGTTGTAACCCTCCCAAACAAATTGGAACCATTTAAAGAATTTAAGCATATGAAAATATTTTTTCCAACACTGAAAAAATTAATCTGTTTTCTCTACAGTTTTTCTATCTGGAAATACTGAGTCTGCTGAACCTGCTTAAACATCTTTCTTACACAGTCAGCAGCTTTTCTGAGAAAGCCTCATAGAAACATCTTTTCCACTGAAACAAGACAACAGCTGAAGCCATTTTTTTTATCAAACATCACCATTACACTAAACAGAACATTTAAAAGGGCCATTCAACTATGTGACGCTTGGTGAAATGTCATGATTTCATAACAGCAGAAATATTCAGCGTATGGATGAAGAAACGTAGAAAATCAGTTTTAAGTGAGTGATAACAAGAGAAGCATGTTAGATAATGTATAGATGTAGATAATCCTGAAATCTAATGCTGTGAGAGACATTCCCTCTGGTGGCTGGTTGCAGCAGGTACTGATTGTTTCATAAATCACACCTCCTCCATGTTAGTGGATGGGTAATTGGCCAAAATAAAAAATCTAAGGACACATACGATAATTCTTATCACACTGATGTTTATTCAAATACATTTTTTTCTGTTAAGTTTGGTCTTAATTAGTTATTTGATGATTAAAAATCAGGTGGAACATCATGATTGAGCCTACTTACTTCTGAATGGTCAAGTACAGTATCTACAGCACCTTGATACCCCGGCTCCATGCTGCTGTGCAGAATACAGCTCCAAATGACATCATCGCTCATATGAGAGTTCGTTCAAGTTTCATCCGGTGATTTCTTTACAAAAACACCCCAACAAGAAAAATAGAAGATAAAAGAGCTTGGTCTGAACCGACCTGATTTACAAATTCATCTGTAAGTGATGAGGACGACCTGACACCCGGTGCTCCTCCCGCTGCTGTTATGAGAAACAGAGGTGACAAACCCGAGGTGGTGTAAGTAATGCATTCTACTGCTTCACCAGGGGTGCGAGACCTAAACATCTCTCCGAATCGTATGTCATGTTGTTTTGTAAAACAAAAACAAAAATGCAAACCACCAATAAAAAGAAATTTGATCGCCAGCCGCCACTGGTGAGAAGGATGTGTCGTCGATCTATATATACAGTTTATGTCTTGGCACAGCCAACTTTGTGACACACCATTTTCATGATCAATGATGACACTTAGGCTATAGTCCCAGCCCTAATACTGTGGAGAGCTGTTTGTCTCTTTATTCAAAATTCATTAGTAATGAATGTGTAGCACTGTTCAAATCACCAAATTCAGAAAGTTTAAAGTGGTTCAGATGACTGGTCCTTACAGACAGAGATTCCTCATATATATATACTGCAGGGTTCCAGTGTTCTGGTGTATACACTGTTCAGTCTATGTTTGTTCTCATTCATTTGGACCTGTCATCGACCCCACTGTTATTTAAATACGTCTAACAAATGTAACCAAACATAAAGGAAGGCAGACTGGTCTTCAGCCCTGCAGTTCCTCAGTCTGAAACGTCCTCTCCTCCACCACGTGTTTATCATTCAGGACATGCCAGCTACATCTTAGAAGAGTCACCCTGGTTAATACTCCTGCCTTTCAGCTGGCGTCAATGTGATCCAGGAGTTTATGCTAATTCTACCACAGGGATCACTGCAGCAGCACAAGAGCATTCACTAAATACCTCATCTAAAGACAAGCTCCGTGTTGCTAAATGCCACAAACCCAGTGTCCTGCCAAATGAGGTATCGCACGTACCAGCTCCGAATTTGAAATCCTTCCACACCGGTGTTGTGGGTCCAAACCAAACCTGCACTAGTGGCATCATGACCTGCTCCCATTGAATGTCTTCAGAGCCTGACTCATAACACAACCGCTGTTGTCTGTGAAGGGAAGTGTGAACTCTCATGATAGCAGAGCTGGTGGAGGCCCGGTGCAGAATTATAATCAGCTCTTTTGAACAGAAAATTCCTCCTGCACTGTGCGTACTCCTGATCCTTGGCAACTTTTAATTAGTGTTTGTCCTTCAAGCCTGCGCTCCTCACAGCTATTAAGGCCCTTAAGCCCTTTGCAAATTAATTATAAAAGACTAAGCAATCATGGTAATTCAATTTGGCCCTCGGCATCAGGCCTGGTCTTTGACCTGACTCCAGTTTGCCTTTCTGCGGGGACAAAGGGTGGAGTGGGGTGATAACATAAATATGAAACGATCTTGTTGCTACTTCAAATCACACATTTAACTACCACTTAGTCAGATACCTGATGTACTCGTCTATTTTTTATGATTGGTTGCATTTGCTAGTGGATGTAATAAACTTGTTTTCTTAACAGACTGTCACATACTTTTTTTACTTTGCAAGCCTGGTGATATTTCTCTTATTTTCCTCAAACCTCCTTTAAAAAAGAAACTGAAACTAACACTTTATCCATCTGAGTACAGCCTGTGCAGCCAGAGCCGGATCACACAAGTTCTGATTCTGACATTTGCCAAATTGTTCCCTTTCTCCCACCGTCCTACCAAACTTCCAGTCATAAAATGAAAGCATCACAACCTTAAATACGTTTACAAATTCTAGCTGAGTCCTGTGACAAAGTTCAACTGCTGTGCACAGTGCAGGTTGTTCCAGACAGATGATACATGTTTTCCCTCAGGGTTAACCGTACATGTTTCTGTGTGTGCTCACTGCTGTCACGGTTCAGTGCTACAAACCTGTACCGACCCATGCTCTCCACTTTGACTCATGCTGGCTGCTGCTGCTGCTGAGACCAGCTCTCGTACAGATTTGCTGTAGCCAGTACGCTGAAGAATGGTTAAGATACTTCTAGAAAGAGTCAAGGCTCAACAGATCTGCTCAGGTACCAGAATCAAAGAATAACCTCGGTGCTCAAAGCCTCTGAGGTTGTGAGCCTGTTTCTACTGTGGACTATTGAAACAAACCCTCACCTGTAGAGACTCACTCCTGAAGTTCAAATTGCTTTTATTTTCATTTAGATTTAAATACTTTCATAATTAAAAACTTAAAGGAATATTATTATACTGTTATCTCCAGACTATAATTTCTTTCTAATAATGTCATGATACTACACACGTATGAGTTTTGTAGTATCAACACAAATAGACAGGTACTCAGCTGAGCACATATTTACTTTTATATCTTTAAATTCCTACAAACTTTACCAAACTCTATATAATTCACAAACATTCCAAAATAGCCATATCTCCCATTGTTAAAGAAAGGGAAAAAGAAGTTAATGGAATTTTTGCATAATCCTTCTCATAGACATACAAACAAATAGGCAAAGAAAACATGACCTCCTCAGTGAAGATGATTTGTCGAAAAGTAAAGTATTAAATTATAAACCATCAATTGATTTCATATGTTATCAGCTCTTCATGCAGAGAGATGTATTATTTTTATTTCTGATGTGAGGCGAAAGGTGTTTTAAGGACAATGGAGCAAAGTCTGACATTAATAAAATACTAGAAGCAATTATCATTAAGGAGCAGGTTAATTACTGCAGTCTAGCTGATCTTCAGTAGCAGCTGGGAAAATGGCACCCACGCACACACGCACACACACACACACACACACACACACACACACACACACACACACACACACAAACACACACACACACACACACACACACAAACACACAAACATGTGCATATACCAGCGTTTACACACACACACACAGGGCCTCAGGGGAGAATCAACTTTTTCTGGGTCTCACCTAAAGTTTCAGCTACAGTTAAAGTTCATTCTTACATACAAGGCTCAACTTTTAGGAGCTTTCTGCTGGTTGCTGTAACCTGCCGGAAACCTAATAACGTAAATTATTTATGACAAAAAAAGGGAAGGTAGAAAGGCCACTTAAAGCAGACTACTACTTATATGTACTGAAATCTTTGTATATAGAAATAATAAAGAGGAGCTACTATTAGGAAAAGAATTAGTCTGATTATATTCATGTGGAGTCATGTCCGGTCTAGTGCCCAACAGGAGCTGAACTGCACACAGCAACACAGTGGCTACCACAGGAAGCTAGGCGTTAAACTAGGCCAATTTGACTTTGGGGATTGGCTGGTCTGAGCTCAGGTGGTGGAAAGGCGGTGACATCAGAACCACGGACCTGGAAGTTACACCACCCCACAGAGTCCTGTTCTAGTTATGTCATTTAAAAATGTGCGGTGCCTGAAATGTCCCTCGTAGCAAAATGTTCAGTCTGCCCTTCCTCTATAAAACAAACTGTAAAATAAAGGAGAAGGATATTTGTAAGTGTCCAGATGCCACTTTTATGAGGCAGCAGCTCATTTTCCAACCCAGCTGAGTGATGAAAATCACTACACTTTCCAACAGGGAATGAGAAAAGTCTTGTTCTCAAGCCAGCAAAGATAAATGACTAAATAGCATCACTGTATCTGATTTAAGCCTGTGATACAAAACAAATCAATGTCATATTTCTATTTGCTCTCTCCACGACTTGCATTTTACTTACTGCTTTAAAAATACTACTTTTATGTTGTGTGTCAAGTGCAAACTAGGACTGTAGCTGACTAAGAACTTTGTCAGACAAAAAACAGCCGGCAGTTCAATTTGAATATTTGACAATTTGTTCATTTCTTTCATATTGGCATTATTTTATGGATCTGACAGATTGTAAAATGGGGTTTGATGGGATGTTTTATTGTGACAGCAACTTTCATGTAATATAGTCGGTGCCTGTCGCAGACATCTTCACCAAATAGATAGAAGTTGATGGAGTGAAATGATTTCACTCCAGAGAGCAGCGTGACAGAGAGGAGTGCTCGCTGTGCAGCTACTTATGGACCGAAATGTCCTCATAAGCCCACTACACACTGACGTGAAACTAATGCTCAACTTAAATCACCCCTGTCAGGGGGATGTCAAATGCAATCATATTTCAAACTAAAATCATGCAGAACACAAACCTCCGCCAAGAACAAGCAATCCTTCACATGTATGTGCAGCTCTTCTATACTTAGGAAGGAGAAGAAAAGAGAAAGTGCTCTCAAAATCTATCACTGTGAATTTGTCTTTTTTTAACATCAAAATCAATACACTATTTCCTGAGATGTTGACAAAAACTTCCAAAGAATTGTATTATTCTTAGCAGTTATATGCAAAGAATATTATTCCATGCAGTTATCCCTGGTCAACGTCTGAAGTTTGGTGCTCACCGGTTGATGACTTTTTGCAAAAGAACACACGTGTCCAAATGTCACCTCATTCCAGTATTGTTCAGCCTGGTTTAGGTCTCTATGTAGGATGAGGCCGTGCTTCTGTCCACAATTCACAATCAAATGTTATGTACTGCAAAACAATAGTTCAGTGTTTGTAGTACACGTTTGACGTCACTGATAAGACAGAAATCCATTACAAGCATCCAGCATCTTGGTATTCTATGGTCAGCTACTCAATTAGTGGAGCAGAGATAAATGGGATCTACAAAGTGAGTTGTCTGCCATGTGAGGATTTGGGTTTAAACACCTATAAAAGACAGCTTTTAGAATTGGCTGGTATTACACAGAGTTAACTTGTATCACTCAGCCTTATCCTCCTCGATACACCGAGCATTGCTTGGGCCGGGTCTCTTGAGCCTTCTTTCAGCAGCTCGCTAGATTTTACATCACACTGACTGCAGTTCTTTATCATGTGGTAGAAAACAGAATTGCAGAAGCATATCCCCCCCCTTAAAAAAAAGGTTTTGTGGTTGCTGTACAAATTGCTGGTGATCGGCTTGATTTTTTTGACTTTATAATCATGTTGGTTGTTTTGACCTTGGAGTGTAGTGAATAGAAGCTTCAAAACATTAAAGACTTAAAGATATTACAGTTTGTAACTTATTAACAGTGCATTTTATCACAGTTAGTTCGTAATAGTCACACTTTTACTCAATTCTGACTAAAGCTTGTAAAATGTATAGGTATTAGGTAATAAATACAATTGGAATGAATGGACATCCATAGATAAAACATATTCATGAATCATAAAAACTCAGATTGTATGTCATAATAATGTGCCAAGGAAAATTTGGCAAGTTTGATCGTTATGTAACAAGAGACTTGAGTAGAGAACAACACACAACCTCTCCTCACGTTTCTTCTACAGATAAACATTGATTTCCTACATTGCCACTCTGGAATCCCAGTAGAGGAAAGTGGTCGTAGCGACAGAGAACTTAAATCCCCGTCAATGTTGTCAAACAAGGATGTTCAGCAGGTGACGAGGCAGACAGCAGCATAACTTATCAACGCACGATATCAATACGAGCCAAGAAAACCAATATTTAGAGCTAATGTTAGTTCTATTAACCTTTGAGTAATAGCAGGAAAAGTCATTTTTAAATTCAAATTGTCATTTCAGATAAAATACATGGTTTCTGGGTATGAAAGGAGAAGCTTGAGAATTCACGTCCAAAAGCGATTGACTGGGACAGTGAAGTACGCCAGTGAATTTAGTCGGACGACATTAGTCGTAGCGCTATCAGTCGCTGCAGCTGCTTCTGCTTGCCAATCAGGAATGACAGGGCTCTATATCTTTTAACACTGTTTAATACTGACTTGTAGGACTCCTCCATCCTGCTTCTACTCACCAAGAGAACTTTAGTGTTTCGCAAACACTCTCTAGTGTGAACAGAACTAAAACGACTGAGTAATGCCGGAGCTCAAACCCTCCAAACTGTCAAATGTGCTGGTGAGAAACAGTGGCTGACACAACGTAACTGTCAGTGATCGATATGGAATTATGGAGAGTAATCTAAGACAAATTGTCCGAGGGAGTTTAATCAGAAATTGCATTGTTTTACTTTGTCGTCAATGTCATCAACAGTACAGCTGATTGACAGAAAGCACGCAGATACATCTTTGCAGTACTATGATCATATCTGGAATCTGTTCAGGGGGACAGCTCATATTAATGGAAAAGGTCAAATCGGGACAACGTGTGTCTGCATGGAATATCTGCTGCTTTCATTAAGGAACAAGTTGTTCCCAATGGTTAACTCAGCCCCTGAGTATAAACCACATTCTGCTATACAAGTATTATATCTATATATATACATAACTAATAACCAATATAATGAACATGTATGGAGATATTAGATAAGAAAAAAAATAGAAACCTTTTTTTTCTTCATAAGAAAGAAGTGTGAACGTGTGTTTGTGTATGTGTGTATCAGCCCCATGAGAGGAGGCGATTGTTTGATTGCAGAGCACAGATATGTGTATATAGCAGGGCCTGGAGGTCAGCGCGGTAAACAATACTCCCCGTGATAAATCCTCCTGTCGGCTCGCTCTGTGTGCCTCGCTCTTTTGATTTATTCCTTCAGAGAGCACGAGGAGAAGGCAAAAAGAACACAGAGATAAATAATTCACAGGGACATTAACATCAAAGAGGGCCGCGGGGAAACAACAACACGACCATTTGGGTCGATGTGCCGTTTTGGATTAAACCAGACATAGTATATGTGTGTGTGTGGGTCTGTGTGTTTAATATGGCCTTGCTGAGAGAGAGAGAGAGAGAGAGAGAGAGGCTCGCTGCAAGGTAGGTAGACGTTACAGCATGCACGCACACACACACACACACACGGGATCCCCTGCTCTATTTCACTGCAGGAGACAAGGGTGCAGATCAGAGAGGAGAGCAGGACTAATTGATGCCTATGTTTTTGAATTACTTCAGCTGCAACCGCTCATTCCCCAAGGACGACAAGGTGTTCTCTGACCCCCCGATTGTTGTTATGATGATAAATAAGGAAAATTAGCCCCCAGCTGATTGCCTTGGTAGTGTACATGCCCACAGGGACGCATCTCGCTGGTGAATTGCTCCGTGTGGTGGCAATGTCTCATCAAGCACTGTCATAACATGCCCAGCCAGCGCATTAGAAGGGTCGTCGCTAATTGCCAGAGGCCCTGATGCCTCTCTCCTTGATACTTTCCTTTCCCAAGTGTCTGTTGGTGCGTTTGTTTCGTGCGAGGAGAGCCTCTGGCCCATATGGAAATGAAGACTAATTATGGAGCACAAGAAGCCTACTAGGCTAATTTGGGTGGAGTAAACAATAAAGGTTAATTAAGGCCAAAACGATGTCATGTTTATTTTTTGTGAGTGTTGAAATTCAGGGTTTTTGGTGAAAAACTGAAGTGACAGATCAGTTTATCAGAGAGATCCCCCTCACATCTGACTTCTCCTTTTTCATTCAAACCATAGGAACTTTAATCCACCTCCCACTTCCTCAAACTTCTGTCTGTCTGTCTGGTTGAATAAAGATGGAACATATATCTCAAGGACGTTCATCTCATCGGCTTCACACTTGGCATTTGTGTTATTAAGGGCCAAAGGAAGTGGAGTGTTGAATTTGGTGTGATATAGACACACAATACTTTCAATATTCATATAAACGGAAACGTGTCTCAGAGGCCAAAACTGACCTAATCAGAAATAATAATAATACATTTTTATTAAACCAAATCAGACTGCCACAAATATTCACAGGGGTCGCTGGTGCTGCGCTCCATCATGGCAACTACATTCATAGATTCACGTCCTGTTTGGAAATGTGTGTTCAAAGTAAAAGCACAATGCTTTTATCTTGTAAAGTTTTAAACTCTGTCAAGACATTGTTTCATTTATTTACAGACCTCTGAAATAGTTGACATGCGAAGTATGAATAAATAACGCCAATTAAGTAAACTGTTTAAATCTATATGAAAGCCACACATGTGAACAGTAAAAAAAAAAACGAGTTCTGTTTCATTTTGTGAAACACATGCAAAAAAAAAGAGGCAGGTTCAGAAAGGGCAGTGCACTTGTCCCTTTTATTCCTCACAGACAAATTTAACTAATTCCAATGGTGGTTAAGACAAACATTCACTGGAGGCAGCTGGAAGGAGGCGAGCTAGTGTTTCACTCACACACACGGCCACAGCAAATACAAAGGGCAATGCTGACTTAGTATTTACAGCAGCTCAAACATGACTTGTTAAAATGCTGGTTCAGTGATTATTAATTATGTGTAAGTATGGCCCAGATTATGCCCCTCAACACGTGCAGCTTGTGCTACGAAAAAATTAGGTTACCAGTAAACAACTGAGATAATAGTCTGTGACCCATGGAGACCATTAGGATTGAATGTAATTAGTCTGGGAACTGACTCTACACATTTGTTTATTTTGCTGTGGAAAAGGGAAAAAGTGGTGCGGGCACAAACACACACACGGGCCTGTGTTGTGTCCTGAGCAGCAGCAGCAGCTGGTCTCCGTTTAAAGCTGTGACTCAGTCTCTGTTCTGTCGGTGACCTTGAGGGGTCTCAGCGGACGTTCACTTATTCATCCATCCTCACTGAGGCTGCTCCTCTCTGATTGGTTGGCTGGCACGAGAACCCAAGCATCACTCTGTCTGACAAACCCTTTTTATTCCTTTGGACTGTGTGATTATCTGATGCTTTCACGTCACACATGACTAACTGGCTCAAACCTGATCCTTGTAGGTAAAATATGAGACCACTTGTATGATTTAAGTGTGGGGGGGGGGCAGCTCCGAAACTGTCAACAAAGTCGGATCCAGTCTTGGACTCATCCCTGAAGGCACCGTATCTGAAGGTATTCTAATAATGGCAGACTTGTGGTCAGTTCATAAGATCATGTTTGTCCACGTATTGTTTCAAGAGCAAGTTATTTTGTCAAAATAAGGATGATCACTGTTGGATTTACTTAAAATACAGATATATTTTTGCCGAAACAGTGTTGAAGCTGCCTAAATTGCAATTCCATTCCTAAAGCTGGTAATTTTCTTTTCTTCTAATCCTTGCATCCACTAATAAGCCTGACAAAGCAATGGGACTCTTTTCATTTAGTTTACTGTGTTGTAGCAGGACTCTGCATACAAGCTGTACCAGATAATTGCATTTCTCTCAATGTAAATAGAAAAACAGTGACTATAATTAATTTCTCAATCAATCTGAGCTGAGGAGTAGATTCATGCTCCATTTTTTCATCAATAATTCCTGGTTACCTCCACCAAGGAGGTTATGTTTTCCCCTGTGGCTGTTTGTTGGTTTATTTGTCGGTAGGAATTTCGAAGGAACTACTTTCGCAATTTCCACCGCGCTGGTTTTAAGTCTCTAGAGTTTCTACCTTCACTAGCTGGAGCTGTTATGGTGCGTTTGTTTCTCTGTCTGCCCTGCAGAGAGTTCCTCCTCTCTGTGGTCATGCTGGTGACCTCTGTGATATTGTGATCAAACAACTCCTTATTTTCTCACTCCAGGCCTTTTATAGTGGCCTTTCTCTGGATGGCCAAAATGTTTGTTTCTCTATGTGATGCTCACTTCTGACCATTTTCTTCCTGAAGGTCTGTGGGCTGAAACCAGTACGATGAGATTAAAAGGAAGATTTACTTTCACAAAACATTTGTGCTGTTCTGGTTTAATATCTTTGGAGAGCTTATTATCTACAATGAGGAACAACTCTTGCCTTTAAGTAGGCAATTTGAATTAAGGATATCCTGAAATGATACTTAATTATACTACTACTATACTTCAATTATTGACTCAGAGTGTAAAGGTTTAGTTTGAGGTATTACAGTGAAATGTTTTTGATCTGAATGTCGGGTATGGATCAGAAACTCTCCGACACCCCAGTGAAATCAACACGGCTGCTCGGAGTCTCTCCATCATAACTCTCTCTTTAGCGGCTCCCAGACGTCTGTAATTAATCACTAAGATCAGGAGAGACTTGTTCAAACTGCCAAATTACTCAGAAGAACAATTACATACAAAAAAACAAATATAAACTTCAGTTTCTTTCAGGTTTATGCCTCAGTATGTGAGATGCATGTGTGTTTCCATAATCTCAATTGGAATACACGTTGTGTGTTCTTAACAATTTATATCGTCAGATGTAGAGGTTGAATTCCTCCTGTTTACAGTGCATGCTTCACACGTCTTAATTCCTACATGCTGTGTTTTTTCTGTGCCCTATTATTTATACTAATGGAAAAAAAATGGAATGCACTTCAGATTATCCATCTCAGCGTGCCATAATTTAAATATTGTGATGATAAGGTTTAACAGACTCTTCCTCTGTGTTTTAGGATTACTTGTGCTTGCTATTGTGATGTGGTTGGAGAACAAGCCTGGAGTAGTGATGGTATTATGGGTGACAGATTTAAAAGGATAATCTCCCCTAAGGGTTTAACAACAATTTATAGAATGACTCATCTCTTTATCCTGCTGCATTAAAGCCTATAGGAGTCCCAACATAATTGACGCTGATGATCAATGATGGTGAACTTCAGAGAGGTTACAAAAAGCTTCAACATCGTCCATAAAGAAACAAAGAAACAGCTAGAGGTCTGTACTATGATACAACTGCAGCGGCCCATGACAACTCGCACCGTTGGTGGTCATTCTCTGACACTGGGATCTACTGTATTTCCATTATCAGTGGTGCATAGCCAGAGAAAACAGAGTGTGGTGCCGTGGCTTTGGGTTATTTTGAGATCAGAAGCGCAGCTGAAAACAAGAAGGAATACATTATCGGTGTGGGAGGCCTGGCTTTAATCATGATCTAACAAAACACTTTCTCCTCCTTTTTAAAAGCAGAGATTACTCTTTTAGTCACAGTGTGACTCTGGTTTCAGTAGAAGCGTTGCTGAATGTAGGAAAAGGTTCAGTAATGTTTGACTTGGAGCCAGGCAGAACAAAGGATAGGAATAATAAGAGGGAGCCAGTGCCTGACACTAACAGAGGATACAACCAACTCTATAAATCATATGCAGGGTGGATAATCACTGAGAGCGCAGCCACTATGATTATTGCATTTTGAATAAGAACATCAGAAAATGTGATCGTATAAAGTATGCCAACAAATAGAGGTGTGTAAGCTTTTGAAGCTTTACTCATGTCACGAAAGTGGTAAAGTAATTTGACCACATTGACCTGGTTTATATAGAAGAGGCACGTGACACAGTGGAAATAATCCAATCCTTGGCAGCACAGTTGCACTGCAGCCGCTTGAACACCACAGACACTCACTGGCAGCCAGGGCCTTCACTGGCACCTGACTTCAGCCGAGCCATATTTATGATGATTTATGAAACCAGCATGTTAACACGGGTTAGCAGTCCTGTTACACCTCAGTGTTTCAGCAAATGTTGAATACAGGCAAGAGACTTCAAAAATACATATTTGGTGTAAAATGCTGATATGCCTTCATATTTAACACCAAGCTAATACTGTATGTTTCTTATATGTTTTTTGCAGGAATCATAGACCTGACTGATTGATACTGTTTTATGCTCAACTGAAAATAAGGACTATGGTGATGCTCGTGGCTTTGTAAGGCTGCGGCACAGTAATGCTAAATGCTAAAATTATCAAACTAACATGTTTTGTGTTTATGTTCATTAGTTTTAACAACTCTGTCACAGTTTCTGATTTTTTTTGCTTTTGATCTGTGCTGTTGTTCTGTCAGCAGCTAAATGTGCTGCTGTTGGGCAAATTAAAATGAATGAAATTTGTCAGTTCAAGGAAACGTTAAATTGTCGAATCTTGATGCGATGCTAATTAGTCCCCAAAGTGCTCAACAAGGAAATACTAGAACACATGTGAAATGTTCTGAATTAGATGAGGGGAAAAAAAAATCGACATGCAGCTGGCGTGCTTTAACTGAGAGACAGAAAAAAACTCATCTGAGGAAGGAAGAACAAGAATTTTCCCTTTGTGTTGTATTTTTTTTTTCATTCTCTGATCTCTTACTGTCTCACTTCTTGGCCCAGAATCACCATCTGGCATAATCCAAGTCTGGAGAACTTGGCCGGCTGTGTACTCTCAAGACAAGTGAAATCTTAATTGAATGAATAAAGAAGCAGACTTTAAAGAAAGCAGAAGATTTCCTTTAGTTTTCTACAATTGCAGTGTGTTAGCTGTGGTTATCAGCTTTTATGTGTGTCTGTCCGTCCTTCTTCTTTTTATTATTATCATCACCATTTCCTCTACTGCCTCTGTCTCTCTGTGAATCTCTCTTACACATATAAGCAAACAAACACACATTCACTGCAGCACGAGACATAATTGCTCGCTCATAAAACTCATGTCTCCAGTAATGATGGCAGAAAATGGCCATTTGGACGTAGTTTAGCCTCTCGCTGCTGGCCCTCTGCTTCCCTCTGTGTGTTTATGCGTCTCAATATTCCTCCTTCTGGGCTCTTGTATTACACCAAGCCCCGGAGACGCTGTTCTGGCCAGAGACGGCATCCTAAAATGCTCTGCGATGCTGTTACCATGACAACCTGGGCGGGGAAAAAAAACTAAAACGGGAAAAAAGGAAGCCAAACCTCTTCCAAAATGCATCCCTGTATGTTTTGTGTTTTTTTTTTTTACCTGTTCAGCGAACCTCATCATCAGCTCGGTGAACGCTGCACCTGCAGAAGCGCTGCATGCTATTTTTGCTGCAGAATGTGTTGTCTGAACGTGCCGGTGAATCTCCAACAGGAAAAATAAATGAGCAGGAGTTTTTGTATGTTATCAGAGGGATGGGTGTCAGTGTCAAATGTGTTGGGGGCATTTATATCACAAAAACTGAACAATAATTTAATATGAAGAGGCTTTTCACAGAATAGCTCACTCACCACCATCACTACAATGCTGGCTGCATGCAAACATTTAAAATGTGTTGTCACGCCACATTGCACACTGATGTCTCCAACAAGCAGACGTGTGTAGCTGTGATATCTTTGTAACATCCACTGCAGCACGACTCTATTTGCTGAAAAGGGAGAAAATGAAAACACATAAACAAATGTTGTGGAGTGCATTACCTCTCAGGAAATGTAAGTACACCATAAAACAGCACCAAGCTAAGAAAAAGAGCTGTCTTCAGGGCAAACTCAGGGAACAAACGTCTGTTCCTCTTGATGTTTGTCCATAACCTGTGAGTATAATGGAGTGCAGCTCGAACACGAGCAGCGACAGAAGCTGATTGGGGAATCAACATCTGCAAATATGAAGCATTGCCATCAAATTGCATAATTAACATTGTCAATAAAGAAACTACCTGGGCAACAAGCATCTGCAGATGGAAATAAAATAACACTGCACACAGGCTCTACAGCACATCATCAGGTTACATTATATATGGTTTAAAGAAACAGCCTGAGAGGAAATAACTGTTCTCTGACCTGTGAGTCACTATCTCTGCTTTGTTGCTAGAGAACTGGAAGTTTAGCCTTTCTTCACTTCTTTTGTTTCCTAAGATAGATTCACGTATGTGTGTGTTAACGCTTGATTGTGAGCGTGTACCAGACAATTATCACAGCTACATATACTAGGGACAGAAAATAGCTGTCGTTCATGCTTAGGTTTCATGTTATTGCTTTATGTACAATGCCAGACAACTACACAGAAAATTAAATCCACATCAAGATGAACACACACCAGGTTTACTTACCTCCTTTTTTCGCATTGGCCTGATTACATTGGCTGTTGCCTCCACTGCCTCATGAAGAGTCGATGTCTGTTCAGCTCTTTACAATCCAGGCAACGTAACACAATGGAACCACAATGCAGTGATGACAACCATGGCTCTGAAAGCAGAGTTAATGATATTATTCATGTGCAGTTACAAGACAAACGTTCAAATTAGACGTGTACACTCGACTACACTGCTTCTCATTATGAGTTCTTGTTTTCTGGTGCCTGATGTTGTGCTTCCTGTATGATACAGTCTCACACATTGTTGCCAATTTCATCTCATCCACATTGTAAAGTCCTGTAATGAATCTTTCCAGTGGACCATCATCCACCCTATAACCCAAGTCTTCATTTCACATGCACGATTTCAAAATAAGAGACAGCACTGACACACATATGCTATGACCATTGCGCAATCAAGCTGATCACCGCTATAAAACTGTAATTGAGTTGTTTGAACAGCCAATATCACCTGAACACAAAATCAATAGTACATTTGATTAAAAATGTTGCTTAACAGAAAATTCAACTCCATTAATTGTACTTAAACTGCTTCTTTTGTCACTCACTGCTTCAGCCAATATTCGATGGCATCCTTGCTCAGATGCTTGCCCTTGTCTCTAAGTCCACATGAAATCCTTTAGTCTCTATCGTCTGAAAAGCGGTGACCTTTCCTGCAGGTCGTTGCAGCGTACCACAGACAAGCCAGGCTGCTGCAAGGCTTTAGCTGCGATCAATACTAATCAATTTGTCAGTCTGTTAGCTAATAACAAGCTAAGAAGCTGCAGCTAGGAAAAATACGGCTTCCAGACCTGTTTAATTTGTCATAATAGAAGGGCAGAGGAAGCAAACCTGATTATCTGGCTCTCTGTCTCTGACTCCTCATGTGTTGCAGATACAATTTCCAGATAAAGAGGATTATTTATGGAGGCCCGCTGCCTTTTTCTATTTTACGCAGCCAGGTGGATAGGATTTGGAAACTGGACTATTGATAATCACATTTTTTGCACCAGTCAACCTCTGATGTTTGTGAACACATAGAGAGAAAAATAAACACCCTGAGCATTTTTTGAATACAGATTAAATCGACAACATGTAATGTAAAAATGATCTGTTTGTTGATGGTTGAGCGGGATGCCTTTGAGCTCCACCGCTCGATTTGTCACTCAGAAAACCTGGATCACACAGAGAAATAAGCATCCTGACACATGTCATAGATTACAAGCGGAGATAGGTGTATAAAAATACTACCAAAGCCTTGTTGGCCGGTTTGATGGATTCTAGAGGCAGAGGCAATCCCTCAGATCAGTTCACTGGCCCTTGACTAGGTTCTGCGCTTTCAGTTCCGAGATGAATATCTGGAAGGAGGACGTATTGGTCTGTGCTGGGTTTCTTAGCCTGTCACTTCAACCCTACAACACCCAGCCGCTCCCTGGACCTCTGCTGGAGCTGCAGAGCAGAGTGCCCATTAATCAAACCCCAAAGGTCAGGAGCTAAACCCAATTTACCCACACGCTCTCCTTGTCACTCACAAGAGTAATGAATACATTGGTGGCAAACCAGGAGGAGCCCAGCTGAGAAACTGCTCAGAGGGATTTCGTCTCTCTGAGAAATGTTGCGTGGTTCATCTGCGGCCGATTCCTTGCAGGTGGGAAAGAGAGGCAGCGTTGTTCTGTAATTAGCTTCCCATACTCCTCTCTTTTGCCTTTGTGTTGCTCATGAAGCAGAGAGGATGAAAGTGAATAAGGAGAAAATATAGCCCTACCCCCTCCCTCTCTGATTTGGTTTGTAGTCACAGATAAACAAAACTCCTCTGTGAAGTTTGGAGGCTTAAATATTTATCAAAAGCAGACGGAGTGAAACAAGCTTCACGCTTTGTTGTTACATGCTATCGGCAAAAATAAACTGGCATGGGAAATATGGTTTGTTACTGTTCAGTCTATGTGATTGTGCTACATACAATTCGTATAGTTTCATGCTACTTCAGGCAAATGGCACTTTAGTCTCATAGTACCGATTTACCCATGGTTACAGTTATGGTATATGGCCTACTGTGAGGGGTTGAACAAGTCAGGTTCACCATTGTATCCGTGGCCTGTCACTATAACCTTCCTGCATCCAACTGACATTAAATCAACGGCAATATCAATGCTTTTAGTAGAATATTCATTTTTAGATCTAATAAACTGTATTCCCATTTATTTGTGATTTAGCTTTTTTGTCTGAGAAAAGTGAATTACAAACCATAATGTGTGTATTCAATGCGTACTCTCTCCAGGATGAATTCTTTTTGTAGCGTTTCAATATTTAATATCTTAGAGAGGATTATGTGTGTTTTTGTTGTTCACAAAGACCAGTGCAAGCCCCAAATTTAACATGGTGTTTTCCTGCATTTCATGCAAATCGGTTTCCGTGATTCCTACACATATGATCAAATAAAAAGGAGCTATAGCCGCTGTGGCATTTAACTTTAACCACTGAATGGTCTGTGCGGATGAGAGAGCACCGATCTGCACGGGTAAGGGAACGGCAGGAATGAGTCTCGCTCATAGTTGTTAAATATGATTTTGTTTTAAGTTAAAGATACTTTTGATCTAATGCTCACTAAACTGGTAGATCTTTAAACGCACTGCTTTAATTAAGTACTCTAACTGAGGTGCAGACATTCTTTTTCAGTTTATTTGGCAATTACCAAACAGCTTCAGATGCCTTTACCACCAACCTCTGGACTGGAGGAGGTGTGTTCCTTGGACTACTGTATACGTGGCAAAGTGTGGATTTAACCGTCTTAAATCTCATCTGGATTTGATTTGACTTCGAGACATTCAAAATAACAAGTGTAAATGAGGATAGAGTTACTGTTCTCAACAGGCAGGCAGAAGCTGGAATAACATTGGTTGCTTCCAATTAAGCTGTGCACGTTCCCGGCAGGCATGCGGTTCTCAGCAGGCAGGCCAATGGGGTGAGCAGGAGGACAAACTGAATATCCCTCATCAACCTGTTTAGTGAAAAGTACAAAGAAAAATCTTTGTATTCGAGCAAATCTAACCACAATTTTAGTATTATTTTAATGTTACGGCACTTCGGTATTATTATTATTTTAGTATGTCAAAGTAATGTTCTCCTAATTTTAAATAGCAGCTCGGTTTTGGTCAGGTATTGATTATTTATCAAGATAAAAGTGAGGCTTTTTTATCTGTGCCACAGATCTCCCCTCGTCCGCTCGCCCGTCCTTCAGCTGTCCTGCTTGTTTGTCGTGCGTCTGCAGAGAGCATCCTGTCACTACTGTCGGCTTCCTCTCAGCGCCGAGAATCCAATGACTTTCCCCTCATCCATAATTGAGAGGCCCCACTAGGTGCCTGGAGAGCAGAAATGAATTAGCTGGAGGTATTAATAGCCATCTAAAAATACGGCTGCGGGTCTATTTCCAGGGGCCCTCAGAGGCAAGGTGTTCCTGCTATTAGCGGCGTTTGAATTCGCTGCAAAACCTCGTTGGAGACAAAGCGCGAAGTGACAAATGTGTACAATTGTGTGAACGCTCTAATGTCCTGACATGTGTGTCACAACATCAGCAGGAAAAAAACATGCAGTGGAGATAAATGCTTTCTTTTTTTAAAACTGGAGAAAAAGGGAAAATGGGTAATGTTGAAAAAATACTCCTTGTACCAATATGACTCTTAAATTCATTCTAATTCTTCTCTAGTCAATGCTGTTCGACGCCTTTCTTCGTATAATTGAATCAACACACCTTTCCAAACTCGTAATTCCACAATCTACCGCGCCATCGAATGCCACCCACTCAGTCTAATAGAAACAAAGGAAGATCACCGGGACAATGCGGCCGAGCTTGCAGTCTAATGAGGCAGACACATTTCAGCTCTAATGATCTCAATGAACTCGTCACCGTCTTTCTCCTCCGTGTCTGAATGCCTCCTCTGACCTGCTGTAATTACACCTTTCATTAGCCATTAGCAGGGATAGCCTCGTAGCCCTGGCGGATTGATCGGGCGTTCGCGGGCGGGGGGGGGGGCAGTAAGCGACACGGTAGAGGACGACAGCACCGTATCCTGCCGTGTGATAACGGCAGGTACTTCAGGCGAGAGAGGGGATGACGGGCGAGATAATGATAGTGAGCTGAACTCAATATCTCGGCAGTGAACATTATAACTATCTCGGGTAACACTTCATATGAAGATTATATCAATAATATAAATCTATGGCCTCGCTTTAGTGGCATTAATAAGGATTTTTCTTTTATCATTTCACCCATTACTGTTCAGGAAAAGGGTTTCGCACAAAGCACAGCTCTACTATAAATAGCTGCAACACTTGGGAGCTATAGAAGTCTTTGGATTCAAATAGCTGTAAAGGTTGTAAAAGTAATCTGAATGACTGCATACTCAGAGCACTTCCAGTAGTAATAAAGCAAGTGATGATACTACAGAAAGTTTTACCCTGAAGCACTAAAGAACTCTGTGAGCAGTGTGAACACACTTTCCAATAACTCCGGGTACACAATATATTTGACTTATATTTCGGTTGTGATTATGCTCCACACTTAGGTTTCTCCAGGTGGCGATAAAACTACTTCTGATGGTTATTGCCATCGCCACAACTCGACCAATTAAGGAGAGGCCGTTAATATTAGCCAGAGACTTTATAACATGGTATTAACACACTAGATTATAATTCAGGAGTAGTGTTTTGTGGGAATCAATGCTAACTTTCTCCCAGAAGCTGTACATTTAAACTGCTTCCTCTCTTTTTTTGGAATATGGAAAGTAAAGAATAGTTATCAATCCTTTTCACCCTCAGATATTTAAAGTCTTCCCTTTTTGCGTCCTTGTTCGTGGAGACTGGCAGGACAACGTTATGGAAAATGTTGGGTGTAACTAACTCCAATATTTACATCCTCAAAAACAGCCCCTCTGGAAATTTCAGGATAATGGACTTCAGTTCATGTCTGAAAGCAGTTTAATATTGGCTGCATTTGCCTGCAAAAAATGAGAGTAACTCAAATTTCGGTTTGGCTTGTATTGATATAATAAACTAAACTAAATAGATATAACAAACCCAATAAAATAAAAATAATTATGTTTGACTGATACAGTGAAATGGATATCTGATTCCAGCAGCATTTGAACTGCATAGACTACAACAATACAGCAAAACCTCTTCAACATAGTGAAATGATAGACCATGATTTCTGCATTACTGAAGACCTAAGTCTTATATTAATATCCCGTAAACCACTGAAAACTTTCAAACACAGTATAAACACTGTTTTCATGGGGAATTTGCTGACCTCAATGAGGGGTTCACTGCCAAAAGAGCATTTGGAAACCTCTATACTTTATTGAGAGGTCAAAACTCTACCAGACTTGAGAGGGGGGGAAATCTTCCCACAACTGTCACAAACAACATCTCAAGAGAGTTTCCATTTTTCCAGCGAGCGATTTTACGAGGTTCAAATGTGATTTCACAAAGCTGCACACACAGCTTCCAATTAATTCCCTGGTTGCTGCAGAACTTTCCTCAGCGCAGCTACTATGGCACCAAAAGACTCTGCGAGGCGCCGTCCAAGAAAAGCAAAGAGTATCTGTAGCACCAAGAGCTGTCATATCATATCACCTTGGAAGTCATAATATCCACAGTGTGTCATGAGTCATGAGCGTCTTACAAATGTTGTAATGCAACACGAGCCAGTGGAGAGTGTCCTCAACCATGCTCATAAGCACTGGAACCACCAGTAAGAAAAAAGAGAAGGGATGACATCATAAAACCCACATCCACCAATAAGGATAAATTAAACAATAGTTCTATTGTGATTAGTTACAGTATGTCAGTGTCATCCAGTTCTCAAAGCTGTTTTCACTTCTCAAATAAAAATAATTCTTAAAGAGTAAAGCTCACTCCTACTGATCTACTGTTTATAAACACGGATGGAAAAGAAAAGCATCTGAATCCACAACTCGTCTTAATAATAGAGAGCTATATAAACTGTGCTTATGCTGATGTCAGACATGCACTGAACTCCACAGGTGTCTATGTGTGAGCACCCCGGAGTTTCTGTGGACTTTCTCCATTGTTTCCCAGTATAAAGTCAGCAGAGACTCTGGACTGGGAGAACACTGGAGGAGATCGTCCGCAGACTTTGCTTCAACGACACAAAAGCTGTGTTTTAAAACAACCATTTATGTATAAATGATGGGTTTGGCCTTGGATCATGACCTTTCTCACATAAAATCTCTGTTTTCTGTGTCTCTCTCGGCTGTCATCGCTGTTGCTCTGCACTCAAGTTTGTAAAGTTATTCATCAGACGGCCCTTAAGCTAAGATTAACAAAGAATCCTCTCCTGTTGTGCTTGTGCAGACCTGATCATAATACGTTCAGCATCCCTTCAGTTACCAATGTAGAACACTGCCAAAATGTAAACACTCAATGAAAATCTGAAATAGCTGTGGAGGGATCAGCCTCTCTCTCCGTGCTGAGCAATTCTTTATCCTGCCAAAATTCATCCGCCATGCCTTCCCTCTCCCTTAACTAAATCCGTCAGCTCTCTCACAATGTACTGACAGGCCCCCTCATTCAGCATCATTCGATTATCAATTCTCATTTCACGAGCCGCGGCTAAGCTCGTTTCAGATTTAGATCCCAGACTTCAAGCAGCCATAGATCACCTGTCACTTGTCACAGCTCCGTGGCAGAAAAGGACAGAAAACCATCAGTGGCTTTTGGGCAGTCTGCCAACGATGGCAGAAGAATGACTTCATTTTATGTGCTGGATTTGGGACCTAAAACGGAGGCGACAGAAACCAAATGACTTCTACTTGTTCGCACTGTGTTTGCCTCTGAATGTCAGAGGGTGGGTGTCTGGGAGACTCACGGTAAAAACAAATTGTGTGTTTCTTTTGCAAAATGAAAGCACATCACCATGTTAAGAAATCCAATCAACTGCTTACTCTCTCTTAATTAGCATTTGGCAGCAGCAGTCATACAAGTGGAGAAACCTGCAGAGCTCAATCTGTAGAGTCAGTCCACAATCAGGTCTGACTGTGGGAATTCAGTGATTGCCAAACTTTCTGTGCCACCAGGCATATCACATTTAAAGGCTAAGTCCTACAACTTGAGCTCAAACACAACATTATCATGATTATGTTCCACTTAAGGTTTAGTAAAAACACAACATGCCCCACTTCTGCTTTTCTGTGACTGCATAAAATGCACTGAAAGCCTTTCCATCGCTCTCTCTCTCTCCCGTAATGGTGCAATTGAGAAGATGTGAATTCATTTCTGTGGCAGCCTGGCAGAGTGGATTGAAGAGCTTCTCTCATCCCCTGTCACTCATCCTCCCTGATGGGCACGTCGCTTTCCTCTGGCCTCGCTTTCTTCTTCTTCTCTTCCCCACCTGACAGACAGCTCCTCTGTTCTATTGCTCCCCCTTCGCTGTAATTTCCTGTCAGTTGACAGGAAAAAGACCTGTTTACAAATTTAACACCCAATCTTGACACCTAAGCTGCAGCTGTCAGCTGCCGCAGACCTGCAGACTGGAAGAATGGCGAGGAAATGTTGCGACATCGATTTTCACGAGGTTTAATTGAAACATTTATACAAATCCGAGCCAGCTTGCGCTTCGCTGGATAAATACTGCTTGTTTTCCGCCCTGTGAACAAATGTGTTGGATGCAAACATAAATTTGAAGCAAGCATCCTGCTGAGAGACAGACAGACAAGTGTCGCCTTTCTGCTCGACTTTGTGTACAAGCCCGCCCCATATGTTAAAAAAAGAGCGCCTAACTTTATTTATTCATCTCTTTACGCCGCTGTGTTTTCGTTTATTGGCACTGGAGGCAGACAGCAGGATATTGATTGTACGCTTTCTTCCAGGGTTTTGTGTGAATAGGGGATCCATCACCTCTCCGCAGCCCACCCAAGAGAAAGGCCAATCCTGGGGTTCTCCAGGGTGGGCCCTTCAGGGGGCACAAAGGCCCTCTCCATGTCCCCCACTGGACCTTTTTAAAGAGCCAGAACACTGCCCTCAAAACAATCCTTAATCCAGCAGCGTAATCTCAACCTCAATACGGCTAAAAGCAACATCCACTGTGAAACATTGCCTCAATAGGGAATTAGAAAAATTGCCATTTCCTTGAAAGGCAAGTGTGTTATGATTCGCATGGAGTGTTTGTCAGGTTCAGAGGAAGAGGCAAGTGGGGGGCAAAGCCAGAGGAAAAACATGTCAACCCCTAATCCATTTTTTCCATTGATATATGTACAGCAGGCTTAAAAGAGATTTAAATAATTCAAAGTGCTTGGATTGCCAAAGCTTCATAATCAGCTTGCGAGCTCAAGGAAGCAGCACGATAAAGTGTACAGTCCTATACAAGGAGAATGATTGCTCAGCCCACATGCATAATTAAGCAGAGGTTCGGGGGGTTCTGCTTTGGAGGGGGAGCCCTGTTTAATGACAGATCTGAGGTCAGCGAGTTGTGGAATATTTCTACATGGACGAGCCTGTTTACACAGCTGCATAATGATCTGAGACGTGTGGATGTGGAGTGTCTTGTCAATGCCGTAGAACCCTGTCAGCAAATATGCAGTCCCCAAATAAGAGTATCTCAGCCAGGATTTATGGCTCCATATGGTTCGCATTAGAGGAACTCGGTAGATTATCACAGATGGAGTTGTTTTAAGCCTTATTAGTCAATAGGACAGGGCTTACTATATCGGTGCCTACTGCTCACACTCTGCAGTTTAATATGTGAGCTTCCTACAGCACACGGTCGACTGTACGAGACTCAACATCAACGTTCATCAGATTCAGTAAGCTCAGCTTCACGTGTAGATCTGGTTCATATTTAAATCTTGGAATATGGACAACTGTGTTGAATTGTTTTTTGAATTTCATTTAGTTGAGCCATGCTTATTCGGACCAGAAGACAAACTCATCCAAGTAAGTTTGGACATAAAGCAAAGTGTTGACTTCTGGATAATTTGTGAAATCATTTTAAGATTCACTATGTATATCACACATCTGATTTTATATCATCGATAAATTCTGACTTTTAATTTGTAAAACCAACACCTGAATAAACCTGTCCAATCCATAGATGTATATATGTACGTATATAAAGATGGAAGTCAAGACTGCTCCCCAAAAGTGTAGCCTAATCACCCCTGGTACTGGCAGCATTTTAGGTCTTAAACCATGCCTTCTCCATGTTTGTTGATGGGACAAAGACCTAAATAAACAATATGTACATTTTTGTTGGTTGGTTGCTTTGTATGCAAAATTACACAAAAATAACAGATTATCATCAAATAAAGAGAGAGGATGTAGGATCAGTCAGGGAAGAACCTTGGTGGAGGTTCCGACTCTACTGTGTGCCATTCTAGTTTCCGGTTGTTCATATCACACAGATTTTTATTTTCCCTGGGAAGTTTGGTTTTAATTAGTTATTTGATGCTTGAACATGGGCTGAAACACCATGATGACAGCTGATATGGACAGTTTTTGCACCCATGTGTCATTGGAACCTCGCTTCTTCTTATTTTAGCATTTCTGGACAGTGGGAGGAAGTCAAAACATGTCATCCATCTTTATGTAGAGTCCATCGTCCAATCCAGACTTGGAGAACACCACACATCTGATTTTATATTCAGAGATACATTCTGGCTTTTTATTATTATTACCATAGATGTATAAAGATGGAAGTCAAGACTGCTCCCCAAAAGTGTAGCCTAATCACCCCTGGTACTGGCAGCATTTTAGGTCTTAAACCATGCCTTCTCCATGTTTGTTGATGGGACAAAGACCTAAATAAACAATATGTACATTTTTGTTGGTTGGTTGCTTTGTATGCAAAATTACACAAAAACAACAGATTATCATCAAATAAAGAGAGAGGATGTAGGATCAGTCAGGGAGGAACCTTGGTGGAGGTTCGGACTCTACTGTGTGCCATTCTAGTTTCCGGTAGTTCATATCACACAGATTTTTATTTTCCCTGGGAAGTTTGGTTTTAATTAGTTATTTGATGCTTGAACATGGACTGAAACACCATGATGACAGCTGATATGGACAGTGTTTGCACCCATGTGTCATTGGAACCTCGCTTCTTCTTATTTTAGCATTTCTGGACAGTGGGAGGAAGTCAAAACATGTCATCCATCTTTATGTAGAGTCCATCGTCCAATCCAGACTTGCAGAAAACCCAGATTCTATCAGTAAAAAAGTGTTAACAGTGAGTCAGTCAGTGGCACAGGATGTGAATGATCTTAGCCCACATCCTCCCATTGGCACGTCCCTGTCCTCCCCCTCAGTGCAGGGACCTAGATAGCATGCGGCAGCAGTGACCAGGGAGGAGGCCTGTCCGTCTGCTTGACTGACAGCAGCTTGGTGCCAGAGGCTACTTTCAAGCAGCAGCCACAGCAACAGGGACGACAACAACAGCCGTGCACCCTCTGCGTGCACGACTACACTGACAAAGCACCAAAACACAAGCCACCTGTAAACACTTGAAGCTGCTAGTAAGTGGCAAAAAGAGTATTTTTATAGTAGTCTGCTGCTTTGAGGCATACGACTGAAAAGATCCACCAGACCATGAGTGAATATGAACTCTCTTTGAGAAGTAAATGGTAATTCAAGAGGACGCATTCATCCATAGGTCAATTTGTACGCTAGAGAAATAAAATGCAGAGAATTAGTGTGACAACATCAACGATGTTTCCTCGACTCACTTGACACTGACACTAGCACCTACACAAGCAGAATCCACATCTCGTGACACGTACCTGAAATAACGGCCATAAAGAGCTAAATTAAATTATCGTTGTGAAATAGCACGCATCTTAATCTTTGCACCGTTGACTGTTTTTCTTACTGCCGCTACTTAACAAGCCGTCTAAGTGTGGAAGGCGAACAAATTATTGCAGCCACTCAATCATCTCACTTGGCACCAAGGCACAGAAGCAGATTAGTTATGTGGCACATTAGAGTTGGAAGAGGAAGCTGTGAAGCTTGATATTCAGTTAAAACATTTGCAAGCCATCTGCATAAATGATTTTCAAGCATCTGAGGGTTTTTGTGTCATCTTGGTTCTTGGTGTTTACATCTTATTATGATGAAATATAAGCAAAGCCACTTTCCGCGAGGTCTTGTGTAATGGATTTTTTTTGTATAACTGGGGGTGAAGTACATCTTAATAAATGTATTTTGTTGCAAGTTGTTATCGCGACAGGAAATATACAAATGATTTATCATACGGAGGAGGAAGACGATGATAATGTGCATCATAGATTTATTTCACACAATTTGGTTTCCTCCAGACTGCTGCTTTCAGTGCACAAAACAAATGTGTAGGAATGTGTCTAGTTACAGAGACATCCAAGCAACTTCCCAAGTTTCCAAGAGATGACAGGTTGTCTGATACAATGCAAACAGATGGTGCAGTGAGTACAGCAGGGAGTACAGACAGAAACATACTGAGCTCCAGTGAACAGCATGAGAAGCTAAAAATAATTTCATACTGCAAAACGTTTCTCAGAGCCGAGTTGTTTTCAGGCACAAAGCTGTTTTTGAGAAACAATCTCAACGGTTGCATTAAACTATGATTTCCAGAAAGAAAGAATCACAATGTTGGAATTTCTGAAAATCGTCTGTATGGGAGAGAAGTCATTTATGATTTATTTTCAATGAATAAATGTTTAAAGCAGACGTGATGCATCTGCCGTCTTTAGTACAGGGCAAACTAATTTCTTTTCTGAAAGCACGAGGACGAATGAAGATTTAATGAATGTTTTTCCTGTAACACAGAAACTGTCAAACTATAAAAGTTACAAAATGACACCTAATAATTAATATGTATAAATACTGAGAAAGTGAAGAAGTCTTCAAGATACAGCCAACAATCGACTAACTTTGCTTAACACAGACACTAAAAACAGGTCACTGGCTGCTTCTTTTAGAGAATAAGGCTGGAAATATGTTTTATTGAACTTTAGTCGAGCCACAACCAAGCCAGATATTATTATACTGTTTATGATATGTAATTATTCCTCTGATTTGAGGTCTGCATGCTTCAATACAGCTTTGAGAAGCCGAGACCCAATGGGGTACCCAGCTTGTTATCACTGATGATTTGAAATGTATCATCTTCTGTCTATCTACCACCCAGATAACCACTAAACGTTACAAAGGAGATCAGAGGTGAAGCAAATGAACCAACTACTTCTGGAATCAGTTTCTATGACTTTATATGGGAACTAGGGGCTTAATTAATTCTACCAAGGAGGGTAAGTTGTAACCACTAATCATTTGTTGGTTGGTTGACTTGAATGTTTGTTTGTTTGTTAGTTAGCAACATTACAGCAAAAATGTATTAACAGATTATCACGAAACTTGGTGGAAGGATGTGGTATATAGATCAGGGATGCAGTGTGGATCCAGCCACATATTTTTATTTTGAACAATTTCGTATGCATTGCAATAAAGGGTGTGTTTTTGAAATCTTAATTGATTTGCCAGGGAATAATTCATCTTCATACATCATGGGTCTTGATTCTGAAAATATCTGGCATATTTTGAGGACCGAAATTTGAGATAGAATCAAGCCCACCCACAGGAGTCGAACAAGTCCTCATACATCACAATGATCTTCTTTCTGTCTGTTTGTCTGTCCATCAATCCATCCATCCCAAAAAAGATGCATTGCGCATGTTGACAAACCTTCTTCTCAATAAATGGGCATTAACAGCCTCCTTAACCTTCTACAAAGTTTAGTAGGCACAGATGTATGTTTATGTATTCAATGGCCTGATAGCAGTCAAATCAAGTTCATCCCAACCAATGAAAAACCGTCTGCTTTTAGAGGAGCTACCCACCCAAAATGCTGGAATGACTCAAAGCTCAACATGCAGATGGGCACACACACCTTTGTACCTCCGCCCTGTGTTTGTTGGCCGTGTGCTGTAAACTGGCACATTACAGATTGTTGTCTGCAGATGAGTCACAGACAAATCCTGGCACGCTTGTTGCTCCCCGGTGCCTGTGATGATGTCAGCACCGAACAAGCCAATCAGCTGAGCTCGCTCTCTGAAATAATACCAACCCAAATTAAAACCCATAAACATTCCTCCGATACAACAGTCACATATTTGAGTGAAGCATGTACAATTCATCCAATGCATGTTGCCATGAACAAACTGACATAAATACACTCAGGCTGAGGACAAGCATGATCAAGGAAACTGATGACACATGTGCTAAGAATACACACACACACACACACACACAAACACACACACACACACACACACACACACACACACACACACACGCGACACAGCTGAGGGCCCAGAGCAGCACTCCAGCAGGCACAGCAGCAGGCCTGCCACTGACTGACAGGACTTAAGGGCTTTCCTGCCCTACAATAACATATTTTCATAATCATCCTTCTTGCGGCTAATAATAACCTTATGGGGGAATTGTGGCTAAATAATAAGGTTAAAAAATACACCTCCGCACCTCTGCTTGGAGAGTGAGCTTGGCAGAGGCCTTGGAGTTGTACGTGGAAAGGCAGGATTAGAAAACAAGCTCCAGGCTGCAGGCAGAGCTCTCATTTATGAAATGTTCAAACATATTTACCGTTACATGTTATTCATTCAAAACCCTGCTTGTGATACTCAAAAACGAGGGTTCGTTCAAGATTACTTGCACACCGCTTGTTGAACTTACTAATTTAGAAACTTAGATTCACTGTGAGAGGCGGGGGAAAGTGCAATTAGGTATTTTTTTTAGGCAGCCACAATCTTCTAATTACATGCCAGTCTACACTAAAGACAACGTAGGTTATAGTGTGTGATGTGTGAATGTTCTTTTACTCCTACGTGTTATAGTTTTTCAGGCACACCTGTTATAGTTTTTTAAAACTGTATAATTTACCTCAAGTAAATTATACAGTTTTAAAAAACTATAACACACTATTTCAGGCAATGCAAGTGTTTCAGTGAGTGGTGCTGATGATGATGATGATGAAGAAGAATTAACGATAAGCTGAACTTCATGTAGCTGTTTGGGTTACCATGTCCTAGCATTGGCATACTGGACCACTAAGTGCATTTCCATCCACCTGTTTGTATGTGCATTTGCAGACAAAAATCACTGTATTGCAGAAAATTAAGTACATGTTGGTTGATAGGTAACTTTGATTCATCAATGGAACTCAAACACAACAGAGTGCAATGAAAACAGACACATGAATATATCATGATGCAGACAAAACATCAGAAAAGACCAATTAGTTGACTATAGCCTTCTTCACATCAATTAAACACATATAAATCATATTTTCCCTTTGATGCTTGGTTGGCTCCTTTGAAATACAACATCATATATCACAGCTCTTTTTCTGCAAAGGTTTCAAACCACCAAACTGGGGAATAATGCAGCCAGCTGTTAATTAGGATGAGCCCGCCTGTGTGCACTAAGTTGTGTTTTATTTATTTTCTGATGATTTGCTGGAAGCTCCAATTTACATAAAAACCCAACCACTGTCTAAGTGGGACACCTGATAACAACAGAACCATCATCGTAGTGATTTAAGTCTTATTGGCCGTGAACAGTAGATTATGTGCAGCTTTCTTTACTTGCACGGTCATAAATAAGTTGACACAGTACACACATTAACACAGAGCCAATACAGGCCTCGCCCAAGCACACCCTGGCATGCAGGACTACAGCAATGCAACAGAGGAGATTCTGAATACACTTAATCCCTGTATTGTGGAAATTGATAGTGAAATGGGGCCAAGGTTGAAATTTGTTTCGCGTTGTGCTTGCAGATGGAACCTTTCTTGCATTGGTGATTCCCGTCCTCTGTGCATTCATTATGGATGAGGTACTCTCTGTGCTTTCATGACAGCCTCTTGATCCCCACAAAGACCACAGAACTTTGAACTCCCCTCTCCCCGCAGCTTCGACTTTGCCAACACCAACAAAAGCATACGGCTTCTTTGGACTACACATGAATGCTGGTCGAGCTCTCCTGGCAGTTTACAGTACATGCTTCACCTTGTGTGTGTAAAACCTGTGTTCAGCAGCTCTTAATTAATGAAATCCCTCAGGATCGGTATTGTATTATGCATAAGAGTAAAATTCAACTATGAATATATTATCCTATATGTTAAAGCCAGACTTTGCTTTGTCGCTAGAAATGCCAGAGCGTGCACACGCACGGACACACACCCGCTCCTTTATGAGGAAATTTATAGATGACAGAATTCCGTCTGCGCTTGAAAAATGGGCAAGTGGAGCTAAGTGCGGCTTTCCAGGGAGTGATTCTTTGAGTCTGTGGTCCTTATGTCGATGGTTGTTAACGGCTCCCTCTATTGCAAAGTCAACATGCAGCTTCAGTCTGTGAGTGAAATACCTTCGCTGTCGACATCGTAAGTCTGTCGGAGGAGACTTGAGTTATGGCTCTCCTTGGACCACCTAAGACTTGAACCCAGAATAAGTGCTGATGTTTGTGTTGCAGCTGGGGAGTGCTGCAGCGTTTAGCTCAATCACAGCAGTACTCTCTTGTTCCTCATCGTCATCCACCTCTTCTCCATATGCCTCTTTTTGTCTTTTCAACACTGGGTGCACAGTGTGGACACCGCACCAACGGAAGACCTGTTTTTGTGGCAACAGCTGATGAATCCATGAAGAGATTACTACCCTACAAAACCCTGGCAAAATATAAAGGCTCCAGTATTGATTGCACCCTGGTTGGATTCCTCCTTGTTTTCCACCCACTGGAGCATGCCTGGAATATGAAGTCATGAAAAGCCCTTTGTGCTCATGTTGGACTGATCACTAATACATGTGTGAGTTTTTTTTTTTCTCTTCAAAAGTTTCGCTCAACGTAAAGGTTTTCCATCCGCCACCCACTCTGATGTCGTACCTGGATCACAGGCAAGAGGATACAAAAATTTGGAAAAAGTAGCATGAATTTAATGTTGGTTAAATATACCAGTGAAAGATTGTAGGTGTAGGTGAAAAGTTAGAGGAGTAAGCTTGTAACCTGAAGATCGAACCCCGGACTGGTAGAAATGCCTAGAAATGTCCCGACCAATCAAAATGAGCTGGACACTTCTAGGCACTTATCATTGAAGCAAAATGCCTAGAAATGTCCCACTCTTGTGGTTAGGGATCTGCAATACTTGGGACACTTGTAGGAACTTATCATTAGAGCAAAATGCCTTGAATTGTCCCACACTTGTGGTTAGGGATGTACAATACGTGGGACACTTGTAGGCACTTAACATTATGGCAAAAAAACGTAGAAATGTCCCGACCAATCAGAATGAGCCGGACACTTCTAGGCAGCTCTTATTTATCTTTTATCCACTTTGGTTACTTTGATATTCAGATTAACTACGTTGTTTATCATGGCTGTATACCAGACAAAGGATTAAAATTTTGCTTTAGTTGTCTAAAAATAAACACAATGTATTTGCCATCTCGTTGTGAGAGGTTTGGCGGGTTTCTCAAGGTTAAAGGTTTATGTGATATATTAGCATGTAGCTATCACCCCTATGTAGTGAAACTGTTGTTTCGATCCCGGCACTTTTTCGATACTTTTCTTGAAAAAAGATTCACCCTATCTGAGCCAGTAGCACTAGACTTTTGTAGTAAAAAAAATGGGTTATACAAATTAGGGCAATAAATTCGTTATAGCAGAGGGTCTAACTATTTTGTGAGGATACCAGTAGAGTGTAGGCTAATGCTGAGATTGAGCTTCATCACCATGAAATGATAGACTTACAATGTCATTTATGGTCAATAGAATTGTAATTTATCTGTTAAGTGATCGAGGTCATACATTTTTAACCGTAATTTTATGCCCTCTGTAGCCTACTAGAGTTTGTGATTTCTTTGATAGTTGTTTAAACTTTATATTTACAACCAAAATATAAGAATTTTAATCAACTGTTCTTTTTTCAATACACCTTCTTGGCATGTGCTCAATGGAGCGCATTCTAGTAATGCTCTTCTAGAGATTCAAGGTCTCGCTGATTTATTCCTTGTCTCGCTGATTTAAAACCACGTCATGCAGCCAATTGTAGCGCCGATATTAGAGAGCCATTGTGTCATGGGCGTATGTGTTTATGCTATTATTTAATGTGTAGGTATATATATATATATGTGTGCGTTGATTTGATATATTATTTATATATTATTTCCCTCCAAGTAAACGGCATATCCAAAATATGCAACAACGTATTTTATTTGATCAACAATTGATATCAAATATACTTCCTTGTATTATGTTGTTGTGAACTGTAAATAAACTATTTCTAATCAGAATGAATAAGATAACATTATCTCAGAGCAGCTGTCTCCGTCTTAGTCAGACTCACCCTGGGTTCAGGTCCACAGCTGCCTGTACCCGTCACACATCTTCACCAAGTGGACATCACGACTTGACATAGTGGAAAGATTTACCCTCGAGAGCAGCATTAAAAGAAAGGAGCGCTCACTCTGTAGCTACTTCTGGGAACCAAGATGCCCCAAGCAGGACAGTGAACAGTAACAAAAAGAAGAAATGCTTGACAAACTGTATAGTCTCCAGCTGATGATCTCAATCATCAGCTTCAGGGTCAGACTATTTTATTTCACTGGTGTAAAATCTGATTTTTAAAATTCAAATCATGCAGCATGGAGTATAGCTTAAAAAATAGCTGCTTTTGAAATATCCAATGGTCAATGAACAAGTTTCTTTGTCTGTAAAGAGCTGAGAGTGAGGAAGCTCTTTACGACAGTACACAGTCAGGAGTGGAAAGTGCTTGACACATGCCATTAGTGTTTTCTTTTGTTATTGTTGTGTCAGCGAGGTGCCTTCAGCTGCCATCACATCACAGGTTATCTGTGACACACCAGTAAACACCATGACCTTGTGACCCCTGGCGGACAGCCACCCGCCAGCTGCAGAATTCATCACCTGCTGCTGTTTCCCTCACTTGGAAGGTCACAGTCTGTGATGGCGTATGTTGGTGAGAGAGATGGTTAGTGTTAAATTGTTAAGGATAAAAGTTCTATAGAAGGCTTTTTTATTAATAGTAAATGATAATAATAACTCTATTGGTATAGCACTTATCTAAACCAGGTTACAAAGTGCTTCACCCAAAAATCCATGGCAAAATTAAGATTAGATTGTAAAAAAATGTATTCTGTTCAGTCCAATTTAAAAGCCAAACCCCAACATAACAAGGTCCATACCTTAAGTTTATAAAGAAACCCAACAGTTCCCAACAATATTTTTGTTTGGATCACTTCTGTAACATTCAAAGACTCGGTTCCAAATTAGAAGCGAATCCAAAATGCCAAGTACCGGTTACCCGTAAAAAAAAATGGCTAAAGTGGCTAAGATGAGTGGCTAAGATCCTGCGGTCTCCGAGCCTGATTGGTCATCTTCTGCTAAAGTGGACAATTATTGATGTCACATAAGTTAACAGGGATAATTAGAACATTCTTTTCTACAAATATTCCACAAATACAACTCTTTTTTTAACCATTTTGGAATCTAAATGGGGAATCGATAAGAACAGGAATCGATAAGCAGATAAAAATGTAAATGATACCCAACCCTACCCACAACAAGCAACATTACAAAGTTAATATTGAATCATATCTTCTGAGGTCAGATTAATGTGTCTTTAAACTTAGGTTTCCTCTTTTCCCAGCCTTTTAGACTTGCATAATTTTATACTTTGACGGCATGATCCAAACAGAAGGACCTGATCTTACTAATTATATTCAGCCTGTCATCGTATCAGATAGAGAATATTTCATTTGCAGCTCAGCAAAACCTTGAAAAGAATCTTCCAAATGAGGATCAGTTGATAATGTGTCGCCTTATCAGTTTAGTGTTGGCTCCAATCCACCCAGCCTTCTACAGAAACATGTAGACTACAGATTAAATTGTTCACTGTACAAAATGTATACAGTTTTTTCTTACTTTCTTATTTTCAACTTTCTTTCTAAACTGATTTCATTTAAATCCAGGAGCTGCTTTACAAATTTCAGACATATTTTGAGATTTTATTGTCAAAACATAAACTTTCTTTAGAAAACATAGATGAAGATTGCTCAAGTTGTTAAGTAGGGTTGTAACAGTACACATATTTGTACTGAACATTTCCGGCAGGGAACTTTAGGTTCCACACGCATGTGTACCAAATAGATGCAGCCACAGCATGTGTGTAATTTGTTGTGTATGTGTGTGGCGCTCAATGTGACACTTCTCAGCTACCCGTGGTATTTAAGCAGCCTCTTGCAAACAGTTAACACCAAAGTGATGACAAACGCCATGTTGTTTTTTATAACACGTGCAGCCACGCTCTGTTTTTGAGAAGACTTTAAAAAAACATGCTGAAATGAATCAAGCCCCATAAATAGAGAATTATTAATTGTTCAGAGAAACCACTCAGCTCATTCAGGATAAACCTACTGTAAATGTGAACAAACTATAGTTTAGGACATAAGCTTTATTCCAGAGGAGCATACAGCATTCATCCAAGGCAAGAGCAGATGAATCAATGAGTGGACCCTCCCCCAGGAATACCTTACACGCCGGGATGAATCCTACAAATCTTGACTTTCTCCACTGAACAACCACCTCCAGATGTGTAGGGTTTTCATCAACAGTGAAGTGAGGCAAAGGGGGAGGGAGGGTCAGTATTTCACATCATCTAACTACATAAATTATGTTTCCTCTATATAATTCATATCCTCTGAAATGTATGATTTGTGTCTACTCTCCTCATGTGCACAGTAAATGTCATTCAAATTCATGTATTACATCTGCATTTCAAACATTAAACCAGCAACACATGAATGTATTTGAATAATGAAACACAGTACACTCACTATGACACTGCCTCAACAATTGACTCATCTGAAGACTATTCAACGATGGAATTAAACCAACCAAGAGTACTGATTAGCCATTATGTAAAAATGTAAGATAAAACCCATTAGTACTATATTACACAACTGAGTCATCTAATGTAAAGCTGGATAATCCACCAACAAAATGATTAGTAATTCCTTCCATTGCGAACTTTTAAATGTTTAAGTAAGACTAATGACTGAGAAAAGGCAGGACGTGATATTTCGATATTGATTAAATTATTTAAATTGACAAACTAAAATTTATGTTTCAACATCACACTACAGACGAAAACAGATTTCCTTTGACCTCTTTGAGACTGATTTAGTTTTCAGGAAGAAAGCTTTATAGTTTTACAGCTTGTTGTGTCATAGGTACAGATAGAAGAGTGCTCTGGAAGTAAAGAAAGAGGGCCTGTGACCCCATGACATGTCTATCCCACCCGACCCTCCACCCTAGTATTCTTTGTTTTCTGATCTCTATTTCAGATTCTAAATGTGAAAATGCAGAATCTGTAGGCGAGGGACAGGATTTCTGTGTGGTGAGCAATAGAAGCAGATCCCATTGACTGAAATGCATTGTCTATTGGCTTTGTAATTTGTCTGCATGTACAGACAGAGAGGCATTGCTAGACGTTAGCCAAAATATAGTCTGGTCCTAAAGCCCCTAGAAAAAGTATCACAGTTTGTGTTCTGTGTGGAGAAACGTTCGACTTGTGTGATAAAGGAAACAATGTGCAGCAAACAGAAGATGGAGATATCCAGATCTCACCTGCAGAAGCCCCTAAATATCGGCTGAGCGGCTAATTTCTTATGATAGCGGATTGGCTCAAGGATTGAGAGTTGGCTACATCTGCCTCATATTATTAAACACAGATGTCAGACGCTGCTTTTGAACTTACCTAAAAATCCACTCTTCATCAAACACCTTCATGTGCTTGGCTCAGATTGTGTTTATGAGAGAGGGAGAGACAGGAGGTTAGGCTAAAACCACCGCCTCTTTTATTACACATGACCTATGGACACACACATTTGCATCTTGAAGGATGCTAATATCAAAGAGGCCTCTGTTTCAGCCGATGACAGTTTCCCCCCTGGCTACTCGGATGAATCCCACCCACAGTGTGTGTTACGTCCGGACAGAGAAATGCCATTTAATTTAGTCTTTATGACAGAGAAATCAATTCACGGCACCATTAAAAAAACACTGTGTTGTAGATCACTTACAGCAACAGATTAACATTTCCCCAGGTCCCACAGTGGCAGCAACAATCCACCTTCACATTTACTCCTATTCCCTCCTCAGCCGTCCTCCCTCTCCTCTCCAGTCTCTGTGGTCTGTTTAATGAGCTCACTCTGAGCCATGTTTAAGCTCATTAACCTTTGTGGGTGGCGAGTCTCACTGAGAGGGAAAGCCATTGATACACAGACGCAGAGGGATTTTTTTTTTAAACCTTAAATATATACCGATTTAAACTTAACATTCCACAAAGTATACGGTTAATAATAGTTGAGAGCTTAAAAATATGAGGACTTAATATTGAATAAATGTAAAAGGAATTCAAAACACTTAGGAGCCTAGAATTTTAAGTTAATATCTTACAACTGCGTGCTTTACATAACAGCTCAATTTTCCTTTATGTGCACTTTTATAGTCTAGTTCTCTTGAAAATGTAGGGCCAAATAAAATATGATCATTAAACAGATAAATATCCTCTATGGAAAATTGTTAATAACACAATTGAGCGTTCGCTAAGCCCTGATCTTCTTCAATTACTGTTGCCAAGTCTTAAAAGCTCATTCTGTTCTCATCCAGCATTCATTGTTTACAACAACAAGTGAAGCAGATTTTCCGTTTTGTAATGAATTGGTCCTTACCTTCAGTCAACTGTTATTGGCAGATTTTATCAACAACACTAGTAGGCTACATTAGATGACATTGGTTTGAAATCCACTGAAGTGCAGGACATAAACATTGACATTAGCCTAAACTTTGATAGCATCCAGGACATATGCATGTCTGAGCTCTGTGTTTTTTGGGCCCATTATTCTCCATGTTGTGCTCTCTCTTAAAGGTTCAGTGTGTAGAATTTAGTGACATCTGCTGGTGAATTTCCATATTGCAGCTGAACACCCCTCACGTCTCTCTCCACTTTCAAACATGACAGAGAACCTGTAGTAGCCTTCCGTTGTCATAAAACAAGGTGTTTAGATCTTCCAGTCTGGGCAACTGTAAAAAATCATGGTGGCCTCCGTACAGAAGACCTGCTCCTGATATAAATAGAAAGTATTTAAATATAAAGGGCCCACAACATTTTGTACAATTTGGATGAAACACACGAGTGGAAACATCACCAGGATTATTTAACATTTCAGTTTCTGCAAATAGATCCCTTTCATCTAAATCTCACACACTGAACCTTTAGCACACAGACATTATCTCTATGTACACACAGTAGTAAAAGCATGAGTTGTGGCTGTGACATCACATGCTCTATTTGTAGCTGGCGTTATGCCCTGGTTTGGAGCCTCATACAATCCTCCCACTAACACCAGGCCAAGAAGAAATAGAGACGTCTTCTCACTTCTGACCTTTCACCTCCAATGAAGTAGCTGAACATAAAGCGCTCTTACCTCTTTTGATCAAAATGTCCACTGCAGTATTCATGCCGAAGGGAAGAATGTTTTCATTAGGCAGTGTTAAAGTGTTCCTACTTTCATCGTGGTTGGGCTAGAGGAGGTTAGACTGGTAAACGTGTGAAGTACTGGGACCTATATTTTCCTTTTGTCAGCACTGTGTTCTTCCACTCATCTTTCTCATGCAATATTAGCATGGAGGCTGTGAGGTGGCATCGGTAAATAGGAGGCCTACACATTAAATAAGTACATAGGCTGACAATCCAGTAAAAAAAGAAAGCTCTCTCTCCTCTCTCACTCTCCACTCTCCCCTGGGACTTGTGGTTATGATGCTTACATGTTTCTTCAAGAAAGCCTGGATGTTTCCATCCCTCGTGATTGTCTTTTACAGTCACTGCTCCCTGGGGGAGGAAGCTGTCGTATTGTTTCTCCCCGCAGCAGATGCTCTCCTCCTGCCATAATCTGTCTGCCGCTGAGCCAATATTATTAAGCGCTGGTTTTTACAGTGGGGGTGCATATTCACATCTCCACAGCGCTGTTCGCTTACTCGGTGGCAGAAAAGGTTAAGAGCCAGTGAGACTGGAGGGGAGGATTAGTGCTGTGAGAACTGCTTTTTATTACTGCTAAGGTCACAGCCATATTTAAAATCCATGAGAGCTGCGTCGCTGGATATGCGGTCAACTGGGAGAGCTCGTCTCAGCGCTGCTCGCCCGAATCAACTGTGACTTTGATTTCATTAAAGAGGCACCGAGGCCTCTTATGAATATGAGATAGCAGGCGCATGAGCCGGAGATAACGGCAACAATAGAATCAGCAATCAGTGGAAAATCAAAGTGTACCCACACGGAGAGGAGCGCAGAGCCTGCTGCGGCCTTGTGATATAACTGTAGGAAAAGGATTACATCATCGTTTGAGATGTAGGAGGGGGGGCTGGAGAGAGAAGACCTGGACTGCCACCTGGTGTCCATCTCATCAACTTCACCCTCCTCTGATGTGAAACAACCAGTGTTAAAACGAAGCTCCCTGTGGATGCTGCTGAAGGAGAGCATTTGTTCTCAGAGACGTGCGACATGCATTACCAGCAGCACTGCTCCTCTATGCAAGATGAAACAGGAAAGTGCCCGTACACCAGGAGAGAAACTGTGGCAGCCATAGTTTTTCATATGAGAGCATGGTAAATGGTGCTTGCCCCGGCCCCCATGCATCCTGACTCCGGCTGAAGTGTTGCCATTGTCGAGATGCCATCAGACAGCTGCTCTGTATTTGCAGAGCTGCAGCATAATGACGCACAGGGCTGTGTTTAGTGCTTGTCATTACTCAGGGATTAGGACTCCTCTTTCATGTCGACACATCTCAGTGGAGCCCACAGCGTGCAGCCATGAGGGAGCCATCGGGCTCTTTTCTGGTGATGAGGCGGCAACATGCTCTGACATATTTCCAGCGCAACGAGCGTGTTTGTGTTTGTTCGCAGCCAAATTGGGAGCAAATCTCAGAAGAACCTCTTAATGGCACTTCCAAACTAATAGCAAAATGGCTTAAAAGCCTCTGCTGCTACCTCAGGGTCTGGGAGAGGCACTCTGCCATAGCAGCTGCAGGCCTGTTCCTTGGCTCGATACTCATCTTTTGGTACCTGTGGTATAGTGGGTACAGCTCAAAGAACATTAGTGATGTGAAAATCCAAGACGACCGGGAATAAACTGAAAACCAATGCTGGGAAACTCTTGTCGACCCTCTAGTGGATTGACGTTTTATACTCTTAATGTTTAATACTTTAATGTTTGGCTTTGCTTGTCCTTTGGGGCACAGCGAAACATTTCCATACACTTCTGTAGCTCACTTCTCTCTAATGTGATGTGCTTTATATGGGTAAATTAAAAAGTTTCACTTAATCATGTTGGTTATGATTCCTGCAGATATTTTTGGCTTTATTCTTACAGATTTGGAAATATTCATCTCTGATTCTGAAGGAGTTACTTCAATACAGTGGAGCTTAAAAAAAAAGCTAAGAAAATTACACTTATAATAAATAAACAGTCTTTTCAGAAACATGGTTATGGTAACTCTGCGTGTTTCAATGTTATCATCAGCACCAGACTCATAACAATTGTCCACTTTTAGTAAATGTTGTTATTAGAGGAAACGAGTATTAGAGAGCAGTGCTGGGGTACTTGAAATGATAATATGCATTTGGGATGTTTTTATTTTATTTGGGGAGCTGAACCTGCAGCAATACTTACTCATTTTATATTCATTGAGTTCAAAGCCCTCCACCGCATCCTGTCTGAAATGTAAAAGCAAAATTGTCTCTCGAATACTCGAGTGGTTTTTGAGTGATTTTGTGATTTGAAACACTCGCTGGTTGAGAGATCCCAGCAGCGGCATAAACCATGTCATCCTGGACCTGCCACACTGCTCATTCTCAAAGAAAATGTAGCTGAACTAATAACCCCCCCCCCCCCAAATGTTAGCTCAATCATTCACAGCGACTAACCGCCCGCTCTGCCAGCTCCCTTCACTCGGCAGCAGACAGGGATATTTCATCTGTGTTGTGATTTCACAGCCACCTTGAAAATGCTGCTTATGATCTCATTTTAATTGCTAATGTATTACTGTTGTTTTTTCTTCTCTCGACTCGCTTTGTTCTCAGACTGGGAAGTGTTTAGTGTGCCAAAGTAATGATTTCTGAAAAGTGGTGTTTACCGGCTTGAACGGGAGCAGTGAGAGCAGAGCGGGGGAGGCCTCAAAGCTGTATGTAAATTTAATTAGCTTTTCAATCTGTACTGGTGATTTTTGCCCCTCTTTCTGCCTGGGCATCATAATAGAGATGAATGCCGAGCAATTGATATTTTTACAGCAGACAATGTCCCAAATTAGCAATATCATTTGTAAAACACGAACTGTGACTAGTGCTCTTTTACAGCTGCTTGCAAGGAATCTGTAAACGCATAAATACTTCACATTGAAGAGAGAGAACAATTTCAATGAAGCAAAAAGTAGATTAATTTGAATTTTCTTTCAGAGTACAGTTGTCAATTGCATAAACTGTATTTGAATAGCTGACACAACACTCCAGTATGAGTAAGGGTTGCTTTCCCGAGGTTAAAAAAGCAAATAATCTTGATGGTACAAAGAGACGATCTCAGAAGAGGACACTTAGTCGTAGCATGAAGTGAGGCAATGCTTAAATTGTTATTCAGGTCAAGTGGTGCACTATGGAACTGAATGAGCACATTTTAATAGCAAAGGATCCCCGAGGCGACAAACTCCATTCACATTCCAAACACGGCGGCTTCATTTACTGACCTTGAGGAGTCTTGTTTATACAAATTGAAATTAAACAGCGAAGATGAAGAAAATCATTCCCCGCTTTAATGTACCTTCATGAAGTAAACAGATCACACATTGAGAATATTACTTTGCCCACAACTGAGATAATGAGCTTCATTCCGCTGACAGGACTGCTTGCATATTCCCTGCATGATCACGCCGAAGGTTCCCGACCCGTGAAAACAAAGAAGAAAAACAACATCTCTATTCAGCAAACTAGTAGAAAATGGGGAACTAGGGTGTTATAATTTGTAGTATTTGAGTTCTGATGTTTATAAAAGTTGCCGTAATGGAAGAAGTTGGGTGGTACGCATGGTGGTTGTTGTGTGCAAGGATGAGGTGGATGGTGCATCTCCAGAGCAGGCAGTAAAAGCCTGGATCCCCAGGGTCTTCGATATGTCACCCGGCTCCGCATCTTTGCTGCTGCAGACACAGGCCAACCTTTTGAAATGTCAGTGTGATAAAACCCGATGGATTCAATGTGCTGGACCTGGTGGTGTCAAACGCCATTAGTTTTAATCCTATTTGCGGTGAAATTGCTCTTGAAAGGTAAAGGGATCTATAACTGTCCGGGCCCCGGGGCTAGGCCATTGTAAATCTCTCGGTGTGCTGATGACTCCTCTCCGCTGGTTTATAGGGTTGGAATGAGAGTGTCTACTTGCTGTGTGGAGACATCGTGTCCCAGCAAACTCTTGGCTAAGTAATGGAGCTGTAGTGGATTGTGGGAGGTCATGCATCTCACTGCACCGTGGTGTATTCCAGTCGCTGAGAAAAGAGCTGTCCTTTCCACTCTGCCGCTCCTCTTCTGTGAGGGCCACTGGAGCGCAGAGATTCATTGGAGCTGTGATGACTCTATATGCTCTGCTTTGCCGCGGTCCCTTGAAACTCAAATTGCTGCTGTTCACTTCTCTTTGCTCCGTGACCGAGATTTGGAGAGGAGGAAAAAGCGAAATCGTGCAACGGCAAATGTTCACTACGGGAGAACAGAATTAAATGAATGCAATACAAGGGGAAAAATACGTCGGGATAAAATTCAACAGACTTGAATAGAATTTGTTTTTGTTCTCAACTCCTGTCGAGGATTCAGGCAATTTTCAGGTTACAGTTTTATGCCATTTCCAAAAAGCAGAACCCTGGAGGCACAAAGACCTCCTGAGTTCAATGAAACCAGTTTTCTGTGGTACCTACACTCTGATCCAACACGCATGTGGCACATAGCATATGAAGAAGGGAGGATGTTTTGTACACACTGACTTAAAAACATAAAAAAATGATATCAATAGCTATTGAATATTTTTTGACTCACTCTAGGACGGTGCTTTCAAACTTTCTCTCTGGCTGAAACTAGATTCATCAATAAGATAATAAAAAGTTGAGAAGACTTGAAACTAAAGACACGTATCATTCCTGAAGTCTTTAGGCAAGTTATTTTGAATAGAAAATTGAAATACGAGTCATATTTCATCTCGTATTTTAAGTTCAAATTAATGACAATAGACAGAAGTGACATTAACTTTAAACTACGTGGTATAATTGAACCAAATCCACCCAATAAATGCTAAATCTAAACATAAAACATTTCAACTTTACTGAGACACATCAGTTTCACTACATGCATCAGCAGCAGGCACAAACAGTCTCTGGTCATATCGTACAGTCTGAACCACTTCCTCTCTGAGACAGAAGGATGCTGAAAGCTGCCTTCCACTTCCTGATTCTATGATGATTGTGGTTTCCGGTGTGACATTGACACAAAGGTAATATGACTGTTCATGATACAGTGTAGGAAGAAACTAAAACATAAGAGTAGTAGAGTGCACAATATAAACGCAGTATAGCAACAAAATATAACTACCTATAGTTTTCAAAAAAGCCTAGACCCTGATTACTGTAGGAAAAGGGCTGCTATTTTATTTGTCCAGTATTCTTTAAATTATTCCGTTAATAATTCGAATAATTGTTAATTAATTAATAATTTTGTCTCATTAAACCACTTGAGCCTGAGCCTGCAACTCATGTATCATAAGAGCAAGCTATATCTGAAGCAAAAAAGTCCTCCTGCAAAAACAAAAATAAGTTAGATAGATAGATAGATAGATAGATAGATAGATAGATAGATAGATAGATAGATAGATAGATAGATAGATAGATAGATAGATAGATAGATAGATAGATAGATAGATAGATAGATAGATAGATAGATAGATAGATAGATAGATAGATAGATAGATAGATAGATAGATAGATAGATAGATAGATAGATAGATAGATAGATAGATAGATAGATAGATAGATAGATAGATAGATAGATAGATAGATAGATAGATAGATAGATAGATAGATAGATAGATAGATAGATAGATAGATAGATAGATAGATAGATAGATAGATAGATAGATAGATAGATAGATATATGGATACTTTATTAATCCCGCATTAATCACCACACTGACATACATACATAAATCACATACGGAGAATATATATACAGATACAGGAATGGGATGCATGATGTGATTATGTCAGTGTCCAGTATGGAAGTGTTCTTATGCTGCGGGAGTGGAAAGTACAATAAAAAAAATATATATATATATATAAAACAACAAAAATATAAACATATATAAATACATTGTGTGCTGTCGGACACAAACATCTGTGCCGATAACAAACAGGTAGATTCTCCTTCGAGCCATCTAGTAAGGTCTTATCAAGTCAAGTGTATCCACATAGTGTAAGAGCATTGTGCAACAGTAATAATGTTCCATGGGATACACGGTGACCACTGAGCAATAGTCATGTTTAAATAAATAATTTCAATCAAGGATTTATCGTAATCGAGTAATTCAAGTTATTCAAGCAACCGTTGCAGACCTATGTAGGAATATGGAAAGTATGTGAGGACAAGATCTGTGTTCTGTGGCCTTTGCACTTCCTGTGGTCTCTGCTTGTAGTGTGGCTGATCAAGTTATTTTGGGGCATTAAAGGCTCTGAGTAAAAGCCTTGTTCAAACACTTAACATGCAAATTCAATTCATGTGTTAGCTGGAGAGGAAGCACAGTTTCTGGTTTCCGCTTCACTTCTCCTTTCAGCACACCCAACACTTATTTGGCTGCGCCCACTGACGCCCTTGCTGCAGAACACTATCCAAACAGCACGCTGTACAACACAGGCAGGAGTGCAGCTGCTGGCTGTTTTGTGCGGCAGACCTCATCATGCCAGCCAATCATGGGTGGCTGCTTGTTTGTGTTTCCGTGCCATCTCCCCGTGGTCGTGATTACATTTGAACCGCGGCAAAAGCGGCGTCAGGAAGAACAAGTCGAGCATGTCTCTCTCTCTCCCTCTCCCCCAAAGTCCCTTTACACTGCAGAGATGCTGCACAGGCACTTAAGAAACCAGGAAATCACCACCGACTGGGATTGACAACATCCTGTGGCTGCGGGTTAGCCTCTGTATGTGTGTGTGCATGTGGTTGTCCATGCTATGCACTATATGTATCTCTGTGTGTGTTGCACAGGCCGAACATCACTCGAACATGAGGCGTGAATGTGAGGACATGCCGCAGTCGCAGGCCACAGTCGCACACTGTGGCATCATGGTAATGTAACTAAACCTCTCCAATATAAAATATCAAGAGGAAGCCACTGAGCACCAGATGGTCCCTCTGCAGCTCGGTCACTGCTGTACGGATTTTTGGACTCTGATGTGATTCTGTGAAAGTGGGCTTTTCTGGCAGGCCTGCCCGCAAAGCCAGACCGGAAAATGCACAAGAGGGAATTTCCACCATCCCAAAATGTTTATCTGCGCCCATGTTGGCCCCAGCACAACAACAGCAAAAGCACATGAACGCAGCAGCTCGGGCCCAAGATGAGCCGAGCTCTATTTGCATTGTAAGCAAGCCATAACCAGCCCTCGAAGGCAAAATGAAAACACTCTGGCCCGTAAATCAGTTGTGAAATAACACTTTTTTCCCCCCGGTGAGTTAAACAAATAGCTATTAAATATAACACAGAGAGAAATGCACGCCATCGCAAAACTAATCTCATATAAACCTAAGTCATTTAGATTGCAGTGTCAAATGTATTCAAATTCAACATCAGAGATGCAGGCAGATCTTTCCACCGTAGTACATGACACTGAATAAAACATTTCTGCTGCTGCATGCTTGGCTCTGGGTGGAGGGAACAGGGGGCGGAGGGAGGGTGGCGTGCACTGGTGGAGGTGTGTTGTCGGGGTGCAGCAGATTCTTCCAGAGAACTTTAATGAGGCTGGAAATGAAAACAATTCATCCGCAACCCTGCTGTCCGTCATCTGCAAGACTCTCAAGCCGACACACAGATAGGACAGGAGAGATAATTTACTCACCTCTTACGTGTTGTTTGCTCTGTTCTAAAGACGAGTGACATTTGGTGATTCTGTTATAACTCAGCTCCATCTGTTAGAATTTGAATTTATGTAGGATTTATGCTGCTGCGTGTGTCCTCGCTGAGCACAGCAGGGTTGTTTTTCTTTGTCGAGGGCTACCCATATTAAAAAGACAATATAATGTGCATACTGAGTGGGTTGGATCATGTGACTGGAATATCTTATATTGTATGTCTTTATTATATTTAACTTTCACCACACAGACCAAAATAAAACATTTAAACACTAACAAAGCATACATTACAGTCCAAAAAGACAAAAGCATAAAAGGCAATAATCATAAATGACTACAAAAGAAAAAAGCTAGACAGGACAGAGATAACTGCCAAGTCACAGCCTAGATCAGTGAAAATGGTCAAGTGGTCTGTATTTATACAGCGTTTTTCTAGTCTTGATGACCACTCAAAGCTTTACAGTACAGTTTTACATTCATCCATTCACACAGTGCATCTATGTGCAGCACTTTCTCCAAGAGAAGGCACAATTTGGGGTCGAACAGCCAACCTTCAGGACAACCGCTCTAACCCCTGGGCCATAGCTGCCAAAATCAGTCCAATAAAGCTAATAAAGCATATGGTGAGGAATAGCCAGGTTGGATATAGAGCAAAATTCAGGGTGTCATTCGGGAGGTTTAGCTGCCTAATAATTGGGCCCCAGAGCAGCCAAACAGGGCAACCAGTGGTCAGGTTCAATCTGAAGATCATATATTTTAGAATACCATTAAAAAAATATCCTGCCAAAAGGTGACAATCTTAGGACAAAGCCAAAAGGTGTAGATTGCCTTATGAAGATCTACCTTGGTCACAAATATCACATACATTAGGATACATTTTATAAATGTGTTCTAAATGAGATCTTCCTCCCAGGCAGATTACATATGTTTCATGAAACAAGACGTATGAGCAAATAGTGACACACATTTTGAAAGAAGATGTTTCCCTTCAGGATGCTGTTTCATTCAAAATATAATTATTTCTTTCTAACTAAAGGAAACATATCAAATTATGTAGAACATCAATTTATCATGTGAAGAGCCTTAATCTTGTTAAGATTTTTTTTACATTTATTATCTTACTTTCTTGCTTTGTCATTTGGTCTGTGCAGCAACAGATACTAGGAACAAATGCTGAAAACAGTTTCAAATAGTCACAAAACGTATTGCTTGTGAGTCCATCAGAGAGAACAAATAAAATAAGCAGATCATTGCACTCCAAGTTTCAAGATTGTGCCTGAAAATGACTCAAACTATCAGTCCGATATATCAATTGCTGCCAAATTATGTTTCTGTTTACCGATAGCACATTTCAGATCAATTAAAAGCAGCATCATGTCCACGGTCAACACATGATTAATGCCTTGCTAAAGAGAACCGCGACAGGTGGGATGGAACCAGCAAAGACTTCTTCAGTTATTAATCCATTATAATATCACCTGAATGTGTCTGACTGTGTTCTATTAGCTGTCAGTTTGACCTCTTAACACGTCTGCAGTTTTTGAGGAAACGCTGACCTCAAGTGTTTGTTTGGTTACACAGCAGTGTGACTGCACCACTGCAGATCCCTTGAGGAGCCATGCTCTGCTGCAGCTCTGTTTACCAAGATAAAGTGATACCTGCCATCACTGAATATATACTTCAGCTACAATGTAAAGCTTTAAGTTTGCTCCCAACGGAAAGAGACAAAAATTGTTTCAGTAAGTAATGACTGATGCCGAATAGAGGATGATATTAGACACAACATTTTTAATTGTCTTACTATCTTAACTTCATCTGGTTGAGTATTGTAGCAATTGAAAAGTCACACACGATTCTCCAGCCAACATGAATGTAAATATAATCTAATTACACTGAATAACACTTTACCTTAATTGCTCATTGTTACGTTTAAGATCATGACCACCAAAACTATGAAAAATACAATACTGTCTAAATGAATTGAGGGTGGTATATTTCCGTTTTTTAAATGTATTTTAGCTTTTCATTATAAACAGAAAATGCTAGTGTGGAAGACCAAGCTTCACATCACAGTACGGCTTCATATCCAGTATGTTAAGGGGACATAAATGCTGTGGGAATTAAGGGGAAATGGGAAGAACACGGTATATGTGAAGGTGACAACCACTGTCACTATTCAAATCTTCAGTACAGCATATATTATACTGTTACTGACTGATTGTGTTTCCCAGTATTATCAATAAGATAAAGGAATCTGTCAAATCTTACAACAAAAACAGAAAACTGTCACCGAGGGTCAGCAGGGGGCAGCATCTATCCACCCTGTGTATCAGCCTTCCTTATATTAACCACCTGACTGTTCTCTGCTGCTGAATGAGCTCTCCTATAATGCAACAATGGGCCGACTGCTGTTGAGCACAGCTGCCTTCAGGCATGGTCTGAAATATTAATAGCTTAACATGAATGAGCTAACACAGTGTGAATGGGAAAATCTGGATACCATGTGATAACTGATTTGCTGAGACATTACAGGGAGATGGTAGTGAGCGTGGAAGCAAGGCCACGAAGGAAAAAAAAAATGGATAGAGAAACAACACTATTATGTTATGGGATCCATTTAGTTCTGCTTCCCCAGTGAAAACCGGCTTGTTGAACCTGCCGGTCAGAGCTGAAGAGAAGCACTTCTACGCACCTTTTGACAGCTAATGGGCTCGCAACAGCTGTCTGTTTGCATGTAGTTGTCCTCTCTCTCCACTCCACCTCACCTCTGCCTCTCGCTGTAAAATCCCTGATCTCATTATGAGCACAACTGATCAGTGGAACCATTTCTGCTCCGTCTTCAGTACCGGCTAATTAAAAGACACCTATGAAGCCAGTGAGACTACTCTGTGGCCCCTAAAGAAAGGAGCCATTAACTGTCTGCTTAGAGGAGAAGGGGGTGGGCATACCAGGATATTCTAATATTATACTATAATTACTGGTGTATTACTGGTGTTTATAAAAATGATGACCTTTAAAAGACAATAAATATCAAAATGTGTCAAGTCAGATAAAGTTAATTTAGATACTTTATTTAAAAACAAATCATAATTAGTGGCCTGTATGTCTCCACCAGTCAGTGCCGTTTCGGCTTTCAAATATTATTTGTAAGCCAAAACTACCAACTTTAAATATTATTTTCAAGATGCCAAAAACATGTCTTGTGAGGCTGCCCAACCTTGACCTTTGACCATCCAAATCGAATCAGTTACTCCATTAGTCTAAGATATTGCATTCACAAGGCAAAACGTTTGCTTTACAAGGTCACAATGTCCTGGACTTTCGATCTTTGACCACCCAAATCTAAGTTGTTTACAGAGTCAAACTAAACAATTGAACGAAATTTGAAGAAATTACCTTGAGCTGTTAAGATCACAAGAATGGGACGGAAGGACAGATGTATGGGCGTACATATGGACAACCTGAAAACATAACACCTCTGACCATTGGCACTATGGCATATAAATTAAACAAAATCAATTTGTTTCTCCTCTGATCAAATAATGTTGGCAACACTGAGACTAAACATTAAAGTTTTCAGCTGTTTTAAAGTCAAAGCAGCTTGTGAGATAACAAGTTTGTTTTCTGAAGAATCTCAGTTTGAATATTAATGGTGTAAGGGCACAAGTTTCCATTTATCTCAGCGATGAGAATCAACAACAACACAAAAGTTGAAAACAACTATAATATCTTATCATCTACAAACACTGTGTGCTTTAGGTTTGCATGGCTTGAAATGCAGAATTTTTGATCTCAGAACTTGTGGGTTAAGCAAAGGTTAAAAAACTGTTCCATCGAAACAACTAAGTTTGCGCATCTTTCACGAGGTGTATGTGTCCTGACCACAGGGCTACATGTTGCTGTGTGGACGGCTGCAGCGCTCTGAGCTTCGGAGATGCAGTAGTTCACATTGAGCCTGAGGTCAGATCAGACTCAGAGGAGGAGAGGTGAATTCATCAGCCCACGCAGAGCCTGCCAGGCACACTGGCCTTATCCATCACCACGCAGCCCTGCTGGCTTTACTGGGAGATGAGGGGGGAGGAGGACAAAGAGGACACAGCCACGGCCTCACTCCTACACGGTAGAGCCAAAGGTTTGTGTTTTAACAGGGTTGCAGCAGGTTTCTTTTTAAAGTTACATTTTACACTTTAAAAACACCTTTTGTGATGTAAGATCTATTTCATGTCCATACAATACGAAAGATATGGGGGAAGATTATAAACCTCGCACTGAATGCACTTTTCTCGAGCCAGATCTCACAGGACATTTATATATCAGATGAAAGTAACATGAAGAGAAACGATTTGAACGTATTACCTCTAGCTGGGGTTATTTATGAGAGGAGATCACTCACATGAAATATTTCAACACACTGGCTGAATGTGCTCAAAATAAATCTGATCAGGCTGAAAAGTTACAATTAGTGGCTTGTAGTAATTTGTTACACTATGAACAATATTATTTTTAACCCCCAAAAATGTTTTAAACACAAATGTATTCAAATTAACATTAACATAGATTATTCAAATAATTTAAAGACCTGTCAAAATCATATTATTGACATTTGGACACATTTCACAGCCTAAAGTTCAGATAATTTGATTTTAGATTTTCTATGAACTTTAACCAAATGTAGCTGCCAATAGCTAGGATTTAACAGACGTCAAAATCCTTCATTTTAAACTGTAAAATGCTACTTTAAATTGATACTCTTGTCAGAATAGATCGGTTTCACGTTTAGAAAATCATGAGACAGTAAGACTCTATGGAAAGAAAAACTAATACTGTCTTGCAAGTGTGTTGAAGCCCCTGAAGCAAGATGAGGCAGGTTGTATTCCAGGTTTTACAGAATGAACCTGACCCTGAAGACGATGAGTAAAATTCTCCTGCAGGACTGTCAGACACTCAATAAACTGGAAAAAGAAAGAGTTTCTAGCTGAGGCGAAGGATAAACTGCCATCATATTAAACATGCAGAATCAATAGGATTTATAAAGAGATTAATTCATACACATTCCTATTTGTGTGCCATCTTTGATCCTGAGTGATTTGGATATTATTAATTTTATTTTGGATTTTGGGTAAATATTTTACCGTTTTATCTAATAAACTGCATTCATGTAGCATTTTTATTTTCTTAACACTTTGCTTCCCATTCACACTCAGGGTGATCCACAGATAATGATAAGAAATGATTCATTGAATTCATGATATTGCTCAAATCCTGTGCATGAACAGGGTATGGTCTCCCATAACATTACTGTCAAATTCTTTAGTCCGAGGGTACCTCAAAATGTGATTTCCATCAAACTTTCTGCAAACAACACAAGTGAATTGTGACATTTTGACGACATCCTGACTTTTCCTACAGTGTAAATAACAAAATATAACAGAAAGGTACAGAACGAATTCATGCACAGAATTAATCTGTATATCTCTGACGCTTAAGGCGAGCACAACAATTTTCTACTTTTCAAAATAAACTATCAAAAAGATTGACCGTGATGAAAGTTGACCAGATTCATGCAACCAAGTATTTGTATTTATCACAAAATAATCGTGATATTCATTTGAAGTCATGTAACCCAGCCCTGGTTCCCCAGAAAGCTGTGGTGCAGGTAATATTAAACTTAAACTCCTTCAGTAATTGTTGGCTGACTATAATCTGCAATGTGCAGTTGCCACAGTACTGCAAGCTCACATGTTAACATGTGAATGAAGAAGCCAGTTAATTATAGCAGGGGTGTGACAGAAACATCAAGTGCAGAGATTACATTTCACAGAGCAAAGAACTGGAAAATTGAAGCCCCATGCTTTTAGATTTTTTGGCATTAAAATAAAATGTGTTATCTTGCTGGTGACTCACCCGAAGCACTGTCTTCTGTATTCTTATACGGTTTCAAATATACAGAGGTATTATAGCACTATTATGTCATGGAGATAGACACAATTAATTTCCCTGGTCTTATACACAGAGGCTTCCAGTGTCTTATCCATGAGAATCTCCCCGCCACAGGGAGGACTGCAACATCTGGCCAGCCCTACCTCCTTCAGGCATACAGAAAGTGGTGGACAACATGTCTCAGTGGGGTCCACCATCACATTAGTTGTCATTCGCAGCAGGGTTGGCATTGGGAACAGGCCAGAGAGCTGTGGGGTTATTAAGGGACTCAGCTTGGCATCACTGAACTCTTTGGCTCCAACCTAGAGAAGGGCTTACACTGAGCTGATGGGTTTGAGGAGAAAGGGGAGAGGTGGGAAAAAAACCCAGCATGTGTGGTGTATTTGGTGTCAGCTGTGAGGACTGATCCTTGACAGACCTTTGTTTTTATTACCGGTATGATGGTTATGGGAACAATGTCACGGATTGGAGTATTGAGCTCAAGTTGAAGATCTTAAAAGCAGACACTCGGGTCAGTGGGTGCAGATGGGGGACTTTTTGATGGTGAAGGAGATGACCCAATCCAGACAAACAAATCCAATTGTCTTTGGCAGAAAGGCCGGTCACACACAGATAAGAGGTATACTGGGTTGGGGTCACATATGGGAAGTAACAGGATCAGGTGTCTGGAAAGCAATGGCATAAGCGACATCAACAATCTGGAGAGGAGTGAGTGAAACGCAGTCGGGACAAGTAGTGGGAAGATGACACAGGGAAATTGGTAGAGGTGAGTTGTGTCTCACGTGCATTCAAGACAACTGATTCTCCAGTTTGGGGATCTGCATACTGAGCCCAGCTTCACTGACATTTGAATAAACAGGGGAACAGCCATTTGTGCTGCAGTGGAGGTGCAGCTTCAGGGTTCTTTGGACTGAGTCCAGCATTCGGTCGCTACATACAACGGCTGCAGGCTGAAGTCAACATCAAGGTAGTACTAGATGTGAGGATCACCAAATTTGTTATGACACATCCTATGAAGATTATGGATGAATGTAGAAAATGTCACGGTAATAAATGTAAAAGCTGTTTAGACTTGACAAAAGTAGTGGACAAGGCAATCCACAAAGCCAGGGCAGCAGCCGGGCTAAAACTGAACCTGTGTGCGTGTGTGTGTCTGTGTGTGGATGGTCAGACTCTGACATGCCACGTCATCTTGTCTACGTCTGTCACTGTTTCTTTTTACCTTTCCGTCTCTAGAGAGACTATAGTGACATCCGACCAAAAATAAAGCCTGTGGCTCCCACTGTGATGCACGCAAACACACAAAGTAACTTCCTGCCCGTAAAGCTTCTCAGCCTCTGAGGCTGCACTCTGAGCAGTGTCCAGAGAGAGAAAGAAAAGGCTGTCATGGTTTTGCCTGCTGTGATGAGAAATGAAGGGCAGGAGCAGAGGAATCATGAAGGAGGAAAGTAAGGACAGAGGCAACAAAATCCAGCCTGATGCAGCCATGCATACACATATTCACTTTATATCTTTGAAGAGATTAAGGAGGCTTTCACACTCTTCGTTGCATTGTTTCCATCTGATCCAGATACTTTTGGTTTCCTATGTTGTACCTATGTCATTAAGGGAGCAACCTTAACTCTTGTTATCAGCACCAGCCAGTTGCCTGCCTCTACCTGTGGTTGACATTGATTGGTTTGTAGACAGGCGTGCATCTGCCTGTTGTCGATTCAGCGGATAGTTGTTTTTCCCTTTGATGGAGAAAGCTAATGAACTGGTTCATGTCCTTGATTTCATTGCTACTGAAATAACATGTGGTTTTACTAGCAGCAACTTCAGGCACAGTAATCGACACTAGTACCATTATAACTACATTATATCCTCTGAGTCGAAGATTGCAAGCAATCCTGTGCTCTGCGTCTACTTTCTTTTTCAATTGCTTAGTGCTGGCTCACCTTCCCGCAAATGGTCCCAAAGGCCAAACTTTCCAAGTAGTGTTTTTACACTGCAAACAACCATTCCTTTTACATGTTCCATTGGAAGCACCTTTCACATCTGATGTTTTGGTGTAGACTAAACTGAAGAGTCAATAAATCTGGACCACACAAGGTCGGTGTGAAAGTGCCATACGTTTGTTGCAATCTGTGTCAGGTAAGAAAAAAAAGAATAAGAAAAAAAATCTCAATGTAAATTAAAAAAAAAAAAAAAGATACCAGAATACTTGTATATACTAGGATTGTCACAGGCGCAGAAAGATTGCACAGATTCAATGTATTTGTCTTAACATTGCATACTCGCATGTAAAAGCACAGCAGAACATAAAAGACACAATGAAATGATGCAACCAACGATCTAATGTGCAATTGAATTAAGCAGGGTGACATTTAGCTCACACTCTAGCAGCACAGTCCACCACAGGACCTAACTGGAACGAGTCTGTACCAGCAGTATGAACATAAATGCAGCAATGTGCAGAGAAAGCCCACAGCAGCAATAACAACCATTATGAGAGGAAGAGCAATTTAGCAGTGCTGTCGGTAGCCCAGTAATCCATGATGATACAGTGAGTGCATGGGGATGGGGTGTATGGTGCAGTGGAGACGAGGTGCCTGTGTGAAAACTGAAGGGACTTGGCATCACTGAACAAACACTATAGGAGTGTTAAAGAAGGTGACAGCTCTGAGGACAAAACTGTCTTTTTTATATGCAGCTGTATAGGAATCTGTAACGTAATGCTGGAGACATGTATTTGCTGTCTAGGGTTATATCCTTAGAACTGCTGACGACTTTCCACGGGCAGGGACGGCTGTAAATATCCTCTAACCAATTTCTTGGGTGGTTCTGATAACACTGAGGAGTGCTTTTCTATCTGCACTGGTTCAAGTAAAAGTGACTGTTGTGTAGCACATCACCATATATTTGATGGGATACTGGTAAAAGTTCTCAAGGGGCTTTTTGATGCAGGAGTGGTGCTCAGATCAGTTGCCTCAGGAATCACAGGCCTGTAAAGCCTTTATTGGTCTTTTTCACAAGAGCCAATGTGAAAGAGGAGGAACTTGAGAACAGAAACCCTTTCCACCTTCTGACAGAGATGAGGGGATTTTGGCAAGACTTGGGGATGTTCGTGTAAAACGTGAGTGTTGCTGCCAAACGAGCTGTTTGGAAGACAGCGTGAAAACAGTGCGTTGTCCATTTACAGGTATAAGTTCTTATTTATGGACGGACGATGAAAAAAAAACAAGACTTGTTGTTCCTCCTCACTGTGCAACTATACCAACAATATATGTGCCCTTCTAAAATTACAACTAAGGAGATATAATTTCGTTTTCTCAAAATTTGGTTCAGGAGTAGTTTGGCACAATGGTAAAATAATGAGAACAATGTTATGAAATAGCATTAAATGATAGCAGGAATTTTAATGGCTGATGTGATTTTTCCTATTTTTGGTTCATTTGTGCTTAATTTTTGCAATATTACTGATTTTTTATGCTGACACTAAGCGATGGTTTCCAACTTAAGCTCATAAAAACAACTGACACATGGATAACAAAATCGATACCCTCAATGAGATTAAGGATGAGTGCCCATTAACATGAGGACAGGAAGATGGTGCTAATCTGTAAAGGTATTTAACGACATGGTAAATGCTATTTCTTCCCATTATTGATCCGTGGTGACATTATAGGAGGCACAATATTATCTAAAGTGCCACACTTAGTATTGAGCATTAGCTCTAGATGTGTCAAGAGTCTTTTCAATAGAATTACAAGTGGAGGGGGTTAAAAGTGAAAGTTTAAACACACTCAAGTTGATATTCCATTTAGAAAGCATGAACAATCTTCTCCAGACTAGTTTGACAGCAGTGGAGTACAACACAATGGCAACAGCAAATTGAAAAACCTTGCTGTCATTTTGCTCTTCAGGTGAGATAGATACTTAGCAGCAACAAAAGTGCCCATCTCTCTTTGGGGAATAAAACACGATTGATTTTTTTGATGGTTCATGTCAGCACCTTGGAAACAACAGGCTTTAGTAGTTGTTCCTTTGTGCATGCTGAAAGACCCTGAAGGCAACATTCCAAACGAGAGACATTCAAAGACAACTTTCAATACATATCCGATGACTTTCAAAACTACTTGGACACTTGAAAATACTGACCTTGCTGTAACTACACAATTTAAAGAATACTATAGTAACATATTTCATGGTATAACATTCAACATTTTTTTATGTCATTTTTTTTAAAAATAGTTATATTTGATCTATAATATTTAAGTGTGCATTTATCTATAGGCTTGGGGAGATGGTGGTAGGTCTGTAGTGGTAAAACAAAGCAACAATAATATTTGGGCAGCTCTCGCATGCTGTTTTAAAAAAGTGGATAAACTTCAGTCAGCCATATACGAGACTAGATATAGACTATAGTTTATTTGTACTGGTGTGGGCTAAACAATGAGGGAATGCAACTAAGTACATTTACTCACTTACTGTATCCAAATTTGAGGGACTACTTTACTTGAGTGTTGCAATTTTGTGTTACTTTATGCATCTACTTTATGTGCGTAATAAAAATCTGAGATAACTTAAGCTTTTAATGAGTATTCAACAATCAATATTCAATTAATTAACTGAATTTTAAATGTGAGTCAAAACTCTTTGTATTTTGAGACTGCATCAAAGAGGGGTCATTATTGTGTTCATCAACCGGAACCCACCTTCATACTTTGCATTGCTCACAGGATCAACATTAAGGATATTGAGTAATGGGGCCAAGTTTCCTGGAATGTGTTTGGTTTCTTTGTGGGTCCCTGTATCCCTCCAGAGTATTGACTTGATCCAAATCAAACCAACCAGCCAACGGTCTGATTATTTCTTCTCCTCAGCTTTCATACATTGGCCTTCTGGCCATTTTGCTTGTTCCGACACCTGAACATGTTCAAGTAAGCTTTTGTCAGATGTAGTGGAATTTGTTAAAAGCTGCAAATAATCTCTGCTCCATTTTCCTGATGATTGATTCAAGGAACTTTGCTGTTTCCATCTGCCTAAACTTTGGACTGGTTATTAAGGAGATGCAATGGAACTCTGACCTCTGTGAAGCAGTGAGTAATTCCTGTCTTTTCTCACCTGGTACAGGCATACATCGCAAATTTGATATAATAATATATATAATATAATGATATATACACATAATTACTATACATTTTAAAATATATTATATTTTATTTATTGTAATTAATATGTAATAATAATTGTTTAATTATGATTTAATCATTTTTAAAAATACTTTTTGGATTAAGCTAGCTAACCTATTGCTGTTACAAACATCCCTCTGGCTGTCTCTCCTTCTCTTCCTGCCCCTCTCTACAGTTGCCTGCTGACTCTCTACCTAAAAAAAGGTGCAGAAACGCTTTTTTGCATTTAAAAAGTTAAGTATATTGCATTTTACCCCCAACTACAGGCCTGAATGGTGGTAATTTCAAATTGGTGAAGTCATAATACATACAACACACAATTTGAATCCAAATCAGGTTTGTTTTAATAACTATGCACTCAAGCAATTAGGATTCGAATGAAGAAGGTGCTTAATCTTTAATAAAAACAGCGAGTAAATGGATTTTGGTGGATTTACAGTCACAGCCCTGCAGCTACAGGCCTACACATCCTTTAGCAGAATTCCTTTCATGTAAAAATATTTTCCAGCCTTGCTTTGATGCTTTGCTTTTATGTTTCTGGCCTTGCTTTTTATATCTCTTACCTTGTTTTTTCTGCCTTCGCTGTGGATTTCATTTCACTCTGTTGCAAAGCACGTTGTATTGTAACTGTGTTTTGATAAAAGTACTATTTATATTATTATAATTATGTTCTTGACTTAGCTGTGCTGACTTCTTGGCTGTTATAAGAAATTCCTCATCATCTCCTCACACTTTGGTGGCAGCATATTCAGTACAGACAGTCCTGATGCAACTCAGAGACATCCTTCAAACTGCACTCTGTCTGAGATATGATAAGATGTCCAACCCCATTGACTGAAGGTTGAGCTGGAATTTATCTTTAACTATCACACTGCATGCTCCAGGCTGTCAAAAAATAAACACAGCGTCTCCTTCCAATTTCTTTTAATCCATCACCACATCTTAACAATGACCCAGTTACTTGATGTGAGTGTGGTTTTATGTCTGTCTTAAAAATGTTTTCATTTGATGATTTACTCGATATCTGTGTTTTTTTTCAGGATGTCCTAAACGATCAAATCAAGGTAAACGATCAAATCAAGGTATTTTCAAGAACCTTCCCAATCCCCTTAAATTCAAAAACAAACATGACATAGACTAAGCCATGAATCAAGGTCTATCACTGCAAAATAACTATAATTACTATAAAACTCAAATTTTTTATGATGAGAACTATCTGTCTTTACAGAGGATCACAGACAATAATTAAAAGGAGATGCAGGTATGTCTAATTATATTTTTTTAATAATGTTGAAAGGTCCTCATCCAGAAAACATATAATTAAAAACAAATACAATTTAACCTCTTGGATTAAGAGAAAATTCTGCAATTTGCATCAAACTAGATGAGATCAAGTTGAGGATGGTATGAAAACCAAGAGTGCATCAACAACAATATGTAACTGAATGGATCGTGAAAGGGAATTTTTATTAGAGAAAGGCTATTTTCTTATGTGAATCACAATTATAAAAACATTATGTGGCCTTAAATTGTAAAAGGTTGCAAACACTATACAGTATCTAAATGATATAGTCTTGCATTTAGTGCTTTCCACAACGGCCGGCTGTTGGTAATTTACCTCAACTGCAGGTGGTAAAATGACATTATTCAGGGAAGAATTATAATGATCTTTATTTCTCATTCCCTATGTGTGGTTTGTATAATTGTTTAAATAACTCACAAATGGGTTTGACATTTTGACAAGCTAATTTTAGGTGTGTGGGTCAAACAGGTGCATATGCTGGCCTCTCTTTGCTCCCATTTTCACTCAATGATCTCAGTTAATTTCTCACCTTTGTAAACATACACTTGTTTGGACTAACATACTGTGACAGCCAAAGCATTCTGTGGCAAATGATCAGCCACGGGCTGAGCCAAGTAAAGGATGGCCCAAAAAATTGTGATTCATTACTTGTTTTCAAAACCATCATTGATTAATGCAGCTCAACATATTTACCTGACTGAGGGGACTGTATTGATTAATAGGATATACATAGTTTATAAAGACAAAGAGCAACTTTGCTCACCCTAACTAAATAATGAGTAACTTATTGACTGACTTTTGCTTCTATGGGCTTGATTGCTGTGCTGTGTGTGTGCAAAAATGAAAAAAAATATCATATATTGATTGTGAGTTGGGTGATATATACAGAGATTTATCTAGCTGAAGAGCTGAGAGGCGACGGGAGACATGCAGCCTGAGGAATGTAGTCTATCAACACACATTTCTGTTTTTTGAACAGAACAAACAAAGCCTTTCTATGACACATTTCTATTTATGCCAACTTCAAACATTTAAAATGTATTGATTTATAAACTGTCAAGGATTGTAAGGACCTTGGTTAACCAGTAATTAGCAATCATGTAAAAGGTTTAGCACTACTTGGAAGATAAAGTAACCAGGTAGTGGTCAAAACAAATGTTGGTCTTCTTCTTTTTCAAACTCTTAAAGGAAGTCATTAACCCTCGTCCCTGAGTAAATACTGTCACTGTACGGCTGCATGATATCAGTAAAACATGCGATATGCGAAAACGTTATTGAATGTTGCAATGACGATATGACTTGCGATAAATAGTCATTTTAATAGTATTTCTGCCTTGGTTTCACTGCAAACATACATTGAGTAGCCTATGCAGACTGAAAAAAAAGGAAAAGCATTAATTCTATTCCAAAAACATGGTTTCATTGAAAAAATTCCACCTGGCTCCGGACCCAGGGACCACCGACTGCTCCACAGCCAAGGGAAAGGGCGCACAGCCCGGCCAATCATCTCCTCCGGCTCCATACATTGTCTTAGTTTACAAATTAGACATCAATTTGAACCAGGAAAAATGTGATGATCAGAATATCTTTAATCTATTACCTACTGCAGTAGGGCTCCATCAGATTGGCCAAATATATTGACATACACAGCGTGAATGCATGGCACATGGAACACCATTTATTGCAGTTCAATAAACACAAATGTGAAAACAACTTGAAGAGTTACACACAAAAAAGAGATACCTCCACCAAGGAAGTTATGTTTTCATTAACTGTATGGCTGTTTGTTTGCAGGACTTCTCAGAAACTACAATACTGAAGGGATGGGGAATGAACTGAGAAAGAACCCATTAAACTTCAGAGCAGATCCAGATAAATGAACAGATCCAGGAAATCTCTTCACTTTCTTGAACATGGCAAGATAGTCTGTTACGGTCTTCTGACTTTGGAAATTGACTATGTACTTTTGTGTGTATGACACAGCTGGTACACACTGTATATATATATATATATGTATATGTATAGGAAATGTCTCTCCTGAGACTGCCACCTGCTACAACACCAGCCCTCACATGCTGCACATCTCTGCCATGCACAATTCTATGAAGGGCGCAGCTGGGTGGAGTAGAAGCAGAGCTGCTGATGCAGTCAGGTGTAACTCTGCAACCTGCTCAACCTTCTCTAGACACGTGCCTTCACCCCTGCCCTGGGTTACCAACACCACCATCCACATACCTCCCACCCATCTCCCCTGCCGTACTCCTACTCTTACTACACAGCCCTTCACCTCAGGACACCTGAGTCCAAACCAGCTAGGGTCAAACCAGCTGCTGTATTTCAATGGTGCACAGACAGTGAAACAGAGGAAAAACATTTTGTCTATCCTCTTCTCTGATGCTCTATGAGCCCAGAGTTTTGAGGTGATTGGATTCCAGTGCAAATTGATTTACAATTGCAACCCTGTCACCATTACTGAAGCCTATTGCAGACTCTGCACTCCCTCTCTCATCTCTATTTCCCCCCTCTTTCCTAGTCTCTTACGTTCTCTTCCCCTTTTCCTGAGGACAAACTGATTCATTCAGAGGAGATGAAACTAGTCCTTTGGCTTGCCCTTGAGAATCCTACAGCATCTAAACCCTTGCACAAATTAATCCTTTGACCCCCTCAGCCAGCACAGCTTGAAATTTGAATTATGCCATTCATAGGCAGCAAATCATGAGAGAGGACCTTGTTTTCATCTTGAAAAAGAATCTGGCGGGATGCTCCATCTCCCAGCACACTGAATAGATAAATTGTTTAGATTGTAAGCCCCCAAACAGTTCAGGAAATCACTTTTCATTTCTCACTAACACAACCCTCTGCCACCTGCAATCCATTGGTGGCGTCCACAGACAGTACCCTCAATGGGCCTAGAAAAACTTGATTTCCTTTCCACATCAATAAGTGGGGGTTTATTCGGCAGCACAGTGGTCTGTGCGGACTGGCTGTCTGCCCTGGCTATGAGATTTATTAGTGGAAAGGGATGGTGAAGTGCACTGAGACAGGAAGATGGATGCTGCCATGTGGATAAGGAGCAACAACAGATGAGGGCTTTGCAAAATGACCAAAATCTCATAGCCCAATATAAGGGATTTCATATCCAACAATTTGTTGTATATATTTTTCATCCAAAATTAAACACCCAAAATGATGAAATGTATTGTAAATCATACAGGGCAAACTCAGACCATGACTTTGCAGATATAAGTCACAATGATAAATTCTTTATTTCCTTACACAGGCTTTTTTTAAAACTTTATTAAGGCTCGTCTGCCTGGGGCGGTTAATTATTGTGATTGCCCATCCAACGCGCATGCATGCAGGTACCCAGATAGGGCAGGCATTAAGCTTAGGTCTGCTGGCCTGCTGAGAACAGCATGGCTGTTGCAGGAACAAACCCAGATTCAATGGAAACTACCGATTATACGCAACAGAGAGGGAGAGGTAGAGACACGGAGAGAGAGGGAGGGAGGGAGCAAAAGCAGCAAAGTGCACTGCACACAGCAACAGAGAAAAACAACAAGTTTGAGATCTTTGATATCAACTCATATTTCAGTGAGTTTTCAAGCAAACACCGTTAATACCATCTGCTTCTTGTGAGGATTATCTGCTTTCGCCATTTTATGTAATTGTAAACTGAATATTTAGCTTACTATTACTGAATAGTTAAATGAATATTCACACTTTGGACACAATAGATTTAAGGAAAGAAATAATACCCAAATTTGATGATAATTATACGCCGATGTGTCACTGATAATTAAAACATTTCATTCTTATTTGACAGATGGAATGTGAGACAGTATTACGACCTTCCTCACTTTTTCCCAAAACTGCACCTCCCTGGATACCTGGCCTTGTTCCTGATCCCTCGGTGCCAGGACAATCAAGACACAACGACAGACATCATAAAACCTACAAAACTCCTGACCTACAGTATATTTAAGGATTTTTGAAATGGAACAAACGATCCTATCCACGATGTCAATGCACACTATGAAATGAAATAAAACTCTGCATGAGAAGGCGACAAAGTGACTACTCATATTACAGGACAGCGAGGGATCGGGGTCATGGTGTTTTTTAATGGCATACTTAATCACTATTTCACTTGGCTGAGCAGACTGCTCTGTAAAAGTCAGCACTATATTATATTTGCTTTTAGCACCTGAAGCAACATTTTGTCAGGGTGAACCCCAGTATATTAGATTATTTTTATCTTAATATGGTTTTGAAGCGTTTACACATTGAGTCTCAAGGAGAAAAGCAGCAACCAAAGGACAATCAGGGTAGAGACTACGCTTCCTCTGTTGAACTGAAATGTATTATTCATTCTTTGTGTCCAAATTAAGTTATTATTCTCAATTTAAACAAATAAAAACGGCAGGCAATGCAAAACAAGCTGCACGTTGTCTGCTAACATTTGTACACTACACACGGCAACTAATGATCATGTGCTGAGTAAATAACAGAACATATTTACTTATTTTATGCAAATATGTTAATTTCCATGTGTTAGTTTGACACCATTTGGCGATATCCTTGTTAATGATACCTTTAACATACAACAGATATGAATAATAATATGACCTGGATGTCCCCAAGCAGTGGACAGCTGGGAACGCACTGGCTGTAATGGGAACCAGATTTACTCATAAAGCAGCATGATGGGAATAATTATTCTGTTACGTAACATTACCAATAGCTTAGACTCGTGTGCAGACAACTACCGCATGCTTTAAACACGCTCAACTTCATGTGCCTGGAAACATGTGCAGTTTTCTTTAATGAACTCATTTTCGAACACTGATGCACAAACTCAGTTTACATCCTGGTGCAGTGCATTTCATTATAAACAACGTCTTTACTAAAAGGGGAATGTATATTATGTGTGTTTTTATTCGACTTATTTTTATTATATAGCCTCTTTATTGTCTTTTTTACATCATTCTGACTATCTGCTGCTGTATCATGTAAATTTCCCTCGGATCAATACAGTTTTATCTTATCTTACTGAGTCACCAGAAAACACCCCAATGTAATGCCAACAATCTCTGGACAATATGGAGGCAAGAATACACACAAAGAAACAATTAAGAAACCCACACTCACATTATAACTTTTCATATTTCACCACTGGCTAAAAAGGTCACTGTCCGAGAAAAGTTTAAAAACCAATAACTAATGACAGCCACCAAATACGTTTCAGCCCCAAGCATGTTAGCATAAAGTAGCAGAAGCTTAGAGCAGAGAGGTGAAGCAGTGAGCCATGATGATGCTATTTAGCATTTTAGCTTAATTAGCTTCAGCAGCCCGTGGTCCCCGGCAGCAGCAACAGCGCAGAGAAAACTTTAGCTTCTGTTGACGTGAGTGTCTTAAGTTAATATTTCCTTTACTTTGTTTAAATAGCACAACGTACGCAGAATAAAATAACCAAACAGCAGATTGACAAGTCCTGTGGGGTGGTCCCATGGTTTGTGCCTTCCAGATGTGTGCCTGTCAGGTCACTTTCAGGGTGAAGAAACCCATTTGAGGCTTCTCTCTGACTCATTGCTTACAGGTGTCCAGGCGGCCAAGAGAAACAAACAGGGAAACAGAAAGTGGTGCTATTCAAGAGAAAAGACTAAGATTACATCCCACAGGACTAAATGACTCCTGGTTTATAATTGAGTAGAGGAGCAGTTACAAATGTAGTCATTCTGGGCTAAAACAAAACTCTTAACATGTGATGTTCCATTGTAACCTGTGGAGCAAAAAGACAAAGCTTCCTAGATGGAGTGGGAAAGTGTGGGATCAGTGGGGATAGAAGGAGAGGGAATAAGAGACAGCAGGAGACAAACATTACCTTTTAAAAAGACACAAGGCCCAAATGTGTTAAATGATATGACATTACACAATCTTGTACAGTAGGTGGAGGTATGCACCTTAGGTTGTATGCGATACGACAGAAGACCAAGAGAAGAAGAAGAAGAAAAAGTGCAAACAGTTATAAACCCAATAAAGTGATAACTTTATGTGAAATGTTTATTCTGAAGGAGTGTCTTATTGTTACATTTCCCAGGTAGAGTGGACACTGATATGTTAAAAGATACAAAAAAATACATGAAGCCATTTCCAGTTGTTCTCTCTGTCTTGAATTCACATTTTTGTCCGTAAGATTAATATTGAGTTTTAAAAGAGGGAGGGATTGCTGACTCTCTGAGATGTTGTGACTAAAAACCATGTGAGAACCATCATCATCAAGCTCCTCACTACCATACGACATCAGACACATCGCCAGAGAGAAGAAGTTCTTTCCGTGGCATCAGAGAGGTTAGTGCGATACGTGTTAAATAATTTAAAATACAACCTGCAAAGGAAGTTATAAAAAATTAAGTGCTCCTACTTGACGGGAAAAAGGTTGCCCCCTCCTGAACTACTGTTTCCGCAAGATGAGCAAAATCAGCAAATAAGAGGGTGTGTGGGACAGTTGAGGGAAGCTGTGTATGCTGAATATTGCAGTAGAGATGCCTGGGGAAACAAAGTTCATTAACTCAAGTACCTAACATGAATATTTCTGGAGTAAGTTAGAAATATTTATTTTTTACTCTAAAAATATGAATGGGTACTTATATATAGTGTAATATTACATTCAAAACATGGTCAACAAAGTATATGACATTTTAAAGATTAGATCAGACCTGCTCAGACTGAAGATTGAAAAAAAGCCTGAATTTCTGCACCCAGTCGCTCAGGTCCAGATGCTACTCGGAATATAAAACTGTAGCTTGCACCAAACTAACAGGTGCATATAGAGAGACCAGGTCATGTCTGAGTGTGCACATGCAGTCATGAAGAGAGCTCTCAACATGCAAAATAACTGATCAGTTGTGGGGCTGCACCTCTTATGCAGAGGATATTTATACTTTATAATTCTGTTCAAATTAGAGACACAGCTACACCGTAATGCTGTTCTCATTTCCACACTTTAATAATAATAAAACAGTATTCGATATACTAATCTGCATCCATATTCGGAAGGTGCCGTTCTTTTTAGGGTCTTAGCCTCATACTTCTGCAATGCTACTCAGGTCATCTAAATGGAGGACTGTTTATCAGGCACTGTGGATGTGTCACATTTGAAGATAATTTAATCTCTTTACAAACACATAATTTTTCAAATAACCTTTAAACTGGGATCTTTAAATAACTTTAGCGCCGTGACATTTCTGCCACTTTCAAAAAAGAAGGTGAATTAAGGAGGTAGGTAGAGTGAGTCTGGCTGAAATGTCAACTTCAGTTTCCTTTTCTTTGCAGAGCAGTGGCCCAGAGGCCAGACATCCTGTCTCACACTGCCCGGTCGCCGTGAAGGGTCCATTGTGTTTGTCACCAGCTGTCCGAACTTGTCAGACATGTTGTCTTTCATTTGGAGGTCCCGGCATGGGGTCTGTGTGTGCATGTGCACCGGTATGAGGGTGTGATCTGTGGCTGCCCACGTACCTGAGTGGTATGGATTTTCTGTGTATGTGCCTGCACACGCACAGTCATGTGTTCCCTGGAGCAGGCATCTGTCAATCCCAGATGCTGTCTGAAAGAATTGTGTCCTGCACTTAAGACTCCTCCATCTCCCTGACATCGCAGCCTGGGAGACAAGGAATCACACCCCTCCTCGCTCTTATGTGTAGCTGCTGATAGTATTCCCTGGTTACTATGGCACTCAGAGAATAAGGTGTGAAATATGTGTCATTTTCCATGATGAGAATTTCGATCAAGAGGAGAAAAGAGTCGCTGCAGGAGCATGAAAAATAGCAGAGAGCTCCTGAAGGTATTCATTGATATTCAAATTGTATTAAAAAGGTGCCATTCTCGAAGCTCTGCCATTACTGCATTCTCGAGTGGCTGAATGTTGCATTTTTCACTCCACAACAGGAGAAGAATAGTTTTTATATTATTTATTGCAAGTCATATCGTCATCGCACCATTCAACAACATTATCGCATCTCACACATTTTCCTAATATCCTGCTGCCCTAGTTCATGGTGCACACACTGATTGATTTAAATAATTGATAATGGGCGATGCAGTCAGCTCCATGGTTTTGGATCTTGCGTCCCTTCACAAATACTGTATATTCACATTGAAATTCATACTCACTGAATTGTGCACTGTCATTTATAATACTCCCCCTGAGGCCACAGGGGATAAATAATATCTATTTTTCATGTCAAGCTTGTAATAGATTCCATGAACCAAAATGATTTGTTTTTCCCCAAAAGCAAAAGCAAGAAATTCATGCTTTGGATTTGGTATTGATTAGATGTGCCTGGGTTTTCTCATTTCATCACGCTCTATGTTTACCCCAGTGATATATAGTGTCCTAGCTTGTCAGTATATTTTACTTGATTGACTGGAACACCTTGAAAAAGAATTAGAGGGTGAGAAAAAGATAGTGGTGGGGGGAGCAGAGTTCGACATCAGCCATTGCCTGACGGCCCAGGGCCACAAAAACTTACTCTGTGGCCACCCAAAATCCCATGTAGGAGATGGGCAGTGCAGTTTTACAGTCGTTGTTACACAAACAGTTACAGACTATGGGGGATTTTTAGTGGAGTGCAATTCCCTTGAACCAAAATTACAAAAGATTCATCCCCAATTCAGCCATTCCCTCAGCAATCTCCAATCCCCTTGAGATACTTCTGGAATTTGTTAGCAGGTGACCAGCCGAACATCCTATACTTAATGCTGTTAACTAAATTACAGGATCTAAGGTTCATTTTAAAAGGTTCACACCACCTGACAATCAAGGGGAACAGCTCCAACGTTATTTGCGAGATGCTGTCCCAAATAATATTCACTCCAGCCCAAATTTCTACAGTTTCACGAATACGTCAAATGATCTTTTTAGTTCAACCTGCGACACTTATAATCCTTTTAATTTAATATTTTTTTCCCTTAATAATCTAATCTGTTGTTTTGTTCACTGTATTCTTTTACGTACTGTTGATACTTAAGTCTTGCTTCAAGCTGGCACACAATTTTTTTTTCGGGCTAAATAAAGTCTTATGGGGGGGGGGGAGCAAACAAGAAATTGTGTATGAGGCAGAGGGATGCTTGCGGCGGTTTGAAAATCTTAGAATGTGAGAGAATACTCAACCAATGTGTTCACAGGAATCTTGAGCTTTCGAAATGAATAATGATATATATTTTTTCTGTTAATGACTGCCAATCTATTTATTTTATTTTATGTATTTGCTTATGAGACAGACTACATGAACTAACATTGTACGAAACACAGAATGAATAAATGTTTTTTTCAGACTTAAATTAGCTTGGTGGCTATATGAGCGGTTGATTATATAAATGAATTTTGAAGCCTATTTATGATAGTCCCAAAACACACACACGGAATTCCACTGCTCTCTCTCTCTCTCTGTAGAGATCAGGGGGGTAATCGGACACATGTGAAAACAGACTGGGTAAAAACCACAGTATCTGTCAATGTATGGAGCGGGGGAGATGTCTGGGCGCACGCTCGGTTTGGCTTGACACAGTTGAATGAATGATAGTCACAGAGAGAGCAGTAAATTACTGAGAGAGCTGGTAAAAGCTGTAAAAAACACAACTTTTCACAGTCAAAACATGTATAATGGACCCCAAATTGACCCTGTAATTTGACTTAGTGGAGCTGTGCATGGTTCCCTGGGTGTCTGCCGGGCTGTGTTCCCTCTGCCTCAGGCTGTGGAGCTGTCCATGGTCCTTGAGTCCGTAGCCAGGTGAAAATAAAGTGATTTTCTATCTTTTAAAATAAACTAGTGCAGTTTCACTTCTAATGGTGAGAGCTTCTCTCGATTTTCCATTGGAGGAAACCACAGACCCTTGAAACGAATAGTCACTCTTGATTGGCTGGTAGAAATGTTGCTATTGGTCACCCTGGGTCATTGCAGTACACACATGGGGAAAACCCCTCCCACTGGGGCAAAGAAAAAAAAATTAATGCTGTAAATGTAGAATCAAAGCTTTATTTACAGCGTGAACAAAACTGGCCCAAGCAGTGTCAGCCAAAGTCAGTCTACACCCAGATCTAGGGACTAATTTATGGCTTAAAATGGTTATTGGCATTCTCATGATAGTAGGATTTGGGTGGCAATCTTTCTGGCTTAAAATGGTTCTTGGCATTCTCATGATTGTAGGACTTGGGTGGCAATCTGTCCGAATCTGCCCCAGTGTACAGTCGCCTGTGGCGCATTACTGTGTACTTCGGATCAGCTTCCAGTCTAGTCTGAAGTCTGGCACAAAGGTCGGAGAGCTCCTGGCTGCGGAAGGATGGAGGCCGCACAATCCACCCAAACACCCCCTCAGATGTGCCGTCCTCCTCATCCGACATCATGTCGATGGTAATGCCACTCCAGAACTCCACCTCATCTGGCACCAGGACACTCTGCCTCGCTACAAGCAACTGAAACAAATCAGTACAATCAGCACAGTTCGATGACACAATACACTTTCAACTGTGAATTATTTGATGTGATAGTAGTTATCTTACCCTCTTCCTTCTCTGACGAGTCCGAGCTGAACTTTTCCGTACAGTTCCCAGATGTTCAAATTCTGGTTGACCATAGCAGAAGTTCCTCCGTACCGTTGCATAGTAGGTCTTACATGCAGCTAGAAAACAACATGATTAGCATGAGTTCAATACTATTAAAGCAGTCACTGAATCACTGAAATAAGATCCACATAAAAAGAACACTACACCACAAGTACTACAGCAACTTACAAACAATGAGGTCGGTTCCTAGACGGCGCCAATCCGGATTTCCAGCGAGTGTATCGACCAAATGTGTAGTCACGGCCTCGTTGTGTCGGGAGCTTATGCTGTGAAAACAATACGATAGAAAGCGTTCAGACAGAGATCGTATTTCATATAGACGTATATATATACTTTTTTAATCTTACGATTCCTCTGGATCATAGCGCTTGCAATTTGTCTTGGAGTTATGGAGACGTCGCACAGATTCCTGTAAAATACAAAGATGTAACATATATGAACAATCCGATTCTAACCACACATAAACATTTAAACGTACACAACTTCTTTAGCTCTAACAAATTTTATAATAAGTGGCTTCCCTTTCTTACATTCTTCCACTCTCTCCAGTCCCTGCCCCCTGATTGAAGGACCATACCCCCTCTCTCTTTTCTCTCTTTCTTCTTCCTTTTTATTTATTTATTTATTCTTTTTTTTTTTTTTTTTTTATTTATTTATACTTTGCAGCTTTAATGCTTAATTATTACTTAATAGAATTTTCAGTTATTTATTTATCATTATTATTATTTTCATTGGATTGTGTATTGCTCGCATGACCACGTTCATGTTGTCCTTTAATTAAGAAAAACATCCAAGGAGGTAGACTGTATATCTTACTCTTAACCCATCGAGATGCACAGTGTTTTTTTTTGGTGTCAATATCTTCATATTTTTAATTGTCGTTCAGAGATCATGTGATACTCAATGTAAATTTGACATTGTTTCTTGTTCTACTGTGCCTTACCTCCTTATAAAAATATTAAAACAAAAAACAAGCACTCATTGCTCTGTTTTTCTAACTTTCTCACTAATCCCACAGTTGTTTACAGGCTTTTCAGATTTGCCAGTTACATGGCTTTTTTTAAGCTGGACTCTTACCGCAAGCTTGGGACACTGCGCCCGTCTTTTCCTCTTCGGCTCCGGCCCACTGGGCCCGTACCTCTCCAGGGCAGTCAGCCGCTCGTCCATGGAAACCAGCAGAGCTTGGCTTGCGGCGGCGGTTTGAGTTAACTCGTCCAGCTTTTGATTCATTTCACGTTGCAAAGCAGTGATCTGGCGGGACACACCATTAATCGCATCCATCAGGATCCTGTCTGTGGGTGCAAGACCGTCTCCGTCGCTCAGTGGTGGTGATGGCGAGGTAACGTTCAGGGGACCTCCGTTCATCGTGGACACTACGTTTGAGATCCTAATCTCGCTGTGGGCTGAAATCAATTCAATATGTTTAATCACAACATCAGTACCACACAAAACAGGATAAGTGCATAAGTGAACGCTTAGGACAAGTTATTGTTCAAGAACTCTATATCTAGCATATATATATTCAGAGGTGTCAAGTAACGAAGTACAAAGTACTTTGTTACCTTACTTAAGTAGAAATGTTGGGTATCTATACTTTACTGGAGTATTTATTTTTCAGACGACTTTTTACTTCTACTTTTTACATTTTCACGCAAATATCTGTACTTTCTACTCCTTACATTTAAAAAATAGCCTCGTTACTCCTATTTAATTTTGGCTTGTTTTCATTCCGGTTTGTCATCGTTCAAAAACACACACAAAAAAAGGCAACACGACCTTGTTACAACTTTTACTTCTTCTAGATAGTCATGTTTGATTATTGGTAGTGTTGAGTCCAAAGGTCTCTTCAAACAATATATGTATTTGCATTGTAATAAAATGTTATAATTTTCAATGGGCATATTTGCAGTACAAACGGGTAGCCTAGTGCATCCCACATTTTTCAACATAATATTTTAATATAACATTATAGTCATAATGGCCTTTAGAAAAATGTGTTTTTTGGAGGAGGGGGGGGTAGTGCACTATAGGCCCCTGAGACGCGGCTTAAGAGTTTGTCCTTAATGGAAAAATGTTTTCCCTTACATTACTTTTACTTTTATACTTTAAGTAGTTTTGAAACCAGTACTTTTACACTTTTACTTAAGTAAAAAGCTTGAGTTGATACTTCAACTTCTACAAAACTATTTTAAAACCCTAGTATCTATACTTCTACTTGAGTAATGAATGAGAATACTTTTGACACCTCTGTATATATTGCATTACTATAACGTTCCATAGTGCTGCTTACCTTTGTCTTTAGCATCACTTGGTGGGTCCATATCTGGAATCTGTGGTATCGAGTCTCTTTCGGGGTCGTCGGGCAGCAGCAGCATTTCCTCTTCTAACCCTAACCCTAACCCTGACCCTAACCCTAACCCTAACCCTTCCCAGGTCTCTTCCTGATATTCTAACTTCCAGGGTGCGTTACTCTCTCCGGTGTGGTCTCGTCCGGATGCCACTGAATACTGCACAGCATCGGTTTGCCTTATTTTGGATTCCCTAACCCAATCTCCATTTACGAAATACAGTTTTCTATGCTCGTAATACTGCACATGAGAGAGATTCTTGTCACAATGTCCACAAACGCGCCTGAGTCTCTGTCTGGAGAATTCCATCGTGAAAATGTAAATACAAAGGTGATCCCTCGCTATTTTATTTGCTTCCTGGTCAGTCGTCTACGTCATCAGATGGATCGTCCAATCACATGCGAGCACATGGTCACGTTGAAGACCTCGCGAGACAAGAGCATATCCACTGTTAACAGAAATGCATTCCTGATTTATATTTCCGGCAATATTGCTCTCGTATCCACTCTGTACCTTGACTCCAGCGATTCTGATTCAGTGCAAGATGACGACGAAAAAATTATGGTTTTAGTTTGGAACATAAAAAAAGTGTCCAGAATGTTGTTAGGGTTCCTCCTCCAAACATTTGTACATTTGCAATGACTGTTACTGTTTTTACTACTGTATTACCCTGCCTATAGTGTATTCATATTTATATATATTTATATTTTTATCCTGCTCATAGTGTATTCATCGTCCCCATATCTTACAATTCCTGTTAATACTGTAATATTCCATATATATTTCTACTGTACAGATCCTATTTATTACTTTAATATGCACAATACTCATATACTTCTTATTGCCACACACCCTCCTCCAACCACTGATCATTGGAACATTTGTACATTTGCACTACTGTTAATTTTTTATTTTTTTTTGTACTACTGTATTACCCCGCCTTTAGTGTATTCATATTTATATATATTTTTATTTTTATCCTGCCCATAGTGTATTCATCGTTCTTATATCATACAATTCCTGTTAATACTGTAATATTCCATTTATATTTCTACTGTTCAGATCTTATTTATTTACATTTTCACTTTAATATGCACAATACTCTTTACTTTTACTGCCTTTTTTGCACTTCTGGTTTGACGCTAAACTGCATTTTGTTGTATATATACCTGTACTGTGAAATGACAATAAAGTTGAATCTAATCTAATGAAGCAAATCGATTATAAATTCTAAACTTGCTGTTTGAGATGCACAGAGGATCTTTTCACTTTCAAATAGGACTATTAACGTGCTGGGTGGGGTCTTTTCAGAGTGAAGCTGCACGTTTACTGGCCTTTTCACTTTTAAAAGGGCATGTTCATGTGCTGGGTGGGGTCTTTTCATAGTGAAGCTGCACATTTACTGGCCTTTTCACTTTTAAAAGGACATGTTCATGTGCTGGGTGGGGTCTTTTCCAAGTGCAACTGCACATATGATCTCCCTTTCAGAGTGAAACTGCCCATTTGCCATAGCTAATTACCTGTTTGTTTTGAGCCATTTGTTAAGTTGTACTTGTACAGGATGACTGAGGAGGACGAAGAGGAGGGACATCAAGCAGAGGATCAGAGTGAAGTCTATGGTTTCCAATAAAGGCATTCCATATACAGATAGACATTTGTGGAATAAGTTGGTATATGACCTTATATATGAGTATAAGGACCTCATTATATATCTGTCACTACTCCTCAGCAGTAAGCTGTACCTGTCCATGGTCATGTTGTTCTATGTGACATATGGGGGGATCATAGGTCATTTCTAAAATAAATCCCCACTGCCATTTAAAATTATAACTAAACTAAAAGCTAATTTACCCAAAACAAATCTCAGTGACATGTTTATATGAAAAACTTTGCTGACAAACTGCTTTCACCATTTTTTATTAGATAATTAAGACTCCTTGTTAATAATACTTATGAAGATTCAATAAAAGAAAAATTAGAAAAAATCTGCCACAAAATTGCCATTGACCAGTGATTGGCTGAGTTCATGTGATACAAAAAATGTGTGTTATCCCTCCCTATAAATCTCTGTTATGGTCAGAGCTTGTGTCATCAATAGACATGTATTTGTTTAAGTCAAACTGCTCCACAGCTTGGCCTTAGACAACATTGGCATCTGAAATCGATCAACACTAAGATGCTAAGCTGCAAAAATGAATTCTCACACCACTGAACAAAGTCCAGCGGCAAGTCCCTGGCTGACCATTTATCCTGTGGGAGTATATTTGTAGAGACGGATGTGGATGGTGTGCTGTCCATCATCTGCAGCGGTGGTGTGGAGGAGGAGCTGAAAACTAAACTGAATTCAATCATACAGTCAGGTTCATATCAATCTTTTAAGATGTACAGTATAGGCATCCATAAATCACTTAAGGCAATTTTAAATATTCAAAGCATTTTGCTCATCATTTAAAATGTAACAAATTAACAATATAACAAATGTTGTATCGTAAGTTTGTTTGGCTGTGTAAGTTGTGTGTGCATGTGAGTGAGAGAGAGCGCTCTCAATGTGTCTTTGGGCTGTTATCATGAAGACAAATTCATTGAGCAAAAGAAGTTGTAGTGTTGTTTTTTTATGTTGTGTTATTTGTTGTTAGACCAGTAGCGTCGCCATCAAGCTCCAACAAACCAAAATAAGGAAATCTAGAACATAAGTTCTGCTCTTTTCCCCAGTGGGCATGAGAATGTGTCTGTGTGTGCATTTGTGCCCAGAGCTGTGTAAGCATAAGAGGAGTAGTGTCACAGAAAGTAGGAGAGGAGGATGAAAGTCCACAAAGTAGAACGGTATCATAAGATACTGGAAACTAAGGGCTGTGGGTGAGAAGTGTAGACGTTTCAGGTAAAATACAGAGGGATTAGAAAAGTGGCTCTCAAATTGTAATCCATGGTTGAGCTTAGTTCAGCATAAAGAAAAGAAACAGGAGAAAAAGCTGGCATGGCACTGTTCAGTAAAAAAAAAAAACTGCCTATCCACACTTGTTATTTTATATCTTTCTTGTCTTTAAGCCATTCCCCGTTCTTATTTTTCAGAGAGGTTGTAAGCTGAACTATTATCCTGGTGTCCATCAGTTTATTGTTGTTTTGTTATGTTAACATGTTAAATGTTGACATTTTAAGGTGATAGAGTTGTATTGTTGAGGTCTGAACTAAGGCATTCACGACCACTGCATTTTAGTATTTGTTAACTATAGTCCCAAAAGTCGCTGATGCTAGTGTATGCAGGTGTAGCGTGGTCATGCATAGCAATGGTATTATTTTCTAATTTAAGGCAGCATTACATATATTGCAGCTGGCAGTTTTACTTTCCCCGCAACTGCAAGTCTTTTTAAACAAGTTTGTTGATTTTATTCGAGCTTTACAATCTGGTCTTACAGCCATGATTCCTTCCTGCTCTTGCTCTTGCTGCATGTCGGCTGCTTTAGCGCCCACGCTGCAGTGTTTCAGTCACGCATGATATCTGTGAGTCCCTGCTACATATCTGCTGTATATGCCACAGCTTTATGACTTCACTGTGCCAAACCCACAGATTAAGGAATAGTCAACAACGATACATTATGGCGACTAGTCCTTTTAGTTTTAGAAATATGAAATCACAAAGAAACATTGGTAATAAAGGTAAGCAATATTTGAAAAATAATAACTTAAATTCAACCACAATTCTCTAAAAGACCAGCGTGCATTAAATAATGTTTTAAGATTGATATAAGAGTTTGTAGAGTTGAATATGTGATTCAGTTCATGTTTGTGTAATGACATTTTGTTGAAATCGTTTCTGACGGGGAAAGCCGATGGTCCAAGAGGGACAGTTTGTTGAAGCTGTCTGTGAAAACCTTACTCTGTGGCCACCCAATATCCCATGTAGGAGATATTGGCAGTGCAGTTTTACAGGCATTGTTACACAAACAGTTACAGACTGAGGGGGATTTTTAGAGGGGTGCAATTCCCTTGAACCAAAATTACAAAAGAGTCATCCCCAACCTGTCAATTCTGAAATCCACTCTCAGCATTCCTCTCAGCCATCCTCTCAGCAATCCCTAACCCCCTTGAGATACTTCTGGATTGTGTGAGCCGGTGACAAGGTGAACATCCTATACTTAATGCTGTTAACTAAAGTACAGGATCTACGGTTCATTTTTAAAAGTTCACACAGCTTGACAATCAAGGGGAACAGCTCCAACATTATTCATCTGGAGATGCTGTCCCGAAATACAATATTCACGCCAGCCCAAATTTCTAGTTTCACCAATACCTCAAATTATCTTTTTAGTTCAATTTATAATCCTTTTAATTTAATATTTTTTTCCCTTAATAATCTGCTGTTTTGTTCACTGTATTCTTCTAATACTGATGAGTCTTGGCGCTAGCTGGCACACCATTTTTTTCGGGATTAATAAAGACTTATGGTCTCGTAAGTCTTAATGAGACTTATGTCTAAACAAGAAATTGTGTATGAGGCAGAGGGATGTTTGAAAAACATAGACTGTGAGAGGAAACACAAACCATAGGTTGATAAAAATCTTGAGCTTTCAAATTGAATAATGATATTTATTCATTCTGTTAATGACTGCAAATCTGTTTATCTTTTATTTATGAGACAGACTACATTAACTAACATAGTACTAACACAGGATGTATAAGTGTTTTTTCAGACTTGAATTAGAAGCTTAGATGTCTGGGCGTGCTTTGTTTGGCTTGACACAGTTGAACAAATGATAGTCACAGAGAGGAGCAGTAAATTACTGACAGAGCTGGTAAAAGCTGCAAAACAGCACTTTTCATTCACAGTCCAAACATGTATAAAAAGACCCCAAATTGACTCTGTAACTTAGTAGAGCTGTGGTGTGGGACTTGGTGTAGCTGTGGCCGAGCTGCGTTCCCTCTGCCTCAGGCTGTGGAGCTGTCCATGGTCCTTGAGTCCGTAGCCAGGTGAAAATAAAGTGTATTTTTAAATAAACTAGTGCAGTACCACTTCTACAGCTGCCTGTTTGATTGGCCTGTGTAAATGCTGTGGAGCTACTTCAGAATTATTCCGGGTGGTATGTGAGGCTGGAGAAGGGGGAGAGACGCTGGGGGGTCGCGGAGCCAAGGTGCGATCTAATTGGCATATGAATCGGACTGAAGGCGCTGGGGAGAGCTTTGGTTGATTCACCATTGGATGAAACCAAAGACCCTTGAAATGAAGAGTCACTCATGATTGGCTGGTAGAAATGTTGCTATTGGTCACCCTGGGTCATTGCTGTACACACGTGGGGAAAAATACCTCCCATGAATTAACGACAATGATAATTATAATAAACCTAGTATTAAGTTATTGTTATTATTGTTGCTTATATTTATTAATATGAATTATCAGTGAACCTATACCAAAAGCACTACAGATACACTATATTTATTCATGTTATTGTTATCATATTGGCTACACTATATCAATGAAGTCAATATACATTTCTGGGGCAAGGAGAAAAACATTAATGCTGTAAATGTAGTATCAAAGCTTTATTTACAGCGTGAACAAAACCGGCCCAAGCAGTGTCAGCCAACACCCAGATCTAGGGACTAATTTCAGGCTTAAAATGTTTCTTTGCATTCTCTGGATTGTAGGATCTGGGTGGCAATCTGTCCGAATCTGCCCCAGTGTACAGACGCCTGTGGCCGCGTGCGTGCTTCTTATCAGCTTCCAGTCTAGTCTGAAGTTTGGCACACAGGTCGGAGAGCTCCTGGCTGCGGAAGGATGGAGGCCGCACAATCCACCCAAACAGCCCCTCAGATGTGCCGTCCTCCTCATCCGACATCATGTCGATGGTGGTGCCGCTCCAGAACTCCACCTCATCTGGCACCAGGACACTCTGCCTCGTTGCAAGCAACTGAAACAAAATCAGTACAATCAGCACAATTCGATGACACAATACACTTTCAACTTTGAATTATTTGATGTGATAGTAGTTATCTTACCCTCTGCCTTCTCTGTCGAGACCGAGCTGAACTTTTCCGTGCAGTTCCCAGATGTTCAAATTCTGGTTGACCATAGCAGAAGTTCCTCCGTACCGTTGCATAGTAGGTCTTACATGCAGCTGGAAAACAACATGAGTAGCATGAGTTCAATACTATTAAAGCAGTCACTGAATCACTGTAATAAGATCCACATAAAAAAAACACTATACCACAATTACTACAGTAACTTACAAACAATGAGGTCGGTTCTTAGAGTGCGCCAATCCGGATTTCCAGCGAGTGTATCGACCAAATGTGTAGTCACGGCCTCGTTGTGTCGGGAGCTTATGCTGTGAAAACAATACGATAGAAAGAGTTCAGACAGAGATCGTATTTCGTATAGAAACAAAGCATATCTTTTTTTTTATCTTACGTTTCCTCTGGATCATAGCGCCTGTCATTTGTCTTGGAGTTATGGAGACGTCGCACAGATTCCTATAAAATACAAAAGAACATATAAATGTCACATTTATGAACAATCCAGTTCTAACAACACATAAACATTTAAACGTACACTACTTCTGCACTCAATGCTCTGTTCTTCTAACTTTCTCACTAATCTCACAGTTGTTTACACGCTTTTCAGATTTGCCAGTTACATGGCTTAATATTAGCAATATGGCTTCTTTTAAGCTAAACTCTTACCGCAAGCTTGGGACACTGCGCCCGTCTTTTCCTCTTCCCCTCCGGCCCACTGGACCTGTTCCTCCCCAGGGCAGTCAGCCGCTCGTCCATGGAAACCAGCAGAGCTTGGCCAGAGGCAGCGGCTTGATTTAACTCGTCCAAGTTCTGATTCATTTCACGTTGCAAAGCAGTGATCTGGCGGGACACACCATTAATCGCAGCCATCAGGATCCTGTCTCTGGGTGCAAGACCGTCTCCATTGCTCAGTGGTGTTGATGGCGATGTAACGTTCAGGGGACCTCCGTTCATCGTGGACACTACGTTTGAGATCCTAATCTCGCTGTGGGCTGAAATCAATTCAATATGTTTAATCACAACATCAGTACCACACAAAACAGATAAGTGCCTAAGTGAACGCTTAGGACAAGTTATTGTTCAATGAATTATTGTTCCTCCATCTTATATTTATACCTCTCCTATATATCATATTATATCATACTCTCTGTATATTCTTTGTATATATAAGTCTATATACACATATTTATACATGTGTACATGTTATTATTATTATTAATATATTTTCTATTATTATTATATATACTGTTGCTGCTGCCATTATTACTATACACTGCTATTATATTGGTATAATTACTATCATATATAAATATATATTATGTTATATTATATTCTATATATACTGTACTATTTTTATATACTGTGTAACAATAACATTACCATCATATCATCAGTACTATTACCATCATCTTGCCACTGCACCTTATCTACCTATTTATCTTTTGTTCTGTTTTTATTCTTTCTACCTCAATATTTTTTATTTTTTTCTATTGTATTGTATTTTATTGTATTCAAATATACCGGCTGCTATGACAACTTAATTTCCCTTCGGAGTTGATAAGTAATCTATCTATCTATCTATCTATCTAGCCGATATATTGCATTACTATAACGTTCCATAGTGCTGCTGCTTACCTTTGTCTTTAGCATCACTTGGTGGGTTCATATCTGGAATCTTTGGTATCGATTCTTTTTCGGGGTCGTCGAGCAGTAGATGCATTTCCTCTTCTTCAATCTTTCCTTCCCAGGTCTCTTCCTGATCTTCTAACTTCCAGGGTTCGTTACTCTCCCCGGTGTGGTCTTGTCCGTGGTCTTGACTGGATGCCACTGAATCCTGTACAGCATCGGTTTGATCTCTTTTGGATTCCCTAACCCAATCTCCATTTGCGAAATACAGTCTTTTATGCATGTAATACTGCGTTTTAGAGAGATCCTTGTCACAATGTCCACAAACGCTCCTGGGTTTCTGTGTGGGGAATTCCATCGTGAAAATGTAAATAAAAGGGTGATCCCTCGCTGCTTTATTTGCTTCCTGGTCAGTCGTCTACGTCATCAGATGGATCGTCCAATCACATGCGAGCACATGGTCACATGGAAGACCTCGCCAGACAAGAGCATATACACTGTTAACAGAAATGCATTCCTGATTTATATTTCCGGCAATATTACTCTCGTATCCACTCTGTACCTTGACTCCAGCGTTTCTGATTCAGTGCAAGATGACTACGAAAATATTATGGTTTAAATTTGGAACATAAAAAAAGTGTCCAGAATGTTGTTTGGGTAACTATGAAGCAAATCGATGATAAATTCTAAACTTGCTGTTTGAGATGCGCAGAGGATCTTTTCACTTTCAAATAGGACTATTAACGTGCTGGGTAGGGTCTTTTTCAGAGTGAAACTGCACATATGATCTCCCTTTCAGAGTGAAACTGCCCATTTGCCATAGCTAATTACCTGTTTGTTTTGAGCCATTGGTTAAGTTGTACTTGTACAGGATGACTGAGGAGGACGAAGAGGAGGGACATCAAGCAGAGGATCAGAGTGAAGTCTATCCCAACGTGCAAGCTGGAGAGGAACTTGAAAGCAGTCAGTCTTCAGAAAAACCAGAACACTTACTGATGAAACTTCTGGCTATGACGATTAGTGGATAATGGATAATTCTCTGTACTGATTCCTTAACTACCTTTGCGAACAATATGCCATCGGTCCACAGTCTGATGTTAGCACACTGCCCCACTCCTGCTACAGAATGCTGGCCACTGTTCAAAGTTATTGAATTAATTCTTTGACCAAATGTACTTAGCTCAGCAATGCATTAACAGGACCATTAAGAATACATTTAAATAGTGTGAAGCCGTTAAGATGAATGGTTTCCAATATAGGCATTCCATATACAGTGAGACATTTGTGGAATAAGTTGGTATATGACCTTATATATGAGTTTAAGGGCCTCATTATATATCTGTCACTACTCCTCAGCAGTAAACGGTACCTGTCCATTGTCATGTTGTTCTTTGTGACATATGGGGGGGATCATAGGTCATTTCTAAAATAAATCCCCTCTACCATTTAAAATTATAACTAAACTAAAAGCTAATTTACCCAAAACAAATCTCATTGACATGTTTATATGAAAAACTTTGCTGAAAAACTGCTTTCACCATTTTTTATTAGATAATTAAGACTCCTTGTTAATAATACTTATGAAGATTCAATAAAAGAAAAATTTGGAAAAATCGACCACAAAATTGCCATTGACCAGTGATTGGCTGAGTGCATGTAATACAAAAAATGTGTGTTATCCCTCCCTATAAATCTCTGTTATGGTCAGAGCTTGTGTCATCAGACATGTATTTGTTTAAGTCAAACTGCTCCACAGCTTGGCCTTAGACAACATTGGCATCTGAAATCGATCAACACTAAGATGCTAAGCTGCAAAAATGAATTCTCACACCACTGAACAAAGTCCAGCGGCAAGTCCCTGGCTGACCATTTATCCTGTGGGAGTATATTTGTAGAGACGGATGTGGATGGTGTGCTGTCCATCATCTGCAGAGGTGTAGTGGAGGAGCGCAAAGCTAAACTGAATTCAATCATACAGTCAGGTTCATATCAATCTTTTAAGATGTACATACAGTATATGTATCGCATAAATCACTAAAGGCAATTTAAAAAATTGATAGCATTTTGCTCATCGCTTAAAATGTAACAAATTTACAACATAACAAATGTTGTGTCGTAAGTTTGTTGTTTGGCTGTGTAAGTTGTGTGTGAATGTGAGTGAGAGAGAGCGCTCTCAATGTGTCTTTGGACTGTTATCACGAAGACAAATTCATTGAGCTAAAGAAGTTGTTGTTTTTTTATGTTGTGTTATTTGTTGTTAGACCAGTAGCGTCGGCATCAAGCTCCAACAAACCAAAATAAGGAAATCTAGCACATAAGGTCTGCTCTATACCCCAGTGGGCATGCAAACCTGTGTGTCTGTGTGTGCATTTGTGCCCAGAGCTGTGTAAGCATAAGAGGAGTAGTGTCACAGAAAGGAGGAGAGGAGGTACGAAAGTGCACGAAGTAGAACGATATCATAAGATACTGGAAACTAAGGGCTCTGGGTGAGAAGTGTAGACGTTTCAGGTAAAATACAGAGGGATTAGAAAAGTGGCTCTCAAATTGTAATCCATGGTTGAGCTTAGTTCAGCATAAAGATAAGAAACAGGAGAAAAAGCTGGCCTGGCACTGTCCAGTAAAAAAAAAAAAACTGCCTATCCACACTTGTTATTTTATATCTTTCTTGTCTTTAAGCCGTTCCCCCAAATCGCTTGAGGTTCTTATTTTTCAGAGAGGTTAGGAGCTGAACTACTATCCTGGTGTCCATCCGATTATCATAACATGTTAAATGTTGAAATTTTAAGCAAATTTCATGCATAGCACTGGTATTATTTTCTAATTTAAGGCAGCATTACATATATTGCAGCTGGCAGTTTTACTTTCCCTGCAACTGCAAGTCTTTTCAACAAGTTTGTTGATTTTATTCGAGCTTTACAATCTGGTCTTACAGCCATGATTCATTCCTGCTCTTGCTCTTGCTGCATGTCTGCTGCTTTAGCGCCCACGCTGCAGTGTTTCAGTCACGCATGACAACTGTGAGTCCCTGCTGCATATCTGCTGTATATGGCACAGCTTTATGACTTCACTGTGCCAAACCCACAGATTAAGGCAATAAAGGTAAGCAATATTTGAAAAATAATAACTTAAGTTCAACCACAATTTTCTAAAAGAACCATCAGGCATTGAATATTGTTTTAAGATTGATATAAGAGTTTGTAGAGTTCAATATGTAATTCAGTACATGTTTGTGTCATGACATCTTGTTGAAATCATGAGAGGCAGTTTATGAACCTGAGAAATAGACAGACTTGTGCAGAAATCTAATATAATTAATACCAGGTTTACGAGGAGCAGAAGAAATCCAGGCAAAGTGAGCATTTATAAAGACTATTAAGAAATACTTCCTGAGGACTTTATCAGCGAGAATTAATAACTCTCTGTATCAGGACCTGGAGAAAACCACGGGAGCTAGACCACATTCTTGGAACTGATATTAAATATCTTTACACAAGGACTTAGTCTTACCAAGCGCAATATTGAATAATACCTTTAATCCTTTCTTTTATCTGGACCTGAAGATCAGACATCCGTACATATTTCTGCAAAAATGTCTAATGGCCATATTTCATTGTTCTATTGGGATAAAAGAAACAAAAACTTGTCATTATAACAAAGAGGAAAGCCGACTAACAGGCAAGAATCAGCCCTGCTCTGAACATGGTGGGTTCATTATTAAGCTAAGGCAATCACCAGCTGACTCTGTAGCTTCTCATTTAAGACACTGACATGGGGAGGGTGTCATAATTCTCCTTAAGTGAAAACCACTCACAGAAAAATGTGTTTTATCGTTCTTTTACTCACGGTCCTAATAAAAGCTTACAAGCCTTCTCTCTAAACGTATGGGTTGGATGGTGAATAATTATATAACTGCATCACTGTTGACTTTATTTAGTTTCTCTCTCCTCTGACCCTGCATGCAAAACAGACTAAACTCTGGGAGTCAGAGCAAACTCCCGACATGTCTTTAAGAGCAGAGCGCTGCGCTCTGCTCCTGCTGCCAGCTGTGAACTGCCTGTGATAGCAGCCCATGAGAAGTTGAATAAATGATGGTGCTCTTCTCTTTGTAGTGGGAGCACAGCAGCTCCAGCACCCAGTCACTTGGTGAAGGTAAAATACCTCGTACTGCTTTCTGCCTGTGAGGACTTGTCAAGCCATGCCTTTGTAAAAGAGATGTAATAATATCAGAGAGGATTATACCTTCCATTGCCAGCAGTTAATGTTTTACGTGTATACATAATACATATTCATGCACAGAGATTCCCTGCATCCCTGTGCAACTGTGTAGTCTCTGGATTTGGTGGTTATTTTTCAGAGAAATTAAATTCTTTTTCTGGCTCTGAAGGAAACAACATCCCACAAGAGGGTTGGTGTTTTGATGCCTAAAGCGACATTGTGAGGGCTCTTGTGTGTTGTAAACCATTGACATCAATAGCACCAGTTTACACGGATATGATTTCCTGTGGATTGTTGCTGAAGGCATCCGTTTCTCCCAACCATGAGTGCATGGTACCCCCCCCACCCCTCTTGTGTGCTGAGTGGACACCTGCCATCCACAGCTGAATCTGCACTCTGGAGCTTAAAGTCTTTATCTCTGTCTTCCCCTCTAATATTTAGAAGCTTGGAGCTATTAGTTTACAACCCCTCATCCAGCTAAACCCATAAAACAAACCAATCAAAAACCCAGCACAACACTGAGGCTTACAGAAATCCATAGGCTTTCCTGGGCTATCGATCTTGCCATCAAGAGCCAGGGCCTTTCTATAGCTCAGAGGCTTTACAAGAGAGATAGAGACACATCTACTCTTTCAGTAAAAAATGACATTGATTTGGATAGAACTGCTTTCCTCTTTAAGAAGCATCAATGACCTGGTGATTATTAGCAGATCATGAAGGGTCATGCAGATGTTGGAATCTGAAATGTACTATTTATTTAAGGGCTAAGAAAAAGTCAGGTTTTGCCCTCTGCAGATTTAAGTCAAGCAGCTGTAAACACATGAAAAGCAAATGGCTGTCCATTTATATCTTATGTGTCCTGCATGCAAAAATGGTGTGTAGACAGTTCATACCCATTGTGAATGTGACAACAAGAAATTGTAAATGCAGGAAGCTTGTTGTGTTGTTATTCACAGGGGCCTCAATTGCGAATACACATTTGCATGTTATTAATATATGGATGGTGTGGGGTGGGGTGGGGTGGGGGGTGGCTGAGCACTCAAGTTTAACTCATTAGCAAGCCCAGCAGGGGCATTTGTTCCACCGCTATCAAGGAATCCTAGGCTGCTTTTCATTATGCATACTCTCCTTATGCTTCCAGTTTCTATTTGGTTGGATAAAGACCATTTAACTACTAGAGATGGATGGGGTAAACAAATGACACTGCCTTCAAGCAACATACTATAAGAGATTTGTTGTACTTAAAACAGCCGTTATTTGTTCTCAGGAAAAGACAAATTAATTCACTGCTTTAAATTTTAAATTGCGGGAAAGTCCTGAGCACAATTATGTTACTATTGTTGTTATTTAAACATTACGGGCCAAGCACAGGATCGGTAATTGCTGCAATAAGTAGTACGGTCCATTCGTGACATTTCTGAAATCAAGGATGTATTTATTCTGCTTCCTTCCTTTTCCATCAGGAAATTATTTTGAGTGCTGTTAATGTCAGACCAATAAATTATCATGCACTGCTATAGAAATAGTCATAACCTCAATGACATCTATCAGGCTGCTGTCTCTGAGCTCGCAAGCCGAGTAGATCGTCGCTATTTAACGCAAGTAATGAAAATATGAAATGATGTCTTAGTGCTGTTGTTTGTCTTCCAGCTTCTAATGATGACACGTGGATTTCTCGGTGTCACTGCATTGCAGCACAACTGTTTGTCCCTGTAAAAGTGTGAATGGATTTTGGATTCAGTTTGACGAATGTCTTGGCAGGCAGCAGCCACATGTTCCCACCACGTTCCCGTAAGGACAATGTCACCGTGTGAAAAGGCAAAGTGATAGGGAAAGACAACCACCTCTTTGCAGGCTGTGATACTCGTGGGATCGATCAAGGGCAACACTGTCTGTGTTTGGTTTGGGCGGCCACTCTTCTCCTGAGATCAATATTTATCCGTTTATGATGCTGTGAAAAGAGCATTTCAACTTAGTGGTTCCTGTGGCCAAGGACACAGTTCATCCTTTTAAAGGGTTGTATCCACTAATACAAATCACATTACATGCGTGCTATTTCCTGAAAGTTCCCTAACTATAGGACATCTTATATAAATGGGATTTTTAATGCAGAGTGTCTTTACAGATCTAAACCCACACGTTTTAACAGAACTCTAACAGGCCTTCTTTCACACAAGACACTGGTTTAATACTCTTATGCATCACTGGGACTCTTCACTGGAACCGAGCCACTGGGCCATTGAGCACCAGGGCCTTTCCCACTGTGGCAAGTCAGAGTGCCTGTGTCCAGAATCACCCACTCATTCACTGCCCCCTACTCCCTGTATAGAGGACTATATAGTGAGAAAGACAATAACGCTTTTGGACAAGGACGCTGGAAGTCAGTCGGAGTTGGGCGAGCTGAAAGGACGACTATATAATGACGTCATGTTAAATGCTATGCAACAGCCATGGTTGTTGTATTCATTTCAACGGCCACATTTTTTGGAACATCTTACCCTACAGCAGACATCCAACTTGAACATCAACATCCTGCTTGTCAAAGCACCATGACACCATATTCAGCTCTTCCTCATCAGAAGACAGTTTATTGTTGACTGAAGCAAAGCCTCCCTAAAAGAAATCAGAAATAATGATTTAAGTTGGTGCAGTAGTGACACCTGAGACACCATTGTCCTTCACCAATATCAGGGATCCCAACACAGCTGATGGTGACCTCTGTCAGAGTCTTTTCTATTTCTCAAAGTCATTCACAAGATAGGTGTGCAGGGAAAGAGACGCCATTGTTTTTCTTAGCGACTGAGCTAATGGGAGGTATTGATATCTGACAGCTTCTTTTCTATCTTCAGAAACCTTTTTATTGAATGACATTATGATGAGTCATTTTGATTGAGATGTGCCAGGCTTACCAACAGGTAGCTGTTAGTTAATTAGATATGGCAATTCATCATTAACTCATATTCCTTATGTCCCAAAAGACCGTAGTATTGATTATTTTGTGAGAACACATCGATATACCACTGGGCTCTTACTCTGAACTGGTTGATTTATACTGTGGCTACCATGCCGGGACTAGGCCGTGTTTGCACTCTCTGCAATGAGTAAAACATTTCCTCGTTGGCCCAAAAGCCATGCTATGGTTGTGTCTTTCAAATGAACATTTGAAATGAACGTCAAGACCAGTGGTCTCTGAAATGTACATATGCTGTATGCTGGCAATGTACTGTAGTCATGGAGTGTTTAAAATTGCACCTAACATAAATTGGAGTTTGATTATATGTCAAGCCAGAAATCCATTCCCCAGAAATGATGTTGAGAGAAAGTAGCTTCCCCAGTTTTGGGAGTTTAGTTTAATGAACAGATATTCTCATGTTCTCTCTTGGATTGGAAAGGAGTACCGACAGCTTGGCAGATGGGTACAAGCACAATCACTGTAGGTGTGCAATATGGTAGTGACACAGAAGCTGGAGCTTGGAGTGAATACGTTTATATTCCTACTCTCAACCATATGGCAACAAGCGATGGGCACTTACCACAATGATCACAGTCTCTGATACAATCAGCTAAAATGTGTGTCTGTTCTGGACGTCATGAGCAGCGTGTGGGAGAAGCTCAGTTAGCAGTTACTGAAAATAACCAGTTGAGATGCCATGGGGCGTCTGATTAAGATGTCCCCCGTCTACCTCAGTGTGGAAATACGCTCGCCACAGCCAATTGGGTAGAGACCCCCAGGGAAGACACAGAACACGCAGGAGACTAAATCTGTCTCCAGTATATGGAGACACCGTGGAAACCACCAGAAAGAGATGGAGAAAAACAAATATCAGCACTGATTTGCTTGGTTGGGTGCCACTATTACCCAGACCTGTGGATACAACAAAAATGAATAGATGGAGAGTGAATATGTATTTCAGACACATTATCTCTACAATATATTAAAGATCATGTCATTTGTTTGGGTTACATAACGTGACTTTATTTTATTCATCTTTTTATTCTATTCATATTGAATACTGTAAACTGTTCCCACAAAGGTCATTTCCCTTTGCTTGCTGGTGTTATTTACTCTTTATAGTCACTCAGTCAACACTGGCCACAGCAGAGATGACATAACTGGTTTCATGAGATTGTTAAATTAATCTGCTTAAAAGAGACTATGGCGACGCCGAGGTTGTCAGCAATAATAGGGCCTGGGTGAAATTCAATTGGATGAGATGAGTTGCGACGGTTTATACAGAGAGCTGTGGGCCTGATGAAATGGATTCATTGTGACGGCTGAAGATAATGAGCTTTACTCAATCAGCTTGAGAGGGCAACCAACTGCTGTTTCAATTGCTACCTTGGTGGTGTTCGGAGTCTATTGTGGGAGACGCAGCCCAGACAGGCAGAGAGCTGTTATCCAGCTGTGGTCTGTGGAGAGACCTGCCACAGTGCAGTGAATCACTTCTCCGTAGGAAGCCCGGCTCACCGCTAAGCCCCTCGTATCTCCTGTTCCCCATATTATACTGTAATTGAGTAACTTTTATGTGTTCACACTTTCTAGTGGGGCTATTGTAGCTAATTGACGTTGCACAGGTCATTGTTTTTATTAATAACAATGCATGAAAGGACTTTGTGGGGGGTAGCTTGTAGTGTAAAAAACTAGAGATCCATAGCAGAGAGCTAAATATCAGCCAGCTCACGAATGTGCTGTTTTGGTTCACACTCACCACCCGTCAGTCTGGTTTCTAGCATCAGGCTGTAAATAACAGACCCTCATGTTTTAAAGAACTCCATGTATGGACAGACACACAACTTCAAATCGATGTTTATGTTGCTTCATGTCTGCTAGATATGTAAATTGCCATTGTTTGGTAGCTGACTCATCATTGACTATATCCTAAACCCTAACCAGGAATCTATTATCTATTAGTCAATAATAAGTCAGCCTCAAAATTGATTCACATCTTTCTTTCCGTTTTTTTACTTCATCATAGGTCACTGACTGTAAAATCATGGCATTGAGATGAATATGACATTTTATTGTATATCTCATCTTCACATTCACATGTGATCAAATGTGATCAAGCCACCATTTCCTTTGCCTTTGAAACATACTTAATATTTATTTCTCTTTCTGACCAATCTATGATCACGGGATTATTGTCACTATATTTTGACCTTTGCCCCATTTCTCAGTATTTTAAGTTTGTGCGTGTTAGAGCAATGCATATTCAGATTTTGCACTGTCAAAAGAATAAGCAGCAAAATCCAGAAATATGAATGTTAACGTTGTATTTTTTTTAGGAAACTTAATGTACAAAAAATGTGCTGTTTCAAAGGATTTAAAAACAGTTGCTTCAGCAATACTCGGTTCACCATTGCTTATTCTAATTTTGCAACACATTTGTGCTGCAGGGTAATTTGTTTTAGTTCTGCATCCACCACTATTTTTGTCCCGAGTGTGTTCTAGCAGTTTACAGAGCTAAATATGTTCATGGAAAGATATATTTTCAACATTAACATGGGACTTTGCCACGTTTTATGTGCACAAATATTGTTACATTATCATGGGTACAGAAAAAACAGTTCATTTGTGGTCTTGTGGCAATTTATAAAGTCATAATCTTCTTCTATTGAAATATCATACAGTTAATACCAGCATTTAGAAGGCTCTCTTTGATGCTTGGTGTAAAACTCAGTCAGCAGTGAGCCGTGTGGGTTCACCGGATAAGCAGCAAATACAATACCTATCAAAATATTCCAGCACTGCAAGATCCTGACAGTGTCCTTATTGAGACGACAGTCCAGAGCAGATCTGTCACAAAAGCTTCTTCAAAGAAGAGACAGATGTGTGTGTGTGTGTGTGTGTGTGTGTGTGTGTGTGTGTGTGTGGGAGTTGCAGCATCAACACAAGTAATTATAGTATACAGCACCTTAAATTAGCTGGGGATAGATAATGCACAGTTTTACTTTATTTTCCAGGCCCAAGGACGACAGGATGCACTGTCCAATGAAGGGAAAGGTTTAATATTAGGTGATGAGCCAACTGGCTGCAGACCTCTGATAGAACAAGGGAACATCCCTCATGTGTGACATTTTTAAACAATCCTAACAATATCACATGCTCTCATTTAGCTGTATATAGTTTGAATGAAAAATTGAGGGATTTATATTAAAATCAATTTGTTCATACTACATCACCTGGTAGGAAAAAACAAAAATATGGAAGATTGTGAAATACAAGTTAAAGGAGGAAAAGATAAATACTTGACATAATTTGTATTACACGTTTGACCTTGTCTGATTAGGTGGCAAATGCACAACCCCTGGTGAGTCCTGACATCTTAACTTTGCAGCGAAGTATGGCTCTAAATATTACAAGCACATCCATTGCAATTTGTTTCGACCTTTTAGCTTCCACCATTTGGATCTCTGTGTGGTTGTTTGCATCTCTTTGTGGTCTTGTTGTGCTTCTTTGTTTTGGATTGAGATCATTAAGTGGCTGTGCATTTTCTTTCTGCAGATGGAATTATTTCCAAATAGTGGTTCTGTCCCTATGATACATGAAACTCTTATCAAGAGTGCTGCGCAGCTTTAATTCTACAGAAACATTTTAAGCTAATCAAATTCAAACATAGCTGCTCATGCTGAGATGAATGCTACATTTGCTAAAAAGGGGGAAAATATCACAGAATATAGGAAGCATTTCTTTTGGCTTTGAAAGGCCACATTATTTACCGCTGCTGCTTTTAACATATTCTGTTTGCTCACAGTGCTGCTACAAAGAACTCCCCACTCATCTCCCTACACTCATCCTCCTTGATGTTAGGGGGTCATCTGAGGTTTTCTACCGTGTTTCAACGAGTGCAGAGTAGAATAAAAACAGGAAAGATGCTGCACATCCATAAGATGGAGGCCCCACTACTGATGAATCCACCTTCTTTAATGCACCAGGCGTGCACCTGAGTAATCATGGAAGAGTAACCTTATTGTAAATATCCTCTGTCCTGAACTATAGAGTGTCAACACAACTGGGCTGACCGATGAAGCCTGTGCGGAAGTGCAAATAGCCTGCAGTTCAATGAGTGGCCACTTGAGGCTGGCTCCAAGAAGGAGTCAATTCCAATTGACTCCCATGTTAAAAACCCAAACTTTAGAGCAGAATTACTTATTCTTACTCACTCGTTAAGATAATATAGTAATTTGAAATTATGCATAATAATCCCTAGGTGACGTCACGTTATGATTTAGACCTGTGGTTCCCAAACCAGGGGTCAGGACGCCCTGCATGGGAATTGATCACACAATGATTTTCTGAAATGAAATACAATTAAAAACAATCATAAATAGCATATTTTAGCCATAATTGTAGAAAAGTTTAAAATTGTAGTTACATTTAAAATAGAACCATGCCAATTAAAACGTAGGAAATCAGGCTTCATCTGATTTTCTCTGTTCCCACTTGACCATAAAGGTGATTTTGACTAGCGACAGGTGATAAGACAAAAAACAGGACACATATGAGCATTAGGATGTTTAAGCTACCAGGGTTTTTCGAATTTCTTTGCGACCTCCTGATTTGCAGCTCAAGGAAACTGAGTTAGTGGACAGCTGCCAAATTCCCACAATGTCCATAGCAAAATGACAACCTTATTATATCTGGTTTATTAAATAATTCATACTCATGTTCTCTGTTCAAGCCCTGTTCTGTCACTCAAGCCTTGTGCAATAAGAGCAGGCTGTGAATATAATGGGAAGAGCCAAGAAGGTTATATGAACCAGATACTGGCAGATATTTTCTGAGAGACTGACCTGATCCTCCCCTCCAGGGGCAGATTGAACTTCAAAGGCATAAATCAGGGAGCCATTTCATTGAGTCACTTCAATTAGTTCAGTTGGCATGGATAAATAAAAAAAAGATCAGTCACCCTAATGTGTTATATTATTTAAAATCACCTTTTATAACTAAATTTGGACAAATGACGAATTGAATAAAACAGAATCCAGGTCAGTCACTCGTACGACCCACAAGCTGCTGCAGTCGTCCACATCAGCTCTTCGCGAACACACGGCTCAACGTGCTCAAGCAATCTGTGTTGGCCAGCGCTCTGTGGTTTTCAGTGGAGTGCTGGGGTGGAAACATCAAGGGCAGGGATGCAGACAGGATTAGCAAACTGGTGAAAAAGACATGGCTTCGTTGGAGAGCTGAGCCAGGACACCCTCGAGGACGGGAACTGAACTGAACTCTATCGTCGATAAAAATAGGATTCACATTTTCACACCAAGCACAGCCCCAGCTCTGCAAATAGAGATTGGCTTCTTCAGAGTCTCTTATTTATATAATATCATACTTTGTTATTTTCTTTCCTTCACATTCCAATCACCTACAATTCCTTTTATATGGAGGCTCCAAAGGCATCTAACCTGGCTGATTCACTTATATCAGACAATAGAATAGGAGCTTTTTCAGTTTCCTTCGTTTGGAAGATCAGTCTGATTTGACCTCCAGTGATGAAACAAATACCACCAGACAGAGTAACACCATCTGGTCTCTTCAAATTTTGCTGAGGTGTGGTTTTTGGTGTATCAGCAATATTGTCATTGGAGAATTACTGTTGGTATAATGGTATTACAGTAACCTTTTCTAATATTTTAAGTAGGGCTGGGCAACGATTAAAAGTTTTAATCGGATTAATCGCATGATTTCCCTGATTAATCACGATTAATCGCATTTGTATATGCAAAATCCAATAATGAATTAAAAAGTAGTGTATAGCGCAATTTTATTTTCAATTATCTGCCATATGAACGAAAGTGCCATAACATTTGTTGTGCAAACACTTTTAACATCAGCATTTAATACAGTAGCAGTTAAATAAAATATTCAGTGTAAATCTCAACTTAACAATGTTATCAAAGCAAATACAAAATTAAAGCTCAATGCCACTGCCAGGGCATTAATGTTATCCTCTTCGTTACGAAAAATCTATACTCCTCCCTGCGTCTAACGTAGTCTGCCGCAGCCTCGCTCCGCTCGCTGGCTCGTTGAATGATTTGCTGATATCAACTGTGTGTTTTGCATTCAGGTGATATTTTAGACTGGAAGTACTCCGGTGATAAGAAAATTCACCTTGGCAGTGGCTACAAATTACTTTGGTTCTGTCGACTCTGCCGTCTGGAAGAACTTTAAAATGAAAATGGCCATGTAAAAGCTCCGTAGCCTTATCCATGGTTGTTTATCCCCCAATTATTTTCTTTTTTCCGGTTCCGCAGCAGTCAGCAACAGACTTTCACAAAATAAAAGCCTGACTTTCACAATAAAACAATAAATAATCAAACCTGAGTTAATGCTAGATAAAATAATTGTCTGAGTTAAATAAGTGATGAGTTAACTCTAAATTAACTAGTTAACTTGCCCAGCCCTAATTTTAAGTTAAAATACGTTGTGGTTTAAATATCATTACAGAGCAGCATGTTGGAGCGGCGATGTTTCAGACTGTCACCGTTTGCATCTTTTCTTAGTGGAGTTTGCATGTTCTCCCCATGGCTGTGGTGGTTTTCTGCAGGTTTCTCTTACTTCCATCCACAGTCAAAAGACATTCAGATTGAGCTTAGGTCAATTGGAGACTCTGAATTGTCCAGAGGTGTGAATGTGAGTGTGAATGGTTGCTTGTCTCTCTATGTTGGCCTTGATATATGCTGTGGTGTACCCTGCCTCTCATCCAATATCAGCAGGGCAAGGTTAAAGCCCCCCCCCCATGTGACCCTCAAAGGGATGATGGATGGATGTTCGGTTTGTTGGGCTCATTATTAATTCATTCATTCCAAATTGTTCATGAGGGAAAATAGAAGTTAGTCTAGTTGGACTGTTCTATCACACATTCCGTCAGCCTTCCAGACTAACCATCTGTAGATTGAGCAACACCTGCACTGTGTATATATGTGTACACAGTAGTTTGCTCCAATTTTCTAATTATGATTGAGTATAAACACACTAGCATGCAACTCACCCTGGATGCCTGAAAACAAGACAACAGGTGTAAGTGGAGGTGAAGATGCAACAAAAACATTTACTCCAGGAAAGAGCAGGGAATAATTACTTGTGTGTGTCGCTTGAAATGGAGTAGCTGAACAGTGCTCAGATTAGAGTGCATCCTCCAGTGGCCATTAATCAAGCACATTGGAATTAACTTTCAATTGACTTTCTTACCTTTCCGCATAAAATAGATGCCACGGCTGAAAAATGGAGTGAGCAAGCAATCTGTAGTTCAAACATGGTCTGTCACGCCGGTCGAAAAACTCAACAACAGAGCGGTTCGATTTTCATTTGGGTTTCAAAGAGACTTATCTGAAGCCCCAGTGGTGCTTTCATTTCATGAGGATTCTCCATAACAATGGGCAGCACATTAAATGACTCAATACCCATGAAAATAATTTATAATTTTGTTTCTGAAGATCCATTATCCTCCCTTTGTGTTTTCCTTTTATTTAAGCCCTCTTTTAATAACCATTTCTGGATGATGTGCACATATAAATCTACAAACTCTTTTTCTGTATTTTCATGGCAAAATCAACCCAGACGTTACGCTAAAAATACTTAAATGTACAATCGCATTCATTTGAATGGGGCTCTCTGAGATTGAATTAAATTTTATTCAAGTGTTCATCTGATGACTCTTTCATATCATTATCACATGTCAATTTTCAAAATTGTTGTCCTTTTATTGTCTTCAGGCATTTGAAGCAATGATTTTAACACTTTGGAAAATTGGAAATATTTGCCGTCTTGCTTAATTTGAAATAACAAGATCATTGTCATATATGTCCAGTGAATAAATGCCTACAGACAGGAGCAGGCCACTCATTATGATCCATATATATATAATTTCTTTCTTTGAGCGAATCAATTAATTATAGCTCTAACATTTATTTAGTTTCTAGGTGCTAGTAAGTAGATTTAATTTCCTTCAGACAGAGACAAGATAGCTGTTTCTTTATACAAAACTACCCTGCTCCTGTAGCCCTATAAACGTAAGAGTGGTTTTGCTCTTCTCATCTAGCTGCAAGAAAAAAAAAAGAAAAACATATTTCCCAAAATGTCAAACAATGCCTTAAGTGCAATGTGATGCATTGAGCACAGGTGCACTGCACGCATAAACCTTTCTGAAAGTATAACAATCAAAGTAGAAACGATCTCACATATATACATCCAAAATTACATTGAATATCCTGTAGCTATGGAGTTGCCCTTATTCTTTACACTTGCAATTGTTTTTTATGTGTGTTTGTAGTGTCGCGTATTCCCAGGGTGGATGATGGCACACCCTCCTGCTCTCCTGACCAGCTAGTTTCCACCGTGGATCACTATCTCTCATTATGTGGAATGCCATGGACCACTTTGTTGTTATGCTGCGAAAACGTCAATGACAAATCAAAGCTACAAACACATGAAGGTAGCCTTATTGAGTGATGTGATTCTACATTATTGAGTCGGCTCTGCTGCCATGCCAACGATTCAAATACCAGCCGATTATAATTTGAAAATATGACATATGGAGGTTGGATTTGTGGCTTCAGTTACTCTCAGTCGTTTCGAGAGGACCGTAATTTCATTCTATGTACTTTGACGAAAGACGCCCCTATATACAGAGCCAACCCCCTCCTCTCAGTTTCTCTCTACCTTTTTTCTCTTTCTTCTTGCCCTCTAATCAGCCATCAGGGAGTATGTGTGTGTGTGTGTGTGTGTGTGTGTGTGTGTGTGTGTGTGTGTGTATGTCTGTGCATGTGTGTGTGTGTGTGTGTGTGTGTGTGTGTGTGGAGGAGGGGAGGACAGTGCAAAGAGAAGCAATGACCCACAGTCCTCTGCACCCACTTCGACCTCAGCCGCTGGAGTCCCCTGTGGCCTCGGCTTCCCCTCTCTCCCTCCCTCCACACACTCACCTCAGTCACTACACTGCCTCACAGTCGTTTACCAACCCCCCCCACCACCAACTCCTCATCTCCTCTCTACACCCGCCCACATGCCCTCTTCACTGGCAGAGCCACGTAATTATTTTCTCTGGAACACATACTGCTTCCGTGAGCCTCTATCTTTAATTACAATCGAGCAAAGGGGAGCCTTAACAGGAGGGACCAGACACGTCGCTTTGATGTTTTCTGCTCATGGCCCTCCACTTTTCTTTTTGCTCCTTTTTTTTCTGGCAAACGGCAGGATGCTTCCATATCAACCCTATTCTGACAACACACCATCACATTCTGTCTGGCAGTGATGGGACGTAAAGCACGGTGTCTTTGTCCAAAAGCAGATTGGAAAAAGCTTGGACCTGGTGCTGGTTTTCCAGACGGTACCATTAGCTTAACAATGGCCAGTGTGTTGTTCTGCTCTGAAAGTAAACTCCAGTCTGGCCATCTGCGCGCTTTGATCCCCTGTGCCAACAATGACTTTGTTCTTTTGGAGGAAACACAGACAACAGGAATTAGTATGTGTGGGCAGCAGTGCACTTGTATTGTAGATTTTGAGTCTCTTCACTTAGAATGTGCATACTCTCTCTTCACAGTTGTATTGTGTTGAGATTAGTGACAGACATTAAACCTTTTTAGATCAAAGTGAAATTTAGCATCTTTAAAATTTAGCAAATTCATGCTAAATACTCACAAATAATCCTTTTTTTTCTTTGGAGTGTGTTCCTGTTGGCACAGGAAATGGGAATTAGACAGTGCTGCCAGCCAATGGTTTGTATGCACATAGGCTTACTTGTGTATTTGTGTTGCCTGATTAGTGTCTTAGGTCTGTGATGCTCCTGTGACTCTGTGATTAAAACATTGGCCGGGATGTTGGCTGCTGGTTTCTTTTGGCCACAGTCTGCGACTCTCAGGTCTGCATCCACCTAGTGAGCGAGTCAGCCCGCTAATCTGTCCCGGATGCCCTGAACTCATCCCAGCAGGCACTTTGTTGTGTAAATAAAATATCAAAAATGAAAGCTGAAGCAATCTCTGCTGTCATTTAGAGCTATTTTGTGAGTCATTTTGTGGAAATGGGCCTTTGATGTCCTCCTGGTATCACTTCAGAATGTATCAGACCATGCTGCAGTTTAGTGACGCTGTTACTCTTTAAGGTTTTATTTATTTTGGCTATTGTTGAAGAAATGCCTGACTCTTTGGCATTACGTTTCATGCAGGATTGCTTGAGGTATTCCATTCTCTTGTTTGTAAGCTTGAGCCTTCTATCAAACACCTCAGAAGTGAACTCATAGTCACATTAAAGTCACTGTGTAACACCGAGCAGCACCCGGCTAATTGTCCAATTGTCTCCCCGTCTTTGGCCATTGTAAAATCCCAAACTATTTATTTTTATTTTATTTCACTTTTTTGCTATCAATGTATTTATTCTGGTGTCATGTCTCATAGACTGTAAATAAAGATTGATGAGAGTTCTCCACTCTCCCAATATACAGAAATGAAAATATGCTTCATACGAACGCTGCCATCTTCTGCATTTTGAGCTAGAGTCTGTGCAGTAGTGATCAGGGGTTGGAGTTCAACCAATCTTGAGCAAGTCTCATTTCTTTGACTAAATTCACACATTTATTTTTCAAAATATATTGAGGTTTTATATAAATGTGGCGGTGTGGTGGTACAGTGGCCAGTAGAGTTGCAGCTTAAGCAAGACGGTTCCTGGTTGAAAATCCCGGTTTGGCCAGGGTCCCCTGTGTGGACCTGCATGTTGGGCACAGGTTTTCTCTCGGTACTCCGACTCCCTCCCACAGTCCAAAGACAAGCAGACTGTATTTAGGTTCATTTTAGACGTAAGTGTGTTTGTCTCTGTATGTTTGTTAGCTGGGATTGGCTCCAGTAAGGTGGCCCTGAGACCTCAACACACTGCAATTTAAGAGAACACATGCAAGTGGACAAAACACAAGCAAAGTAAGAAAACATTTTCATCAATTTGACAACACAACACATTACAGAAACACACTACATTTACAGAAACGCGCTGCAACTACAGAAATGCGCTGCAATTACAGAAAACGACAACCAAAGTGTTTCCAAGGGATGCCTAAAAGTGATAGACACTGTTGCCAGAGGAACCACAAAAACGTCCAATACTTCCAACAAATTCGGTTCCACAAAATGGACAATACATTGCCTGGAGAAACGGAAGAATGGGAATGCTAAGTGCTGTTAATTATTAACAAACATGGACTTTATAGTTAAACAGGGAAAAACAGCATATCATTAGCTCAAACCATTGAGGAATCATGACACTCTACAGACAACGTATTTCAGATCGTATATGGCCCATTGGGTCTCAGGAGTTTACAGTAGACATTTGCAGTAATAAAGTTTATTATATATTAAAGTAAACCAAAAACATTTACAGTTTAGCAAATTTTCCAATATCATTGACGGACACCGACTTTGACAACTCCAAACTGCGGCAGCAACAACAACGGAACGTGTCCATCACTTTTAGGTGTTCTCTGGAAATGTTGTCGTTTTCTGATATTGCAGTGCTTCAATAAATTTCTGTAATGTGTTGTGTTGTCAAATAGATGAAGATGTTTTTCTTACTTTGCTTGTGTTTTGTCCACCTGCATGTGTTTTCTTAAGTTGCAGTGCGTTGAGCTCTCAGGGCCACCGTACTCCAGCCCTCCTTGCGACCTTCAAAGATGAGTGGTTAAATGATGTTTAGAATACCTGGGAGTAAACAGACATGCAAGCAGAGTATAGGATTGAGCAGGCTCCTCTCGGAGGTGATGACATTATTGAGATTCTCACAAGATTTCCGGCAGCACACTTTGTGTTGTGTTATTGTCTGCAGTGTGTGTTTGTGTGTGTGTCCCCCTGTCTGAGCTGAAATGTATTGTTTTTGGGTGCATTTTAATAACATTTTTGTATTGTTTTGTATATCCATCATTAGCAGTTTTTCTCAGTATGGGAAAAACACATCCATTGTCTCAGCCAGACATTGAAAACATAAATTGGAGGAATGCTCACAGGCCATGGAATATCAATCAGCCGGCAAACAAGTCGGAGGTGTCAGCAGAGTTATGGCTTTTGTTTGAGAAAGAGTCCATGGCTGACACTCACAGGGATTTAAAACAATACTCTTTCCGGCATAATGACTAGGTAATATGGATAGTCCATCTATCTTTGATTAGATTTTTTGATGCGGGGATTCATTCCCTCGGCTCCCTGTTTCATTATTCTTTCTAATTACCTGCACCGATTCGCCCATCAAGCACCAGTGCACTGGCAAGATGTAATTGCTTCTGCCATAAATCAAGAAACATTTGGAGGTGTCTGGAGAGTTCCTGCTCCATTAATACAAACACATTGAGAAGCCGGGCTTATGTTCATATTGATAAATCCAATCATTCATTTGGACATTTTGATATGTGATGTGCTCGGCCTCTAGCTGAATGTTTTGGGAGTTCTAACACAGATAGGCCCTGTCACAGGTTTGTTTGACAGCATGTGTCCCGGGCTGATGTCCGCCTCTGTCTCCATCTCATTAACAGGGTCAAGAGTCGCCTTGTCCCCACTTGAAGGGGGGGGGGGAGCACTTTGCATTTGTGATTGGGATGCCACAGTGATGCATTACTGGTGCAGCCCAAGTTGTCTGCCAAGGTCAAGGAGCGCATTCAGTCTTAATGAGACCTCAGCTCTGATAAACATTCAGCTGCATGGCCCTCCACTGTTGCCTCTTCATCATGTTGTAAAACAAAAAAAGGATGTAAAAACATGCCCGGAGCAGAACACCACATATTCTAGTCTGCAGGGTTATTATTCTAATTTAGTTCAGGCATTAGGCAAATCAACAGCCCCTGCAGCAGCTCAGTGGGGAGAAGTGGAGGGAGGTGGAATGTGAATGAGCGAAGTTAAGGCAGACAGAACTGGGGCTTAGCTGTTAGCCTCAGGGTCAAGTGATAATGCATGAACTTAGCTCTGACAGGCAGAGGGACAGCATTACATTAGTGACCAACCAGTGTCTTTGAGTTGGCTCTTTATTCCCAAGGCGACAGACCAAGTCTGCGTGTCATCTGATCCGGGGACAAACACGGCGTAAATACTCATCTACTCCCTGTTTGTCAGTTTGTTTGTTTTCCTCCATATTTTCTCAACGGACACACTGTCCTTTATGTAGCTTGTGGCGTTTTAGATCATTTGTGCTTTTGCTGAAACGTTACGCATATTAGCCACTGTGAACACAGATGAAGGACACATTTTTATCTCTCGGTTACAAGCAAGCTTTTGTGTTTTAATGAAAGTTGCAGCACAGTCAAAGACATGCTTTAATGGTTTTCTTTTTAAAAACCACATTGGGTTCCTACTTTCTAATATTAGTTTGCATTTAACTGAATACAAACTATTGTAGAAGAAATCACAAGATCTTGGTTTTTTATTATATTCAGCCAACAAACGCCCAGCAGTGTAACTTTTATATTCTCTGAGATTTAAAAAGAAAGTTGCCATGTGGCTTGTTGAATCCTGGATCAAATGTTGAAGAAATACTCACCGGAGACAGAAAAGCTGGCAAAAGTTTATTTTGATCTCTTACTCTGCTGTTAGATTCAGTCCTGCAGTGTAGGAGATGTGTGTGATCTGCTGACTTCAGGCTGCCCTTGCTTAATAGCATCTTGTCAGAACATATCCCCTCTGTTCAGCCACGTCGACGCCCAGTGAAGAGTATCTTCGAATGACGAGAATTCCCAGTGCACTAAAATCACTGGAGCGTAGCAAAGTAAATGGTGCCCAACCAAGCACTAACTACACTGTGTTTTACAATGGTTTCTATCCTCTTTGCAGCCAAGACCTCTTAGGCTCGTACCTACCTGTGTTTACTGCATCAGTCTGTTTTCGTGCTAACGATTTGAAGCTGTGCTTGAAAGGTGTCAGTCATATTGATGAACGCACTTAAGACTGTACTGTATAGAGGGACAACGTATTCTCCACTTCCTCCCACCATCCAGATATTAAGCCAAGATATTTTACATACCTACAATGCCATCTTGCGCATTTGGATCCAGAGTGTTCACAGTAGTGATCAGGAGATGGAACCGCAATTGTGAGGTCCTGCTGATACAGGCACTCGACCAATCATGAGACAGTCTCAGCTGTCAGTCAGAATGTTTCACCCCCATTTTCATGGCAACAAATAACCAAACACACCAGACAAATTAACACCAGTCTAATAATAACTACTGAAAATGATATTATATGTGAACTCTTGACTTTTTAGTTTGGTCCATGTCCCACCCACTAACATAGAGGAGGCTGGAGTTATGACTTGTCTTGCAGACAGCCACCAGGTGGCGATCAAGATGCTTTGGCCTCACTTTTTTATCTGTCATGTCGTCCATCTTTACATTTAGAGAATCGTCATCTGCAGGTTCTCAGTGCTTAGCATCTGTCTGCTCTTTGTTTTGGTGACCTGCATCTTTACTGTTATTTGTTTCAGTCCGATTGTTCTCATCAACCTGATTTCCAGTCAGTCGCTCTGTAGGCTACATATATTTCATTCAGCATTATTGGACAACAAATTACAGAAGATGAGGGAATGTGAGACTTACAGCTATCAGGTCTCCTGAAATGTGGCTCCCAATGTTCCTCTATATCCAAATGGATGTGCCATAATAAAGGAAGAGTTTGGGATTTTTTACTTATTACATGTTATTCAAAAGGGTTGGCTTAATTGTTGGACATATACCTAAAAGTCAACAGTCATCATCACACTGATATTTGTGATAAACTCATAGCAGATTGATTCTCATACATAATTTGTTCTACTTTTTTTTACAGCTGTGATACTGTGGGAGCTCCTGCTTTATAATTCCTTTGAACGCAGATCTGATGATTACATGGCTATAGATATTTTTGGCCGTCTTGCAGCAGTGCTAGATGCACAGTTTTATCCAACCTGCACACTCCTACTGAATATGTTCAAGTGGCTTAAGCAGAAACACTGAGTGGGTTGACTAAGGTGCAGCTGGCGGTGACCCAAGTTAATATGGTTAAAACCCTTTAGTGCCGGTGTCTAGCGTCACAGAGGCACGCAGGGTGCTGAATGCAGAAAACAGCACCGAAGTCTTCAGAGACTCGTGCCCAGAGTCCAACAGAGGAGTGTATGGGACTGTGATACTGTTAGCAGGTGTGCTGAGGTCTGCACGGTGGCTGAGGTGGCTGTAACTGTAATTTCCCCACAGTCTCTCTGTTTCTGCAGAGCTTGAATCAAATCAGCACATTTTGTAATGGGACTCGTGCAGCGGGAACCCTAATTAAAAAATGCATACAAAGCCAAACACTTGAAATGTACTTGTCATACTGCGCTGAGAACAACGAGAGCTGCAGGGCTGGTGGGGAAGCACATGAGCTTCTATCATTAAAACACAAAGGGGTGATAACAGGAAATGCATTGTACCATCACAACACAGAAAGGAGAATGATCCCTGTGGTTGTTTCTATGATTTCATGTAAAAACCAGCTGTGACAGTGGGGCTGGTGCTGTTTTCACCTTGTGAGTCTGTGGGTGAGTTTGTTATCCCGGCAAAATGTGGTATTGGAGACACCTACTATAGGAGGAAGTACCACAAAGCTGGTTCGGAGTTAAGGTTTTTAAATGTAATTCTGTGGACAGAATACAACAATAGTCACACAGTTTCAAGTTCCGTCCAATGAAAACTCATGTAGTAATGATACTGAATAGCCTACTCTGTAATAAAATAGTGACTATTGAGTATTTGTGTCAAAAAATAGTAACAATTACAAAGTATTTGTGTAATTATGTTATCAAGACTACTGAGTGTATATATCATGATGGCGATTGAGTACTTGTGTAAAAATGTAGGAATGGCAATACTCATATATGAAGTAGTAATAATGAGTGCTATGGTTTGGAACATGAATCCGCAGGTGTCCTTGGGTCTCTTGAAAGGCTTTATATAAATGCAAGATATTATTAATATTATCACAGATGACCATGTTTTGGGTTGGACTGTGGAATATATGGACCACTGAACCTCCCAGCGCTCTTGTGCATGCTTTGTTTGTTACTTGATAGAAATGATGAGGCCCCTCTCTTTAAAGAGAACACCCAAAACCGGAGTGCACCACTCTTCTCCAACTCTGACACTGATCTCCAAGGGGATTAAATGTAAAGCAAACCATCAACAGTTCTGAGAAAACTTAGAAGACCACATTCTTACACCAGATGTCCTTTGACAGAGAACTCTGCTGTCAATGAATCTAATTAATTATTATTTTTTTTTTTATTTTTTTTTTTTTACAATTAACTGCCGCCATCTGTCTATAGTGAAACGGCAAACAGACTGAGGGGTATAAATCTGAGATGCTCTGGTTGGTGTGAAGTGGGATCAAAGTGCTTTGGGCAGCCTGTGCCATGTCTGGGTTTGCTTAATCAAGTGAAAGTACACACTGAGACTCAAGCTCCTTGTTCGTGATTTATTTGAGTCATAATTCATTTGGGATTGGAGATGAGGAGCAGAGGAGAGTTTGAAGTATTTGAGCCAGTGGTTTGAGCATGTCTGCTAATGGAAACAATCCTTTGGTCTACACTAGCCGTGCCCTTAAAGATCATGGTTTGTAAGCGGCAGGGTTTTACATTGCACTTACCAAGAGGTCAGTCAACAGTGTGGGTTGCAGTGTGAGCTGGATATTCCGGTTATGGAAGTAGATCTGTTGCGTGTAAATATCTTCTTATTCAACAAATGTCTGTCTCTGTCTGTCCGTCTGTATTTGGAACTCAAATGGACCGACCATATGGAATGTAGGCATGTGTATTGTAAATTGCCAGATAAAGTGCAGTGTCAAATTTGATGCCATTTGGACACGTGATACGTTCAATATGGATCAAAACTGAATAAACAGGTGACTAGTGTGAATTTGAGTGGAAGATTGTATGGATTACCGAACAGACCTTTGAAATGGCTGACATGCATTGTATGAAAAAACAACAGCAGTTCAATAAATCATTCAATGGAAACGAAACATGTGATTTAATAAATTCTGTTCTATTTTTTGAAAAAAGAGATAAACCATGTAGCATAATCACAAAGTTTTCTAACTTCACTTTGCACCACATGCTGTTAATAAAAAGCTCTGCACTCAACATCCAGCTCACAAACAATAAAAAGTGAGAGTACATTGTAAAACCGTTTGAGGAGGACGAGGAATAACTCTATATCTCTAGGGCATTGACACAGGACAAGCACACATACATTCTGAGATGAGGCACTGCACTGTAGTACATGTAAATGCATTCTACCTCTTTTTCCAGTTGGCTTGATTCAAATGTGTGATTTATAATTGATGTAGCTCACATCTGATGACGTTTATACTCTGGCCAAGCATGTGATGGGGGAAATGATGCTTCTCCTCCTGAGGCTGACCACCCATGTATATACTGTATTTTTTTTTTTTTTTTTTAAATACTTTATTTACAATTATATATGTAACAGCCCCTGGTTGGAAAAGCATGACAAGGACAGTTTCAGAGTTTAAAAGATACCTGAGCATTCCAGGCACTAGTGTGTATGCGGAAAGGATGTTCTCCACAGCAGGAGATATAGTAATGGCCCAGAGGAGCACTTTAACATCTGAGCATGTTGACCAACTCCTTTTTCTGAACAAAAATGCCAATATTCCCAAATTAATTTAACATTTTGGATCATGACCTTGCAGCCAACTGGACTGGACTCTAGTACACATTTGTTTATTTTTCTCAATTTGATTGAAGCTCTAGGTTACTCTTACTTATATGATTATTCTCAGGTATATGTTACTCTATTATGTCTGCTTGATGTTACTGTATTGTATTTAAATAATTGTAAGTTATGTGCTGGGAGCTCAGCGTTCATGTGAGAGGTCTCCTATTCAGAAAATAATTACAAAGGTCCTGTGTCCTGAATGTTCAAGGACAAAGTTTTTGCACTACCCTTTCTTAGTTTTTGCACTTCAGTTAATGTGTAGAAGACAATGTTGTTCACAGAATTAAATGTGACATTTGAAGTGAGGTGAGCAGTCTTATTTTCCTCATTTTTTGTAATGCCTTTGAACAATATGGGGGACATGAAGCGCAATATATCGCAGAATTGAATCGCAATACTTGCAGTATCGCAATATATCGCAGAATCGCAATACTAATGAATCGTGGCCCAAATATCGCAATACTATTGAATCGTCACATTTTTGCCAATTCCCCCCCCTAATACTGTATGCAGGGAGCTGTTACATAGCTGTGCACATTAACTATACTACAATGTGCAACGTGGATGTTAATCACTTAAGCATTAAGTTGCCCCCGGCAGCGGCATCAGAGGGGAGGTGGAAACTGATAACCTGCATGCGTTACGGATCAGATAGCAACAAAAAAAATAAACATGTGGGGACACATCTCCGCTCCCATTGTTCACAGTTCATATCAGTTCAGTTCTTATCCAAGCGAGCCCAAACACGGCTCCTGCATATTCATGGCTTGTGCCTCTGAACGTCAGGACGCAGCGGCGGCTCTTCCTCCCTCGCAGAGCGCGCACAGGGGCTGGGGAGGAGGAGGAGGAGGAGGAGGAGGAGGAGGAGGAGGAGGAGGAGGAGGAGGAGGAGGAGGAGGAGGAGGAGGAGGAGGAGGAGGAGGAGGAGAAAGGAGGAGAGACAGCATGCCAGAGCCCGTTCACATCTCTCCCAGCCCCACCGAGCATCGGTATCGTCTGACAGCGTCCGAGGGCAAATCTGCTCTCGGCAACTCGTCCTGCTCCTCTGCGCCACCGACCAGGACAGAGACCATGGACTGACGGAGCGCACACACAGAGAGAGAGAGAGAGAGAGAGAGAGAGAGAGAGAGAGAGAGAGAGAGAGAGAGAAACGCCGCCTTGTTTCTGGAGCATGCACATACTGTGTGGACATACGCTCCTCTGGATCATATGTGCGAGAGCTCGAGTGACCTGACCACACCGCTTCCGAGGGAAAGGGATGCCCCAGCAGAGCAGTGATAGCAGCAGGATGCTCCGGTTGTTGCAGTGCATCTCCTGCAGGACGGACGAGGCATTCTGGGGCTGATTCGGGATCTGGCGACTTATCACGTTGCGGAGTGGGGGTGGGCGGGTGGATGGGGGGTTGAGATGTTTGTGCAACTGCCATAGGCTGTTCCAAAGAGGATGCATGCCTCCCGCGGCGTCGTGTCTGGCTTGTAACATGTAGCTGGAGGGACCACGGCGGAGAGTGCGCAGCTGTTCCTCGAAGCCCCGAAGCAGCCTGGAACTTTCCTGCTTCCCGGAGCTGTCCGTGGTGCTGAACGCGTCCCCTCCACCTGCACCGGGTGACCTTCCCCTTCCTCCGAGCAGGCAAACCCATCCTCCTGCACCAGCTCGCAGCGAGGTGCCAGAAAGCAGGCCACCCCTGCACATGGACAGCTGCTGCTGGGCTTGACTCGAGTCAGCCACGTCCGCCGATTCTCTTTTAATGGCTGTGGCACGCAAAATCAAAACTTTGCTGACCGTCAACATCCTGGTGTTCGTGGGGATTATCCTGTTCTCGGTGTACTGCAGGATCCAGGACCGCTCCGACGAGCTCATCCAGCTGGGGCGCATCTCTGACCAGAGGCTGCGAGCCAGGAATGGCAAAGTTTCCAACTTGGTGGACAGGCAGTCTATTCTGCAGAGGCTGGAGAGGCTGGAGGATGTGGTCTACAACCAGTTAAACGGTAGGATATGAATTGTAACAAACTGTAACCTGCTGGTGATGAAGTCAGTGAAGAAGTATCATAAACCCCGTATACAGACACTTTGTGATGGCTTGAGGAATACAAAAGGTGCAGAGATTCAGTCTGGTCAGTTTCCCATAGACCAGGAGTATATGATTGTTTTTTCTATGACCATTTACGTTTTTAAACTCTGCTTCTCTTGTCACATGGACCACTGTGCCTCTGAAGCTCTGACCTGTCTTGTTAAGGAGCAAATGAAGCAAGGTGATAGATAACAGTGCAATACTTATATGTGCCTCGACCCTTTGTACTGATAGACTTTACCGGGCTGTTACTTTAACAGCCTATCACACTCTGTCACCCTTAACCCATAATTGACTTGTTTTAAACTTCACATAAACTTTAAGCTTTAACTATTGATGCGTGTTAGTTCTGCATCCCACGGAGCAAGTCTCTCCCTCTCCGTGTCCGTTCCTGTCTTTTCTTTGAAGGCACTGCTCCGGAAACGTATCAGATTTAACAAGCCGTCTGAGTTTTGAAGGAGAGCCTATAATGTAATGGCTCCATAACGGAATGACAGACTTGTATTTCATTACATGGCCATTAGTCTGTGAGGCAGATTTTTTTTTCTGGTCTCCTCGGCAGAGCAGCAATCTTTAAAATCAAGTTACATCCAGCACGACTCTGTGTTCCTGCACGGTGGTATTCTCCGGGGGGAAATCCAACTGTCAAAGATGCAAACTGGTATTTGTTTGGCATTGAGGGAATAAAAATACATAAATTCAATCAAGGTTTAATTACATTAGTAATGCAAAAAAAACTTCTACATCCCTAAGAATTGTAAGAATCACATCAAGCATCATTCTACCATGCAATACAATAATATTTACTGTTTGCACAATACAACCATTATATCATTGGTGACTCTAGGATTTAAGCCATTGTTTGAATGAGAGACATTTAGGGATGCGTCTAACGCAGGATTATTCGATTATCAATAATTCTGTTCCAGTTAGAAAGATTACCATCACCTATATTGGAAATAAAAGCCCAAGAGGTGGTTTTCATTTCATGCTATTGGACACCAGTACTCCAAAACCTAAACACATACTGTTTTTTGGAATTATATTTTAATCCTTAAGTCAGTAAATCAGAAAATGGTAAAGCTCATTCTTTTGAAAATGACAGAGACCATTACTGAAAATGTTTTTTTTACATTTCGTTAGATAAACTGAATGATTATTTTTCCATCTTGTATGTATATAAAACATTTTTAAAAAAGGTCTTTACCATGTACCACTGCCTTCTACTACTGCTTCATTTATGTTTATTGATGTATAAGTTTAAAGGGAAAATAACATGCAACCTAAAATACTAATCTGTAGCTGACAGAAGAGAACATGGATAAGCTCTCTCTTTCTCCTGCTGAGGTCATTGTTTTCATCAAGGTTTTTTTTTTTGAAATTGGTCATGGTTTGTGGACTGCGCAGAGCCGACAGGATATTGAGGCTAAGTGGCATCATTTTCTCCCGCTGTCGTGACCGGCTGCTTTGGTGACAAGCTTCAAGACAATGTCAGCGGTGTTGTATGAGAATACCACAGAAAGGCTTTAGTACATTACAGCACAAACACATCCTAATGGAGTCAAACTCCTCTCCCACTGGCATTTCAATTCCAAATGGCCAACCCCTCACATCCTTCAGTTAGAGCCATAACGTCTTCTCCTCCAGCCGAATAACGAGAACACAGCTCTGTTGCTCCATTGTGCTCCGTGGTGAAATGTTGCCGCTTTGCAAAGTGTTGCTGATTGATTTTTAATCTATCAGTAAAGTTGGTTTCTATTTACTAGCTCACCGTTCTCTCTTGGGAAATCGTGACTTTGTCATTTGGTGTAAATTGCAGACTTCAATAGCTCAGAATGAAGCGGGTCTGTGAGAGAGGAAGCAGTGGAAGAGGAGGCCATTTCTTCTGGTGTGCTGGAATTTTATGCTGGTCCTCAGTAAAGATCTTGATCCACATTTTAACCTCCACATCCCAAAAAGCAGCTCCAACTTAAAAAATCACTTTAAAATCGTTTTATTTCCAGTGGAAGCGACAGTATCTCGCTCTAACTGAGTGTAATGTGAGAAGCAAGATGATCGACAGTCCATTTGACTCTTTTCCAGCCGTCAGTGGTAAAGGACGTTTCACAGCTTCATGGACCAGAAACTGTGCGGCTGCAGATTTTTATTTTTTCGCCCTGCGTGCTCTTGATATTATGCCCGAGCTTCAGCAGCTATTGAGGGTCACTCTGTCACTTTGAGTTATGCTTGGCATCTGGCATCCACCCAGCAGGCATTTCCTCTCAAAAAGCACAATTCATCCTTTCAGTCACTTTTCTTTATATAGAGACAATCCAATAGAGTCAGTCGAGCCCATACAGTGGTTCTGCTGTGGGACAGAAACAGTGTGTGCGTTTGTGCAGGATTCATATAGGAATGAAAGTACAAAGAAAGTTCTTAACATGTACTTGTGAGAGCTGAAATGTCTTTGAGCTCCATCGGTTTGTCTCACACAATGTTTGAGTGGCTGCACTGTAAAACATGCATTTGCGGAATTGTGTTGGCTGAAGTGTAACGTCTATTTGTAATTTCCCCCCTGATTGTTAGCTGGAAGGCATGCATCTCTTTGAGGGATGGAAAAAAAAAATCAGAATTTATTGTTTCTGTGTTTATTGAATGATTTTTAGTTTATAAAGTTTTCACAACAGTCACGTTGGGTATGTAAAGTTGAGCTGGAAAAGTGAAAAGGAAAAGAAAAAAATCAAAACCCTTTAAGATAAATTATGTTGAGAAAAAACATAGAGACGTGTACATACACATTGATACAAAGACAAAAAACTTAACAAATGTACATTCGTATGCCCACATGTATACAAAAACACAGGGTTGTATCAAATGTTTAGATGTTAGACAACCAGAGATCTAACAAAATATATCTCTCGAGTATAGATGCATATCAGCTAATTATTTGATATGTAATAATTAAAGGTTATTTTATGTGCTGGAAAGCCAAAAATGCCCAAACTATAAGCGTGGTACAGCCCCCATTTCAAGTCACAGTCCTTCACCTTATCACAGAACCAATTAGATAATCGTTCTGTAAGGCAGCCAGGTGACCAAGAGGCGTGTGCCACATGATGCTGACGATGCCGAAGATGCTTTCCAATCTTTTACCAAAACTATCCTTCCTAACATAAGCCGTTTTTCTCCCCGAGGATGACGATAAAATTAAGTCAGAAAAACGTAAGGAGAAAGTCAGGAGGCTCTCACTCGATCCCTGAAGTTCCGTGCAAGTCTCCAAGCAGCTTATGAGAAGAGTTTGCAAGTGGTAGATTTAAGTTAAATAATTCAGACGGGTCACCCAAAATAAATAGACTGGAGGAAAAATAGATATTTGTTGTCATAATGAAAATGTTATAAGTCCATGTAGCTGGGACACTACCTGGCCCGATCTCCTGACTTCCAATCATCATATATGTTCAAGACAACAGAAGCTTGTGGAGGAATATATCATGACAGATGCTACATCCAGTGTCATTCTCAGACAGATAATCCACTATTTACAAACAATAACCACAGGTACAAGTGTCCTTCTGTGTAATTTTGGTGACATAATTTCTTTGACTGTGGCAATGAGTGTCCAGAAGTGCTCACACACACAGGCTGGAAACATTCGCTGGCGGTCGCAATCCCTCCATGATTTGTCTTGAGCTCTTTAATGGGATCCTTAATCATATCCTCATATCCCAGGTCAGTGGCCCCTTTTTCAAAATCACGCACGGACCACAAATTGTGTTCTATGGCCACTGGGGACAGCAATGGCGAGAGGAGGACTCGCTGCGCCAATAACTATTACCATGTCCGGCAGTGATATGAAGTAATTGCCCATTCCCTTTGTTGTTTATTGCCGACCAATGGCGAGCAATGAGAGCTAAAGTGACGTCCAATTAGATCTGAATGACATAAAGAAGCGGGAGAATTCGTCTTTTATGGCGTTGTGATGGATGCTGGCTGGGCTCCCATTGAGAAAACAACAGTAAAGCTGCTCATCAGTTGCTCATTCGATGAAGAAATAGGCAACATGAAGGTTATCAGTGGCACCGCCATTGTCTCTGGGTAATCAGATGAGGGGGTTTTAAGCTTGTTAACAAGCTTATGAAGCAGCGTTTGGACCCTAAGTACTGCATTAGATAGCAAATAGCTCCTCACCTGTGCCTCACCTGCTGCAGCTTCGTGAGTGACCTGCCCAAATGAACAGTCTGCACAAATAAGATCCGCTTCCTTTATCCAGGGAGAGATAGAAATGCATTTTTTAACATTAGAGCTTGACTCATTGGGATTTCGTAGGTCAATACTGATATGTTCATTTTAAAATCCAATAAAATGTACTGATGTTCAGTCCGTGCAGAGAAATCACGATAAGAGAATTACTTCACTGCCTGCTAAATCTCGACACCCTCCGTGACTGTTGCTACGTCTCTCAGGCTTTCTCTTGTTGCACAGCCCTGTAATAACAGTGGCAGACTTCCCACTCGAAATCTCTCAGTCATTATTGAAACAGTGGGTCCTTGATTTCAGACAGGTAGACACGAGCAGGCTTATTATTTCAGGCTGACAACCCTCGATTTCGCCGGGCAGAAATGACACCTGTCGCCTCCGGGCTTCCTTGGCACAATCAGGACTGCTCCTGAAATAATGGTCTCAAAACAGATACCGCTGTTAGCGAGCGGATGTGCCGCTCTTCAGTGTACGCCCCTCCGACCGCTGCTGGATGTGTCATTGCTGGAGATCCGCCGCCGTCCCACAGCTCACGGTCACACCGAGGCGCTTGTCATCAGCCATGCATGTCACTCCCGGCCGTTTCCCAGTGTGTAGGTGCTGATGGGATGGCAGCCTCACGGGCCCAGCTGCTGTGCCAGATATGCTTCTTATCTGTAATGCCCAATTATGGCAAAGAATCCAACGCTGTTTATATGCTAAGCCTGCTGGGGCAGAGCCTCGATGAGAAATGTCACACTCCCTCCCTCTCTCTCCTCCGCAGACACTTGATGCTTAGACTGTATCTTAATGATACACATCGGCATGCGACTGTATGCTGTTGTGCGGTGTGTAATTACGCCGGCTGCAGGGACGCCACACGCAGGGCGGCGAGACCTGATGAAATGAAATATATTCCGATAATGATATGCAGATGAGGCTGTTGTCCACAGAGGAGGTTCAGAAAGGGATAAGAATCAATTCTTCTCAGCCTTTAGGAAAGATGATAATGAATTCAGCGGCTCACCTGACAATCAGCAGCCAGCCACAGATGGAGCGAGCGCTCGTCTTATTCACACCACCGGCCTGGAGTCATGCAGTGATTACAATGCCATCATCAAATGATGACATCCGATGAAGGAGGGCGTAGAGGTCAGCTTCTCAGGCTCAACATCTAATGATGTGAATGTGTTTTTCTATTGTGTCTCTGGCAGTGATTGTTTATCCATATTGAGTTTGCAAACTGGGATATAGGCAGATACAAACACATTGTTAAGAAATGAGCAGATGATGCACTTTTAGCAGATGTAAATGGAGTTTGATATTATACAGTCAGGTTTATCCAGTTAGTCGGATCGACACAAGAAACGGGAAAACCAGATCTTCCTCATAAGTGGCTCTTACCACAGAGTTATCAGTATCAAACTTCTGTGATATTAAAGTTACAGTGAAAGAGGATCTAGTAACAGTCAATGCTGCCTAAAATTCCATGGTACTGATTTAAATGTAAAGAAATATTGGGAAATAAGTTTGTTATCTACAGCTCCAATCTCCTTCACTTGGACAGGGAAGTCTGGCTGTATCAACGCTGGAGAATGATGGAAAACTTTGCAAGAATGTAAAAGAACCAGCTGCAGCCACAAAGTGCATGTAAACGACTAATGCATCGCCTCAGCTGCTGTGAACACTTTCACTAATAGTAGCATTTGGATTTCATCAAAGTAATTTCAATCCAATTTAAGGCTAAATTGGATTGAAACCTCTGGTGCAACATTTGATCTGGACGGGCGCAAAGACGTTTGGAAATGATTATAAACACTCACAACCACTTGCTGATGGGGTCTTTTCATTCATGCAAGGCCTTCACTGATTTGTCAGCCTCCTATCACATGATCCCACCTCCAGAACAACTTTGTACACATAGAGAAGAAAAACTACTTGTCATGGCAATAGACACATAGGCCTAGTGTACGTGAGTCATCATTTTCAGGTGGGTTGGTATGAACAGGGATTGGCACATGTTTGATCCAAACACTGGTGTGGATGCGAATCGTTCGAGTTCGATATCACAGTTTTCAATGTAGCCTAAGTTTGTCCTGGCCTCTTCTATTTCCATGGTTAACCTATTTTTTAAGCTAAGCCATATGAGCAAAGAATATGAAGGACATGTGGCACATTAATTGTCAATAGCACATGACTGTTTGCTTAAGTAAGGTGAGTTTTTAGAATATGATGTCATATTGTGTGACCAGCTAAACATATGAAGAGTTTAAAGTGCAGTGTAAAACAGGTGGACATAGGAAAGGTGTTGGTAATTCTTAATATTTCATTACACAGTTTGAATGTAGACATGATTTTTATCAAATTATCAAACAGAGTGAATAGCACCCTTTGTAATTACACATATAAGACCTTAGATGCTTTCTATTCAACAATAGCAATATCAACTAACCACACGCTAATGGGATTTTAATGTGGCCCTTCAGTAATGCAGTATTTAGAGATCGGCTGAGTCCGGTTTCAGGAAGAAACAACAGCATGAAAAGTTTTTAGCTGTGAATCCTGAAACGTTTTAAACAGAGCTTCTTGAAAAGTCTTACTGAGACACAACAGGCTAGTTAGTGTTTACAAAACTAAAGAATAACCCTTGATAACTGGTAATAGATGAATGTCCTGCCCCTGCTCTTTTAACACTCTGTATCTACGATGCTGTTCTTGCACTTTCAAGCAAGCTTGGGCCTGTGACCTAAATGTTTCAGAAGGACAGCATCCCGTTGTTTACGGATAATTAAGGAGTCTTGTGCAGCCAATTTCCAAATCAGAGCTGTTGTCCTCCTGCCGTGCCTGCTGCCGCTCCGACTGCTGCTCCTGGCTTTAATGCAGCTCCTCCAGCAGCTCTCCGTATTTCATGGATTTGTTTCAGCCTTTGAAGGTTCGAAGCCTCTCTAGAACGAGTCATTTTTCTCGTCTGGAACAGATCTCTCAATCCCGCCGTACTCCACTCACCATCAATATTTAGAGCTGCACCGCATCACTTTGGACACACATGAATCCACTCCTGCTCTTAAATCATTTATTAAAATGAGGGAAGGGGGTGGGGGGGGTGAGAGGGGTAGGGGGTCATCTTTGAATTTGATGCTCTATCTTACAAAGGCCAAATCGGACACATTCTGAAGGTCACTGTATAATGCAGAGATGTTGCGACTTAAATGTGTCATGTCCGGGGGATTTGGACAAATGGAATTGCGGGGACAGATGTATCCCTGGACACAATGAGATTTAAATTGTCGCCTGACGGTTTGAGGCTTTGCAGGGGAATGCAGCCTGAGTGGATGAAGCAGATGTTGGACTGTAATTGCTTTGCAGTGGGATCATGTTACGGTGGTGTTCGGAAGGCGAGCTCGCATCGGAAATAGCCCACGGAAGAACACTTCGCAGGGAACTCACGGAAGTTCTGAAGTTGTGTCGACAAATACAAAAGCAATGTGGGCTTTTAGTCATTGCCTTCCTTCTTTTTTTTACGAGCACATAACAGGCCGTTTACTGGATGCTTTTATACAAAGTGCCTCTCTGGATCATGTGTACATACATTTTTAACTCACGCAGTTAGAGGAACTGAGCTCTTTGTTCTTATAGAGTAATGCTCTTTGCTCAGATGTACACGGTCCAATTATTCCCTCTCAAGAAATGTAGTAAAAGCTTCTATTTTTGTTTGTGCACAGTTCAGTTTTGGAATAAAAAAGAAGCGGCTGTGTAAAAATGCATTTGCAGATTGATTCATGCATATTCATTTTTCTGTCTTTGTTCTGTGGAAAAGTGGAAAAACATGAAATATGCGACAGAATAATTAAACCACTCAAAAGATCGACCAGGTATTGTCAAAAATAGGATTTAACAAGATCCCTCAGACTTTTCATTTAAAGTGACAAAAAAGCATCAATGTGCTCCAGAACTGTTTTAACTCCTCAGCATTAAATTAGCTTTTTAGAATCTTTTAATGTACAAACAACTGATTCATGACCAACTCTCCGCCTTTATTCTGTGAGTGTCCTTCGTTGCTCATCCCATAATGGAATTTCAATCAGGCAGAGGAAGTGGCAGCCAGGGTGAAGACAAATAACACAGTGACCATAACAGAAAGCTGACAGCCATTGTCCTGCTTCCAAGATTCATGCAGCGACAGAGAGGCCCTCCAGACTTGAGTCTCCGGCTCTGGAGGGTATTTGTGTGTGTGTGTGTGTGTGTGTGTGTTCGTGTGTGTGTGTGTGTGTGTGTGTGACATGGGCCGCTATGCCAGATGGCGCATCAGTGACGTGAACCCCACCCATACTTGTCAAAATGCCACCACACGGGCTGGTGTGGGCCACGGCAAATCCCACTGGCAGGAAGAAGCCAGTTTGCCACCGTTCAGCTCCGATTACAAATCTTCCGTGGCACCGGAAGATTTGAGGCCATCTAAATATGGTGATTACTCGGCAGTTCCTGGAGGGGCTGAAGCTGAGCCCTTCATCGGTGTACGCTGTTCACTTACTGTCTGTGTGTCCATCTGCTGATGCGGTGAACAGACGCAGCTTGATTCTTCTGTGCAGGCCACACTGGAAGCTTGGCTCAAACGGCAATTATCTGACGTTATCCTGCAGTTTTGTGAAAGTTTAGAGAGTCAAACAATAATCTAGGCTAACAGAGTCAGAGAGGGTCATTCATAATAAATATTATATTGTTTTTGCTTCAGGAAAGGTGTTTAATTTAATCCTCCAATTTATATTGTATTCATTCATTGTATCGTTAAATTTCCTGCAAAAAAAGCATCAGTAGTTTAGTTTGTTTAATGACAAAGATTTGGCTTCTGTATGGATCATTGTCTTTTTGTCAGGGCTTCCTATAGAAGCTAAAGTTAGCCGACTAATGTCTCAATAGGTTGCACGAATTCAACATTATCTCTCCCTTTCTTTAGCTAACAGTTGCCTTTTCTTCTACTCTGCATCACCACAGTTAAGCCACAATACGGTTAAATGTACATTTCATATAGATTTAACCCGTAATGTTATATAATCAGCATTTCCAGTACAACCTTACCTTTTCTACTTATTAGAAAGACTCCCATCAGCCATTCTTTTATTTATTAACAGCAGTTTAAAAAAACATCTAAATATTTATGTAGTAGCTCTCGGTTCCAAAATAAACCGAGCTCGATAAACAAACTGCACCATTTGCTTTTAATGTGTGATTAATGATGTGTATTTTATATTCTTGTTATTTGCTTTTATTTGCTCTTTTCTGTTTTTTACAGATGTTAAGTGTCTTTTGGCATCGTTTAAACCACTATATACTATGAAATGTCGAATTGTCCAATATGAGGTTTTAAATCAGGTATCCTATGAGAAACGATTAAAATGTTTTAGTTTTTAAAGTCAAACATGAACTTTATTTTTAAAGCATTTTCCTTTTTGACACTGCGACCCGTTTGTCTCCTTTTCTTTTTGAAGCTGGTCCCTGTCACAGACGCAAAGTGACGGATTGTGAGTCCCAGTTGTGAGACTCTTTGATGAGAGCAGTGTCGTACTTTAAGTCTGACACATTAAATCCTGTGTTGAATGATGAAACATGGGGACCAGCTCCCATTCACCAGCAAGAACACACGTATGTGTTGTCGCTGCTCTGTATAGATTCATCATGGATGAATCAACCTTCATGGAACACACAGTGTATGAATATCCTCTTCAGGGGCGCAGTGGGGCCACTCACTGCTTGTGTGACGCCTCTATAATTAGACTTACAGAGCCCTGAGGAGCTCAGTGTGGCACCTGCTGGATCCTTATTGGACTAAATGTGTCTGTAAACATCAGTGATTCGTAAAATGACTAAACCAAATTAACTTATCTTATATGGCAGGGATGCTTTAAAGCATCTGTGTCTGTCTGTCATATAAACCTGCCCAGTCAGAATTTTTTTGTTTTAAGTTGGAGTAGGTCAATGATAATGTAGTCCTCAAAATTTTGTTAATTTCCCCTTTTTTAGATATTACATTTTTTGATTATTGTTCCAACTCTTATACATTTTTGTGATATTATCCCAGTTAATGATAAATACGAAATTTGTATGGATCATGTGTATATATTATGGACCAGATTTCAACTGTCCCAAGCATCCCCTTGGTTATGTGGTACAAGATAATTCTATATTTAAACAAGTTAAATATAATTGTACATGTTATTATAACTCTCTCAGAATTATACGGCTGATTTTATAGCTGTTTCACATAACATTACTTTAATGTGCAGTTCTGGGAAACAGTAGCTGCCATTACATTAGTGCCTGCTGGAGCACAGTGTGGTGTGAGCTCTTTTCACACCGTTAACGACATCCTGACAGCACCATATGAAAATATAGTGCGTCAGCCTGTAAGAAAACCGCAGGCTTATGGATTGTAATTCAGCAGTGTCTATCAATGACAATATCACACTTAACACTGCAATTGAACATTGGTGTTTTAAACTGGTGAAACAAAATACTATTTCAAATGGGTTATCACAGGAGACCATCAAGAAAGCTCATGCTGCTAACTGTAGATGTTGAAGGTGACACCTTGGGAGGAAAAGACTTGTAACAATATGACATACACCTCCGGCACCTCGAGGTGTTATAGCACCCGTAGAACACCTACTGTGCCTCAGCCCTCTATGATTGGAATGAAATGAATCTACTTTTTAACATTTGAGTGATGAGTAAAGAGCTGTCGTATCTCAGTGGATTAGTAGATACGTAGCTTAATATATAAAGTTAAACGCTTATATTTTCAAGCTGGATCATTATAGACTCACCCAGCTGAAACTGAGAAAGGAAGTGAAACCGTTTTTTATGATGAAAGACATAATTTGATTGTTACAACTCAATAAACTCGGTAAAATGATTATAATCTACCTATTAACAGCTCCGTTCACAGTGTAATGCATCATTAAGGGGATAGTTCACCCGAAAATGAGAATTCACTCATGAGCTACTCACCACTGTGCCGATGGAGGGGTGGGTGAAGCGTTTGGGTCCACACAACACTTTAGGAGTCTCAGGGGTAGACAGTGTTGCAGCCAACTCCAATACAATTGAAGTAAATGGAACCAAGTCTTCAGACGTAAAATACGACAGAAAAAAACAACACGCCTCCATGCGGCTCCTGTGTTGTGTCCAAGTGTCTGTAGGCCCTGACATTCAAATTTGACTCAACATGTTCATGTCCTAAATGTCCTCTGATATCCTCAGCCCGGAGCTGCATTCACGTGCACACACAGCACAATCTCTTGCCTCTATGCTCTCATCTAATAGTTTAATTTAATTTTAATTTTTGGTTAAACAATCTCGCTATAATGACAACCCAAGATGTTTTGTCACCTTCTTAAATATGTCAAGCCAATATAGACTGTCAGATGTTTTTCCTGGTCCAGAATAACATAGGCACGTACTGGAATGTTTTTTTTTTTAATCTGTCATCATGTTCACTGAAAACAATTTGTAGAACCTCTAATGAAATTATCTCTTAACTCTGAACAATACAATTAGTTGCACTCACATCTCTCACATATCCACTTATGTCCTTTATGTTCCAAATGCTTAAATATGGGGCCAATATTATAGCAACATTATTTGTGTGTGGGTGTTTGTATCATGAGTTGTGTAACTGTATCTCCGTTCATGTGTGCATATTCAGATTTGCAAATGTATAAAAGTCAGGCCTTTTGATTGGATCTTTTTTCCCTTTCATGAATTTTTTTCTTAAACTTGAGAAGATAAAATATTCACTGAGAGGCTCAGGGAAGAAATGTTTGCGTACATGGCCACCTTTCATAACCAGTTTGTATGTATGTATCAGTATGTATCTGTCTTCACATGTATGTTCGTTTTCCATTTTTGGTTTTGCTTTATTCAAACCTGTTGGGTCTGTTTGTATGTGTTGTGCATATTCTGCATGTTCTGCTTTGAGGGACTTGCGCCGGTTTCTTATATAGTTTTTATTCATTCAATATAGTCATCTTATTGCATATTTGTACTCAAAAACCCAATTTTGTTTATTCATGTTTCTATCATTATCAAATTTTTTGTCACGACTACACTTTTGAAATCTGCAAAACTGTTACGATTACTTTCACCCATTTTGAAAAAATAAATATATATTATAACATTAATAAATATGAAAAGCAAAATGAAATGAAACTCCAGGTGTGATCACAATCCTAATCCACTCACAGTAGATTTTGGAGATTGTCCCTCACATCTGATCACCCACTGACCTCATCAGGCCTGCTCTACTGGACGTGACTCACAGCTGTGCACTATAACTTCCCTCTGGTCTCCGTTGTTGGTCTGTGTGACACTGAGCCTCCCAGCTCCTGCTCTGCCCTGCTTATCTGTGTGACGTCTGTGTCCATGTGGGTGTTTTGCAGCGTTGCCATTGACAGACAGTGTAATGATGCCCCGTGGATGAGCCCCTCCGGCTCTCTAAGCTGCCATACACCAGTCTCCTCACACCACTTCAGAATGTCAATCAGCCTCCCCTCTGCACGACCTCTCTCCTCACCTGTCTGCCTGTTCTCTGTGTCGCCGTGTCTGCCTCTGCTTAGGGCCGCGTACACCTGCGTGACTTTCTCTCTCTTGTGTTATTTTCACGGCAGGTTTGGCAAAGCCCATGGGGCTGGTGGAGGGGCCCGGGGGCCTCGGCCAGGGGGGGGCCGCCGCCACTCTGGGAGCGGACAGCCACGACGCGGAGGGGAAGTACGAGGAGTACGGCTACAACGCTCAGCTCAGTGACCGCATCTCCCTGGACAGAAGCATCCCAGACTACAGGCCCAAAAAGTACGTCCGCCTCCTCTTTCTTCTTAAATCTTCTCATGCACTTCTAGCTACAGCTCTGCACCTGTCTCCCTCTCTGGCAGGGTTGTGTGGTGTTAGACAGACTTGCTACTCCAAGGTTTGCCAGTTTAATCCCTGCAGCAGTTGATGCACTTCATTTACATGATGGCAACTAATTGTGTGGGAGGAAATTTTGCCAGGAAATTGGCATTTTCATCATTTTCTTTATCCTCATCATTGTCTTCCCTTGGTTTTTACTGGCGTTTTGGTGACTCTCCAGAACATTTTCTTTGCACAAAACCAGAAGCATAGTCGTGGTGCAAGGTGTGTCACAAATGATAAGATGAGCTGTTGTTGAGAAACAATCTGCGCTCGATTCAGGCCAAACATGCAGGGCGAGTTGTGCTTCTAAATGCTTTTGCCAAACTAAGTCACCGCCCTGTCTTAGGTTCAATGCCGTTTAACAACACAGATTGTGATAGAAGTTTTCTAGAAGCTGGTGAAAGGAGAACTCAGGCAGCAGCTGATGTCTTATGCAAAATATTTTAATGTAGACTTGACTTGAGGCATCAAGAAGACCAGAAGGTTGAACGATATACAAATGCCAACAGAGTAACATGAGTAATTGTCACCCCCCCCAAGTCTGAAGATGTCTCACACAGCCGTCCCATATATCGCCGTCTCCTTGCATCACCCATTCCAACAGCACCTTCGTGAAAGGCAAGAATTGCTATCACTCTCTATGTTACATGGAGGTGTTTGCATCCTATTGGATCGTTAAGCCTAAAGCATGCATTCCTAAATCATTTTGGACAATTGTTTCCTAACGTCTTGCCACTAATGTAATACAAAACAAAGAGTTAGAGTTGGTGTCTCTCTGTCTAGGGAATCTGAGTAAGATATGAAAGTCCCTGAACGTAGACACTACAATGTTCTGCTAGTTGGCCCTTTATCCATAACCTGAGCTTGGTCACTGTGAAAGAGAAGGGAGTGTCTGTGGAATTAGACAGGCACTAATGGGGTACAGATATAATGTGTGTGAAATTAATCAACAAGCCTTCTACTGAAATTGTTGCTCTGCTTACAGGCAACATAAACATCGTCACACGTGTGTACTTGTTTACTTTACACTCAACTGTGGTAGTAACACTCTCTCTACATGGCTCTGGCAGCACGTAAGGTTAGCCTACACTTAGCTATAGCACTTTGTAGTTTTGCTTTATTTCGAAGAAATTTTACTGTCTTGATTCTTGTTGTTCTTGGTTTGTACCCTCAGGGTTGAATGCACTTATTGTAAGTCGCTTTGGATAAAAGCGTCAGCTAAATGAAATGTAATGTAATGTAAGCTAGTGTGGCTGTATTTCATGCGCTATTTTTCCGACAGCAAATGTTTGAAGATAATTGAATGTAAAGGGAGAAGCTGTCAAACTCAATGGAGCACCTGGCGACACACAGATACATACATTTGAAAGCAGGGGGATTTTCAGTGTTTTGCTGGTTGATGTACTTCGATTTTTTAAACAGTGTTACTAGTTTTAAATTATTATATAGATTTGATTTATTATGTGATTTTGTTTTGTAAGTTTATTAAGAGCGTCACACTGTTTTTTATAAATGTTTATTTAAGTATATACTTTAAACTGTTAACAACAGTTAAAGTGTTACATTTCGACTTCCGATTTGCAATTGCAATAAAAAAGCTGCTCTTATTGTCAACCGTTGCTTCTTTAAAGAAAAAGTTCTGCCTCCCGAATTACACCCAACGCAGCAGCAGTGTTGTAAATGGTTGGAAATAAAAAGAGTATGGTATAGGTCTGCTCCTAATGAGACGTGTTCTACAGATTTTGAGGTCTAGGTTGTCGCTGGATCTTTTAAGTACAATGCTTTCCTCATTCATTTTAATTGAAGGTCCTGCATTTTTAATACATGGCTTCATTTTTATTCAAGAACTCTTATGCTAAACATTGAAGCCAGTACCCAGATGATGGGACAGTATAGTATGGAACATCACTTGGATCAAACACTGCCTGACACTGGTTTCCATATGTAACACTGTAATGCAAATGTCACCCTTGTAAATTGAATGGCTGCCAGTGGTGCACATTCCTGTACACCTGCAGCTTTATGACATTCAATTTGCAGCGGCCGCCCTCAGTTTCCCTGCGGCTCATGGCATGTAGTGAAGTGTCTCAAACCCTGATGACATGAATGGGAGAGAAGTGCACTGTGAATTATTTTATATCCTGCTTAATAACACATTTTAAATGAGTGCATTCCTGTCATGTTTGACATTGTTTTGCAATGCATTGCTTAATTACTTGTACATTAACATTTTCACTGACTGTGGTGGAATCTGTTTGTGACCCCACTGGTTTCCCGTGGAGCCGATTTTGTAACCCAGCATCCCTGATGAGCATATGTGACATATGCAAATTAGTCAATATTTCAGTTTCTCAGATATTGCTCCACCTCTGCGCCTCCTCATTAGGGAGAATCGCAGGGGGAAGCCAAGGCCTTGCGGGTAGTGGATCACGTGACCTGTGAGGAATGTAATGTTCAATTAGATGGGAAATGTTATAAATAATCCAATAGATATACTTTCGGAATTAATCATTTGATTTGATGTTTTTATCTTTTTACTACAATCAAATTAAGCCGCCCTCTTTGTTATCTCATACCTCTCCAGTTCTGTAACTGTCAGCGTAGCTAATATTGAGGTCATCCTTACTGTGGATAAAAAAATTATCAATAACTTGTTAATGTGTGTGTAACCCTTATTTCTTGCTGGGTAGTTTTCTGTAGCTACTTTGTTTTGTGGCTACTAAGGAGTTTATAGTTTGTACACTCACATCTACACCCTGTAACACAATGGCAGGGGAAAAAAATGTAGGTATTTTTTTGGTGATAAGTATAAAATGGGGAGAGAGATGACATCCCGGTCAGAACCCAACCAGCGCTGCAGGAATCAATCTCAAGTTGGTTTATGACACAGAGAATCATCCATCTCGTCCTTCTCTTTCTCCCATGATAAAACACTATGAAAATGCTATTGCTATGGATGCTATTCTGTAAGGCGATACTATTACATCGCCTTACTCTTCTTCGTCATCTAAAAGTTACCATATCCCTCACCAGTGTGTTAAATTTGCCCTCTGCGCAGAAGTAGTGTTATGATGGTTCTCTCAACAGTCGCATCCTCACAAACAGGCACTTGTTCAACCTGCTTTAAACTCTTCTCATCTTCTTCGTCAGTCTTACAGCATAACTCCACTTAATCCTTTCTCCTCTCCTCTGTCAACCGCCAAGAGAGGTTTCTGAAGGCTTTAGCTGGGATAACAATTCATTTCACGCAATCTGCTTTGTTGCGATGCTCTTTTTTCACGCCCAGAAACATTTGACATGATTCGGAAGGAGGATGGCATCTTGAAAGGAGCTTGGTAATTTATAATGTCAGCGGAGAGAGCGCCTCTGGAATGGAAGGGTTTCAGGAAATTCATTTTTGTAATCATACACAGTCAAGATTAAATGGGACGCCAGACAAGGGAAGTGAGATTGTTTCTGGTTATTAATAGTGCAGACTATATGTTATGTTACTTACATTGACACAGGTTGTGACTAGATATTGCAGAATACATATGTCAAACAGATGGATTCAGCTCCTTCCTGTTGATCTGTGTCTGTGTTTGGGCATTAATCTTTCCTGGGTCAATTTCTGAAAAACACAATGTTTTCTGTGTCCATACAAACAAGCACAAACATTGAGTACAAACAAAACATGTTGTGTCAAACTAGGTAAAGCTTGAATCCTTGACAGATATCCAATAGGTACACAGTGTGATAAAGACCATTTGTTGTGTTGCTCAATGGAAATCAATACAATGCAAAGCGCAAACATGGTTTTCTTTGCTTTCTTTCTGTTTACAGCAGCGAAGCAGCATTTTTAAGAACAGGAGAAGCATTAAAGCGTTGCTTTTGGCAAAGAGAATTGTCCACAGATAGAAAATGGAAGTGTTTACAACCAGCACAACATAAAGTCTTTTTGTGTTACTGGTGGGGGCTGTTAGGTTCCTTCAAATGGCGCGTACGAACCCTCCTGCGTTTGCCCAGTGTGCTTGTCTGGAAGCTGTTTATCAGACTCTAGCACTGACAGAAAAACTGGACCAAGAACATCCATGTAAAAGTGTGTTTCCTTCAAAGTGAACCCCGGTGCAATCAGAACGATTTTTTTATGATAATAGACTTGTGAATTTAGCATGAATTAAAAAATGCTATATATCTATATTAAATCTAATCATCAACTGTCAAAGAAGGAATCACATAAGCAGGCTGTAAAGGCAACGTATATATGTATAATAATAACATATCTATGAAAAACAACTCAGTAGCTGAGGCAACATATATGTGTCAGTGTGTGAGTGCAGGGGTTTGACCTCATCATGTCATTTCCAATTCAAAGTCTACCAAAGAACATGTTAACAAATGCTCTAATAATATAAACTCAGTCATGATTATCAAGAGTAAAAACTTCCCTTTTTTATCCTGTTTCTTCCTGCTCATTGTTATTCATAAACAAAGGTTTGAGTTACACTCTCTCCCAATCAGTTATTTAACTTAAATCTACACATATTGAAGGGTTCAGTGAAGTCTGGCATCAAAGTTACCAGCTCATTCATCCACATGACTACATGATAACAGCTATCGAATAGTTTGTAAAACTCGAAGCAGATCAGAATGTCTGATATATATATCTATGTTAATAACATGAAGGGTGCTCTGAGGGCACATACTGCCACCAAGGCTACTGCCCTATCTCCCGGTCAAAGCAGGCTTGACTGTGTTGGCCCGCCATATTCTAATCTTATCCATTCACAGTTTCATAATAACCTCAACAGTTTGTACTTTCTTCATTGTAACTTGGTGTTTTGCTCAGGCTGCAGCATTGCATAGCTGCGTGCAGATCTATTTGCTGCATGCTATCGTCCGTAACGTTGTTACAGTCCATGCAGACACTCAGACCTCCTAGTTTAAGTCCTAGACCGACAGGTGGCAAACATGCAGTTATCTCTCACATGGGAATTTGTCTTTCACTCTTTACTTAGTGTACCTGTCACTCACAACCTGTTGTGCATGAGTTTGTGTGTGTGTGTATCTGCACCCCCTGCTATCACCATAGGTTCAATTCATTCTGTGTGAAACGCTGGATAAATCCTTTCACCAAGTTTCATGGTGATCTGTCCAGTCAGTATTTGGTAATCCCGCTAAGCGATAACACAAAAACATAACCTCCTTGGTGAAGGCTGTATTATTTACCCCATCATGATCGTTATTGCCTTATTTTGTCAGAAATGTGTAAATTTCAGTAGTAAATGCAAAGTTCTCTCACTCTCTCATCATCAGGGTCTTTCTGCAGACCTCTCTTCAGCTCACAGGTTGTTAGTCGTCTGTTCCGAGAATGATATTTGCTCACAAACCGAGTGGAACAGGCCGCCTTACGAGGCACTTTTCGGGGTGTTGACTATGCTAACGTTGAAGTCTCACGAACGTGCTCCTCCTCATGAACAGGCTGAAACAAGCCATTTACATACATCAGTGAGGCAAAGTGAGTTTTGTGAATCTGACTTGGACACACACGAGACAGAGGTTAAAGGATGTGAACATATTCTTTCATGAGGCCCATTGGCAAGTGTCTATCTGCTGTGATCAGCCTCACACAGTGTAAAAGACACTTAGATTAATGATTTCTAATCCTGATCCTGTAATTGTGTCCTGTGGGGAAGAGATGTGTGCAGAACTGCTGGAGTGAGGTTAAATGTAAGAAGCACACGCCTCCTGTCCAGTGGCCTTTTCACTGAGCAGGAGTCACCGAGCAGAGAGGACGCTGATGACTACAGGGCAGCAATGTCCGCATAGTCTCGACCGAGCCATCAAGTCTGTCCCCTCTCTGCGGCAAAACCAATTCATAATAATCACAGCTGCAATTGTCTCTCCCACACAAACCTGTAATCCCCGTTCACCGCTGGCGAGTCTAGTTTTTGTCCTGCCCTTCACTTCTGCAAGTGACATTCTAAGCTAAGATACCGACGGACGTAAGTAGGCTCTACAATACATTACGGTGACTCTGAGGCTGCCACCGCTGTCCTTGGGCGCCTCAGGTACGATAACAGTTCATCGGGCTGTGGAGAGAAAAAAAAAACAATAAAGGCAGACAAGCTGGTGAGATTACAGATGCCCACAAAACAAACAGAAAAAGATTTT